>NC_141695.1:260204458-261512791 GCF_964263255.1 Lissotriton vulgaris
CATATCTCTGGGATATACTCATGTACTCCCCTGATGGTGGGGCAGACGATGTACTGCAGCCACTGGTCCCACAAGGTGTAAACCTGGAGTTTAGTGAGTAGGAGGTTTTGAAAGTGATTATTGATAGTAGGTTTAAGAAGGCTCCAAGACCAGATAGTGTCCCACTTGATCTGTTTAGGGAGGACTCAGAGTTCTGGACTCCAATCCTTACTTCTGTATTTAAATCTGTTTGTAGCATATCCTTGCCCAGGTCTTGGCGTTCATCTAGTATAGACCCTATCCTTAAAAAAGGTAATGTGCATGATGTTAAATGTTATCAACAAATATCCCTCCTGGACTCCGCAGCCAAAATTATTGGGAGGGTAGTCTTTTTTCCTGACTGGACTAATAAAAAAAGAATACTTGCCCCAAGTCAGTATGGGTTCAGAAAGGGGCTTGGGAGGGGATCATTGAGCAGTGCCTCAACCTTCACTTAATTGTGGCCAAATAGAAGTATGCTAAAGGAGTCCTTACCCGCCTAGCATTTATGGACCTGTCGAGCGCCTTTGACTATGTATCTAAAACAAAGCTGTTGTCCATTTTAGAGAATATGGACGTAGACGAGGGGATGGTTTCATTTTTAAGACTTCTTCATCATGTTCCCACAGCAACAGTTAGGTATGGTAGTGCTGGTGAATGCACAGAATCATTCAGTATTAAGCAGGGGTGTGCCAAGGTGCGTGCTTACCACAATTCATTTTCTCCTCTACATGGATGATCTGGAAAAAGCTGTAGTATCGGTTGGGGCAGATGTACCGTGCATGGAGAAAAAGCCAGTTCCAGCACTTCTATGTGATGCAGTGCTCCTGGCAAGGACGGCTTCAAGAGGCTTATTTTTAGTTATGTAAGATTCATGAAAAATCTGGGCTTAGAGACTAATATTAAGAAAACCTTTACTATGATTTGTGGACCCAAAAATATGAGAACACGCACCCTCAATATTACTGGCAAAACATTATTTATTTTGAGCTTCTAGGATTCATACCGAAGCCGTGTGTGTTTGCTCATGAATCGTTGCCCGAATACAAGGTGGATTTTTGGCACCTTCAACTTTAACATACGCAAATCCTTTTACAAGAGCTAACCAGGCCCACACTTGAAAATACAGCCCGAATTATCGCGCTATCTCTAATTTTAATCCTATCCCTCCCACAACCCCTTTTTATGTGTCCCGATGAAGACCCCACAATAAGGATGAAGCAACCTTTATGACAATAGGGATAGAAACATTCACAACATATTTGCATATGTCTCAAACATAGGCAACAGAGACGTGTTAATCTGTGCCTGGATTGTTATGTTTATTTTGAACGTTGTTTTGTCTTTTTGAAGACTGGATTGGTTTTGAAAAATTGTTTGGATGTACTTGAACTACATTACCTCTCCGCTCCTCCACACAACCATTCAATTATCCCTGAGCACTTACTCCCTCCCCCCCCTTTTTCTCTGAGCACCAAGGCATTTCATTGTTGATTAAGTTCATGTTTTCGTATATTTTCAATGATTGTTCATCTGTGATGCAATAGTAAATCACAGGAAATGACTACTTTTTTGTGCTGTGACGTTTCAAATGATTTAATGGATTTGAAATCAGTTCTATGAATAACCCCTCAATGGTATACACCTGTTACAACACATTTGTTACAACGCACTACTGTTACAACGCGACTTTTACAATGCATACCATTACAACGCATTGCGCTGGGGGGCGCTCTAGGATAGGGAATAAGTATAATTTACTATCCAACACCTTCCCTAGGGTCCACGGGGACTGGAGTTAGAATAGTAAATTATACTTACCACTATCCAGCACCTCAAAGCGCTATGCGTTGTAATGGTATGCGTTGTAATGGTCGCGTTGTAACAGTAGGTAGTTGTAATGGTATGCGTTGTAACATGGTACATCCCCCCTCAATAAGTATTCAGCAACTGTGACCAATTTCGCTGTACCACAACATTAGACGGGTCAGTTCCTTCCCTTACCTGGGATTGGACTTTGATGAGGGCTGTACTTGGTCTACCTGTACTAAAAAGCTGTTGGTACTACTATTCCACTTGCCATGTCCATCGGCAAAAAAAAACACTGTGCGGATATTAGAGATCTATAAATGGAAATGCTTGCTAATTTTGACATATGGAATGGGTATTTGGGGACATAAGGATGCCCTTGCAATGCAGATGGAAGAGAATAGAATCTGTCACAGGTTACTAGGTGTCCCTCTGTTAGACCTGGCACATTGGGGTGGGTCTCCCTTCCATTTTTGCTGTTGCCTCATGTGTTTTTGCTGTCGTTAGATGCTTTGGACCCTTTTAGCAAAGCTTTTTAAGCACTTTGAGAAATTTGATCAGTCTGCCATGCAATCGAGGGTCAGAGGGGTTAAACACGCCATTATCGCAGCTCTGCAGGATCTGATTCCTCTTTTGTTGAAGCTTGTTTTTAACAATATTGCTCGTACCGCCTGTAATTTTTTACATGTGCAAATTACATGAATGAAATCCTCTTTGAAATGATTGCACAACCGGCATGATTTAGGGCCTGTATGCAACCAAGCCGGCTGCTCAGCCAGGGATGGTAATTTTCTAAAACGTAGTGCCATTAGTTGTTTTTTTACGTTAATTGAGTACGTTTCGCTTAGATAGGCTGCTGGTGCAAGAATCTTGTAGTGGTTTATCACCATCCAGGTGTGCGACCTTTATCTTAAATCATTGTAAGTATAAGGTAGGACAAGCCCCGATGTGTGTGGCATGTCCTAATAGTGAATTACAGCCATTTTCGTTTTTCACTATTACAAAGCTAACTATTCCCCATAGGCCCTGAATAGGGATGTGCCTTCCCTCCACAATACTGGCTCCACCTCCTGTGGTGCTGTTATGGCTGGATTTTCTGATTAGATGGGATCAGCCCCTAGGGGCCCCTCCAACCCAGCCAGAACGTAACCACATCCCTCCTCAGGACCATCTATCCAGGCACCTGGGTACCTACCTGAGGATGGGGAACTCGCAATATACAAGCTCATATTATCAGAAACACCACTAAATCTATAGGGATACTAAGAATACTCACTGATTACTAAGGATATCCATGCCTTACACCACACTCATACCTTATAGTCTCGCGGCCACTCAGACCCAGACTAATCTACCCTGGAGCAGATATGACACACAATCTGGCGTGTCTACAAACGTGGGTCTGCAGCCCCAGTGCTCTCCTTTTCCAAACGGTTTACAATCCGGCAAACCTCCACGTTGGTAATCCCCCCCAACGCTCTCACTTACACACGGGCCGCAATCCGGCAGCCCTACACGCTGGTAATCCTCCCCAGCGCTCTCATTAACGCCGTATATCAACGACGACCACATTCCTATGAACACCTTCAGTTTTCTGTCTCTTCACTAAGGGTCTGCTACTACAATAATATTATGGGATAGCCGAATTACTTAGTGTCAACAATTCCCTAGCTTAAGGGCTCCCTGTTCTCCCTATTTATTCAGACTTACCGGATCAGGGGCAGCATCTGTTCTGGCTGTAACATCTGACTAGGAGAAAAAGGTTACCTATGCTTTGGAACAGAAGACGCTGTTTACAGAATTATGGGATGGTGTACTAACTTTGTCCCTTAGTTGCAGGTCTCCTATCTCCCTAATTATTCACTATTACTTACCTGATCAGGGGTAGCATCTGTTCAAACAGTAATACTGGCTAGGAAAGGGGATTACCCTCACTGTATGGGGACAAAGATATACACACTATGTGATTGAGATATTCCTTGATTTAAGCGCTCCTACTCCCTTCTGAAGACAGGCTAGCTTTATCATAAAAAAACTCATACACACTGATTCACTAATTAATAGGGAAGTTTATTGTAACAATAATAAAGTACACATACGCAAAACTATGGGGTCTCTATAACTAGCAGTACCTTTAACACACCGCTGAAAGAAAAGAATTAGACATACAATTTATCTGCGGGGTAACAGGAACTTTTAACACACCGCTGAAAGAGAAAAGATTAGACATACAATAGCCTAGGGAATAAGAACAAGATTAAGGTGTAAGTGTAAAGGGGACTAGTTCAGACTACCTCACCTATTAGAAGGAAGATTTCTCTCTGCCTCTGGTGGGATTAGGGCTCTCTCTCTGTCTCTCCCTCCTTCACCACATCACCACGCCTCTGGTTCAATTGCTCCAGCTGACAGCCTTCTTTGATGCTCTCTGCACTGCTCTCTCTCCTCATCTTCAGCAATCGTCTGCCTTCTTTCTCCATTCAAGAACTGCACTCTATTCTGCAGCTCCAGCAGACATCCTGTTCTCTCTCCAAGCTGAACTGAGCTCCAAGCTGAACTGAGCTCCAAGCTGAACTGAGCTCCAGGCTGAACTGCACACAAGCTGGAATGAACACTCCTCCTTTCCTGCAGCTCGCTAATATGGATTCCTCCCCCCTCATGGAAATTTCCACCAGAGGGCTGCCTCCTACCGAATTCCTGTGCCAGCTCCCAGGCTTCCACGCAACCGCAGTGCGCATCTGCATGTTACGTCTTGGCCCAAGAGAAAAACACATTCCTCGGATAAGAAGCAGTCCTAACCGGTCTTCCTCTAGCACACAAACAGCCTTACTGTAAACTTTACCTTTCCCCCTGAAGCCTCTCAGCTCCATCAAGATGGAGTCCCTCTAGTTCTAGGCCTGTAGGCCTGAAAGGGATGAAATACCCCTTAGCTCTGTCAGAATACCTACATAAACCATACCAATGTGTCTACTATAAGCAAGTATGTCAAAGCCAATAGGCAATAGACAGGTTAGAGTCAAGAATAAGGGATCTATCATCATATTAAGCAGCTATCCTCTTCTAGGTCTGGAAGAAAGGGCTTAAAAGGGCCAACACAAGCTAAGAATTAATATCCTAGATGTGAGCAAGATTAAAGTCTATATCACTGCTAAATAGAGCCAAAAACCTTGCCATTACAGGTGCGTCTGATGTCTCTGCCCTGCACTGTGAAAGGAAAGAATGAGTCATGTCAACAGAGTGCTCCAGGACTGACCAGAACTGGTTTGGACTAGACAAAGCCTCCCTTCAGAGATCAAAGAGAAACTGGGTATAAAAGAGGGGTCCCAAACCCCAGAGAATTAGATCACTTTTGGATAACAAGAAGAAACCTTTCTGAGTAGATGATCCAGAAGAAACTGAGGAGAGACTATCCCTAAGCTGAAGTGCTGCTTGGGGAATTGGCTTGCAGTGGTTGCCTGATTTCCAAAGAAAGGAGAAAGGGACTTTGCGTACTTTCATCAACTTGTAAGAATTTCCAAGGGCTTGAGAGAAGTTCTTGCCTCCTACTGAAGTCTCAGGGACAACAGACTTCAACCACCAGCTCCCCAGGAGTTCTTTGGAAGTGCCTGCTGCTGTTTTTGGCCTTCTGAGGGACTGCGTGTTGCAAGGAGCTGGAAGCACGACTCCCGAAGAGGCAGCGTGACGCCGTCGCAGCCGCTACCATCGCATTCCTGAACAAGGATGTCGCCGCTGTAGCTGACGCACTGCACTGCATAACCAGAAACGTTTCGCAACATCGGAGAAGAGTGTCGCCATCGCAGCCGCTGGCTTTGCATTTCTGAACAAGGATGTCGTCGCTGTAACTGACGCATTGCATCGCAGAAGCACCTCGCATCCACGGAGAAGCGTACCGTCGTCGGAGCCGCTGTTGTTGCATCTCTGAACAAGGGTGTCGCTGCTGCAGCTGTCACATCAAGTGGAAGCATCTCACATCGAGGGAGAAGAGTGTCACGCCAAAGCCGCTGTCGTCCCATCTCTGAACAAAGGTGTTGACGCTGCAGCTGCAACGAGTCGAGACATCTCACAAGATCGAAGAAGCATGCCACATCAAGAAGAAGACGCCATCTTTGTTTCTTTGCATCAGATCTTCAACGCATCACCGTCCTTGAGTGCCAGGGACTACTGCATCACCTTTCTTGCAACACTTTTCATTGCCATGTGTGTCGAATCTTAAGGTACATTGACTCAAAGTGTTGCATTTTAAGATCTAAAGAGAACTAAGCCAATTCTAGCATTTTAAGTACAGTTTTGTGGATTTTTGTCATTTGTGGTCTTGTGTAAAATCTATACAAAGAATGCTTATTTTAAAGATACAACTGTGTGGTGTCCATCTGTAGTGTTGTCACTGCGTTACTGTATGTGTTCAAAAATACTTTACACACTGCCTCTGAGATAAGCATGTCTGCTCGTGCCAAGCTACCAAGGGGGTGAGCAGGGGTTATTTTAGAAGTGTACCCCCATTCCCAGACTAGACACAAGGGTCCCTATTTGTCACAGGTACGTACCTATGCCAACTAGAGACCCCCAAATCTAACACCCTCCCTCTACCATTAATTTTTCATTGCATTTGGAGTTAGGCTTGGGATATGTTCAAGACACTGTTAATGCCGCACCCTTGGATCTTTGGTGTTCTATTTGGCATAAGAAAGGAGCTGAACTTAATCAGGCAATCATTAGAGATTGTTTATCTTGTGAGCATGGCTCGGCCATTCCATAGTTAAAGTATATCAAGGAGAGTTTCTTGGTGCTGGGATGTGCCCACCTGTTCGAGCACCCTGAGACAATTGTGAAGAAAGACAGGAACTGGTTACCAGGACTGTTTTTTAAAGCATAAACAAGCTAACCTGGAACTAACGGAAGTGGCTTAACCAGCAGTCCGAGATTATTGCATCATTAAAATGTTACCAACTACTGACCAATACTTTTTATACATGATTACTGTGTATGAGAGAACACTTCTGGCAAGGTTCAGGTTAGGCTCCTTCCGTTGGCTAATTTATTTTTCCCTTGGCCAGTATTCTTTGAATTCTATTTGTGTTTGTCCATGTGATGAGCATTCAAGCCAAACCATTTTACACTTTGTCTTCTTTTGTCAATTTTACTTGCCGTACACAAGGACAATTTTATTAACCCATTACGTAGACCTAGATTTTCTAAGTGTAAAGCTGCACTATTTTACCTGCTTCAACTCTTTCCCCACTGTGTATGCCACGCAGTTGCTAGCTTCTTGAAGTGTATTTTAGCTAAAATAAGGAGCATGTTGTTTTGATTAAATAGTTTTTATTTTCCATTTTATAAAGTGTCTTGGGTCATGTATTGTAAAGGGTAAGTTTGTCTCTGGCTTCTTACCTTTTATCCATCTTGTTGTCTTTTTTAGCTTTGACTTCCTTGAATTCAAAATGTATGCACTGTCATTTTACATATTGTAAACTGTTCTATAATTTTTTGTCTTTTTAACATTTGTGTTTTATATTGCATGCTTCTGTCTTATTATATGTATCTTTTATGATCTGCCTTCAGGAGATCGAATAAAGACGAATAGGAATAAGCGAATAAGCATAGCACATTTTGTGACTTCATGGTAGTGCTCTTAGGTATCAAACTCAACATCTTATGCAGTAGAATGCCATGTAAATAAATGAACAGGGATAAAGGAGTTGAACACCCACAAAATGTTGATAGGTGTAAGGGAATAGTTCTATGAAATAACATTTGTCTCAGATTTCCTCCTTTTCCACACAACAAATGACAGTACAGCATCCAGATTTGCTATACTGCAATCCAATCCACAAGGTGTAAAACACAGCACAGCAACAAATTTGTATTGAGTATGTTGGATACAATATAAAAACTATTTAAAATATGCATTATGTTTTTTAAAAGTTATATGCTAACCTAGTTTCTGATATGGACGTTTGAACAGCACATTCCTATCTTGTGTGTTGGAAAGTGGATTTTTGTGATGTGGTTGGGAGATCTCACAATGTAATGTTTTTTATCAGCTCCAGTTATGGTTCTTTATGAAAATCCTTAGCTCAGTCCTAAGTAGCTGTGTCACAGAGCAGTCAAGCTTACTCAAAGGATCAAAGGTAATGGCTATAGAAATAACAAAACAACAGGTAAGTAGGAAATCTAACACAAGAAAAATCCAACAAAAAATTATAAAAACAGTAAATTTTTAGCTTTAAATAGACACTAAAACAACAAGAATCTATTGAGGGGAACCAGAGATATTACTTTTTAATTGTAAATTACACAGGGTACTAAGTGACCAAGCAAGTCTAGAGAATATCCCTGGAGTAGTTATAGAGATCACAGTATACACAGGAATAATTACTATTCTGTATCCAAGACACCCATAAATATGTTGTCAAGGGACAGGCCAAAAACCAAAGTCTAACGTTTACAGTCTTTTTATTAAAATAAATACATACTATTTCAGAATTAAAATTTCAGAAAATAAAAATACATAAGTGACATTTTCTCAATTAAAATCAATCAATCAATCAATCAATCAGTGACACTTATATAGCGCGCTACATACCCGTAGGGTCTCAAGGCGCTGGGGGGGGGGGGTGCCGCTACTGCTCGAACAGCCAGGTCTTCAGCTTCTTCCTGAAGGAGAGGTGGTCTTGGGTCAGGCGCAGGTCGGTCGGGAGGGAGTTCCAGGTCTTGGCGGCCAGGTAGGAGAAGGACCTTCCTCCTGTAGTCGCTCTTCGGATGCGGGGGACGGCCGCGAGGGCGTGGTTGGCTGATCGGAGGTGGCGTTTGGGAGCGTAGAAGTTGATCCGGCTGTTGAGGTAGCTCGGGCCTTGGTCGTGTATGGCTTTGTGTGCGTGGGTGAGGAGGCGGAAGGTGATTCTTTTGTTGACGGGGAGCCAGTGAAGGTCTCTCAGATGTCCGGTGATGTGGCTGGTTCGTGGGATGTCGAGGATGAGTCTGGCTGAGGCGTTCTGGATCCGCTGGAGTCTCTTCTGGAGCTTGGCGGTGGTACCGGCGTAGAGGGCGTTGCCGTAGTCCAGTCCAGTCGGCTGGTGACGAGGGCCTGGGTGACGGTCTTCCTGGTCTCTGTGGGGATCCACCAGAAGATCTTCCGTAGCATGCGTAGGATGTTGAAGCACGCCGAGGAGACGTTGTTGACTTGCCTGGTCATGGAGAGGGAGGAGTCCAGGATGAAGCCCAGGTTGCGTGCATGGTCTGTCGGTTTGGGTGCGGTGCCCAGGGCGGGAGGCCACCAGGAGTCGTCCCAGGCGGAGGGTGAAGAGCCCAGGATGAGGACCTCCGTCTTGTCAGAGTTCAGTTTCAGGCGGCTGGTCGTCATCCACTCGGCTACCTCTTTCATCCCTTCGTGCAGGTTGGCTCTGGCGGAGGCGGGGTCGTTGGTCAGGGAGAGGATCAGCTGGGTGTCGTCGGCGTAGGAGATTATGCTGAGGTTGTGTTTGCGTACGATGGCCGCGAGGGGGCTCATGTAGACGTTGAAGAGGGTGGGGCTCAGAGATGAACCTTGAGGGACGCCGCAGATGACTTCGGAGGCCTCTGACTTGTACGGTGGTAGGCGGACTATCTGTGTTCTTCCGTCGAGGAAGGAGATGATCCATTCCAGCGCCTTGTCCTGGATTCCGATGTTGCTGAGGCGCTGTACTAGGGTGCGGTGGCAGACCGTGTCGAATGCCGCGGAGAGGTCTAGGAGGATGAGGGCCGCTGTTTCTCCATTGTCCATCAGGGCTCGGATGTCATCGGTGGCGGCGATGAGGGCGGTCTCAGTGCTGTGATTGGCTCGGAAGCCGGACTGTGAGGGGTCGAGGGATCCGTTCGTCTCAAGGAAGGCGGCCATCTGCTTGTTGACGGTCTTCTCGATGACTTTGGCTGGAAACGGGAGGAGCGAGATGGGGCGGTAGTTCTTGAGTTCGGTGGGGTCCGCTGTTGGTTTCTTGAGTAGAGCGCTGAGTTCGGCGTGTTTCCAGCTCTCAGGGAAGGTGGCGGTGTCGAAGGATGTGTTGATGATGTCTCGCAGGTGGGGTGCGATGACAGCGCCGGCCTTGTTGAAGACGTGGTGAAGGCAGGGGTCGGTCGGTGATCCGGAGTGGATGGAGTTCATCGTGCGGATGGTGTCTTCGGTGCTGATCGGGGTCCAGGCGTGGAGGGTGGTGGTGGGGGGTGGTTGTTCGGTCATGGTGTGCGTTG
This sequence comes from Lissotriton vulgaris, assembly GCF_964263255.1. Classification (NCBI taxonomy): domain Eukaryota; kingdom Metazoa; phylum Chordata; class Amphibia; order Caudata; family Salamandridae; genus Lissotriton; species Lissotriton vulgaris. Next base: position 260,214,506 of record NC_141695.1, read on the forward strand.
GTTGGTTGTTGAAGCTGTTGTGTATGTCCGCGATCTTGTTGTGGAAGTATGAAGCGAGGGAGTTGCAGAGGTCTTGCGATGGGGTGATGTCGTTGTTTCCTGCGCTGGGGTTGGAAAGCTCTTTCACGATGTTGAAGAGTTCCTTGCAGTTGTGTGCGTTGTTGTCCAACCGGTCCTTGAGTGCTGTTTTCTTGGCGGTGCGGATCAGCTGGTGGTGCTTCCGGGTGGCAAGCTTGAAGGAGGTCCTGTTGTCCGGTGTAGGTTCCCTTCTCCAGACTTTCTCGAGGGCTCGGCAGTTCTTCTTGGAGCTCTTGAGTTCGTCGGTGAACCACGGGGCTTTCTTGCTGCCGGGTCTGCTGGGCGGGGTCCTCAGCGGGGCGAGCTCGTCCGCGCAGATGCTGATCCACTTCGTGAGGTTGTCGGCGGCCGCATAAAAACCTTAGTGCAAAGCATATACAATACAGTACAATAATTTTCAATAACACAAAATATACAGAATTACAGAAACACCCCAGTAACAGAACTCGCTCGAATGTTGTTTCAACCAATTTATGGGATCCAAAAGCCTTACTCAATTCGTATATTAATACCACAGTTGTTAAATTTACATATAGTTGGTATCTTCTAGGCTTTGTGGGATTCTCTATCTTTCTGTGCGTCGACGCGTTTCGGTGTTGGTACCATGGATAGTGTCACACCTTCCTCAGGACAACTAATAATGGGGTCCTCAGTTTCATATAAGTGGTATCCTTCTGTGTATTAGAGAGATATCTATCAGTATGATACACTGGAAAATCTTAACTTTACATCGATACCATTAGCATCTACGATTTCAGCCTAGGACAAACCTTTCCTGAAATATCGTATACAGGCTTACATTGATTGTTACTCTGGTGTTACCATTGATATCTATATTACTCACTGTGGGTAAGTTTCCCACCTCGGGTGCATCTCTATGACCTCAACTTTTTGTTTGTTTGATATGACCATTATTCTATAGAAAACACAGGATAACAAACCATTTCTCTAGAAATTTTATACATGCTTTGTACTTATAAAATTATACATTCTTAGGTTCATTGCCCTTGAATTAGCCCCAAGCCTTCCATTACACTTTAGTCATTGGCCTTATGGATATGGACGTGTGTGATGATACCACATTCTTTTCCATCATACTTAAATAAATGTAGTCAAAGTGGTATGGCTCCACTAACATCAAAGCCTGTCTTTTGCCACTCAGTAGCGTTCCAATATTTAGTCTTAGAAAATTGTCACCTAAGGTGTGATCTTTTACTTTGTGAAGGAGGAACATTTAACAGGATATTCAATTTTGTTATTATTTGGCTTGGTTATATATACTACTGACCTTGAATGATCTTGTCAAAGTGACGCAATAGTGTACTTTAAGTATCCCTTAGCGACCAGGTTCACTGGGTTATGGAGATGTCTCTTTGCGTGGCAGTGTATTGATCATTCTCCTCTATTAAAGATAATTGTTACAGAAATGTTTTACGGGCTTATCTTACATTTCCTTATGGTTGTCCTATCTCTTATTAGCAACTTTAACCTAATGTCTTGCTTACCTTTTATTGGTGGTTTAATCGTTTTGATTCTTTCCCTATATTTATGGTAATATTCGTGGTACCATCTGCTCTTCGGTGTCCACGTTTATTTTCTATGCGGGTATCTATTATTTCAAAATGAGTATAGACTGATCTTAGTTTCTTATTGCTTGTGCTGTATCCCCCCGGTATATAGGATTTGGTTAGTTGCCTTACCTTATCTTTGGGATAAAGATGTTTTCCCGCACTATTCACTGGCTACAGAGGGTGGCTGTTGTGCACGTTTTTTCAGCGGTTACGAACCAGATATGTTCTATGAAGAATAGCATAATTATAAATGCTCTACTCTTGTTGTTCTCATGTGCAATATTATTTCTACCGCTACATTTCCTTGAGTGTTTACCCAGTAGTTGTCTCTCATGCCTTCACTTTTATAGACTGGTTTGTTTAAACTTAAAGAACCTTGTCAGAGCCCTCTTACCTCACAGTCAATTTATTAAGCACCCTCATGGCGTCACCTCATCCTTCAGCTTATACTATCTGTGTAACATACAACCCACTACGGACACTCTACGATTCTAGCGGTTTCTTCATGTTCACTAAACCATTTTAGCCAATAAACTTGTGTCACCTAATAGGCTATTGGATCACGCTTATTTAATACCCCCGCTTCTTGTGGACGCCAGTTCTTATTTATATCACCTGGTTCTTATGGACCCCAAGTTCATGTGAACTGCCCCACATTATTATCGGGGGGGGGGCACCTCTCTATGTATTCGCTATTCTCTATGTTCACTAAAGTGTTTTTATCAATAAACCTATATCGCCTACTGTGCTCCACGATTTCACTAGTTTATGTCTCCCGGTTCTTATATACCCTAGTTCGTGTATCACACGGTTTTTACGGACCCCGGTTCTTATAAACTAACCCGCATTGTTATCGGGGGAGCACCTCCCTGTACATTCGCTACTTCAATGACCCAGTTACGGTGCCGGCGGACCTCGCTATTCTATCTCCCCTGATTGCTTTCACTCACCTGCCGCTTTTTCGCGTAGTTCTTCCCCTCTTGTACGCCGTTATTTCAGAGATGACTGGACTTTCGTCTCGTATCTATTTAAAGTAAAGTCTTTGATGTGACTCAGCTGTGTTGCCTGCGATGATCCTACGCTATATTTTCGCGCATGCGCGATATCGTTTACTAGGGATACGTCTATGGCGGCCATCTTTAAGGGGGTTTATTTTCTACTTCAAAGGGATACACGGTTACATATATCATTAAGTTTGTTCCAGATTAGCCACTCTGTATTACCCAATTGTTGTCTCCGCTATTTTATCGATCTCCTCCTGTTGAGATGTATCAGAATGAATCTATCACTTATTTGTATTTGATTACCTACGCATTTTTTTGTCAATTTATGATGGTATAATGTTGACCATTGTCTGTAGACCTTAAAGGATATATCCAATCTATACGATATTTTTAGTACTTGAATTCGCGATCCTAGTCGCGCCTGGGCTTTTTTCCTTTTAATCAATTACTGGGCGGCCATCTTAAACCGGACCGTATCTATATGTTCAGATGCCTGTCAAAAGGGGAATTTTTTCATTTTTATTGTTATTACAACCTTATAGGGGAAGATTTGTTACTTATTCATGCCCGTAATCGCGTGTATATATTTCAAACTAATGTGGATTAGGTTTATTGTTCTTTTATCACACATGTATATATTAAATCAGTGAGTCCCAGTCCTCTCTTGTGTTCAAACCACATTTAATGGTATTGAACTTTACCATATACCACTGTTCCCGTTGTTTCCTTCTTTTTTTATTGTCTCCCATTCTGGTTTGTTCTTTAATTTTTTTCACTACGACCCATCTAATGTCCTTGCCACTATGGTTTTTTTCTCTCCAGTGGCTCACTAGTGGGGCATTTTCCTTATTCAGTCTAATCGCTGATTTATGTTCCCCTACTCTTACTCTAAGTTCTCTTCCAGTTTCACCTATATATCCTAAGCCGTAAGCACACAGGATCAAATAGATCAGATTTTTACTTCTGCAGTTGTATAAAGTGCTGATCCTATGTCTTGCAGAGTTGATACAGACTTCTTTTGTGACAAGACACTGATCGCAGACACTGCAGGATCCGCATTTGTGGTTTCCTACCGCTTTTTCTCCTGTAAGGGTTCGTTGGTTATCTATGACATCTTCCCTGTAGGTATGTACCAGGGTGGAGCGGAGGTTTTTATTTTTTCTATAGGCATATAGAGGCCTAGGAAGTATGTTTTCTGCTCCATCGTTGAGGATCTTCCAATTATGGTTGATGACATTTTTAATTTGGTTTGCAATGCCAGAGAATTGGCTCACCATAACAATTTGATCTACGGTTGACTTTTTGTCTTTCTTTTCTAAAAGGCTGTCCCTGTTATAATAGCGAGCTCGCTTGAGGGAGTGGTTGATCAATTTATTAGGATACCCTCTTTCTTTGAACTTTAGCTTCGTCTGTTCTGCATGTTTGTCAGGATTGGGGCTAATTCAGGGCCAATGAACCTGAGAATGTATAATTTTATAAGTACAAAGCATGTAAAACATTTCTGGAGAAATGGTTTGTTATCCTGTGTTTTCTATAGAATAATGGTCATATCAAACAAGCAAAAAGTTGAGGCCATAGAGATGCACCTGAGGTGGGAAACTTACCCACAGTGAGTAATATAGATATCAATGGTAACACCAGAGTAACAATCAATGTAAGCCTGCATACGATATTTCAGGAAAGTTTCGTCCTAGGCTGAAATTGTAGATGCTAATGGTATTGATGTAAAGTTAAGATTTTCCAGTGTATCATACTGATAGATATCTCTCTAATACACAGAAGGATACCACTTATTTGAAACTGAGGACCCCATTATTAATTGTCCTGAGGAAGGTGTGACCCTATCCATGGTACCAACACCGAAACGCGTTGATGCACAGAAAGATATAGAATCCAAGAAAGCCTAGAAGATACTAACTATATGTAAATTTAACAACTGTGGTATTAATATACGAACTGATTAAGGCTATTGGATCCCATAAAGTGGTTGAAACAACATTCGAGCGAGTACTGTTACTGGGGTGTTTCTGTAATTCTGTATATTTTGTGTTATTGAAAATGATTGTACTGTATTGTATATGCTTTGCACTAAGGTTTTTATGCAGCCTTTTTAATTGAGAAAATGTCACTTATGTATTTTTATTTTTAAAGGTATGAAATGTTAATCTACATTGTTTACACTCTTTGCTTTCAGAACAATTGATTTTTTCTGAAATTTTAATTCTGAAATATTATGTACTTATTTTAACAAAAAAACTGTAAACGTTAGACTTTGGTTTTTGGCCTGTCCCTTGACAATATGTTTATGGGTTTCTTGGATACAGAATAGTAATTATTCCTGTGTATACTGTGATCTCTATAACTACTCCAGGAATATTCTCTAGACTTGCGCAGTAAATCTTTGCAACAGGGTTGGTGCTAATGGGCTAGCCACTACGTTTAGGGCAAAGTCACATGGACCACCGAAGTCCAGACGGACAGTTTACCTTTCATAATCAGGAATCCTCAATGCACTTTTCTCCTTTAACTCAGCCAATGAGTGGGCCAGATGCTAGGGATGAAGAATGCAGAGATGCTGAAGAGATGCAGTGAGCTTCCCAGGCCCATGCTGGGGACTACGAACTACAGGGGTTCTCTCTGACCTTCAGTGTCCCTGATGAACCAGTGGTGAACCAGTGATTTCCAGTGTATGTCCAGTTGTCACTGGTCAATTGATATCCTAGTTAAAGTAAGTTAAGCATTTGCTTACAGGTAAGCAATTACAACAATGCTCGTCAGGTTCACTGGCCCTTGCAGAGCTTCACTGGCTGCCTATAATGCAGATAGTCCAGTTTGAGTCTCTGTGTCTGGTCTTTAAGGCCCTTCATGGCCTTGGACCTACACCTCTTCAAGAGACCTTTGCATGGTATACTCCAAAAAGGTGCCTCCGCTCTGCCACCGCCTGTTTGGTGAAAGTTCAGAAAATCCAAACAGTCAGGTCAGGAGACAGGGCATTCAGCTCGGCCGCTGCCAAGCTCTAGAACAACCTTCCCTTAGATCTTAAACAGCTACAGGATCCTCTACAGTTGAGGAAGAAGATCAAAACATGGCTGTTTTCCAGAGCCTGATAGGCTGGAACTGCCATGTTAGTTTAAGATCAAACATGGCTGCTTCCCAGAGCCTGGCAGGCTGGAACTGCCATATCAGTCTACGATGTCCTTTCCCCACTGCTTGATGAGGATTCATGTACTATAGTGCCAACATGCCCGTTGGGTGATAGCTGCGTTCTATAAATACTGTATACAATACAATACAGTACAATACAAATCATGTTCTTAGGATGACCAGAGTCCACTTAAAAATCTGCAATAGTTTCCATGGGCTTAGAGAAACCTTGAGAAGGTCGTGACACTATTCAGGTAATTTGTCATCCAGTGGTAGACAGGCGTTCATGGCAGTTAGGGTCTCAATGGATGCAGGTTTCTTTAGCTTGAAGTTGCCCTAAAGCTTAACAGGAGGCTATCCAACTAATCCTTCAATGTCACTTTTTCGTCCTTGCAGAAGTGGAGTTATCTTCCACAAATTGGTGCACCAGGCACAATCCAGCCTTTGGTGGAGGTTCTCTTTGCTGGATCCAGGGAGCAGCAAGACACTTATTATTCTGTTTACTTAGACAAAATGGCCTTTTTTAGGGGAACAAGATTCCACTTCGATTCCTGCTATTGGTCCCATGGGCTTAGGGAAATCTCGAGAAGGTGATGAGTCCTGCAAGCACTTTGTAATCTAGTGGTGTGCAGACCATTCCTGGCAGCTGGAGTCTCGATGGATGCAGTTTACTTCAGCTTTTGGTTTTCCTTAAGCTTTACAGAAGGCTAGCCAACAGGTATTTTATTTTATTCTACCGTCCTTGTGTAGTTCTGTTCCACAAATGGGTGCATCATGCACAGTCCTCTTTGCGGGTACCTCTGGTGCAGCAGATGCAGTCCAGTCTTTGGCTCTCTTTGCTGGGTCCTGGGAGCACCAGGGCACATATTATTCTGTCTTCTTCTAGTCCAGTAGGCAAAAGTACCTGTTTACTTGGAAAACTAATGCCTTGTTGCAAGTTATTTTAGCAGGGCCAAGTTGCCATTGGTTCCATGGGCAGTGCAATAAGGAGTGGTGAGAGTTTGCATCTCTATAGAATACCAGTATACTGTTGATATACATAAATTGACAGCAATTGTATCTGTGGGACAATTACACAGGAGACATATAAACCACAGAGTGTTAGCCCTTATCCCTAGGTTGCATAAAACTGTGAATAAGTGGGGCCACTCTAGCTAGTCAACAACCTTTTCTTCATGTATGAAAACAGGCATTATTGTCTGGGCATATCCAATGCACTGTGCTGTACAGTAGTCCTGCCCCCTGCTAAATAGGCTCCCAGCCTCCACCCCCCTAATAAAATATATTTAAAAATTAATTTAAAATGAAATAAACACACTTACCTGTACTGCGGTGTCGCCAGGCTGCCCTCCTCCGGACATGCATCTTGCAAGAACTGCGCATGCACGTACACATGAGCATTTCTCGCAAGATGTCTTGCGAGAAATGTGCCTGTGCAGGTGTAGTTCTTGCAAGATGTATGTCTGATGTAGGAGAGAGATGGAGAGGAGGAGGAGGACACACTGGGGATGCCGCAGTACAGTTAAGTGTGTTTATTTCATTTTAAATTAGTTTGTAAAATTTTTTTATTGGGGTGGTTTAGGCGGGAAGCCTATTTAGCAGGGGGGCTGGCTAATTCAGCTCTGCTGCGGAATCAGAGTTTTGCCCTATACTCTGTATTCCAAGCGGAGCACGGAGTAGGCAAATCTCATCACACTCCGCTGGCGGATCAAAGTTTTCTGCCCCCCCTTAGCTACGATATCCAATTACTCAAAAGTGAAATGCTGGCATAAATTAAAATACATCTTATTCCAGTGCAGAAAATAAAATTTGACTTGGTCAGGTAAAAGATATTAGTCACAGAAATAGGACATTTTAAACATAGTGTGACATTGTTCCTTAATAACAACATTTAAAATGTTAATATTGTTGTCATTGGAAAAATTACTGAAGCATTCCGCGTTGGTCCTAGTCATAGTCTTTGGATTAGGAGTATGTTTAGTCATAATACAGCCATGGGCTTTGTAAATGTGGAAAGATAATTTTGAAAGTGGATGGCTGGCATTTAATTTGCCTAATGCTTTAGTTGAAAACTTCTGCCCATTTACCGACAAGCTTCCATTTGGTGAGGTCACCTCTGTACAGTATGGATTTGTTCCTCACACCTTATGACGTTATGTTAGGCTCTTAGAAATCAAACTCAACTTATTATACAGTAGAATTCATGAAAGTAAATGAACAGAGGCAAAGGAGTTAAGCTAAAAAGGTTGTAACCCCATAAAATAGTACTATAAAATAATATCTGGCCCAGATTTGCACATTTTTCACACAACACTGCACAGCATCCAGATTTTCTGTTTTGCAATCTACTAGGTGTAAAACACAGCACAGTACCACATTTTAATTGAGTATGTTGGATGCATTATAAAAATATTTTAAAATGTGTGTTTTTTTCCCCTGAAATTATCTGCCAACTTAAATTCCGATATGGGTATTTGTACAGCACATTCCTATCATGTGTGTAGGAAAGTGAATTAATGTGACGTGGTTGTGAGACCTCACCATGTAATAATATTACAGTCTTTATCAGCTCCAGTTAGGTTTCTTTAAGAGAATTCTCAGCTGTGTCACAAAGCAGTCAAGATTACTCAAAGGAATACGTGTAATGCACATAGAAATACGATAAAAACAGGTAAGTAAGAAATACAACACAATAAAAACCTAACACCAATTTATATAGAATATAGTGCATTTATAGCTTTAAATAGACACTAAAACAAGAACAATCTATAGAGGGGACCCAGAGATATTCTTCAAATGTAAGTAAAATACTTTATTATTAGCCTTGTAGATGCAATAAATGCTTTCAAGAGGGTTCTAGCTAGTAGGATAACCACAACGGACAGGGTAGAAGCCATAGGGATCACTCAGGTCCAGAGTGATGGATTAATTGTCATAATCAGCAGTCTTAAGTTCCTCATTGCACTTTGCTCCTTTAACTAAGTCCATCCAAGTAGTGGCCCTGATGCTGGCGATGAAGGATTCTGAGATGCTGCCTAGATGTAGTGAATTTCCCAATGCCTCCCTGGGGGCCATGAATTTGAGGGGTCAAGTCTGACCCCAGGATGCACCAGTAGGTTCTAGTGTAGGTTCAGCTGTTATTGGTCAACTGGTCTCCTGGATAAAGCAGGCTCAGCAATTGCTTACCAGGTAAGCAAATCCTTTTTTAAGAGGACCAGAGTCCACTTTGGATTCTGCTATGGGTCCCATGCTAGTCATTCTGCTGGAGGAAGTCATACCTCCTCACTTCTGAAATTCTTTTTGTTCCCTGCTTCTAGGAGGGCATCACATATCCTAGTGGGGGTAAACATGTTGTCTTGAGTGACAACAGCTGCAGACAGACAAGAAAGGCTACTGAAAGTTTGGGAAGCAAAGTAGGCCAGGGACGATCTCATGAAGTTTCACTCTGCAGAATTTCGTGGAGTTATATAAAAAAAACTCTGTAAGATACTGAGGACTGGTTGAAAAATATCATCCTGCTATTTGCACTGCTTTTTCCATGCAAGTAGCGTGTTGCACCCTGTAAAACCAGTGAGAAATGCACCACCATAGGTGCAATGGTGTGGCTATTTTGTGTTGCCTGCTCTGGTTTCTCCCTGCGGGCAGCCTGCTCCACTCCTAAATTCAACTCAATCTACCCCATCTAATTTCCCAGCTCCTAATCCCAACTTATGTTTACTTATTTTTTATAACTGTCTGACTTTTCCCATGTGTATTTGACATTTTGGTCAGAGTTTTTGTGACTTTTTTTGTACTTTTTTTTATTTTTACTTTTCTGACTTGTCCTCCTGTTTTCATGTCAGCTGACGCAGATGGGTAGGAGGGCATCCCCTCCCAATCTTCAGCGACGCAGAGATAGAGACACTCATTTTCTGGGTGCAGCACCACCGTCCCACATTCTGGCAGCAGACCCGGTAAGGGGTATGCCCTGTGGTTGAGTAAGGTTATCTGGTGGAAACTTCAATAATATATGCATCACAGCACTGGCATTGCATGTACTCAGCAGCAGCTGACGTACTGCTGGGTAGATATCCTGGACAGGGAACAGGACCTGCTTGACCTGATGGGTGTCAAGGTAGCAGGGCTCGGTGAGTAATATTTTCGATTTGTAAAAATTCTAATATTATTTTTTCAAGCAGCATGATCACAGGTAAGGTAATGGTTATATATATGTACATATCACACAAACTGATCTCACAATCTTTAAATATGTTATAAGTTATAAAACAGTTACACTACTTTCATTACCCAAACTAAGCATCGGTGCACCATAATATCTAATCCAGCCAAGATTGCACCAAATCAGAACAACGGGCTTTGCTGTACACCATTGGAATAAATTAAGCAACATGCATTGAATTTAACCACCTTTTGGTGTAGTGTAGTTCCTATATTCCCAATAGGCTCTGGGCATTGGAATAATATATCCTATAGATTAGACGTAGGACTGAGGTCAACTAGGTCTCTATCGAATATACTAAACTGAATAGTGAGTGGCAGCTAACTCAGAGGACACTAGAAACTCTCTCGAAATCACAAGAAGGGATTTAGTTTCTGACAACCGCATTAAAGATGACAACTTTCTTTTCCAAGAATAAGAAATATGTCTCTAGAGTTGCGGAAACAATAGACAGGTGTTTCACTCAGTCAATCGTGCATGCTTTGTTTCTACAGTGTTGTAGAGAAATAGAGAGACGGGTGTTTTCAATAAAAAGGTTTATTGAATAGTCTTCTTTCTCATGCAAGAGAAGTGAACGGTTACAATCGTTATGCAGACTGCAAAGTATAATGCGTACAGCGAGAACAATATTACAAAATAATACTGTTTCTACCCTAAATCTAGTACGAGGGAGGAGGTAAGTATTGAGTAGCATAGGTTTCTTTTTTGCCAAGAATCTATCCAAGATTTCTCTAGTTTCTAATCAGCTCCATACCTTGGTTTGAATGAAGGAGGTCTGGTATCTCAGTCTCGGGACTTGATTTCCCAACACCCCGCAAGGGGAGCTTGGAAACACTGGAGATGGATTCTCGGCAGGAGAAGAAACAGCTTCCTGATCAGTGCGTCAACTGGAGGATCGGCTTCCTTTGGCACTTGCTGTAGCGAGCTGCGTCGGACAAGTAGAAAGTGGAACTGCTCCGAACCACTGTGTCTTGCTAGAGCTAGTGAAGGTATATTTATACCTTGAAGGTGTCTAGGAATGCCATAGTTTGACGTAAAGTCGGGTATAATAACGTCAGGAAAGAACCCCTAGGGAATAGCTGTTCTTTGCAAAGTACATGAGTTCTTGGACAAATTAATATTCAAGCAAGGGGAAGTTCCCTAACAGCTTACGCCGATTTTCCAAGAAATCATTGTGACGTTTTGTACGGGTGGATTTAGCCATGCCTGTATTTGGTCACCTGGGCTATGTCTAAATAAGGGCTTGATTTCTATGCCTATATAAGGGAAATGTGAATTGTACCTCCATAAGGGCATGAATCGGGAAAATTCACTCTGAGCCTAAAACGGCATACAACATTGGGACCCCCACAACCTTTACATATTTTAGTGAATATTTTGGTGAAAAACATTTCCAACTTTGCACACACTTTAATTCTACAATTCTTGTAATTTCCACACTCCACCTTTCGCCTCTCCACTGTATAACTCTTTAGTATTTGCCACTGCACTGTACAGAATGTATAGTATGCTACTCCCCTTTACGACACTACAGTATAAGCCAGTACATTCTACTCTAATCCAGTGTATGTTACTCCTCTCTACTCGACCAACCTGGATAGCCAACCATTGAAAAGTACACCACTATACTCTATGCTTTTATACTGTTCACCACTGTATTCCATGACCCTTTCAGGTATGCCACTTTTTTAGATGCCCCTACACTGTAGTATAAACAAATCAACACTATTTCCCATACCCTACTCTAATTTACGCAGTTCCACTACATGCAATTCCACTATGTCACACTTGTTGGTACCCTGCTGGAGTGTAAACCATTCCAGTCTCAGCTACTATACTCTATGCCACTGCATTGTACTAAAATACACTGAACGCCACTTCATTGTACCACAATCCAAATGTATGTTATTTCACTTTACAAGAGTACATTCTGCAACACGCCACTAAACAACACTTCACTGTACATAACTACACTGTACGCTGAATGACTTGCTTGAGTTGGACAGCACTGTACTGTATGTTACTCTACTTTATAGCTCTCCACTCTTCATCTAAACAGTAATTTGCCAATGAATTTGTATTTATTACAGTAAACACTACTGAATACTACAGTACTTTAGTCTATCCCACTATAGTTTATGCTGCTTCATTATACGATATTGCACTGTACTATATTGTACTCTACCACACTGTAGTCAATAGTTTATCGCTCCAAACCACTGCACTATATATGGTACTGCAACTTTACAACACTGAACTGAACCACACTCCACTTTATGTAAGCCTACAGTACACCACTAAACATTACCACTCTTCCCTCTAAAGCGCTCCAGTGTATGCTATTTCAGTTTACGCCACTCCACTGCAACCCATTCCACTGTACGCCACTCCCCTGTATGCTATCTGACTACAATATAGGCCCCTAAACTTTACAACACTCCAGTGTGTACCAATACAGTGTACGTGAATACACTGTACAATATTTACAGGAAGTGAATTCACTTTATCACACTCCACTTTATGCTTTTCCACAGTATACCAGTGCACTGTTCACCACTACATACTATGCCGCTCCAATAAATGCCACTCTATTGTAGCTGAGTTCCCACTACACCACTCCACGGAATGCAACTCCACTCTCTGCCAGTACGCTGTATAGCATTCTACTATACATTACTCCGGTATACATCATTTGACTTCACTCCACTTCATTAAATCTCAACACATTACAACAGTATTTGCAACAATATTGTACCACACTCCGTTTAATAACACTCTACTCCACTAAACTAAACTGGACAAATATGACAACATCGTTACTAACATTGTAAAAACCATTGAAATTGACAAAAAATACATAAGGTTACATGTCAGCTACAGCTAGGAAAAGTATATTTAGGTTTTGTATAGAAACTAAAACTAAGCTCTATAAACTCTAGAAATCCTACAGTCATAGTTATCCCTTCATTTTATATTTTATGCACCACTTGCACACTTATTTCTAACTTATATTTGCCTAACACACCATAAACTGCACAAGCATAACAAATGAATAACTTAAACTTAGCTATTTAATTTACCCACCACTTTCATATTACTGACCAACTTTCAATTAATATCACGTAAGTGCATAGTCTTGTCACCTCACTTGCCACACAGCATTAACTGTGTTCTGAATAATAATATCATTTCTCATGTCATAAGTGTTTTATTTACTCCAGTAAATTCACAGCCTACATCCTATATCCAGGGTATATGTAGTCCATGGAAAAGGGGCAAATTATAGTTAATGTAGTGTGGCAAGTGAAATCATGGGTGTAGGAAATGTGGGGGATGCGGAGATATATCCCCCCAGATTTTGTAGCGGGGGAACAAGGGGGAAAAGGGTGGGGGGGACAAGGGGACAAAAGAATTTCCCCTCTCTCTTCTGTCAGGTGCAGGGCCATTGGCACGTCAAAGCACTAGTGCTTTGAGGTGCCAATGGCCCTGTGACTGACAGAGGAGAGAGGAGACAGTTTTTGTCAAAGCCTTCCACATGCCAAAGGCCCTTCCCTTTTGGTGTGCTGCAAACCTTCAGGAATTTTCTCACCTCACCATTGCCCTCCCCGCTGTGGCTGCCTGCACTCTGCACTTCCAGGACAAAGAAGGAGAGGAAAGTTTGAGGATTGCTGTCTGCATCCTGCACCTCCTCAGCCCTAACCCTACCTTATTTTGACTGTTTCACACTGCGCGATTCAGCCGCTCAAAGGATAAAGTTTGGTGAAATCTTTATTTGGAGCAGTTGAACCTTGCCAGGGAACATAAAAACAATTAGTATCAGACACTGTCTGAGCACTCTTCTGTTGTGTGTCAGATGTGTTTGTCTCTTGGCTGGCCTCAAGGCTTTTGCTGGCCTTCTTCATGCACTCAGCCATGCGAGAAGACAGGCCCAGTACACTATGTCCTGTTTAGGAAGCTTGAGTGGTTGCTCCAATCCTTCTTTAGTTAGACATAATGGACCCCTAACTGGATATCCAAACAGAAGTGCAAATGGGCTGTATCCCGCCCCCTTCTGAGGAACCTCTCTGTGGGCAAAGAAAAGGCAAGTTAGTAAGACATCCCATTTTTTGTCAGCTTTTCTGGGAATGCCACAAGCATACCTTTGAGGATCTTGTTGAACCTTTCAACAAGCCATTGCCCTCTAGATGGTAGAGTGTGGTAAACCTATAATTAATACCACACTCTTTCCACATAGCAGTGATGTAGCTAGGCAGGACATGTGTACCTCTGTCTGACAATACCTTCTTAGGGAACCCAAATCTGGGAAAGATTCCAAGGTGGGCCTTGGCCACTACAGGAGCTGTAGTGGTCCTTAGGAAAATAGCCTCTGTATATCTAGTGGCATGATCCACCACCACCAAGATAAAACTATGTCCAGATGCTGTTGGAGGGTTTGAAGACCCTACAAAGTGTTTCCCTACCCACTGCGAACCCCAACCACTGGTAGTAGTATTAAGGGGGACTTTATAGTGCCACCTGACTTACCACTGGCTTGGCAGGTGACACAGGAGAAAGAAAAGTGCTTGGTGTCTTAATATATGAGGGGCTAGTGAAAGTGAGGGACAAGCCTGTCCCAAGTCTTGCTTTGCCCAAGATCTCCTGTCAGGGTCAATAGGAAACCCCTAAAGGTCTGAGGTATGACCAACCTCATGGTGGCACCAGGCTTGGGGTCTCTACTTTAAGAAAACAGGAGCCCATCTTCCTAACCAGTCCTGTGGGGCTGACTGACATTCCGTGCTTCCTCAGCAGTAGCTTGCAGTCTGTTCAAGAGAGGGGCCGGCCTTCTGCTCCAGACTCAAGTATTCCCTGGAAGGTCCCCCTATCCCCAGGAGCTCTGCCTTGTCAGGCCCAAGCTCCTCTGGGACAGTTCCTTCAAGGGTACTGAGATCATCTCCATCAGGAGGATGATTCTCACTGGGAGTCTGAGGGAAGGATAAATCTTTACCCTTCCTGTACCATCGCTTGGGAGCTGGCCGGTCCGTTTTGTTCATGATCCAGGTCTCCCTTGGTGCCTAACGTCTTGGGAAATAGCACCAAGGTTTCTTGTTAGAGGAGGAAGAAGATCGGGACCCACCCCCAGAGAAAAATGTTTGGGGTCATTCATTAGATTCTTTCCTTTCTTTAGATTTCTCCCTACCTTTCACTTGGGCCTTAGAAAAATCTTGCTTCTTCTGGTCCCCAAAACCATTAGAATTTTGTTTCCCCCTGGTGAGGACCTGCTTGTCTGCTTCATTCCTAATTATTGGGGAGAGGTCAGATCCGAGCCCACCAGGTACTGGTGCAGTTCCTGATTTTAACAGTTAAGGATGTGCTCCCTCACAAGTAAATTGTGATGTCCTTCATATTCATGCACATGACTTCCATAAAGCCAGCTTTCCAGAGCCTTAATAGCACTATCAACAAAATCTACCCAGTCTTGAGTGTGTGCCTTCTATATGTCCCTAAACGTAACCCTGTATTGCTCAGTGGTTAAACCAAACTCATCTATGAGGGCACTCTTCAAGACTTTGTCATTGTTCTGCTTCTTCATCCTCTACAGTCAAGAGTTTGTCGCTACCTTTCTTAGCAAAGGAGAGCCACAGGATAGCTACCCACTGCCCCTGAGGAATCTTCTGGACTTTAAGGCCCTCTCTAAAGCAGTAATCCACTTATGGATGCCATCACCCTCCTAGTAAGGAGGAACTATCCTGCTTCAGTTCCTAGTATCAAATGGATCTTCCACCATAGGATTATAATACCAAATTCTTCATATCCCTCTGGACTTCTAGGGTGTCCTTATCTAGGGCTAACTGTTCCTTCTTGATTCTGAGCTTGACTCTCTCAAGTTTGAGCAGGTGGTATTCCCTTTATAAAGAATATCCCCCTTCCTGCTAGAGATGGAGAACCCTATTGAAGTGGCAGAGGAGAATTAACTGAGGAGGACCTGGACATCCCCTGAATCTTTTGTTCCCTCTCAGGAGGAATAAAGGGGATCATACCACTAGGGCCTCTGTCTGCGTCACTAGAACTATTTCCTGGGGGACTAGAGTTCTCCAGTAAGGGGTCTTCAGAATCCTCCCTGATATGCTTGGAAGCAGAGTTTGGCTCATCTTCTGGAGCATCACCATCCATATCCAGGTTATCCTGCCCATCTACCTTTTTTCTTGGTAGCAAGAGCTGTACCCCAAAGATTACCTCATTGTTAATATGCAACTCTCCAAATGTCACTTGTAAATAAATCATCATAGTCTTGAACAATGCATCCACGCCTCTACGCCTTCAATCATTGTATCAATTAAATGCTCAATATTTTGGCTCAAATAATCCTAGCCCGAGGCATATTTGCTAGTTTGAGCATTTTTATAGTTTTGTAAGTCTCTCATATAAAAAAGTTTTTGTGGTTTAGTGCATCCCACTCACTAATCATGTGTGACCTTCCACCCACTGTGTTCATTTGTAAGCTTCACTCGCAAACACTGTTTCTGGTGTTCATCACTAACACCTCATATCTGAGTTTTGCCCACATACCTCATTTTACACATCTAACTATACCTATCTTCGATGAGCATCTCATAAGTGTCTCTCACAGCAGGCTGTTTTACATTGGTAAACATCTCTCTTCCACACAAACACTGTAAATCACATTTTTGTGAGCATCCGACGCAAGAATAAATCTTATTGCAAATTTATCTCATAGGGCTTATTATATTTTTGTGCAAGATAATGTGGTTTGAGTGCACTCTACACCTATATCATGCATCTGCAATAGTGCTTCTCATAGATTAGACAACAAATGATTTTGTATTGTGTTGTATACTTTGCGATCCGTTGAGGGTTTCTCCACCCTTCAGCCTCAGGAATGCAGGCGATAAACTTACAGTGTTTGAGAAAATATTCCCCTTTTGGAAGCCCCTGCTAAACCAGGGGCTTCCAAAAGGGATCCAACTGACTTCAATACTCAAACAGACACACAGAATCCCATACCATACTGTTAGAGCTGTCAGCCTTAGGATGGTCTTCCCCCAAACTTTTTGCCTGCTTACCTCCTCCTTTAGAAATTGTTTTGTTGGCCTCAGGACTAAGAGCACTTTACCACTGCTTACCAGTGCTTAAAAATGGTAACATTGGTGTATACACTATTGGCCTTTTAAATTTACTTGTAAATACCTTGTACAGTGGTACACCATAAACCCAGGGCCTGTAAATGAAATGCTACTAGTGGGTCTGCAGCACTGATAGTGCCACCCACACAAGTAGTCCTTTAAATATGTCTCAGGCCTGCCACTGCAGAGGCTGTGTGTGCAGTTTTACTGCCATGTTGACTTGGTATTAAAATCCCCTTGCCAAGCCTTAAACGCCCTTTTACTATATACACGTCACCCCTAAGGTAGGCCCTAGGTAGCCCATGGAGCAGGGTGCTATGTTGCTAAAGGTAGGACATGTACTTTTATGTTTTGCATGTCCTTGTTGTGAAAAACACCTACATTTGTTTTTTACTAATGTGAGGCCTATTCTTCTCATAGATTGACATTGGGACTTCCTTAATACACTCTTTTAACGTGTAATTCCAGGTTAGAAAGGAGTAGCTGTGGTATGTTTTATAACTTTGGAATCACAATGATAAATACTCTTTACTGGTAAGGTTCGTTTGCACATTACTTTTTTAGATATGCCACTTTTAAAAAGTCGACATGTATCTGTTCTTACAGCTGTGTGTGCATGCAACCTGTCTCCAGTACACTCCAATATTAGTCCAATTGCATTTTGAGGTTTAGAAATGTTGCAATGAAGTATTCTTCCTTTTTTTCATCCCACCTTTGTTTGCTTGGTGCATGAAGGTGTAAGATTCAAAAACATGTTTTTTTCACATTTGGTCTAATTACTTTGTACATGTAAATAACAATTAAAGAATATTTGCAAACTGTGACTACAAACCTGCCTTTATCAATTTTACACTACAAAACTATGCGATTGTATTCATTTAACAGAGCGTACGGCTCTCAAACAATAGGCGATTTATATAGGGTCACTGGAAAGTCCAAAAGGTTGTCCCTTTGCCACCCCCCCCCGAATGTTAGTTTCTCCTATGCCCCTGAATAAAATGAACAGTGTACGGAACTGTGCGAGTACTATAATTTGAAAGTTGGTTCAAAAGGTTTTTACTCATAAGTTTCTAGTAGTTAAATTGGAAGAGTGAACTTACACCAAAGTGTAACTTTAACTTTGCGAACCAGGCCAAAACATGCACACTAGTATTACCTATAGTGGGACAGACATTCTTCAGACTCACCGCAATGATGCTATCCCTTTCACGCATAGGTGAGTAAGTGGGACTGGCATGGGCTATTGTTCAGATAAGAAGATCCTGCAGTGGTTTGGTGTCAATTTTGCCACATCTGCCCCACCAGGTGTGTGATCCATTTATGTTGTAAATTCGTAAGTCACACCATAATATGTCCCACAGCCTGAGGGAAAAGGGTTAGGGTTGGATGAATGGATGGGAATGGTAGTTTGGGTACAGATATGACAAAGACAAATATGACATTCATCAGGTCGATATAGAGCACATCATCATCAAATCGGTTCTGGGAGGAAATGAAGGAAAAGCACAGTTCAGTTAATAAATACACTGTGAACAGCCCTTGAGCCCCAGAGTCCGAAGCACTTAAATTATTCTGTCACCTAGGTTCGAAAAATACAAATTAGGGTGGACCAACATACTTCTGAAAATTGTGATTGTTAAGAAAATAAAAATGATACTGCATATAAATGCCTAAATGGACGGTGCATCTGCTTTCTTCTTCTTGGAATGTCCATCTTGGATGGAAATATAGCAGGAGTGTTATGGTGTTTTGGGTCCCGATTCACAGAACTAACTTAAGACAAAATCCTAAACTTAATACCATTTTGATATTCACAGAAGGCACTTACTCATTTTAGTATTCACAGAAGGCACTTACTCATTTCTGTATCCACAGAAGTTAGGAATCCTAACTTTAGGACTCCTAAATGCCTTCTGTGAATACAGAAAGTCTTAAAGTTAGGATTTTTCTCAGTTTAGGAGTAGTAAAGTGAGGACTCCTAATTTTACGACTCCTAAATACCTTCTGTGAATACCGAAAGTCTTAAAGTTAGGATTATTCTCACTTTAGGAGTGATAAAGTTAGGACTCCTAACTTTAGGACTCCTAAATGCGTAGACTCCTAAAGGGGTAGATCCTAAACTGAGAAAAATCCTAACTTTCAGACTCTCGGTATTCACAGAAGGCATATAGGAGTCATGAAGGTAATCTTCATGGTGGATGAGGACCAAGAGGGTGAAGCAAAAGCAGAAGCTGGTGAAGTTATGTGCAATTAACTGAGAAGTGTGAACAATTTTACAACCAATCCCAGGCAGGTTATTCATGTACCTTGCTGATAAAATTCACAACGGTCAACTGTCAAAACAGCTGAGTAGATCCATCATGTGTCATGTCTACAGTTACAGTCACACCCCAAGACCACAGCCACTTAATTAGAGTAATTTGAGCCAGCACACTACTCAATATCAATGCACCTCTCTCTAATCCGCAGAGTAGGCTTCTTATAGTCATGTTGTTTACCATTGAAGAGGATAGGCATTGTGCAAAACATCCTTCTTCTGGTTATTGGGGTAGGCCAATGACTGACTCTGAGTACTCAATAAGATTGAAAGAGATAGACCTGTAGTGCTGTTGATGAACAAGAAGAATACATGAAATAAAGAATGCGAACATTTTTTGTGTAGTTTTTCTAACTAAAGTTACGGGTCTGGTCTCTGAAGAACCCCCGACAAAAACAAAGTACATAAAGGAGTGGGCAACTTATGTTACTCTACTAAAGTGTGAAAGGGACTACAATTCACTTATAATGACCCATCAGACCTCAAGCATGTTAATCAAGTTGAAAAATTAGTTGAAAAACAACCTCACTACCACCATACGAATCATCATCACTCACTCAATATATCACTCAATGATGTGCAATAGTTAGTTACTTGTTCCAACAAGCATGGTAGTACACATGTACCTGTTGAATCTTCTCTTTGAAAGCAACAAAAAATGTCAGTCTTTTAAATGAATGATCTTTACTGCCAGCTCTGCTAGGGAATGAAGAAAAAAGTATAGAGATTGGAGGAATTGTCTTCATGTGGTCTAAGTCAATGGGGAGTCTTCTTATGTGCACACTGGTCTAACTCCACTCCAGTCCATACATGTGAATAAATTCAGTGCTCAATGTTCTCCTATATTCACTTTTTTCAAGTGTTTTGATGATGAATGTCTATTGCAGCCTACAAAGTTGCAGAAGCATAGTTCATCCTCATACTCAAGGAGCTCATCCAAATGTTGATCAGCTAGCACAATGTATTCTGACCAATTGTCTGCATCATCCTCCTGTACTGTTTTAGGGACAGTGTAATCTTGTGGTATAAAACGTTGGTTCATTTAAATTATGGTTGATCACGCAACATTTTGAGGAAAGAGACTGGTCCTTCCGACTGTGTCTACTATGCCAGCTGTACTGAACGTGTACTCAAAAGACACACTGGCTACCAGACAATACAGATAGTTTATTGCCAGCCTGCTGAGCTCTGGCCATTGGCATTTTTTCCCATACTGATAGGCTCCATGTAGACCTATTTTGGGTTATCCAGATAGTATTGAGCCATCCTCTGAATGGTCTTTGGTGGTGCCACTTGCTCGACCTCTGTTGCCTTGCCCTCTGCACTTGACTTAAGACCTGCTACTAGAAACCAAGTCATTGCTGAGGTTGGGTCTGATTCTTCTGTTACTAGTGTTGTTGTTGCTTTTGGCTGCTGTGAGACAATGGCACTGCCCTCTGTGAAGATTGAAGGTTGCATGCCAGAACTTCTCCCTGACACTCTAACTTCCTGCTGTTTTTCTTTTAGGTCTCTTGCTTGGTCAACAATCCAAGCCTTGTATTGTGAAACATCCCCTTCTGAAAAAAAATGAAACTGGTCAGTGTTTGTACTGGATACACAGATGTAATATTTGGAGAACACAATTTCTCTTTGCAGCCTTGCATTAATAGCCAAGCAGAGGATTAAGCTTTGATATAACTCATAAGCTTCTTCGTTCACAGCGGCGAACCTTTGTAGCAATTTTTCTAACTATTTCTGTAGCTGATGCAACAACGGGATTCTTGGATCATCATACTGTCCTCCTTGCTGGTGTTACAAAATGGTGCTGGAAGGCTATGTGGCAGCAAAAATAGGACTTTTGTCCTGCAAATCTCACTCGCAGCTGCGCTTTTATGGAGCCTTGCGTTGTTCCCATGAACGTCGCGAGGCTAAAATGGCGGAAATTGTCCGCCACATGCCGATTGGCTGGATTTGGCAGGAACTCATCGTTAATTCCACCAATTCTGCGAGTGGGATTATAATTCCACCTGGACCTACAATAAAGTAGTGATTTTCTTAAGTGGTCTTCCTAAAGTAGTTTTAAAGCCAATCTCAGCAATTATTTTGATACCTTGGAGTGATATCTTTGGTGGTCCCAAGTGAAACTTCATGTGAGCCAATGGAACCACTGCTGTTGCTACAGTGTAAACAGCAATGTTGGGTTTTCATTGTCAGGGCATTCAAAACACAAAAGAAACTTGCCCTTCTATTTAAAATTAGGGACCCTCCCTGGTGGGCTTCCAAGGCCTTCCCTAAGGGTGGCTTATTAATATTCATAAGGAAAGTTTGAATCTGGCAAAACGGTTTATTTTAATAAAGACATGTGCACTGTGCACACTTATTTTTTAGTCTATAATTGAAGGTAGTATTCCAAGAGGATTTTTCTGTATGTTAAGCGTGCTGGTCAGGGACATATGAATGCCTGTCACATTGAAATAGTATGTCTTACTGCAAGTGTCACTAGTCACTTGTGATCTGGCTGCACAGCTAAATAATTTATCACAAAGTTTTTTATACAATAAAGACTTGTCAAAAATGTATACTTTTTTGATGATATTGACTGCCAAAGTTTCAGTCCAACAAAAATTTTATAAATTTTACATTTTACAACATGACATGAAAAAAATATTCAGAAATCAAACAAATAGCATATTTAACAAAATATATGTTCTGACGGTATGTTGGATATTTTCTAACATGATGTATTAGATGCCCAATGCGATTCGGGATACCTATCTCTTCTTCAGGGGCCTCTGTAGAAAATAAACAACAACGAGGAGGGAGGAAAAGTCACAGAAACCTCAATGACATACATATACAATCGGAGACTCGTAAGTGTCTGATCCCATGAATGACCGGCTGTTAACCGGAGTCTTGATAAGAATATCATCAAGAATGTTTAGCAGCGCTTTTCATTACTTTGGGTCACATTGAGCAACCTGTCAAACCAACTGAGGACAGAGAGATAAAGAAGGCAAGGTCTTTACATACCCGTTTTGCAACTTGCTAGCCCGTGGGACCCAAAGGAAGGGCCAGTATGATAGACCCTGACCGGAGGAGGCATCATTCAAACCAGAGTACATGGCTGTCATGGAAGACTGCATCCAGCATGGAGGATTGTCTGAGAAGATGGGAGCACTACATTGAGGGGAAACTCCAAGCCAAAATATGCGCATTATTACATAAGGGCACGTCAGGGACCATCTACTTGCCATGGGGTCATAAGAATAAATAATGGCTCAGGACTAAACTACCCCCATTGATGGACAGGGCAGGAAAGTGGATCTCATGTTTTGAAAAAAAAAACTGAGGAAATAAGCCTAGCAATAGGAATGTCAAGAGCCTGCTCAGCAGCCTCATCAGAGAGCAGACTAATGCGGTGTTTGCCCAAGCCCGCATTCTGGCAGTTACGCTGACCAACTCCCCATTCAATTCATTCAGGCACCAGATGTGGACGGCCCTGAGAGAAAAATTCCCTGATTGCCCAGATGTAGGAGGATTGATCGCAGAAATCACGAAACCTGAGGAGACCATAAATGACTTTTTAGACACAATGAGGTAACAATGGGGAAAGGAGATAAGGCAGCCTTGGACCCCATGTCACATTCTTCTAACACATCCTCAAAGAGAGGCTGCCCACCAAAATGGAGAGTGGACTGGACAGCGTAGTAAGATTAGACATCAAACCTTAGCCAGAAATACAGGCCCACATATTACACTGCTACAAAAAGAAACAGGAAAAGTAAAGGAAAACAGGAGGAAGACCAAAGAGGCGCCGTTAAGCTGGTCCAACATAATCTGAAAAAGACTGCCCTTGAGTGGCCACAAGCTTGCAAGCATATAAATGGCACGAGTCTTGAAGAGAGCTCTGCCTCAGAATACAAGAGGGTTTCTACACATTCCTAACGTTAGAGCTCAGGGAGGCTGGCATCTGCCAGACCACAGGGAGTGCTATTATTGCCATAGAATGGCCCACATGGCCGACTGAAGCCCCCTAAAGACATATTATGAGCAAAGATCAATAAGCATGGGCCATTTCCCGCAAAATCCCCATCCACAAAACCAAGCCCAGATCAACCCAAATGCTCCTTACCACCACCGCAGCAGGGACCAGGGGTTTGGCCGAACACATGGCAGCAGCAGCAGCAGACAGGGAACCCAGCTCAAAAAGGTCTACGGCCACAACCACAGCAAGGAGGGGTTACTGTCTGGGGAGGCAATGCCTTTATACCATCAAAAAACCTGAATACCTAGTAGGTCCGAATCCCCAATACGAAACATCCACTTCATGCGCACTTCATGTGCACTTCAGAACTCATCTCAAAACTAAAGACTAGTGGCACAAATTTAGGAGAAAATTCAAACCTTTTCTTGTGTTGAGAAAAACTCAAGGCACCTGTACGTTTTGTCGATAGGGAATCCGTGCTAGAGTCTGCCCTTCGGGTGCCTTCGGTGACCAAGGCCAAACTCTGCTGCTGATCCACCAAGGCAGGGTTTGTTGGCCATGCTGCAGGGGGAGGGCAGTCTGATGAGGGGTTGTGGAGTGTTCAGAATAGCACATAAAAGCGAGCACCCAGGTCCCCTCATCTAAGTTACTAGGACAGGCACCAAATCGAAAGGACCCCAGCTAGTGGAGGCCCCCTTTCAGTTCCAAAACGAGGCGATGTTCCAGGGCAGAGAGACAGGTTTTTCCGCACACTTGGGATAATTATGTCACCATAAACGCTGAAGACCATGCACATAGTCTGACCGATTTCAAAAAACGATTGGCGCTGAGTCAGTAGAGCAATCAGTCATCCCAGTTCATTACCCGTATCAGGTAAATTGCAACGAGTTCTAGCCTCCTCGATGACTCCCATCTTAAGAAAATACTATCCCTCCTCCTCTCCCCAAAGGTTTACAATGGTCCAAAACTTGCGTGTAGGATCATGTCCCTCCAAAACAGCAGGAGTAGGGTATAACTGGGTATAAGTGCCTGGTCCCAGCCGGGAGCGGCACACTCAAACATCCTGGATCCAAGAGAAAGGGGAGTGCCAGGAAGGAAAGAGAGCATGCACCCATCCATCACAGCTCCATGCGAGTTGCAGAGATACACTCACTGTCATATCTGGTCTGTCGATCAGTTTGCATAAGGTCTTACACTCACTGTCCGGGGAAGCAATAGACCCAATCCCAGATATTACCATGTCAAAATCACAGGGGGTCTTGTTGAGGCTCTCTGATCTCCTCCAGTATACAACAATAGAGCAGCAGCAACCCGTGCAGGTAAGAGCAGTAGGGCGGTGGTGGTGGGTTGGGGGCGATTCGACAAACAAACTTGAGGAAAAATTAAATCATTAACTTTCCCTCATTGGCGTTTGTTGAAATCCCCCACCCCACCCCACCGCTATTACCTGCATGGGCCGCGCTGTAATAGAGAGAGCATCACAAAGAAATCTAGGGAGGCACCCATTGACCTGCAAAAAGAAGCTCAAGAGTAGCCCCCAAAAAAATATCCAGAAAAAG
Organism: Lissotriton vulgaris; assembly: GCF_964263255.1. NCBI lineage: Eukaryota > Metazoa > Chordata > Amphibia > Caudata > Salamandridae > Lissotriton > Lissotriton vulgaris. The sequence continues at coordinate 260,239,483 of NC_141695.1, forward strand.
GGCCTAGCCAAGACACCTGGCAATATTAGGAAGAATCTTATTGCACGCCATGTGCTGGAACTGGAAGGGCATACACGTGACCTTAGAACAGGCTGCAATCACCAGCAACCCCCAATTGCTACACACCCCTCTCCTTTCACAGCCCCTCATGCAAGTGTAGGTCAAAAGACACCATCCGCATCGATAAAGCACCCACGCACATATACACACACACAAATTAGAGAATGAAAGAGGTTAGAACACCAACAATGCTCATGAAATGATGGTGAGATGAATGGAATCATCTACATGCCCTTGAAGCCCACCTCATAGAAACATCCGTCTCTGTAATGGTAAGGGGGAGGGTCTAATGATCAATAAAGTAAAATCCCAGGCAACTCCTGATCAATCACTCAATGTTCCCTTAAATTGCTACTCCAATTGGGGCCACCTTCAGGAACCCCTCTAAAATGTTGTGCAAACAAATGTACAGAATACACCCTTAAAAAGAAAGACACAGAAAGCTCCTCAGAGTATATAATGATGCACATTTATCCAACCTAACAACAAACCACAGCTCTTATCCAACAGGTCTGCAGTCAAGCCACAAGTGCACCACTTTTACAAAGGCCCACCACCCCTTCAGCCACCACCCAGAACACCAACAAGGCCCGAGTGTGCAAGCCAAAGATCACAGACTGTTTTTACAGACGCTTTTCAAACAAACTGTTTCACACTTTACCAAATGAAAGAAACCCCTGATCACCAGAAAACTACAGATCTCTCTTCTGTAAGTCATCTCAAGGCCTGCTATGTTTCAAAAGTTATGTATTGTTGTACCATTGTATACACTGGGTGTGGCGGTATCTATTCGTAGCCAGAAATCTATCTAGTCAAAATAAACCCACCCCAACATTGCTACAGCGCTTGTGTAGGGATCTCTCCAACATCACTTAAAATTATACGGAACTCAACACTAGTATTCTACATATACTACACAGTGCACTCTTACACAACCCATAGTATTGTTACATGACCACCGTGGGCAACCAGACATCAGCCAGGTCATGTTATGTCTGTTCGTGGATACCACACCCTCCAGGCACAGACAGGCTTTACTTATTCAAAGAGATATCCCCAAAAAAGAGAAAAATGCCTCATCCAACTGTACCTATGCAGGATAAGCGCCAAGATAAAACCTAACAGAGTAGAACCCCATAGAAAAGTAGTAGTAGATGAGTAGTGAACATTACTCGATATGGAACCAATTACGCAGCATGGTAGCTTTTCACTTCACTGAGTCTAGCGATATTTAAACTGAGCTACACAGGATGCGCAGGCAGGTAACTATAGGGGAGGACCTTGTTTGACTCTGAGATTTTCCAGAAAATAGAATATGCCTATAACAGGGCATCTCAAACCATGCCTATAGTAGGGCATCTATAGGAAATATAACACCTATTCCTCTTCTGAATAGTGAAAAATAATAAACAATGACAGCAAACTACTAATTCATACTAATTGGTAGCGCATATAATTGTCAGTGAGCCCCATAAAAACATTTTTAAAATATTAAAGGCATATTAAAAATATTCCTAAGAGGGGAAACATGTGTAGAGTCAGTCTTTGAATTTGTACTCAAGCTAAAGGTCTAACTGAGTTCATTTATAGAATTTAAAACTCTTACAAGCGTTTAGAAGGCCATGCTTTCTCTAGCGATAGTGTCAATTTAGTAGGAAATGTTCCAAATTTAATCAGAGTCGAAATGAAAAAGGAAACTCCGAATTCTTTCCCAGCACACGATGAGCCAATTGTAGATTAAGTGTATAGGCTGGGAGACGCAACATCACAGTCACTTGCTGTAGGGGACGGAAATTGTAATATTTCACATAGTACGTAGATGGAGCACAGATGATATTCAGTTCTGCCCATAGTTGGTATATCGGCAGCCGGTGCTGTAGTCGATATCTCAGTGCCCGTAGTGCTAGTTGTAGCACTTTTGCTGGTGGCAGCGCTAGCGGTGGCTGAGCTGATGCTCACCCCAGCTGTAGCAAAAGGCACCTGCAAGTTTTCAAGGAATGCATTAGTCAAGATAAGAATACGCTGGGGACACAGCCGAGCATGGAACCACAAAGGGTCCAGCCTCGTGTTCAAGTCCACAGGTATCTCCGTCTTGAGTGTCAGACAGATGTCCAACACGCATTCTTCACTGTGAAACAGGCATCGAAGAACAGGTGAGATGCAGTCCATCCAGACTGGTCTAAACGATAAGAACCAAGAAGCACTCAGTTCTCGTAGGCAAGGCGAGCCCAGATGTTGTACCATGCGCTCACGGTATCTATGCTCCAGAAGAGCTTTCGCCATTGCGTATCAGGTAAATGGCGATCAGGATTCCAGCTATTGAAAGCAGTATGTAATATAATATAAGGCACACTTGTATAGCGCATCTGCCATCCCAAAGGTACCCTGGCTATCAGAGGTAAACCTCCAAAGATGCTTCCAAATACAACATTTGGGATAACTTCGAGGACTGTTTGGAAGGTGCTTAGAAATCTTGACACTATGGTCTTAAATAGGTGTACAATACGACTCTAATCAGACATGATACGGCCACCATTTCTATGAAATGAAAGGGGCAGTTTGTATGAATAAGTGCCTGTATCTCGGTCGAGGTCTTTGCAACTTGAGGATCAAAGGGCTCTTGAGCGGAGGTTAAGGGTACAGTTTGCTGTAAAAGCATGGCTTTCAGTCTGTAGTATCAAATTTTATAAAAGATATGTTTAACAAAGGACACAAAGGTGCCTCTCTAACTGTACTTGTTGGGGGAAATAATACTTGTGTACAGCAAGTAACCCTGGTGTTCACGGTGACCAGATAGGCGATGCACGGAAGCATGCCACAGCAACCTTGATTATTCAGCATCAAGTAACTCCCATTCGAGAGTAACTCAAAAAACTGGTGCGATCATGGCAGATGGAGTCCCTTTCATGTGGCAAGACAGATTCGCCACAGAACCATTACAACCTGCATGTAAAATAATGTCCTGATACATGAGAGAGCCACTTAAAGCATTTTTGCAGTTCGTACCACTTAGAAATACTTCACGATCCCCACTTGGCATCGAAATCTATATGGTAATTCCCAGGATTCCTTAATGTATTCTTCATCCATATCTGCCTGCCTTTGCTCAAGGCAATACTGAAATTGAAAGGTTGTGACCGGGAGAGTGATATGGCCGTGGATTAGCTATTCTGTTGATGGTGATTCCGCCACTCTGAATGGTAGCCTGTCCAGTTTTTCAATACGCAGCATTGTATATTTAGCTCCCCTTTGTGCCTTTGCTATCTGTATATCTGTTAGATTGTATTCAGAAAACAGCGACGTACTGTTTACAAAACGTCAAGGCACAAAACCTGCATGCACAGATTGCAGCATCCAGCTTAATAACATAATAGAACGTAACTGAGATTGGGGGTGTTGTAATATGGCTAAATCCTGTTCCAGTATGTCGATAGCAGAAGATACAATGTTGCCAATTAATATATCCTGGAGGTCAAAGTTGTTAATCCATTATCTACCACAGCTAAAGCTTTTTCTAAGTTTATTCGGTCTGTTCCCTGTAATACCTCTTCCGCCTCTTGTTGGGAAATCTTCCAGTTTTCATTATAGGCAGCATAAATGCCTTCATATATGAAACGTTTTTGACGTTGTTTCCTGGGTCCTAGAAAAAATTTCCCAAGATCCATGCCATGTGAGAAAAAAGATAAGTGTTGTTTCACTTCTGCAAGTTTTGAGGTTTCTAGCTAATCGTGGCATAACTTCCCAACACTATATGATGTCACTACCCCTGGATGTTCTCTCTGTACATAACATGGGTCTGGCCTATGGATACTGAGTCCCTCAATGATGTTCAGGAAATGCTTATGACATCTATTCGTGCCTAAGGGCCAAGCACCCACTGTTTCCAATTTGGATCTGTTCTATTGTACTTTAAGATGTCACCTACTACTGCCTCTTCTTTTGTGGTTGAATTCTGCTACCCCCATATGTCGGAGTTGGAAACCTAGGGGCGTTCAGGTCCTTGCTCTTGGCTAGTCCAAGACAGGATGTCTGTTGCACAGTATCATTTAAAAAGATCATCTGCTGTGGAATGAGGCATGCTCTAAATAGTGCCTCTGTACCCTGAACTTGCCAGTCCCTTGAACCCCAAACTGATTTTAAGTCAATTTCACCTTTCCGTAGGTCGAAACCCTGTTCAGAAAATTGGGCCAAAAAGGAAGCAGAGTAAATCTGTTTAGTTTTTGTCAACATAATTTTTAGTGCTGATGTTGGTCCAACATTATAGTAACACGAGGATGGATCTGTGGTGTTAAACTCTGAAAAGTATGACAATGTCTGTGCAACTGTTTGTGAACTACTTTTTAGGGGTGTTGGGCAATGTTCCCACTGATGGTACTTAAAAACATTTCTAGGTGAAATGGATTTGTGCAGGAAATGATGACCGTAATGTTGGTAACAGTACATGTGTCATAATCTGCAGAACCCTCTAACATTTCATTATTAGAAAATGCAGCAATTTTCTCTTAAACCGATAAAATGTTATTAACTGTTTCAGAGTCCCAATTATCAGAAAATGTACTTGAGGTAATGATATCACTTAATGAAAGTTTAAATATATGATTCATTTTTAAAAGTTGGTCGGTCCCAATATGTTAAAATCAACCTTGTACCATTCTATACCATCCGGTATAGGAACTGCTGTAATGTTCACTGATGACAAGTCTCTTTACTCACAATGTGATGTTGGATGTGGCTTCAGTAGTATGTTGACCTTTAGGGCGTTGTTGAAGATAGCGTCCATTAATAAGCATACTAAAAGTTAGTGCCAAGCCAGAAAAGAAAAAACAATATCCCAGAAACTACCCAGAGTTAAATCCAAGGTGATACCAGGTATGTCTTTTTTAGAAAGTGAAGATAGTTCTTTATTTGTTGATTGAATGGTGTTTTGGCTGGCATCGTTTCCGGCTCGCTTGGATCCAAAGAAAACGTATCAACGATCATGAAATAGCCAGAAGCATTTCGATCAACTGTAGGAATTGCATTGGGATTAGTTGAAATGTTATTTTGCTCTTGACGATCCATGCTGATGTAGACTTCTGTATTAGGTCTAATTGCAATTTGTGAATTATTCTGATGTTCATTTTGAATTTGAATGTCTGATTCAAGTGGAACAAGTTCCATAGCATTGTTCCTTAGTCCTTCATTCATTACAGGTGCTCTTCAAACGTGATGAATCTTTCTGTTTGCACTTCTTGTATACTGTGGAGACCACAAGGCCTACTGCTAATCATTGGCCACATAGTGTGGTTTGATTAAGTCTATTCAGACAAATCTTTTCTTCTTTTTCCCACCAAGAGGCGGCAAAAGTACAGTTCTTGTTCCTTGTACTGTAAGGACTGGTACAGGTGTTCTGTATGAAGGTCCAAATACCTTTATGTCTGCAATTTACTCTCTGATGAGATCCCCGACTTTTGGGATCCAGACAGGTCTTGACGTGTCCGCCTTGACTTCCCCAGTGGCGGTCTGCTTTAGTCAGACTTTGCTTTGTTCTGTCCTGGATTCATTTAGATCCTGTAAAACAGCCAAATGATCATGCATACTAAGTGGTTTTTCACCTGCCACTGCGCCTTCAAAATCAAGATAAGGTACCCACATTTGTGTCCCAAAGAGGACTTCATGTGGAGTGACACCCACTAGAGAGTTTCTTGGATGGTTGTTTAACACCTGCTGTACCCCATAAAGGTGTTTGACCCAACTACCGCCCTTCCCTAATACCCTAGCTATTAAATAGTGCTTTAAGCCCCGGTTTTTCCTCTCCACATCCTAATTTCCCTCGGGATGGTACAGAGAGGAGTACCGCAATGCTACACCCATTCCGCTCATATCCTCTTTGTAAGCCTGAGAGCTAAATGCAAGGCCGCACTCAGAATGAAATGTGCTAACTGCGTATGTGCCAATTTAGACTCGCAAATCTTTGATAACAGTTCGAGGGTCAGCACTGAGGCCATACTACCCATATGAATCTCGAACAGGAATCCACTACAACCATAATATATTTGTAAGCCTCGTTCCTTTGTAAGGGGCCGCAGTGGTCCAAGTACACACATGTGAAAGATTTATCTGATTTTAATATTGGCGTCTGCGCTGGTTTTACTACTGTGGAGTCTTTCATCTGTTGGCAGATGCTGCAATTCAAGACATATTCTTTAGTTTGCTTATTTAACCCTGGCCACCAATAGCGCTGTGCACAGAGCCCAATCCCTTGTGTGCAGCTAGTAATAACCCTTGCCTATGATCCATATTTGGATTTACTCTATCCCCCACTCCAGGAATCTGAGCATATGGAATGTTACTTGCATCTAACCTGTGGGAGTATTTGAGTTGAAACCTTTTAGGTACTGCTGTGCTGCCTTTGCACGAAGCAATGACAGCTACCATAATCTCACCATCTATTCTCGTTTTGGAACGAGTGAGTACAGCTACAGAAGCCGTGTGAACAGCCCCCTTTGCGGCTTCATCAGCCTATGAATTCCCTTCAACATGAATGCCATCACATTGATGACTCAGTGTATTGGTTATGTGAGTTCTTGCTAGCTTCTTTTTCAAATCTGCTACCTGTTCCCATAGCATTTTATGCTTACTTGTGCCACCTTTCGCATCGTTAAACCCGTTTTGCTCTCAATGGTATAGGTATTCATTATAAGACTGAACACAGTAAAATGAATCACACATGCTTAGTGTGGGGAATTCTGTTCCGTATTTACAAGTGCCAGTATCAGTACTTTTAACTCTGCCAGCTGTGCTGAGCAGTCTCCAAGCATTTGCATTTTTGTGCAACTCGGATGGAACTTTATATCCAGCATGCAACCTTTACTATATCACATGCTGCGCTGTATTGCGGCTCACGTCCTATGGCCAGTTGCGCAGATCCGTCAGTATAAATAATATATTCATACTGATCAAGAAGCAAGATTTCATTTGGTAGAGGATATTATTACTCATATTGCAGGAATACCTGTGTATTTAAACTTGAATCAAATCTGTATTCAACGTCCGTTGCAGTAAGAGAATTGGACCATTGTATCCATCTTGGATGTAAGGATTTCGCATTTGGAATGCTAGCCTTTGTAACAGTTTCTAAAGCCGGTAACGGGGTCACACAATAATGTGTTTCCCCTGAGCCAGTGCTCTTTCTCATGCTACAGCAGTCTGAAAAACTGTCAGGATTTTTTCTGTTGAAGTGAAAAGCATTTCTGCATTTGTGTAATGGTGTAATTTTTATGCGATTGTTACTGTTTCTCCTTCATTGAAGGTTAAGTAAGTGTGCCCACGTTGACCCGCAATTATACAGATCACCAAGTGGCATACATTTATGTGTGTTTGCAAGCGCTTGGAAGCTATCGTCTTTCTGTAGTGAACAAAGAGTATTAGTATGTTATGTCCAATATCTGGCTGAAAAGTCAGGTTTCATTAAGTCGTAGAAAGGTTTTACCCATTGTGCATAATATAAAATGTATGTTCTGCTGAAATTTATGAATCCCAGTATTGATTGTAAAAATACATTATGATTTTTTTGGCTGGAGCAGGGCACACTTTTCTAAAAAGTTCGCTGCTAGACTTTTCCCTTCACTTGACAGCTCATATCCCAAAAAAAGGACATTGAGGTGCCTATTTTTGATTTATTAATGTTAAATATGTAGCCCTCAGTGGCAAATCCCATAATAATGGTGCTCACCCTGGTCAAGTGCCTCTCTAAGTTGTCAACCACTAGGTAAATATCATCCACTTAGGACAACGCTTCTTTATCAAATTTTTGAAGTAACTCTGTTACCCTTCCTGAAAATACCCTGAGGCTGTTCTTATACCCTTGGGGGAGATGACAAAATTGCAACTGGGACCCCAAAGTTGAGAATGCTGTCAGATACCTGCTATCAGGCTCTATATTTTGGCAGAAAAATCCATTTGAGATATGAAGTGTTGTTTTGTATTTTCTCAGCACAATGTTATTAATTAATGCAGCACTATGTGCATTTTGGACAGCAAATGTCTTTGTGCATGAGTTTAACAGTCCGTAATCTAAAACTAAATGATATGTATTGTTGGGTTTAGAGACGGGAAACAAAGGATCGTTCATTGGAGAGGTACATTTTTCAATGACCCTCTGTTATTCAAGTTGATCTAAGACCTCCCTGACTTGTGTTTTAGCTTCTTGCTTTATTGGGTATTGCCGCTGAGCATTAGGTGAAACTTTTAATGGGATCACGTGGTAGGCTGAGTCCTCGTCCCACCCAGCATGATTTTAGTACAATGCTGGAGCTTGAGCTACTGCCCACTCCCTTGCATATGTATGTTTAAGGTGAACATGGTCGTAAAATGCAGGAAAAATTATAGTTTCTCCCCTGAGGCACTCCATTACGAATGCTGGCGGCCAATCTTGTTCGGTTAACAGGATGTCATGACCAGATGATAAGTTCTTCCAAAAGAGACATTTTACTTTTATGGGCTTGTCCCCCTCAATCCAAAGTGTTATTTCATGTACGTTATGTGGGATGATCACCCTCTTATCTTGTGTTTCCACCGCAATGTATTCATTAATTTCCGCTGTCACCAGAAATTCCTTCAGGTTCTGGTGAGCTATTGTTACCTCTGCTGCACTGTCTAGCATTGTCAGAGCCCATTCCCCGTTCAGAAGTTGTGTCCCCAGAATTCTTGGCATGTCCGATCTTTAGACCTGTTACTTTCTTTTTCTTAAACTGAGGTTTTGATTTTGGCTTTTCTTCTTTTTTGGAAGAGTAGTCTTGAGTGCGCTGTTTGTCTCTGGACTGTGTGCACTCGTCCTCATGTTCTGACCATCCTTCTCGGGTAAATTGTTTCATCGAGCCCTGAAAGGAACGAGAGGAGCGTGTATCAGTATCCTGATACCTGTCAGGTTTCCTAATATTATCCCTATTCCAATTCCCTGGATAACTCTGCATACGCAGTTTCAATTATTTTGGGTAGTTCACTCTCCTGTTCTAATGGAGAGAGCTCCCGTTGGCGTTAGCGGATTGCCAATGATGCTGCTTCCCCTTTAATGTTAGCTATTTTTCTGGCTGATACCTGGTTGTAGTTATTTAATAACTTCCTCCCTAGGTTCAGAGCAGGCTCTGCGCCGTATTCATTTTGTATTTGCCTTAATACATCTGGTATCACTGCTAATGAAGGAATACCATGAGTTCTGGTATATATGGCAGCAAATACGATATCCCAAGAGGTACCATCCTCTAACTGTGGTGTAATCCCCATCGGCAAGCAGATTGTTAACATTCTGTGTTTTTCAAATAGTGAGGTATTTGGGAATACTGCTACTAACTGGGTTATTATTTGAGCTACCCAGAAAGGAATCTGTTCATGTTTAGTCGGCAATTTACCCATTACCACGTGTAATGTTTGTGGAGTAATTTTAGTAGATGTGCTCTGTGTAGGAGATGTATTTGGTGTAATTACTGTATTCGGACCGCAAGTGTCCTCATGATGAATTGTGTCATGATTCTGTAAAGTTTTATCAACCCTTTGTGTAGTAAGAGCAATTCATTGTGTGGCATTGTGTCAATGTCAGGATATGTTGCATAGGTCGCTAATATTGGCCATGTTGGTCTTCCTAATGGACCGGGTCTAGATCTTTCTCACAAGTGGGGTAGGGTGCCATTAAACCAGAAAGTTCCTGCTAGGTAAGCGGATTTTCAATCTCCTCAAACTGAGTGCAGACCACTAGGACTTCTTCATGTACATAATAATGAAAAGTTTTTGTTGTAGCATTTGCTGCTGGGAATCTAACCCATGAATCGAACACCTCTGTTTGGAAATCGTTTTGTGCCTCTATCACGAATATTACTATACCTCCTCTGGTTGGTAAACCATGTTTGAGGGGTTTAAGTCTGAGTGTGTGTCTTACATTGGCGGAAATATGTATTGCATTGTCTTCTTCCTCCTCGTCTGAGAGAGGTAATGGCATATTTACCGGGTCAAAAGCCCTCTCAGTCATTGTGTGTAAAAACACAGAATAACTTTCCAAGGAAATTAAATAAGGTCTTTTGTACAATTTTGGGAACAAAATGTTGTTCAAGCTTGATAAACCAACAGCCAATAAATAGGATATTTCGCCTACTCAGCTGTGGCGGAGTTTTTGCCCACCCATTAAGCATGGGCGAATTTTGCGGATCTCGCGTTCGCGAATTTTGCGGATTTGCGGATTCGCAATCCGCAAAATCCGCGAATTCCCGCGAATTTGCGGATTTTTTTTTTTTTTTGTGTTCGCCCGTGTTTCTGCCAGTTCGCGAGGGTTTTTACAATTTCGCAATTTGCGAACTTACCTGTCGGGTCGCAAGTTTTGCGAACTTGTTGTTTCTACGTGTCCAGCCTGTTTGGGACACTCTTCTTCATCACTGCCACTCTCTGTCACCACTGCCACTCTCTGACTACTCATGCCACCCTCTGGCCCACCCATGCCACCCTCTGTTTCATCACCACACCCTCTGGTTGTCCAGTGTACATTATTTTCGGCAAAGCAAAGCACACCTTCCCTGCCTCAAGTGACCTGAATTAATTTGGGGCTGATTAATGTGTCACAGAATATTTTTTTAGCTGGCACCTGCTTCCTTAGTGCGCCCTGATTAGTGATCTTTTGCACTTGCTAAGTGCTTTCATTGTTGCAAAATTAGTTACAACACCTGCCCTGCCCCAACTGACAATAATGAATTAGGGGCTAATTAATGTGTCACTGAAAGAATTTAAAGTTCCAGCCTGGCACCTGCTTGTCTGCTCCTTTAGCTGTAAATCAGGACCTTTGTGGCATACAGTTAAGGTCAGAGCAGGGTCACACAATAGTTGCAAGCAGGCAACCGAATTCTGGAGGGCCCCCTCAGGAAGCAATACAAAGAATCGTTACAAATCATGAGGTTGACCTTTTGCACCTGCTCATTGCTTTTGCTTTTGCTGAAATCGTTTTGCGGTTTTTTTCGCGCTATTCGCGGGGCGCGGCGTCGTGCGAAACCGACCGCGGAAGCCGCCAATTCGTGCGAATGAGCATTTTATTTTTTTGCGGCTTGTTGTTTCGCGAGTTTTTTTGCAGTATTCGCGAGCCGCTTGCAGCGCAACACGCGAATTTACCCCAAGGTCGAGTACGGGCGCGGCCATTTTGTTTGCGTGACGTATTTCCGTTTCCGCCCGCTATGTATAATCTCGCGCAGTAAGCGCATTGCGAGTAGAGGTTCGCACGAGATCGCGCGGGAAATCTAGAGGTTCGCACGAGATCGCGAGGAAAATCTCGCGCGAACTGACTTTCGCGCTCGGAAACGGGCGCCGGCCATCTTGTTTTTCATTCATTTCCTGTGTCTGGGCATGGTGTTTAATCCTCTTGATATCTTTCCCATCCTTTGCTTGTTTTCAGTTTTTTTTTTACGATTTTGCTTCTTATCTATCCCTCTCTTTTCCTAGCTGTATATTTTTGTCTTTTCTGCTATTTTTCTTTACTTTTAAACTACTTTTGTAAACTCTTTTCTTTTCTTCTTCCCTATCCTATTCTTTCTTAATTTTCTACTTCTTCCTACCTTACCTGCCCAGACCATGGTCAAGCCAGGCGCCGTGAAGCTGCCCAGGCACTTGAGGGCCGCAGCGGCGGCGGGGAGTAGTGCTGGACCCAGTGGCAGGACAGCAGGCGTGAGATCGAGGGGGGAGCAGGTGACGCGCCGGGAGATATTCAGCCCGGAGGAAGTGGGCGCGCTGGTCTACTTCGTCCAGCGCCGCCTGCCCAGGACCATCGCGGGAGGCGGCAGGATCGCGGCCGGCGGCTATAACATGCGGGAGCGCCGGAAGCGGTGGGAGAAGGTGTGCTGGGCCATATCCCACCTCTACGGGGTCCAGCGCACCTACAGCCAGGTCACCCATCGCTGGACGGACCTCCTGGACCGCGAGCGCGACCTGCTGGACCAGCTCGGCTTGGAGATCCCCGGCCTTGGTGAGTAGTAGTAGCCATTGGCATTTAATCACTCACTACTATGATGTTTTCTCCTGCTCTGTGTTGTTGTATTGCAAATATTTGTTTTTTACATGGAGCAAGCCAATAATGCCGCTGATGACGATTACATTGTAGTTAAATTATATTTCAAAATCTTCTGTGCATTTCAGGTGCACTGCTCTCCTTCTCAGTGGGGTTGCTACTATGCTTATTTGTTTTCTATTTCGTGGTCTCATTGGCCTGAGTAACTATTATGTATGAGTGTACTTAACAGAACTGCGTAATGCTAGACACTAGGGGGCAGATTACATTTACAAGCCCCTTGCGCCACGTTTACGTTGCCTTGCGTGACGCAACAGCGGCGTAAACGTGCCGCATCCCTGCAAGTCATTTACAGCATGACGCATCTAGGGAGATGCGTCACGTTATAAAGCCATGGGCCTGCACCACAATGGGTGCGTTCCTAGTACGCAGGGTGGGCGGTCCAGCGGCTGTGCGCCTCGCAAAATTGCCTGCGTGAAATCTACAAGATTTAACGCAGGCACTTCTGCGACGCTGCTACGTCAATTCAATTCCTTATGTCTGCTCGAAGCAGGCGAAAGGACTGACACAGCATGTAAAGTATTGGGTGGCCCTGAGCATTACTGGAGTTGCATTGCGTTGGCGACGTGACTCCAGCGATGCGCCGCTCTTACGTGACGAGATGCGTCACGCAAGTGCCTACCCTTGCGCCAGGGCGCGCCGCATTGTAAATGAGGCACATCTGCCGTGTCGCAAGGGTAGTTTTGCGTGACGCATTTGATCTGGCGCATCTCTGGAGATGCGCCAGAACGCGTAAGTAAGTATGCCCCTAAGGGGCAGAATTGCAATTACCGTCGCATCCCTGCAAAGTAGCAGGGATGCGCCATTAATTGTGCGGCCCGCTACCACCACCAAACATGGTGCGCCGTATTTGCAATGCGGCGCCCCATGGGCCCAAAACGTCACCGAAGCTTTACTGCTGGAGTTGCGTCGCAACGATGGCGCAGCTCCATCAATGCTCTGGGGTACCCTATCTCCCCAATGCTGGGTCAAGCCGTACGTCTGCTTCAAGCAGGTGCAGGGTTTGTGTGACGCATCATTGTCCTAAAGGTGACTGATTGATATTTTGTAGATTTCCCTCAGCCACTATTAGGATGTGTTCCAGCGCAGGAATGCCCTCCCTTGCGCCGGAACGCCCCCTGATGGCGCAGGGCTTTATAACGGGATGCATCTCCCAAATGCGTCACGTTGTTATAATATTATACGCCGCACCATGGCGCCCTTTTTTGTTTAGCTGCTGCGTCACAAAAGTCACGCAAGAACGGCGCAAAAGAGCCGCAAGGGCTTAAATCTGCCCCTTCCTTTGTAACCCTGACAATAAGAAAAATAGTGGCGGTGGATTGATAGTTTGACTATTTAAATGACTGGTAATGTAGCAGGCAACTGTTAGTGTTGTCACTGATCTGACTGAAATCACAATGGAGTTTGTCTGTCACTTTGCGTCTTGCCTGCGGACTGCTGCCTGCCAGTCCTAGGTGAACGTTTCAGTACTTTGTTTAGTGAGTTACGTGACTTTCGAAGTCACAGGTCCGCATATAAATGAAAAGTAACCATAATCAATATAATTTCGCAGAAATATTTTGTTATTGTTCTTTTGAAATGTTTGATTTGGTTGACATTGACAAGCAACAATCATCCATGTTTTCTGTTCTTTCTTTCATGTTGTACGTCAGCTCCCCCCAGGGGCGAGAGGAGGACACAGGAGCAGCAGGCGGCGGATGCTGTTCATCAACAGGGCCAGGATCGGGCAGGCGAGGGCTCCTCTGCTGGCCCCAGTAAGTTTTCATTTTAGACTAGTACCTATTTTTCCTAGCGTTCCTCATTTGACTTTTTTCAAAATTGTCTTTGCTCTTCTTGTAGACTGTATCTAAATTCTTATCCTGCCTCTACTATGACTCCCTGTGGTATTACTAGATTATTCTTATTAGTCTGTCTGTGTAGCTAACTAAGATTGCACGGTTGGCGAAACTCCCATGATTCTAGTCAGCAATAGCTCTATCAACTTAGTGCAGTCCTCTGGGATTGTCCATAATGTCTTTTGAAGTGTTCTATCTGGACTCATGCTTGCAAAAATTGCAAAACCTTTCGCTCAGTCACTCTAGTCTGGACCAAAAAACACAGATTGTATTTAACTTTAAAAGCTTTATTAAAAGTAAACACATTTATTAAAATGAAGTCATAATAAAACTAAACGTTTAACTGATAATGGAAAAGTGGTTAGTGCTGACGATTAATTGAAGACATTTCTTGTGGTCGAGCCGAGCTCTCACCTGGTTTCAACTTGATCTTGTTGTTAGAAGTCCATCTTCTGTCTGTGTGGAGAAAAATGGTGCGTGTTAAAAAAACAGCCTTCATCAGTTGTGCCAAAAAGTGCAGCAAGACAACCTTCCCTGGAAAAAGGGACATTTTTTTTTAACTTTAACGACAGTCACAAATTACATTGTTTTCACATGTCTTCATTCCTAGACCAAATACTAGTGACTGCTTTATTCTAACATTCTTAAATGTACTTTGTAGGTGGAACATCTGGTGGCGGGGCCAGTGTGGAGGTGGTGGTGCTCGACACCGAGGCGGAGGGCGAATCGGGCGATGCTTCAGGGGAGGAGGCGGCGGCGGCAGCTGTGAGAGTTGAGACGGTGGTGGTGGCGGCCAGAGGTAAGCTCTTATATATTCCTTACTTATTGAGATTGAAGACTAGCTGGGAAGGCAAGAATATGAGATGCATGGCTGGGTGAATGATGAAGCAATGATGGGTGGAAGGACAACAGCCTGGGTGGGTGACACAGAAACTGTATGTGTCCATATACCTGGATCATGCTACTATCTGACTCTTAGATAGCATATGTGTATCTAGAGCAGGGGTACTCCTAGTACGGCCCGCGGGCCGGTGGTGGCCCGGCAAGCCTTCGTTGGCGGTGCGCTGACCTTGCAGACAATCACTGCTCCCCCGGCCCCCACAGAGCAGAGGCTTTTTTGTATTTCACCTGTTAGCGCCCCTGCATCTCCACTCTGACAATCACTGCTCCCCCGGCCCCCACAGAGCAGAGTGGAGATGCAAGGCCACAAAGAGGTGAAATAGAACTAAGCCTCTGCTCTGTGGGGCCGGGCAAGCAGTGATTGTCAGGGTGGAGAAGCAGGGGCGCTAAAACAAACAAAGCCTCAATAATATGTTAATGGTCTTTTAAAGACCTGTTAAGTACTTTGGTGTTGTTGTCTGTGTGTGCGCGTTGAGGAAGCGGTCTCAACCCGGGCTGAAGGCTGACACAGATAGACACACACACAGTGAGATGACAGAGGGAGAGGGAGGGCAGGAGGGAGAGAGAGATGGAGGGAGGGCAGGAGGGACAGCAGGAGGGAGAGAGATGTATGTAAATGCTGGGTCTGGTGGCTCAGTGGATGAGGGCATCTGCTGCAGGGACCTGTGTGCAACCTCATGGTCACAAGTTATCGTTTTGCTTTAGCCCCGCCCCCTCTGACTCCGCCCCCACCAGTGCGGCCCTCGGCCCCAAACTACACTGTAAATGTAGCCCCTGAGAGAAAGTTTGTGGTACCCATGATCTAGAGAGAGTAGACGGTCAGTGGATGAACTAAGTGTAACTTTGAAGAGCATGTAACACTAACACTGCACCCGCACGTCCGTTCCAGTGTAGGAAAGGCAAGGAAAAGAACTTTTAATTTTGTCCAAATACTACCATAAATAGTAGCAGTAGTTTGTATTGCAAGCACTGCATAGATCCGGTTATTATGGTGGCCACTCCCTACCTCTCTTAATAAGTTTAGTAGTACTCAGTCATTCATGTGTGGATGTATCACTGCCTGTCACTCAATAAAAAGCAAAGCACCTAAAGTCATCCCATATATAAGCAAAAACATCCCATGTGAAGTGATAGATAATCAGATTATTTATCTTCTTCAATTTTCCATTTCTAGTACTCATTTCCACTGTAGGGTGAAAGTTAAATTAATTAAGCAGTAGCCCTTGAGTTGTAACAGAGTATTCTCAGTGCCACCCGTAATAGAAAAGTAAGAGATTCACCACCTGCATGTACTGGACGGGTACAGTAACGCAACGGCAACGCAAGTCTAGGTCACTCCTCATGGCGTGCGTCTCTTTTTCTCGGGTGCAAGTTTACCGCGCTGGCATTATGCCGGCTTGCAGAAAATAACGTACCAATTTTCCAAAACAAGAGACAAGAAGAAGAATAAGACTGGTGTACTTTCATAGTCGACTCCAATGGAAGTCCACAGTGCTCATAGAATTTGTTCCTTAAACTCCCACTAATGTTAGAGCAAGGATGAAGAAGTGTGAGGTTAGATAGATACTGGCCTCAATAGTTATGTAATGCGCTTGCAAGTTGCTAGTTGTACTGCAGCACACATTTCTGCTGAATGATTGAGTTAATCTTAAAGAGCATTGGTTACAGACTATGTCTTTCTTTCTTCATATAGGTTCTCCTTCCAAACGAACAAGGAGGAAGGAGCTGGCTAGAGCGGCCCGGCAACGGAGAATCGAGGCCACTGTTGCGGAATATCGGCGGCTGGTGGCCCTGGAGGACGTGGAAAGTGTGCGGTCGACAACAACGACAACGTCGTCCTCCGTGGCCTCACCGGCTGCCACCGTGACCCAGCACAGTGGTCCACCGAGACTGAGCCGGGCTGCCAAAGGCAAACGCCACCGCCGAGCAGCAAGGCCAACAGCTGCTTCTCACAGGCCTTGCACCTGCAAGGCAGTGAAGGCACGCCTGCGCCGCACCACCCTGATGGTGTCCCGCCTTCAGCAGGAGCTCGCCTTGCTCCGCGAGGAGCATGATGCCCTGGCCCAAAAAGTGAACAGCATCCACCCATAGTGTCCCTTGCCCCTTTTTTAGAGACTTTTGGGGGGTGGGAATTGGGAGTTGGGTTTTTGGGGACTTTTGAAGGACAATCGTTGGGGTTAGGGAGGGTCTTGCGGGAGATTATTTTGTTAGGGATATAAATATACTTTTTCAAACTTTATCTGAGCATACCTGTTTTTTACTGCTTGCCTGGTGGGTGGGGGTTTAACGTTGACTGTTTTCCTGAAAGTTTAGTTCCATTTTCTTCCTTTAAGTGTAAATGCCCAAATGTTTTCAACACTAAGTGCCTCTCACAGACTAAGTGAAGTGAATCCAAGAGTCCTAGGACTTTAGTAGTACTACCTTCAGGCTCTCGTCTCTCGTACTAATACTCCATTATACCCCCAAACCACCAAACGCTTATCTTACCTGTAATTTGTGTTTGAAAGTAGGGCTAGGCCCAGGGCTGGCTCCACGGGAAACACCGAATAACGTTGGCAATCTTGGTCGGATAAAATTTCCTCATAGCGGTGGTAGTAGTGGTGTGACACAGTGGCAGTTGCATGCCTATGAAAAAAAAGAAAATGAAATCTGGTTTGTCCTCCTGAGCAATTCAACGGTACAACTGAGAATATAGCAGGTGACAGAAGTACAGTAGAGCAGTGCCACATTGTAGCCTAACAAATGGTAAAGTATAACTACTAATTCGGTTGAAGTTCTTTCACATTAGCAATGGTTCTTTGTCAAGCAGAGTAAGAATATATCATCGACAACTGTGGAAAGAAAGAATGCGACAGTACAGGGCCTGTGTGGAATTATTGATAACTATATTCAACATAAGGTCTCTGTAGCCAGATACCCGAGAGCCTTGCTGGTCACTATAAATCCATTCACAACAACACTCAATGGGGTTGGTCTGGAAGGTGTCACGTTTACTCCCCGTGATCCAGTCGATGCAAATATGGTTCCACCTCCAAATGTCACCAACACCCAGAAGTGTAAACACAGGGTGTTCGAGGCATTAGGCGAGGGAGAAAAATAACAAACTAAAATAAAAAATGTGGGATGGGTAAAGGTAGGGTCAGCAGGGAAAGGATACCTGTAAGAGAAGACAAGACAGGCATCAGTGAAGTGATGTCCTAACATACAAGGGTACTCTCATATAGTCTCACTAAATAGTCTGCAAGTCTCCCGCCTACTCATGGGAAATGTAGTTTCATAGTACGGTAGGCGCTTAGGGGCTGCGTAACCTGACAGAAGGTATAGTAGATAAAAAAGGAGAAATTGCTTTTTTTCTAGGTGTCCCCTCACTCACCAGGGTTGCCCCTTGGTGACATGCTTCATCATTGGGGCCATCCCAGTCCTCTACGGCCTGGGGCGTGCTGCGACTTGCGAATTACGTAGGAGCACTTACAAATGACTATGTGTGGTGCAGATAGTGGAGTGGACTAAGTGATGTGTTAAGGGATCAATGTAGAAGCCGAGAGAGAGCAAAGAAATGCAGTCACAGTCAGAGAAAAAGGCAAGGGATACTGTATCTATGTGGTTGTTGTGGTCCTGTTGGAAGTGGTAAGTAAGTTGCCCGCAGAAAAAAAATCCTCCTATTAGCGGCACTCCTCCATTGCAGCCGACGCTTCGTCCACCGATGTTGGTCACCAGAAGACACCCTGTCCACTGCCTGCCTGATGCTGAATTGTGGCTCGCTACTGTGAAGCCTGACTCCATCCTTTTTTCCCCATTGCAGAGACTGAAACCCGGCCTGTAATTATTCAACGAAAAACAGGAAGTGATATAATATTACAACACCACTGATAAATAAATGTAAGGTATGTAGGCTGTGGAGTGCAAAAAGTCACAATTTGTTTTTCCTAGTAGACAGACAGTACAATGTTTTTGAAAGTGCGTACTCTGAGTCACCTTTTGAAGGATAAGTAAGTATGGGCAAATTAATGTAGCGGATCTTGCCCCTCAAGCTAGGTGTACTGTAAACTGTGTTTTAGAACAAAAATAGATCTTCCTAGCAGTGCTCCCACCCAAAAAACGAGGCCTAGCAGAAAACTGGAGACAAAACTTACTTTGAAAGTAAAAGTAGGCCGAAGTACCCTAATTACCCATTACCCCCCGTGGATTGTATTCAAACCACTTGCAAGCAACCAAGCAAAAGTAGCCATAGCCAGCATCGCTCCAAGACTCGAAATCCCCCCCACTCAAACACATGCAATAGAAATACTGCTAACCCTAACGAACCCTAAGTTAAGAATAGTGGCAAAGGCTTTCTTTAACTATGCCAAATCCCCCCTTTCCCACCATGGATTTTCTTCAAATGACTTGCAACCAAAATTACACATTCTCACGAGTGCTCTAAGACCCCAGAACTCAGTTTGAAAAATCTAGAACACCCCGATACACATGCAATCCTGCTGCTAGGGCTAACCCTAACGAACCCTAAGTTACAAAAAGTGCCAAAACTAAAGGCTTTTCCGCGCGGATTTTGTCCCAACCACTTCTACCCGGTATTAGACCTTCCCAGGAATGCCCCAAGACCCGGCAACCCACCCGCCAAGAAGCATAACACCCCCAAACAGGCCAAAAGCAAAATCTCATACTTGCAATATTTCTGGGCCTTCGGTCCAAACGCGCTGCGTAGCTAGGCCATAAGTCGGGGTTGGCACGACGGATTTCCTGAAAAGCAAATGCAATCAAGATTAGAGTGTCCCAGCAGTGCTCCCAGACCACGAAACTCACCCGCAAACAGACGGAACCCCCCCTAAGAGCACCTCAAAGGCAAGCAAGTCATCAAAAACACAAAAAAAATTCCGCCTGGGATTTGGTCCAAAACACTTTTATCCGGTATTAGAGCTTCCCAGCAATGGCCCCAGAGCCGTCAACCCAGGAGAAAACGAGTAGAAGACCCCCAAACAGCCAAAGAGCAAAAGTACAAAAATGGGGACTTAGTCACTTTTTCACAAATTTCCCAAATCACTCCGCGCGCGCTCTGCAGCTAGGCCCTAAGTCCCCTCAGCCACCATGGATTTGCTTCAAACCTCTTGCAAAGTAAAGTATATATAGCCAGCAGTGCTCCCACACCACGAAACTCACCCGCAAACACCAGGAAGCCCCCCAAACAGGCCCCCGAAAACGCTACATAGAGCAAAATGTCAGAAATAGCCCCAAAAAAAATCGGCCTGGATTTTGTCCCAACCACTTCTACCCGGTATTAGACCTTCCCAGGAATGCCCCAAGACCCGGCAACCCACCCGCAAAGAAGCATAACACCCCCAAACAGGCCAAAAGCAAAATCTCATACTTGCAATATTTCTGGGCCTTCGGTCCAAACGCGCTGCGTAGCTAGGCCATAAGTCGGGGTTGGCACGACGGATTTCCTGAAAAGCAAATGCAATCAAGATTAGAGTGTCCCAGCAGTGCTCCCAGACCACGAAACTCACCCGCAAACACCAGGAAGCCCCCCAAACAGGCCCCCGAAAACGCTACATAGAGCAAAATGTCAGAAATAGCCCCAAAAAAAATCGGCCTGGATTTTGTCCCAACCACTTCTACCCGGTATTAGACCTTCCCAGGAATGCCCCAAGACCCGGCAACCCACCCACAAAGAAGCATAACACCCCCAAACAGGCCAAAAGCAAAATCTCATACTTGCAATATTTCTGGGCCTTCGGTCCAAACGCGCTGCGTAGCTAGGCCATAAGTCGGGGTTGGCACGACGGATTTCCTGAAAAGCAAATGCAATCAAGATTAGAGTGTCCCAGCAGTGCTCCCAGACCACGAAACTCACCCGCAAACACCAGGAAGCCCCCCAAACAGGCCCCCGAAAACGCTACATAGAGCAAAATGTCTGAAATAGCCCAAAAAAAATCGGCCTGGATTTTGTCCCAACCACTTCTACCCGGTATTAGACCTTCCCAGGAATGCCCCAAGACCCGGCAACCCACCCGCCAAGAAGCATAACACCCCCAAACAGGCCAAAAGCAAAATCTCATACTTGCAATATTTCTGGGCCTTCGGTCCAAACGCGCTGCGTAGCTGGGCCATAAGTCGGGGTTGGCACGACGGATTTCCTGAAAAGCAAATGCAATCAAGATTAGAGTGTCCCAGCAGTGCTCCCAGACCACGAAACTCACCCGCAAACACCAGGAAGCCCCCCAAACAGGCCCCCGAAAACGCTACATAGAGCAAAATGTCTGAAATAGCCCAAAAAAAATCGGCCTGGATTTTGTCCCAACCACTTCTACCCGGTATTAGACCTTCCCAGGAATGCCCCAAGACCCGGCAACCCACCCGCCAAGAAGCATAACACCCCCAAACAGGCCAAAAGCAAAATCTCATACTTGCAATATTTCTGGGCCTTCGGTCCAAACGCGCTGCGTAGCTGGGCCATAAGTCGGGGTTGGCACGACGGATTTCCTGAAAAGCAAATGCAATCAAGATTAGAGTGTCCCAGCAGTGCTCCCAGACCACGAAACTCACCCAGAAACACCAGGAAGCCCCCCAAACAGGCCCCCGAAAACGCTACATAGAGCAAAATGTCTGAAATAGCCCAAAAAAAAATCGGCCTGGATTTAGTCCCAACCACTTCTACCCGGTATTAGACCTTCCCAGGAATGCCCCAAGACCCGGCAACCCACCCGCCAAGAAGTATAACACCCCCAAACAGGCCAAAAGCAAACTCTCATACTTGCAATATTTCTGGGCCTTCGGTCCAAACGCGCTGCGTAGCTGGGCCATAAGTCGGGGTTGGCACGACGGATTTCCTGAAAAGCAAATGCAATCAAGATTAGAGTGTCCCAGCAGTGCTCCCAGACCACGAAACTCACCCGCAAACACCAGGAAGCCCCCCAAACAGGCCCCCGAAAACGCTACATAGAGCAAAATGTCAGAAATAGCCCAAAAAAAAAATCGGCCTGGATTTAGTCCCAACCACTTCTACCCGGTATTAGACCTTCCCAGGAATGCCCCAAGACCCGGCAACCCACCCGCCAAGAAGTATAACACCCCCAAACAGGCCAAAAGCAAACTCTCATACTTGCAATATTTCTGGGCCTTCGGTCCAAACGCGCTGCGTAGCTGGGCCATAAGTCGGGGTTGGCACGACGGATTTCCTGAAAAGCAAATGCAATCAAGATTAGAGTGTCCCAGCAGTGCTCTCAGACCATGAAACTCACCCACAAACAGACGGAACCCCCCCTAAGAGCACCTCAAAGGCAAGCAAGTCATCAAAAACACAAAAAAATTTCCGCCTCGGATTTGGCACAAACCACTTTTAGTGCTTCCCAGCAATGGCCCCCAGACCCGTCAACTCACCTGCAAAGAGGTAGAACAACACCCCCACAAGTGCTGAGTCTTTCTTCATTGGGCGTAAACCAGCCCTCTGCTTTGATGGAAATAGGAGTCTGGAGGAGGAGGATAGAGGAGCATGTTCTTCTGAACTTGTGAACCTGAGGAATGCAGACTGCGGCACCTTCAAATAAATTAGCAAACAAGTGAAGACAGTTCTGCTGATGGGCTTGTCTTTGTGATTATCTGATTAAAGTTTGAATTATATTAACTGTGCACAACAAAGAAAGACAGACACACAGGAATAAAAGTGAATAAGGATGAAAAAGAAAGTTATTGATTCGTTGTCTCATTTTCAGGGCTCGGAGTCGGAATCACGGTCCAGGAATAAGAATAAGGCTTCGTCATCATACTCTGCGAATTCAGCCCGGGTGAGGTCAGTGCCACCTGACAGAGTAGAAATTCCCTCATCTATGGTGCTGGCCACCTCCTCTTCATCCGGCACGCTCTCTCGTACTCTTATATCTGGTGGTATGAGGTGCTGATTCATCTTGATCATTGTTAACCTCTCCACATTTTTGGGCGAGAGGCGGCTCCGTTTGGGAGTTACAATCCCACCAGCCGCACTGAAAACCCGTTCAGAAGACACACTTGCGAGTGGGCAAGACAAGTAGTTTAAAGCCAGGTTGGTGAGCTGTGGCCACAATTCTTTTTTCCCATGCCAATACGCCAATGGGTCAGAATTAACATAGACCTCTGTGGAGTCATTCAGATAGTCCTTCACCATCGACTCAAGGTCCTCCTCCAAGGTTCCTCCACTTTGCGTAGCTCTTGCTGTGCCTCTGGCCTTTTGAGAACCAAACCCACGCAGAGCTAGCCAATCCTCTTCAGCCTCCAATGTTTCTGCTGCCTTTCGTGCAGATGATGCGGTTGCCGGTGTCTTTAACGGCTGAGAGGTCACTTGTGCCACAGCCACAGGTGCAGAAGTGGATTGTTTTGACTGGGGATGGCCTGCTGATGTACTGCCATTTCCTTCAATTTCCAGCCGTTCTGTTTCAAACTTCTTGGCTGACAAGGCTAGCCAACGTTTGTACTTTGTAACATCTTCATCAGCAAAAGGAAAGAATGCTCTGCCTGCCAGCGCCTTTTTGTAGCGTGGATCCAGAATAGTAGCACAAATGTAATGCTGTTCTGAGTGGATCTTTTGAAGACGTTCATCACCTTGTAGGAGCTCTAATAATGTCTCAGCCAGAAGCAAAGAGTCTTTCTTTTTGTCATCTTTTCGAAACACAGAACACACCTCCTTCAGTTGGTCCTCCAGCATGTACAACAATGGGATAGCTTTTCCCAAATTAGAGTCCTCCTTGCTGACTGCACGTGTGAAGACCTCAAAAGGACGAAGCATGCGTGTTAGGCTTTCAACTATGTTCCATTGCGGCCCACCCATCCTCAGCTCCTCTATACCCTCTTTCAAGAAAAATTGATCGAGTTGCGTATACTGCTCATACAGACGCTCAAGCATGTAGAAGGTTGAGTTCCAACGTGTTACCACCTCCTGGATGAGTGCTTTCACTGGCATTTGACTTTGATATAGCATGCTCCTCAGCTGCTTGCGGGCCTTAAAAGAATGCCTGAAATGCTTGCAAATTTTTCGGCAGTTGTCCAATACACTGTACGCTGCACTGCGTTTATTACCCAAGAATTTTTGGACAACCAGGTTTATACAGTGCGCCAAACACGGCACTCTGAAATAGTAACCGTCCCTCATGGCCTTAACTATATTGGAGCCATTGTCTGTGGAAACATAACCAACCTTGCGTTTTAGTGGGGACAGACAGTTAAGGACCTTTGTGTTAAAGACATCCAAAATGTTTTCTGCTGTGTGACGTTTCTCCAAACCAAACATGGCTAGTGTTGCATGTTTCCGAGCACCTTTAAAAACAATGTTAGTGTCAACACCTGAGTTTAGCTTTGCTTTAGCCCCTGAAAAAGAGACCCAGTGTGCAGTGATGCACATGTAATCAGCGCCTGCGCCACTGGTCCACATGTCTGTTGTCAGATGTATAGTGTGAACAGCACTCTTCTCCAAAGCTGCCCCAATCAACTTCAGAACATCTTCATGTAGTGCTGGAACCGCAACTCGGGCAAAATAGAACCGGCTAGGAACCTTCCATTTAGGGCAGAGCACTGTCACTAATTCTAGAAAACCAACCCCTTCTACAAAAGAAAAAGGGAGAAGGTCCAGAGCTAGCATTTTAGCCAGCTTAGTGTTATACAGACGGGTCATTGGGTGGTTGCGTTCATATTGCGCTTCTGTAAACAACATCTTTTTAATGTTGCCCTGGACCAATGATTTACGGGATGATGATGATCTCTTCGACCCAGTTACGCTCGCTGATGTACTTTTCCGCATTGATGTCTCACTCTCTCCCACACTCTTAGTGTGGCTCCCATGGGGTGTGCTGCTGACATGGGAACTGGGTGTAAGTGAAGTGTTTGAATCGTCTTCTTCTACCTCCTCGTCATCAGCAGATGACAAATCAACGTTTTCATTACGTGCAATTCCGGCTTTCTTGACCGCCTCTAGGTGCGGAAACCATTCGACAGGGTGCCTTCTCTCAAGATGACCTCTCTGGCCTCCGGTACCATAGTTAGAACCAAGCTTACCACGACTATATCGAAGCTTACAAAGGCTACAAATGGCTACGTTTTCCTTTTTTGGGCAAACACTAAAGAAGTCCCAAACTGGAGACTTGAAATGTCTTCGGGGGCCGGAGGAGGCGGCGATACTGGTGGTGGTGGTCCTGCTGCTAATGACAGATGAAGTGGAGGATGTGGATTGCCGAACTTCAGTACGTTTTGCACTTTCACCACCACGAATTGAGGTCGAGGACGAGGTGGGTACCTTCTTGCGAGGAAGAAATATGGAAGCGGTAGGTTTTGGTGTACTACTTAACTCCAAATCTAATGATTCCATTTCCATTGCCTCCTCGCCGACATCATCATCACGCTCAGCAGCTTCTCGGGATAGGGTCAAAATGTCTCTTTGCTGCATGCCCGGTGGGGCTGCAGTGACCTTTGTGATGACTGCCTCGTCGTCATCGTGAGAGGCTTCATCACCAGCAGTATCTGTCACTTCTTGTTGAGCCTCATCACACTCCATAGGTTTGAGTTTTTGGACGACCTTCCTTTTACGCTTAGGTACCGGTGGCAGATCATGGTGTGCCTCTGCCTCACTGTCAGACCGCAGTTGTCGTGGTTCCCAAGACAGATCACTTGCACCAGAACGAGGTGGGCTTGAAGAAGATGTAGACACCCCCCTTGATCTTTTCCTTGCTAGGGATGTGGAAGACAATGAATGATCATCAGGAGGAGTGGCTTCCAATGATACCTCAGCTTCATTGTCGATTTCCAAATGTGCCCCTACTTCGGGAGGAACAACTATTGTGGGCACTTGTGAACGTCCATGCACCTTTGCTTGCGCATCTCCTTTTGCTGCCTCTCCTTCCACATGTACTTGGGCGTGTACTTGCACATGGTGTTGTTGTTGCGGCTGTGGTTGTTCAACACTTGTCAGATGAGTTACAACAACCTGTGTTGATTCAGGGACATTGCTGCTACTTTCTTGCGATGAGCCAACATCACTGGTCGATGGTGATTGGAGAAGTACACTGACTGCCTCTGAAGCACTCAAGGGCTTTGACTTAAGTTGGCGTGGTGGTGGAGGCACTGAACCCAATGGAGCAGGGGTGCTGCTCTCAGGTTGGTCCCCAGCAGATCCTGCTGCTGCAGGCGTACTTTTTTTTTTGCTCCCAAAAAAAGTGGTGGGTGGCACACCAGCCTCCTTGGTAACTTGCTTCTTCTGCTCCTTACTAGCAACTTTCTTGCTAGAGGAGCTACGGAGAAGTTTCTTTGGGGCCATCTTCTTCAGAGCAGGTCAGACAGCAGGCCGCAGTTGCACGAATTGTAGAGTTGTCTGAGGCCAGACGTGACGTCGCGTGACGTTATGCTGCACACACACACCGCTGCAGGACTTCTTCCTGGCACTGGTGGTTCTCTTGAGTCTTGTGCACCTAAAAAAAATGGAAGACAGAGGAACATCAGTTCAGTTATAGAGCACAAAAAAATCGAAAAACACTGCAAAATCAGCACAATCCCAATCCATCCATGCCCTCCATAATGTTTAAATTCAAGACAACCCACAGAAAGACTAGGCCCATGCAAGACTCACTACCCCTGGGCATAAATAAAGGTTGAAAAGTAGGCAAAATGGTTGGAGGCCTAACAACAAAGCCTGCATTCAAAATGGCCACTTGCCTGCCAGCACATGGCCAGTGCCTGTAGCTGCACTCAAAATGGCCACCAGCCACATGGCATGTCCCTCCCCATGAACACCCCCAAAAATCGAAAAACACTGCAAAATCAGCACAATCCCATTCCATCCATGATGTTTAAATTCAAGACAGCCCACAGAAAGACTAGGCCCCATGCACCACTCACTACCCCTGGTCAAGGCCCCAACAACAGGTCAAAAATCGAAAAACACAAAATTTTACAAAAAAAAAAAATTGAAAAACACAGAAAAATCAGCACAATCCCAATTCATCTATGGCCTCCATGATGTTTAAATTCAAGACAACCCACAGAAATACTAGGCCCATGCAAGACTCACTACCCCTGGCATAAATAAAGGTTGAAAAGTAGGGAAAATGGTTGGAGGCCTAACAACAAAGCCTGCATTCAAAATGGCCACTTGCCTGCCAGCACATGGCAAGTGCCTGTAGCTGCACTTAAAATGGCCACCAGCCACATGGCATGTCCCTCCCCATGAACACCCCCAAAAATCGAAAAACACTGCAAAATCAGCACAATCCCATTCCATCCATGATGTTTAAATTCAAGACAGCCCACAGAAAGACTAGGCCCCATGCACCACTCACTACCCCTGGTCAAGGCCCCAACAACAGGTCAAAAATCGAAAAACACAAAATTTTACAAAAAAAAAAATCGAAAAACACAGAAAAATCAGCACAATCCCAATTCATCTATGGCCTCCATGATGTTTAAATTCAAGACAACCCACAGAAATACTAGGCCCATGCAAGACTCACTACCCCTGGCATAAATAAAGGTTGAAAAGTAGGGAAAATGGTTGGAGGCCTAACAACAAAGCCTGCATTCAAAATGGCCACTTGCCTGCCAGCACATGGCAAGTGCCTGTAGCTGCACTCAAAATGGCCACCAGCCACATGGCATGTCCCTCCCCATGAACACCCCCAAAAATCGAAAAACACTGCAAAATCAGCACAATCCCATTCCATCCATGATGTTTAAATTCAAGACAGCCCACAGAAAGACTAGGCCCCATGCACCACTCACTACCCCTGGTCAAGGCCCCAACAACAGGTCAAAAATCGAAAAACACAAAATTTTACAAAAAAAAAAAATTGAAAAACACAGAAAAATCAGCACAATCCCAATTCATCTATGGCCTCCATGATGTTTAAATTCAAGACAACCCACAGAAATACTAGGCCCATGCAAGACTCACTACCCCTGGCATAAATAAAGGTTGAAAAGTAGGGAAAATGGTTGGAGGCCTAACAACAAAGCCTGCATTCAAAATGGCCACTTGCCTGCCAGCACATGGCAAGTGCCTGTAGCTGCACTCAAAATGGCCACCAGCCACATGGCATGTCCCTCCCCATGAACACCCCCAAAAATCGAAAAACACTGCAAAATCAGCACAATCCCATTCCATCCATGATGTTTAAATTCAAGACAGCCCACAGAAAGACTAGGCCCCATGCACCACTCACTACCCCTGGTCAAGGCCCCAACAACAGGTCAAAAATCGAAAAACACAAAATTTTACAAAAAAAAAAAATCGAAAAACACAGAAAAATCAGCACAATCCCAATTCATCTATGGCCTCCATGATGTTTAAATTCAAGACAACCCACAGAAATACTAGGCCCATGCAAGACTCACTACCCCTGGCATAAATAAAGGTTGAAAAGTAGGGAAAATGGTTGGAGGCCTAACAACAAAGCCTGCATTCAAAATGGCCACTTGCCTGCCAGCACATGGCAAGTGCCTGTAGCTGCACTCAAAATGGCCACCAGCCACATGGCATGTCCCTCCCCATGAACACCCCCAAAAATCGAAAAACACTGCAAAATCAGCACAATCCCATTCCATCCATGATGTTTAAATTCAAGACAGCCCACAGAAAGACTAGGCCCCATGCACCACTCACTACCCCTGGTCAAGGCCCCAACAACAGGTCAAAAATCGAAAAACACAAAATTTTACAAAAAAAAAAAATCGAAAAACACAGAAAAATCAGCACAATCCCAATTCATCTATGGCCTCCATGATGTTTAAATTCAAGACAACCCACAGAAATACTAGGCCCATGCAAGACTCACTACCCCTGGCATAAATAAAGGTTGAAAAGTAGGGAAAATGGTTGGAGGCCTAACAACAAAGCCTGCATTCAAAATGGCCACTTGCCTGCCAGCACATGGCAAGTGCCTGTAGCTGCACTCAAAATGGCCACCAGCCACATGGCATGTCCCTCCCCATGAACACCCCCAAAAATCGAAAAACACTGCAAAATCAGCACAATCCCATTCCATCCATGATGTTTAAATTCAAGACAGCCCACAGAAAGACTAGGCCCCATGCACCACTCACTACCCCTGGTCAAGGCCCCAACAACAGGTCAAAAATCGAAAAACACAAAATTTTACAAAAAAAAAAAATCGAAAAACACAGAAAAATCAGCACAATCCCAATTCATCTATGGCCTCCATGATGTTTAAATTCAAGACAACCCACAGAAAGAATCAGTCCACCCACCACTGAGTACCCCTGGGAAAAGGCCCCAAAACAGCCCAAAAATCGAAAATCCCAAAATTTTAGTTGCAGCAACTGTAATGCCCCAAACAAACTTACTTGTAAAATTTCTAATCCAACAGTGATCCAAAGAAAGTCAAAAAGGCCTCAAATCCAAAGATCCAGCAGCATCCACAAAAGGTAATCCTTCCAGGTCCACATCCGAATGAAAAGTGACCAGGAGATGGACAAAGCACTGGGAGGAGCCTGCTGAACAGGAACAGGAAGTTGAAGACTATGGGGCACTTCCTTCCTCCCACCCCCCTGCCCCCCTCCCCAAAATGGACTCCTCGCTAAAAAAGTGCAGGCAAATGTCAAACTAAGGAGTTATTCACATAAAAATCATCATTTCTAGAAGGTTTATGCTGCTTGCTGGTGGATTTCTTGTGCAGAATTGCAAATTTATATTTTCGCGCGCCGCATCTCAAATCTCGCAATTTGCGAAGTACCGCGAGACGTGATCTCGCCGTACTCGCGTTGACAAACTCTCGCTGGCAAGCCGCGATGACGTAATCGCGCTCGCCAATTCCCGCGGGATCACACAGCAAGATCCAAAATGGCGCAGCACTCGCAAACTATCGAAAAAAACAACTCGGCAAACGATGATAAACGCCGCGCGCCGCAAAAATTGTATCACCAACGCCGCGCGCCGCCAAAAAAATCCGCTGCGTGCGAATTTGCGGATTTTGCGGGAAATCCGCAAATCTCGCGGATTGCGGATTTCCCGAAAATCCGCAAAATCCGCGAGCGGAACGGATTTTCCGCCCACGCTTACCACCCATACAGACGTCTTGGTGTTTTGAGAGTACTGGTCATTGAGAATAAGCACGTCTGAACTACTCAGATTCTACTGTTAAATAAGTACCAAACCAACGTTGGGCGCAATGTAGTGGACATGCTCTTTTGGATAACATACACTGTGGGCCTGGTGGCAGACTGATTCTGAGCACCCCCACCACGTATGTTATCCTGTTTGCATTAGCTAGCTCACAGTGCCACTAGCTTCTCCTTTTTATCAGAGACATTAGTTTTGGCAACCTCAGAACACGACAATCCAGATTCCTCAGACTTGTGGAAACAATATACTACTTTTCGCTCAGTTACTCGTGCTTGCTCATTTGTTCTCAGAGAGTTACACAGAAGAAACAGTTGAGCATGTTTACAATAAGAGTTTATTGCACAGTTGCTCTAGTGTAAAATATATGTGCTGCAACAACTGTTAAATAGTAGCAGAGATATATGATCAGTAGTACAGTGAATAAAAAGGGATAGTACAGTTCTACCATTTTGCCATGAACATATACATGAATATAAAATGCATTTATAAAATAAAGCGCATACTCCTACGATGCCTGTCTAGATGTACCTAAGTGTACCTAGCATGTGAGTAAGTGTGAAAGAAGCCAAGAATCCCGCTAGGATTTAGTCAAACCCCATTACCTAAATAATGAGAGTGTGGGACCTCGTCCTGGTCCCGAGTTGCACACCCCGCAAGGGATGATTAGACCACTGGCAGCTGGAGCGACTGCACACAGGAGTCTCAGCGTCTCTGGTCAGTGTGTCAGCCTGGAAGTCTCAGTTCCCTCTAACTACTGATAGCAAGAGGTGCTGTATTTATACAGAAAAGAGGTGGATGTAGTGAAACAGGACGTGGAGAAGAATGCCTCTGAGATTTCTAAGTTGGAAAGGCAAAATCAAATCTTAAGAGAAGATATAGAGAGAGTGGAGATCCATTTCCGCAGGAATAACTTAAGGTTCTTGAATGTTCCTGAAACTGAGGAAGGATAGGATATGAAGGCCTTTATGATCTCGTTGCTACGAAAGACAATTTTGAAAGACAAGGAAGAGATCAACCTCGAAGAAGAAGTCCAGAAGGAGCACAGAGAGCCCTTTCACCATAACTTCCAGAGAACGAAACCTAGGAAGATCCTCTGGAACTTTCTCTCATATACCATTATAGAAGAGATACTTAGCAGCCCTACTTTTTGACCTTATTCTTCCCGCTAGGAGTGAAATTTGCAAAAAGTGGATCGACGCGTTACCACCCCAAGGGCTCGACTGGTTCCAGCCAGTTAAAAGCACCTGTAAAAAGGACATAGAGTCAGAGACTAGTAGGCATTCTAAGATCTGGGAGGATTTTCTGAATTGAAATGGCACAATAAGTACCTAATTGTATTAGTCCTATGATTACACAAGCGTGGAACTAGCAACCAGTTTACTGGAAGGGCTGGTGGGCAGGACTATTGAGATATCGCAAATAGCCTGGGGAGGTACAGGTCGGTTGGCAGGCTCCAATTTGCAGAGAACGGTGTTATGAGGACATAATAAAAAAAAGTAAACAAGCCTTTCCAGATTGTGCAATTAAGATATAATTGAGCCTGGATGCACTGGGGTCGTTATTGTAGAAGACTGCTAGGATCTTTAATGGCGGTGTGGACATGATGTTTTCCATGATCAACTACACTGACGATACACAGCTTATGATCTCCCTCAATGGTGCTCAGGCGGATTCCCTAGAGAGTTTACATGCCTGCATGATGGAAATGGCGGCATGGTTAAAGGGGAACTTGCTCCAGTTCTACAGCGGAAAAACAGAGATCATGCAGTGCAAAGTAGGGAGAACTGCCAGAAGCCTGCCTGCAGACTTCTGGCCGTTAGCTTCGGATGGGCCGCTGACACTGTCATGTTTATATCTAGGACCCTAATTCAATATTCCCGATTTATGCCCTTGTAAGGTTATAATCAATAATATCCTGATAAAGGCATAAGAATCAGATCCATATTCAGTAATAGCCCATGCAGTCCAAAGCACAGCACAGCTACTCCCATCGACTCCTAGAAAGCACAACGCATTCTTTAAACAAACCAAGCCTCCAGCAGCCCGGGAAATCCCCCCTGCTTTTGTTTTGATTTGAACAAGAACTCCTGAATTCCAGAAAGAACTGTTAGTTCTTAGTGACGTCTTATGTCCAACCTTACGTCAAACCCGGCACCTTCCAGGTATAAAATACCAACAGTTGCCTTAAGCAAATACACGGTGGTTTGGAGTAGAGCGGCCATCTACTTGCCCGAGAGCCCAGCTGATGCGAGAGCCCACGGTAGTCGTCCCTCCTGTTTGACGCACTGAGAGAGACGCTGTCTTTTTCTCCAGCCGAGAAAATCCAGCTTCGGTGTCCCCATCCTACCCTTGCGGATTGCTGTGATATCGAGTCCTGAGGAAAGAGATACCAGACCTCCCACATTCTATTACCAAGGTACGGAGCTGACTAAACCCTTAAGAGAATTCTTGATGCAGATTCTTGGCAAAATAACCTTAACCAACTTAACTTAAACTGCTACTTACTCATGCCTTCCCAAGTATTAGGCTTAGGTCAGGTACACTGGGGTAGGCTTAGTTAGAGGCACCAGTTGAGTACGTTAGTCAATGTATTTATGTATGTATATATTTTACCCATTTAAAAGTATCATATGGCTAAGAAACCATATCAATGCTTTTTCAGTATTATTTCCTAATACTACTTTTACTGTATGCACTTTACTTTACTTTAAGTATTGCAATTGTGGCAATTCATTTCTCTTGCATGAGAAAGAAGACTGCTCAATAAATAACACCTTTTATTGAAAACGCCCACCTTTCTATTTCTCTGCATTCTGGTGAAACTAAGTATGCACTGCTGACTGAGTGAAATAGCTGTCTATTGTTTTCACACGACTCTAGAGATACACTCTTATTCTGAGGGAGCAAAGTTTATATGTTTATGCGGTTGTCGGAAACTGAATCCCTTCTTGTCTGAGCCAGGGAAGCTTATCCCTCCCTATTCATTCAAGAAAGTTTCCAGTGACCTCTGAGCTAGCTGGCGCAAACCTAAATTAAGTTTAACATAGTCAGTAGACACCTAGATGACCTCAGTCCTAGGTCTACACTGCTGTTTATGTTATTCCAATGCGCAGAGCCTATTGGGAAAATAGGAACTACACTACATGGCGCCCAACGTTTGGTAAGGCAATATTCTAGCACAAGACACTAGAATAACTCAGTCGTGCTTTTTCACACAGACCCCTTTTTCCCGTAAAAACTCCAATAGACGTCTGGATTGGGTGAAAGGTTAATATCCGCCGGAACTGAGTAGGATGAGAATCCTATGTATTCGTTTTTGGTTTGATCAACGTTGAAGGATACAGTGTTCCAAAATATTGTGCACCTAATCTTTGTTTCCTTGAAACTCGATCTGCAACAGAAAACTTTCAGTCAGTGAAATGTCAGAAAGTGACAAAGAGAGGGAGCAAGCTAGACTAGCAGCTCAACTCATAGCGGACGACACACTTATACAAAACACCGACCCCGATGCAATAATCATTCCGGTCAATATAAGAAGATCTATAACTCTTAAACTTATAAAAAACGGACTGACACCACGAGGTTATACAGTCATATTCGTGGTAGGGGCACATGAATAGACAGAGGTATTCTATTCATGGATAAATTTTCCAGCAGCACACGCTACGACAAAAGACTTCCACTATTACAAAATAGAGGAACCTCTGGATGAATACACTCCTTTCGAGGACGTTGAAATCCCACTAAATTACCAAGAGCACCTGATCTGGTTTAATGGCGCCCTAAAACATAATAATCACATCACCACGCTCGGTCCACTAGGTAGACCAGGAGCAACGTGGCCGGTTCTAGCCAGCTACACACCACATCCAGACATTGATAAAATGTCAGTTCCTGAACTTTTAGCTCAGCTAAAACTCCTAATTAAAATACATAGACAATTGGTCCAATATGTCATGCGGACTTCAATAGTCCAAACGACGATTAATATTCCACAGCTGACCCCTCACCAGGGGAACACAAACAAAATCACACCACAGAACATACAATCATGTCTTGGTATAGTACCTATAAAACGGGAACAAATTCCATTCTGGTTAGCATAAAAAATTACTCAAATAGAGGCAGTATTTCCAGATACTACTCCTACTGAGAAACACATAATTCTGACTATCTGTCTCCCAATGAGGATCGCACCACATGTGGAAGACTGTGACACCTAGGGCACAGTCTTTGCTTCGATCTACACAAAAACACATGGTGTCCCGTCTTTGGCGGTCATACCAGATGTATTAAGACAGATTCAAAATGAATACGGTCCAGAACCTGCTTTAACCCTGAGTATGAAATTACTGAAAGACTTCAAGCAGTTCTCAGCTATATTATTAGCCAACATAAAAGGAGAAGCAGCATCTGTGGCGATCCGCCAAAAATTGAAGGAAACAGATATAGCAGACCAACCATTTGAACTTGCCAGAATCATAGAAAAATCCTATGAAGAGCTAGGAAGAGATAGTTTGGGTGGGAAACCGGTAAAACCCCAACTAACTGAAAATCCTGAAAATACATGTATTAAAAAAAAAAGAGTTGGGATGGTAATAGACAATCCACTCCCAGGGAAAAACATTTCCAGTCCAGAGGAAGGTCTCCTCAGCATAGAGAGATATCTCCAGGCCGAGAAGACAAGTCTCCCTAAAGGGAGCCCTCTGAAAAAAGATATAACCTTAGAGATAGGGATAAAATAAGATAACCTGAAAGATATCAAGAGGTTGATACACATTCCTCTTGATCCTTCTCACTCAATCTTTCTCGATCTTCCTCACAGAAATCGGAAAGAAGAGGAAGGTCAGAACACAGAGAAGAGCACGTCAAGTCCAAAGACAAGGAACCTGCTCATCAAAGTAAAAAATTACAATTTCCCAGAAAGAAGGTAGCAAGTATTAAAATTAAACATGCCGAGAATTCTGAGGACACAACTGAAAAACGGAGAGTGGGCTCAGACAATGCTAGACAGTGCAGCAGAAGTGACCATAGCTCGCATGAATGATGAATGATGAATCTTCTGGAGACAGTGGACACGAATGAGTACATTCAGGTGGAAACTGCAGACACACGAGTTAGTGTGCCCCATAAACTATATGAAATAACATTACGTATAGAGGGAGATAAAACTAGGAAAATAAAGGCCTCTTTTGGGAAAAACTTTCAAAAGACTATGACATTCTGTTAGCTGAGAAAGACTGGCCACCAGCGTTTGTCAGGGAGTTTATTCCTGCCTTCTCGAATCATATCCCGATTCATAAAAAATATACATTGGCAAGAAAATGGGCAGTGGCCCAAGCTCCTGCTTTATACAAAAATCATGTAGGATGGGATGAGGATTCACCTCACCACAAAATCCAGTTAAAAATCATCCCATTTGCACAAAGGCAGTACCCAGTTAAACAAGAAGCTAAAAAACAAGTCAGGGCGATCTAAGATCAACTTGAATATCAAGGGGTGATCGAAACATGCACCTCTCAAATGAACAATCCTTTGTTTCCTGTATCCAAGCCAGACGATTCATGTCGTCTAGTTTTGGACTACAGACACCTTAACTACTGTTGTAAAACATTTGCAGTACAAAACTCACATAGTGCAGCACTAATGAATAACATTGTGTGAAAAAAATATAAAACAACATTAGATATCTCTAATGGATTCTTCTGTTAAAACATTGCACCTGAAAGCAGGTATTTGACCGCTTTCTCAATAATTGGATCGCAAAAACAATTTTGCCGACTCCCACAGGGATTCAAGAATAGCCCAGGATTATTCTCAGCAAGGGTAACAGAGTTACTACAAATATATGATGATGAAGCATTATCATATGTCGATGACATCCATCTCACAGATGATGACCTGGAGACTCACCTAAAAAGGGTGAACACCATAATTCTTGGGTTCGCGTTAGAGGGTTACAAATTCAACTTTAAAAAGTCACAAATTGCCCATCTAACTGTCCTATTTTTAGGATATGAATTATCAAGTGAAGGCAAAAGCCTGGAAGACAATTTCTTAGAGAAATTTGCTGTACTCTAAGTACCAAAAACGCTGAAGAATTTACAATCAATACTAGGTTTCCTGAATTTCGGAAGAACATACATTCTAAATTATGCAGAAAGAGTTAAACCTCTCTATGAATGAATAAGACCAGATTTCAAACAAACTAATTGGACTCAGAAACACACAGACATTTTGAGATCATTGCAAACAGACATGTTAGCTAAAACAAAATTACAAACTCGAGAAAACATACGCAATCTTGTAATCCGAGTCATCCCAGGAAGATACGGATTCACGTACCTGACATCTAATGAGGGAGAAACGGTACCTATAGCTTACAAATCTCATTTGTACACTCAAGCTGAATGAAATTCAGTTCTACAGAAAAAGTTCTGACAGCGGTTAAAACTGCTGTAGCAAAAGAAAGAGCCCTAGCCCAAGGCAGAAGAATATCTGTTTTCTCAGCAGAATCAGCCCTTGAGGCAATAACAAGTCCACGTAATCTGATCAAAGTGGCCTTAGCTCCAAAATGAATAGAATGGGAAAATTATTTTGCTACAGAAGACGTGAAATACTATTTTGACCCAAAACTGAAAAAACTAGATGATCTAGTATATGAACGAGAAAATCCTCTGCCAGCTGAAATTCTGCCTCTAGAACAATATACCTGCGTAATCTATATGGACAGATTAGCACAACTCTACGATGTAGAAAATAAATCCTACGATGCAGCGTGCACGATTGTTAAAGGTCGCTGGCGCTCTGGTAAATTCAAACCAATGATTACCAAAACTGAATCACTCAGGAAATGTTCAGCTCAGCGAGCTGAAATCAGAACTTTAAAGATGGCGCTTGAAAATGCAGATCGCAAATTCCCCACACTAATAGTGTGCGATTCGTATTTCTGTGTCAAATCATACAACAGTGATAATAATAATAATAATAATAAAGGGATCTTATCGAGCGCAAACTTAGCCCAATGGGCAAAGTTTGCGCTCAATAAGATCCCTTTATTATTAATATTATTATTATCACTGTTGTATGATTTGACACAGAAATACGAATCGTATGCAGACATGGATCAAAAATGGTTACAAAGTTGACACAGGTGCTACAATAAAGCATAAAACGCTTTGGGAACAAGTAGTTCTTGTAATGAAAGAACTACAAAAGACTCACGTGATACACGCACTGAGTCATCGACGTGATGGTGTTCACGTTGCAGGGAATTCATTGTCTAACACAGCCACAGCGGAAGCGGTTCAACTAGCTTCCATAGCCACTGAAAAGCGTTCAGAAAAACAAATAGATGGAGAAACTATGCTGGCAGTAAAAGCCTCATTAAGAGGCGATTATGCAGCATTACCTCTCAACTATCCACTCAGTAATGCATACATAATTGATGCAAACTCCGTTCCGTTTGCTCGAATCCCTGGAGTGGGGGATAGGGTAATTCCAAACACGAACCGGAGAATCTTCTTACTAATAGAAGCACATATGGGGTTAGGTCTGAGGCACCAAGAGATCCCGAAATCTCTGATGGGACTACAATCGGAGTACTGGTGGCCGGGAATGAGCTTAGATAT
Source organism: Lissotriton vulgaris (assembly GCF_964263255.1). NCBI lineage: Eukaryota > Metazoa > Chordata > Amphibia > Caudata > Salamandridae > Lissotriton > Lissotriton vulgaris. The sequence continues at coordinate 260,277,073 of NC_141695.1, forward strand.
CTACTATTTTGCAAAAAATTGCAAGGACTGCAAAAGAGATCGCAGTTGTGAACCGGACCAGCCTGTAGCCCAGTTACCACTATTAGATAGCTTCAGGATATCTATAGCGCAGAAATCCAGTCGGAGAAATGCGTCCCATAATTAATAAAGACTCGATTCACTTAAAAATGTGGCCCCATCACTCGGCTGACTCCAGAACTGTTATAAAAGATTTGCGAGTCTATATCGGCACATACGCAATTGGCATGCTACATTCTGATCAGGGTCCTGCGTTTAGCTCTCGAGCTTACAAAGAGGCCATGAACAGCATGGGCATCGCATTGCGGTACTCTTCTCCCTTCCATCCTGAGGGAAATGCGGTTGTGGAAAAAAAAAACGGGACATAAAGCAATCTATAACGGCGAGGGTATTAGGTTCGGGTGATGGGTGGGTCAAACATTTAACAAGTGTCCAACGTAGTCTTAATAATCTGGCAAGAAATTCTCTAAAAGGTCTCACTCCATACAAACTATTGTTCGGGACTAGAATGCTTATTCAGGATCTTGGTAGTCATACTTCAGTGATAGAAGAGAAATCCTTTGATATCAAAGATCGTTTGGCTGTTTTACAGGATTTAAATGAAACAAGAAAAAACCTGAGTAACATAAAGTTGAAACTACTGCCAACAGCCACTGAAGAAAAACCACCTGTCCCAGCAAGACCTGTCTGGATTCCAAAGATTGGGGATCTGGTCAGAGAAAAGATTGCGGTAAAGAAGGAATTTGGGCCTTCTTACAGAAAAGCAGTACCTGTCTTAGTTATCAGCGGAACCAGATCAGTTGTACTACTGCCCTTTGCTGGTAAAAGGGAGAACAGAGTTGTATCAATCAACCTGGTAAAACCAAAATCATGCGGCCAATAATAAGTAGTAGGCCAAGTGGACTCCCAAGAAATAGCAGAATACCGAAATTTGCTACTAATCACACTTTATAAACTTGCAGTGAATAACAAAGGACTATGCAATAATGCCATGGAACTAGTGCCTCTTGAAACCCAAATAACGACAGTTCGTCAAGAAACACCAGTCTACAATGATGTAGCTTCTGACTATGCTAATGAAACAAAGAAAAATGCAAAAGCAAATGAAAATCAGGAAAAGATTCCAACAATTGACAGAACTGCATCTGCCTACTTCATCAATTTCTCTGAAGATCCAAGCGAGCATGAAGAAACGCCTCCAACAAAAACTTTCAATGACAAAGTAATTTAACTTTTTCACCAACTAAAAGAAACATATCTGATTTCACCATGGATTGAATTTTGGATTGTGTTAGGTGTACTTACTCTCCTGCTTTGGCTCATCATGGTTCGCTGTTTGGGAAAATTAATTGATGGAAAATATAGTACAATGGACACAGCAAGTCAGAACATCAACTTGGTCCTAAAGCCTGACACATCCTCTCACATCGAGAAAAGAGAACTGACATCTGTAAACATCTCAGCCAAACTAATACCCGGTGGGGTAGCATGGGACAGAACTGATTATGACATTTTTGGCCCGGTTGAGCTCTTGAAGTATCCACACCAGTTCAAGGTTTCATTAAGTGACTTTGTGACACCAAGCACCTTCTCTGATGACTGGGACTTTGAAAACATTAATAATATGATGTCAGAATTAGTAATGTCATCCAAATTTACAGAACATGATTACTTACAGGGTTCATCGAAATATGAAGAGTTATACTGTTACAACCATTATGGTGATCACTATTTGCATAAAACGGCTCAGCCTAGAAATGTTTTATCTTATAACCAGTGGGAACACTGTCCAACTCCACCAAAAGGCAGTTCGAAATTTTTGTATGAGAAATTCCAATACTTCTCAGGGTTTAATAACAGTGATACAGAAACGTTTTATTTCAAAATGTTAAGTAGGACAGGAATGAAAACAATGTTGACAAATACTAAACTGATTTATTCTGAAAAATTTTATGACAAAATGTCTACATTTGGTTTCGATTTTTGGAAAAACACCATTGAAACAAAAATGATCTGGGGTTCCAAAGATTGGCAAGTACAAGGCCTAGAAGCATTATTTATGGCCTGCATGATCCCAGAACAAATGATATTCTTGAATGACACAATTCAACAAACTACTTGTCTTGGCCTAGCTAAGATAAAATATTTAAATACACCGTCTATTCCGAAACCCATAACTGATAGTGACAGCACTACAGATGTGGAGATAGACGTATCCCATATTTTACACCAAAACAGAACACATCCTGATTGGAAAAAGTAGTTGATCTGGCCAACAGACACGAATACCTGTCAAGATAGATTCCTGAACAAAACACAGGGGTTCAAAATGACCAGACCAGACCCTAGATACTCCCAGAGACAACATCCAGGGATAGTTACAACATACAGTGTAGGGAAACTATGCCTTGAGTGGCTAGAGAAATCCACACAGGCTGAAATTAAGCAACACTTGACTTTACTTAAAGATGGTGCTGACTTGCGTGATTTCATAATGGGACCACGCAAACAGCGTCAAAAACTTTTCATAGCGGCCGGTATATACGCTGCGTACAACGAAGAATGGAAAGTAATGCAAATTGGGACAGCAGAAAAAATACGAGAAATTGATCGTATAAATTTGGAAAAATCACTTTCTGTTATGGACAATGGGTTAACGACTCTGTCCTCCAGAATATATTCACTGGACAGCATTGTATCATCTGCTTTTGATATAATAGAGCAGGACTTACTAATGTTACAACATGGTCAGTCTCAATTACGTTCTATTGTACAGCTTGGTTGGACGTTGCAAAATCTGCGTTCAGGCTACGTACCATGGCGTTTAATCAACACAACGTTATTATTCGGTATCTTTAACCTTACTGATAAACAAATCAGTTTGGCACAAAAAGGAGCAGACTATACGATTCTGAGCATTGAAAAACTCGAGAGATTACCATTGACAATGTCAGAGAGACCTGTCATTGAATGGATAATACATGGAACGAGAACAATTTCGTTAACAACTTACCAGTTTAAATACTGTCAAGAGTGTATATACCTGTAGGCCAGTATGAAAGGTTGGGTAAAGAATACATCAAATCAACCTGGGATTTACCTTATACACACAGATGTTATAGTGAAGGGAACAAGGAGGTATTTCTTAGTGGTAAAAATTGTAAAAAATCACTAAGCGATACACTTCTGTGTCAAGGTATTAATTTGCATGGAGCCTGCGAAGGGTCTTCAAATAACCTTTCATGTCACCTGCATGGAACGCCTGCAAAACGGATAGAGCCATTTTTTAGACCACTTTCTAACGGCAGTTACGTTTTAATAAGTGACCACAGCTGTTGTGGCATGCTGCCAGGAAAAGCCTATCTGACAACTGTAACTTCCAGGGCCGTTTGCTGTATGCAAGTACTGTATCCACACAGCAATCCAGATATGGGGGCTGCGTTATGGCCTCGGTTGAATATCTCTTCTATTCGAATTGATACTTTAAGCAGAATGAAGTCTATTCTTTTACAGACAGCTGTGCCTTTAACGTCATCAAAAGAAATGTATGATCTGCAAGTGGCAAGGACATCGGCAGAGATACATTCCCTTTTATCGACAAATTGCCCTGTGCATTTTGTAGAAATACTAAGCCAAATCTTAAGCATGTCTGATACCAGTGGCATTGCACATGTATTTAAGACAATTTTTTCGGGACTGTTAGCACTCTTTGAAACAGTTTTGGGCATCTTCCCGAATTTTGTCCATTCTGTCTTTGGCGGCCAACCCTTAATCTTGGGACTTGTGGCAGGAATTTTATTTTTGCTCCTTCTGCACCGATATGGCAAGCCAATCCACAGACAAGACTCTAGCAATGATGCAAGAATCGATCCTAGCAATACGATACCGAGACCGTATCACTAAGGATTGGCCCGGCTAAGAGATCTGAGTACAACCTGGTTTCTTTCATTCAGACCGATCTGACAAGATTGCATTATACCTGTGCTTCGATGTCGGCTATGCGGAGAAGAATGCGTGTTGGACGTCTGTCTTACACTACAATCAGCAGTACCAATGGATATCGATACTTGCTTGGTCCTGTAACGACTCATGCATCGTGTTGTCCCCAGCGGCTACCGATTCTGATGGCGGCATTCGTTGAGACTTCACCACTACGAATAGGTGGCGGTGAAGTACGAGAGGAAAGCAGCACCAAACAGGTACAGCCTTCTGTGAGCATTGCTGATCCAACCATCGATGATAGCAATCACGCAGAGAACTGCACAGTTGCCGTATTTTCAAACTTGGTCGAACTTTCACCTGATGTTGTAGACCAATTTTTTGCGGGTCTGTCTGAAATAATGTTCTCTCCAATCAACGCGAATAACTCTTAATAAAAACAATGAGCACACAGCATTCCCTGAACTCTGAATTTGGCCTTCAGTTTTTGATAAACAAAGCTACAGAAAATATTTGGAACTAATTTTCCCCTGAAAGCGAAATTATTTTTGCCCCTTTTTCAAAATATTTACTTTTTTTTGGTACATGGTACTCTGCTTAAAGTAGAACTATTCTTAGAGAATAGGGCTTCTATTTTTAGGATACTAGAGACAATATTTTACCTCAGCCTCTAGCACATATACAGCAATTTGTATAAATATGTGATGAAATGGTCTCGACCTTCTTTTCTGTATTCAGAGCCATTTCATGTGTAATTTTCACAATTCATTCAGCTGATATATATATGCATTTATCTGAATGATGACACTGCTTGAAAAGCGTATAGTGCCAACACTATTTTTCGTGTATTTACCTTATACCATTTCGAATGCGAAATATGTATTTTGGGGTGGGTCGGAAAACACACATGCATCGTTGAATGTTTACTATTGCTTAGTTTTTTAGTAATGATGGACATCAATCCGTGGAGTGGGTGTCGTGTTTATATCTAGGACCCTAATTCAATATTCCCGATTTATGCCCTTGTGAGGTTATAATCAATAATATCCTGATAAAGGCATAAGAATCAGATCCATATTCAGTAATAGCCCATGCAGTCCAAAGCACAGCATGGCTACTCCCATCGACTCCTAGAAAGCTCAACGCGCTCTTTAAACAAACCAAGTCTCCAGCAGCCCGGGAAATCCCCCCTGCTTTTGTTTTGATTTGAATAAGAACTCCTAAAGTCCAGAAAGAACTGTTAGTTCTTAGTGAAGTCTTATGTCCAATCTTACGTCACACCCGGCACCTGCCAGGTATAAAATACCAACAGTTGCCTTAAGCAAACACACAGTGGTTTGGAGCAGAGCGGCCATCTACTTGCCCGAGAGCCCAGCTGATGCAAGAGCCCACAGAAGTCGCCCCTCCTGTTTGACACACTGAGAGAGACGCTGTCTTTTTCTCCAGCCGAGAAAATCCAGCTCCGGTGTTTCCAGCCTACCCTTACGGGTTGCTGGGATATCGAGTCCTGAGGAAAGAGATACCAGACCTCCCACATTCTATTACCAAGGTATAGAGCTGACTAAACTCTTAAGAGAATTCTTGATGCAGATTCTTGGCAAAATAATCTTAACCAACTTAACTTAAACTGCTACTTACTCATCCCTTCCCAAGTATTAGGCTTAGGTCAGGTACACTGGGGTAGGCTTAGTTAGAAGCACCAGTTGAGTACGTTAGTCAATGTATTTATGTATGTATATATTTTATCCATTTTAAAGTATCATATGGCTAAGAAACCATATCAATGCTTTTACAGTATTATTTCCTAATACTACTTTTATTGTACGCACTTTACTTTACTTTAAGTATTGCAATTGTGGCAATTCATTTCTCTTGCATGAGAAAGAAGACTGCTCAATAAATAACACCTTTTATTTAAAACGCCTGTCTCTCCATTTCTCTGCATTCTGGTGAAACTAAGTATGCACTGCTGACTGAGTGAAATAGCTGTCTATTGTTTTCACACAACTCTAGAGATACACTCTTATTCTGAGGGAGCAAAGTTGTCATGTTTATGCGGTTGTCGGAAACTGAATCCCTTCTTGTCTGAGCCAGGGAAACTTATCCCTCCCTATTCATTCAAGAAAGTTTCCAGTGACCTCTGAGCTAGCTAGCGCAAACCTAAATTAAGTTTAACATAGTCAGTAGAGACCTAGATGACCTCAATACTACGTCTACACTGCTGTTTATGCTATTCCAATGCGCAGAGCCTATTGGGAAAATAGGAACTACACTACAACACCAGTAAAGACGGTGCGGAATCTGAGGGTCAGCTTCAATGACAATTTAAATCTAGAGACCAACGTCAATAAACTGGTGAGCAGTTGCTTCACTTTAATGCGAGGTCTCCGAAAGCTGCTGCCTCTTCTACCAGTACAGGCAAGAATAACTGTAGTCAGAAGTACCATCCTCAGCCACCTGGATTACTGCAACGCCTTATTACTGGAATCACATGGATATCTGATTTCCAGACTCCAGAGTATCCAGGCGGCAGCAGCTAAGCTAGCACTCTCACGAGCCCGCCGATCCTCCACAACTCTAGCGTTGGCCGACCTGCACTGGCTCCCAGTGCCTCAGAAGATCCTCTTTAAGTCTCTATATACCATCTTCAAAGCAGTACATGGTCAGGGTCCTAAACCACTCCAAGACAAGTTTCAGTGGTACGCGCCCGCACGGGCCCTCCACTCCTCGTCCTCTAACCTTGTCAGAATACCAAGGATTAGGAAAGCGACCCAGGGTGGCAGAGCTTTTAGCGTAGCAGCAGCCCGCCTCTGGAACAGCCTTCCAATCGAGATCAGGAAAATCAGCGATCTACTGCTGTTCCGCAAAAAAATCAAGACCTGGCTCTTCCCAAAGGTATAACCACCCTTCCCCCCAGGGGTTGTAGCAACAGATACTCCCAATGCTGATTGTTCTTAGTTGCAGCTTTCTTAAGTGCCAGAGATGCCCGCAGGGTTACAGCGCACTCTACAAATGGTATAAATTAATAAATAAATTAATGTCCGTTGTCTTCAAGTGGAATTTTATCTGTTTATTCAATATGGTTTTTACTGCTGTGTGCATAAGTGATGAAGTGTTTAGTGTGGTCAAGTCTATTTGGAGAGTGGCTGCTGCCATCATTAAATAAGTGGACATGGGACTGTTTTTAGTTTTGAATATGTTCTGAGGGATACATTTAAAAAGTGCAGGGCATGGATGAGATGCATCTATAATAATATTTTTGTCAAAGGTCCCCATGCTAGCCGATTTAATGGCCAAATTCAAGTCTCACCAGAGACCTCTGGTGTCATAAGGCAACTTACACACTCTTTTCTAGAATGTTAGATGTAGTTTTTCCGTAGTTTTAATGGGTTGACCTGGAAAGGCCTCACTTCCCCGCTGCCCAGATGGTAATACGGCCCTGAGCATGAATTTGAACTGAAGTTGGGCTTTCAAGGGCAGAGATTAGTTGGAAGAGTCTGGTGGTAATTAGTGCAGCCTTAACCTTTAGGTGACTCAAATGTGTTTTAGGTGCACCGTTCATCGAGAATCATATGCCCAGATAGTTATAAGATTTTGCTCCTGTTATTTTTAAGGGACCGAGATACCAGTTACAATTTGTTTGCTTGTGCATCCTTCCAAATGATATCACCTCTGTTTTCAAGGTGTATACTATCATCTTATTTGCCGTGTTGTATGAGTGAAGGGCATTTAGAACTCTTTTTTTGATTTGTCAATCAGAACAATATCATCCTCATACAGCAATGTTGTGATCTTGGGTGTTTGTATTTTTGAGGGAATTAAATTGGTGTTGTTTAATGCCAGGGACATGTCTGCTGTGTATAGATTAAACAGCATTGGAGCTAGGACTCACCCTTGCTTTAGCCCTTTGTTAGTGTTGATCTTCCTGGTTAATGCAGTGTCTGACAGCTTGACCTTCACCCAAGTTGATGAGTACAATGATATGATGTAATTGAGCAGGTCACTTGGGATAACCCACACCTGGAGTTTACTCCATAGAATACCCCATCCAACTGGTTGAACACCAATGAATAATCCACAAAGCATGCATAAAAAGTTAGATGAGGTAGGATAGAGTAACTATTATCCAGTTTGGAGGAGTTTGTTCTAGAGCCTATTTGGCAAAATGGAATCATTGCATTTGTTGTTGCTCACGTCCCATGGCCTTTAAAAATAGCAGATGTGTAGATCTTGGCCTCAATGTCCAATAAGGCAATCAGGTGATAGTTGATGGGGTTCTGTCTGTTGCCCTATTTAAAAATTCAGTGCAATATTGATCCTCTCCAGCTGTCAGGAATTTTATGGAACTTGAAACATGTGCTGAATAGTGGAGAAAGTACTGCAGACCATAATGCTGAGTCTTCTGTGAACAGTTGGGCTGGGATCCCATTTGGGCCTGGTGCACCTGAAGCTCGTGTTTTACGTACCACTTTTTGGATGGTATTGGTCGTGTACTTATAAACACAACTGTTAAGGTCGTCGGCTGGATGTAAAATTTCAGGTGAGAAAGCTCTCAGTTGTTCCACTACGTATAGTTTTTTTACGTGCAAGATCCACACAGCTTTATCCATGACATTACACCTAGTAGCATCCTGGCATATTTGTTTTTTGATATGCCTCCATAAATCGGTCTGATTATGCTTGCTCATGAGCGAGTAAACGTATTGTAATTCCTTATCCCTCAGCTGATTTTTTACCTGCTATTCCAGTTGCTTGTGTTGTTTTCTTGTGTCTTGAATTGCCAGTTGCAACTCAGCTTTGGTTTGTTGGTTATGGGTTGTGTTGCATCCCTTCATCAGTTTACGGATTAACTGTGAGCTAGTCAAAGCAGATAGATTTTTGTTAGAAGTCTTTGACTGAAATCGCCCATGAACTGTTGGGGGGGGGGGGGGGGGAATTCCGTAGTGTATGGAAGCCCCTGGTTATAGACGCCCAATGGGTTAATAGATATTCGCCCCTTTGGGACTGCAGAGATTGTCTGGTAGTGGCTTTCCATGATGTTAATTTCTGCAGATTCACTGGACCTCATTTTATTTTCCGGATTAAGATTGCAGATTTGTCATTGAGAAAGTTGCCCAATACCTTCTGGCCTTTGCGTTTTTTAAATGATGATGGGGAGCATCCTGTTACCAATCCTAGCAGGATGTAACCCAAGCCCTGAGGGGCCCTATCAATAGGGCCAAAGTGCAGAAACATCAACTTCCTGGGCAGGGCGATCTCTCCTCTCTGGCTGTTCCCCACCTTCAAGAGTTTCAATGGCACAACATCACAGGATTTCGTTACATTCTGCCCTAGGGACACAAAACCAAAACGGCTACCGAAAACCTACAATGTAATGACATTAGACATTTCTTTGAGGTAGTTGGTATCACCTGCACTAGTCTGCCCACTTCAGATTTCAAAATGCGCTCACAAGTCGCTCCTCTAGATGAAGATAACTTGGTCCCCACTGGACTGTTTAATTTTTGAGGGGTTGATGGCCATCTGATCTTAGTACTAGACTACAACACCAAGGCCACCATCTGGGGACCTCATGGTCCTCAGGTGTAGTAAAAGATTAACTAATGCCCCTGCCACTACTGCAACTTCCTTCTTATAAGGCTTTGCTACAGAGCCAAGACTAGCCCCCCTGCCTAAAGATAATGATCTTCCTAACCTGAAATCATCCTCTAAACACCCTTGATTCTAATTTGGAAGACCAATCCGTCTGCCTGCACTTCCCTACCACCCAAGCCTTGAGCAACTTGGAGGGTGACTAAAAGAGTTTAATCTGTTCATTCCTGAGGCACCACAAGTAGCCCATTAAAAGTCGATGCGGAAACCACTGTGAGTACAAGCTCTACTCTGATTGGAAGACAGTCTATGAGCTGGTTTTGCCAGCCCTTGCCCTCTAAACTACAAGTTTGGGTTGGGTGCACATCTAACCTGAACAAAGGAGTTTGGTAGTTATGCTGCTGATTCCTCTGGAATTCCAGGTTCCTCCTCAACCAAATTCCAGGTTCCTCCTCAACCAAACTGCTCACAGATTGTCCCTTCCTCACAACCCATTGCCATCACCAAAAAGACCCAGCTCATTGCCTCTCCTATACTGTTGGTGCTTTCTAGATAGGACTACAAACGACAGTTCAGACCAAAAGTAAGGGGAAATGGTTCTCTGAGCCAATATCCACCCACTGAAGCCCTCCTGTTTCCCCAGAAAACTCTTCAATGACCCATTGCTGGGAAGCAGAGCCGGTAGCATGGGACCTGCAATTGTCAAGCCCATGACTAAATACACTCCTGTCGGTCTCCTTCAAAACTGTGTCACTATGCTGGGTCCGCCAGACAATCAAGCTAGAAGTGTGTCAGCAGTCAGCTTGGAACTGGATGTTTCTCTCTCTTCCCGCATCAGCAGCTGCCACGATAAACTACACATGCAAGAGCCGCCAGGATGATCCAAGACCACCAGACCCATACCTCGGCCAAAGTGGATGGTAATTTTGAGGCGCAGACATTAACAATGCAGTTGAACAATACAAAGTCCCTAGTCCCATCTCAGGCTGCACATCAAGCTCCAGGTGGCTGCCATTTTAGGTGTGGTGCTGGCTACAAAACCCTACCTAGAAGGGGAGCGGTCTGGACGTATTTGCTCAAACTACATCAATGTGTACCCATGTGAGATCCCTATGAACCTCAGCAGGTGCCCAGATCATTCCTTTTACATCTGATGTCTCCTTCACTGCCTGCATTTAGGCCAGGCTGTGCTGCCACAGGCTCCCTATCCAGCTCCCAGCCACAGTTGTCTCTATAATTCATTGGCCTGCATTCATTTAGCAGCCATAATATCTCAATCAGCTTCTGGTGTTGTCCACAATGTCCGTCAATATAGTTGGGGCATTTTCAATACATTTTACCACTGATACTTTACATTTCTGGAGCCTAGGACAAGAGCGCCACTAAAGAACAGCCATTCTGATCGGCAGTTTGCCTAGGCCCCAATTAAAACTCAATGTAGAGGGAGACATTATTTACTTTGCATGTGTTAAATCGAATGCCATTACAACGCAATCATTACAATGACCGTGTTGTTACATCGCATACGATTACATCGCAAGTCATTACAAAGACTTGCTGTAGAGGGCAGAAGGTGTTGGATTTACAATCCAACACCTTCCCTGCTGTTGCACAAACTGGAATAGGAATAGTAAACTATACTATTCCTAAATCCAGCGCGCCCCCTACAGCAAGTCGTTGTAACGACTTGCAATGTAATCATATGCAATTTAACAATTCGGTCATTGTAATGACCGCATTGAAATGGCATGCGATATTACGCATGCATTATAGTGACATATTTTTCAATTTAGAGGTTGGTGGAAGAAGTGATGCCAGGTTGAACACTGCCTCCATAAAGTTTGTGTAACGACAGAAGAAAGACGGTTTCAGAAGTGCAAACATGTTTAAAAACGAAATGTGGGGTATTGTGTTAAAAATGGGCACAGCCGGGTTATCGGAGGTCAGCGATTAGTTTGTGGAATGGCATGTATCATTTCAAGAGCCTCCTTCAAAGCAAGATGGAAGAGTCCGAAGTGTTTCATTTGTATATTTTAACATAGTGGTAATTACTCCTTGTTTGTTGCCAAAAGGCAATATGTGAAGCTGTTGAGGGGGTTATTCATGCCCTTCCTAAGGGAGTCACTGCCATGTTCAAGTGCCGGGAAACCGAAGGCTTGATAGCTTCAGGATGGTCAAAGGTGGTGGTAATTTTCCTGGCCGAATACTTTTTGTCCTTTGTTAGGCTGCGATGATCTGGGCCTTTTGCCCCTTTTAACAGACTCACTGTATGAAGTGGTGGTTGTAGTGGGCTGGGGTAACAGAGAGGGACTATCTTTTTTAACTCATTATCCCACTTAGCGAACTAGCCCATCTACTGCCATATCTGTTTGGTGAAAGTATTATTGATGAATGCAGCTGCTGTGAATTATTGACCCATGAGGCTCGAGTTTGGTTTGAACTTGAAGCTTTCGATGTCGTTGGTATTGATATGGCTCAAGGGGGGAAGAGCTTTAAATAGTTTAAGCAATACACTTCTGTTGAGAGTGTCATGCGTTCCCTTGAGACATATTGGAGATTAAAGACCCATTTGTTGTTATTTGGTGGGTCCTACTGCCACTCATTGACGGAGATCCCTTCAGTTTCTTTCTTCACCATCTTGGACTCCGAGAAAATCGAGGATAAATCTCGAAATTCCGGGGTATTTTTTTGTGGATGGATTTCGCCTACCCTATTTGTTTCCGGATTACGATTTATGCCGGAGCCGTTTTCCTGGGTCAAGGTAGCCTCACCCTGGCTTGTTTCCCCTATTGCTGCTGTGGTGCTCCCGACTATTGATTGTGTGTCCTGAGTTTTAAGTTTATTTTTCACCTTAGTTGCTGCAGGTTTAAATAAACTATATATTTTGTCTGGTGGAGGTGGCTCCCTTGTGTTATGGTTAGAGGTACTTAGAGTGGCAGATAGTATAGGAGATGAGATTGGTTGCTCCTTAAGACTTACTGCTCCCATGCTATTTTGAATTACTTTGTCTTCTTGGGGAATTCCATTTTGAACGGATGTTGCCCAGATTAGATCTAATAGATTTGTTTGCTGTTTCTGGACTTTCTCGTTTGGTTTTTCTCCCGTTTAAATAGTGGCATGGGTATTTTCAATCGTCTTGATGGAGACTGCTTACATTGAAATTGGAGTGATAAATCCTAGGCACCTGAGTTGTCAAGTACGCTTGGTGGATTGGATGTGGATGGTGTTTTTGATTGCTTTGATTAGTGCGGGGTTGATCCTGTTTAGCTGTTGTTGTGCCCCACAGTGGAATTGAGACATTCCAAGTCTTTTTCATTGAGACTTCTTTTTCTTTCTCTGTTGGTATTGCAGGGTTAGTTGAAACTTACCTTGTTGTAACCAATAGTTCTGTCAGTAGAGTTTAAACTGAAGGGAATATTTCGATTATATGGGTGCAGTGGCAGTGACACATTTGATAAGCTGTTTCCCGGTCTTGCTGCACCTTCAGGATCATCTCATTGAAGCTGTGCAACTTTTTTTCGACCCTCTGAACATTGATTGCGAGGATATTCAGGAGGTCGACTTGGGTGTCCAATTTGTCTGCATGGAGGATTATTGTCTTGCTGATAGTGTCCATTGTGCTTAGCAGGTGAGCCAGACTGGGGATGTTAATTGGCCACTTTGTTCTACTGATGATGGGCAAGCACAATTTTCCCGGTGATGCAACTACTCTGAGAATGGCTTGCTCAAACGGCCAGAGAAACTGCTGGGTGATACCGTATTTTGGGTGGGTGTCATCTGGGTGGTAGATCCTGGGTGATTTGGTTGGCATGACGTCTCATCATTTGCTTTAACCTGACTGAGGTCCTGGCAATAGTGCTTTTCTATTTCCGGTGTGTGGAAGAGTGAATCAGGTTTATCTAAACTATGGGTTTTTGAATTAGTGTTCCACCGACAATCGGGGGAGTAGGCTCCCGACCCGAGTATGGCATGGCCAAAGGACTTGAGGTATTTATATTAAACTGATGTGTTGAGTCCCTCTCAATGTGCCTATCGTGTCTGCTGAGTCCGTTGTATCCGGGTAAAGATTTTTGTTGCTGGTATTGGCAGGGCACATCCAAAATAGATGAGTGGAAATTAATAAGTGCCTCAGTTACCTGGAAGTTGTTGCTTTGGCAGGTTTCTAGATGGTGGAGGGCTTTGGGTGTTAATAATTGGAGACGTTGAATTCCTTTATTTTTGTAACCCGTGGTGTCCAATCCTGTGTGCAGGGGTTCTTTCTTTTCTTTCCTTTCGCCATCACTGTTGGTAATTCTTCTATTGCCTAGACGGATCGGGTCAGCATCTTTTTGGAATTCTTTGTCATTATTTATTGGGTTGTTTATGTTAGTGGCTTTGGAGTGTTTGGAACCATGACGACTCCATTTTTCCTCCGTGGTTTTACTTGCAACCTTTAGAAAATCTGTAATCAGTGCCTGTTTGCTACTTTTCGGGCAGGAATTATGCCTAATTAGAGTCGTTCATGTTATTTTCTTGCTTCCAACACACGTGGCTTGTGGGGCGGGCTCTGCTGAGTTTTTGTCTGTAGTTTCCACGGTGCTTGCCTTGGCTGCTAGTACTTCTGTTATGGCTCCGAACTTCTGCCGTGCTTCTATGGCTTCTGTGTCCTCTGTATTTAGCCGACCAGGAACTACAGAGGATGTACCGGGGGGATGTACATTTGAGCCGTAATGTTTGTCAAGGCTCCCTCCATATACTTCTCCTCATCCTTATCCTCAATTTTTTCATTTTTTTTATATAACTTGTGGGAGTTTATCCTCTTTTTCCCCTCCTCTTATTCTCCCGGATCACATTTCAGGATTTTACCAAGTTTTTGTAGCCCACACTCTGACCGGCCTATTGGGCTTGCCAGGCACTGTGTGGCATCTACACGTGCTGAACGTGTGCGTCTGTGCATTGTATTGGATTTGCATGCAGATAGTTGTACAATTGGCAATACTTAAGTTGTTTTTTGTGTTGTTATTTTTATCAAAGTTTAGCCTTTGTGGATAGACGTGATTATTTGTTTTTCCCCAAGGGCGTGGCGTTGGAGTTATTTCAGCGGAGTAGCCGGGGAACAGCAGGTGCGCAGCAGGGGAGTAAGTTGTGAAGAGGGCAAGCAGGGCGCACAGTGCAGTCACTGGCTGCACCTGATCTGGTCAGGCCACCTTCGTGAGACCGCCGAAGGCACACACTCACTGCGGCCTGCCAACTAATGCCGGGTGCAATTGCCACTTTACCGCAACCATGATGGTGCCTGCCTGTGTCAAGGACTCAGTCCTGGGTGGTCTTCCATGCAGAGGTGGAGACCTAAAACCGAGTCTGCCGCTCAATCTGCTGTGGCTGTAGCTGTAGCTGTTATTGGGTGTTAATAGGCATTGAAACAGCACCCTCCGAGGAATGGAGTTTGTGCTCTGTTGGGGGCTGTCGCTCTGCCTCGCTTGACGCCCCCCACCTACTGCCTTCTACTGGTGATTAACATTGTTGGACCCCTGCTGTGGAAATCTTGGGGCAGAGGGGCTAGGGTGGCCACGGACTGTGGACTGCGGACTGCGGACTGTGAGCTCAGAGCCGAGGCTGAGAACTGGCTGCAGGGAGCTTGTGGTTGCGTAAGGAGTCGTGCGTCCTCCTCACGGTGATCTGTGGCATTGTTAGACCTCTGCCGTTTGGAAATCAATGGGGGTACAGGGCCGCAGGGCCGGGCTGAGAACCGGAGCCGGAGCTGGAAGCCTGTAGATATGGAGGCGCAGGGCAGCCGGCGTCCTCCTCACTCCTCCTCACTGCGATCTAAAGCAATCTGTGGAAAACACGGGACTAGAACGCAACTTGTGTAATCCAGACTCAGTTCCAAATGTGTGACCTACTTGTCAGCTGTGTATGCCGGTGGAGTACGTCAAAGAGAAAGGAGTACTACGGGCCTGTGTTGCGGAGGGCGTGATGGTCTGAGGAGGCTGTCAAGGTCTCGAGCTTCGGGCTTGGAGCTTGCATCGGCATGTGATGGGCCCTCTTTCACACACGCTGGTGTCGGCAGGTGAGCAGTGAGGCCTGGGTGCGCAGGGGCGAGCAAGATGGGTTCGGGGACTAGCGGCCTGATGTGCAGCAGGCGCACAGGATCGCAGGCAACACTGCTCATGGCTACAGTGTCAGCCTTGTGGAGGGGTGAGAGGCACCGCCCTGGCAGAGACATTGGGCATTCTGGGAGAGAACCACGCCCAGAGCTACGTGCTTTTTATTCACACCTCTACACTGGCCTGGCGTACGCCGGGCAAGCCCACCCGGCACGCGCTTACAGGGGGGGAAGTAACAAGCTACATTTCCGTGATCTTCCCTACTGGCTGGGGTGACATTGTTGCATCCACTGTCCACTACACTTCATACACCAGCGTTGTATGTCGACATGGATATCTGTGTGGTCTGCATACTGCAGTCTGCCCATCACATTCATGCCACACTTGGCATTGTGTGCATTTTCATTCATGAGTCAGATGCCTCCTTCGCACATGCCTGGTTCCCACCTCATCCCACAATCTGCTATTGGGTGGCTGAGGTGCCATGCCATTGATGTCTTATGTACATGGCTGGCCCAGGTTACCAAAGTAAGTTGTGCTGTCGTGTCTGGTGGGTTGGGATGTTGTTTGGCATGTTGTATGTGAGTTTGTAACGTATGCATTCCCAGAGTTGTGAGTTGCATGATTGTGGAGTTGAGGTTTGTGGTGTGTTCATTTGGTACTTACCAACGAGCAGTTAATTTCCGTAGGTACCATCCTGGAAGCGCTGGTTGATGATAGACTGTCGGAAGATGTAGGAATCATGCACAATGCCTGGGTAGTTGGCGGCAACATTGCTGAAGAGTCCCCAGTGGTCCACTTTTGCCTGCACATTGATGGAATGAATGTGCTTTCTGTTGCGGTAATTGTGTGCAGTGTTGGCAGGGAGAACAAGTACAACATGTGTGCAGTCAATTGCCCCCAACATGTGCGGGAAGCCAGCTATGACGTAGAAGCCTTGCTTGGTCTCCAGCTGTTCCTGCGCAGTGTGGAGAAGAATAGGTACTGGGTGTGGTGGCGATTGGTGTTGTTGCCCTGTTGGGGCTCCAAGCTGCATGATCAGTAGCTCCATGGCATCTGTTGATCTTCAGGTATGGCTCTGGCCTGGGCTCAGTTTTCTGGTGCAGGTTGGCGTCCGACTTTACACCAGGTCAGAGCAGGTGTTAATTTCCTGCTGCTAACGTGCCTTATCGTCTGGTTTGGGTTCTTTTCGCCGATCTGGCTTGCTTTTGTGAATGTTGCGGAGTGCTGTTGTCGCGGCTTTTGCACGGGAACGCCTACCCTGCATCTTATTAGCGATAGTTGCCGGGGTCATCTGTGGCGATGTTTTTTGCGGCTGCTATCACAGGTAAACTGGTGATATGGGTTGTTTGCACCAGTTTGTGAATGGGGTAATACATTTATCAGCACTTTGGCTGCGATAAAGTGCAGATAACTCAACGATATGTCCTTGAGAATATGCCCCTTTGTGTCACGCCTACCTGCATACCATTGGTGTTACAAGGGCGTTCACATGCATCCACTCAAGCATTTTGACTCAAATCCATATCTACAAAAATTGGGAAAAGTTTTAATCATCGTCTTCGAGGCACGGGAACCATTAAAAAATACTTCTGTTCTCAAAATTGTTCTTACTATGAATATGTGCTCTATTGTACAACACATACAGACAGTTATATAAATGTTAAAATAAACCAAAGGGTACCCAGCCAGTTCAAAACTTAGGCTTGAAATCATGCACACACCTTTGCATTGTGGTGTATAGGGGTGTATGTTGGTGGAAGAAAGCTTAAAGCGAACCATCACAGGGAGAGAAAAATACAGCACCATATCTTAGTAGAGATGATGCTGTTTTGTTCGATCCCTATTCATGCAATGCACCACAACAACTTAGCTTGCTGCTCTGAGTTTTAGTAGTCCTTTGCAAATTTGCCCCCAGAACGTTAGTTGCCCCTTTGTGTTGGGGTGCTGGTTCAGGTGGGCCTTGGTTGGGATGTCATGTGTGCTCTCCATGCCTATGAAGTGGTCCAGCGTCTGGGGCTGCCAACAATACTTCATGTATGGCACAAATTAAAAAAATAGCAGGACACCTCTTGCCATGTGGATTTCCATTAATTCAAATCCAAAGCTATGCTAGTGAAAATGTAGTCTCCATATATCATGGTTGGGGATTACAATGAACCAGAGATCGATGAATGTGGCTGATCAGTATTGCTACCCTTCTCTCTATACTAATTGTAAAAGTTTACCATAAATGGCATACGTACCACTAAGTCAAACCAAATTGGAAAGAGACACAAACTGGTCAAATTAAATAGAACAATCAAAAGTAGTTCAGCCGCACAGTATCTGCCGTCAAAACTGCTTTGAAAATGAGCTGGAGTGGGACCTTTTATTGAAAATTCCTATACGTGAAAATTACAGTGACAACTGCAGCAGAACTGCTTTAACTAGTGTCACGAGACTTTAAAATAATTGAATAAATATTGTTCAGTCCATGTTCAACAAGGATTCAGGTAAATAAACTCCTACCCCAAATAAAATAAACGCACTGCTTTGCTTACCGTCTCCAAACGTGTAATGTCAGCATGAATTAACATACAACGTATTGCAGTGCAGAACTGACTTGTTCAGGTAAAAGATGTCAATCAAAGAAATGGGGCATTTTAAACGTTGTTTGATGTAGCTTCTAAAAAAAAGCACCTTAAAGTTTTAAAATTTTTGTCAAAATGACTATGGGCCCGATTCACAGAACTAACTTAAGACAAAATCCTAACTTACTAAATTTGGTATTCACAGAAGTTAGGATTTTGTCTTAAGTTTGTCTTAAGACAGACTTAAGACAGACTTAAGTTAGGATTTTGTCTTAAAAGGGGGTGGGGTCGCACACCACTCACCCACCAGCGGGATCGCCCCCAAGGACTATGGTCAGTGCAGTTTAGTATTCCGCGATGTATCCTTCTTCGCCATCCCTGGACACGTGTTTCGGGGTATTTACCCCTCATCAGCAGGGAATAGGCCATCTTCTTATCTTCTGGGGTTGCCGGTGGCTGCCAAATATTGCCAGGTCTAGTACCACACAGGCGCGCAGGTGCGGGGTCCCAGGCTCGTCAGCCAGACAGCTCGAGGGAGCTTTAAACATTTCAAAAGGGGGTGGGGTCGAACACCACTCACCCACCAGCGGGATCGCCCCCAAGGACTATGGTCAGTGCAGTTTAGTATTCCGCGATGTATCCTTCTTCGCCATCCCTGGACACGTGTTTCGGGGTATTTACCCCTCATCAGCAGGGAATAGGCCATCTTCTTATCTTATGGGGTTGCCGGTGGCTGCCAAATATTGCCAGGTCTAGTACCACACAGGCGCGCAGGTGCGGGGTCCCAGGCTCGTCAGCCAGACAGCTCGAGGGAGCTTTAAACATTTCAAAAGGGGGTGGGGTCGCACACCACTCACCCACCAGCGGGATCGCCCCCAAGGACTATGGTCAGTGCAGTTTAGTATTCTGCGATGTATCCTTCTTCGCCATCCCTGGACACGTGTTTCGGGGTATTTACCCCTCATCAGCAGGGAATAGGCCATCTTCTTATCTTCTGGGGTTGCCGGTGGCTGCCAAATATTGCCAGGTCTAGTACCACACAGGCGCGCAGGTGCGGGGTCCCAGGCTCGTCAGCCAGACAGCTCGAGGGAGCTTTAAACATTTCAAAAGGGGGTGGGGTCGCACACCACTCACCCACCAGCGGGATCGCCCCCAAGGACTATGGTCAGTGCACCTTAAAGTTTTAAAATTTTTGTCAAAATGACTATGGGCCCGATTCACAGAACTAACTTAAGACAAAATCCTAACTTACTAAATTTGGTATTCACAGAAGTTAGGATTTTGTCTTAAGTTTGTCTTAAGACAGACTTAAGACAGACTTAAGTTAGGATTTTGTCTTAAGTCTGTCTTAAGTCTGTCTTAAGACAAACTTAAGACAAAATCCTAACTTCCGTGAATACCAAAAGTAGTAAGTTTAGGATTTTGTCTTAAGTTTGTTCTGTGAATCAGATCCTAAAAGTTTACACTTTCGCTTATACTCATAGTGGCCCATTAGGATGGCGGGAGGATTGCCCCCGCCGGGCCGGCGATAGCTACGGCCGGGCCGGCGGGAGCAATCTGCCCGCCATCCTCAACAAAATGACCCCGCCACATTAGGATGGCTGGGGGGTCCGCTGGTCGACTTCGCGACCGGCGGAAAAAGTGCTTTTCCATGGTGGCAGTGTCTGCGAGACACCGCCAACCATATTACGATGAGGGCAGTTCAATGCTTTTCCACGGTGGCGGTACCCCCCTGCATTTGCATACACAATGTGGCAGGCACCGTGCCTGCCGCATTGTGTATGCAAATGCATAACATGCATTTTTAACATTGCGGCGGGTGCTGGTGTAAACACCGCCCCGTTGAAATGTAAAAATACATGATGCGCCCGCCATTGCGGCAGGCGCATCATAATGTGCATGGCGGGACCGCCGCTCAGATCGCAGTTGGTCCCATTTTCCACGAGGATGGTGGGCGGGCAAAGTCCGCCCGCCATCCTAATGTGCCCCATAGTCTTTGATTTATCAGAAAGTTTAAGCAAATTCCACCCATAGGCTTTGTAAATGTGTAAAAAATATCTTTGAATGTGGATGGCTGCTCTGAAATATGCCTAATGCTGTAATTGAGAATTTTAGCCCATTTACTAACCAGTTTGCATTTTGTGAAGTCACTTCTCTATAGTATTGAATTGTCCCTTACACTTTCTGTAAGGTACTATGTGATAAGGTGCATATCATTGCGTCATAACACAACACCATAACATAACATGTATATATGCACATTCACCCAGAATGGTATCCTGGTGCTGAATAACAGGTGTTTATTGTTACCCAACTCAATGGTACTCATTTCATCGAACTCAGAAGGATGAAAGGCTGAGTGGAGCCACCGGGATTTAAACCTGTGACCATGAGGTCAAACACAGGCCCCTACAGTGGACACATAAATCCATTAAACAACCAAAATAAGAAATAACCCTAGGAAACATCAATGCCCCTTAAACAGGCCTACAGCTTCAACACATGGCTTTTTACTGTACACACATTTGGCCTTCTGGTTTTGTCGACAGGAAAAAAGAACTACAGCCTGTAGCAAACCATTTTACAATAAAACTAATAAAGCTACGCTATTACAAAGAGTATTAGGTCTGATGAGCAGACCAAAAACATTTTTCTAAGTCTATCTTACAACATGAATAATGGCCAGACAACAAATGCACATGTGTATGCTGCCGTGATGTTTCCCATATCGATTGACTTCTAACCAGAATACAGAATGAGTTCCTTTGCCAGAAAAGACAAACACTTTTTATTTCACTTGTAATTTATTTGCTTCAAGACCTCCTAAGAGATCCTCCTAAGAGATCAAGGAAAACAAATTCAAATAGAATTTTTTTTGTTACAATTTAATCCAATTTAATAAAAATGCCTTAAAAAAGGTCCAAAGGCATGCTAGTCATAAATAGAGCAATGCTTCTCACACCGTACTGATCTTGTTGCTAATAAATGTAGGGAGTGCAGCCTTTCAACTAACATTATTTACCAATGTACAACAGAGAGAGACATGATTTAAATCCAGATGACATTGTTTACATAAAAATCAGTAGCACTGCTCCAGACTAATACCTGTCCATCTTCACAAGCCTCTAGTTGTCATTAACAATAACAATAATGTTATACAATGTCAGTCTTCAATAGTGCAAGATGTCCGCTTCAAAGCTAGCTTTAGCAATCCTAATCTTTAAATCATGTATTAATACTCACATTGAACCCTGAGACTGTGTGTCTTTTCAGGACAAATGTTTTTGCAGGGCATACAAAAGCTTATTCATAAATCTTTAGGGAATACAGGTGTTGATTGTTATCTCCTTCATTATTAGCACATGTTATATGATAGCTGAGACATGCTATACATAATAAAACCAGCCTACTATTGTCTCTGTAACCTCAATGTAGCTACAAACGAAGCTGAATTCTAGATGAGTTTTTCTCTTGTACAATTTTGAACAACACAAATTATTCAATATCATGTTGTCAATTCTACTAAGGGCAAGGCATGAATGTAACTCCTCTCTCACTACCCTAGTCACCCACCCTATTGCTGTCACTAATAATGCAGATGTCTCTCTGAGCCAATCTCCACCCACTAAAGCCAGTCTGTTTTCTCGGAAACTCTTCAAAGTGAAGCACTGCTGGAAAGCAAAGCTGATAGTGTGGGCACTTCCATTGTCAAGTCCTGGGAGCATATCTTCCTTTAGCAAGAAATTGCAGGATGAGATCTATAAACATTCTAATCCCATCTCATTCCACTAGTTAGAGATTCTTAATCTCCTTGGAATGGGCCTATTGTTTGTTTTAATGGCATGTGATATTTCATCTAGTGCAGCAAAGTAATTAATTTCATTACAAGACAGGAGGCTACATTATGCATAAATCCTTTAATGCAGCTCACAAACAGCCGCCTACATCACAAAGACTAGAATAAGAATAAGATGACATCATATTATCCATAAAAGGCGTGTGCCAGGGAAGATCAGCCTCTTTTAAATGCGTCTCTCAAACAGATAAGTTGCCTTTACTGAAGTCTCCTTATATTGCTTATCTCTATAATATTCTTTATTGACTATTTGTTTATAGCATATTATTGACTATTTGCTTATTGTATATACTCAGAGCATGCCTTTAAACCTCGTGATAATTTCTCTTATGACCTTTTACATTTGCCATAGCTAATCCTTTGAACTCCTTGTGTTTGTGTTACCCTCACTGTAACCCCCCTCCCTAAGACTTCCAATTTATGGTTGTCTTTCCCTCACCTTTGCGACGCCTTTTCCACCCCTTGTTTACTTTTCCTACTACTCGCGCTAAATAATGATCGATCGACTTGAACCTTATTACTGTCGTATTTGAGAAAATCCTACTTCATCTCATGATAAAACCACGTTTTAACTACCCAATGCCATGATATAACGGTTTTTAAGCCTCGGCGCCTCACGCCTACCTCGCGCTTTAACTCCCGATACCTCGCTCGCTCTCGCTCGCTCTTCCCGCATTAGAGGAATGACCATCGGCAGCGGCGCGCACCCTGCCTCCCAAGGGTCATTCCTCTTTTCTCTGTGGCTCCCTCTCTCGAGCGCGTCAGTTGCTCGAGAGAGCTCTCCTCACCATCGACCAGCTGTTTTTTAGATCTCTAACACCGCCAATACATTAATAAGACAAACGAAAAGCGCGCCTTTTCTTTTATTTACTCGTGGGACATTATTTTCGATACCCTACATAAAAAATATTTTTTAAAAAAAAGGGAGACGTTTTATATAACATACTTTACTTGTTAGAATATTTGATTTGACTTTGGTTCTCTGCAATTCTCTGAGACACCACTAAAAAGTATATTTTATTTCTAGAATACAGACTAAATTAATCAACAAATTTCAATACTAAATAACAATCTTTATTCCTATTTATATTAGCAGATATCAATCCTATATTGAGATTATGTCTGATTTAGAATCTGACGACGCCGTCGCAAGCTCCCCTTCCCACACTAGCGATTCTTTTAAGAATTTTCTTTAAAAAGAAATGAGATCATGCATGATTAATACCCTAAAAGAGGTCATGTTTCATAAAAGAGCGCTAAATATTGAAGGCGATACAACAAATAACCCGTCCCTTTTCAAAGCCACTAAGAAAGTCAAGCACAATCTAGTCACTACTGGTAATATTCCTCACCCAGTCGACATGGGAGGTACTAGCACCTCACAAAGTATGGGAGGCCTTAGCGCCTCAAAAGGTCTTGGTGCCCCTTGCGGCACAATAAGGATGGGTACCCCTGGCTGCACAATTTTGGGAGGTGCCCTTAGTGGCACAATTGGTGACAGTGCCTGTGCTGATTCAGATTCCTACTCCGATGTAGAAGAAATGTATAGTGAGCCCTATGATGAGTTTGTTCTTGATCTTGACGATAATGACATGAATGACATAGATCTAAATGCGCTTTCTGAGGCGGACTCCTCCCCTTCCTCTAAAGACGCAATTCTTGACCCTCTTGGTGGAGAAATGTTCTCCCCTAACAACATCTCCCGCCCAAATAGCTCCAAATGGTTCCCTCATGACCATGTTGCTAAATTTATTACAAAGTGGCTCAGGAATACTCTTGAAAGGGATACACGCAATACCATGCGATCTGAATGCCCCAGACCATGGATTGACGATAAGGTCTGCCAGACCCCTTATTTAGACCCAGACCTAATAACATTTTTATTTAAACTGGGTAAAGATCCCAAGAAAGGCCTGGAAAGGGCTCTTAAGGCTTGCCAAGACCGCCTCCTGGATGTCCTTGGCCCACTTACCAAAATCCTTGATTTAGCAGAGGAATATCACATTTCTAATACACCCCTTGACATTGGGCTAATAAGAGGTTGGAGCCAAAGGGCGATTGTGCTCCTAGGGAACGCTAACTCCGGTCTTAATATGGAAAGAAGGAAAACTATCCTCAACAGGATTAACCCCAAACTTGGGGACCTCACTGAAAAAGAACCCTCTAATAAGCCTAAAGGTCTCTTATTGTGCTCACTGCTCCTGACCACTGTTGTTTACGGCTGCTGCCATTTTGTTGTTTGTGTAGTCCCAGCCCATTCCTCCAATCACGCTCCCGCCTCCCTGCTGACCCTCCCTCGCCCCTCCCCCTCCACCATCCATATATGACAGTTGTTCCCGCGCGCAGCGTTTACGCGCAGCGTTCGCGCCCCATTCGCGCCGAAGGTGCGCCAAAGGTAAGCCCGTCTACGCCCGTCCGCGCCTGGACCGTGCCCAGCGCCATACCCCCTGGCCCCCGTCCCTCCCAGCCCCCCCGCATTACCTACGATGCCGCCACCCTCCTAGCCCTTAACCCCGGTCGCGCCCCCAACTGCGTCCAAGCCGCCCCTGGACACACCCATGGACCTTTCTCTTGCTACTCCTGCAAATTCATCGGCACCGACAACATCTCCGCTATGACCACAACACAGATTCCCGACCCCAACCACCTACAGTGCATCCTTCTCAACACTCGATCGGTCCACAGACACGCCATTGACCTATGGAATCTGCTAGACACCATCTCTCCAGACGTCGCCTTCCTAACAGAAACTTGGATGAACGCTTCCTCCGCCCCAGACATCACCATTGCCATCCCTGAAGACTATAAGATCACACGCAAGGACCGCACCGACCACACAGGAGGAGGAATCGCTATCGTCCATAAGAAATCAATCCGCATCTCAACCAGCTCTGACGCCAACCTCGCTAACTCCGAACACCTTCACTTCCAGATCCACATCGACCCCAAGACTACACTCAGAGGCACCCTCCTCTACAGACCACCAGGACCCCGCGCAAAATTCAGTGAAGACATCACGGACTTCATCACCCCACACGCGCTCCCCTCCAAAGACTACATCCTTCTGGGAGACCTCAACTTTCACCTTGAAAAGATCAACGACCGCAACACCGCCACCCTCTTAGACAACCTCGCCAACCTCGGACTTAAACAACTAGTCACTTCCCCCACCCACATCGCAGGTCACACACTCGACCCCATCTTCACCTCCAGCAATCATGTCTCCTTCAGCCACACTACGGATCTCCTCTGGACTGACCACAGCTGCGTTCACTTCACCTACAACAAACCAAAACCCACCAACCACCTCCAACAAACTCTGCAAAGAAACTGGAACAAAATCACCACGGACCAGATCTCCGCATCGCTCCTTCTAAACACCCCAGCCCACTCTTCTAACGCAAACGAAGCCGCCGCCAACCTCACCCTATGGATATCCAACACCGCAGACACCTTAGCACCACTGAAAAAACGTCAAAGCAAACCTGGCAGCAAAAAGGCCTCATGGTTCAACGATGATCTTAAGAAGTCCAAGAAACTTTGCCGCTCCCTTGAAAAGGACTGAAAAAAAGACTCAACCACTAGCACCAAGGACGCCTTTAAAAATGCCACCCGCACTGACCACCAACTAATCCGAAAGGCCAAGAAAACAGCATTCAAGGATCGACTTGACAACAACGCCCACAACAGCAAGGAACTTTTCAACATCGTCAAGGAATTTTCCAATCCCTCGGCCAACTCCAACGACATCACCCCCTCTCAAGCCCTCTGCGACTCCCTAGCCTCATTCTCCCACAACAAGATTGCAGACATCCACAACAGCTTCGACAACCAACCCGGAAACCAACCCACCCTACCATTTGCTGAACATTCTCCCCCCGTGAACACCCTTAACGACTGGAACCCAATCTCCACTGAGGACACAATCCGCCTGATGAATTCCATCCACTCAGGATCCCCCACAGACCCATGTCCTCACCACATCTTCAACAAAGCAGACTCCGTCATAGCACCGCACCTCCGAGCCGTCATCAACTGCTCCTTCAACTCCGCCACCTTCCCGGAAGACTGGAAACACGCTGAACTCACCGCCCTTCTGAAAAAACCCACAGCGGACCCCACCGAACTCAAAAATTACCGCCCCATCTCGCTCCTTCCATTCCCGACCAAAGTCATCGAGAAAGCTGTCAACAACCAACTCGCCGCCTTCCTCGAAGCCAACAAATCCCTCGACTCCTCACAATCTGGCTTCCGTGCAAAACACAGCACTGAGACCGCCCTCATCGCAGCAACAGACGACATTCGAACTCTACTGGACAATGGAGACACAGTCGCCCTCATCCTCCTCGACCTCTCTGCAGCATTCGACACAGTCTGCCACAGCACCCTTTTACAACGCCTCAATAACATCGGAATCCAAGGAAAAGCACTTGAATGGATCACCTCGTTCCTCACCGGAAGAACCCAGAGAGTCCGCCTCCCACCATTCAAGTCCGAGGCCACTGAAGTCATCTGTGGCGTACCACAAGGATCCTCACTCAGCCCCATCCTCTTCAACGTATACATGAGCCCCCTCGCGGCCATCGCCCGGCAACACAACCTCAACATCATCTCTTACGCGGATGACACTCAACTAATCCTTTCTCTCACCAATGACCCCAGCACTGCCAAAACTAACCTACACGAAGGAATGAAAGAAGTTGCCGAATGGATGAAACAAAGCCGTCTGAAACTGAACTCAGACAAAACAGAAGTCCTCATCTTAGGTACATCCCCCTCTGCATGGGACGACTCCTGGTGGCCGGAAGCCCTTGGAAAAGCACCCATCCCGACAGACCACGCACGGAACCTAGGCGTCATCCTGGATTCTTCACTCTCAATGAACAGACAAGTCAGCGCCGTATCCTCTTCCTGCTTCAACATTCTTCGCATGCTCAGAAAAACATTTAGCTGGATCCCCACCGAAACAAGGAAAACAGTCACCCATGCTTTGGTCACGAGCCGACTGGACTACGGAAACACCCTCTACGCAGGCACTACCGCTAAACTCCAGAAGAAACTCCAACGAATCCAAAACGCCTCAGCCAGGATCATATTAGACATCCCACGCAACGAACACATCTCTGGTCACCTTAAAGACCTCCACTGGCTACCCGTCAATAAGAGGATCACTTTCCGACTGCTAACCCACGCACACAAATCACTCTACGACATCGGACCAGAATGCCTCAACTCGCGACTGTCCTTCTACACCCCCTCCCGCCAACTACGTTCTTCCAGCCAAGCCCTCGCCACTGTACCTCACATCAACAAGACCACCATGGGAGGCAGATCCTTCTCTTACCTGGCTGCTAAAACATGGAACTCACTCCCCGCTTACCTTCGCCTTACCCAGAACCACCTAGCATTCAGAAAGCAACTTAAAACGTGGATATTTGACAAATAATCCTCCTCCCCTTTCTAAGCGCCTTGAGACCCTCTGGGTATGTAGTGCGCTATATAAATTCTCTGACTTGACTTGACTTGACTATTTGGGGAAGATATGATCAAGACAATTGGAAAATACGTCACCACCTTCACCGCCTTAGATAGAGCCCAGAACAACATGAGAAAAGTCTTCCCAACAAATGTTTTTGGACAGGCTGGAAGAAGGGGCCGCTCTTCCGGCCGTGGAACTTTCCGGCCCTTCTCATCCGGCAGAGGAAGAGGTGTCACCGGTAGAGGCTTCTACCCTTCCAACAAACAATTCTACCCTCAACGAGGACGCGGTTCCCGTGGCAGAGGCTTCTCCTCCCGTGGAGCACCAAACAACAATTCCCAAAGTAAGTGCCCTTTCTTCTCTCTCACCTCCCAGGGTCGGGGGAAGACTCAAACACTTTTTTCACGTTTGGAAAAGATTTACTCAGGACCCGTGGGTCCTAGAGACTGTTCTGGGATTCAAGATAGACTTTGTAGACACCCCTTACCAGACCACTACTCCCAGACCTCTAGACCTTACCTTAGAACATCTAGCAATCGTCAGAGAGGAAGTCTCCTCTATGCTCAAGAAAGGTGCCATTATCGAGGTACCTTGGTCCCAAAAGACATTCGTAAGTACCCTCTTCTTAGTCGAGAAGAAGGACAAAGGTTGGAGACCGGTGATAAACCTACGGGAAGTAAACAAATATCTTGTTTATCGTCACTTCAAGATGGAAGGAATCCATCTTCTCAGGGACCTTCTCCTTCACGAAGATTGGCTGGTCAAATTGGACCTAAAGGACGCCTACTTTACCATCCCTATGGCCGAAGAACACCAAGCCTTTCTCCCATTTATTTGGGACGTCGCCTCTATCAATTTCAAGCTCTCCCTTTCGGTCTCTCGTCCGCCCCCTGGTGTTTCACCAAGGTCATGAGAACGATTGTTTCCATTCTGAGAGCAAGAGGTATTTGACTAATTATCTACCTAGACGACATCCTCATCATGTCTCAAACTCATGCACAAGTCTTAGAGGATCTTAAGGTCTCCATGGACCTCATAGAGGACCTTGGCTTCATTATAAACAGAGAAAAATCCATTCTAACGCCCTCAAAATCACTAGAGTTTCTAGGTTTCACTGTGGACACCTCCAGTTGTCTCCTCTTACTTCCCAAAAAGAAAATTGCCAAAATTCGGAAAGAGATCAGGTTTGTTCTGAGACAACAATCTCTCTCTCTCCAAGAACTGGCCAGACTCCTAGGTCTACTCTCTTCTTCGATCCAAGCTATTTTCCCAGGTCCTCTGAATTACCGTGCTCTCCAGAGGGTCAAAGCCAATGCACTTCGGTCCGGTCTTTGGTACAGGACCATGTTTCTCTAGATCAACAAGCGAAGCTAGAACTCTCTTGGTGGCTGGACAATTTGGACGCCTGGAATGGAAGGGCTATCTTTGGCTCGACCCCAGACTTTGTTTTGGAGTCAGACGCCAGCCTTCACGGTTGGGGAGCACGTCTCCTCGACCAAGACACCGGTGGAGTATGGACCCATTCAGAGTCTACTCACCATATACATTTTTTAGAAATGACTGCTGGTCTCTATGCTCTTATGAGTTTCAGACACTCCCTTCAGGGCAGATCTGTCCTTTTGAAGATGGACAACATTTCCGCAGTCTCTTATATCAACCGTCTCGGTGGTACGAGAACTGCGGACCTATCAGATCTGGCCAAGAAACTCTGGATGTTCTGTCTGGAGCACAAGATTGCTTTGAAAGCGGAATATCTCCTAGGAAAATCCAATATCTTAGCAGATTGGAACTCGAGATTCCTTCAGGATTTCAGCGATTGGAAACTCGATGTGACAATTTTTAAATCCCTGAATCATTTCTGGGGTCCTTTCGACGTGGACCTTTTCGCCAGCCGGTTGACCTTTCAACTCCCTCAATATTTCAGCTGGATGCCAGACCCGGGCGCTCTGGCTGTGAATGCTTTTCTGCAGCCTTGGGCCCCTCTTCACCCTTACGCCTTTCCCCCGTTCGCAATGATCCAAAGGGTTCTTCAGAAAGTGAGACAAGAACAGTGCTCTCTTGTCCTGATAACTCCTTTCTGGCCGTCTCAAGCCTGGTTCCCCACGGCTCTGGAACTTTCCTGCGACGTTCCCTTCCTGATTCCCGCAACTCAGGGCCTCCTCTTAAACGCAAACGGAGAAGATCACCACCTGGTTCTTGCAGGGAGTTTGAACCTTCTTGCTTGAAAAGTGTCAGGCAATCTAACCAATTGTCTGGACTTTCGTCATCTGCTCTCACTCTCCTTGGGGAATCATGGGCACCAGGAACCCACTACAGATATAATAATATCTGGAAGAAGTGGTCTTGTTGGTGCATGGAGAGGAACTTGGATCCCGTGGAGGCTCCTATCGTTAACATAGTTAACTTTTTGGTAGAACTCTTCGATAGTGGCCACTCCTATAGATCAATCAATTGCTTTAGATCTGCAATTTCAGCTGGGCATTCTCTCGTCAACGGTAAGACAGTAGGTAAGAATGTTATAATTTGTAGAGTACTTAAAAGTATTAGACTTAAAAGACCTCCTCGCCCCAAATATCAGTCTGTTTGGGATGTTAAACTTCTGCTTGACCTTTTTTGTTCATGGCCTTACAATTCTCTCCTTAACAGGAATTGTCTTTCTATTAAACTTGCCTCTTTCTTCGTTTAATCTCTTGTCGCAGAGTTTCAGATGTTAAAGCTCTGGACATCTCTAATAGATGTTATGACATGTTTGGTGTTAAATTTGAAATTTTTAGGAGAACTAAAACCATGTCTGACTTTATTTTCTATCCACGTTTTGATTTTTGCAAAAAACTCAGTGTGGTTGATTGTATGAAGGAGTACGATTCTAGGATGTCTAATCTTCGCCCCCCTAATGCAAATCAACTTCTTGTTTCCTATGTCAAACCCTTTAAACCCATCTCATCCTGCTCTATCGCAAGATGGGTTAAATTGGCTATGAACTTCGCTGGTATTGATCTTTCAAAATTTCAAGCTCATTTACTAAGAAGCCCAATTGCCAGCAAGTCATACTGGTCGGGTGGTAAGTTAGATGTTATTCTCAGGGCTGCTGATTGGTCTAATGCCTCTACTTTTGCCCATCATTATTGTAAACCAATTGAACATGTTTCTGACACTGTGATTCAAGGCTACCAACATGCATAATGTAGCCTCCTGTCTTGTAATGAAATTGCGATTCTCCTATTAACATGACCAGAGAATCTGGATTTCATTAAAGACACAGAGGCTAACATTATCCCTCCCGTCCCTACCTGGAGGAAAATTGTGGATTGATTTGGTTTACAATGTTTACGATGTTTTCAATATTTGATGCCCTTCTAACTTTACGTTATGCTTTTCTACCTTTTGAAGGTTACTTTGTACCTTTCTTGATTTGCTTTATTTTCTCCCAGATAATTCGAATTGATGATTCTCAGAGTCTCCCAAGTTTCGTCATTACCTTCAAGTTGATGATTCTCAAGTCTCCCAAGTTTCGTCATTTCCTTCAAGTTATAAGATGTATTCTTCGTTTGGAGTTTTACCTGCCGTTTGATGCATTTAAAAGAGGCTGATCTTCCTTGGCACACGCCTTTTATGGATACTATGATGTCATCTTATTCTTATTCTAGTCTTTGTGATGTAGGCGGCTGTTTGTGAGCTGCATTAAAGGATTTATGCATAATGTTAGCCTCCGTGTCTTTAATGAAATCCAGATTCTCTGGTCATGTTAATAGGAGAATCTCAATTCACTGAGTCAGGCAGTTATAGTTAGTTGAGCTAACTATAACTTGGGCGCCCGCAATGCACTGGTGATGATGTCACATATTACATTGATCACTCATGACATAGTCAGTGACATCACTGATGACATCTCAAATGACATCACGGATGACATCACTCATTACATCATCCTGTGAATGTGTGTTTCTGTAAAGTTTATATATGTCTTCATACAGTCCTTCCCAGATGCACTTTTTAATCCATACAACGACTGAATCACCCACTCAGACATCTATGCACAGACTCATACACCCCCCCACGCACCCACCCACACAGACACTCAGGGACCCATACAGATACTCAGACAACAAATCAATAACCTATATAGACACTCATGTAGCTATTCAGCAAACCATGCAGTTGCTTACACACCAATGGAGAGACTTTTTCACAGTTTAGTCACTAACCCATGCATTCAGTAAGACACGTTCAATCACTCACATATACAGTCAGATACGCACAAACAAAATAATTCTTTAGGCACTTGTAAATGGATTCATTCTTCAATACACCTTGGCATATATATATAAAACATATATAAACTTTACAGAAACACACATTCACTGGATGATGTAAAGGATTATGCAAATCAGTATGTGTGCTAGCTGCAGAGCCCTGTGACTGTCAGGCTTCCCTCAGACAAAGGAGCAGGAGCTCTGAAACGCGTAAGGGATTGAAATAATTTGGATGTGAAAGCCGGTTTGTAAAATAAAGAGTTCTGGTGAACTTTCCTTTGTGGAATGGCATCTTCAAGCTCAGGGCAAACTTTGTTGGATTTTTACACGGCAGCCTGGCCGTGGAAGATGCACCGCCTAAAGAATCAAAGGTCTGCAGGTTTCAAACTAATTGAATTCCTACCAGCAGCATGAAGGAATTATAAAACAGGAACTAGGCTCATGTTCAGAGGCCCACTGGAGGGCTTGGAAAACATTTATAAATAGCCAGCAGGCAGTGAAGGGGAGAAATGCTGCAGCGCACACTACAAATCCCAGGATGCTGAGAACTATTACCTTTGAGGCTCGTCTGAGGCCAATTAAAGGATTATGCAAATCAGTATGAGTGCTAGCTGCAGAGCCCTATGACTGTCAGGCTTCCCTCAGACAAAGGAGCAGGAGCTCTGAAACGCGTAAGCGATTTAAATAATTTGGATGTGAAAGCCGGTTTGTAAAATAAAGAGTTCTGGTGAACTTTCCTTTGTGGAGTGGCGTCTTCGAGCTCAGGGCAAACTTTGTTGGATATATATATATATATCCAGAAAGTCACCATTCACAGCCGCTTCACGCAGAATAGCGAAAGAGCAGAACCACCAAGTACGTGCCGTTTTAAGTGATTTATTTGTGCCAAATAGTTAGCCTGCAATCCACCATGATGCGTTTCGCCTCCGCCAACGAGGCTTGATCACATGACTTGTCATAGACACAAACAAAGGCATTTATAGTGCAAATATTCAAATGGGTTCAGCTGGTGTCATTTCATACATAGACAGTGACAAAATACTTTAAAAACGACAATGGAGGGCATAGTGCCTGTGAGGTTCAACTACTAAATTAGTGGATTTCTGGATTAATCCTAATTTCATTTATAATACATATGAGTGATTTCATATATTTACACTTAGTTAAAATTCCAAAAATCCAATAATTTTATATATGTACATTTCATTTACATGCAACTAATTACACTATGTACAAGGCAATTGCAACAACATAAAAAAAATAACAGAACCTCATATTAACATTCCTAGTCATTTAGAAATGCAATTACAGTCATCACTGTCACAGACATTCAACCCAAGTGGGTGAAGGTAGAATCATACCAAACAAATACTGAAATCCCAATTCACAATTCTTCCTAAAATGCCCTCCTTGGGGTACTACAGATGTTTAAAGTGTATTTACTAAAAAGTGCAAGTGCTACATAAAAATCATTCTACAGAATTTTAGCAGGATGCCGAGTCTGATCACAAATTACTCCCTTCGGAGGATCTCATTTTTACACATTGTTCTTTTGACTTATAAACTACAAGAGTAAGCTAAGGAAAATTAGAGGCAGGTGTACATATCCTCACTGGCGTTTAATCCTCCTGGATTTTTACTGTTAAGTTCTAAAATATATCCCGTCTCTAACAGGCGCAACTTGGCGTCCCTGTTGCCACCTCTCCTAAGAGGCAGAATGGAATTGACGAGAAAGTATTGAAGACTGCTGGGGTCACTATTGTGAACAGATTCGAAGTGCCTGGCCACTGGGTAAGTCTGATCCTTAACTGATATTGCCCTGAGGTGTTGCAATATACGCTTGTGGGCGGGCAAACATGTGCTGCCCATATATTGGAGCCCACAAGGACATTGCAAGACAAAGACCACATATTCGGTCTTACATATGAGTCTCTTGTTGATGGCAATTGGCTTCTCCAGGAAAGGACTAGAAATGTGGGTCTTGTTTATCCCATGGCGACAGGCCTTACATGATTGGCACTTCTTGAAACCTGTAATGTGATCCATCCAAGATTTGGAGGTTATGTTATGTTATGTTAATAACTTTTATTCGGAGCACAGCTGCCCCAGAGAAGGGGCGTCCTGGCGCCTGATCAGGTACCACAACACAACAGATCAATGCTGGAAAGAGAGGGAATCAATCAGCGGAGGTAAACAGGTGGGTTTTTATAGCGCGTCTGAAGAGAGTCAGGCTATTTAGGGCACGAATGTGGACAGGGAGGGAGTTCCATAATCCAGCCACCAAAACACGAAAGGAGCGACCTCCCATCCTACTCAGTCTGAACCTAAACTTAATCGCCAGATGAAGAGATTCCGACCTGAGAGACCGCGTGGGGACATAGGGAGAAACAAGGCCCGCAAGGGCAGGAGGAGAGGAGAGTTTCAGGATTTTGAATGTCAGACAGAGAGCCTTAAATTTGATTCTCTGTCTGACCGGCAGCCAGTGAAGGGAGGTCAGGACTGCAGAGACAGAGCAGCGTCTTGGGAGGCCAACAATGGCCCGCGCAGCGGCATTCTGCACCCTCTGCAGCCTAGTGGCCTCAGCCTGGTTTACTCCAAGCAGCAGTGCACTCCCGTAGTCCAGCCGAGAAAGAATGGAGGCTTGGACCACCAGTTGCCGAGTAGGAGGGTCGAAGAATTTGAGGACTGGTCTCAGTCCTCGCAGAATACCATAGCAGGTAGCTGCAATCTTCTTTGTGTGGCTGGTAAAAGAGAGGTTAGGATCCAGCCAGACCCCCAAGTTCTTAACTTCGGTCGCTGGAATGGGGGACACCCCCAACTCAGGAGGCCACCATTGATCTCCCCAGAGTACCGCCTGCTTCCCTAGAATCAGGACCTCGGTTTTCTTGGCATTTAGCTGTAAGGTATCTAAGCTACTGCTTACCAAAGCATTGGACATGGTGGGGGATCTGCGAAACGTGAGGTTCGGTGTGTTAGGTACCAGCCCCCCTATAACTGGGTCCCCCTTGACCAGGTTCCAGTTTTAATTGAAGATTTTCCTAATTGCTGAATGTTGATTACTATAAGTGACAATGGCTCTAGCTTGTATTTGCTCATTGTCACTCCCCATTTTATCAGGGCTTGTTTTGGGTACTAGGGCTTGTTCCCTCGAGATTTGCTTAGTGCGTTTAATGGCCCCATCTAATATTTCATTACTGTACCCCCTGTTAAGGAACCTTATTTTGCTCGCTTGTTGGGCTCGATCACATTCAATGTCCGAACTACATATTCTCCGCAACCTAAGCATCTCCCCATAGGGGATACTGCGAATGAGGTGTTGTGGATGCTGACATGTTGCATGAAGCAACGTATTCCCTGCGGTTGCTTTTCTATGTAGTTTTGTTTCCAATGTGTTATCTTTGATGTAGACCTCCACGTCTAAAAAATTCACAGTCTCTTTGTGAATCTGTGAGGTGAATTGTAAGTTCATATTGTTGACATTTAGTTCCCTTACAAATTCAGTGGCTTCCTCAGATGACCCCCTCCATATCATGAACAGATCATCTATATATCTGAGGTATAGCATCACCTTGTTCATCATAGTCTCTCTATGTTTGCCCATGAGGACCCGCTCCTCACACAGCCCCATGTGCAAACATGCGAACCTGGGGGAGAAGCAGGCCCCCATTGCTACCCCTCTCATCTGTTGATATATTTGATTGTTAAATGTAAAAAGGTTCTGTTCTAGGCAAAGCCTTAACATACCAACAATCATTTTGCTATGTTGTGCACATTCCATGGGGCGCTTATCAAGGTAATACTCCACTGCCTTAACACCATCACAGTGTTTAATCAACGTATAAAGTGAGGTCACATCCAAAGTCATTAGGAGAAAATCATCACTCCAGTCTACTGTGGCCAATTTACAAATAAAGTCAGTAGTGTACTTCACATAGGAATCCAGTTTCTTCACCCACTCCTGTAAAAAATAGTCAATATAGCGTGAGACATTTTCAGTGGAACTGTCTATAGCCGAAATAATTGGCCTCCCTGGTGGCATTGAGGCATCCTTATGCACCTTGGGTAAAAGGTAAAAGGTGGGGATGACCGGATGATCTTTTTTCAGATATCTGAATTCATCCAAGGAGATCAACCCACTACTCCGCCATGCCATCAACTTTGAATTTTGGTCATTCCATGCTGACTTTATTTTTGAAAGATGGCTCTTTCTGTAGCATTCCGTATCTCCCAATTGCCGCTCAGCCTTTTTTTATGTATTCTTCTCATTTCCAAAGGACGATATTTCCCCCTCTGTCGGCTTGTTTTACTATTATTTTGTTGTCGGCTTTGAGCTTTCTGACCAAGTTGTTATACCCTTGATTCTGTCTGTTAATGGCCAATTGCTTTTTGTTGGAGACAGTGTACAATTTTTTCAAGTCCTCTATGATGAGTTCATGGTAGATATCCAAATTATCATGGGTTGATACCGGCAAGAAGGTAGACTTAGGTTTGAAAGGTGTGGTGCTGATCCCAGTGCCACATATTGCAATATTATCAACTCCCAAATTTGTATCCAGACTCTCACGCTGTAACCCCCAAATTTCCTGAAATGCAGGTCCTTCCCCCGCAGTTAGTAAAGAGGGGCTTTGTGCTATCGTGGTTTTAGGCTTTTTGTAAGGTTGTAAGCGGTGGAATTTGCTGAGTTTTAATTTCCTGATATATCGAAAGGCATCCATCCGCATGTTCACCTAGTTAAAGTCCCTAGATGGACTGTATGAAAGCCCCAAGGATAGGATGGCAATCTCCTTAGGTGTTAAGGAAATATCCGTCAGGGTAATTATTGAGGGGGCGCTTACCTCTGTCCCTGTTTTTTGTTCCACTTGCCCCGATTGCTTTTTTTCTCTTCACCTACTCTTGTGGCATTTCCGGCACTCGAGCCCTTTGCGGTTTGCCCTTTGTTTCCTTGAAAGGCTTTTGGATGCGTAATTGATCTCAGAGTCTCCCTTAGATTTTCACACAGGCAACTCACCTCCTGTGCAGGGGTAAGTTTTGTAAACCCCAATCCCTGACCTTTTGAGGGACCTCCCTCTGTTTCACTTTCTGCCGCAGAGCTCAAGTCAGTAGAGGAGGCAGATGTAGATGCTACTTCCCGTGGCTTCTGCCCTATTTTGCCGATCCGTGCTTTAATTCCATCATATCTGCGTGCAAAGGTGAAAATATGTCCATTCAGATAATCTAGTCTGTCTCGCTCAAATTTAAAGGCCTTTCGCTTTTTAATAATATCTTCCTCCTTAGCCAGTTGAATTTCCATGTCCTCCCTCATTTATTTGATGTTATCGTCAATATCGACTTTTACCAATTCCACTTCCAATGTCTCAATTTCAGTTTGCAGTTTGACCCTATCCCTCTCCGCATATTTAACTAAAATCCTCATTAATTTTGCTGAGGATTCCAGATTCGCCGCAGCCCACTCTTCTAACATGAGTGGGTCCGGACTGTCATTAGTCGATGCCAGCGTAATGCGGAGACCCCTGGGGACCCGCCCCACTTCAAGGTACCGTGAGAGGGATTTGTTTTCCCACCATTTTGCTTGTTCCTTCTTGGTGAGCTTCTCCAATTTGCGAAACAAATCCCTAGTTGTTGGGTTCGCGTTTCCCTTGTCGGGTTGTTGAGTGATAGAGGCAGTGTCTCTCCCAGCCGGGGTTTCGAAGACCGATTCAGCAGCCTGCTCCCTGTGTCTCAACACGGCGGTGGACATTGCTTGTTATGGCTATTTTAAATGCAGCTCACTGAAAACACCGGTGGGTTGCGTGTTTAAGACTTTCCACGCCCCCACCAGGCACACTCTCCACTCGCTATGCGTTCCCTGTCTTACCCGGAAAGGGCTGCCGTACACCTCAATCCTCCTTCCGTGATATTGGCTCCTTCAGTTACAGACAGACGTGTGCTAACTCGCAGGGGCATCCACGGCTTCCTCCTACCGGAGTCAGGTTTCGATTCCGGTTCACGGAATCACAGCTTCCCGCCGTGTTATCGCCCAAACGTCGGAGAGGGGTTCCGCTCGTAACCAGGAAGCTCCCAGGTACTATTAGCTCCAGAAAGTCGCCATTCACAGCCGCTTCACGCAGAATAACGAAAGAGCAGAACCACCAAGTACGTGCCGTTTTCAGTGATTTATTTGTGCCAAATAGTTAGCCTGCAATCCACCATGACGCGTTTCGCCTCCACCAACGAGGCTTGATCACATGACGTGTCATAGACACAAACAAAGGCATTTATAGTGCAAATATTCAAATGGGTTCAGCTGGTGTAATTTCATACATAGACAGTGACAAAATACTTAATGTTTAAAAACGACAATATATATATATAAATATATATAGATATATATATATATAGAGAGAGAGATATTTTTTTAACGAAAACTGCACTGCCATACCAGTAGCCTACCATGCTCCATCACCACGTGAATCCGATCCGCCATATTGCTAAACTCATAAATGATGCGCATTTCGTATTCAACGAGTTTGTGGCACCTCGTCCCGCGTAACATCATATACACATGAAGTTGCCCCAGCTGCTACTTTGGTATTCGATGGGTATGCAGTACAAATCAACGCGTTATGTCATGTACTTATGGCGTCGCAAATGCTGCGCGTTGCATATGCGAGTACAAGCAGCCAGGCCCTGTGTTACGTCACAGACATATAGTGTTGCACCAGGTTTAAATAGTGTATGAGAGCAAGTGATAATCTAAAATATTTTAAACATTTATATATTTCTAACTGTAATAAACTTATATTATGATAAATATGTTTTGTCAAAATCGCATTGTTGCGGGCTCCTTGTGAGCTCAGTGCGCGATTGCCATGTGACCTTAAAAAAAGCATTTGATTCCTTCATAACATTTCCCATTGTAACAGTTGGACGACCCCACCCATTTTAGTCATTCTCTCTACAGCGTTTAATGAGAGACACCTCTTCTGCTTAGAGAGCTTTTCGGAAAAGTTTTTTCCCGTATACACAAATCTTATACTACACACAACATCCAACGATCATCTTGATCAATATTCATGGTCTGTACATCAGCCTTCCACGTGTGAAGGCCATGCATCTCAAACATTACATCAAAAAACAAATGTGTGTTACACGATGCCCCTTGTGTATGTGTGCTCACATTATTGTGCTCCCTTTCTGCCTGGGCATTGGTGGCTCTAAGAAGTATCATAAGCCACGGGCAGAGTGCACATCCTAGATCACATGTGACAAACAATAAACCGCATTGTGTAGATTTATTTTTCTGTAAGCTCTGTGGTCAGGCTTTACCAATATAGTAGTGTGTTATATGTGGGTCTTTCAGATTCACATTCGACATGCATTGCTTGACTGTAATGATCTTTATCACTGTGTATGACGTAGCCTCACTGCTTATCATCCCTCCATCCGAGCACATGTGTACACTTCGCGATAGCAACACTTTCAATAATATCGCACACCATTGACATGCGTGTTTGCGCATATTCACAACCTTGACAACGACATGTGATGTTGTCCATTCAATGTTTTCGAACAGCATCTCATTAGCAATAGTTGCCGCCCTCCCGACACATGCTACATTAATGTAAATTGCACATTCTGCGACTTCAAAACTACAAAAGAAACACACATAAGTACACTTCCTGGCCAGGCAGGAACTGAACAACGCCCAGGTACCCGGAATAATTATTCACACCCCTACGCTGGCCTGACGTACGCAAGCCCAGCCTACTTTGCATACGTATAAATAGGATAACGACAATGCCACATGTCCCACTTCTTGCACACTGCCGCGGGTGATATGGCCGCATCCACCACGCATATCACAATATGCAATAAAAAAAAGGTATCCATGAGGTGTACACCATCATGCAATCAACACTGCATCTCAATTGTGATCTCTACTGCCCATCATGTTTCCAAAGGGATCCAGGAGGTGTACACCATCCTGCAATCAACACTCCATCTGAATTGCGAGCTCTGCTGCCCATTGTCTTTGCACACACAAGAAAGACAACAGGTGAGCAGTGGGGTCTGGGTGCACAGGGGCTCCAATTGAGTGCGGTGCAGCAGGAGGGATGGGGTGCATAAGCCTGGCTGCGCAGGTGCAAACAAGCGGTGTTGCCGTGCATAATGATGTGATCTCTGACCTGATTTAGTCTTATCTCTGTCTCATTTTTAAGACCTGCTGGACCGTACTGTAGGCCTGAGCCAGCTGGCAGCTCTGCCCTACAGACACGTGTTGAGGGCAGTGCTGCGGGAGGGGTGGGGTGCATCAGCCTGAGTGCGCATGTGCGAATAAGCGATGTTGCAGTGCGTGATGATGTGATCTCTGACCTGATTCAGTCACATGTCTGTCTCATTTTAAGGACCTACTGGACCGTACTGTAGGCCTCAACCAGTGGGTAGCACAGCCCTACAGACACTTGTTGAGGGCAGTGCTGCGGGAGGGGTGGGGTGAGGTGTATCAGCCTGAGTGCGTAGGTGCGAACAAGCAATGTTGCTGTGCGTAATGATGTGATCTCTGATCTGTCTCATCTCTGTCTCATTTTAAAGAACTGCTTGACTGTACTGTAGGCCCGAGCCAGCTGGCAGCGCTGCCCTACAGACATGTGGCGTTGGCTTTTAGGGCACTGTAGTGAGCTCATTACTAAGTGTACATGCACACAGCCTTCCACTACAGCAT
This sequence comes from Lissotriton vulgaris, assembly GCF_964263255.1. Lineage (NCBI taxonomy): Eukaryota > Metazoa > Chordata > Amphibia > Caudata > Salamandridae > Lissotriton > Lissotriton vulgaris. Next base: position 260,317,570 of record NC_141695.1, read on the forward strand.
TACACGCTCACATCATGCTTCTACCATGCACTCTATTCCTTTGCATGTGAACCTTGGTATAACATATTATTATTTAACCTTGTGTATTCTCGTGTACTCAAACTCCTCTTTGAACCACTATTACCACTAACAGTTGGTAGATCGTACTTCAAAAATGATGAATGCACTCAACTACTGTTTTCTATTAAGCTTAAAATAAACCTTCATTTACCTCCAGACATAACCACCATTAAATTATTCCACCCTTTTCAGACACTGAATTCTTGAGTCAAAATGGGCGGAGCGGGTGCGCACCCCGTGATGATGCACTGGGCATTCTGACGCCTTCCATCGTGGTATCAAGACACCATCCCCGACCAGGGACCTGCTCTCCCACCCTACAAATGTACCCCGGACTTGGAGCTTTCACCAACACGTCGTTGGACACACTGATATAGCAGTGAAGCCTCGGTGCGCAGTTGAGTACAGTGTGGGGGAAGCGGCTGGGGTGCAGCACCCCGGGTGCACAGGTGCAGGCAAGCGATTTTCCCATAACTAATAATGTAATCTCTGGCCTCATTCATATGTTTCATTTTAAGGACTTGCTGGACCACACTCTTTCTCCCGGACCCCAGCGTCCTGGACAAACGGGTGATGGGTGGGTAAACACTGAGGACTGGGTGTAGTCTCCTCCTCCCTTTGTTCTTTTGACTCTCCCTCCCCTTCTCCCTTCCACCCACTCCCACTCCCTCTCCCTCCCATTCTGACTATCTTCCTTTCATTCAGACTACCTTTCTTTACCTCTTCCACATGGCACACATACTTATGTTTCATTTTTGTCTTGCAGGTTTTGTACGCTGCTTCCACAGGAACACACGTATTTTATGTTATACTGTTGTCTGTTCTAATAAACTTACGTTTCCATTTATTTGTGTTTTATTAAAGGTTTTTTTTCCAATAAGTAACTGAGTGTATAGGTCTTCTTCTTCTGACAACACTTGTCTATGGTTTATTGTAAAAATCGTCTGTTTATAGGGGGTTATAAGAGAAAACATTTGTAATTTTGAAGTGCACCTACCAAACATAATCCAACTGACTATTACACAAATGTAGCCTGGGTAATTCTACAACTGCAAGGGTTCTATGAGTGTATCACTTTATAACACCATGAGAACTGCCTGTGTGATTACAGAACCAATAAGGCACTGCCTAATACCACCAAGGCTTCAGGGACTTCTGGGGCCCACTCTGCATATTTAAGTAAAGTCCCGGAGGGTGTCGATCCCCGGACTTCCTTTGGCCTCGAACTCCCCGAACAATTAGTAAACCATGCCCGAGAAGGTGGCGGTCCCCTAGGCTGCGAAACGTCTCTGTGCCCTCCTGCGCCTAATTTACAAGTGACGTTAAGACGTTAAGATCCCCAGTCCAACAGAGACCCCGCAATATAATAACAGGATTGGCCACAGAACATTACCCACCAGGGGCCTCATTTAAATGAATGGGGGAGACCCTGCTCCTTTTTTTTTCTCTCTCCATTTTTACCATTTTGACCGCTCTATTAATGCGATACAAGGTTTTCCAAGGATTTGCTATCACAGGGTGGAAACCATGCACCCGCCCTCTAATAGCAAACACAAATGTCCCGCAGATGCACACCCTTGGACATTGTATGAGCTGCGCCAGGGAGGTCGGGCTCCCTAGGACCATGATGGATTGGTTAGTATAAACGCATATCAACACTATTTACACACGTATAGTACAGTGACCAGAGTGTAGTGATGAGGCAGAGGAAGCGCAATATCCTACCAGAGGTCGGATGACAAAGTTCAATGAGCCGACAAGCCTGGGATGAGTAGAAACAGCTACACGAAGAAAACGGATCTTTAGCACAATGCAAGCAATTTTGAAATATTGGTGAGTGCTGCCTTCTTTTTACCTTCTCCCGCTCGTCCCCAAATTTATGTGGTGAAGAGGCAGACAGCAGTGGATCCGATAAGTAGATTTATTACAGGAAAACAAGACACCTTAAATAGCCACCAACAGGAGCAGACAGCAAGCAACCGTCTTCTCCAGCAACGTGTACGAACTCCCCAAGGTTTCCCTCATGACAGCCCTACATTCTAATATTACATACTTACATTCTAGTAGAATTACATACTAACATTCTACTTTGACTTACATTGGAACTCTACACAGAGCACATGGCTTTATCAGAGGGAAATGGATTGGTAACCAATATATATATATATATATATATATATATATATATATATATATATATATATATATATATATATATATATATATATATATATATATATATATATATATATATATATATGTAAATACACCTTGGCTCGCACTCGTAGACCCCTGGTGTTCCTTGTATCGGTGCAGTACTTGTTGTTAGAGCCCCGCCGAATTTAATCCACCACAACTCCCTTTCAGGAAAAGAGTACACACTCCCAGGATTGTCGTATCTTCTTAACATCTTTCATTTCAACCAGCAATCTCCAGCATTTAAAAATACTGACGCGTTTCTCTACACACAGTAACTTGCTCACGTTAGATACTTTGTAATGTTTAAACCATCCTATAAGAAATGGTACTCCAAACATGTGACTAACCTGTCACTTCCTCTTTCGCTGCTAAGGATTATGGAGTATGTAGTGAGCAATTTGATGATTGTTTTTTCAAAATTTACAAACTGATGATTTCATGCTAGCGGTGATTTGGTAACAATTCATAATACATTCTAATTCCTTTTACTTTCATGTCAGGGCAATTTTTGTTTATATCACAAACTTTCTCGGGCTGATTTTTTTGCCCGTTTTTATTATCGACCTTCAACTTCAACCTTTATTGATATTAGGGTTTTTGTACAATATTATATTGTCATCTTTTTCATTTTAAACCCATTAAATTCCTACCTTTAGCCGGGACAGTTGGTGTTTTGCTCACAAACTTAGAGTTTATATTTGAGGTAACGCTTGTAACCTATTTTTGCGGAGCTCCGACTTTATATTGCTGATATGTCTAGTTTTCCTAGAAACCCCATTGTGAGCATTTGCTACTCTTTTGCATTTAATCCATTTTGAAATTAAGCCCTCCAGTGGGCTAAAACTCTGATGTGATAATGTCGCAGGGATTCTGCTCCTACACAGAACTGTGCATAGAGACTTGGAACCTCAGTGAATTAGGGTGTGAAAAAACTCACATTCAATCAATCAATCAATCAATCAGTGGATTTGTAAAGCGTACTACTTACCCGCAAGGGTCTCAAGGCGCTGGGGGGGGAGGCGCTGCTGCTAGTGGCCGAAGAGCCAGGTCTTGAGCGGTCTCCTGAAGGCCGGGAGGTCTGCGGTCTGTCGAAGGTGGAGGGGGAGGGCGTTCCAGGTCTTGGCGGCGCGGTGGGAGAAGGATCTGCCCCCGAAAGTGGTTCTGTGGATGCGCGGGACGGTGGCCAGGGACAGGTCGGCGGAGCGGAGTTTCCTATTGGGTACGTAGAAGGAGAGTCTATTGTTGAGATAGGCTGGGCCGGTCTTGTGGAGTGCCTTGTGTGCGTGGATCATGAGTTTGAAAGTGATTCTTTTGTCAATGGGGAGCCAGTGCAGGTCTCTCAGGTGTGGGGTGATGTGGTATCGGCATGGGACGTCTAGTACCAGGCGTGCAGAGGCGTTCTGGATTCTCTGGAGTCTGCTGATGAATATGGACGGGGCTCCGGCACAGAGGGCTTTTCCGTAGTCGAGTCGACTGCTGACGAGAGCGTGGCTGACAGTCTTTCTTGTGTCCGCCGGGATCCATCTGTAGATCTTGCGGTGCATACGGAGGGTGCGGAAGCAGAAGGAAGAGACTGCGTTGACTTTGTTGGTCATGCTGAGCTTTGAGTCGAGGATGACTCCTAGGTTGGGTGCGTGGTTGGTAGGTGCCGGGGGGGTTCCTAGTAATGCTGCCCACCAGGAATAATCCCACGCTGAGGGGTAGGGCCCCAGGATGAGGATCTCCATCTTGTCCGTGTTCAGCTTGAGCTGGCTTGCCTCCATCCAATCGGCGATGGCCTTCATACCCTGGTGATCGTTGGATTTGGCGGGGAGGGGGTCTTTGGTGAGGGAGAGGATCAGCTGGGTGTCGTCGGTGTAGGAGATTATGTGGAGGTCGTGTAGTCTGGTGATGTGAGCGAGTGGAGCCATGTAGACGTTGAACAGCGTCGGGCTGAGGGATGATCCCTGCGGGACACCGCAGATGGTTTTGGTGGTTCCGGATTGGACCAGGGGGAGGCAGACTCTCTGGGTTCTGTAGGAGAGGAAGGAGGTGGTCCAATCCAGGGCCTTGTCTCAGATCCCTGCGTCGTAGAGGCGTGTGCGTAGTGTGTGGTGGCAGACTGTGTCAAAGGCGGCGGAGAGGTCCTGGAGGATGAGGGCTGCTGTCTCGCCGTTGTCGAGTAGGATTCTGATGTCATCTGTGGCGGCGATGAGGGCGGTCTCGGTACTGTGGTTGCTGCGGAAGCCTGACTGAGAGGGATCCAGGATGCTGTTGTCTTCTAGGTAGCGGGTGAGCTAGGTGTTGACGATCTTTTTGAGGACTTTCGCTGGGAACGGAAGCAGGGAGCTGGGCCGGAAGGTCGCTTGGGTCTGCCTTGGGTTTCTTCAGTAGGGCGTTGATCTCGGCGTGCTTCATGCTCTCAGAGAAGGTCGCGGTCTCGAAGGAGAGGTTGATGATGTTACCAGGTGGGGTGCAATGAGGCTGTCGGCTTTGTTGACGATGTGGTGGGGAAGAGGATCAGATGGGGAGCCTGAGTAAATGGTGCTCATGGTCTTGATTATGTATTCGGTGCTCACGTTGGTCCATGTGGTAAGGAGGTCGTGGTCGGTGGGGTTCGGAGTGTTCATCGTGGAGGGGTCCGTAGGGTTCAGCCGAGGATTGAAGCTGTTGTGGATGTGGGTGATCTTGCGGCGGAGGAAGGCTGCGAGGGTGTTGCACAGGGCTTGCGACTGCGGGATGTCATTGGTGCAGGAGCTAGGATTGGAGTGTTAATTCACGATGTTGAAGAGCTCTTTGTTGTTGTGGGCGTTGATGTCAAGGTGGCCTTTGAACGAGGCTCTTTTGGTGGTCCTGATGAGGTGGTGATGGTTGCAAATGACGTCTTTGTGGGCTGTGTGGTTGCCGGGCGTTCTGTCATTGAGCCAGATGTTTTCAAGTTTCCGGCAGGTCCGCTTGGAGGCTAAGAGCTATGGGGTGAACCAGCTGGCTCTCTGGCTGGTGTCTCTATCAGTGGGTTGTCTCACTGGGGCTAAGGTGTTGGCGCAGTCTTCCATCCAGAGTCTGAGGGCGTGGGCCCCATCCTCGGAGTCGGTGGGGCTGGTCGGTGGGCTGAGTGCGAGGTGTGTTTCTAGTAGTTCCTTGGTGACTTTGCCCCAGCGTCGGTGGGGAATCTGTAGGGTGCGGTGATGTGCGACGGGTTTCTGGAAGGTGAAGTGGACGCAGTGGTGGTTGGTGCAGGTGAGCTTGGAAGCGTGGCTGTAGGCAACGTGGGGGCTGGAGGAGAAGATGGCATCGAGCGTGTGGCTTGCGATGTGGGTCAGGGAGGTGATGATCTGTTTCAGGGTGGTGTGGTTGTCGACCAGGGTGGAGGAGTTGCTGTCGTTGTTGTTTTCCAGATGGTAGTTCAGGTCGCCGAGCAGGATGTAGTTGGTGGAGGTCAGTGCGTGCGTGCTGATGAAGTCGGTGATGGAGTTGCAGAATTGGAGACGTGGGCCGGGTGGTCTGTAGACGAGGGTGCCTCTGAGGGTGATCTTGGGGTCAGTGTGGATCTTGAGGTGCATGTGTTCGGCGGTGGTGAGGGTGTTGTTGGTGTTTGTGGAGACCTTAATGGTGTTCTTGTGGATGATGGCGATTCCTCCTCCGACTCCGTTGGTCCAGTCTCTGTGGGAGATCTTGTATCCGTCGGGAATGGCCACTGCGATGTCTGGGGTGGAGGCTTCGTTCATCCAGGTCTCGGTCAGGAAGGCGACGTCTGGTGATGTGGTGGTGAGTAGGTCCCAGAGCTTGAGGGCGTGCTAGTGCGCGGAGCGGGTGTTGAGCAGGATGCATCGCAGTCGGTTGGGTCCTGTTGCTGTGGGAGCATTGGCGTCGTTGATGCAGCAGAAGTTGCAGTTCCGGCAGGAGAAGGAGCTGTGGGTGCATTTGGGGGTGGCCTTGTAGCAGTTGATGGTCCGTCCATGGTTGAGAGCGATGAGGGTTTTGGCGTCGTAGCCGTAGCGGGCGTCCTGGTTGGTGTGGAGACCTGGGGATCTGGTGTTGGGCACGGTCCAGGCATGGACGGGCACAGACAGGCTTGCCTTAGGCGCGCCTTCGGTGCGCCAGCGGCGCAGCCGCGCTGCGGCTGCCATTTAAGGGGAGGTGGGGAGGGAGGATCAGCTGGGAGGCAGGAGGCGAGTTGGCAAGGCAGCGAATGGGCACGGGGGCGGGGCCGCTGGCGAGACATCGGCAGGAAGCACCAGTACACAGCAACGGGGGTACAGAATAAAGAAAGGGCAGGGGGAGCAGTCACACAGTGGCAGGGATACCTGGCACGCAGGCAGCAGTGGTGGAGGACAGCAAGCTAAGGTGCAGGGGGCACCAGGAGCACGAAACAGCAGGGCGAAGCGGCAGCAGGAGGAAGGCACTGGCACTGGTGGCGCTGCACCTTAGTAGCCAAAATCCCCTCCAAGACTAGCAATCAGTGTCTCATTGGTTCTTCCATACCCCTAATGATTAGACAACCCAGAACATGAACTTAGAACATCTCAGGTAACGTGGAACACAAGAACACTCTTTCGTTATACTATCATACTAGTCAAAAACGAGGAGTAACTGAAGACATGTGCAAGTTTGAAATATTTATTTCTAATGCCGGGTTCTCAGGCGCAGTATCTTAGTTAATACAAGCAAGAATATTATAGGCAACAAGGTTATCAGCATTATTACTAACCATGAAATACAAAGGGAGAAAACATGTTAAAATGCTAAAGGGAAGAAGGCTAAATTACACCTCAGTCTTACCCTCCCTTGCTAGTATATTATATTATATCTACAGAAGGTCTCTTTAGGTTTTAGAAGGGTGGCCCCATACCTTTGGTCTTAGTAGAAAGTGATCACATCATCTTCTACACCAGTTCTCTGCATGCGAATGCTCATCAAGAGTGTTTGCATGCTCTGCGCAGTGCATTATTAAATGCGCCAAAACCAGAGATGGCCACAGCTGCATATGTGTTATGTCTAGGACGTGCGCTGATCAGACCGAACAACAACCACTGTGTTGAGAAGCGGATCCTGTGCACACGCTGGAGAGATCGGTTGTCCTGTTGTCAGGACGCAATGTTACATACAAGAAGGAAAGGTATGTCAAAGTTCAAAAATCAAGCACAAATGTTTGTGTACGTGAAGAAGTCTTTTATAAATCAATTGTTGGTCAGTACAGAAGATAATAGCCAGCCGACACGTGTTTCATCACACTGTGAAGGAGATGTGACTCATCAGGGCGGCTTTGTTGAAGGGGTGATCAGGGTTGTTCTGGCGAGCTCCAGGGTGAAAATGGCCACGTATTAAAACAGACGTTAAATACAAGAAAACCCCATTCCTCAATAGGAGAGTGGAAGTAACGGATGGGTGCGTCCAAAACTTCCCGGTACTTGAAACAAAATGGGGAGCGCAGCAGGTCCGTGCGTCCGAGGTGCGTGGTCCGGGTTACAGAGCCCTAACCACTGTGTTGAAATAGCCTTGAAGGCCTTGGCACTCACTGTTCAGACATAGCTTACCAAGCAAAGCTGATACTATAAGAAAACATATTATTCTCGTGTGAAGCAAAATATTCTACTAGGCTCCAAGCATTAATAACAATATGTGCCGTGTGAAGAAGCAGCAGAAAGGAAAAATGGCGTTTAAACTTCTAATAAGCTCATGCTAACTTAACACAGTGTGAAGGCAAAGCCTATCTCCAAGACAATCATATGTGGGACATACCGGCCTTATTTTACCTTTAAATATTGGCCCATTTTTTTCCCCTTTACAACTCTTTAAGTGAAGGTCATCTTCAATGTTTGAAGTACAATTGATTGGCCGATTTTACCAATTTGTCCAAAATAATGCCCTCCAATACATATATAGATATTACCTACTGGCGCTCGCTAGTAGGTAGTTATAGTTAGGACCTATTACCCATAGGAAATCCGCAACATTCTATTTGAAATAACTTTGGCGCCGGTTGACGAATCTTTGTGAATTTTTCCAAACGTTTGGCCAGCGCCGGTCCACTCCTATCCTAAAAGTTTCAGGATGATTTGTGAAGCGGGGGCCGGTGAATCCGGGCACCCTGCGTGCACCGCAAACGCACATAAGAGGACCCTCCAGATCACGCGCTGAATGCTAATTGGCTGTCAAGTGGTTGTCAATATTCAAAACTAGAAACTGTTGGCAGCCATTTTATGCCTTGGTAGAAGTGAGGCTGAAGAAGTCTGTGAAATATATGTGCAAAACGCAAAAAGGGTGTAGGGTAGAAACACAGTCTGCTCGGGGGGGTCCCAGAAGGATCCCTAAGGCTGATTTATTTTTCTTTCTTTTGCGAGATGTGCGTAGGATCCGCGCATTTGTCCCAATCCCCCTGAAACTGCCCTGGGACCACCACTGACCGGGGCTCGAACTTAATATATCCAGGGGCTCAGAGGGCACCCGGCAGCTCCGGGGACCGGTATGCTCAGGGGCTTGTTTAAAATGGGTGAGGGGGCTCTTAGGCCCCCCCAGCCCCAGGGACTGCCACTCCCGGGGCTTCAAAACATTCATTGATGGGGGCTCTGAGGCCCCCCCAGCCCCGGGGACCGCCACCCCTTGGGCTTTTTGAAAGTGTGGGAGGGAGCCACCTGGCCCCCCTCCTAGAGCCCAAGATGTCCCCTGGGACCGCCACCCCCCAGGGCCAGCTCCTGCAGTGTCCCGGGGTGCCCACCACCAGGACACTGCCGTTTACAATGACAGGGCGGGCGCCTCGCGGCTCTCACCCTGTCATTGCAAACTGCTTTCGTATTTGGAAACCTGCTCTCTCTTCCAAATAGGAAAGCAGATTGCTTTTCCTCAGGGGGAGCAGCATGTTAGCTGCTCTCCCTGAGGAAAAGCAGTGCTGGGTCCCGAAGGATATGGTAAGCCAGCTGGGACCGTGGGGGTATTGGGGCTCTCCCCACGGTCCCTAATGTTTTTTTATAAGCCCCGGATGATGGGGTCCCCGGGAATAATAAAAATTAGTGATAGGGGCTATCTTTTTTTACTGTAAAATTAGGAGTTGCACACCCCACGCGGTGCTCAGTGCGACTCCTGGTGTGCACACGTTGGATGCACTGTTTCTAACCCAAAGGGTGCGCGACTCCAGCGTGTATGGTGCATGACTTGCACGCGTTGGCTGCATGAATTTGTTGAAAACAGAGATTCTGTATAAGAAAATCTGCTGTGTGACTGATATACAGTCCCACTCATTGGGTTCTGACACTAGAACCTAACATTTTGGTACGTGTGCACAGGACTTGGACTTAAACCTAAAGCAGTGCATCTAGTTCTGAGGCCTACCTCTGGACACACGTAAAACACTATGGGGGATATGTACAATGAAGTGGAGGAGCGTGTTGTTAGTCTCCTGGGTTTAACAACACACTCTTCCACTTTGGAAACGCAAGACTGCACCATATTTACAAGAATGTGGTGCAGCCTTGCGTTTCCTCCTGCAGCGGCGCTAAATTTAACAACTTAGCGCCAACGCAGGCACCTTTGCACCGGAGTGCAAGGGTGTCTGTGTGAAGGGGAGAATTGGTTATGTGTAGGAATTTATTTATTTATTAATGACATTTGTAGAGTGCGTACAATTACCCTTGGGCGTCTCGGCGCTAAAAATGCATTGATGTCTCACCATGATCAGGAGGTACGGAGATGTGAATTACTGATTGAATAACCACCAGGATTATTTATGTGCAGGAAGGTGTCCCTTCCTGCACATAAATAATCCTAAAATGCCATTTTGTAACTTTCATGTGTGGGGCTTCATGCAGCACACATGAAAGTTACAAAATGGCATTATTTTTTAAAGGTTTATTTATGTACAGGAAGAGTCACCTTCCGTAACATAAACAACGTGAATGTAAACATGACATTCCTGTGGCGACAGGGCTTATACATATGCCCCTATGTTCTATTACGTGGGTGACATCAACTCAGTGTCCCGGCCACTGCCATGACCATGTAGTGCACTTCACTGTCTGAAATGTGTACTTCTGTGTTGATCTGAGTTGCCAGCAGGCTAGAAGTTTTTTGCAGGGTGTTCTACCCTTTCCCAATATATCTGTTTTTTTTTGTGTGTTTGTTTCTTCCGGGTCAAGACCCAGTGTTTCTCTATCCCAGTTCTCCATATAAAGGGGTGCATGCCTTTCAACATATTTGCTGGACCATGTCCATGTTTCCCTGCCCCCATGTTATGTTGCGCTTAGAGAGATTTGTACAGTTCATCTGTTTCGATGATTAAATACTTAGAGAAAGATGTACTTAAAAATAGCAGAATTCAGTGCACGCACTAACTTTGCAATGTTGTGCTAGAAAGAGAAAGCAGCATAGAGCCATACTTACTAAATATGGTCGGTGGCCTCTCTCTTTCCGTGGTGGGGCACACACAGTCTGGCTAACGCCACAAACACACCTTTACATCACATTAAAAAGGGTGTGCCTGATGTTTAGCATATATTTTGTACTGGAGGGATATCATTACACTACAAAATCCAGTGCATAGAACCTTTATTTACATTCCACACATTAAACGTGTATTTTACAGTACAACACACTTGTAATTGGTACAATTTATGGAGCAATGAATACACTTCTCACATTTAACACTGGCCTGAAAAGGGCTTTATTGTGTGATACAAAGACAGGTCTGACAACCTTTGTAGATTTGGTTCTGCATCAAAAACCGTGGCTGGTCAAATGGTAAAGGCCAGGTACCAACCATAGAGTTCCCCCTTGATGCAAAGTGATAAAAAGCAGTGCAAAGCATCCACTACAAACATTTCAATGCCTTGCAAGTTTTGCACTGGAAAATAATCATTTCATCAAGCCTTTGCATCACTTTGCGTCACTTTGTGTGACTTTGCAGCTGCGCAGTCAAGATAACTGCTCTGAACTGATGTCTCTTCCTGTCCCATTGTGACCCTTTCGGAATGTTTTTGTTCCTGGTCCAAATGTTCTTGTCTCCCAATCTCAGTAACTCCGTGTGTCAGCAGCCACGTCTACGAGTCCTAGGGGCAGTGTCTATCAGGGCTGGACTGGCCATGCCAGGCACCGGGCAATCCCCCGGTAGGTTGGATGGGGTGGGGGCCGGTTCAGTTGTGGGACCGATTTGGACTGACCCTCACGGCCCCCAACAACAGAACACAGACAGTGCTTACAGCAGCAGTACATTAAGCACATCACAATCAGGCCGCCTGGCTGCTGTCTGAGACGCCTGGTGTGAGCTGCAGTGCCGTGCCTTTTTCACATACAATATTTCCTTTTGATCATGCGGTGCTGTCCGGCCCTACGTCCCATACTCACTAATGATTACACGTACGCATTACGTCACCACCACCTGACCTCACCTCCTGTCACCTGACCTAGTCCATGATGATGTTTTGTTGTTGAAGACGGGTGCAGCACGCTTATGTCACCGCCTCCGCGGCGCCCAGGAACAGGAAAACAGCTTCCGTCGTAGAGAGGAAAATGGGGTTTCAAATGAAGAGGCCACAACTTTCATGGTGAGAAAAATGGGATGCTGAAGGCTAAGCAACTTCGAGGAAGGAAAATCAAGTGTTGGTGAAGGCGGCACATCTTTGATGTACAGAAAAATGGCACGAGTAAGAGCTGAGCAGGTAATAACCGCACATGGGTACATAACGCCAGTAGGGTTGTATGGCTCAATTTCGATGGAACGCATAATGAAAGAGTCATGACTGTTATAGAGTGGAAGACCGGTTGCCAGTAAAGGCTATGTATTTAATTACTTATTTGGTATATTTCAAAATTGACATCTATTAGCCATTCACGGTACCTGAAAGTTATTCGTTGCGAGACCCTTCAGGAACTATTGGATATGCAGAATAGAGTAGGAATGCTAGAAATAATTTTTTTTGATCAGCTGATGGCCCGTATGGGGTTGTTTGTACAGGGCCAGGTCCTTTCATGCGAAGGGAGAGGTTGGACCCTTTGCTTTCTTATTGTGAGGAGGTGAGGTCTGTGAGTGTGAAGAGTCATGTCCTCAGAAATATTTTAAAGGCTGGCACATGGGTTTGTTCCTCAGGCAAGGCTTAAGGAGATCAGTGATGAGGGTCCTTCACTCTCTCATAGTTCTCGTCTTGAGGTGGGAAGTTGCTGAGGGAGGTGTCCTGTACTAGAACAACTCTGCCCGTTAGGTGCATGAGTAGAGGGTCTCAAGCAACTGGATGGCTGGTGGGGCGGGCAGGAAGCTTGGTCTCTACTTTCCAGGAGCTTTCTCCAATGTCACCCATAGTTCTGGCCCAGTATTTTCATGTTAGAAAGCTTGTGCCTTATATGTTGCCCACTGAGAGGCCACAAAGTGATGCTCCTGCACATTGGGAAGTGCGCGTGACTGAGGTGAGGTCGAGGCAGGCATTCAGAGCAGGTCAGCCAGGTAAGAGATCCACACCCTGTAATTTAATCTCCCCCCTGTCTGCCGCCCACAGCGCAGGTGAGTGTAGTATTTGTTTGTTTGCATAGTTCAGGATATATGGGTGGTGGGCGGCACAGCACTACTGTGCAGGGCCTGAGCGTGCTCCTGGCTACACAGCATTAGAGTACAAAATAAGTTCAAGCACCCCACATTACAATTCAGTAGTGTTTACGATGTAGCAGGATGCTTGTCGGCAGTGAAAGGTTTTGTGTGACAATGCAGTGCTCCTTGGAGAGGCGGGTCTTTTACTCCTGTCTGAATTACATAAGGCTTGGGGAAGGTCTAATGTTGATGAAGATGGTGTTCCAGATCATGGGAGTATAGACTGATAATGTGTGTCTTTTGGTTTTCTCTTTTTTGCAGTTTTTTCTTTTTTTTAAATCCAATCTGGTAATATCCTGGCATTTGGCCTTTTGATGTGGTGTTGTCCACCTCCAGTAGCTAATTTCTGTAACTAGTCTGGAGGGCTGCTGGTTCTGGTGGCCTTGTATTTGATGTACATTTTATTGAAGATGACAGGCTTGGAGGGAAACAGTATTGTTTGATGGAGGTTTATAAGCATGATGTGTTTTACAACCCGCACTTCACATTTCCTGTATGATATGTTCTTTATTCTTTTCTATTATGACCCTGCTGGAGTTCAAAAGACAAACCCATGATTTGCAATGAAGAATAATTGGTTAAGCTATCATTCGTTAACTGTTACTAAGTGGCGACAGTGTGATGTGTAATGCCATAGGCATTTGTAGAGTAAGCGAGAAAATATTGGGATTGAGACAGCATGAGCTTGCTGAGTACAAAGTTATGTTTTAGGAAGTTACAGTATCTTTCCTAACAAAAGGGAGGGGCAAGCGAGGGAACTGCTTTTTTCTGCTTCAAGATGTTTCCTCCTCTTTGTGATCTTGATGACGCTTCTACAAAGAGAACAACATTTTCCTCTGATTGTTGTTGCATGACGCAGGAAGTTACTGGACTGTGAAGCAGTGTTAAGGTTTTCCACACATCAATTGTCTCTTGCTTTGACGCGGCAGCTGCTGATCTGCGTGCTTGAGATTCCTCCTGCTGCACCACAGTGCTAGTCGGTTTCTATACATGAATTTTGCAGATCAGTGAACAAGGAGTCCCGAGAGTGGGTGGGAATGGAGGTACCTTAATGAGCAGGGAATGACTGCACCCACTTGCAGGGGGAAGTCTAGGTCATCAAAGCGCAAATGCAAACATTTTAAAAGATCTTGGTGCACCAACTATTCGATGGAACTAAAATATGAACTTATGGTTGCATTGTAGAGTTACAAAAAGTGATTAAAGCCACTAAAGCAGAGTTAGTCACTAAAGAAATGTTAGCAGCCACTTATGCTACAAAGATAATTGTCTCCATGGTGCTCACTCTGATTAACCTACCTGGCTCTTCACAAATTGACCACCCCCAAACAAATGCTGTGTGACAATCTGGAAGTTTTTATTTTATTTTTTAGAATAAAGTTAAAAACGTAATATCTACGTTTAATCCACAAACAAACATACTCGCCCCCACCTAATACTTCTGTAATATTGTCAGCTGATGATACAATTTACTTTAATGCAAATATTATCCTGGAAACCTTGGATGAACTATTTGCCTCTCCTTAATGCAAACATTACATATCCAGTCACTCTTTCCCCTAAATGTGCACTGCAGCCCCTTAAAGAGTCCTGGGCAGCATTGTATGCAATTTCATTTACTATGCTTTAAAAGTTAATACAATCTTATATGTAATGAAAAACTGTTTTGAAAAATGTTTGTTTTGGCCTTTCTGTCTCCCAAATTTTCTTTGGGGGAGAGTTCAACCACCCAAACTCCCCCTAGTAGTGGTTGCTCACAGCTCTTGCTCGCTACACACCATGTGGGGGCTGATCTCACTCTTACTTGAAGGAATGTCTATGGGTACATATGACTGGGTGGGTAACCTGATGTTCTTTAAGATCATCATCTACTATTTACTGTGCTTTGAAAGTTGATACAATTTGAATATGTAATGAAAAATGTGCTGTAAAATTCACCATTTCGGGTTGTAGTTTTCCAAAATTTTCTTGGGGGGATTTCCCCCCAAACCCTTCTAGTAGCAGGCCGGCTCGCTCGCTGCTCTCGTTGGATAGGGACTGTTCTAGCAAACTTTGCCAGGGCTGCTTTCAGTTCCCAGTCTTGCCCTGACTGCACTACCTTGAGCCCTAAATTATTATCCATAGCATGAGCCTGTACAGTACATAAACACCACTGCACTATGCTAGAACACTACCACAGCAGGGCCCCTTACACTACTCAAACACCACTATATTACCCTACTACAGCATTTATAAGAAATATTGTTATTTGTCTAGAATCACACTGTGAGTCAGTGTCCATTTGGGGAAACTGAGAGACAATGATTTGGTTGGTTTATGTGTTTGCAGACATATAGATACATGTACTCTTGCAGTGACACTATCCCTAACACGATTCCCTACACTACACAAAGACCAGTGTACTACCCTAAACCCTTAATCTACCTCCAGGATGATCACCTACAGTACCCATTCACTGTTGGGGTACCCTAAACCCTGAAACACTACTCCAGCACGACTGCCAACACTACTCAACACCATTGCACTACCCTAAACCTTACATCTACCCTAGCACAACATCCTACGCTACCCAAACACCACTGTACTTTCCTAGAACACTTTCCTATCACAACCTCATACACTACACAAACAGCACTGTACTATCTTAAACTCTAAAACACTATCCCTAGCATATGCCTGTACAGTACATAAACACCACTGCACTATGCTAGAACACTACCACAGCATGATTCCCTACACTACCTAAACACCATTTCATTACCCTAAAGCTTAAATCTATCACAGCAGGACCCCTTACACTACCAAAACACCACTATACTACCCTACTACTGCATTTATAAGAAATATTGTTATTTGTCTAGAATCACACTGTGAGACAGTGTCCATTTGGGGAAATTGAGAGACAATGATTTGGTTGGTTTATGTGTTTGCAGACATATAGATACATGTACTCTTGCAGTGACACTATCCCTAGCACGATTCCCTACACTACACAAAGACCAGTGCACTACCCTAAACCCTTAATCTACCTCCAGGATGATCACCTACACTACCCATTCACTACTGCAGTACCCTAACTCTAAAACACTTCTCCAGCATGACCGCCTACACTAGTCTAACACCATTGCAATACCCTAAACCTTAAATCTACCCCAGCACAACGTCCTACACTACCCAAAAACCACTGTACTTTCCTAGAATACTACCCTACCACGTCCTCCTACACTACACAAACACCACTGCACTACCTTAACCCCTTGGCCGCGGCCGTAGTTCCGCCGCAGCGCTGGGGGGGGAGGGGGAGCGTGCGGCACCGCCATGCTCATGACAGAGCCACTCCGTCATGAGCCACGGCCCGCTGTGCTTGTGATGGAGTGGTTCCGTCACGGCCCCGCCCGCTCATTAGAACGGCCGCACAGGCGCGGAATTCCTGTAGCGTGGTTAGGTCGGCCGTGCCGTGCCGAAACCACTCCATCACCAGCACAGCGCGTCCATGGCTCGTGACGGAGTGGTTGCGTCATGAGCACGGAAGGGGTTAAACCCTAAAAGACTGTCCCTAGCACGACCCTGCACAGTACATAAACACCACTGCACTATGCTAGAACACTAGCACAGCATGACTCCCTACACTACCTAAACACCATTTCACCACCCTAAAGCTTAAATCTATCACAGCAGGACCCCTAACACTACCCAAACACCACTATACTACCCCACAACTGCATTTATAAGAAATATTGTTATTTGTCTAAAATCACACTGTGAGACAGTGTCCATTTGGGGAAACTGAGAGACAATGATATGGTTGGTTTATGTGTTTGCAGACTTATAGATACATGTACTCTTGCAGTGACACTATCCCTAGGACGATTCCCTACACTACACAAAGACCAGTCCACTACCCTACACCCTCAATCTTCCTCCAGGATGATCACCTACACTACCCATTCACTACTGCAGTGCCCGAACTCTAAAACACTTCTCCAGCACGACCGCCTATACTAGTCAAACACCATTGCACTATTCTAAACCTTAAATCTACCCCACCACAACCTCCTACACTACCCAAACACCGCTGTACTTTCCTAGAACACTACCATACCACGATCCCCTACACTACACAAACACCACTGCACTACCTTTACCCCTTAGCCGCAGCTGTAATTCCCCCGTGGTGCTGGGGGGGAGGGGAGGCGTGCGGCGCCGCCATGCTCGTGACGGAACCACTCCATCATGAGCCACGGCCCGCTGCGCTTGTGACGGAGTGCTTCAGTCACGGCCCCGCCCGCTCATTAGAACGGCCGCACAGGGGCGGAATTCCTGCATCGTGGGCAGTGCGGCCGCGCCGTGACGGAACCACTCCGTCACCAGCACAGCGCGTCCGTGGCTCGTGACGGAGTGAATGCGTCACGAGCATGGAAGGGGTTAAACCCTAAAAGACTATCCCTAGCAGGACCCTATATAGTACATAAACACCACTGCACTATGCTAGAACACTACCACAGCATGATTCCCTTTCCTACCTAAACACCATTTCACTACCCTAAAGTTCACATCTATCACAGCATGACCCCTTACACTACCCAAACACCGCTATACTACCCTACTACTGCATTTATAAGAAATATTGTTATTTGTCTAGAATCACACTGTGAGTCAGTGTCCATTTGGGGAAATTGAGAGACAATGATTTGGTTGTTTTTTGTGTTTGCAGACATATAAATACAGGAAACTCTTGCAGTAACACTATCCCTAGCATGATTCCCTACACTACACAAAGACCAGTGCACTACCCCAAAACCCTTAATCTACCTCCAGCACAATCACCTACACTACCCATTCACTACTTCAGTACCCTTAACCCTGAAACACTACTCCAGCACGACTGCTTACACTACTCAAACACCATTGCACTACCCTAAACCTTAAATTTACCCCAGCACAACCTTCTACGCTACCCAAACACCACTGTACTTTCCTAGAACACTCCCCTATCACGACCTTCCAGACTACACAAACAGCACTGTACTATCTTAAACTCTAAAACACTAGCCCTAGCATGAGCCTGTACAGTACATAAAGACCACTGCACTATGCTAGAACACTACCACAGCATGATTCCCTACACTACCTAAACACCATTTCACTACCCTAAAGCTTAAATCCATCACAGCAGAAACCCTTACACTACCCAAACACCACTATACTACCCTACTACTGCATTTATAAGAAATATTGTTATTTGTCTAGATTCACACTGTAAGACAGTGTCCATTTGGGGAAATTGAGAGACAATGATTTGGTTGGTTTATGTGTTTGCAGACATATAGATACATGTACTCTTGCAGTGACACTGTCCCTAGCCCGTTTCCCTACACTACACAAAGACCAGTCCACTACCCTAAACCCTTAAACTACCTCCAGGATGATCACCTTCACTACCCATTCACTACTGCAGTACCCTAACTCTAAAACACTTCTCGAGCACGACCGCCTACACTAGTCAAACACCATTGAACTACCCTAAACCTTAAATCTACCCCAGCACAGCCTCCTACACTACCCAAACACCACTGTAGTTTTCCAGAATACTACCCTACCATGACCCCTACACTACACAAACACCACTGCACTACCTTAACCCCTTGGCCGCGGCCGTAATTCCGCTGCGGTGCTGGGGGGGAGGTGGGTCCGTGCTGCACTGCCATGCTCGTGACGGAACCACTCCGTCACGAGCCACGGGCGCGCTGTGCTTGTGACTGAGTGGTTCCGTCACAGCCCGCCCACTCTTTAGAACAGCTGCGATGGCGCGGAATTCTTGCTGCGTGGGCGGAAGGCCGTGCCGTGACGGAACCACTCCGTCACCAGCACAGCGCGTCCGTGGCTCGTGACATAGTGGTTCTGTCACAAGTACGGAAGGGGTTAAACCCTAAAACACTGTCCCTAGTATGACCCTGTACAGTACATAAATACCACTGCACTATGCTAGAACACTACCACAGCATGATTCCCTTCACTACCTAAACACCATTTCACTACCCTAAAGCTTAAATCAATCATAGCAGGACCCCTTACACTACCCAAACACCACTATACCACCCTACTACTGCATTTATGAGAAATATTATTATTTGTCTAGAATCACACTGTGAGTCTGTGACAATTTGGGGAAATTAAGAGACAATGATTTGGTTGGTTTTATGTGTTTGCAGACGTATAAATACATGTACTCTTGCAGTGACACTATCCCTAGCACGGTTCCCTGTACTACACAAAGACCAATGCACTACCCTAAACCCTTAATCTACCTCCAGCACTATCACCTACACGACTTACTCACTACTGCAGTACTCTAAACCCTAAAATATAATTGCAGCATGACCGCCTACACTACTCAAACACCATTGCACTACCCTAAACCTTAAATCTACCCCAGCAGAACCTCCTACACTACCCAAAAACCATTTTATTTCCTAGAACACTACCCTACCATGACCCCCTACACTACACAAACATCACTGCACTACCTTAAACCCTGTTATGTTATGTTATGTTAAAATAAACTTATTAAGCGCTCACACACCCGTAGGTTTCTTGGCGCTGACTGGTAAAACAGGGCATAAAACACAGTTACTCTAAGCATACGCCTCTTTAAAAAGCCAAGTTTTGAGAGATTGTCTAAAAATCAGAAGGTCCTGACATTGTCTTAAGACAAGTAGTAGGGAGTTCCAAAAGGTGGTCGCCAAATGATGGAAGCAACTACCTCCTTGGAGTTTCTTCTTAAACGGACGGACAGTTGCCAAACCGTTATGCGCAGATCGTAAGTTGCGCGAGGGGGCATAGTTAGATACCAGGTTACTGATGAATCTGGGGCCTTTGTCATGTAGGGCTTTAAAAGTGATGCAACCTGTTTTAAAGGTGATCCTTTGGGCCGCCGGTAGCCAGTGAAGTTTTTCCAGACCTAACCTGATAGATTGCCGTCTGGGTAGATTCCAGATGAGTCTGGCTGCCTGATTCTGGACGACCCTAAAACACTATCCCAAGCATGACCCCGTACAGTACATAAACACCACTGCACTATGCTAGAACACTACCCCAGCATGACTCCCTACACAACCTAAACACCATTTCACTACCCTAAAGCTTAAATCTATCACGTCAGGACCCCCTACACTACTCAAACACCACTGCACTTCTCTAAACTCTAAATCTGTACTGTTGCTAAACTAAAGTAAAAGTGAACCAATTATGAATTCACTCAGTGTCTCTCCTTATAGTATTGTGATCGTTTTCTTAATATACATGTATTCATGAAGTGCTTCAGGTTTTAATTTTATGGAGTGCTTCAAACTGGCAATTTCATGCAAGTATATTGTAAAAAATTGTTAAACAAAAGATTAAAGTGTTTCAAGGCCTAGACCCTTGCATAGTGAGAATATATACTGGTTTGAAAGGTCATTATCTGGCTTGTCTTTCTAGGAAAGTGTGTCAAAGTGTTTTTCACCATTTCAGGATGTTGGCAGTACATCATACTCAAATGCAAAAGTTAGTGAGGAGATTGTATTATGCAAAAAGTTCAGCACTAGAGTTAAATGAGTTAAACAGTGTTCTTTTGTGAGGGTTAGTATCAGATGTGAAAAAGGTTTGTGATGACATTGAGTTTTGTTACTTTGGTCCTGAAGAAGAGAGTGAAACAACTCTGACATTAATAAAAGAAAATGTTGGAGAGAATGTTGAACATAGTTGTACAAAAAAATGTGAAAATGGAATTACAAAGTTTAAGGTGATTTCAGGTGAAAGGTCAAATATTTCTTGTATTCGTTGTCGCCGAACTCACTACAAAAATCAAACTAGGAGTGTTGATTTGTATTTAAGAAGTGAAAAAGTCAATAATGATAAGTAGAAAGAATTTGCAACTTATTTGTTGGTAGATAATTGTTTTTATGTGGGTTCTGATCAGCATATTTGTAAATATTTTATAACAAATTAGATGAGAATAAAACGCCCACTAGAGCTGTTCATAATAATCTAGAGTTGGTTGCTATTCCTCCAGAACTGATAGATTTAAACACGTATGAGTCTATTCTTATTCAATGTGTGCACCCGTTTCAGGCTATTGTTCGTATGGAGCCTAAAACAGGTAAATTGCTTCCTTCATATTTACAAAGAGGATTAAAAGGAAGAGTTGTGTATTTACCGTTAGATTTAAAGAAAAATATTGAAACTATTGGTGTAGAGAGTGTAGAAAGTAAACCACTAGTTATTCTTGTTAATGGTGTACCGACTAAGAATAAGAAAATCTGCCAGGAGTTAGTGGATGTTAGGAAAGTGCAAAAGGCAACATTGTATTTGATAAAAAATAATACATACTGTGATAATGTTTGTATGGGAAGAAATTGTTTTAGCAGAAGATACTGAAACGTCAAGTGGACAAATTGAACAAAGTGGATATGTTAAGATGTGAAGAAATCTATGAACACTTCAGTGTGCATCCACTTCATTCAAAAGAAGTGATAGGGAACACTATTGATTTGTTCCAAATGAAAAAAGCAAAAGGAACTCCCATGAGTGTATGGGAACACAGCTTGGAAGCACGTTGTTTACCGCAGTTGTTCCCAACAGGAAAAGGAGGACGATATGATGAACGTCCTATGCAGATTCCTGAATCTGAATATCGGACAACAAGATTATATGAAGAAGATCCAAGATTTGGACAATGTGTACCTTTGGTTTGAAAGTGACTTATCTGGACTTTCATATTCAGTCATTCATATTCTAAAAACTGCAAAATGTATCTGCAAAAGATTTTATGGACAAAGTGCACCAGAGAGATGATCATCTAGAATCTCAGCTCATTAATTTAATGGCATGTCAGCGTGGGACTAATGAATATTTGTGCCGTCGTCATGGAGAACTGAAATGTATGCTATGGAACTTAGGAACTCCAACATGGCTGTGCTGAGTACGCTTGAGATGATTTGCTAGAATTTCTTCGAGAGGCAAATTCCAATATAAAAAATATTGAATACAAGACACCTGGAGAATTGTGCTCTTTGGATCCTGTTAATGTATGCAGGTATTTCAATCATAGATTTGAGGCTATGTTGTCTTTTATCTGCTAAAAAAAAATCCTCCTCTTGGAGAAGTTGTGGATTTCTTTTGGAGAAAGGAGTATCAAGCAAGGAGTGCTCCTCATATACATATGCTGTTATGTATTAAGGATGCTCCCAAATTTGGAACAGATACGGATGATACTGTTTTGAGTTTTATTGAACAATATGCAACATGTGATGTACCCAAAAGCACAGAAGAAAACAAGAAGCACAAGTATTACGATTCCAAAGCCACCGATGTGGAAAATACTGTCAAAAAAAGTACAAATCTAAGGACAAGTTCTACACCAATTGTCGTTTTGCATTTCCGCGTCCTGGAATGTCCAAAGGAAGAGTGAACAGTTTTATGTCATCTTTGTGACATACTAGAACAAGAAAGTCTCCAAAAAATACTTACAACTTAAGAAGAAATGAAGTGTCAAAACACATAAATGACTACAACCCGGTTATTTTGTCCATGTGGAATGCTAACATGGTTATTCAATATGTTGCAGACAATTCCATTGCTGTTGCTCGATATGTTGCGTCGTATATTTCAAAATCAGAAAAGACAGAATTGAAAGAAATGTGGGAAGAGATTTACCATGAGAAGACTCTAAGTAAGAAATTATACAGTTTCAGTTTGAAGATGCAATCACATCGAGAAATTGGAGCATATGAATGCTCAGATTGGTTATCATCTGCAAGTCTATTCTCCAAATCTAGAAGAATCCTTTATTTGAGTCTAGGTCTTGCAGCAATGCGAAATCGTGTACTAAAATCTGTACAAGAAATTGAATATTTAGCAGCAAAAGATCCAGAAAGTACAGATATTTAAAAAAAGAATATGTTGGAAACATATTACACAAACAGAAGTCATCATCTTGAGAACATGTGTCTCTATGAAGTGCTGCAATACTACACTTTTAAACGGAATACTACAGAGAACATCAATGATGGAAATTATAGAGTCATAGGTTCCGAAGGATGTTTAGTGAAACAAGCGAAAGGAAATTTGATTAATCACAGAAAGCTGAGTTGCAACACTGATGATAAAAGGGGATTTTACTATTTATCCCTTTTATAACTATTCAAACCATGGTGTTCAGAACTGGAATTACTTGGAGATTTTCAGAGCTATGAAGATTCCTTTAATGCTTGTAAAGATAGCATACAATGCAGTGCTTTTGCAAATTATGTGAAAATGTTGAACAATGAAATTGATCAAGAAGCTACAAGTGCAGCTGAGATTGCTAGAGACAGTCAAAATTCTGCTGCACTGAGACAACATCCACTAGGACAACCAATTTTTGAAATTTAAGCAGCAATCACCATGAATGAGGTGGAAACAGCAATGCATCAAGCTCAAGAAGATGTAACAAACTTAGCAAACTTGGAAGAACAACTAAATGCTGAGCAAAAACAAATATATGAGCAAGTGAGACAACAGATTGACCATGGATTACTTCATGAAAAGAAAGAGTGCTCGTGCACGTCATTTCAACCTTTCCGAATGTATGTGAGTGGACAAGCTGGAACAGGAAAACGTTTTTTAATAAAAGTAATTACAAGTTATCTACAAAAAACAACTGAGTCACATTTGTCTTGTGTTGTCACTGCTCCAACTGGGTTGGTAGCACACAACATTAAAGGAATTACTTTACATCGTTTACTAATGCTACCAGTAGAGCATGAAAACAAATTGGAATATCAAACTATCTGGAGAAGCTTGTTGCGAAGTTTCAAGAGTCTTGAAGAAAAAGAAACTTCTTATTATTGATGAGGTAAGCATGGTATCAAACTTAATGCCTGCGTTTGTGCATTTAAGAATGCAGCCAATTCTTTAAACAGAGTACGACGTGTTATTTGGAGAAAACACGTCATTGTTTGAAGATCTTCTGCAACTGACTCCTGTAAAAGGACAGCCAGTATTTAAAACACTTGTGCATGAAGACACCAGAAAGTCTCTGGGTAGTGTTGGAAACATGAACATTTGGTCATATTTTGAATACAAAGAACTCATTACAAATATGCGACAGGCAAATGATGTTCATTATGGAACTATTCTCCAAGATATAAGAATTGGACTACTGACTGAACATGGGAAGCAAGCTTTGCAGACTAAATTACTTTCTAATTTTTTTCCAAATGAAAACGTAGTTCCTTAGAAAATATACATGAAAATTGCAGAAATCAAATCTGTAATCTGCTTAATGCCAACACTGGGTGAGTGTTCTATATTCAATGAACAACTTTTGAAACTGGAAAATGAAGAAATAATAAAAATGGAAGCCATCGATAAATTTGAGCATAAGGAATCACTATTATTTTGACAGAAAAATTGAAGACAAAATTGGTTTCTTTAGAAAAATCAATATCTAAAACTGCTGATTTAGAAAAGAATCCATTTGCATGTAGAAACTGTCGGATAATTTTAAGGCATGATTTGGATGTAGAAAAAGGTTTAGTTAATGGAGCAATGGGCAAAGTTGTGGATTTTGGTAATTATCAAAATAAAGACGGTATTGAATTCATAAAGATTACATTTGATCAGATTGAAGAATTTAAATAAATTGGTAGTTGATCTGTTCGTTTTTTGCTTGTTAAAGATTTATATGTCCGTAGAAAACAGTTTCCAGTTTCTCTGGCCTATACAGTCACTATTCATAAATCTCAAGGTTTAAGTGTTGGCAATGCTTTGATGAACATTGGAAATACTCTGGCAGATGCATCAATGTAGCCTTTTGCTATTCCTAAATAGCGATTTTTAAGGAATCGCTATTTAGGAATAGCAAAAGCCTATGCATGTAGGAATCGCTATTAAAATAGCGATTCCTAAACATTCCTTAATTGCTACTCGCAAATTGCTAGTCGCAATTAAGGAATGCCTTCCCATTCATTCCTATGGGCCTCTACGCCCATAGGAATGAATTGGAGATTGCATGAGCAATTTGCGAGTACCAGTAGGTACTCGCAAATTGCTCATGCAAATTCAAGGGTGCAAGGGTGTCAAAATGACACCCTGTTGCACCCCTGAAATCGATATGTGCACAAATGTTGCACACACACATGCCCTATGTGTGTGCGCAACATGAAACTTTGAAAAATGCACAAAAGTTATTTTTTCAAAGTTTTAGCAAATTACCATGAAGTTCAACTTCATGGTAATTTGCTCCTCCTATTAGCGAATTCACTATATTTTTGACTTTCATGCATTGCATTTAAGGAATCTCAATTTGGGATTCCTTAAATCCAATCGCAATTTAAGGAATCTCAATTTAGAGATTCCTTCAATTGCGATTTTTGCATTTGGGATGATGCATCCCAAATGCAAAAATACCGGGAGCCCCCTTTGCTCCCAGTATTTACTTTGATGCATATGCCTGACTGTGTTTAAAGAGGAAATAGCATATGTTGCTTTGTCGCGAGTCAGAACATTATCTGGTTTGTTTTTGATTGATTTTGATGATACAAAGGTTACTGCAGATGACAACTGTGTCAATTAGTACAATAGGTTAAAAAGAACATATGCTCCTAATTTAGGTCAATATCCTGTATTTGAAAAGCTTGTGGTTGGTCGAAAAAGAAGATATGAGAATATCTGTACTGAAGGTGTGGAAAAAGGGAAAAAAACAAGATAATATTGTGATTGCAAGCAAAAAGAAAAAGGACACTGTTGAAGAGATTATTGGTTATCAATTTGAAAATAGTTCTGGTGTCAATTGCTATGCTAATGTAGTGGTCGATGTTTTTTTCTTAAAGGTTTGCAACAGCAAATTATGGAGAATCGTGAAAAAAGATTTTGTTCCTTGTGGCATTCTGTTCATGAAAAAAATTGAGAACTGATAAAAGTAAAATACAAAGCATTTTTAATGTTCGTAATCTTTTGGATGTATGTTCTGCTTCTACACAATTTACATAAAATAGCCAACAAGATGCTCAGGAATTTTTAATATATATGCTTACTGTATATATGGTGTAGACATAGAGAATATATTTGGCCTTTGTTATAAATGGGAACATCAATGTGAAAATTGTATGTATACATGTAGCACTAATGTAGATACTGAAAGATTTCTATACTTGACATTACCAGACTTCAAATCAGTGTCTTTCAGTAAATTAGTTAAAGCTGCAAATCAAAACATGGAGTGTAGCCAATGCAAATGAGAAATGTTATCAACATGATTTATACAAAGATATGGAAAATATATAATTTTAATGATGCAACGTTGTGCAGCTGACAGAAGAAAATAGGACACTTTAATAAAACATTTTGAAGCAAGTTAACTATCAATATCAGGAAGGACTTTTGTAGCAGTAGCACTAATTTTCCACGATGGTCCTTCAACAACATCTGGACATTACACTGCCTATCTAAAAAATGAGAAAGGCTGGAGTCTTTGTAATGATGCTGACTTGGCTTTCAAACAATGTTTTCCTTTCAAATTACCAAATTCCTACCTAATATTTTTAAAGCCAAAGTTTCAGGAAGATAATTCAGCCTCTGAGAAAATTATTATTATCATTTAATAGGATTACTATTGGACAATTTACATAACAATGACTGAAAAAATACCATTTGGCCTCAAGAAAGGTGTGTTTTTGAATTATGGACTTTTGTTGCACATTGTCTCGGTGTATAATTTTAACTGGCATCCTTTATATTGTTATAAATTTAAGTTATCATATTTTCTTAGCAGTAATCATTTTATATATGTGTGATTTGTATTATCTAGTATTTTGCTATAGATGGATTATTGTTTTTTTAAACAATTTTATTGATTGTTTTTTTTGCCCGCTGTTATGTGATGAGTACGATTGAAATCATTATTTCTAGTGAAATTTAATATATTCTGAGAACAGGAAAAAAGGCAAAGAAATTACTTTGTAAAGTGTTAAAATTATGCTGTGCTATTAAAAATGTATTATTACATGTTATAACTAATTTTCTTTTCTTTTACAGATCTTAATTTTAAGATATGGAATTTACCACAATTTAGATTATAAAAAACAAGTGAATAAAATGTGTAGCGTTTTGTAGGTGTATTACAGGTTAGGTAAGTTTTAGTAAGTCTTAAAATGCACAATGGACTGTGTTTCCACACAGTTGAAAAAAGGAAGATGGATGGACTAGATGTGTGCCAGAAAATTCCAATGCAGACAGGTATGAAATAGGGGACAGCTTCAGAACACCGGTCTGCAAGATACATGGTGTAGTACAGAATAGACTGATATGGTTGTTTTGCAGGTGTTGGTAATTTCTGAATTAAAAGAAATGAAACTCTTTAACTTAAACCACATCACTGAGTGTTTTTGCACATGTCATTTTAGGCCGCATCCCTTCCCTTCAGTAATATATAAACATGTCCTATCAGTTCCCGAAAATGTATGTAGTTGTAAATGTATCTTGTTCTCTGTTATCAGTACAGAAAATTACTCCTATAATAACAATTGGCCTAGCCATTAACTCTCTTTCTTATTTACAAGGTGAGGAAAAGGCATTCTGTATACCTTTTCTTTTCCATGTTAATATAATCTCATTATACACACCACTTTGCACTGAAAAGGCGTTCTATAGGTTTTGCTGTGCATGTTTGCACAGAACACTCATAGAACAAGACACATCTCCAGATTTATCATAAATCATAAATCTGGACATGTTTGTGAATGCTGCACCATCCTCCAATTGGTATAGCAAAGCACAACAAATAAAATTGTTTTCACTTCTCATTTTTTCACTTTCAATATATGCTACAATGCACAGCATATATTGAAGGAGAAAAATGCCTTTACTGATTGTTTTTTAATCAACACATGACACGGACATCCTTGCACCATGGTAAAAGGGTGCCTGTGTCACCTTATTGATGCAGTTTTAGCAGCTGTACAGAGTGAAGCACAGATTTGCAACATATTTATATATACATATGTTGCATCCCTGTGTTTCGGAAGTACCGCAGCATGCTGTAGTTAAACAGTTTATAGTGTCATGCTGCCACACTTCCTTATAATTCTGCACTTATGCATTCACCACACATCACAAATGTATTTTTCCAGAGTAGTTAGTTCTGAAAATTACTTTTTTTGTTGTTGTTGTTTTGTATTTTTTTTTATTTTTTGAACAATTTTGTATATTTTTTTAACCCCTTCAGCGCTGCGCGAATTCCGCTGCGGTGCTGAAGGTTCTAAAGAACCAATGGAACCATGACGGAACGGTTCCGTCATAAGCACAGGCCAACCGACGCTCATGATGGAACCGTTCCGTCATGAGCATGGAAGGGGTTAAAAGAGGGGAAGAAATGTGAACCGGGGAAGCAGAACTAAATACTGGGAGGAGAGGAAAAAAGAAAACTAACAATGGTGGGTGTCAATGCTCGACACACCATATCCACCGACTGCTCCCCATACGCAATGAGCCGTCCGCATTTTATTTATGTCAACGGGACTTTCCCTAATTGGGGACGGATGTCTGGAGGTGATGATGAGCTTGATGGTGTTGCTCCACTTATACTAGGCACTGCCGATGGATCAGGAGGAGTCTCCCTTAGTCTTCTTTATTCCTCCCTGGCAAAGTTCACAGGGTGTTTTGTTTGCAAGTGCTTCCGCATACTCGCAGTACCACACAAGTATTTGTTTGTGGGGTCTCCCCTAGAAAGCACTGCCTTGCAAATTTGGCAATATACTTTTTTCGCATTTACCTTCTTCAACCCTGGAGGAAATGTGAAAAATTATGACACAATACTTGAATACCTCTCTTTAGGGGGAGGTTCTGGAACAAATTCCTCTACAGAAGAATGGTCTGATTCAGAGGAAGGTGGTTGGTTTGCATCCATAGCAGAATCATGTCAATCACTTCTTCAATCAGGAAGGCATAGCAGTTCTTCTCAGAAGGTCTTTCCCTAATAAAAGTTCTAAGAAGAGTGATTGAAATAGGTGGGGTCCTTCAATAGTTTCAATAGTGATGTCATCAGTGATGTCTCTGACCAAGTCATGAATGATGTAATATGTGACATCATCAGCAGTGGATTGTGTGCGCACGAGTTATAGTTAGTACAACTAACTATAACGGGGGAAGTTCAATGGTATTATAAGAGTGAAATGTCTAGTTAACTATAACACCCCTAAAACCTATATTTTCAGTGGGAAAAAAAGATATATATATATATATATATATATATATATTCACTGAAAAAACCATAGGTTTCACACCAGTTATAGTTAGGAATTAGCATTTAAAAAACCTATTAAATTCACTGAAAAAACCATAGGTTTCACACCAGTTATAGTTAGCTGGAAATTTTACTGACATAAAACCATTGAAATTCCCACGTTATAGTTATTTGGACTCACTATAACTTGCGCGCCTGCAATGCACTGCTGATGACGTCACATATTACATCACTCATGACATGGTCAGTGACATCACTCATGACATCACTGATGACACCATCCAGTGAATGTGTGTCTTTCTGAAAAATAAATATGTTTTATTTATGTAAAAAGAAAGGTCGATGGAAGAATAAATGTTTAAATAAGTGTCTTAATGGATGTTTTTAAAACAAAATTGATTGGTTAACTGGCTTAGTGTGTATATGTGTGTGTTAGTGAGTGAATGACTGTCTCACTAGTGTCTTTATCAGTGACTACATATGTTTTAATCTAGTATATGTGAGTATTGTTGTATATAAGTGAGTATATGTGAGAGTGAGAGATTGAAAGAGTTCTTGTTTAAATAAGTATGTGTTTCTATAAGTGATTGTTTAAGAGAGTAAGTATGTGTAAGTTTCCTTAGAAGTAAGGTGGTATTGTGTGTATAGCTGTATATGCAAATAAATGGATGATCAATAGTTTATTTGCATGTGTGATTATGTGTGTGAGTAACTTTTGGATGACTGTCGGTGTGTAACAGGATATATAGGTGTTTCACTACATATGATGAGTGAATATATGTATGAGTGACTATGTAGAACTGTTGGTGAATGAGTGGATGTGTATATAGATGGTGGTATTACTGAATTGGTTGTTGAAACTGGTATGAGTATCTCTATTTTTTTGAAAATTTTAGTTTCTATTTTTGAATATATGTTTCAAGGGTTACATTACACTGAAAGGAGGTCTGTCACTCTGTCACAAGGATGGTGTCATCAGTGATGTCATGATTGATGTCACTGACTATGTCATGAGTGATGTAATATGTGACGTCATCAGCAGTGCATTGCAGGCGCGCAAGTTATAGTGAGTCCAACTAACTATAACGTGGGAATTTCAATGGTTTTATGTATGTAACATTTCCAGCTAACTATAACTGGTGTGAAACCTATGGTTTTTTCAGTGAATTTAATAGTTTTTTTAAATGCTAATTCCTAACTATAACTGGTGTGAAACCTATGGTTTTTTCAGTGAATTTCAAAGTTTTTTTTAAAGCTAATTCCTTTCTATATCGAGTTTCTAACCTACGATTTTTTTTATAAATTTGCTGTTTTGTGTAAGTATTAATTATTATTTTTTATTTTCTATAATAATATTTAAAAAAAAAAAATTTTTACCATTTTTTCCTGGGGCAATTTGGGTGCGCACACCGGTAAGCTCTCCACAAAGCGCACCCAGAGCGCTACTTGCGTTTGTGAAAAAAAATATGAATGAAAAGTAAATAATAACGCAAGACATTTAGTACCATACATATAAAAACAGTTTTTTTGAATAAGAAAATGAAAAAGATTTTGCATTTCCGTGAAACTATCAAAACGTCACTTAGGCGCGCCGCGTTAGCGCCCCCGGAAGCACCTTTGTTCGCGCAGCGTATGCGCCCCCGGAAGCGCCTACGTTTGTGCCGCGTTAGCGCCCCCGGAAGCGCTTCGGTGGGCGCAGCGTAAGCGCGTCAAGTCATGTGACCTTAAAATAACACTTTTCATTGGTTGCTAACAGTTTTTTTTTACAAAGAATGAAATCCCCACCTATTTCCTTCATTTCTTCTTTCACTTTTGTGACTGAAAGACCTGCCTTTTTGCTCTCGGTTCTTTGTTTGATATCTTGGATTATCATGGCTGCCAGACCATCCAGCAGTGAAGATGACTCCAGTGAGGGGGAGATCACAAGAGCTGGTTCTGAACATTCAGCCTGCATTTAACAAAGGCGTCCTTAAATGCAGATACTGTGATCAGCTACTTTGCTTTGGGGAGCAAAGTGTTCTGCTCATGGTTCGGTCATTGGAGAACCATCACTGCCGTTCCCAGCCCTAATTTTTTTTTTTTTTGCTCCTGTTGAGCAGTTTCCATTCCCTGTTTTTGTTTTTGTTGTAAAAAAGAAAAAAGAAGATAAAAAGTTCTTTTCAGAACTACCTCCAATTCTCATCAAAGAGCTATATTCTTAAAAAAAATGAAAAAGAGTAAGTGAAGTGGAGTGCATTGATAAAGGAAAATGAGTAAGAAAGAACAGAAAGGTATGAGAGGAGAAAGGAAGTGAAGTAGGGGGACTGAAAGAAGGTGAGTGTTGGGAAGGAAAGTAAGGAGAAGGAGAGTGAACATGGGGAATGTAGATATTCAAAGAAAATGTAGAAAAGGAACAGGGGTGTGGAAGGGTAAGAAAAGGTGCATTGCTGGAGTTGCATCATTTTTGTGACGCACTCCAGCAATGCATCACTTTTGCGCTTACAAATACATCTGAAATACTGACGTATCTGTAAGTACTTGCGACATAATACGTCATATATTTAATATGACGCATGAGTAGAAGACTGAAGGCCTCATTTATGAGGCCATGCATCACTTTTACGCCACCGGTACGTCACTTTTTGTGATGCACCAGTGCTGTAAAAAATGCACCTTATTGAGTCATATTTACAAAGTGAAGTATCTAGGTAGAAGCGTCACTTTGTAAACCCATGTGCCTCATTATACCTACGTCAGGTGTAATGTATGCAAAAGGGACGTATTGACGCAAGAAAGGGTCGTAGAGGTGACGCAGTGAAATCTATGAGATATCACTAGGTCACTTTTATGACGCTGTTGCGTCCAAATCTTGCGCCTGTTTCACAGCAGGCGTAAGACTGATGCAGGCCCTTTCACATGGGCCTGGCCCCATGTGAAAGGATGCATTGCTGGAGTTGCATCATTTTTGTGACACACTCCAGCAATGCATCTCTTTTGCGCTTACAGATACGTCAGAAATACTGACGTATCTGTAAGTACTTGCGACATAATACGTCATATATTTAATATGACGCATGAGTAGAAGACTGAAGGCCTCATTTCTAAGACCATGCGTCACTTTTACGCCACCGGTACGTCACTTTTTGTGACGCACCAGTGCTGTTAAAAATGCACCTTATTGAGTCATATTTACAAAGTGACTCATCTAGGTAGATATATGTTTTTTAACCTAAATTACTCAAAAACCACTGGAGCACATATCTTGAGACATAGCAAAGGCACATCGGGCTACCAGTCCCTACAATTTTGCCAAGTTTGGTGGAAATCCATTCAGCCGTTCGGGCTAAAAGTGAGGTCGACCGCCCTATGGAAATTAACATGGGGAAAACACGTTTTGGGACCCCCCTTTTATCTTGGCCCCCGCTTCACGAATCCCCCCCAAACTTTCAGGGAAGGAGAGGAGCTCTGCGAGGCAAATTTGAGGAAATGGTCAGGCAGATTCGTCTACCGGCGCCTAAGTTATTCACAATAGAATTTTGAGATTTTGCATTGAAAAAAATCCTAACTATAACTACCTACTGGCGATTGCCAGTAGGTAATATATATTTCAGGCAGATTCGTCAACCGGCGCCAAAGTTATTCACAATAGAATTTTTAGATTTTGCATTGAAAAAAATCCTAACTATAACTACCTACTGGCGACGTCCAGTAGGTAATATATATATATATTTATCTCAGCCCCCGCTTCACGAATCCCCCCCAAACTTTCAGGGAAGGAGCGGAGCTCCGCAAGGCAAATTTGAGGACATTTTCAGGCAGATTCGTCAACTGGCGCCAGGTAGGTAATATATATTATATATAATATATATATATTTTCAGAAAGATACACATTCACTGGATGATGTCATCAGTGATGTCATTTGAGATGTCATCAGTGATGTCATGAGTGATGTCACTGACCATGTCATGAGTGATGTAATATGTGATGTCATCAGCAGTGCATTGCACACGCAAGGTATAGTGAGTCCAACTAACTATAACGTGGGAATTTCAATGGTTTTATGCGAGTAAAATTTCCACCTAACTATAACTGGTGTGAAACCTATGGTTTTTTCAGTGAATATAGTGATAGTTAGGATTATGTTCAATAGGGAAATCGCAACATTCTATTGGGAATAACTTTGGTGCCGGTTGAGGAATCTGCCTGAACATTTCCTCAAATTCTTCTTTTTGTTGTTTTATATTTTTTTTAATGTTTTTTGGAACATTTTGTACTTTTTTTGGCCTTTATGAACTATTTTATATATTTTTTGTTATTTTTATGGGGAGGAACAAAAAACAGGGACCGGATTCGCAAGTAATCTCTTGGCCTGGCTTTCAGCGCTACCTTTAACTCTCTTGCTGCTTTAGAGCAGGCTGGGTCAAACAATTTAGGATTCCTGAATGAGGAGCGTGATATAGGGACTGTTAATAGTGCCCCCACATTTGAAACAATCCTCTCAAAAGCTTTAAGGACATCCGTGGGGAGGGAATCTGGTAATGATGTTAATTCTGGGGCACATATTTCATGTACATCATGATAGAATAGATCCGGATTCACCTGAGACCCCTTAAGGCGACGTTTCTCAACTGTGAGGCGCAGCGCACCAGGTATTACCGTCTTTGCCTGCATTAACAGCAGACCACCACTAAAATGTACGCATACGGGGTTATGGTCACTGTTAGAACTGGCTATTTCTGGTTGGCTAAGGCTGACGCCAAAGCTAGGCAGAAACCAACATTCTAGTCAGGGCAAGGGAGTCACACGCCAAGATAACCCCTGCTCACCCCCTTGGTAGCTTGGCACGAGCAGACAGGCTTATCCCGGAGGCAATGTGTAAAGCATTTGCGCCAGCACACAACAGCAACAACAAACTAGGCACACCACAAAAGGAACTCCACACAAGATTATATAAAAATAACTTCTGTATTGTAAAAACACATCAGATAGAAGTCACACATATACATTGTGCCAACTTGCACGGGCAATATTCACAAGGGATTATTTACAGGACAGGGCCACATGGGCCACTGTCAGGATCAACACTTTTAGAAATAGCACTTCTAGAACTTAGAATAAGTATAGCACAAAATAACAGTTATAAATCACAACCAGTAACTACTGGTAAAGGTAGGTACACACTACGCAATACTAATAACCATAGGCCTAGATCACGCATGGACACATAACCTCTCTAGTATAACTATACTAGGCAAAACACCACCACCTAAGAATAAAATACATCTAGAGGTATATGCAAGAACACATTACACATGATGCCTAAAAACATTCAGGGGTGTAGGGAAGGAAAAACACATGATGCATAAAACATACATTCAGCGGTGTAATAACAAGGCACATGATGCATCAAAACACATTCAGCGGTACCGGAGAAAACACATGATGTCTAAAACATTAAAACATTCAGAGGTGTAAGGAAGGAAAAACACATGATGCATAAACCAACACATTCAGAGGTGTAAAATCAAGGAAGACACATGATGCATAAAAACATTCAGAGGTGCCAGAACATAACTCAATAGCGCAAAAACACATAATGCATAAAAACATTCAGAGGTGTAAGATCAAGGTGCGTAATCATATTAAATGAATTACATTTCCTAGCACCACATCACATTGCGCAAAACTCACATTAGGCAATTACCATCACATAGATAATCACATATCAGCCCCCATCTAATAAAGGGACTAAAGAGGCCTGTGTCCAGAATGTCAGTGCGCGCTGCCAATGCAGTGCCAGTCAGGGGTGCGCCACCGGCGCAAAACCTAAACGTTGCAGGTGCCCACTACTTTCTGGGCACCTGGGAACATCCCAAGACCTAAACAGTGCAGCTGCCCACTAATTGCTGGGCAGCTGGGAATCAAAACTGCGACAGGGTCCTCACTGACCCTAGAACAGAACTGCACCAAAAGGTAGGAGCCACACAGGCTCTGGGCAACACTGCGCAGAACGTTGGAGCCACACAGGCTCTGACACCACATATGTCCAAAACGTTGGGGTCCCCCTCTGGGGACTCGTGATCAAAAGCAATGCCCCGTAAATACTATGGGGCGTTGTGAGGGCCATGGGCATTTTAAATAAAGGGTGCCCCAGTCAGAGCCACACAGGCTCTCTAGACAAATACAAAGTGCCCCCTGAGCCTCTCTGGGCTCGAGCCCAAATATGCGGCATCGTTGGAGTCCCTCAGTGGGAACTCAGAAACACAGAAATGCTCCCGGAGCCCTCTCAGGGCTCTACACACAAATGTGGGCATTGGAGCCTCAGGCTCCGTTGAAACGTTGGGGCGGTCCACTGCCATCTGGGGCCGCCCTACCTCCACTCTCGCCCTTGTGCCTCTCTCCAGCACCAACAGCAGCCGCACGGAGCCCCTCCAGCCCTTCCTACTCACCGGGCTGTCTCTTGTGCGGTGCTCCTCCGGGCGGCGGCTTCCTCTCACTGGCTGCAGGGCTCTCCCTCCATTCTGGGAGCCTCACTGCCCTAGCGCCGGACTTCTCTCTCTCCCCGGTGCTCTCCCTTCACTCGGGAGCCCCGGGGAATCCGGCAGGCAGCTTCCTTCTTCCGGTGGCGGCACCTCTCAGGGCGAGACGCGAGCCCTGGACCAATCCCAGCGCGGCTCGTACAGCGTGCCCTTCGTGACGCTTCGGCTTTCCCAGGAGTCAGCCAATCCCAGCGCGGCTCCTGGGCGAGCCCTTCTTGACACGGCAACTTCTACGGGGGGAATCAACCAAATGAAGAGCAGCTCCACGGCCAGGCCCTCAGCAACGGACCAATCGGAGCACGGCTCCACGGCCAGGCCCTCAGCAACAGCCCAATCAGAGAGCGACCCCTTCGCTCATAGCCCCGCATCGGGGACGGTGTTTCTCGGCTGATTTCAAGCCCGGGCAGCGGCCAAACAAAAAGAAATGTCGAGGGAGCGCCGGCAAGGCCATAATTTAGGCGGCCATGAGGCGGGCAGATAAGAGGGGCTCTCGTGACAACAAGGAAAGCCCTCTGAAATAAAAAGCAAAGCGCGACCTCAGCAGGTCACGGCCTCAGCGCTCCAAAAGGGGGAAATGGAAGGCACTCCTAGGAACAAAAAGTCCAGCACTCCCCAACGCTTTACAAATCCAGTCTAGGGACAAAGAGAGGGAGCACCATCAGCTCCTATCCAGGAAAGTCCTCCAGCCTCCAAGTCCATCAGATATCCAGGGGCTGGGCAGGGCTCAGGGAGGCAAGCCTTCCCCTGAGCCCAAGCATCAGCACGCCCCTGGCAGGATTCAAGTCAGAAACAAGAACATTTTTAGAGTGTCACAGCACCCTTTTTATACCCAAAATCCTTTGTCTAAAGGGTGCAGGCAGTGTGAGAACCAGCTAGAACTGGTTATAGGGAATTCCTTTCACTGGCCAGGCTAGGGACATCAGACGCACCCCAGGGAGTGGAGCCAGCATTGTGTGGGGAAAACCCAGCCTCATTCAGGACCCTCAAACCAGACGGTCAATCCACAAGCAGGCCCAGGCTCACTCCTCCCCTCACATCAGCATGCTAAACACTCCATTCACCACTGGGGCAGACCCTCCCAGACTCTTGGAGCCAGGCTCACCAGCCAGTCTCAGCCAATCACACGCCAGACACAAATTACACAAATATGCCAACTTCTAAACGTGGCACTTCTACACTAGATACAATCATGCCGCATATACCATTGCGCAGCATTCAATCTCACGAGTTTGCACATACCAAACTCGACCCTGCACTCCCCACACATCAGGAACTACCATGGGCATACATATTCCCCATTCATTCATATGGGAGGGCAGGTCACTCACCATGCATACACAGAGAGCTCACACACTTTACACTGTACCACAGTGAAAAAGTGCGCAGAGGCCTAAAATCACCACCACCAGGTTCCAGAAACAGGCTAAGAAAAAGCAAAAAGTCTTGGGGTGAACCTGCCAAAAGGGCCGGGTCCAACAGTCACTAAAAATACTTTCTAGAATTGTAAATTCCAAGATAATAGTTTGGAAACTACTCGAGATCAAAACGTGATCTATAAAAGGCCCACCATTGTGTCCTTTAAATGATGGAACAGACTGTGTGCTAGAATCAGCGGCAAAAGACATAGAAGAAATCAAATCAAATTCATCAAGTAAGCTATTAAGTGTATCGCCCTAGGCCGAGTGCTCGAAGTGCAAAATGGTTGGTTTGAGGTCTGAATAAGAAACTTTGGAATTAATGTGAAGCGATAGTAGCCGAACAGATAAATATTACGAATAATTAGATACTTACCAAGGGAACACTTTGTGTTTTAATATTGTGATTTACCCAAATCACTTTTTTGGTTAAAGGGTCACTCTCTCTTGTTATTACTATTACTACCCTTCCACTTCTTCTACTATAGGAAATTCTGTACTCCATGTCTATAGAAGTGACTTCCCAGTGTGTTCTTGTCCTTTGGGTGTCTGCCATTTATTGCACTATTATACTTCTACTAGTAACTTGTACGCTTATGTAACATGCACACAGGTCACGTTTTCCTCTTGTAATGTATCGTTTGCTACCTCTTCTTGTATTTTGTTTTCTTTTGATACATGCACAATTGTCACTTTTGCCTCATGTAACGTAACGTTTGCTTTTGTAACATGCCCACTTGTAATTTTCTCCTCATGATATGTTACTGTTCCTATTGTGAAGCGCTCTGACACCTGCAGGTAAAATCCGCGCCATATAAAACTGCATAAAATAATAAACAAATAAATAACCCTTGCTAGGCCAAGTTTCACTGAAGACTGTAGGTGACAGGCTGGACACAGCACACATTTTAAAATGGAGCGGCCCCTTAAAAAGCTGCATACCGGAAGGTGAAAGGGACTCCTGGATGTCTGCAGCATAGGCAGAGCTGTTCCTACAGGACACCTACTTCACAAGGCGTGACTCTTGTCATTTTCTAAGGATACGATCTGAGAAGCACTTACCGCAGGGTGCGTGCCAGGCCTGGGGCTTTGTTGCTGCTGCGTTCTAATGCTGCATGATATATCAAACCCGGCTCGGTCTGGGTAGACTGGGCCTGGGATCCTGGGGGCTTTTTTTTTTACTTCACCCGTTTGCAGCTCGACAACTAGACTTCATAGATGCAATGAGATTGCTGTGTGACGTGGTGGAGTCTGGGGAGGAACTTTAATGATGAAAGGGCTGGGGGGCAGGCCAATCAAATTATACTAGGGCTGTCATTGGTAGCGCTTTTGCACGCTGCTGCAAATTGACCGCCCTGTGACCAAGCACCCCACACTTTACTGGTGTGTATAGAAAAAGTTTTATAATTTAAACACACGCTGTTTTGCACATATGAAATGGTGGCCCAGGATGCAGGAACTAAAGTGTGTGTACTGGATTTAGTGGATTGCTGATTTTGTTCCTGGGGCTGATACTGCAGCAAAATCACCCCCAGTAACAAAACCATCCCCCCCAACTCTTCGAGCCTCCAGGGGAAACGCCTGGTGCCCAGTACAGTCAGGGTCCGAGTACAGGTCCAAAGACTAGCTCAGAAGCTACTGAAGTTTAGGGTGGAAAATACTAAAGTGTCATTGTGTTGATTTGACCTCACATGCTTTCATTTGATTCTTTAAGGTCCTATTTTCTTTCCATGCTTTCTAACTTTGTCACTTACTATTTTATGTCTTTATGTTGTTCCATCTCCCCATTTTGGGGTTTTCATCTCTGTTGCCCAGGATCAAAGTCTGTTGAGGAAAAAAGAGTACCAATTCCCAAAAATCGGGGCCTGTAGGCTCAACTGAAGCCACCAGCTCAAATTGATCACTGTATATTGCCCATTCCTTCGGGCTGTGACTGCTAGTAGCTAGCACTTGAATTGCTAAAGAACTACAGGATTTTTTTGTCTGGCCAAAAAAGTCTCCGGTACAGCTTGGATTGTAGTAAAATGCAGCAATAATTGTTGTGCATTTGGGACGTCAAAACGCTGACACAGCACCTACAACACTCTTGATCATTGTTTTCCAAATCTTGGCACATTATCTAAGATTGGTCTTCAGACAAGGGACTTAGGGGACTTTTCAGGAACTTGTGGGGATGTTAAGTGATCATTTCCATAATGTGGTGAGAAGATACAACAGAAAGAAGCGTAAAGTTTACCAAACTACTTCGGAGAGTGATCGTTGATGACACAATACTCATTCTAGAGCTGATGTAACTGCCCTGTCCATATATCATCCTTCATCACTCAGAGAGCCTTTACAGATCCTTTAGAATCCGGACATCTGATCTAGTGCCCAATGCATTCATTGACTATATTTGAAGCAAGTGTGAGCATCAGAAAACAGCATTAGTGAAGGAGTCATTTGTACCACCTTGCAAACAGAATAAAGAATATGAAGTCATTCAATATTTAGCCTGCTGTATGATCATGGTTGTACTCAAAGCTTCCATATGGGTCATTATATAATATCTGGAGTAATTCCAGATTTCTTATAGACTTTAAAGATCTACATAAGGAATATCCCTATTGTTTGTATGCATAGGTATCCCAAAACATTTCTTCCTTTTTCAGTGCCTAGTCATTTTTAAAGTGCAGCCATTGTGGTAGACATTTATATATTGAACAACTCTGATATAATTTGAACGAACCACTCAGGAGGATGTGGGAAAATTAACCATGACTTGAGATCTACCATGCCTAGGTGGCACAGCAGAACATCTGTGACTTATGTATTTTCTGATGATAGATCCCCAAAGTTGGAATCTGTCTGCCAGACAAACATAACTAATGTACTGCAATGTGCTGGAGGTAATCTCTCAGCATGGGGGAGGGGGGGAAGGGCAATTAAAACAACATGACCAGCAGTACCATGGTTCCAATATCAGTCTTCAACAAAATGACAAGTTCCTATGGTTCATAACTTCCTGAATGCATTTTTCTGAACTTGGAAACATTGGCAAGCCAGCAATACGGAATTCAGCTTTACGGTTTTCCTCTGAAAGAGACAGAGATGCTGCTCACATATTGCCTGAACCCACCTACCTATTTGATTTTACAAACGTTGGAAAAGAGATGCATTAATTTTGCTAATAATACAATTTGATGTAAATGGTATTAAACCAAAACCCATACCTAAAGCTCTGAATCCTAGAGCTGGTGTTTTGCTAATTGTAAGAAATGTAATTATTAATTGGGGTGGATCTTAGTCCACCACAAGTAATAAGGCCACTATCTTGTTAGATCCAGTTTTAGGTTTCAGTAATTTAGACCTGAGCTCAATCCCTGCTAGCCACTGCACAGAGCAAGCAGGCTTAGCACAAGAAAATGTGTAAAGCATTTAGAATAACAACACTAATTAAATAGTAAAAAACACAAAACAATAATAATCACACTCCCATTTATACAAATGGAGCATATTGTAATGAACAAAACGACAAGGAAAACACAAAATGCAATAAAGTAAACAGGCAATATGTATTTCTAAATTTTAAGTAAAAATAGCAACAAAAAGGGCAAAGCACCAATGGTAGTCAAGTGTCATGGTAGACCGCGATTGCGATGGAGTGCAAAATGGATACACCAACCGGGTATAACCTGGTTGAAAATTGTACCTTGAGACTTAGGCCCCCATTAGGATAGCGGTCGGAAAATCACCCCGACCGCCATGGAGGAGGGAAACAACCGCCCGCCAGGACGGCGGATAAACCGGCGGCCAAATTAGGATCAACTGCCACAAAAGACCGACCGCGGCGGTAGCGGGCCTACCAAAACCGCCTGACATGGGTGGTGATGGCAAAAAACCAACCTCGACGGTCGGAAAAGCAGCGGAAAAGCAACAACCCGCCGCAAGGAAAGCGGAGACACCGCTTGGGAAATTAGGTTATCCCCGAGGGCCCCGCGGTCGAACCGCTGCTTCCAACCGCCGCGGTCGCACACAGGAGTGAATGGGAGAGATAGCGGAAGAGCTGCAGCATAGCCACCGCAGTGGAAGGTACATGAAAAAAATGGCGGACGATGCAAAAACACCTCAGTGATGCCAAACATTGCACAAATCAAAGTAGCTATGCCCCCAAATACATAAAAAATACAAATGACATAAATAAATGCAAAACAAAAAATAAAAGCACAGGACAACTCCCAAAACACACCTGACAGCCAAATTCCACTTGGACACACCCACATAGCTGAGTATAAAACCAACCCCTTCACTGCCCACAATCCTTTACAACACTCGAGAACAGAACGCCATACACCAAATCTGACAGGAGAGGCAAAAGAGCACAGCACACACACACAACCACCACCATCACACCAGCACAAACAATCCCCCAGCACACAACACACCTCACACACCAACACCACACCCGCCACCCACACATCCGCACCCACAAACACTTCAACCACCACACACCATGACCTCACAGAAGATGCCCAAATTCACAGAGGGTGAGTTGACAGTCATGGTCAATGAGATTGTCAGAGTAGAGCCACAACTGTTTGGTAGCCTGGTCCAACAGACCCCATTAGCCACAAGGAAACAAATGTGGGAAAAGATAGTACAAAGTGTCAATGCAGTAGGGACCACCCCAAGATCCAAGAAGGAGATCATGAAGTGGTGGCATGATCTCAAGAGGGTTGTCAAGGAGAAGAGGAGCAAGAACTGGGAGCTGGCGAATGTGACTGGCAGTGGCCCTCCCATCCCACCGAAAACATTCACACCATGGGAGGAGAAGGTGCTTGCCATATTGCATCCTGAGAGTCTCGCAGGAGTACCCAGGGGAACGGAGCCTGGTATGTACAAACAAATGCCAAACAACACACTGATAAGTACTTCCTTTCACAACCCAAACACCATTGCACTGTTTACCCTCACCTAACAGGTAGCCAGCCATCTTCACTGTGAGGCCTGTTTGGGGGAGGGAGGCCTGCACTACCACTCCCAGCATGCCCCTAATTCACACTCCAGCAGCTTGGAGGCCTCACCCACCCTGGAGCATGTGTCAGCCATTGCACTGTTCTCCCTCACCTAATAGGTAGGTAGCCATCTTGTATTGGAGGACTGTTTGGGGGTGGGAGGCCTGTACTAATACTCCCACCATGCCCCCTGGCCCACACCCCAGCCGCATGGAGCACTCCCTCCCACCCAGGAGCATGTGTCAGCCATTGCACTGTTCTCCCTCACCAAACAGGTAGGTAGCCATCTTGCTTGTGATGTTTGTCCAACTTGCTTTGGAGGCCTGTTTGGGGGTGGGAGGCCAGTATCACTACTCCCACCATGCCCCCTAGCCCACACCCCAGCCGCATGGAGCACTCCCTCCCACCCAGGAGCATGTGTCAGCCATTGCACTGTTCTCCCTCACCTAACAGGTAAGAAACCATCTTGCTTGTGATGTTTGTCCAACTTGCTTGGGAGGCCTGTTTGGGGGTGGGAGGCCTGCATCACTACTCCCAGCATGCCCCCTGTCCCACACTCCAGCAGCATGGAGGTCTCACCCACCCAGGAGCATATGTCAGCCATTGCACTGTTCCCCCTCAGCTAACAGGTAGGTAGCCATCTTCACTCTTCTTGACGTGTGTATGTGAGACCTGCATCCCTACACACAGCAACAATTGCATGCAATGCATTGACGCCTGACATATATGAGTAAATGATGTTCGTCTGCACCATGAAATTACATAGTCTTGCAATGAATAATACTAGTAGTGACTTCACAATTGTGTAGTGTACAGACAGTTGATGACACGCAGATGACACAATACTTGCACAGTGCCCAACACTGACCATTACCCATCTAATCCAAAGGTGATGAAGAACTCACTGCTGAGGACCACAACAATGAACAGCAGAGCCAGCCTCCACCCCTGGTACATAGACTCTCGGATGTTGACTCCCAGGACAGTTTGGACGATGAGCTCCAGGCCGGCCCATCTGGTGTGCCACAGACCCAGAGGTCCCAAGACCCCATCCTCCCCACCACCACGTCTGCTGCAACAGCAACAGCACAGCAGACCCCTGCAGTCACAGCCTCTGCCTCCACCGCTGCCACCACCGCCACCACCACCACTAGTACCACCAGTACCACCTGTAACACCTTCCCTGTCCCAGGGGATGACCAGGCCACACCTACAACTGTGGAGGGCAGGGAGAGTGTTCGTGGACCCAGAGTGGCGAGGCAACAGGTCCGTGGCAGCAGGGCAGGTGGGAGGACCAGCGTCACCACCAGACCTCAGGAGGAGTGGGCACCATCCCAGGTTCACTTCAACAGAGTTGTGGAGGCATACCAACAGGTCCAGGGACAAAGTGGCCGGTCTGATGAATTATTACGGGAGCTCAACCTGCTGATGAGGCCCATCGACAACCACCTTGGACTGATGGTGGACCTCATGGGCCAGCAAGTGGCGTTACTGAGGGACAGGCCATCGTCCCAAACAACACCTCCGCCCTCCTCTGTTGTGCCACAGGATGATAGTGCACCATCCTCCCCTGCGGCCACAGAGAGGGGTGAGTCCTCAGACGCCACTGGCCAAGCAGCAGCCCTCCCCCCCAAGAGATCATGGGGGCATCCAAAGAAGAGCCTGGGAGTGTCTGGAGGCAAAGTACCAGCCACACGCCAGTCATGGACCCAGCCCTGATGGCAACCCTCTTCCCCACTGCATTGACTCTTTGAACTGTCATTCCCCACAGTGCTTTGTGAATGGCACATGTCTGTTGGACTGGGTCACCACATCCATGTGGTCTCTACTCTTGCATCTCATCTACCATGACTGTCAACTCACTGCTCCATCACCACCTACATGTGAAAATGTACGCACCCCTCACATGGCAACTTTGTAAATAAAACAACTTACACACTACAATTTGTGCAGTCTTGTCTTTAGTGCTATTTTGATTGTGTCCAAAATGTCCATGATGTATACAAAAGATGTACATTATGTAGGCCAGGATGACTCCGTAGCACATAGGGAGACACAACAGTCACTGTGCTATCACAGACATAACACAACACCAAACAACAACATAACTGTACAGGCAGACAACACAATGTGCAGCAAGTGTCAACAAACAGAGTCCTGCATATGGTCACATGTGAAATGTCACTGACACATTTTCGCACACATGTGCCTGTCTGTTACATCCGCGCATAGCCCTTCACAACAACAGCAACCACACCAGACAATGTACAAGACGTACCTCGTCACCCACCTTCAAGTGAAGGAACGGTCGATGAGCTGTTGGCGCAGGTCAACTCCTTCCTCCTCTACACTGTCCGCATCACTGGACTCAGGTCCTTGAGCAGATGGTGACCTTGGTTCCTCACCATCGTCCATGAGCAGGGGGATCCCCTTGTGGATGGCCAGGTTGTGCAGCATACAGCATGCCACAACGGTCTTGCAGACCTTCCCAGGCGAGTATGCCAGTGCACCTCCTGTCCTGTCAAGGCAGCGGAATCTTGACTTCAGCACACCAAAAGTCTGCTCGATTACACTTCGGGTCCTGCCATGGGCCTCGTTGTACCGGACGTCACCCGGGGTCCTGGGATTCCTAAGCGGGCTCAACAGCCATGGCCGACTGGGATATGCTGAGTCACCTGTGAATGACAAACACCCATTGCAATGTTGCACATCCAGAGTGCAGCAGGTAACACACAGCATGCCATATCAGTAGGCATACTCACCCACAATCCAAGCATGCATGTTGATGCAGATTTTC
Source organism: Lissotriton vulgaris (assembly GCF_964263255.1). NCBI lineage: Eukaryota > Metazoa > Chordata > Amphibia > Caudata > Salamandridae > Lissotriton > Lissotriton vulgaris. Next base: position 260,362,367 of record NC_141695.1, read on the forward strand.
CATCATCCGTGGCACCATGCTGTTCCTCATGATGTACGAATCATGTGCAGAGCCAGGAAATCTTGCACACACATGGGAAATGGTCATGTCCACAAGGCACACCACCTGCACATTGATAGAATTATAATGTTTACAATTTCTAAAAATGTGCTCAGTTACCTGTGGTGGCACCAGAACTACATGGGTGCAATCGATGGCACCAACAACATGGGGGATGCACCTAAGGGGATAGAAGTCACCCTTCACACCAGCCAATTCTGCTCCCCTAGGGAAATGAATGTAGCGATTCTTATATCGCATCATGGCTGCAAGAACATCCTTCAGCACCTGGCTGAACTTGGGCTGCGACTTCCCTCCAGCGCTGGCCGCGGTCTCCTGGAAGGAACCAGTTGCAAAAAAGTGGAGGGCTGCCATCACCTTGTATGTGGGTGGGAATGCTGTTGGATAGTGGCGGCGGGGCTGCAGGTGGGGCTCCAAAAGATCACACAGGGTCTTCAGTGTTGGTCTGTTGAGGCGGAATTTCCGAATGATTGCAACATTCTCCATGTCCTCCAGCACTGTCAGGTGACGTAGGAGATTTGGCCTCCTCCTAGTTGAGATGTAAATGTACAAATGTTAGTGACAACCATTATGAGAGGGCCACAGCACTCACCATCAACGATGTCATGGCAAAACAAAGACTGCCCTGAGAGATGCATGGCACACCAGGTTACATGGGTGGCCAGTTGAGACAGACAGAGGGCACACCTCTCCACTAACAATACACAAGTGCCGCAACCAACACATAGGTCAATGTGAATGCACACATACTGAACCACACATTTCACATGTCCACGCCTGGTGCTGTACCTTCCACCGATGTGACTAAATTACCATGACTGTATCATACCCGTCTGCTGTACCTGTCACACCTCAATGCATCATGTAAACTCTGCAAACATCCACAACACAATGATCACAGTAGACGGAAAAATTTCAGTTGTGTACATGAGCTGATGTGAAAACTCCAGTCTGGTACAATACCATACAGTGAGACAAGCCTTGACAAGCTCAGCACTGACCCACAACACATTGATTTCTTCACCATCATTGATACCAGCTTAAGAGTGTCAAGCATCATCAACCATCAAATGCATAAGTGACATGGCAGGGATCACAGACCAAAGTGCGTCACACAGAACCTGCGTCCACCTGTGGATGATATGGAAGAATGGCATTGTGTGTACAAGGATGTGCCCTTCACCATGTTGCTGTTGTGTACTGATGCAGTGTTCACGATGGACATAGCCAGTAAATGTTACTAAAATGGTGGTAGCTACCGCCTGGCCCCGGCGGTGTGACACCAGCTCCACCCCCTTCACAAGTGCAGTAGCCATTGGCATGGACACATGTGTAGATAGCTGTGGGCATGATCCGCCACCCAAATCGCGGTAGCTACCGCCTGGCCCCGGCAGTGTGACATCAGCACCACCCCCTTCACAAGTGTGGTAGCCATTGGCATGGAGACATGTGTAGATGGCTGTGGGCATGATCTGCCACCCAAATGCCGGTAGCTACCGCCTGGCCCCGGCTGTGCATCACCGCCATGGAGCATTGCCTACAGCCAATGGCAGCGATGATCGCGGTGGCATGATGCAGATTTGAAAATCGCGGAAGGTGTGCACCGCCACCGCGGAGGCAGTCATTGGATGCTTTTGAAAGATGCACCATCCCGATAGCGCACCACGAGTTGCTGTAGTGCATCACCACCATGGAGCATTGCCTACAGACAATAGCAGCGATGATCGCGGTGGCATGATGCAGATTTGAAAATCGTGGAAGGTGTGCACCGCCACCGCGGAGGCGGTCATTGGATGCTTTTGAAAGATGCACCATCGCGGTAGCCCACCCCGGGCCCTGCGGTGCATCACCGCCATGGAGCATAGCCTACAGCCAATGGCAGCGATGATCGCGGTGGCATGATGCAGATTTGAAAATCGTGGAAGGTGTGCACCACCACCGCGGATGCTTTTGAAAGAGGCAGACCTGCACAACCAATTGTAGCAGCTTTTCAGCTTACAAACGAGCCCAGGGGGCTATAAATCTGTGGGAGTGAGCCTCACATTTCCACTGCTCACAGAGCCTGCTGCCTGGGACCCTCTCCTGATGCTGCCTCAAGGGTCTGCTGCCTGGGACTCTCTCCTGCTGGTGCCTCAAGAGCCTGCTGCCTGGGACCCTCTCCTGCTGCTGCCTCAAGAGCCTGCTGCCTGGGACCCTCTCCTGCTGCTGCCTCGAGAGCCTGCTGCCTTGGACCCTCTCCTGCTGCTGCCTCAAGAGCCTGCTGCCTGGGACCCCTCACCACTCACGTCCACCCCAGGTGTTCCATATCCACAGGGATGGCAAGGACAGAGAAGATCCGTGCCAGTCCATTCACAAGTGAGGAGCTGGAGGTCCTTGTGGACGAGGTGCTGGCACAGTACCCAAGGCTGTATGGTGGTCCCAATGTAGTGGTAAGTCACCATGAAGGTAGCTGTAGGGCAGGGGGCTGTCAGATGTGTAGTTGTGCAGCTGTAGTATATACCTGGGGGTGTGGGGTTGTGTCAAACACTGACAGACAAGCTGTCTCCAGGGCAAGGCAGTGTGTGTGTCCCAAAGTCACTCTTTTCCATGCCTGTACTTGTATGTGCGAGTGGGGTGTGTTACATTGTCAGCCATACAGAGCCACCGGATGTTAGCCATGTAGGTGCCAGGTAAGTAATTGTTTGCTTGAATATCCTGGCAGTGACTCATTCAGACCTGGATGCAAGTCTGAAGGAGCATCGCCAGCAAGGCAGGAGTGGTGAGTATCTGGGGAGGGTGCCTTTTGCTGGGAGTGAATGCATGTGTACAGGGCCTGTGCCCCTGTTGTCTGACTCAGTGTGACCCAGAGAGTAGGTCCTGTGCCTGCCCACCCAAACGAGAAACATCACCAGACTTACATGCTCCTTGCTCCAGGTTCTTCACAGTGAATAGTAGATATGGCCCATCTGTGTCCTTTATAATTGCACACTTGCACACTTCTGTCGATGCATATTGTGTTGATGCATCCTGCATTTGTGAGATTGTCATGGACCCTCAACGCCCCAATGTGTGCATGCAATCACATCTGTTTGGACAATGCAGAGTTCCCTTGTGAGGGGTGCCCCAGTTTTGGAGGGAGGGAGGTGACAATTGGTCCTGAGTCTGTGTCTTGCTACTGCACTGATAGATGTTGGTACCTGACACTATGTAACTGGTCGTTTACCCTTCTTTTCTCTCATACCTGCAGCTCAAGGTACACCAGTGTAAGGCCGTGTGGAGGGCCATTGCAGCAAAGGTGCGAGCCCTGGGGGTATCGAACAGACGACGCACCCACTGTCACAAGAGGTGGGACGACATCAGCCGGCTGGCAAAGCAAGTGGCAGAGATGACCTTGGGGATGCTACAACGCACAGGGCGTTTGGCACGGCACAGCATGACTCCCCTGATGGGCCGCATCCTGGCAGTGACTCATTCATACCTGGATGCACGTCTGAAGGAGCATCGCCAGCAAGGCAGGAGTGGTGAGTATCTGGGGAGGGTGCCTTTTGCTGGGAGTGAATGCAAGTGTACAGGGCCTGTGGCAGCGGGGACCCATGTGATGAGCGTGTGTTGCTGTGCTGTGCTGTGTCATGTGAGTGGCTGCTGGGATGACGCATTGGGCCACCCTGGCCTTACTAAGCTGATCCTCCCTGCTGTACTTTTGCATTGCCAGATGTGTTAGGCTCCACATGGTCATTCGTCATTGGGATAGTGTGGGGAATCTATTACGGGGTGAACAGGAGTGTCCACTTTCTGAGTGTGACTTCATTAATGCCTACTTTGCATGCACCATCATCGTTGAGGCCCACACATCTGAAAACAATGTGCCCCAGATTACCACATGGCGCTTGCTATGGCCTACTTGGCATTGTGGACTGTAATGTCATTATAGGTGTGTGTGTTGTCCCCTCCTGTTCCCTGAAGGTCTGTCAGTGGTAATAAGTGTTGTACTTACATCAAGTCCCTAGGTGAGGGCAGAGCAAGTTGTGTGTGTGGTGCACTCCATCTACGGGCATGGTGTAGTGCTGTGTGGCATCAACATGGCTCACTCATGGCATATATTCTGCGTTACAGGCACTGTTGTGGTCTATGTTGTGTGTTGCTGCACAGTGATTGCAGGGTGTGGTGGTTACCATGTAGATTTGGGCCTCTGCTGTACTGCATTGATTTGAATTTGTGTGACCAGATGATGACACTTACACAACCCTGTATCTCTCTCTCATGCAGATTTGCAAGAGACCACGGAGGAACATGAGCCGGAAACCACTGGTGGCAAGAGTAGCACAACAGCTGCAGTGGAGGCCAGTGACACAGAACCCATCAGCGCATCTGAGGGGGACTGAAGTATGCAGGAGGAATCCGTGGCTGAGACACAGAGTAGCACATCATCTGATGCCAGCGGGGAGGCATCCATGTTGCCAGGCACAGGGGATGGGGAGTCTGCATCATCATCTACAATCCAGCGGCTAGTGCCCAGCCTCCCATCCACTTCCTCTGGTGCTGCCCGTATCCGTGTCACTAAGAGGGGACGAGTCACATTCACACCTGGCACCGCTGCCCCTGCACCTGTCCCCCCTTCTGCCCCCAGTGCAGAGTGTGTAGAGCTCCTGCGCCAGCTTTGTGTGGGCCAGACCACCCTGCTCAATGCCTTCAGTGACCATGACAAGAAATTAGGCCAGGTGGTTGCATAAATGGAGGGCATACACTCTGACGAGGGTGGGCTACACTGTACCGTCCAGGGGTTGTCATCCACAGTGACATCTGCCCTTCAACAGGCACATGCTCCCATTGCAGCTCAGGTGCCTTTGTCCACCCCCCAGTCAGTGGCCACATCAGATGACAGTGACCATGGTTCGCAAGCATCACCAAAACAGTACAGCACAAGGAGCACACAACAGACACAACCAAAGCACACCCGCCCACAGACACCATCCCCACTGAAGAGCAGGGCCACCCCAGAATGCACAGACAAGAGCCAGTCAGGGAAGAGAAAGGCCAAAAGAGCAATGAGGCAGACATCAGGCTCCGATGCCGCAGAGACATCACCAGCAAAAGACCCTCCTGTCACTGAAAAATCACATAGACCTACCCATGCAGTGTCTGTGCCCACTGAGGAGGTGTGGCATATCAGGGGTACACCTAGGAAGAGCACAGGGACACACCCACCCACCACATCAACCCCAATTCCAAGACCATTGAAGCAGGTGGAGGAGGGCACTGTAGAGACACCCTCTGGCAAAAAGGAAAAGAAGGGCACTGTAGAGACCACCCCTGGCAAAAAGGGAAAGGAGGGCACAGTAGTGACCACCCCTGGCATAAAGGGAAAGGAGGGCACTGTAGAGACCACCCCTGGCACAAAGGGAAAGGAGGGCACTGTAGAGACCAAGCGTTCCGCAGGATCCAGCACATTACCAGAGGTAGTGCCAATGTCTGCACCTGATGTGGGACAGTTGGTGTGTGTGCCTGTTGTGTCATCACCACTTCCCATCAACCCCAAGACAGGGAAGCCATTTCATATTCACAAGAAGTGGAAGGGCACCCCTCAAACCTCTCCCACCCACACTGTGTCAGAGGTCTGCATGACTCCACCTCCACGTTCTACTATGCCACCTGGTCCACACAGCCCTCCAGCTTGACATGCCACTGTTAGCCCCACATCACCTGGGGCTCTGTCACAGCAATCAAGTGGGCCTGCTGTCCCAGACACACAGCCAGGTCCAAGTCCGCAGGACAGCCAGGAGTGAGTTGACATCCCCCTCAATGCCTGTGCCTCATACAGGTGTGCTAGTCCTGACCATTGTTTACAACCTGGGTGTGTTGCAGGCCCTGTTGCTCTGCTGTGTTGGGCTCTCCCCTGTGCTATGGACACTGGCCCTGTTGCTCTGCTGTGCTGTACTACCCCCTGTGCATCCTCTCATGTACTTGTTGTCTCACCTGTACCATGGACACTGGCCCTGTTGCTCTGCTGTGTTGGGCTCTCCCCTTTGCTATGGACACTGGCCCTGTTGCTCTGCTGTGTTGGGCTCTCCGCTTGTGCTATGGACACTGGCCTTCCTGTTTGTATTTAACCTGTGCATGGTATCTTGCATATGATCCTCATTTTGTGCCTTGCTGTTGTCTACTATTGTTCTACTGCTACAGCTGTGCAATATGTGAATAAATACAGTTACTCCTGTTGTGTGTTTTGTCAGTGTCCTTGCTGATTAAAGTTCTTTTGGGTTTTGCATTTGATTAGCTGTGCCCCATGCTCTATGTATCACTTCAACATTGCAAAGCTCCTTGCACGCATCAGATTTTTAAACAGGGGTGACAGGGTCTTCTGTCCATTATGAACCTGATAATAGTGTAATCTGTGATGGCTATTTTACCTGTCATGCAGTTTTCGTCTTGGTGATTTGCTATTGTTGGCTACACTGTTCACATGGAAGGTTGGGGGACACTGCAAGCACAGGGTGTGATGCTGTGCAAAGGTTCGGAATCAGGCTGGGATATGTAATGATGTATGTGTGTGGATTCCTGTATGTGTGCGCAGCTGTGTATGTGTATGGTCATCTTGTGTTGGCCCTTAGTCCTGGTACCATGGCCTACATGAGTTGCGTGGTCTTGGGTGTAGCAGAGGTGTGCAGTGTGAAGAGTGTACGTTTGTAGTGGATGTGTGTGTGCCCCTGGATTGTGAGAGACACACATGTGTCACCCAGGAGTTGTGTGCCTGTTGTTTGTTTTGTCTTGCCCTGTGTATAAGATTGTATGCACTTGTGTGAGCTGTTTGTTGTGCACTGTTCTGTGTGTTGGTGTCTCCATGCTGTTGTGTGTGACTCCTCCTTGTTGTGTTGGTAAGTTAGAAGTGTGCAAAGTGTGTGCGTTGCACATTAGTGTTGTGTTTGTTTGATCCTCAATGTGTCTTGGGTGTGTTTGTGTAGACTGTGTGGCCCTGCTGCTCCTCACTTGCCTTGTGTTTGTGTTTGTCATGCATTGCAGGCACATGGTGGCTTTTCTCCTCCTGTATGGCATGGTATGTGTGGTGTTAATACCACTTGTGCCTGGCCATTGTGGGTCTTCCCTCCCTCTATTTGTGTGTGGTACACTCCTTACATGTCTGCTACTGACATGCAGGGTATTTCACTTTCACTTTGTTTCCATGTGTGTGTGCCTCCCCATCACTTCATTTGTGAGCTTGTGCTTTGAGGAGCAGTTCTTGGACCATGAGTGTTGTTCCCCTATGGACATTGCCACAATGGTGTATGTGTGCTGTTCTTGTGCTATTGGTCATTCTGTGGTGGTCATGTGCACTTCAGCTGTGTGTGCTGCCCAGTGCTCTGGTGGAGATGGCTTGGCTCTGGTATCCCAGAGTGGTGCATGTGTAGTTGTTGTGTTGGATGTGTGTGTGTTGGCTTTGGTATTGCTTCACTTCCTGGGTGTGCTGTTGTATTTGTGCTGTGCTGGTTTGTGGTGTGTGTGATGAGGTTGTGTCAATCATGTCTGTGTGTGGCTGTTGTGCTTGTTATGCACACACTGCTTGTTGTGCATGCATTGCTGTGTGTATGTGGCCTTGGCATTGCCTGATGTGCATCCACTGATGTCCTGTGGTGTTTGTTGATTAGTGTTTCATGTGCATCTGTGGTTGGTTTGATGTGGCAGTGTGGGTTAGTCCTGATGCACTTCTTGTGTGATATGTGTTATGGTGTGTGTGTTTTGTTCCTGAGTGATGATGTTGTGAACTCCTGTTGTGTCTGTGCTCCCATTGGCTTTCCCCAGTTTGGCTGACAGGGTATGTCTGTTTCTGTTGGGGTTCAATATGTGTTTCTGTAGTGTTTGTGTGTTGTTCTTGTGCAGGCATCTCTTGAGGCATCCCTGTGTGTGTGTTGTGTTTGTGGCTACACCCAGGGTGTGTGTTTGTTTGTGTGTGTATGTGCTGGCATGGATTGTGGGCCGTCAGTGTGTGTGGCACTGGTGTTGTGTGTTCCTTGTCTCCCTGGATGTGTGCTGTGTGGTGCAGGGTGTGTATTGTGCTTGCTTGCTGCAGTGCTTGTTGCTTGTTGGTGTACATGGGAGTGCACAGGAAGGGCACCTGGCCTGTGACTTGATGGGGTGTGTTGCTGTGTGGTTTGGGGTGGTGTGTCCCTGTGGTGTTTGTGCCCTGCCGATGCCTTGAAGTGGCCCTGCCTTCTGCTTTGTGCGCATGTGTTGACCGCAGCGGTGACGTGACCGGGAGTGGGACGTTGGTGTTGGTTGGTGGTCAATGTGTGTCCCGGATGCTGCGGAGTGCCTTGTTGTCAGGTGGGTCATGTGTGGGTGCCCTTGTGGATGTGTTGTGACCCCCAGCAGGGTGTCTGTGTGGTGATTTGACCCTGTGTCGGCCTGTGTGTTGTGTGTTGTATTTGTGTAGTGGCCCATCTGAAGGTAGTGTCGTCGGAGGTACATCACCGAATGCATATGGAAGGCTGGATCCATGGCGTCCATGACCGGGTCTCAGGTATCTTGCTCCGCTGTCGAGTTTGCTCCTGCTCAGGTTGGGCGGTGTCTCCTCTGTGGTGCGTCTGCTTGTTTGGGCCATCCTACTTTGTGGAGCAAGCGTACGTCATTCCGCACGGTGGTGTCTCGATTGGCTCACACCGCCGCGGTTGCGGGCGCACTTCGATGGCGGTGCGCGGCGCTCCGCGACAAACGGGAAATGACCTATGTTTTGCTATCCTAATGTGGCGGACGTGAGTACCGCTGCTTGCAGGCGGAAAAAGCTGTTTTTCCGCCCCGCCACCACCGCCCGACATCCTAATGGGCCCCCAGGTCTTTTTTTGGAAGTCAAAATCCTTCAGTGGGCATGGCAGCAGGCTGTATCAGAGATGGGCTTCACAACATCAGATAAGCATTGAATGAGATCCCAGGGAAGGTTTGTGGGACAAGTTCAAAGATGTTGTGCTTAGGGAAGACTTATCACTAGCCTGCTACACTTTGTGCCTTCGCTCTGTCAAGCCGTTTATGCTCAGACTTGGTCTCTTTTTTGTGTTTGAAATCCTCCAATGGGGCAAGGCTGCTAGCTGCGTCTGACAAGGGCTCCACGAGTCCAGATACCTTTTCAACAAAGTCCTGCTGAAATGAATTTGCTGCTACAGAGAAGTTCTGAGCGGAGGGAACCTGCTTTTTCAGGACAGCGCCAACATGCCTTGAGCAGTTTTGCTTTGCATGTCTGTTCTTCTGGAGGACATGAATTCCAAATATTTTCCAAGTTCCAGGTTTTTAGGAATGTTAGGAGAAGTCCAGTTAGACGATGCTAGGGGCCACCAGAACTCAGGTACAGCGCTTATATCAGCTGAAGCCATAAACAGGCTTCAGGTTAGGTCCAATTGTAAATGGTCACCTGGGGTCTTTGAAAACGAGCCTCTTGTAGCGTGTTGTGACCCTGTAGTTTAGACTGAAAACCTGCTTACTGGTCCATAAAGTCCACTTCTCTTTTGGGGGGGTACAAGTGGGAGCAGTTCCAGCTCTTCGGGTCTCCCCTTATTTCTCAAACAGTCAGTGTAGTCCTTCTTCTGTTATTCAACATGCACAGTAGCCTTCTGAGGAGGGTGCCAGAGGAAGCCAAATTTATGACTGGCACTAGCTTGTGGTTAGAAGTGATGCTTGGCCAATACCTAACCATAACGGAAAACATTATTTTATGGTAGCTCCTGTGAGCCCTACTGCAAACAACCTTACAGTGCCCCTCACTCACTAAAAGCAAGGTGGAGAAACACTTCTACCTTGTAAAAAGTCTGTGGGCCCGATTCACAGAATGAACTTAAGACTCAATCCTAAACTTACTACTGTTTTGGTATTCACAGATTGCACTTACTACTTTTGGTATTCACAGAATGAACTTACTACTTTTTGCATTCACAGAATGCACTTACTACTTTTGGTATTCACAGAATGAACTTACTCATTTCGGTATTCACAGAAGTTAGGACTCCTAACTTTAGGACTCCTAAATGCCTTCTGTGAATACCGAAAGTCTTAAAATTAGGATTTTTCTCAATTTAGTAGTAGTAAAGTTAGGACTCCTAACTTTAGGACTCCTAAATGCCTTCTGTGAATACCGAAAGTCTTAAAATTAGGATTTTTCTCAATTTAGTAGTAGTAAAGTTAGGACTCCTAACTTTACTACTACTAAATTGAGAAAAATCCTAATTTTAAGACTTTCGGTATTCACAGAAGGCATTTAGGTGTCCTAAAGTTAGTAGTCCTAACTTTACTACTACTAAATTGAGAAAAATCGTAATTTTAGGACTTTCGGTATTCACAGAAGGCATTTAGGAGTCCTAAAGTTAGGAGTCCTAACTTTACTACTACTAAATTGAGAAAAATCCTAATTTTAAGACTTTCGGTATTCACAGAAGGCATTTAGGAGTCCTAAAGTTAGGAGTCCTAACTTCTGTGAATACCGAAATGAGTAAGTTCATTCTGTGAATACCAAAAGTAGTAAGTGCATTCTGTGAATGCCAAAAGTAGTAAGTTCATTCTGTGAATACCAAAAGTAGTAAATGCAATCTGTGAATACCAAAACAGTATTAAGTTTAGGATTGAGTCTTAAGTTCATTCTGTGAATCGGGCCCTGTGGGTCCACCCAGGGGTGAGTCCAGTATGAGCAGTCTCCTACACCTTGATCGCTCCAAAAGCGTTGTGTGGGCAGTTTTCCCTCACTGGTTTTGGTGCCTGCCAGACTGCTAGGACAAAAGAAGAACCTGTGCATGTGTCATCTGACATCTGCTTGTGACAGGGGAGGCCTGTTTAAAGTTCCTTGGCATTGTCCAACTGGTCGTCGTGCCAAATGAAACAAAATCACGTCCTCACACCCAGACCTTGTCTCTGCTAAGGGAGCAGCTTTCTCATCTTATCAGGGCTATTCACTAGCTGGGTGACTGTTGGAGGCTAATGCAAATTAGCCTCCAGGAGATTCAGGCAAGGGAATCCCTTTCCTTAATATTTCATGAAAATATGAATTCACTATTGAGTTTGGCTTTTACTAAATATTTAGCACAGCCATTAAATATTGTGGGGCCTAGCCCGAGATAGCAGAATTCATATTTGCTTACAGTGTTTCTATGTGTGCCAAACTGTGAAAATAGATTTTGGGGGCAACTCACTGTTAAAGTTTTACTTTCTTCATGCCCTATTTTTAACTAATATGCACTTTACCTAGTGGGCTACAAGGTCTATATAGGTGTGACTTATACACATTTAGGAGAGAGGTTTTCTCCTGTCAAAAGGGTTAATTTTGATAGGTCAGGTTGCAATTATAAACCAGCAGCAGTCAGGCTACTATAATAGAACTTAAGTCATGTTTGTCACAGTAGTGTTGTAGTCTGAGGTGTACTTCTGGCACTGTATACAATGGCCAAATAGGAAAGTTAAATATGCCAATTAGAGTTGTAGCTACGTGTGGCCTGTTTTAGAAATCCGAACACATGTATTGGGGCCTGTTAAGCAGTGCACCAGCAAACAGAGTCAATAAACCAGCAGCAGTACCAGTTCACAAAAATGGTGGTGACCGTGCAAACAGAGACACATTCTCACATTAATCATGAGACACAACATGTTTGCCCTTCCTTTTGCATCTGTTTAAGAATCCCCCAGTAGGGTGTTGTCACTTGTATAATGTTTAGCAATGCTGTTTTTGACATTGGCAAGTCAAATTATATTTACTTTGAAAGGCCATAAAAAATCATCTTTGGGTATATAAGCTCGACGTAGGCTAATACCATCAACAGGGTTCAGGCAGAAGTACTTCTGGAAACTTAAACAGCTGTGGTAAGTTTTCTCCACAAATGCATAATTTTTTATTCGTGTGACTGCTTAGCAGAGTAGCTTCACTATCTTCCTTTCAATGGTTTATTTGAATAAATTCTTGATCCACTGTTTCATAACTTTATTTACCAATGTCAGTAAGGACAACAAAATAAATGATAGCACATATGTAGAAAGATAATGTATATCATGAGTTTGCATGAACATCATCTAATTCATATCTAATACAACTCCATCTGTGTAATTGTGTAACAAGGTTATAGGAGGTAGTTTGTATCTTCGGAATTTAGGAGAATCCATGGAATTCTCTCACCCTCAAAACAGGGTGTAATTTTGAGTTTATTTTCTGTTGCTGAAACCAAAGCAGCTCAATTGCTTCTTCTTGTTTTTTAAGCTTTTTAAGAGCACTCTCATTTGTTCAACATTATAATTAATCCAGCTAAAAATGAATAACAAACACAGTCCACAAACGCACAGTGATATCAGGAAACACATTTCAGCGCACTATCAGCCTGATTCATGAAGGAGAAATGCACTCGCAAAGGGCCAGATTCTCAGAATCTGGCCCTTTGCGAGCGCAATTTTTGCATTTGGGATTCATCATTCCAAATGCAAAAATCGGTAATAGCAAATTCGCAAATTTGCGAGGAATTACATTTAAGGAATCTCTATTTGAGATTCCTTAAATGCAATTCATCATCCATTTTCAAATTGCGAAATCGCAATTTTGGGCCGCTATTTACCGCGAGGTCAAACCTCGTGGTAAATAGCGAAAACTTAGAAAAATGCTTTTAAAAGCATTTTTCTAAGTTGCATGTTACACACACACATGTCTTTTGGACATGTGTGTGTGTAACATCTGTGTAATTTGACATTTCAGGGGTGTTACAGGGTGTCCTTTGGACACCCCTGCACCCCTGAAATCGCAATCTCATTTGCAATTAGCTAATTGCTAATCGCAAATAAGGAATGACCCCCCATGCATTCCTATGGGCCTTGCCCATAGGAATGAATGGGGAGTTATTCCTGATTTGGGATTAGCAATTTGCTAATCGCAAATAAGGAAGATGTAGGAATCGCAAAAATGTTTGCTATTCCTACATGAATCCCGTTTTGCGTGTCTGGAATAGCGATTCCTTATGATTCGCTATTTCAGACTCGCAAAACCTCGCAATGATGAATCAGGCTGTATGTCACAGGAAACGGGTCGTGAAAACTATACTATGTTACATTCAACAGTCAGGGGAATGATGATAATAGAATTTCCCCTCTGCTAGGTCAAGTGATCAATCAATCAATCAATTCCTTTGTTCGGTTTAAATAAAGGTACAAAAAACCATAAAAGCATTGGTTAAATTTCTTTAAATTTCATTCTCTATATACAATAAATAATTTTAAAAATTTCAGTTCAGACAATGAAGTTCATTACAACAATAATGGTTGCCAAAGTCAAGAGACTGTGTTCGGAAACAGCTAATACATGGTTAAAAACAAGAATGAATAACATCTTATTCACGCACAGAATATAGAGCAGCAATCTCTGTTATAAATATTTTCTGTGCCTAACACCAAGTTTAAAAAAATGGGCAATGTTTTTCGCGTCCAGGAATTACAGAGCGATGCTGGGCGACATTGTCTCATGCCACAAATTTTTAGGATAGGTATTATCCATTGTTTTCTCAGCTCTTTATAGAATTCGCAAAACAGACCTACGTGCATTGATGTTTGAGATGACACCTCGAAACAGGGGCAGGTTGGCAAAGTTTTGGCCCAATCCTTCGTTTTGGGGAAGGTTACCAAATGATGAAATGTATTCAGCCTGAACCGTGTCAGGATAAACCTATCATATCCACTCAGATTGGTTAGATATGGTTGTATTGTTAGGGTAGTTTGCATCATTAGGTTATTTTGTACCGAACATTTATTTGCTTCAATGGCAAATCTAACCTCCTCCAAGTGACTCATGCACTATATTTTAAGCGTTTTCCTGGGGATCTGAGCTATCAATAGAGAATTGTAATAATAATTTAACAGGCCCAGATCGGACAAGAAATTTTTCACATACATGAGCTACCCAATCTTGTGTACATTTTCAAGACCAAGACAGTCCTTCAAAACCTCCTGATTAAATAATGTCTTAGGGGATGATCAAATACGATGCCATAATAAAACGGGTTGAGCTTTTATATTATATCTGTAATATATGGTATTCTTAATTCTGAGTGGCAGATAAATGTCGAGGTACCTTGCGGGTCTGCCAACAAATACCTTAAAAAGGCGTTCTCGACTTTCTGGAGTGATCAACCCCTCTCTAACCCCCAACTCCAACCCTGTATATCGCTGTACTAATACATTTTGCTTGGTATATTTGTAGCATCTCCATCGGGGGCCTCTTGCCTAACCTCTGGGCAAAGTTAACCAGTGCTGTGGTAATCCTCATGAAAAGCAGTTTCCTGGCTGTTATTGCTTGTCGCCACAAGCCCTTATCGTTAAATAAAATACCTAAATAGGGGTATGTTGTAGTAGACTCCAACTTCACATTTTCAATAAAAGTGTCCTTCTGTTTCTTTCTCCCTATCCCACAGCTCATTACAAAGGGTTTTTTGATGTTTATTAGTAAGTTAGCCATAAATGTATGGTACCTATTAAGGGCACGTTGCAGTCCTATTGATGTTCGAACCATAATAACGGCATCGTCCGCATAGAGTAGGGCGGGTATTGGATGCTTCTGAAGCAAAGGTTGGTCCTGGCACCTCTCCAACATGGCCTGTTCAAGACCATTTGTATAGAGTGTAAAAAGGAAGGGTGCAGGACACATCCCGGCCAGAACCCCCTCTCACCTTTGAACGGTACTGTAAGCTCCCCATCTGTGCCAAACGGCACCCTAGCAGTTGCATTCGCATATAGTTCTCTTACACATTTAACTATGGGGATCTCTACATGCATCGCTTCTAGTCTGCCATAGTTAAACGTGACTTAAGCAATCAAATGCAGCTATTAGATCTACATAGGCCATATATAGCTTCCCCCCCTTTGCGTTCACATACTTCAGGTTAAGGCCTTGCTCCATGATATCCAATCCTTCCCTGAACCCGAATTGGAGGTCAGGCAGTACTTTATTTTCTTCTACCTGTTGCTGTAAGCGGTTAAGGACAATACGACCTGCCACTTTGCCAAATGAATCTAACAGAGAAATAGGGCGGTAGCAGGCTGGATTCTGTCAATCTCCTTTCTTAACCAAAGGGGCCAGAATTGATTCTGGCCATGAGTCAATGAGCCCAGCTGTACAGGTGGCTTCTAGCACTCTGGTCAGTACGGGGGTCCATAACTCCATGTTGTACTTAAAAAGGTCGACTGGGACCCCGTCTGGGCCTGGAGCCTTTCCCCCTTTACTGGCCTTAAGGGCCAGCTCGACATCTGTTAAGGTGATTTCAAGAGCTATGGGAAAGTTTACAGAGTTAGTGTGGGGACTGGTGTTATCAATACCTTCTATCACATGATTCTCCTCAATGTTAAGACCAAAATGCAGAGAGAAGTGTTCCACTCAGTGTTTTTCATCTACGGCAATTTCAATTGTCGGCTTATCCCGGACTACTGAAAGAAAGGGGGATTTAACAACCCGCCAAAATGCAGTGCTGTCCTTATTCATGCAGCTTCTATGCAGTTCTACCCAAATTTCATTTTTTAGTTCAGCTTTTCTTAATTTCACAGCCTGATTGTATGCTTTTCTAAGCTATCTTATTTCCTACTATCCCTCTCTTTTTTATGTAGGGCAAGTTTTAGATCAGCATATGCTTTTGTGCAGTTCTTGTTAAACCATCCTTTACTCTAGCCTTTCCTTTGTTTTTGTTGCACTCTCAATGTTTCCTTTATTTCCTTTGTTATTTCCATAAAGCTACTTAGAACCTTGTGGTGTGGTGTTAGGGGATTTAGACACTTCATTATAGAGTTAAAGGAATTCTTAACCACCACTGTTGTAATCTCCTGTGGGTCAACTTTATCCCACCTGAGAGTGCACCCATTTATTCAATCGATTGTCAAATTATTTTGCCCATATCTTCTCTCAAACTTACTTCTATCGGTTTTATTCGGACAAGATATTGAAACACTGATTGGAAAATTATCACTAATAGCATTATCATGTGTAATAAAATTCAGCAGGCGGGACGCATACCTGTTTGATATAAAAATAACATTTATGATAGTACTTGCTCCTCTGCCATTAAAAGTCTGTGTGAGTGGAACTGGTGGTGAAAGTAGTTTTTTCGCAAAACCCAATTCCAAGACAAATAGCAACTCGTTTAGACAGTCGCCATATATTATATGGGGAAAATGAGTTAGGTTACTTCTACTCTCACCAATTAACCACATGTTAAATTACTATTTTGTCCACATGGCATTAAATTGAAGTCACCCCCCCCCCCCTATAAGAAAAACATTTTGGGTACACTTATTCTGAATTTCCAGCAGGGCAATTTTGATTTCTGTAAAATTATAATCAACTGTTCCTTGTGTATGTTGTTATACAAATTAACCAGTACATACTTGTCTTGTTTGTTCATATTGAGAGTTACAATTTGAAAATTAGGTTCTGATTCTGTTAAAATTATTTCCTTGATCCCCAACAAATTGGAAATATAGACTATCAGTCCCCCCTTAGCCCTCCCAAAAATAGAAGGAATAGCTGATGTAAAATAGGTCTTGTACCCCTCAATATGTGTTTCCGTAATGGCCCATGTCTCTTGTAGACAAAGGAAATAAAAATTTCCCAACAAAATCAATCCATATGTCATTGGTCATTTTTGATCATAGGCCCGCTACATTCCAGAATAGAATATTTAAATTAAGTTCATTAGAGGTTCCTGCCCCTTTGGTCTCAGATACAGGGGACCTAAGTTGGGGTTCAACATTCCCCGTATTCCTCAGTGTTCCCTGTTCTTTCTCCAGGCTTAAATGCGGTATTAACCCACAGCTAACTAATTCACTATCTGTATGGGGAATCTGGCATTCAGTCTGTGGACTAAAGTTAAAAATAGTGTTTGCACAGTATATTCCAGGGGTGGTATGTTCTGCATTGTTCCTGGGATAAATAGCATGTGACTGAACCAGTCAATCTATCTCTTAAAGACCTGAGAGCGTAGTGAACCGATTAAAAGTCAGGAGGTTATAACGATAACTTTGCATTGCCTCAACTTTTCTAAAATTGTCATCTCTCACAGCCCTTGGGAAAGGAGGATAGAAAAAACCCAGTGGTAGTATGTTGATCCCTTCTGTTGATATTGGAATATTACCTGCCTTCCACAAGATATTCTCCACCAGTAAGGGTGTATTGAACGTTAAGACAATACAATCCCCTGTTAACGTTTTCTCACAATTGCCAACCCACTGGACCCTCCTCGCCATCTTAAACTCGGTGAAGAGTTGTTCGGTTGACCCAACCCTCCTGCATAGCCAGTGCAGTGCTTTATTTCTTAGCATTTCCCAAGTTTCATTATCAGATGACCCAAATTTTGGTACATTTGCTTAGATGACTATATACGGCGTTGCCTCTGGTGGTAGGTCTAGGTGTTGATGTCTTTTGGGATTGTCACGGGTAAATTCTAAGAATGATGCCCCGGGTTGTTGCTTCATCTATTGAATTTGAGAAGGGTAATTAGACCTACTGTCTTAGACTTTATCCATGTTACAGCCCTTTCTATTCCTTTTCTAGGCAGTATTGTCCAGATGACCAGTCATTTTCTGTTGATGGGAATCTTTTTTAGAGGGTTTAATATTTTCTAGGGGATTGCTCATACTGGGGGCTACAACCTTGTTTCCTGGAATGGGGTGAGGATTTCCTGTTATCAAGCCAGAATTCCTGCTATGAACATTATTACCACTATTCTCCTTTCCGGGGTCAGTAGATGTGAGTTTTTCGCTACTTCCCTTATGGGGATGGTTGGTCAGGGAGGCTTCTATGAGCGATAATCTTTCACCCATTTTATCTAATGCGATTCGTAGGTAAAGATCTAATCTTTTGACCAAAGCTGTTAAGCTCTTTAGGTCTTTACCATAAGAATCGGTCTTTCTGTGGGCTTCATCCTTACTTTTCGAGGAGCCTTTTCTTGACACCCATCTTTTTTTCCCCTGCTTACTCTGTTTTGTGGCGATAGAATCTAAGTTCTTTGATGTTTTTATGTTGGCAGCTCCCCTTCAGATTCAACTATTGTTTTAGTCGGGTTTTTTTATTTTTTCTGTGGGGGTTGTAAGGAGGAGTCACACTCACTTAATATAATTTCATCAGAGATGTGTTGAATACACCATTACGAGATACATTAGCCTTTGACCTTGGCCCCGGAGACTCTAGTGCATCAGGTTTTTTCCCTAATTCAATACTAGCGCAAGTCGAGCCTGCCTCTAATGATTCTTCTACAGAAGATATTTGTTTATCCAAAGCCCCCATTGCCCCTGTTAGATAACTCAATAAAGTTTGCTGGGTCTCACTGGGGACTCTTTTTGCTGTACTGGTCTGAGTACTTGGCAACTTTCTTTTGCCCATTATTGATTTCTTGGACCAGGATATAAAGCCTATAATTAGGTCCAACGGGCCCAAACTGTCCTTTTAACCCCTTTCGGTCAATGAAATCTTTAAAAATACCCGGGGGCGTGGCTTACCAGGCCAACATGGCGGACGTGTGCTAGAGAGCTCCGTCCAGCCCTACAGCAATCCTCCTGATATCCTGGCTCCCTTGGACTTGAAAGTGGTCCTGGTGGGGGCGATTTGACTCCTGACACCGGCGGCGACGTTCCGGTTCCCGATTTGAACGGCCGGTGAGTCTGCGGGCCGGTGCGGCTGATCTCGAGGGCCGCGTCCTGGGGGCCGCGTGTGAAGCCGGGGAGTGCCGTACAGGAGGCCTGGGAGGGCACGACAGGCAGCACTCGGCAGATGGAGGACGGCAGCCGGCCATCAGCTGGTCTCTGGCTGCAGCGGCAGATCTCTGCAGGGGTCGGATCGGCCCCGGTCCATTTCAAGCGATGTTCCCCCGGTGAGGAGACGGTGGGGGAGCGCTCTGCCCCGCGACCCGGGCAGTGGCTGGCATTACCAGAGTGCCAGCGGCGGCAAGGACATTGAGCGTCACGGCCTCTGATTTGTTTTCTGCGGCGGAGGTTGCTGCTCTGTTGGGAGTGGAGAGTGGGGGCCCCTCAGCCATATTCTATCCTTGTCTGGTTTGTTGATCAGCAGCTAGATCAGGCCTCGCTGGTGCGTGGAGGTGCGGAGGGCGCCGTCCAGCCAGACGCGGTGGCCTGAATCCTGGTGACACAGCCCGGGGGTCGCGCTGGGGCCCGGGTGTGCGGGGCCCGACCCCCCCCTGGAGCCATTGGCGGCACCACGAGGAGAGCGGCTGGGGGCAGCCGATCCTGCGGAGCACACACGGCAGAGCAGTGGTATGCGAGACCCGGAGGGAACGCTGTCTAGTGGTCGCTTGTGATTGTGTTGAGGGGGCATCCATAGTAGAGGCATTGGTGGCACAGATTCCCCCTCTCCCCTGCTGGCCAACGGCGTTTTCTCCCTGGAGGTGGCCCTGTCCGAAATAAGTTCCCGCACCAGGTATTGTAGGCGCTGGCCACTGGTGCCAGCGGTGTTATGACCTGCGGTGCCCCAGGACTGTAGTAGGAAAACGAGTGGGGAGCCGGTCTGCC
The DNA here is from genome assembly GCF_964263255.1 of Lissotriton vulgaris. NCBI lineage: Eukaryota > Metazoa > Chordata > Amphibia > Caudata > Salamandridae > Lissotriton > Lissotriton vulgaris. Next base: position 260,381,906 of record NC_141695.1, read on the forward strand.
CCAGAGGGCCTCGGCGGGGTGTCGGCGGGCATTCGCCATGACGAGGGGCAAAGGAGGCAGTGGCCCAGCCACGCATGGGCCCATCAACAAGTTTACTGGCTCAGTGATGGCAGGCAGTGCTGCGGGTCACACGTGGGATGCCCCGCCGGACAATGCAGCGTTACTGGCAGCAATCACCCAATCGCGAGACACACTGGACTCTAAGATTGGTGCAGTTGGGTCGGATGTGAGGCTGCTGAGGCAGGATTTGCGCAACGCAGTGTCCCGCTTAACATAGGCGGAGGCGCGGGTGTCGAGTGTGGAGGACGATGTCACTATCCTCAAACAGAAGGTGGCGAAGCTGGAGAGTACTCAGAAGGGTCTGGCGGTGCGGGTTGAGGATGCCGAAGGGAGGGCCAGGCGCAACAACCTGCGCTTTGTGGGTTTCCCGGAGGGATGTGAATCTGGCAACATGGAGCCGTTCCTCACGCAGTGGTTGGAGAGCTGGCTCCCTCCGGATGCCCTATCCCGCTGCTTTGTGATCGAGTGGGCACACCGGGCGTTGGCCCAGAAGCTGCCGTGGGAGCCCGGCCCCGCCCGGTCATCGCGAATCTTCTGAGCTACTTGGATTGGGACAAAATTCTGAAGCAGGCACGAGCCAAGGAACCCCTGCTCTATGAAAATCATCGAATTATGGTGTTCCCAGACTATACGCGTCTTGTGCAACAGCAGCGCCAGTCCTTCCTAGCAGCCAAGGCAAGGCTGCGGGAGCTCAAGCTGCCATAAGTCCTGCTCTTCCCGGTACGCCTCTGTGTGGTCTTTCAGTCCCGCACCTTGTTCTTTGACTCCCCGGAGGAGGTGTTCAGGTGGACGGATGAAACCGTGCAAGTGAGGTCCCACACGCCGCCCGGCCGGTTCTCTGACTCTTCGATGAGCAAGGGGATGTGGAGGGGCTTGCAGAGACCTCACAGATGAGGCAACAGGAGATCTAGATCCCAGAGGCGGTCGCTGTCCTGTTGGGGGCTTGGGTCTAGTCTCACCGCAACAGGTACTTCAGAGTTTCTTGAGGTATGGGGTGGGGGGTTGTTGGGGGTTGGGGCGGTTTGATTGTGGGGTTGACTTGCGCTTCCGTGCTGGGTTTCACTTGGAGGGTCCACTCTTCCTCTGGTCTACAGGATAGGGCCATAGGATTGCATGTTCTTAGATGGCTAGCGAGTTGCTAACTGTCCCGGGGTCCACGGGCGCCCTCCGCATCATTAGTTGGAATGTCTGAGGGATTCTTGATAAAATTAAACGGGGTGCGGTGCTGCACCAGGCCAAGAGGGTTGGGACTGACATTCTCCTCTTGGAAGAAACCCACCTGATGGGATCTAAGGTTCTCTGTCTACAGCGCTATGGCTACCAGCAGATCTTTCATGCAGGCTTTACACAGGGGTCTAGGGGGGTTGCAATTCTTATATACCGTAGGGTCCCTTATGTGCATGTACAACAGAGGCTGGATGGGCAGGGGCGCAATTTCTTTATCCAGGGAACCATTGGGGAAGTTCCGATAGTGCTGGGCTGTGTCTTCACCCCACCTCCTCTGCAATGGCATCTGGTAGAGCGGTTGTTGACACTCTGGTCTGATATGCCTGAAGGGATTTCTGTCATAGGGGGATTGGAATGATGTTATGGACCTATCCCGGGACAGACAAAGGACAGGTGAGAGTCGGGGGGCACTCAACCCATGAAGCTACACGTGCTGGCCTCCAGCCTTGATTGGGTGGACACGTCGCAGCTCCATCATGGTAATGAGGGATGGTTAACTTACCTCTCGTCGGTTCATGGGTCCTTCTCCAGGTTGGACTACCTCTTTGTCCCTAGAGGGGTGGCCTTGAGGGTGGTGTCCGCTGGTATTCACCCGCGGGGGTTGCCCGATCACTCCTCAATTTATGTAGTGCTGCAAATGGACGGGAGGCGGTCGCCCTTCTGATGGCGCCTCTCGGTGTGGCACCTCTCGAACAAAGGATATGCTAATCGCATGAGGGAGGTGATTGTAGACTTCCTGGCCATGAACGTGGGCTCGGTGTCTGGTGCGGCAACGGTTTGGGAAGCGATGAAGCCCACCCTCCGGGGTGTGGATGTAGCCTGGTGTGCGGTGACTCGCCGGCAGGGCCGGGAGGAACTGGTCCGGGCAGAAGCAGAGATTGAACAGCTGGAGCGTCAGAGTAGGGAGGCAAATGGGGGCGGAGGGGTGTAACGCCTGCTTCAGGTGCAGCAGTCTTATGCCGCTCTCCTCCTGGAGGAAGCGAGGCAAGTATGGCTGGCGACATGCAGCAGAATTTGCCAATGGGGAGATAAATCCGGTAAAATGTTGCATAGGCTATGTCAGGGTACCCTTAGTCCCCAGGCCCTTCTGGGAGTACTTGATGAAAGTGTAGCGCCACTAGTGGATCCCCAGGCCATTGCAGACAGCTTTGCCCATTATTATGCTGCCCTGTATGCCCCTCAGGAGTGCATCGTAGAGGAATGGGTGGATAGGTTTATCGCAGACCTTCCAATTGCTGTCGCGTCATCTGACGAGACGCGACAGCAATTGGAACTCCCCCTTTCGGATAAGGAACTCAGCAGGACCCTTGGGGAGCTCAATGCGGGAAAGGCGCCTGGCCCCAATGGGTTCCCAGCGAATTCTTTAGGAGGTACTTTCTCCAGCTAGCTCCACACTATCAAGCTGTGGTGGATTCCAGGGAGGTGAGCAGGCTTCCCCCGGACTGGCGGCATGCGGAGGTGGTTGTGTTTCAAAAGCCGGGCAGGCCTCTGGAGCAGCACGCCTCGTACCGCCCCATCTCCCTCTTAAATTTGGAGGCCAAGGTGCTGGCCAAGGCCTTGGCAAATTGCCTCTTGCTGCATATAACAGCCTTAGTACACTCGAACCAGGCAGGCTTTATGCCACAGCGGGTGACACAGCATAATATTCAGAGGGGGCATGAGGCGTTGGCGGCGGTCAGGAGGTTTGGGGTCCCTGCAGCCTTCCCTTTGGCGGATATGGACTGGGCGTTCGACTCCCTCAGCTGGGTTTACCTGTTCGCCCTGCTGAGCAGACTCAATTTCGGGTCCGGGTTTCTGTCGTATATCCTCCTTTTATACACCGATCTGACGGCATCGGTGAGAGTGGCCGGGGCTATATCATCTAGCTTCTCGGTGAGGCGCGGGACCAGGCAGGGATGCCCTCTATCACCATACTTATTTGCCTTAGCGATGGAGCCGCTGGCGGCCTGGGTGCGTATAGACCTGGTGTTTCCGACAGGATTGCGCTATACGCCGACAATGTCCTCTTCTTTTTGACTGAATTGGACAAGTCGGACCGAGGATCCTGGAGATTAAGCGTATCTTTGGGGAATCCTCCGGGATGTACATGAACCCCCGGAAGTCCACTCTGTGGGTACTGGGAGATCCCGGGATGGTGTGATCCTGGGCCTCTGCGCTGCAGCTGGCTGATGGAGGCCTTAAGTATCTGGGGGTGATCCTGTCGGACAAGCCGGAGGTGGCATGGGAGAGGAATCTGGCACTGGTGTGGGAACGAGTCGGGGTAGATATGAAGCTTTGGTCGTGCATATTAACGCCCCACCTTGTCCCTCACGTACTGCATTCACACTGCGCTCCCCGTTTTTCACACAAAATGTGCAAACACGTGCATCTTCGAGTATACATATTGGGAGGAAATGGTCGAAGATGCACGTGTTTGCACATTTTGTGTGAAAAACGGGGAGCGCAGTGTGAATGCAGTACGTGAGGGACAAGGTGGGGCGTTAATATGGAGTGGGAGTGTTTAATACATTGGGTGGCAACTTCGAGAGTAGTAGGAGAGCAATGATATATGTCAATGCGGAGACCACCTTTAGACGATAGGGTTTCGACGTAGTTAGTGTCTACATGTCATAAAAAGATATTATTTCGAAATGGTGTCAGACATCGTTTTGTAAAAGGTTTTTTTGCACGCTATGAATGTGATTCAAGCAACTAATGAGATACTATGTATTAAGCATTGACATGGTATGATGTTATATACCTAGTATTGTATGATGTTAATGAATACGTGTTTCTGTATTAATTTCAGCGCACCCTGACGAAGAGCACCTGATGCTCGAAATGCATTGGTTTTTTAATAAATGCTGTTTTGGATGAACCCCTGCATCTGTCGTGTTTGTGCAAGAGGTCCGGATGGGCACAGCACTCACATTAGAAATTTCAAAATGGCATAAATATCCTGTGTGTGGATTGAAGTAAAGGATGAAAAAATTCAGATTAACATAATAACTATGGTTGATGGTGGAAAACATTGGTCCAAAAATCAAAACGAAGAAAGTGTCTGCCAGATGGCGTTATGCAATTGTGCGGCCGGCTGGAGCAACAAGTTGCCCCCTCTATTTACCTAACCATCTATGGCCAGTCGGCGATCTTTAAAATGTTCGCGCTTCCCCAGCTGTTGTACCAGCTACAGAACCACCTATATCTGATAGTGCCTAAATGGTTTCAGCAGGTGAACTCAGCGCTGGGGCAGTTCCTTTGGGGGGCAGAGTGGTACGTGTGGCAATACGCAAGTGTTTTCTCTCCACTTACAGCAGCGGGCTGGCGACCTCAGATGTCCTGTCCTATTACCATGCCTCCCACCTCCTTGTGCTGAATGACTGGTCGTATGGGGACAGAGGGGACCCGGCGTATGCACTGGAGCGCCACCTGATGGATCCGCACAACCTACACAAAACCCAGCGCAACGGGCACCTACCAGGGCTTGCGGCCCTGCTGGGCTTTAAGGGATGGGATGCCATGGGGGTCTCGACCCTGGGTGATGTGGTGAGTTATGGGATGCTTAAGTCCTTCATGGAGCTTCAGAGGAAGTTTGACATGCCTAGAACTCAGCTCTTCCGCTACCTACAGCTCCGTCATGCGTTGTCCCCCAGTCTGGAGGGTATTGCCACACTTCCGGAGTTTAGCCCCCGGGAGGCCAAGGTCTTAATGGGAGATCTGGAGACCAAGAAGACTTCAAAGATCTATCAATCACTAGTCACTCACAGTGCTCCGACCCTGGGGTTGGGAGGGACGTGGGAGGAGGATGTTTGCACCTTGGAAGAGGAGGACTGGAGGTAGGCCCTGGATGCCCCTCGGGGGCAGCGCTCTTGAGTACTCCACAACTTGCTCCATTACATGTAATGGAGGGGGTCGGGGGCAATGCCTACAAGCGTCATTTGTTGCTTCTAGGGCTTACCTTAGCGAAGCGTGATATTGCTAGGAGATGGAGGGATGCCCAGGCTCCACCACTGTCTGCCTGGAAAAATGGCCTCAACTTCAATATAGGGCTGGAACAACCCATCTTCCTGGCCCGTGACTGCCCACGTAAACATTATAAAATATGGAAGAGGTGGGCTGATTATAGAGGGTTGTGGTTGGATGCTCTGGCTGTGCCTGCTGATCCCCCTGGGGGTTAACCAGGGGGACCTACTTATAGGGGTCTGGGACAGGCGGGAGGGGGTGGCGGGGGTGGGCGGGACCTATGGAGGGGTGCAGTTCTGTGGATCTCTATACGTGCTTGTTTACTATTCTTGCTTTGTGACCCTAAGTTATTCTCTGACTCGAACTCAATGGAATGTTGCGCAAGTTGGGGTGGGGGGATGGGGGGGAGTTACAGTTTGTTAGTGGCCCAATAGCTTCAGCCCCTTGGTGGTCTAGACTATCTTTATAACTGCTATGTGCCCTTCTGTGCTCGTTATAGGGCTGCAGCAGTGGTCTCTGGAACGCAGAACCCTGCAACTATGGAGGGCTTCCCTACAGGAGTTATATTCGATGGAAGTCTGGTTTAATTAGAGCATATATGATGGGCAACGTTGGATGGGTACGGTTTCGACCGAGGATGATGTGTAGCTCTTTAGATGACACCAGCGGGGTCATGCTGAGGTCAAAGATGTACAATGCTATTTGTTTTGTGTACGGAGCCCATCGGGGGAGGGTGTGGGGGGGGATGTTTGGTCCTGTATGTTTATTTTATGTACCCTGAAAAGTGATAACTTAATGGACTACGGACACAGTACTATTCGAATGCATAATGTTTTACCCATTCCCCAGGTTGTCCCACTGGATGTCACTGGCAGTTATATCCTGGCCGTGCTCTGCCTACGGGCGGGGATGGGTGTCGCCCAGACATGGAAATGTATGGTGTAATGCTCAATAATGTACTGTGTTGTGATCACTTAATAAAATATGTTTTAAAAAAAAATACCCAAGTTCTTTCATCATATGTGTACTAGAAAGTCTTATGCAGTAAATTACAACAAATTATTGAACCTTTTCTTCCCTTAGACAATAAAACCAATTGCAAAAACCCACAATAATACTTAAAAGAGGGACAGTTACTTGAGCATGTGTGACGAGTCCTTCCTTATAATCGAACGTCTGCTTAGTCCGTGAAAAAACCAAGAGATTAGGCCCAGCCCAGCCTCATCCGGGCACAGACTAGCAAGGACGGGCCCGCCCTTTGCTCGGGTGAGCCTGTGCAGGTCCCGCGCCGTGATAGCCCTTAACAGAGTTTTATAGGCCGGCTGGCTGGCGCTGCTCCTCACGTGAGAATGCAATGCCCCCTGGGAAATTAAGTCCCGGGCAGTCCGCGCTCCGTGCTCAGGGGCAGTAGGGATGGTATGCAATGGCCGGTGAAGGGCGAAGGCTTGACTCAGGACCCAGGCGATGTGGCAGCAAAACAGACAGGTAAGAGCGTCCCGCGCCGCGGGAGCCCCAACAGAGTTTTATAGGCCGGCTGGCTGGCGCTGCTCCTCACGTGAGAACGCAATGCCCCCTGGGAAATTAAGTCCTGGGCAGTCCGCGCTCCGTGCTCGGGGCAGTAGGGATGGTATGCAATGGCCGGTGAAGGGCGAAGGCTTGACTCAGGACCCAGGCGATGTGGCAGCAAAACAGACAGGTAAGAGCGTCCCGCGCCACGGGAGCCCCAACAGAGTTTTACAGGCCGGCTGGCTGGCGCTGCTCCTTGCATGAGAATGCAATGCCCCCTGGAAAATGAAGTCCCGGGCGGTCCGCGCTCCGTGCTCGGGGGCAGTAGGGATGGTATGCAGTGGCCAGTTGTGGGCGATGGCTTAACTCAGGACCCAGGCGATGTGGCAGCAAAACTGACACGTAAGTGTGTCAAGTGATCAACAAATCACTCAGACTAGCTGTTGTGTCCACAGCATGGAAACAAGCTAGGGTGACACCATTGCTTATAAAACCCTCATTGGACTAAAGAAAACAGAGAATTTTAGGCCAATTTCATTGCTTCTATGGCCTGCCAAGATCATGGGGGCATATATGGATTCCAGTCTCTCAGACCACTTAACCGTCAACAATACTTTAGATCCTTCGCAAAATGGCTTTCGCCCCGGACATAGTACTGAGTCAGCGCTTTTGGCAGTGACAGAGCATCTCTGGACAGCGGTAGATGCAGAACAGACATCGGCACTGATCTTCTTGGATCTTAGTGCTGCATTCGATACTGTGTCCCATGCAATCCTGTTACGCCGTTTGGAAGAGGCTGGCATTGGTGGTCTTGCTTTGAAGTAGTTAGCGGCATTTCTCTCTGATAGGACCTATCAGGCGATCGCTCCCCCTTTCTCCTCGTCCACCTTTCCCATCGAGCACGGGGTGCCACAGGGTTCTTCTCTGAGCCCTCTGCTCTTCAACTTGCATATACAACTGTTGGCCGCAATTGCCAAGAGCAGAGGACTGACTGTGATCTCCTACACCGACGACACTCAGCTGGTGGTAGTCCTCTCGAGCAACTCTAAGCACGAAGCCTTTAAGTTTTAAGGCGATCTTGCTGCAGTTGCCGGGTGGATGACAGCTAACTGCCTCCAGCTGAACGCCAGCAAGTCGGAGCTGTTGCTGGTGGGTAGGGATCAAGGGTTATGGAATGAGCATTGGTGGCCCACAAATCTAGGCACCCCCCTCCTCCTAAACAGGTTGTAATAAACTTGGGGGTTTGGATGGACACTTCGCTCAGTTTTCAGACCCAAACGAAGAAGGTGGGGGGCACTTGTTTCGGTCTGTTGCTTGGGCTTAAACCTATTTTGGGTTTCTTTGATGCCCCGACTAGACAGACTATCATTCAGACCTTGATTACATCTAGGCTTGATTACGCAAACTGGGGGCTAACAAAGTAGAAGTACACATGCTGCAGAGAGTATGGAACGCCGAAGCAAGAGCTCTTTGGGCCTGCGTAGGGTCTGCTCTGTGACTAAAACAACCCGTTGCCTTCATTGGCTGCCTGTGGCTCAACGGACTGAGTTCAAGGCTCTCTGCATAGCCTTTAAAATCTAGAAGCTCGCCTACCCTAACATTTTGTCTGATCTGCTCTCCTTTTATGTCCCCTCCCGCCAGCTTCATTCCATGGGCCAACATTTGCTAGTGGTCCCTCGGGTTAGGAGGACCCGGCCCGGTGGCCGTTCCTTCCAGTACAGAGCGGCCATTCTCTGGAATTCATTGCCCCTCCATATTCAAGCCCTCAGGAACTTTCTTGAATTCAGGAAAGATGTTAAAACTTTTCTCTTTCCTACTGTGTAGATTGCTCTGGTTCCTCTCTACGTTGTGATTGCCTATTTGCTGTTAGCGCCGGTACGCCTCTTGGCTGGGGTAGCTGTTGCGCTCTACAATTTTTTTTTAATAGAATTGAAATAGAAATAGCAGGCCCTTGATAACGATACATGTGAATATTGCATTGCCCATATATCAAATAGGCCACTGTAAAGGTCAGGTAGCCCCCAACACTTTTAGTATGAAATAAACCTTAACAAGACCTCACAAAATCCCACCCAGACACCTGCACATCCTGTTCCTCCAAGAACGATGGGGAGTGAGACCTAATAAATTTAGGGCAGCTTAGTTTGAGAGGAGCAACTATATCTAGAGCCTGAGAAATAGACATTTGAAAATCCATGAGAGATCTATTCTTATCAGAGGAGTTCATGCCATATTGGTTGGGAAACATGGAGAAGAATGAGCAATTGAAGACTTTCTTCCAAGGCCTTGTCTTTTTAAGATCTTCGATCTTGCGGCGGACAGTTTCCCTTTAATGGGGAACTGAAAGCTTATAGAAAATTAAAGAAAGAGTGGAGTCCACCTGAAGATCTAAGGCATTAATATAAACAAGTTCTAAGGTGTGCCCTGCACTGTGTGTAGGTCCAGCTACTTTTTGATTTAATCTCACTATCTCCAGATCAGAGAGTAGAAGTTGTGTTTATGGGTCTGAGCCTCAATCAAAGTTAAAATCTCCCAATAGCAGTAAATTGACGGAGGGAAGCACGTGGGAGAAATACATTCAGTAAATTTGTGGATGTAGTCTTTTTTTAGGTCCAGGTATGTGATAAGCTAAGTACCCTTCCATAATTCACCAGGCAGAGTTTCCAGAGTAAATATAAAGAGATCCACCCAGTCACCAAAGTGACTTTAACCAGGTCACCAAATGCATTAGCCACTCCATCCCCTTTTTTAGTCTCCCTATCCGATATAATCAAGCTGTAATTTCCAGGAAAAGCTATAGGAATACAGGGTAGAGTTGATGAATGAAGCCATGTCTCAGTGATGAAACATACATCCAGTTGATGAGTTTAATGAGGTCTCATATTTCAGTAGCATGTTTTGCAGTGAAACGAGCATTGCAGTGGAGGCCATTATTCAAAGACGGGTTGTAAACTTGATGAGTTTGTGTAAATTCACTGAACGGAGAGCAAGGAGTGTTCACTATGTCCGGATTGGAAGTAGGATCTCTCCGAGGGCCGGAGTCCATTTGCAGGAGTCATTGGGAATATGCCATGTTGCAACACCCATGGAATCTGTAGCATTCCCAGATGTATGGGAAGTTGTAAACCTGGGAATGTGTCACAATATAACGCCGAGGAAGGGGGGGGGGCGTTAGGGAGGTGCAGCGAGGAGAAATGTTTTCATTTTTCCTTGTTTTTTCCTCTTTCTATGTGTGCTGCCCTCTGCATCACACATAGAAATAGGAAATTGCCTAAATTAATTGATGGCACCACGGGTCAAGGGTTCCTGCATTGGCCCATGGCAGCCCATTTTCAGCACAGGTATAAAGGATAAGAATGCACCGTATCTCACAGACTCGTTTTGCAGTACGTGGCACATCAAGATTACTTGTGGCACTGCCCTGCACCAAAACCTCCTAAACGAGGCCCTGAATCTTCAGGAATGTTTTTGCTGGAAAAGCCTTATGGCTGATTTATATCTTGGTGGTAAAAATACTTCATTGCAATTGCAACATAGTATAAATTCCACCAATATAATGGTCCGCCCACCTGATTTAGATATGGGCGGACCACAGACACCTATCACCGCAGAGACTACTCTATCTGCGGTGTGATTAAAACCCTGAGATGACCCTGTGGAGTACGGGCCATCTGAGACAGACCTGTAATGCCGCCTAACTGATTAGGATGGGTGGCATTAGAGGTCAGTTTTCACTGCCTGTCATGGTCAGTAAAAACCTGGTAGTAAAAGGCAGTTAAAACTGTTAAATGCTCCCCTTGCCATGCAGAGTAAGGGAAGCATTGTCTTTTTTATCTTCAAAAAGAAAATCCCATTTATTTTCTAATTTAGTAAAAGAAAACTGTTTGGTGAAGGACTCCATCCTGCTGAAGGATCCTTGCACCAAACAGAAAAATGCATTGACAGAAACTGACATGAAAACGGTTCGTGGCAATGATTTATAAATGGTCGCCAGCTTGGCTCTGTTACATGAGAGCTTCTTAGGGCAGAAGATAAAGGAAGTGATATTTCTTATCCTCATCAAAATAGACATTGAGGAAAGATTAAAATACATTTCAGCATAATTTAATACATTTTAGTGTTAGCATTCTCTCTAAGACATGATGATGCTTCAAGGGGCATTTCTGTCATCCAGATGAAATAGTTTGAGTGCTTAAACAGCAGGGCTGAATTCACTTTAATGAACAGTTTAACTTTCTTGCCATGTAGATAGCTTCTACCAGGCCCTTTTGAATTTTCTGGTGATATATTCCCCGAAGGTCAGGTTCATGTTTACTGCAAATCTGAGTGACTTGGCATTGGGCAAAAATTGGTTGGGGTTGCCATCCAGCCAGGTTCATGTTATCGAGCAAGCTTTGGACTAGATGTTGCTTGTTGTTCTTGGCCAATATCGGGTAATGTTTTAGTGGAACTGACCTTCAGGTAGTTGCTGGACATCCATGTCTAGATGAGGTGCAGGCACAGTATGAGCATTGTGTTGGGCTCGCTCCGATCGTTTGTGTGTGGGGCAGAGCAAGCCAGAAAAAAAAGGTGCTGAGCAGGATGGAAGAGCGCTTCACGTTCTTGCTGATGCATGCATGTCTCCTGTCCTGCCTATCTACACTTACTTCTTATGACTTCTGGGTAGCTCCGATGGCTGTTGGAGTCCTCTCGCTGGAACCCTGGTGTAGCCTCGCTGATGTTTCCCGATGCTGCGTGGCAGTCAATATTGTTTCTGCTCCGCTATTGTTTCCCTACGCTGTGGGGGCCTTCCATATCAGTCCTGCTCTGTTGTTGTTTCCTGATGCAGTGGGGGCCTTCAAATCTTGGTTCTTCTCCGCTGTTGTTTCCCGACACTACAAGGACCATCAATATTGGTTCTGCTTCACTGATGTTTTCCAACAACGCGAGGGCCTTCTCAGTTTCCCATGTTACGGCAATTAACCCGATGCCATGGGGGCCTTTAGTTGTTCCCTAAAAAGAAAAGGGGAGCATAAAGACATTTCTCACAAAGAATCCAAGTCTTCCATATGGTAACATTCATTCTACTATTGTATTAAGTATACATGATACCTATCTGAGTTAGTATCCGTTGTTGATTGAGATTCTGCTCCCTTGCTTGCACTGCTTGATGGCTACAAATAAGAAACATAGATAATATTAGTCTCCTGAGATTAAAGGGACTGTATTATATTCTTAGTAACTAGGCCTGCACATTTTTTTGTATGTTTTTGTATTATTTATTATCCTTTCAGGGAGAATATGTTTTTTGGTTTTCTCCTGGTTCTATTGGATATGAATACGTTGGGGCTTATTTAGATTCTAGGCCAAACCTCATTAAGGTTGGTTGTATGTACACCTCTTTTAATAACTGTGTCATGTTGTCCTAAGTATTTGCTCATAATGTCATATCTTATATATATATATATATATATATATATATATATATATAAGTTTCACAAGTTGCCCAAAAGCGGAGTGCACTCCCTGTTAGCACTCTCCAGGTAAGGGAAGAAGCAAATGCAGTCGGCGCCCGCAGAGCCTGACGCGTTTCGGGTTCACCACCCTTCTTCATAGGCATATCTGCATATTGTGAGACTGCAAGCAAACAACAACCAGTTTCATTAGTCCCTCTTTTATTGCTACTACCATCTGAATCACCTGCGCTTCTTCCCTTACCTGGAGAGTGCTAACAGGGAGTGCACTCCGCTTTTGGCCAACTTGTGAAACTTATATAAATACGGCCGACCCGGCCGGGGAGAGCACCGCTGCACATCAGAGCGGTTCCACTGCTGGTTCTGGAATCGGCGGAACGGACCTGTCTGCACAAAATTTGAACAGGGGAGTGCCTTGCAAGTGCTTTCGCGAATGTGGATATATTTTATTGAGAGAACTGCATGCAGCCCACTTGGGTGATATAATGAACTTCCAGTCCCAGCGTACATCGCTTTGAATTGATCACCTGAGATGGAACTTTGGGAATACGCAGGTGATTCAGATGGTAGTAGCAATAAAAGAGGGACTAATGAAACTGGTTGTTGTTTGCTTGCAGTCTCACAATATGCAGATATGCCTATGAAGAAGGGTGGTGAACCCGAAACGCGTCAGGCTCTGCGGGCGCCGACTGCATTTGCTTCTTCCCTTACCTGGAGAGTGCTAACAGGGAGTGCACTCCGCTTTTTGGCAACTTGTGAAACTTATATAAATACGGCCGACCCGGCCGGGGAGAGCACCGCTGCACATCAGAGCGGTTCCACTGCTGGTTCTGGAATCGGCGGAACGGACCTGTCTGCACAAATTTGAACAGGGGAGTGCCTTGCAAGTGCTTTCGCGAATGTGGATATATTTTATTGAGAGAACTGCATGCAGCCCACTTGGGTGATATAATGAACTTCCAGTCCCAGCGTACATCGCTTTGAATTGATCACCTGAGATGGAACTTTGGGAATACGCAGGTGATTCAGATGGTAGTAGCAATAAAAGAGGGACTAATGAAACTGGTTGTTGTTTGCTTGCAGTCTCACAATATGCAGATATGCCTATGAAGAAGGGTGGTGAACCCGAAACGCGTCAGGCTCTGCGGGCGCCGACTGCATTTGCTTCTTCCCTTACCTGGAGAGTGCTAACAGGGAGTGCACTCCGCTTTTGGGCAACTTGTGAAACTTATATAAATACGGCCGACCCGGCCGGGGAGAGCACCGCTGCACATCAGAGCGGTTCCACTGCTGGTTCTGGAATCGGCGGAACGGACCTGTCTGCACAAAATTTGAACAGGGGAGTGCCTTGCAAGTGCTTTCGCGAATGTGGATATATTTTATTGAGAGAACTGCATGCAGCCCACTTGGGTGATATAATGAACTTCCAGTCCCAGCGTACATCGCTTTGAATTGATCACCTGAGATGGAACTTTGGGAATACGCAGGTGATTCAGATGGTAGTAGCAATAAAAGAGGGACTAATGAAACTGGTTGTTGTTTGCTTGCAGTCTCACAATATGCAGATATGCCTATTAAGAAGGGTGGGTGAACCCGAAACGCGTCAGGCTCTGCGGGCGCCGACTGCATTTGCTTCTTCCCTTACCTGGAGAGTGCTAACAGGGAGTGCACTCCGCTTTTGGGCAACTTGTGAAACTTATATAAATACGGCCGACCCGGCCGGGGAGAGCACCGCTGCACATCAGAGCGGTTCCACTGCTGGTTCTGGAATCGGCGGAACGGACCTGTCTGCACAAAATTTGAACAGGGGAGTGCCTTGCAAGTGCTTTCGCGAATGTGGATATATTTTATTGAGAGAACTGCATGCAGCCCACTTGGGTGATATAATGAACTTCCAGTCCCAGCGTACATCGCTTTGAATTGATCACCTGAGATGGAACTTTGGGAATACGCAGGTGATTCAGATGGTAGTAGCAATAAAAGAGGGACTAATGAAACTGGTTGTTGTTTGCTTGCAGTCTCACAATATGCAGATACGCCTATGAAGAAGGGTGGTGAACCCGAAACGCGTGAGGCTCTGCGGGCGCCGACTGCATTTGCTTCTTCCCTTACCTGGAGAGTGCTAACAGGGAGTGCACTCCGCTTTTGGGCAACTTGTGAAACTTATATAAATACGGCCGACCCGGCCGGGGAGAGCACCGCTGCACATCAGAGCGGTTCCACTGCTGGTTCTGGAATTGGCGGAACGGACCTGTCTGCACAAAATTTGAACAGGGGAGTGCCTTGCAAGTGCTTTCGCGAATGTGGATATATTTTATTGAGAGAACTGCATGCAGCCCACTTGGGTGATATAATGAACTTCCAGTCCCAGCGTACATCGCTTTGAATTGATCACCTGAGATGGAACTTTGGGAATACGCAGGTGATTCAGATGGTAGTAGCAATAAAAGAGGGACTAATGAAACTGGTTGTTGTTTGCTTGCAGTCCCACAATATGCAGATACGCCTATGAAGAAGGGTGGTGAACCCGAAACGCGCCAGGCTCTGCGGGCGCCGACTGCATTTGCTTCTTCCCTTACCTGGAGAGTGCTAACAGGGAGTGCACTCCGCTTTTGGGCAACTTGTGAAACTTATATAAATACGGCCGACCCGGCCGGGGAGAGCACCGCTGCACATCAGAGCGGTTCCACTGCTGGTTCTGGAATCGGCGGAACGGACCTGTCTGCACAAAATTTGAACAGGGGAGTGCCTTGCAAGTGCTTTCGCGAATGTGGATATATTTTATTGAGAGAACTGCATGCAGCCCACTTGGGTGATATAATGAACTTCCAGTCCCAGCGTACATCGCTTTGAATTGATCACCTGAGATGGAACTTTGGGAATACGCAGGTGATTCAGATGGTAGTAGCAATAAAAGAGGGACTAATGAAACTGGTTGTTGTTTGCTTGCAGTCTCACAATATGCAGATATGCCTATTAAGAAGGGTGGGTGAACCCGAAACGCGTCAGGCTCTGCGGGCGCCGACTGCATTTGCTTCTTCCCTTACCTGGAGAGTGCTAACAGGGAGTGCACTCCGCTTTTGGGCAACTTGTGAAACTTATATAAATACGGCCGACCCGGCCGGGGAGAGCACCGCTGCACATCAGAGCGGTTCCACTGCTGGTTCTGGAATCGGCGGAACAGACCTGTCTGCACAAAATTTGAACAGGGGAGTGCCTTGCAAGTGCTTTCGCGAATGTGGATATATTTTATTGAGAGAACTGCATGCAGCCCACTTGGGTGATATAATGAACTTCCAGTCCCAGCGTACATCGCTTTGAATTGATCACCTGAGATGGAACTTTGGGAATACGCAGGTGATTCAGATGGTAGTAGCAATAAAAGAGGGACTAATGAAACTGGTTGTTGTTTGCTTGCAGTCTCACAATATGCAGATACGCCTATGAAGAAGGGTGGTGAACCCGAAACGCGTGAGGCTCTGCGGGCGCCGACTGCATTTGCTTCTTCCCTTACCTGGAGAGTGCTAACAGGGAGTGCACTCCGCTTTTGGGCAACTTGTGAAACTTATATAAATACGGCCGACCCGGCCGGGGAGAGCACCGCTGCACATCAGAGCGGTTCCACTGCTGGTTCTGGAATTGGCGGAACGGACCTGTCTGCACAAAATTTGAACAGGGGAGTGCCTTGCAAGTGCTTTCGCGAATGTGGATATATTTTATTGAGAGAACTGCATGCAGCCCACTTGGGTGATATAATGAACTTCCAGTCCCAGCGTACATCGCTTTGAATTGATCACCTGAGATGGAACTTTGGGAATACGCAGGTGATTCAGATGGTAGTAGCAATAAAAGAGGGACTAATGAAACTGGTTGTTGTTTGCTTGCAGTCTCACAATATGCAGATACGCCTATGAAGAAGGGTGGTGAACCCGAAACGCGCCAGGCTCTGCGGGCGCCGACTGCATTTGCTTCTTCCCTTACCTGGAGAGTGCTTACAGGGAGTGCACTCCGCTTTTGGGCAACTTGTGAAACTTATATAAATACGGCCGACCCGGCCGGGGAGAGCACCGCTGCACATCAGAGCGGTTCCACTGCTGGTTCTGGAATCGGCGGAACGGACCTGTCTTCACAAAATTTGAACAGGGGAGTGCCTTGCAAGTGCTTTCGCGAATGTGGATATATTTTATTGAGAGAACTGCATGCAGCCCACTTGGGTGATATAATGAACTTCCAGTCCCAGCGTACATCGCTTTGAATTGATCACCTGAGATGGAACTTTGGGAATACGCAGGTGATTCAGATGGTAGTAGCAATAAAAGAGGGACTAATGAAACTGGTTGTTGTTTGCTTGCAGTCTCACAATATGCAGATATGCCTATGAAGAAGGGTGGTGAACCCGAAACGCGTCAGGCTCTGCGGGCGCCGACTGCATTTGCTTCTTCCCTTACCTGGAGAGTGCTAACAGGGAGTGCACTCCGCTTTTGGGCAACTTGTGAAACTTATATAAATACGGCCGACCCGGCCGGGGAGAGCACCGCTGCACATCAGAGCAGTTCCACTGCTGGTTCTGGAATCGGCGGAACGGACCTGTCTGCACAAAATTTGAACAGGGGAGTGCCTTGCAAGTGCTTTCGCGAATGTGGATATATTTTATTGAGAGAACTGCATGCAGCCCACTTGGGTGATATAATGAACTTCCAGTCCCAGCGTACATCGCTTTGAATTGATCACCTGATATGGAACTTTGGGAATACGCAGGTGATTCAGATGGTAGTAGCAATAAAAGAGGGACTAATGAAACTGGTTGTTGTTTGCTTGCAGTCTCACAATATGCAGATATGCCTATGAAGAAGGGTGGTGAACCCGAAACGTGTGAGGCTCTGCGGGCGCCGACTGCATTTGCTTCTTCCCTTACCTGGAGAGTGCTAACAGGGAGTGCACTCCGCTTTTGGGCAACTTGTGAAACTTATATAAATACGGCCGACCCGGCCGGGGAGAGCACCGCAGCACATCAGAGCGGTTCCACTGCTGGTTCTGGAATCGGCGGAACGGACCTGTCTGCACAAAATTTGAACAGGGGAGTGCCTTGCAAGTGCTTTCGCGAATGTGGATATATTTTATTGAGAGAACTGCATGCAGCCCACTTGGGTGATATAATGAACTTCCAGTCCCAGCGTACATCGCTTTGAATTGATCACCTGAGATGGAACTTTGGGAATACGCAGGTGATTCAGATGGTAGTAGCAATAAAAGAGGGACTAATGAAACTGGTTGTTGTTTGCTTGCAGTCTCACAATATGCAGATATGCCTATGAAGAAGGGTGGTGAACCCGAAACGCGTCAGGCTCTGCGGGCGCCGACTGCATTTGCTTCTTCCCTTACCTGGAGAGTGCTAACAGGGAGTGCACTCCGCTTTTGGGCAACTTGTGAAACTTATATATATATATATATTTATATTTATATATATAAATCAATAACCATTTTGTTAAATATCAATACACCTTAGTGAAAAAGGGAATTCTCCAGGTAGCTATCCTATCGCATTATAAATCGGACCTCAGTGTTATTTTCATTCTACATCCTTTTTGTAATACATACACCCTTATTTCCACTTCAGGAATCACATAAATGCCTTTTTCCCCCTTCTCCCTTTCCTTGTTTTGTTTTCCCTCTTCCCCCATATCTACTGTGTTAGCTTTGACATTTTGGTCTGACATTGGTGGGTGTGGGAAGTTGGGACCTATCATCATATCTTCCGAGACCAACAGGTGAGAATTACATATTAGATGTCTGAAGCAGTGAAGACTATCAAATGTGTTGAGAATAGTGGTGAATTGTAATGCTCTCAATGGCAAGTAGTCTCTCAAGGAGATCCATGTAGGTGGTCAAAGAGGACTCAAAGAGGACAGGGGACAAGATGGAAATTTAGACCACCCCACAGATGATAGGGATCATCTGGAACATAGAGATGGCCATGTAATCATACTGGTACCACCTGAGTATAGGTACTGAGGATGGTCCACATGGCCTAATTTTGTTCAGGTGTCCACAGATAAGATTCAGGCAGTCATTAAAGGGATACAGAAGTGAACATGTGAATCTACTCTACTGAACAACATAGGCTACAATGAATAAATACTGATATTTTTGTAAACAGTTAAGAATCTATGGTGGATCTTTTATAAAGATATTCTTCAAATAAAATCAATTAAGCGCCCGATTTAAAGCTTTGAGGATGTAAGAGGATGTCCCATGCACCGTATTACAAGTTTATTACAATATATAGCACGTATAATACAGCAGATAGGATATGCATCTTGTTTTGATGGAGCATTGGTCAGCCAAACTATAAATCAGGCCCTAAATCATTTGCAAAATTCATACCTTGCAAATCTGTACTACAGCATATGGTCTGACTGACTTTGTCAATTTCCCCATTCCAAATAGTGCTTTGAATAACTAAAGAGTTAAGAAAAAGGCTGAGTTTGTGTATCACATATAAGGCTTTCTCTTGAAAAACGTAATGAATTGCCTTATTCTTTACTTACAATTTAACATGTTTAATATATATGCTAAAGTTGCCAATATGCTTCTTCATATCATTCTAACAAGAGTTAGTTGTTAGCACATATATTATGTCCTCATTGTAGCTAAACCTGTGTAGCCTTCACCATTATTTTTGAGGAGTAATAACCATCCATACTGGGCTGCACACGTTATTAGTCAAATGCGTTAATGTCAAAGACAGTATACAATGTGTAGAAACTTTAAAATCAATGTCATTCTGTTGGACCTTACAATTTTAGGATGGTCTTCCACCCAACATTATGCCTTCCTTTTCCATTTTCTGACCACGCTTTTGCTGGTATTAGGACTCTGCACACTTTACCACTGATAACCAGTGCTAAACTGCTTGTGCTCACTCCCCTAATCATGGTAATATTTGTTCATCCCAAATTGGCATATTTAATTTACTTATATATCCCTGGTTAAGTGGTAATACATGTACCCAGGTCCTGGAAATTAACTGCTACTAGTGGGCCAGCACTACTGATTGTGCCACCCACATAAGTGGCATTTTCACCATGTTTAAGGCCTGCCATTGCAGAGCCTGTGTGTGCAGTTCACACCTCCATATCAACCTGGTAAAATAAACTTTTTGCCAGTTCCAAACTTTCCCATTTTATACATATAAGTCAACCCTAAGGTAGACCCTGGTCTGGACTGCTGGACTGCTGGACTCCTGCTTTGCTGTGCCGATTGCTGTCTGCTGTCCTCTTGCCTGGGTGAGAAGGACTGGACCCAGTCCAGAGTGACTCCAAGGGCTGGCTGGCTGGCCTCCTGATCTGGTCTCAGGGACATAACTGAACTGATGCATCATCTCTGCTGAGTGATGCACCCCCGAGAAGGGCCAACACATCTTCTCAGCTGAGTGGCGCATTCCAGAGCAGAACTGAAGCATTACTGCTGCTGCATGGATTGGACCAGTCGCAAAAAACTTGCATGGCTGCCACCTCCCACATCTTGGGACCTTGCATTGCCTTTGAACTGCTACTGCACAACACTGTCGTGACCTGACAAACAGACGACAGACAGGGCAACAGGACAGATGGACGTTAGGACCCTGTGGGTCATGAGGGAGGTGACCAGGTCACCGGACACCACATCCAGCTAGGGGACAGGAAGGACGACACACAGAACCAGGACTGACCAGAGGACAGACGTGCAGATGACCGCTCCTGTTAAAGCCAATAAAAGAAGATTGCAACCACTAACCTGTGTCTGGTGTTTGGTGTGTCCACTGCTACCAGGAACGATACGACAACTGGCGACGAAGCGACGTACCCATCTGCGTGCTCATCGGCAGAAAACGGCGATTTTAGACCAGGAGCCCACCCTGGATCGCATCGTGCCCAGAAGAAGAAGAGGGGCCCAGAAGACTGCCCAAAGCGCCAACAAAGAAGACCAGCGACGTGGGAGCCCACCCCAACCGCCGCGAGAGAAGAACAGACTCTGCCGGTAAGCGCCGTGCAGAGCAGCGCGAAGTTCAAAGGACTGGCCCGAGCTCACGCGAGAGTTTCGGTGGCCATTTTGAGGTCAGGCGTGAGAGCCAATCAGCAAGCAGCATCGTGCGGGCGGCCATTTTGAGGTCAGGCAATAGCGCGATTGGCTGCGAAGTATCGCGAGACTATCGGCGGCCATTTTGGGATCAGGCAAACGAGCCAATAGGAAGGCAGGACGACGAGGCGGCCATTTTAAAGTCAGAAAAAGATCGTAAACAAAAGGAAAGTGCCGAGTTAGAAGAGGAAGAAAAGAAATAAAGCACAGACAAAGCCAAAGACAGCAAATAAAGGCTGGACAAAGAGAAACAAAGAGAAAAAGAAGCAAAAGACTTAAGAAAACAAAGTGATATAGAGAAAAGAAGAAGAAAAGAGGAAAGAAGATAAAGAGAAAAGAAGATAAAGAGAAAGGAGAAAGAGCAGATAAAGGCAAGGATGGCAGACCCGAAGCCCAGCGCACAATACAGGAGGCCACTGCCGTTCAACCTATCGGAGCCACAAACAGGAATAAGGTGGGAGAAGTGGATCAGACGGTTCAAAAGATATATGGAAGCAACAGACGTAACAGAAGGAAAGAGACTAGGGCTACTGCTGAACCTAGCAGGGGATGACATCGAAGAACTTCTAGTGACACTACCAGCCGAAGAAATAAAGACACATGAGACACTAAAGAAATGCCTAACGGCCAAATTCGACCCACAACGGAATATTGACTTCGAACGATACACATTCACTATTGCATGTCAACAAGTGGATGAGACGCTGGATGACTTTGCGACAAGGCTGAGAAAATTAGTGCCACATTGTGAATTTGACAAGTTTGACAACGAACAAGCAATACGACTACGGATCATTGAAGGCTGTCGCGACAGAGGATTCAGTGCAAGAATCCTCAAAGAACCGATCTCATTGGAGAACATCCTGTCTCTGGCAAGAGTAGAGGCGAGAGCAATGGCACATGCTAAAGAAATTGAAAGAGGGAAGAACGTTGAAATAGAAACTGCACACTACGTGACGAACAAATATCGCACAGGCCGGTGGAGGAATGACCGGGGAGAACAAACAGAGAGGAGACAACACGAAGGAACATGCTACAAATGTGGAATGGAATTTCCACACAGAGGTCCGTGCCCCGCGTTTGGCCAGACCTGCAGGAGATGTAACGGGAGGAATAATTACGGTAGTATGTGCCAAAGCGCACAACTCAGAGATGACAGGAGAACAACAGGAAGACAACAAGAGTCGACAACAAGACACGTCAGATATGTCGACAGAGAAACAAGAAGCTCATCGCGAGGATCAGGCGAAGATGAGGAAGAAGAGAAAGTGGAAAGACTATACCACATGTCGGAGGTCCACATAAAACTGAGTGGGGAAAACAGAAAAGGAGAAACAACAACTCGCACAGGCAATAGCACCCAGGAAAAGATGGACCTGGCAAAGATAGGAGTCGGAGAACATGAAGCAGAATTTGTACTAGACAGTGGTGCAACATGCAATGTCATTTGTGCATCAGAATACGAGAAAATGGAGTCAAAGCCGACACTGAGAGCGTCCAAAGTGAAGATCTTCACCTGGGGGTCAAGGAAAGAGGTAACAAACTTGAGAAAGTTCACAAGGGAACTGACATATAAAGACAAAAAGAACAAAGAAGACATACATGTGCTGAAAGGCGACATACCAGGACCATGCCTGCTAAGCAGCAACGCCGCCCAAACAATGGGTCTCATAACTATGACGTACAACAAAAAGGAAAATGAGCAACATGCTGAAAACAAGCAAAGAAAAGAAACAGGGACCAGAGAAAGAGGAAGGGCACGAAAAAGAATAACTGAAAGACCAGACAAAGCAAAGGGCGGCCGTAGAAAGAGAGGAGCCAACAGAGGTAGCGCCAGCTGGCCCAGGACATTGGGCGCACGACAAGGAGTCAGAAGTGGAAAAATAGAAGCTGGCCCGCGGAGAGCAGCAGGAGGACAACAACCAAACAAAAGAAAAAGACGATGGCAGAGAACAGTGACCGAAAATGAATGCAAGGAGACAAAGAGACTAAGCGATAAAACATAGGAGTCAGAATGTAGAGAGACGAGTCAATGATGACATCTCTCTCTCTATCTCTCTCTCTCTCTCTCTCTCTCTCTCTCTCTCTCTCTCTCTCTCTCTCTCTCACTGCAACAATGAGTCAATGATGTAAAAGGGTGGTGGCGCAGAATTGATCATTAGAACCGTACCACATGTCGTGACCTGACAAACAGACGACAGACAGGGCAACAGGACAGATGGACGTTAGGACCCTGTGGGTCATGAGGGAGGTGACCAGGTCACCGGACACCACATCCGGCTAGGGGACAGGAAGGATGACACACAGAACCAGGACTGACCAGAGGACAGACGTGCAGATGACCACTCCTGTTATAACCAATAAAAGAAGATTGCAACCACTAACCTGTGTCTAGTGTTTGGTGTGTCCACTGCTACCAGGAATGATACGACAAACGCTTTTAAAGACACAAGCTCCTCTCATCCTTCATCGATGGCTGCTATATGACAATGCGTAAACTCCGCATCGCAGCTTCACCACTCCTCGGAATCGACACCTCACCTCTGCTCCACCCCACATCCTCAGACCGGACTTCACATCCCATGCCCCATCAACAGGATCCTCAAAGTCGACGCAATAGCACCTCGAACCGCAGACTTTCCTCATCTCGGAACCAATGCATTGCATCTGCTGCACAACGCATCTTCAAGAAGGAGCCACACAACTCTCAGCAACCAGGGTTTATGGTACTTTGTTCAGCATACCCAACTGGGCCCCTTTAGCAAGCCCACTCACCATCTCGGTCAGCCTGAACTTGTGACGATCTCGGTCCGTCACAACCCGATATCCACAGTAGTGCTTTGCAGTCCTTGTTTATACTATAAAATTAAAAAATCAATATCTTCAGTTCTACTAATTGGATTTTTGTTGTTTTGGTCTTGTTTCATTTCTTAAAGTCAGATCTATTGTTCTATCCTTGTGTGGGATCTTTTTGTGTGGTGATTTCATTGTTATACTGTTTGAAGTGTTGCACAAATACTTTATACACAGCTTCTAAGTTAACTCTGACTGCTCTCTGCCAAGGAACCAGAGGGTGACCACAGTTTAAGTTAGGGTTTGCCTGCCCTTTACACTGACTAGGATTGTGGTTGCTGCTTC
Organism: Lissotriton vulgaris; assembly: GCF_964263255.1. Lineage (NCBI taxonomy): Eukaryota > Metazoa > Chordata > Amphibia > Caudata > Salamandridae > Lissotriton > Lissotriton vulgaris. The sequence goes on from NC_141695.1 coordinate 260,405,350, forward strand.
ACCTGACTTGCACCCCAGTCAACCAGCAACCCAATTTCTAATGCCTTCACTACTGGAGCAGGTAATCAATTGAACAATGAAACATTCTCTGTTTGTTTCAGATTCAGATTTGTTCCTACGAGCCACCAAAGAAGCAGAATTCCATGATGATGAAAATCAAACTCTTCCTTCTTCTTCTCGTCCTTTGTGAGTATACATGAACTCCAAAACATATAACGAGTTACCATAGTAAAGAGCACAATTTTTCATAAGAGTGTGTAAACTACTAAGAAAACAGAGAGGTAGAAAACAAGCGCTGCTTTCTTTTAGATTATAATTTGTACAGATGTTGGACAGCAATCATTGGCATATGAAGGAGGAGATATAAATTTTCCCTAGGGGCCATATTACACTAAGTGCCCCATATGTGCAGCAGATATGCATAACTGCTTTCTTTCCCCTAGGCACTTTGGTATTACAGAAGGGGCCACAGGCGCCTGAGCAGTCCCTTCTGTAATTCAGACTGTAATGCGCTAAATGTGTGCTGGTGTGATCTTGAGCGGGTGTTTCCTCATTTGCATGGGGGTGTAGTCCCATGCACATGAAGAAACACTTTGCCACAGTGCCTGTGCCATATTACAAACATGGACACATATTTAAAGGAGCTGTCAGGCCGTGCAATAACAATGCACCACAAAGAGGTGGCACATGCTAAGTACATCCTTCAGCACGTGCCCCTTGGAAGGTTGGAACAAAGGACCTATGGACATCTGCCTGTAGGTGAGTATAGTGGTGGGCATAGTCACTTGTGGTAGGGACATCTTTGCACCTGCTCATTGAAAGGACGGCCAGTGGCTTCAAAAAGTCAGCTGCGCTGGCAATAGCCTACTAATTGAGATTGGGTTTGTCTGCTCAGTTAGTTCCTGATTTGCCCAGTTTAAGGTGTAGAGTGGTTATTTACAGGATATTACTTATTAGCGTATTTATACAAATCGATGCTTGCAGCCATCCATTCAGAATTCTGTATTGTAGCAAATCATACTTGCAGGCCTTCATTAAAAATAAAGTCTGCCTCTCTTAACTTAGCCAATATTTCCCAACTTATTGTTCATGTATGGGTAACTGTTCATGTCTGCTTTTCATTTCCCATTTTTAGGCTAAGTCATAACATCTTCTTTTATGAGAGATATTGTTGTGGACCATTGTAATCATGACTTGGTTTGCAGTTAGAAATGCCAAGTACTGTCTATCCATTACAAATCCGAATTTACTTTGTACCCCCAACATTCAGATATTGATAGGCATTTTCAGAATCATAGATTTTAAGCATTGCAAATTCTCTCTTGTAATGGAGCTCAAATATAATTGACATTCAATGCTTATGACCTGTACCAATTTGTATCTATTATTTTATCATTTTACATTATTATTGCATTGTGCCCCTCTGCAAAATCCGAGGAAGAAGCAATGGGTCCCTGACTGGAGAAATGGGGCTTTTGATAACTCTCCCGAGCTGCCGCATTGCTCTTGCTCCTGTCTTCCTCTTGCTTTTTCCCCACTTTTATAGTAAAATCTCCATGTTTTTCCCTCCTTTTCACTGCTTTCTCCTTGTTTTTCCCCCGAGACTTGGAGGATGTCATCAGTGATGTCATCAGTGATGTCACTGACCATGTCCATAATGATGTAATATGTGACATCATTAGCAATGCATTGCGATGGCACGAGTTATAGTTAGTTGAACTAACTATAACGGCTGAATTTCTCTGGTTTTGTATGAGTGAAATGTCAAACTAACTATAACGTCCCTGAAGCCGGTGTTTTTTTTCATGAATATACATATATATATATATTCCCCCGTTATAGTTAGTTCAGCTAACTATAACTTGCGCACCCGCAATCCACTGCTGATGACGTCACATATTACATCACTCATAACATGGACATCACTGATGACATCTCAAATGACATCACTGATGACATCACTGATGACATCATCCAGTGAATGTGTGTATTTCTGGAAAATAAATATTCTTTATATATGTATATCTAACGGTCGATGGAAGAATAAATGGGTAAATAAGTGTTTAAATGGATGTTTATTTGGTAAAATTGATTGTATAACTGACTTATTAAGTGTATCTTAGTAAATACATGTATTAGCGAGTAATGTTTAAATATGTAAATACCTGTATGCGTGTCTCACTTTGTGTATAAGTGGCTGCATGGGTTGGTGAGAAGCTACATGAGTGTCTATATGGGATATTAGTTAGTTTTTTTAGTATCAGTATGAGTGTCTGTATGGTTTGGTGGGGGTATTACTTAGCGCATAGATGCATGAATGACTGACTCACTGTTTGTATGTGTTTTGAAGACAACATGTGTGCAGGACTATATGGGTGGATGAGTGTGTGTATGGGTGTGTTAGTGAGTGAATGACTGTCTCAATAGTGTCTTTATGAGTAACTACATATGTTTTAAACTAGTATACATAAGTATTGATGTATATTAAGTGATTTTATATGAGAGTGAGAGATTGGTAGAGTTCCTGTGTAAATAAGTATGTGTTTCTATAAGTGATTGTTTAAGATAGTATGTATACGTTTCTGTAGAAGTAAGTGTAGTGGTGTGTGTATAGCTGTATATGCAAGTAAATGGTTGTTTGATACATTATTTGCATGTGTGAGTATGTGTGTGAGTAACTTTATGTATGAGTGTAGGTGTGTAACAGAATCTATAGGTGTATGAGTACATATGATGAGTGAGTACATGTATGAGTGACTATATGGAACTGTTGGTGAATGAGTGGATGTGTATGTAGATTTTGGAATTACTGAATAGGTTGTTCTAACTGGTATTGGTATCTCCATTGTTTTGAAAATTTTAGTTTAGGTCTGCCACTCTTTAACAAGGATGATGTCATTTGAGATGTCATCAGTGATGTCATGAGTGATGTCACTGACAGTGTCATGAGTGATGTAATATGTGATGTCATCAGCAGTGGATTGCGGGCGCGCGAGTTATAGTTAGCTGAACTAACTATAAATGAAATCTATGGTGTTTTCAGTGCATTTCTAAGGTTTTTTAAATGCTAATTCCTAACTATAACGTGGATGAAACCTATGTTTTTTTCAGTGAATTTCAAAGGTTTTGTAAATTATAATTTATAAATGTATTAATTGTTATATTTTTTATACTGATTTACTACATTGTTTTAAACTATTCATTTTTAGATATTTTTTATTACATTAAATATTTTTAATATACATTGGAAAAAAATGTTTTTATAAATATTGAATTTGTAATATTTGTTTTTTTATTTTATATATTTTTAAATTTATATATATTTTATATAGCAGGCAATGATATCCTATGGAAGGAAATTCAAGTTACTGTAAGTACGGTTAGAATTACTTTTCACGATCAGTAGTGGGCTGAAAGATGCAGCACTGAGGTCTCTCTTGATAGCAGGTGAGTAAATCGGAATTCTTAGTTCAGCTGATTTTAGAGGGATTTTTTAAAGTTTCAAAACTCCACACTTAGAAGAATTTCCAAGTGAAACCAGTCAATGTTAGCCTATGGAAGGAAATTCAAGTTACTGGTAAGTATGGTTAGAATTATGTTTGAGGATCAGTGCTGGGCTCAAAGATGCAGCACTGAGGTCTCTCCTGATAACAGGTGAGTAAATTGGAATTCGTACTACATCCAGTAAGCGCCACAGAGCTGCATAGCAGAGAGATGTAAAATGGGGCACGGCATGCACCACCTCTCTGCAAAGCAGTACAGTGGTGCTTCCTGGAAACACCTGGTGGACTACTTGGCCCTCATGGTCCATCAGGTTTGAAGTTGAATTTTTTCCCCATCTTAAAACGCGCCACAGGGCGGGTTTGCACACATCAAGTCAGGCCCCGTCCCCTCCCTTCACCACTGTCTAAACGCGCCCTGTCACCGCTCTAAGTTGAGAGATTTAGTCCCTTTCAATCCTAAGGCTCCCTAGGGTCAAACTGCCCCACTAGGTACCCTCCAGTAAGCACCACAGAGCTGCGTTTCAAAGAGGTGTAAAAAGGGGCATGGCCTCTGAACAGCTGTCTGCAATGTAGCCCCCTGGCGCATACTGGAGATACCTGTTGGGCTAGTTGGCCCCCAGGGACCCCCAGTATTCAAGAGGAATTAGTTCCCCCTCTGCAAACATGTCAGGGGGCGGGTTTGCAGAGTGGTGCAATCCATCACCTCAAGCCCTGCCCCCTACCTTCACCACTGTGCAAACGCACCCTGTGGCGCATTCTAAATTGGGGGATTATGTCCCCTTGAATACTGGGGGGGTCCCTGGGGGCCAACTAGCCCACCAGGAACCCTCACTATGCACCAGGGGGCTGCGTTGCAGAGAGGTGTAAAAAGGGGCGTGGCCTCATTACACCTCTCTGCAACGCAGCCCCTTGGCGCATACTGGAGGTTCCTGGTGGGCTACTTGTCCCTCAGGGATCCCCAGTATTCAAGGGGAATTACTTCCCCCTCTGCTAACGCACCAGGGGGCGCGTTGGCAGAGTGTTGCAGGGAGGGGGCGTGGCCTCCTCCCAGATACCGCGGGGGAAAAAAGTAGATATTTTTTTTAGGGCCTTGTGGGTCCTTGTGGGACCCCCTAAGCAGGCCTAGGGGGTCAGGGTGTTTCTACCCTGCCCCATTTTCTTGTTTTTCGCATTTCTTTTTCTGTTTTCTTGTGCCTCGAGGCACAAGATGGCTGCCAACACTTCCTGGTTTGGAGTGTTGACAGCCAATTAGCATGCAGCTCGTGCTCGGGAGGGTACGCGTATAATCCTCGGACAGTACTTTGTCTATAGATATATCTGTGATTTTACTTTTGATTTTCTCAGGAACTACCGACCGGATTTACACCATTTAACAAAAACAGTCATCTGCGAACCAAACTCTACCTTTTTGCCAAATTTGGTGTAATTCCATTCAGCAGTTCGTCCTGTAGCCCGTCTTAAAGGTCCCTATGGAAAATTGCATGGGGAAAACACATTTCGGCACCCTCTTTTTCTCGGTCCCCGCTTGACCAATCACCCCCAAACTTTCAGGGAAGTAGCAGAGCGCCCCATCTTCTTGGAGAATTTCGTGAAGATTCGTCGACCGGCGCCAATGTTATTCCAAATAGAATGTTGCGGATTTCCTATGGAAACTAGGTCCTAACTATAACTACCTACTGGCGACTGCCAGTAGGTTATATATATATATATATATATTTATTTATACATAAAAATGCCTACAATATTTTAGATATGATATTTGTCAAGCAGAACGTAACTGGAGGCAAAATTACTCCTCAGACAAAACAGATATACTTGTAATCTAGCTTATAGAATATAAAAACACCATTTTACAAACCAAGACCGCCTATTTTTCTAACAAGATATTAAGCTCTGCTAACAAATCCAATGAAATCTTCTCTATTCTGGCTGAACTATGCAAGCCAGATAGAGTCACAGCAAAACCTGCCCCCACTCAAGCTCTATTTGACTCCCTCAATACCTCTTATATCAAAAGAATTGCCACCAATAAGTCTAGCATACCCATTATTATCTCTCCCATAGCCCAACCATCCACATTCAGGAACTCTCAATTGCTAGAAATGGTCCCTCTCATTTCCAGAGAAGCCTTTTTAAGCTTTCTAAGGAAGGTTGGATCCGGCTCCCCTACTGACTGTTATTGGGAGCTTTTTTCATTTGCTCGGAACCTCCTCTCGCACTCCTGAATAATTCCCTCAAGCCGGGCACTGTTCCAAATGTATTTAAAGAAGTGGAAATGGTTCCCCTCTTGAAGAAAAAGGGTCAGACCCCGAAGCCCTTATGAACTATCGCCCTATCTCTCTGCTCCCCTATTTGGCTAAGGTTTTGGAAGCACATGGGGCTAGCTGCCTCAGCTCCTTTATTGTCATCCTCACCGTTATCCTCATGGTTGTGGACGAACTTAGGAGGTGGGCTGATAAGGGCATTACCCAGGCCTTGGTACTCCTTGATCTGTTGCCAGCCTTTGACACGGTTGACCATGATCTTCTGGCCGATCGTGTCAGTAAGTCTGAGTTCCAGGGCCTGGCCCTAGAGTGGCTCTTATCCTTTCTCAGTAACTGCTCTCCAGCTTACCGCCTTGCTCACTTCTCCTCCCCCAAAATCAAATTATCCTGTGGGGTGCCACAGAGCTCCTCTCTCTCACCGCCTGCCTCTTTTTAATCGGTATCTACTGTCCCTGATCTACTCACTCAGAGAAAGGAAGGTTGGCACCTTCAACTATGCTGATGACCTCCAAATGATATTTCTCTCAATTTCTGTCAAACGACTATTGAGAGAAATTCGAATCCAGCAGAACAGAGCAGCAGCTCCAGCTACAGAACGCTGAAATTAACAACCCCTTTCATGCGCAAACGAGAGATCAAATAAAGAATCAAAATTGATGGTTACGCCGCTCCTAATGGATCCTGCCAGCACTCGGCACTACCCAAAGTAAATGGCTTCTCTGTTCGGCCACGCTATTCATTTAAACGGACCTCCAAAAGACCCCCTCTGAAATTCTACATTGAGCAGCCTTGATACAAGACACATACAGCCCTGATGACAGACCAGTGACTCCAGTCAGGTCTAGAAACGCGTCGGCAGTGTTGTTTGGGAGATACAAAGTATCATTGTTGTACAAAAGCTAGGTCCGGCTGGTCCTGCATTAAAATATATATAAGTCATTTAATTACTTATATTCTATCCTCCCAACCCCTAGTTTCTCTCATTCAGTGTTTGCAATTTTTTTGTTGTTTGTGATAAAAATGTTTGTATTCTTTTTTCAATAATCGTTTTATTTAATGTCTGATGTGAGAATACTTTCTAATGTGTGACATAATGGTTTATAAATGTGTAAATAGTCTTTGCCTTTAATGTTTGTTAAAGTTTGTTTAGCCTTGTAAATATTTGCAATCAATGTCTTTTTCTGTCAGCAATTCTTTGAAAATATAAAAAATACAAAATGATTGACACAAAATAATGGTGTCTAGGGAAGCGACAATAAATTGGTTTCTTACCCTGTATCAAAAAAACGTATTGAGTCACTGTGGTTTGGGTACTTTGTGTTGTTCACTACAAACAAAAGTCTGGGCATTATCATCATCAGATTGGGATAGTGGTTTTCTCCTGTTTCTTTCAGCTTCGAAGGATCTGAAAGATCACAAGATTCCTTACCACAGAAACCCTGACCCAAGTTGTTCTGGCCTTAGTCATCTCCTGCATTGATTTTGCCAACCCACTCTATGTTGGATTTCCGGCATATCAACTAAAACATTTGCAGCTTGTGCAAAACCAGGCGGCCAGATTAATTTACCATCAGCCCAAATGGCACCATGTAACTCCAGTAATGGAAAGATTACACTGGCTCCCAGTAGCCAAACCTTGCACATTTAAGCTGGGGTGCATCATCTTTAAAGCTCTCTATGGAAACAGCCCGGCATTTCTATCTTCTCAGATTCAGCACTACGTCCCTTCTCGGGATCTCAGGTGCTCTCATCTGAATCTTCTGGTCATCCCGTCCTTTAAACGTAAGACACAAGGAGGACTAAGATTTGCAGTCTTGGCCCCTCAATTCTGGAATTCTCTCCCCCTGGTGATTAGATTACTGATGTCCTACGCTCAGTTTAGGAAACTTTTAAAGACCTGACTCTTCCGCCAGACATATGACTAAACCTCTCAAGTGGTAGCACCCCATGGACTCCAGCGCCATGTAACCATTTGGTGTACGTGCGCTGGGTCTGTATCTTGATGGTCTGTGCCTGCCCAGCACATAGTCAGCCCAGTGCTTATATTTATGTGCCTGCATAGTGAATTCAGTTAAACCCATATTACTCCAAATTAGAGCATTATTTGAGAGAGCATAACTGAGAAAGAGGAAGAGGAAAATCCTGCCAGTTTGTTCTGACCGGTATCGTCAGAATACCAAGCGACACCTTGGAGAATGAGTGGGTACATGAATTCACTTTACATATCGGAGATTCATAAGACAGATGGTCGCTCTACGCTGAGCCAGCAAAGCCTTTAATGATATGACCCATCGCAGGACACTACAAGTGGTTGAAAATCATACTGCAAAAGCACCCTTCAAATATAGTGTAAGCGCATGAAAGGGAATCTTGAAAAGTCGCATGTGGCTTTTTATGTGTTAATAGAACCAAATTATTTATTGATGTAATTTTATTTTGTATTACCCTCATCAAATCCCTATATGATTTATCACAGGATTATACTAACACAGTCCATGTACAGCCTCACTAACTGGCCATATGATGAACTGACATTGTTGCGTGTGTTCTCTATTCACAGATGTTTCCTTCATGGGGGTGGATGGAGCAACCAAAAGTAAGAATTCTTTTAACCATCTGTTTTTATCGCTTGCTAAGGTGTTCAATGTTGAACATTAACAAAAGCTAAAAATAAACATATAAAAAAGTCTTGTTATTGTTTAAATTTGTTTGCAGTTTGGTAATTTATAATCTCCACCTGAAAACCACATAATACCTGATAGGATAGCTAAATGGGGGAGCGGAAAAAGCACATGTTGTCCTAGGTGTGGGTTGTACAGTGCTGGCGCCGTGCCCATCTTTTCAACTTGTATAGGGTTAAAATCACTTAAGCAAGAAATTGAGAAAATTCTAACAACAGTATTAGGAAGCCCGGTAGGCTTATCTAGCGACAGTATTTTACTTGGGGCCGCAGATCCTAATAAAGCCCTGGTAGGACATGAACTTATATTCATAGCTATGGCGGAATTTAGATCATGTATTTCCTCTGCATGGCTAGATGCTGACCCCCCTCTTTCAATCAATGGTTATCTAGATTCTTGGCAATCTCAAATATGGAGATTTCTACATACAGGCGAAAGGGCAGGAGACAATGCAAAATTGGCTTAAAAATGTGGTCTCCCCTGCTAGAATGGTGCCAGCTGCAAAACAGGAACTGAATCAGAATTATTGTATAAATTGTATAATTTGTATCTCAAATAGCAATTGTTTATACGTGAGATATTCTATTTAAATGTCATGGTAATGTACTGTATTTATTTTACGTTCTGTCTGACCGGTGGGAGGGGGTGGGGGGTTGGGAGAGGGGAAAAAATTTTTGTGGTGTAAAAAATTTGAATAAAGATATATAAAAAAAAGTGAAAACCACATAATAGATAAGAGAATGTGTGATAGATGTATATTTTGGCGATAATCTCCCTAGGTTGGGTAAAGCTGGTGAAAATTACAGTCTAGCAATTCGAATTGGTTCAAGCTGAATCAATTTGTGGTTGTAGTTTTTTTTTATTATTAGAGTAGATGTGCTTCGTCTTGTAGATTCAGAATAAGTAAATGTATCATTTTAAACAGCATTGCATAATACAGAAAACTAAAACTTGTCTACAAATATCAAGAAATTTGAGGATATAAAGTCAACTCAAAGAGCTGGTAAAGACAGAACCAACACTTCACTGGATTACAAATTGCAGTGCAAAGACACAACCCTCAAGGAAAACATCTAGATCAGACACACCCTGAGGCTGCAAGACACTGCAGTAATTATGTTTTAATTAAACGTATTCTAGTGAGGCAACAATAGATTTGATAAATGTTTCTTTAAATGCTTAGATCTCCTGCCATTCCTTTTAGTGATGTAGGAACAAAGGTATATCTCAAATTATATGAAGCCGAGTATGTACTCTCACACAGCCTTTGGCCAGCATGCATCAGTTGGCAGTAGTAGTGGGGATATCCGTGGCCGAGAGCCACTTATGTGCATCATTTAGTTGCCAAAACGTTTGGAAATAATTTAAAGATGGTTAATGTATATGATGAGTATATTGTCGGCTATAAACAGCTGGAGTGATATATACAATAACAAGCACTGTCAGAACCAGTGGGGCTGACTTGCATTTTCAGTTAGAACCAGGCCTCTGATAATCTGAGGTGTAGAGGCAGGGTGTTACAGGTCTTTTCTACGAGGTAGGAGAAGGATCTTCCTCCAGCTGTGGTCTTGCTGATAAGTGGCACGGTGGCCCAGGCCAGATGGGTTGAGCAGAGGTCTTTGGTGGGTAAGTTGAATGAAAGGCAGTGGTTGACGTACACAGGTCCCGCATCATGTATGACTTTGTAGGCGTGTGTGAGTAGCTTGAGCTTACAACTTTAGTTAGAGGGTGGCAAAATATCCTCTCGCCAAAACTGTCTGTCCACCGCTTCTACAATGAGTCAGACAAACACCCATGTGCCTGTCAGCAGAGCCTTGGCTGGATTCTTTGGTGGAAACAAGTAAACAATGGCCAGTCAAATACTGACTGTTGGACAGTAGAGGTCAATGTACTCTTGAATTAGGACAGATGTTCCAACATACATTTTTTCCTTCCATTACTGCCGTGTGGTCACTAACAAAATTAAAAATGATGCGCACAGGCTGGAAGAACATTCCCTGGGTGTGAAAGCAATTCTAAAATATAAGCCATATTTTTGCAGTCTGTGTTTGAAAAAACAAACAACTCAACTGAGCTCCTGCATGAAACATGGCGGGCACTCAGCAAACCTACAGTGCCTTCAGTGGAGCTGCCCTAGAATGCTGCGGCTGTGCCACTGAGCTTATTCGTTTCCTCAGGCAACGTTTTTTCCCTGCTGTGCCATCTGGAAACACCAAACCTGAATTGGAATGTTTAGACTCGTGGCCTTTTCTCAAACACCTTATCATGCAAATTTAATGTTTAATTAATTGATTTGTCAAAAGTCTATGTCCAGAAAATGCAGTCCTACAATTTGAAATAGGACAAGTGCTTTTTCAAGTATAAGCTTTCCTTTTAGTAAACCATTCCAAATGATGGCATCTTATTTCCTAGTTCTTGTTTCTATTCTGTCCAGCTCACGCCACTTTGATAGGTACTAGCAGCCCGCCCCAGCGTTGCCTGGGGCAGACAGGGGTTGGGGGCAGCATTTGAGGCTTGCGTGCAGCCCGCCCCGGCCCCATACCGCCCCGACATTGTCTGTGAGCCTGCGCCCAACCTCCCGCCCCCCTCCCCCTCCCTCTCCCGACCCGGGCCGGCCCGGCCCGACCCCCTCCCGCCCGTGTCCCGGAGAGCCTCATCCTTACCTCAGCCGCCGGTCCCGACCCAGGCGCCCCGCCCGCACAGGCCGCCACTTCGCCCAGCAGCAAGCAGTTCTCCCAGCAGGTCGCGATCTTCGCCGCCATTTCAGGAAGTGTTCAGGAAGGGTTGGGAGCGCAAATGATGTCATCACGCAGACGTCGCGGCCGTCGCTACTTGCAAGGGACTACTTTATTTTTATTTCTACATTTTTTAAACAACGTATATTTTTTATTTTTAATAGCCTATGTCCTTCTGCTTGCCCTGAGGTTTTCAAAGATGCCTTGGGTGTTTTGATTGGTGGTGTACTTTTCGAGTTTACCTGGCTCAAAGGACACAGTTCTCTCTTTGTAATAGTAGTATAGATATAGATAAACGTACTGCACTATGTGCACCACAATGTCCCTTTCCTATCGTGTCATCTTATTCCAGATGCCCTTTGATCCCACTATTTTCATGTGTATGCCCTGCATATCTTGTGGTCACTTTTCTGAATTGCTTTCAGGGTTCAGTTTTCCCTCTGAAACTACTGCATTCATTTGTAAGATTACCGGATTTAATTATGAGATTACAAAGCAGGAACAGTCAGGTAGGAGGTATTATGTACATGATCAGAAGACAACGAAGGTACAGCTGAGAAGACCAACACTTGTCACTCACAAGGTACATTTTAGGGGTGATTTAACTAATATGTAAAATAATTGTATTTTATAATGCAAATACTTTTTTGGTGCGGTGCCCAACAACAATGCAATGCTTTTTAAATGCATCTTGAGTCCATCCTGAATACTGCTCTCTGGAACCATGAACTTTGGTCATATATGTGTGTAGTGTAATCACCATTGTGAAGAATCTAAACTAACTAATTAGGTAAAACTGGTTTAGGGGAGAAGCACAGTGACATAGTACACATAATCATACAGCAAAACAGGAAAATCCATGGAAAAGTTAACAGATGAGGAAACAGATATACAAAGTTAAAAGAGAATGAACCCGATATTTAAAAGGTTTTAGCATTCAGAAATCCTCTTATTTGCTAAATAGGAGGGTTTTTGAATTGCAAAACCCTATTTCAAATGTACCAATCCTATTTAACAATTTGAAAAACATTTCTGAATTCTTAAGTCGTTGTAGGAAACCATGCCTAATCAGTATTTGGAAGGGGTGTCTTTAAGGCGTCCCTGACATGTGCCTATTCCTTGTGACATGTATTAATTTTGTGCAACTAGAATGCACTCACAAAGCATTAGTATTTTACCTACTGCGTTAAGAAGTGGTGATCCATTCACAAACTAGAAAGGGTCTTCAAAGGATCCATTACTCTGTGAATGTTGACAAAACATGTTTTAGGAGTAGGCACAAGCCCAACTGCTTACTCCTAAAAATGTTATCGAAATCATAGTGAGTTGGAATGTGCAACATATTTTATTATTAAGCATGAGGTAGGTCAGATTCTGATCCACTACGATTCGGAAGAACCTTTATTGGTCTCGAAAATTCTGATTGTAAATTGTGACCAGCATTTATAAGGACGTATATTAGTACACAGGGCCAACATTCTTTGTTCCAACTGCAGTTAGGAGACTGAAAGAATGTTCAGGGTAAGTGGATATGAAGTGCTTGCTGCATACCGAAAGATAAGCCGTGCAAGTAGCACTGGCTAGCTGACTCTGAGAAAATGGCAAGAGTATGGGTCCTACTTTATAGGATAGGACAGCCGCAGACAGCTGCACACCCACAAGCCTAAATATTGTCCCTGTCCTTTCTATATGCCCTGACTTCCTTAGTGTTTTTCTAATGATCCCCTATTCAGACATGAGGCATAAAACAGTGAGAACCTCGTATATGAATTTTCTTGTCATATAGTTGGCATCACTGGTGTATTTCATTAAAAAGCAGACTATTTAACACAAGGCAAATTGCCTTGAACAGAACTCTTCAAATGATTTAAAGCAAAAATGCACAGGCGCACCACTTAATCAATAGTTCATATAGGGCTGATTATAGGGTTCAAAATCAATAGATAACAAAGGCAAGAATCTTCAATTTGATTTCTATATTCCATTTTCTCGTTGTGTAGAAAAACAGTACCGCCGACGTGTTTCATCCTACCATAGGACTTCTTCAGGGCTGTTAAACAAACAAATACATATATATACATAAATAGATATTTACAACAGATGTACGACACTAATTACAAACTCACTTACAAACAATTTTTTTTAAACGTGTAAACGCATTTTACATTGCAATAACATACAGAAAGGCAGAAAAGCAGTTATGGCTTTTTAAACTGTTTTACGACTTTTACTTTTTTTTAAATTCATAGATTATGGTCCCGCATTATGGGTTTACAAGTCCAGAGGGCCAGTTTCCAAAACATCATAAAATGGTAAGGTATAACAATGATGGTATCCCACTAATCACCATTGTTGTACAATAATTCAGTTTTATATACATATAAAGCCAACATTGTTGTTTCTTATAGCCAGAGGCTCGAAAGCCTTGTAACTACAAAGATAACCCGAGGAGAATAGAAAGAAAAGGGGCGAGAAGTGACCAGTAAAAAGAAGAGGAACTTGAGTTTTTTATTTATTTTTTAAGGGAATCGGATCTTACAGTCAGAATTGAGTGTCCCAAGGCAGAGAGGAGGTGGGGGGGGGGGCAAAGAGAAAGGGAGCACACCATCCCATTCACGCAGAATTCTAGCTCATATCTTTAGCCATATCTTAACAATATTTTACCATCCTCTGCTGAAACCTTTTCAACGTTATATCTACCAATGATTCCAATATGGTCTCTGCCGGAAAGTATCATCAATCAACAGAGCTATATCTCCTCCGACGTGAGCTAGGAAACAGATAACAATAGATGCATTCCATTAATCTCCAACGTTTACCAAAAGCAAAGGGCGTGCAGGGTGAGACATGCATAGCCTCATACCTCCCACTTACTTATATATGAGTGGCGATTTCAGAAAGCTATCCACGTGTGAGGTACAACAGTTCAAAGGCAGCTAGATGCTCAAAGTTAGGGGTCCATCAACACCGTCGTCTAGGTGTTGCTTGTAGTCACAAACTGATCTGTAAACACGATTGTAAACCATTATCTATGTCCCAACAAAATGTGTCAGACAGGCCACAATTTTAGCTATCCAATATAAAATAACCTGCCACAGCTCAGATCTTAGGCAGTATGATCACTTTTGTAATATAGCACGTCAGACTGCATCAGGTTAACTACCATATCGCTAGTCCGTGATTGATGTAATAATATAGCAACATACGGTATACTGTAAACTAGATACAAACGCATGGTATTCCAGACCTTTAAAAGGATTATTGGCAGTTGTCAATCTTGGAATAGTTCAGTTTGATCGAGCGATCGTCTTTGAGCTGAATAAAAGTGCTGTATCCAAAGAGAAAATCAGATTCAGCCCTTTGATCTACTCAAACTCAGTACCTCACTATGCATTTTTAGCAAATCTAAGAGTACACATGACACCCCTGGTGTGGCGGTCTCTAGGCACCATGGACTTTCCATACATGCTGTGCACTTACCTCTATTTTCATTAAGAGGCGGGTATAGTAGAACAGCAGGCAGCTTTGCCACAAATAGCCCAATAGAATACAAGGGACACGGTCTACAAAAAAAACATATGTGTCTAAATGATACAGCATCTCCAGTAAGATTCTAAAAAGGCCCATTCTCTCTCATCGATAGCTTCAACAATGTAAATCCACATCCCTCCCTTATCAGAGGGTAAATGGGATCAGCCAGCCTACGGTGGAAGATAAGCGAACAGCATGCAGCCGGAGAAACCCCTTGTCCAAAATTACATTAAACTAAGACAAAAAGTTAGAGGCTAGATGGCGGCCATAATGAACCTCCTACATTGGTAGGATGAATTGAAAAGAAAATATGTAAACTGTCCCCATCTTGGGATATAATGATTCAGGAATATACCACACAGTAGACCCAATGCATACAATAGTGTGCTGGACGTCCTTTGCTAATCTCCCCTCTTTCCCCATAATTGCTCAAAAAATATCCCACACAGTAGGTCAAGTTCGGCTAGTGAAAACACAGTGTAAAGAGCTAAAACACATGCGCCACTTATAAGGTGCACCTACCCGAGTCCATACTTAAAGGGTGTAATTCTCATAGCCCACTAGCCGCAATGTAACAAAAAAGTGCCACACGTTCGGTCTAACATATGCCATAGTGTGATGAAGGTCTTTTAGCGGTCCTTCCATTATTATTCAAAGTATGCATAAAGAGTCAAATCAGACGAAAACGAACATAACGTAAGCAACTAAAGACTAAAGTCAGTCGGCCACCTGTAAAGCGCCCCACCCGAGTCCCTACTTTAAAAGGTTAATCCTCGTGGCCCGCTTACCGCAATCTAATAAAGGCGATCCGACAGAGCCTCCGGAAGCGTTGTATCAACAAGCTCCCACCAACAGAAGAAAACCCCTGTTACCATTAGCCATTAAAAGTACCGCGGGGACGCCGCAGTAATCAAAAACACCTGTAACCTGCAAGTGCTAGCCATTAATTTCAGATCATGTGACTATCGACGAAATGCCAGCGGCCATCTTAAAATAGGGAATATTCCATTGTTGGACCCGGGCCTTTTTGGCTGGTTCACCCCTGAACTTTTTGCTCTTGATGGCGACCTGGCGTTTGTGATTTCTGGCTTGGCGCACTTATTCCCTGTGTCCCAGGGTAAAGTGCGTGCGTGTAGTGAGGTTGGCCTGCCCTCCCATAGGAATGCATGGGGAATGTATGTGACCATGTTAGTTCCTGATGTGTGGGGAGTGCAGGCTCGAGTATGGTATGTGCGGACTCGTGAGATTGAGTGCTGCGCAATGATGTGTGCTGTGTGAATGTGTCTAGTGTGGAAGTGCCACTTCTAGACATGGGTGTGCATGTGCAGTGAGTGTGCTGACATGTGATTGGCTGGAGCTGGCTGGTGAGCCTGGCTCCAGGAGTCTGGATGGGTCTGCCCCGGTGGTGAGTGTGGAGATTAGCATGAGTGATGTGAGGGAGGAGTACACCTGGGACCTGAATAGGGCTGGGCTTTCCCCACACAATGCTGGCTCCGCCCCCTGTGGTGCGTCTAATGACCCTAGCTTGCCTAGTGAATGGAAAGGGTGGCTGAGGAAAACAAAGTGCTCCAAAACCAGCTGCGACTGGTTTTTCCCCCACCCTGCACCCTGAGACAAAGGGATTTAATGTATAAAAAGGGGCTGTGTCCCCATACAAGTTGTTCTCTTCTTTGATCCTTTTGCTGAGGGGGGGCTGCTGCTGCTGGGCGCCAGGATGACCGCCACTGGGGATTGCCTCCCTGCCTAGGAGGACCCTGTGAGCTGGCTCTGGGCCCAGCCTTGCCCCCCCCACCTCCTGAAGGACTTTGTGCTGGACTTTGGGGCCATCAGCGCATGAGAAATGCTTTACTTTCACCTTCTGGAGCCCTACAGCGCCTGGGAGCGCTGGATTTGCCCCTAGCGCTCAGAGCGCTTTATTTTCACTTTGGCAGCTGCCCACGCCGCATTTTGCAGATTTTCGGCCCAGGTGCCACCCCGCTTATTTGCCCTTTATTAGACCCCTGACGGGTGCCCACCCCGCCAAGGACCGTGTCTCCAAGTCCCGAGGTCACCGCCGCCGGCCCAGCAAAAGCAGGAAGCGAAGCGGGCCGCCTGACTGTGGGCGGGCCCGCGAGACGGAAGTGCCACCGGAAGTGCAGACGCTACATACAGGAAGCGGACGGGAGCCCACCCCGCGCTCCTGAGCTCTGAGGAGGAGTGTGGCGTCATCTCCCGGGGCTCCCCTAGCTAGGGTAGAGCCCCCGCAGCCCAGAAGAGAGAGCCGAAGTCGCCGGTAGGAGCCGCAGCTGAGAGAAGAAGATCGGGTATCCGACAAGAAGCAGAGTCCCCGGAACCGCCCGGTGAGTCACGGAGGGCTGGTGAGGGCTCCCCGAGGGGAACAGAGGGGCCGGTCCCAACCCAGCTTCTGTTCCGAAGCGGGCCCGCCATTGCGGGCTGCTCCAACCTCGGGGGCATTCCTGATTGAGCCCTGAGAGGCTCTTGGGGCATAATTTACTTTGAGTCCCCCAAGAGGGACTCTGACGAGAGGGGGCATTTGGTCATTTGGAGCCCTGAGAGGCTCTTGGGGGCAGTGTAATTTTGAGTCCCCAGAGAGATGGGGACTTCAACGAAGGGGAAACATTTTGCTGCAGAGCCCACGAGGCTCTAGAGGGGGCCACGTCTGTTTGCCGAGCCCAGGAGGCTCCCACGTTTGTTCTGGCCCCATTGAGTTTCTCGAGCCCACGAGGCTCCTACACGGGTTTTGCCCCATTGATGATTCAGCTGCCCAGCACTTAGTGGGCAGCTGCCATGTTTAGGCTTGTCCTTTGGCTGCATGTGCAGCCTGCCCGGACTGTTCTTGACACTGGGCGTTTCAGCCCCAGAGAGGCCAGTTGGCCTAGGGGACAGTTCTTGGGTTGTGCCCTTGCAAGGGGTACATGTTTGGATCTATGTGTTTTGCGCAGATGTGATTTCCTGCCTAATGGGATTGTAATGTGATGCAATGCTTTTGCCCATGCCTCTAACAATGAATCTTTAATGCCTAGGAGGTTGTTTGCCCTAGAAGAGTGATGCTAGTGAGGTCATGGTGCCCTGCGTGATATTTACCTAAGGTGTATTAGGATTACGTAGGTGGTGTTTACCTGTTACCAGTGGGTACTGGTTATGTGCTACATGTGCTAATTTTGGTACCACAGTATGATTATGTTCTACGTGCTAATTCTAAAAGTGATTATTCCTGACAGTGGTCCATGTGGCCCTGTCCTGTACATATATCCCCTGTATATTCTGCCCGTGCCCATGGCACCTTGTAAAGTACATGTTTATTATCTAATGTTTGTGGTATAATAGAAAGATAATTTTTTATATATACCTTTGTGTGAGGTTTCCTTTGTGGTGGGCCTTGGGTGTTGTTGCTGGGTAATTTCCGCAAGAAAATATATACTTTTTTACATACCGAGTCCAAAAGACGGGAGGTCCAGAAAGAGAGCCCCATATGATATATGAAGGCACCCGCGCTCTACTGGGGGACTATGACCTCCTTTGGATGATGAGCGATGAATGTAAGCAATTCATATCTAGTTAGCCCCAACAATCAGCGATCTTGCGGAGGCCATATTGGCCTCGTCTAGATCCGATCTCTTGTGTATGAAACTAGAAGTTGGTTATGAGAGATGAGACATTCCATACAGGTATTGTCAGAATCACAACGACCATGATGATCAGGTCTGAGTTTCAAATGTTATGTATACAAATTCAAAGTGGATTATGGGACCCAAGATGAGATGCAGCAAATTAACAAACCTACCAGTGAGTCCAATGAAATTCAAGTGAAGAAGTGAGAAGAGGGAAGGGGACGAGGGAGAATGGAGAAGCAGTAGGAACTAAAGTAAGAATGCATGAACATATATCAATCATTCCAATAGATCCAGTGAAGTTCGAGTGAAAACATGAGTGGGGGGTGGGGAGTGGAGAGAGAATAGGAGCAGTGAGGAAGTTTTTCATCAAGGATTGAATCCAAGTAACAATCAGCATTTACAATTACAATTTACAATTTACAATTTACATTGATATTAGCAGCTGCTTTTCTCACACTATAGCTTTTTCATTTTAGCTCTAACTCATTTATATTAACATCTGCTTGTCCTATACTATGGTTATTTCATTATAGCTCTACCCTAGTCAGGACAAATCTAATTGCTGCAACCGTTATATGGCTGATAATCACAAGGAAAAACAGGGACACATTACTCAACGATTTTCCTCATGAACCCTTTCTGGCAGATTAATCAAAGAAAGTGCGGAGTAACGTTTTTCATATGTTGACTAAAGTAAGATTTTCGCCACATTATTGGGTCTACAAGAAATAATGCATTTCATTGTCACTGTTGTGACCCAGTTCAACACATCTTAATCTACAGATTCAGCCTGCCTCATTTTTCCTCAGGGCCAATTCTCTATTTCCACATCTTGGGTGGCCTGGGACATGATCGATTCCCATAAACCAAAAGATCCTCATCCACTGTGTGGTTTTCCTGCATGTGGAAAGTTAGAGGATACCTAAGGTCACCATTGCGGCGTGCTCGTACATGTTCTTGTATCCTTATCTTCAAGGTCCTTTTGGTGCTTCCCATGTAGATTTTATTGCATGGACAGCCCAATACATACGTTACATACTTTGTGTTGCAATTAATTAGGTGTCTGATTGTATATCTGCATTTGGTATTAAAGCAGAAATCTTTAGTCTTGTTCCTGCCCAGCCTACAAATGTTGCACTCTCTGCATGTGTAAAATCCTAGTGTGTTCGAGGTTAGTCAAGTTGTTTTTTTGGTGGTAGTGACGTAACTGGGGCACAGCATGTTACGTAAGTTTTGTCCCCTTCTGTATGTCACCTTTGGCTCCTCGGCCAGTGTTCCCTGTAAGCTTGGTATGTCCACTAAAAGGTGGCAATTTTTTCTAAGAATATTATACATCCTACTGCTGTGATCAGTAAACTGTATATTGAAGACTATTGGAGATTTTTTCAGATCTGTTGCTTGATTCTATTCTTGGGGTCGCAGTTCTCGTGGTTTTCAATACCTTTCTGCATGATTTGTTTAGAATATCCTCAGGGTATCCTCTCTCTAAGAGACTCTTCTCTGTCTCCTTTAGGTTTGATAAGAAGGTTTCTTCTGTGCTACAGTTTCGTCGCATGTGAATCATTTCCCCAAATGGGATATTGTTAATGAAGTGTTGGGGGTGCGAACGTTGATGGAGATGGAGTGGAAGATCCTTTTCTGACCTGGCTCTCAAGCTATGGAATTCACTACCTCGGGAACTTAGATTCATAGTTACAGAATCGACCTTCAGGGAACACCTGAAGGCTTGGTTGTTCTACGAGTTCTGCTAATCTCCTCTCCTGCTGTCTGTACCATATTTCATGCTTAATGCTGGGAAGCCTTCGAGCAGCCATGCTCTCTACAAAACCCTATAACATAACAAAGATAGTAGATGCCATCGAACCCAGGAATGAAGGTGTAGGAGGTTGCTCATTGGCTGTTCTCCCATTAAGTGCTCTGTATCCAGAATCTGTCAAAAAGTTGTAGGTGAATCTGGTTTGGGCGTTGAGACACTTAGGCTTCCCTTATTGTATTATTTTTGGCTAAGGGATATTATAACTTAACTAAGGGTGTACAGTGGCTGGAAAATGGTTCGCTGGAGGGAACAAAGTTTGGTTAAAGTCCCCTGTAATGATTACAAAAGCTGCCCATACATTTCCATCAATAACTCCAACTCATAGTATTTTTAATCCCTATTTTTATTTTTTACAAGATAAGGGAAAGTCGATATCTATGATCAGTAACTAGGCAGCAAATTAGCTTTTGAGTAAGACTGCCAAAATATAGTCTGAAAATGATTTTAGTTTTATACATTTCATGCAAAATATATTACTGATCAATTTTGGCAACCCTCCACTCACCGTCCCAAGGTCATTCTATTTTGCTTTGATTTCATGCGTCGTGTAATTGGAGATTTTTAAGGTAGAGTGGTGCCAAAATTCTTGAAAACATATTACACAATGATCTTGGATGAAGTTTGAAAACTTTTCCCCTGAGATCTTTGATTGTCGGTAGTAGACTAATATTCCAAGTTCTATTATAGAAAAATAGTTGTCCCAAGATTCCCGTGTTCTCTGTCCGTTAGGTATACTGATTATTTGGTAGGACAGTAGATTGGTGGAATAGCCATAAGTTCACTGGCCTTGAGATTGATCGCACATTCGGAGCAATTTCAGTCTCCGTGGTCTGTAGGTTTTTAAATCTCATATTTGCCTCTGGACCTTTATAATGAGGTTTGATTGTCAATGAGATGAAAGAGAGCAGTTCCAGTCGCCGTGATTTGGAGGTTTTCAAATCTCATACTTGTCTCTGGCACTTTTATAATGCAATGTGATTGTCAATGAAATATTACAAGACACAGCATGCCAAAGTGCATTCCTGAGCACATGTGGATATTTTGGCTTTTCAGGTTGTGAGACCATAATTCCCCAATCTATAAGGACACTCCTGAGGCCATTATCCTTTGGGCAGTGGTTCATATGGACTAAGCAGTTTTAGTGGTTTCAAAGTCTGAGTTTGTTTTGTGATAGAAGATAAAGCAAATGTTTAACAATAATCATGAGACAAGATCTTTTAGGTCTTCAAAAGAATTTAATAGCTTTGGTGATTTAATGTTCGGGTGATTTAATATGTCATGAGGACTTTCAAATTTATATGATGGTGTAAAGTTTATTATTGACGGGCGGGCGGCTCACAATGAACATTGTGGTTGCTTCTCTCTGTTCAAGTGCTGCAGGCATGAGAGACTCCCATAAGATTCAGATTTCTGTCTTGAAGATTCTCTTGCAGTCATGTCTGGCACCGATCGTGGGTGGCGGGGAGGTGGATTGGGGTCATGGGAGGGGGCCTCGTCGTACTTTCCCTGGAACCTAGCACGAAGCACACCCAGGCTCCCTAAGCCAATTACAATGCTGCAATACAGCCTTGTGATTAGTCTGAGAGCTGCAATTCGGCGACCTGCAGAGAATGGGAGTCCAGCCTGGGTGGAGTGCATGGTAAGTGGGCATGGATGTTTGGCTGGCCCCAGAAGGCCAGCCAAACATTCTAGTGCACTTGCAAAGTGTGTTCGCCACTCTCCCTGCTCCTGTGTCAAAGCAGCTCGACCCCGTCCTGCAGAGCTACTGTAGCACAACAAAATAAAATGATAATAAACTCGAGTTATTTTTATTTTATTTTTCCTTTATTTC
Organism: Lissotriton vulgaris; assembly: GCF_964263255.1. Lineage (NCBI taxonomy): Eukaryota > Metazoa > Chordata > Amphibia > Caudata > Salamandridae > Lissotriton > Lissotriton vulgaris. The sequence continues at coordinate 260,427,325 of NC_141695.1, forward strand.
ACTGCTGCAGAGCAGTGGGGAGACGCTCCTCCACCTTAGCAGAAGAGCCGCCACTGTTTTTCTGCTTCTAATATTGCATGCGTGGGGCTTGAAGTCGTTGAAATAGGTGGATAAGAGGTCTTGTCATCTAGTGATTTTGCTATCTTGGACACGCCCTACGTGATCTGCTTGAGCTGCTACGAGTCATTGGTTTGCATTGAAGATAGCTCAGCATTGGTTTGAATATGTTTTCGATTGTCAGTATGATATGTAGTATGTATCTTTGACTGCAGGGCTTCGCTGTACAATGGTTGTAGTATTCCCATTGAAGTACCAGAGGTAGACGGTGCAGCGCAAATGGCAGGAACAGGAGTGATGCTTGGCATATTGTCATCAGTAGTGTGAGTCAAAATTGCCATGTACAAAGGGAAATATGCACTAAGTAAGACAGTGTTTCTTACTTAGTACATTCTACTACTCATTGCAGTACAATGCTAAGTCCTTCCACAATTTATTCACTTTTTTACATTTTCATCTCAGAGGCAGCTATTTGGAAGGCATACTTGACAGAAAATCTCTGGACTGTTGGAGAGGGAGAGGTAGCTTTAGTAAGTTTCTGCTTGAAAAGATACAGAAATTATTGTTCATTCATTAAATCCAATAAAATCAGTATAATCATAAAAACAAAACAAGTTCACATGCCCTTGGTCACATAGAGTCTGATTCACAAAATGTGCTTTGTAGTAGTATAAAATGTAATACAAATTTCAATTCACAAAGTATGTGTGGAGATTTACTCCTCCACATTCCTAATACTTATGGGTCTGGAATTCTCTGCCCAACTGTGGAGTCTCTGAGCACTTAAGTATACATTTTAGTAGTAACTTGTCGATGGGACTGGAGGAAATGAGTGGGAAATGGGGCAGAATGCTGCAAATGAGGTGGGATTACGGAGGAGTAAGATGAGACTCTTAGAGAAAGGTACCAGGCAGAAGCCAAAGATCAGGATTCAGTCCTGGTCCAACTGCTAATGCTCAGATAGCTAGTTGCCTCTTGTAGCATATTGTATTACTGTAGCTTGAATTGGAGGTTAGCCTTATAAACCATTGTAAGAAAATGGGCTATTAGTTGGGCTAAATTTTAGTCCATCACAAGTAATATTAACACTATACCTGTTGGATCCAGTAAAGGTTTTGGTATTTTAAGCCTAATCTCAACCCTGCTTAACTAAGGCACACAGCAGACAGGCTTAAGTGAGGAAAATTTGTAAAGCACTTAGAATTACAGAAACAGTTCTAAGTTGAAAAAAAACATAATACACACAATCCAATTAATTAAAATTGAGAATATTTTAGTTAGCAAAAAGAGACCAAAATGTCAAAAATCCAACATGGGAACTGGAGATATAAATATTTAAAGTTTCAAATACAAATAGCACCGAAATGTGCAACACGCCAACTGCGGGCTAGAGTCAAGTTTAAAGCTAACCACAAGGGAGTGTGGGGATGGACATCAGCTTCATCCTGGTCAGAAGTTTTACCTTCTGACTAAGGACATCAATCAATCAATGAGTGAGTCTGAAGCGCGCTACTCACCCGTGAGGGTCTCAAGGTGCTGGTGCGAGGGGGTCCGCTCCAGTCAGTCGAAGAGCGAGGTCTTGAGGGTGGGGGAGCATCTGATTTCGATCTGCAGTTTAATTCCAGGTCTTGGCTGCGATGTAGGAGAAGGTTCTTCTACCTGTACTTGCTCTACTGATTCCCAATTGTTCGACGAGGGCCAGGTCGGAAGATCGGAGGCTCCTCTTGGGTACGTGGGGGGAGATTCTATTGTAGACATATTGATGTCTGACGTTGTGGAGGCATTTGTAGGTGTGGGTGAGTATCTTGAAGATTACTTGCTTCTCAAAGGGGAACCAGTGGAGGTCTCATAGGTGATGGGTTATGTGTCCGTGTCAAGGGATGCCGAGGACGAGTCTGGCTGTGGTGTTCTGTATGGTCTAGAGTTTGTGGAGCACAGACTTTTTGATTCTAGTTTAGAGGGTGTTTCCGTAGTCCATTCTGCTGGTTATGAGCGCTGGGTGTCGATCTTCCTTGATTGAAGGTGCATCCATTTGAAGGTCTTGCGGAGGATGCCAAAGATGTTGTAGCAGGTGAAGGACATTATTATAGTAGTCATGATGGTGGTCCGTGGACTGCCAGACTGGTGGCCCATCCACAGTATTGAAGCATTTGGGGTTGGACTATCACAGAACCACTGTAACCGGTGGGATCCTTGATCCCGTGGTGGTGGCGCAGTAGTCAGAGGCTGCACTGTTCTGGCGGTGCTGCTCCGGCACCACCAAGATTATTGCTAGTTGCCTCACTGCTGTTCTTTCAATGGCAGTGAGCCCACCATGGAAAGGATGGCAGTGAGCAAGCACTATGTGCATGGGGGTGTAGATTTTTGCAACCCCTGTTCCTGTACGGAAAAAAATGCACAACATTGTGTATTTCTTTCTGTGCAGGAATGGGCTGCAGCAGTTTCACAGAGGGGCATATCTAAGGCACACCTATGTGCCTTAGATACACTACTCTGCGGCACTTCTGGAGCTGGACCGCCTGACCTGGATTCCAGTCGTAATATGGCAGGAGATCTGACTATGGGTTTGGGAGTCTTGCAGCAGGGCGCTGGAGCAGTGACTTGCTGCAACACCACCAAACTCATAATCAGACCCTCAGTCTCAGGAATGGAAATCAAAAGTCATCAGCTGGTCAAGGAAGCAGGCAGTTACCGAGATGAGATCCATATGGTCAGATAGACATCAGCGGAAGTCCAGGTGAAGTTGGCTTTTGGCAGGAAAGCACAGAGTTGGAGAAATTCACATTTTGCACACAAGGAATGTCCCTTGTTGGCTGTATACATGTGGCACATTTGCCTGGTGAAGAATTCTACTTAATGACTTAGAGCCTGACTTATTTTCTTGGCCTTTGGGCCATCCCCCACCAGGGTGATGAAGTATTGTACTCCATTGCACTTGTGGAGGTCCTGACTGATAAATTTATAAATGTCCATCAGAGCGGCACACATTTAATGCATTCACAGGAACCACCGTCAAGGCGGTTCCTATCAATACATTGTAACATGCTCAGCCATATGGCAAAGTTACAACTTTTTCCCCAAAACAGAACCCCAAAGTTAGACTTTGTTGTTGCAAATAAAATACATTTTGCCCCTTTACTATTGAACTTATCTCCCATGACAAGGAGGGTGTTTTGGAATGTTTACTGCTCCGTACTGCAAGGGTTTTCCTGGCAGTGATGGACAGTGACATCTAAATTAGCTTGGAGGACATAAAGGCCAATCTCTGACGGCTCTTACTCCCTCAGGCCTTTGGAGGGGTCTAACCACAGTGGAGAGGGCGTAGTCTCTGTCATGGTTACACCAAAGGTCAATCCACTTTTAAATCTGGGAGGCAGACCATGATGTTGGTAGGAATGGTACTCCTTAGCTGCTGAAAAATAGTACCCTTTCTACCAACATATAAATTAATCACTTTTTTGGAGCTTGGATTTTTCCAGTGGGGAAAGGCTGCCGAGTGGAGTTCCACATGACTAGATACCTTCTCTGCAGTATTATACTGAAATAGTTTTGCTGCTGCAACAAATCTCAGGGTGGGTGGACCTTGAATCTTTGACCCAGCTGCAACGCACCTATGTCGGATTGACTTAAGAGATTTTTCCTGGTCTCATTTTGGTTCTCCAGGCAAACATCTGTGAAAAACTTACTAAGTCCCCTGTTTTAGTGTGAGGCAGGAGGACAACACTGTGACATTTATCTAACTGCTGCAGGAAATCGGAGGCCCAACTTAGGGGTGAGGACCCACTCCAGTAGCAGCCGTTAGCAGAGTCCAGGGCAGGTCCAGCTGGAACTGGTCAAACTCTTCAGGAAAGTGGACATCTCACAGCATGTGTGTTCCTGTAGCTTAACAGGAGGTCAGGCAACTGATCCTGAGAGTCCACTTCTCAGTCCTGGGTACAAGAGGAAGCAGGTCCAGCCCTTAGGGTCCTTCTCACAGGTCATAAAAGCAAGATTCAGCCTTTCTTCTGTGTTCCTCAGGTCCACAGAGGATATTAGTGGTACCACATTTATTCCAAGTGGCCATCCTGTAGGAGGGGAAACTCCTGGGCCTCTCTAACAATAGGGTAAATGTTAGGCCTTGCTGAGTGTTTTACTGTAAACTACCACACAGTGCCCCTCCCTACTACAGGGCCTCTCTAACAATAGGGTAAATGTTAGGCCTTGCTGAGTGTTTTACTGTAAACTATCACACAGTGCCCCTCCCTACACAAATCAACATGGCAGAACCTTCCTTCTCCTGTGCAGAGGGTCCTATGCCCATCTAGAGGTGTGGATATCATGATGGGTAAACTCAACCTGTTGGTAATTTCTGACCAGTTTGGAGAGCAGCTCTTCTGAAAAGGGTATTGGTGCCTGCCTGAATAGCAGTACAGTATAGGGGTCAGTTACAGGTGTGAGCTACATCTGCTTGTAAGTAAGTAACATTTATGTTAAGCATACAAATACCATGGTGTATTTCACAGCAGAAACCTTAAAGAAACCAGTTGGTGGTCTTAGGTGTAATTTACCTTCAGGGTGATACAAAGAGCCATGTTTTGAGTTCTTTCCTGAAACAATGCCAGACTGGGCTGAGATCTTAAGGCCAGAGGAAGAGAATTCCATAGTTTGCCAACAAGATAGCGTAAACTCCTGCCCCCATCTAGTTTTCTTTATCTTGGGGGCTTTTAACAGATGTGCTGGTGTGGATGTGCTGATGTGGACGATGTAAATGTAAATGTTTTTGTTTTTATATAGCCCCTTCTACCCTGAGGTTTCGTAGCGCTGTATTCATACCGCTGTGGAACCCTTCCTGGCTTTCCTGTGAGATGTCCACTCCTGGGCACCCCCAAGGTGAAGCCAGGCATCCAAGCGCTGCTGGGGCCGTTGTGGAGATTAAGCAAGCTATTGCCCAGAGTCACAGAGTGGGACCCATGAAGGCATCGAGGCGAGAATTATCAGGTCCGGGGAGATTGAGTCCAAGAGCCGCTGAGGCGGTAATTGTACCCTGGTCCCGGGCCAGACTTCTGCATCAGGGTCTGCCGCTCTAACCATTGAGCCATGCTTCTCCACGATACAGCCCTTTGTGGACAGTACCAAAGAAAATTGTTCTGATGGTAGTGCAAGACCTTTTCATGCAGGGAGTTGTTAATGATACACAATGCTTTAAACCTAATCCTATCCGCTACAGGTAACCAGTGAAGGTCTTGTACATCTTTAGTGACTGAGCAAAAATGTAGCCACTTTCAGGAGAAGGGGGGCTGATGTGTGTTGCAATCGCAGGAATTTGGTCAGTGCAGCTTTCATAATGCCTAGATACAAGGCGTTACAATAATAAACCCTGGATAGGATAAGTGCAACCACAACGTTTTTTTGAAGAACCACGGGATGGGAACACTTTTTTCAGTAATCTAATAATAAAGTAACATGTGGAGGTGGTATGTTTAATCTGCTCTACAAGTCTGAGCTGGTCGAAATAGACCATGCCAAGATTTCTAACTATTGAGATAGGAGTGGATAATGGGCCAAAGTTTTCTGGCCCCCATGTTGATTTCCAAGAGTTAGTGTTCTTGCCAAAGAGAATCACCTCGGTTTGCTCAACATTCAATTCAATTTCAATTCAAAGCTTTATTCGGAGTATAAAAAATATCCATATAAGCATACATAAAACATGAATTACATTTTCTATTACAAACTGCATAATGGGCTGAGCAACGGAGCCAGAACAATTGAATTATCTAAGTGCAGTTGCAGTACAATATATACAAAAAGTGACTAGTGCTTGTAGCATGCAATATGCACGGTCAATACATTTGTACATATGATTCTTCTTTATCAAGGTTTTTAGTATGACAGAAAAGTACATTTTAAGTAATCAAATTAACAGTAGCAGCATAGTGGGTATTGAGTTATTAAAACATGTGCAAAATACGCTAGAGTGTCAAGTATAAGGTGAATAGTGCAAACAGTGCGTAATTACATTTGCGACTATTGGTCTTATATATAAGTATTCCAAAAAGTGCCACTAATCGCCGTCTATATCCTTAATTACATTTGGTGCAAAATAAAATGATGTTCATTAAAACAATGACTTCCCAAGTATATATCTTTACAGTACAAATGATTTCCTAGCAGAGATACATTTTAAAATATAGGACGCAGTAAAAAAAACAGACATCGGGGCTTTCAAGCAGGGATAACAACCTCATAGCATTTTTGGTGGATCGAACGTTATATTTTAAAAGCAATGGTTTCAAATAAAATTTCCTTAAAAAATGGTAACATTCACAGAACAATAACAAGTGGCAGGAACTTTGTTTAGATGCATTGTCGCATGGGCATGCTAAGATTGTGCTTCTCTTCATTTCCGGGAAGGCAGCTAAATGATGCGCAATCCCTAACCGCAAACGTGTTACTACATTCAAATATGCCTGAAAGCCAATTGTAAGGTTAAGGTCTTTATAAAATACAACAGTGGGCTGAGACCTGGTTAAGTTTCCCCTATTCTCATTTTTGTGGGCTAAACATGCTTCCTTAAGATCTTTTTTGGAAATGGAAGCTGCATACTCAGGGTTAATAAAGATGTCACGTTTAAATAAGAGACTGCACCAGTGATGAATACATCTCAGCCACGGAATACGAGGATTGTGGTCAGGTTTAATACAATCTCTTATTATACTATGAGTAAATGCTGTTTCAGGTTTAGCCCAAATGGAGCGCCATAATAAAAGGGGACGAAGTCCGGCCAGATCTGAAATATCTGGTGTATTATTACTGTTGAGGCCGAAGGTGGGGCAGACAGCAGACGTTTGAAATATGTGTTTTCATTCTGCTGTAAAGACTGTTCAAAGTGGTGGCCCCAAATTCCAGTACCATAAAGCGCAGATGAAACACATTTGGCATTTTATATAATTACCATGTCTTTGATTCTTCGTGTACCAACTTTTGCGGAAAAACTGAAAATGCCATTCACGTTCCTGCTCATTTTGAGGCGGAAATTAGCATATTCTTGTGACCACTTTCCGTTTCCCGCAAAAGTTACCCCAAGGTAACAGAAGGATTTAACAAATTGCATTTTTATTCCTTCTAAAAAAAAGTCAGTTTGTGGTTTATTCATAGATTTCCCACTTGACATAACAAAAGTCTTTGTTTTATTAATTAAGAGTTTCCTGCCTTTGATAAAAAGGGTAAAATTATCTATAAGACGTTGAAGGCCAATCGGGGTGCATGAAATTAAAACCGCATTGTCTGCATATAGTAAAATAGGGACAGCCTTACCCTCGGCATCAGCAGGGATTTGTTTTAGTGTACTGTCCCCATGATTAATAAACAATGAAAACGAAAATGGTGCAAGTACACGTCCCTGGCGGATGCCCCTTTTCACACTAAACAGGGGGGTACACTCTCCTGCAGGACCATAGCGCACTTTGCTGGACAACTTATCGTACACCCTTGCTAAAAAATAAACAATTTCCTTGGGAGCGCCGGTGTCCAGAAGTATCCACCAGATCGAAAGCGCTGCTTAGCTCCGCAAAACATAAAAATATTATACCCCTTTTTGCGATAGTGTATTTATTTACAAGAAGGTCCAAATTAACGCACTGTTCCTGTGTGCCAAAGCCTTTTCTAAACCCATATTGGGCTGGTGAAAGAATTTTATTGTCCTCAGCCCATGTTTCTAGTCTTTCAGCATGAACCTACTCATTACTTTGAGTGACGAGTCCAGAAACGATATCGGACGATAGTTGCTGGGCACAGATTTGGAACCTTTTTTGAAAAGGGGGATAATTAATGATTGACCCCATGTGATGGGGATTTGGCCATCAACTGCTGCGTTAAAAATTACAGTTAAGAAAACAGTCTAGAAAATTGCAAAACATATGGGGTGGCCATGCAGAAAAAAGGTGGGTTTTCTACCAATATTATATGTAATTCTACGTAATGTTATGTCCTGCTTTGTCGCTGTTCATTGTTTGAGAGCCTAACGATGGATTAGCTCAATTGAGGGTCATACAGTGGGGTATTAGGTTTTGCATTCCATGGCCTCCATCAGTCTCACCCTTAGTTTTATTGTGTTGTCTGAAGGCTTTGTCTCCATAAGGATAGTGCGTGCTTTCTTGCTGACCTTTAAGCATTTTATAAGTGGGTCCAAATCACCGACTTTGTTTTCCATGTGACAGCTAAGTACAGTGTATTGGTTATAACATAAAAATCCCCACATTGGAGTCGGTCTTGCAACTTACCAGCAATCCGGACAAATATGATGGATGTAGGTTTTGCCTTTGGATTTATTGTATGGGTTCCCAAGTCAGTATTCTAATATTCCTTCACGATGTTGGGCAAAATATACTGGTATATACTGTTCAGAAAATGTAGTCACAATTCATACACTGACATTCGGCAACCAGTATTTGATTCCTCATATCTATCTCTGAAATATTAGGCCAATTTGTTAAATCCCTATCCACTAGGGCTTGCTACATGAACTGAGTATTGAGGTGATTAAGTGGTTCAGAATTTGCAAGCCCCTGCATCTGGCTAGAAACACAGAAATGGTGTTCTGCAAGGGGCAACAGACCACCAACCATCCAAGAGTTGCCATTCCCAACACATTGGTTTTAAAGCAGCCTGTGTTCTTGAAAGGAACCAGTACTATTTTTATAAAAAATTAGTCTGGTCTACAGATAACTACCCCTGAGGCTGGCACCACCATGCTCAAGTAAGGATTTGTAAGTCTGCTGCGCCCTCGTTTCATGTGTTGGTAACTATGCAATGGCTTGTGAGTGGAACTGCACCTGCAAATCATTGATATAGTGCATACTAAATTACAGTTTGGAAGAAACACCCCTTTTGTGTTTCTTCCCAATTTCTACTTGATATAGGTAATACAAAACAAATTTTCAGATTTTTCCAACTTGCAAACATTTATATTCAAAAACGAATTTACTCTGCTCTTATTGCCATCAGGCAAGATGCACCATCTTCATTTAGTGTCAGCAATAACCAAGATTACACCTGACATATTGATAAGGGAACTCTTGTTAAACACTCTGTGTCTCATCAGGTGTTATATCTAGGTAATTATCAGAATGACTTGACACTCTCTCAGTTCTAAGAATGATAAAGGCGGACGATATTCATGTTATTACTGTTTATAACAGATATGACCGTGATTGGGGCATAGCTCATGAGAAGTGTTGTCCAAGAAGGAGTTGGCCTGATCAGAATGGAAAAACCACAGTTGATGGTCAGAATGCAGAACAATGTCATACAACTGGGAACAGTCCAGCCCGAACTGCTAAGCCATGTCTTCCCTGGACTGGAATCAAGCATCTTAGGACCAGTTTCTGGCTATCAGCCGTCATCAGCCAGGATAGCTCGACTTCAGTGGCGTAGTGAGAACGGGACCCACGTCTGGGCATACCCTTCCCACATAGGGCGAACAGCAAAACGCACAAGATGATGGACGGAATGTTGCACATTGGCAAAACATTCACCCCCAGTCACAGATCTGGGTTTAATCCATTGTTATTTTGCTCACCACGCCACCCCAGTTCAGACATTGTCATATGCAAATCAGTCTTGATCAGAATGGATTCAGCCTTAAAGAAAGGGGGGCATATGTATGAGAACTTTGTGCCACTTTTGCACCACATAAAGTGGTACATGCAGGATGCAGGGTCCTGAATCAGATTTCTAAAGCCACAAAAAGCCAACCAGAAAGACTTTGAGTGGCCTCATAAATCTTAAGTATGGCAACACAGTGCAAATTGCTGTGTCGCCTTCCTCTGCGCTCAGGTGGTGTTCCATGGGCATTGTGGATGGTGTTTCCATGCAACACCCATGGATTCTGACGCTAACACTGATTTACCGAATCATTTAAACCTGGGAAGCACAAAATCCATAACCTCCCGGGATGAGGCGTAATGAGGAAAAATATGTTTCTTTCTCCTTGTTTTTCCTCTTTCTATGTGTGCTGCAGTCTAAGAAAAAAACGCTTCTTGCTATTGTTTCTGTGGATGGAGGTGTCCTTTCCTTCACAAAAGCAATGCTGCAAGCAATATGTTATGTTATGTTATGTTATATTTAATTTGTAGAGTGCACGGCTACTTGGGAGTGTCCCGGCGCTAACTTCCAAAAAAGGGGAAATGCCCACACCACTGATTAAAAAAGCAGAGTTTTAAGTTTCTTCCTAAACAACAGTGGTTCTTGGATGCTCCTCATGGCTAGAGGCAACAAATTCCAAGCCAGACCCGCCCTGCGCACAAAGGAATTGCCTCATAGACGTTGGCGTTTAAACTTCGGGGTCTGGATCAACAATAGAGCAGAGGACCGAAGCTGTCTCCCTGGTACGTAGAAGGAAAATCTCTTCTGCAGGTAGATGGGTCCAGTGCCATGTAAGCATTTTGAATTTCAGGCGCGCTTCCACTGGAAGCCAGTGCAGGGCACGCAAATGTGGCCCAACGCTGTCCCTGGGAAACAGGCCCACAAGAAGTCTAACAGCAGAGTTTTGGACCACTTGTAATTTTTTTACCAGGGAGCCTGGACCACCGACCAAAAGAGCATTGGCGTAGTCCAGACGGGATAGAATTAACGCACGGACCACAGTTTCTCTGGAGGTGCTAGGCAGGAAAGGGAGGAGCTTCCTCAGACTGTTAAACAAGCAAGTTCCAGAGAGTTTCTTCACATGCGTTAAAAAGTTCAAATTTTCGTCAAACCAGACGCCATGATTTTTTACGGCTTCAGTACTTTCAGAGGGACGAGGGAAGCCTGGAGGCCAGAACCTTTCTCTAAAATCCGGGGGAACGGAGCCAAACAGTAGAACCTCGGACTTGCCCTCATTGCATTTCAACTGGGCCGAGGCCAACTAGTGAAAGATTGAAGAAAGACAGTGTTGGGCCGTCTCCATGGCGACCTCCCCCTTGGGCCAAAAAAACAGCCACTGTGTATCATCAGCGTATGCCATAACCTTAGCCCCCAGTGACTCCGCCAGAGCCACCAGCGGAGTCACATAGATGTTAAACAAAAGGAGGATAAGTGATGACCCTTGCGGGACACCAGTAGTCACAGGTAAGACCCCAGAGGCACACGGTGGGAGCCAGACCTGCTGCTGTCGGCCCTCTAAAAAGGAACTGATCCAAAGCAGGGCACTGCCAGAGATGCCAATGGCAGAAAGCACGGAAACCCGACTGAGTTGGATGCAGCCTATTTTCGTCCTCCACAAAGTTGGTAAGTTGGAAAGTAACAGCTTTTTCACAGACTTTCGCTAGACTAGGAAGAAACGAGATGGGACGGTAATTTGCTGGTAGTGAAGGGTCCAGAGAAGGTTTCTTTATTAAGGGGAGAATCAAGGCATGTTTCGGTGCCATCGGCACACAAGCCATGCAAAGTGATTTACTGATCATAAAATTCAGCCAGTATCAGCCAGTTCCGATAAGAGCCTAGCAGCACAGGGATCCTTCGGAGAGCCCGACTTGAGGGCCTTCACCAACTTGGGTTAGCTAGCCAGATAAATCGGCCTAAATTCTGAGAAGGTAGAAAGTGGCTCGGCCAATCTCATCGGTGACGAGAGCACCACATCGGGATTCCCCGGAAAGGTGGAAAGTGATTCTTGGATGCTAGTTATTTTTTCTTTAAAAAAAGATGCTAAGGAGTTACACCACGTATCAGAAACCGGGGAAGAAGCCGCCTGTGCGCTAAGTGCCAAAAAGCTTTGTACAATAGAGAAAATCTCTTTTTAATTATTCTTGGCTCGATCAATACGCCTAGCAAAGTACTGGCGTTTGGCCTCCCCAATGGCAGCATAGTACAGTCTTTGTTTAGCTCTGAGATAGTTTCTATCGACTGGGCAATAGCCCGCAGCCCGCCAAACTCTCTCAGCTATTTTGCAAACGTGTTTCAGTAGCCAGTTTGGGTAAAAACCAAGGCTTACAGGGGGACTCCCTTCTACATTTAGACTTACAGGGACCAGATGAGGACACCAGTGCGCAGGTAATCCAATTGTCAAACTGGACTATGTTATCTTCCAGGTCACCTGTGAGGGTGGGAGAGAGGCTGCCAATGAGGCACCCAACGCCACTGGGTCCAATCTCCCAAAGGCAGGGGGGCAATGGCAGTGAGCCAGACGAAAAAGATTAGTCATGGCCCAAGAAAAGAAGATAGGAAAATGGTCGGACCATGCAACCGGCCTTGGTCTTTTCACCAATAGAGGGAACTTAGCCCCAATGATGTCAAGGGTGTGACCTTCAAGATGAGTGGGAAACAGGACTCTTTGGGAGAGATTAGCCAAGTGGAAAGCATCCAAAAGGATTAAGGAGTCAGGTGCCTCAGGGTGATCGAGGTGGATATTCACATCACCAAGAATCACAAAGTTGGAGAAGCAAAGAGCACGCTCAGCCAGAGCGTCCCCACAATACTCCACAAAGTCCTTAGCTGGTCCAGGTGGTCGATAGTGTGTGTAAAAAAATTCCTAGGCAGTATCACACTGGAAAACATAAGGCATGAAATGACAGCAAAAGCAGACTAAAATGAAATGTAATTTAAAAAATCAAACAGTTTATAGTAGGATATAAGCTCTATGACAAGGAAAAATTAAAATCAAAATTCATACATAGAAATAAAAATAAAATCATCAACTTATACACATTTTAACAGTTTCTATCCATAGAAACCAGACAGTAAGTGGCGAATGGAGTCGACGCGCGTTTCGGCGTGGGACACGCCTTCTTCAGGAGACACAAAATTTGTAAATACAATAATCTGAAACATGTTTAAAGAGAGAAAAAAACCATCACAAATTAATCAATCACATTACTACATATAGAAGTGCATTAAAAACTTTCTAAATTCACATATTTCATATAATATTAAAGAGAACAAAGCTTATAACTGTCATATCATATCCTAAATATTTCATAGTGTTTTCCAAGGTCTATTTGAATATACCATCATAATATTTGAACAATAAGTACCCACAAAATTAGACATGATTCAAACTTTAAAGATTAAGGGGGGTAAAAAGAAGGTAAAGGGACAGGGTGAAGAAGGATAAATGAACAGGGGAAGTATAGCATAATTGATAAAATAACATGCATGATTCACGAAATTGAGACAACTTAATGTTGCAATATGATATTGACATTTACAATGAGTCTCAAATAAAATTAATTTCTCGACAGTTTAATGTTTGTATTCTGATAGCCAAAGTAGTCTCTGATAACAATTAGTAACAACTTCATATGAGAATAGGAGAAGTAAGAAACTTACTTTTAGGTAAAAACACACTGCATATAACGATAACCTCAATTTAAAATCCGTTGATTAGGCGGGACCAGGAAACGATAAGCTCCTAATTCTATAACGGATGTAAAGTTACAACAAATTATTCCTTATCCTCAGGGACCATGGAACCACCAAGTGTAAAATGTGCGGAGAATTGTATCCTAAAGTGGAGGACCTCACAGTCCCGAAAAAGGGAAGATGGTTCGCTACAGAGGACCCAGTCTTCCCTTAACCAAATGGCGAGGCCTCCACCTCTACCCACCTGATGGTCCACCCGATAGACTTTAAAGCCGGGAAGAGTGGACAATGCGACCGTGGGATTGGAGTGGGCATCAAGGGAGCAAGGGTGCCTACATTGGCGCTAGGCTGCCAAAACAGTGCCAGTGTAGAGAGAAAGGACAAGAATGCACCATATTGCATAAATACAGTGTATTCCTGCCCTTTCACTTTGGTGCAGGGCAGTGCAGCAAAGTGACTTGCTGCACTGTCTTACTCCAAAATCCAGTAAATGAGGGCCTTTGTGTAAGTGTACCTTGAATTATGACATAGTACTGTCAATTCTGGTGTAGATTTCCATGTGCAAAGAATACTTGTGAAATGCTTGTGAGAAAGATGCATTTCTCTCTTCAGTTGCATCAGCATCCTGGGTCAAAGATATTAAACATTATTGTTCCATGATATGTAACATATATTGTTATTAAGAATACCGTACGTTTATAACAACATAGAGCACATCTGGGATTCCATTACTCCTGAATTTGGAAGAGAATTAGCTGCTGAAGTAGTCGTATCTATTTTAAAATAATGTTTCTATGAGTATGCTTATCAACAGCGAAAGACTGTAGTTCTGCGCACGGGGTAGCTTTTTAAATCAGTAGTTTGCCCCCCCATTTGAAGATATATTTATTATCATGCTCATTTCATTTAATGAGCCAGTTTAAAACTAGGAGTGAGACTTTGAAGCACCAATAGCAGAATACAGATTTTTGCTGCAGGCCTTCCTGCTGCTCTGACCTACGGCAAAAGAAAGGGGCTGAAATGTGCAGTAGCTATCAGATACGGTGCATTCCTGTCCCTTGCACTGGGGCACAATGCATCGCCATGCACCAACACAGACACCTTTGCACCATGGTGCAAGGGTGCCTGCATTGCGGGCAAGATTATTTTTGTGCAGGAAGAGAAACCTTCCTGCACAAAAACAATCCTAAGAGGTCTTTTCCTCTTTCTATGCGTGCTGCACAATGCAGCACACTTAGAGAAAGGAAAAACGAGGAGACATACAGATGTTTCTCCTTGTTGTGCCTCCCTTACACCTCCCCTGGGGAGGCGTCAATTTTTGGCGCTGCCTCAGAGTTACGATTTCTCGTAAATCTGGGACAGTGTCACAAAGCCATGGATGTTGCTGGGAACGCAGCCAGGAACGCCCATTGTACGCCCCCTTAATGAAGAAAACAGCGTTAAAGGGAACAAAATTTACAAGGCAGTATCAAGCCAAAAAAAGTGGCTCACTCCTGCCTGGTAAATATGGAGCAGGCTCCTGCGCCACCCGAGCGTCACAAAAAGTGACGCACCGGCAGAGCAAGGTGTTTATAAATAAGCTCCAGAATTTGTAACTGTAGTTGCTGTTGAATGGATGGATTGCACTGTTATTAAATCTGTTCCAATAACTTGTATTATCTTCTTCCACAGAATGCCAGCCGCGCCAACATTTTTCAAAGTGTGCGGCTGGCTGTCAGCCAAACTGTGAACAGCGACATGTGAAGCCTCGATGTAACCGCCGGAAATGCGTCTCTGGCTGTGTCTGTGATGCTGGGTTGATCCTGGAGCGCAAGGGTTCTCATTCCTGTGTCCCGAAACTGCATTGTGAATCTTGTCCAAAAAATGCCTACTTCAGCGCTTGTGGTGGGCAATGCCAGAGAACCTGCAAGAACTACAAAGAAAAAGATATTCGCTGCGTCATGTCATGTGTTCCTGGGTGTGTCTGTAAGACAGGACATGCCTTCCATAATGGCAGGTGTATTCCCACAAGGCAGTGTCCCAGACATTAATCTTATAGAGAGTTCGGTTAGTGAAAGAAGGAAGCATACCCTCATTGTTTATGTTTCTGAGAGCAAAAGCCAAGCTGCACAACTAGCGCTCTATCAGGCACATGCATCAATATTGCATTTTGCGATTCCTTAATTGCGAAAAATAAGGAATCGCAATTAAGGAACTGCAAACTGCAATGCATCAAGAAATCGCTATAAAAATAGCGATTTCTTAAAATTCCTTAAGTGCGATTCTCTAATTGAGAATCGTAATTAAGGAATACTTCCCCCATCCATTCCTATGGGCCTAGAGGCCCATAGGAATGAATGGAAAGACATTCTTCATTTGCAATTCACCATTGAAAATTCACAAATTAAGAATGCAATTTCAAGGGTGCAGGGGTGTCCAAAGGACACCCTGTTGCACCCCTGAAATCTGCTTAGGTGTACATTTTGCACACTCACATGCCCGAAGGGCATGTGTGTGTGTAAAATGGAACTTTGAAAAATGCACTTTACTGCATTTTTCAAAGTTTTCGCAAATTACCATGAAGGTCGACTTCATTGTAATTTGCTCCCCTTATTTGCGAATTCGCAAATTTTTAAAGTCTGATGCATTGCATTTAAGGAATCTCAATTTGAGATTCCTTAAATGCAATCGCAATTTAAGAAATCGCAATTTTACGATTTCTTAAATTGCGAAACTTACTAAAATGTTAATGCATTCCAAAAATGGGAATTGCATTCGCAAACGGCCGAATTTTGCTATTCGCACCGTTTTCGAATGCAATTTCCTTTGAATCATTTGGCTGTATGTCTCACGTTCATGTAGTCTCTCTAGCAGCTTCTTCTGCGCATATATCTCCCTAGAGCTGATCCGACCTCTACAGCCATATTGGGAATCGCTAGAGCTTGGACAAATTTTAAGTGAAAGTCCTTTGATCGGGGAGGGGGGTGGGGGGGCCATGTGTTCACCCAGGTCCCTTAGTTCCATCTCTAGAGAGCTTGAGGACCACAGGACATGCCGCCGTATAGGTGTGGATTTTGGCATGGGCACAAGAGCACACATCAGATAAGCACATTTCCCTCCACGTTTTCCAAACCCTAATGCTAAAAGATTTTCAGGCAAAAGTCTAAACTTTGTGAAAAGATGCATAAATAGAAAAGATGCATAAATAGAATTATCCCGGGTGGAGCTAATTACAGAGATTGCTAAATTCTTTCTGTTCAATGTTTTCTATGCAGAACGATCCATAAAATGGGAAATCAGTGTTTACAGCACATATTGTGACATTTTTCTGCTTTCTTTCCAATGATAGATTTTACTAGGATGTTTCTGGTGAAATCTGTTATGGGAAAGTTGTGGTACTGTTGTAAAAAGCACACCCCAGGCAAATGCCCTATGTAGTCATAAACACACATCAGAATGCTGATCCACGTGCAAACCTATGTTTTGCACATTGGTCAGAATTTCCCCACTAGTAGTAGCCAGATTGATCATAGTCATTTCAGTAATTATCCTTTACTCTTGTGGTGCATAATTACCGAAATTACACAGTTACACCAGAGTGAGTATTTAAGAATAATTTGGGGCAAAAATCCGACTGCAGGAGGACAGAAACAGCGCAATAGAGAGGCGAGCAAGTGGCTGCAGGCTACTGCTGTTCACGTCCTGTCGCTTTCAGTGCTTTTGTCTTAGAGCAAATTGCATCCTTGGCGCCATTCTGGATGCAAGGGTTTATTTTGCACTAACAAAAATAGCACAAAATTCTTGATACGCTTTTAACACAATCGTGCATAATTCAGAATAATTTTGCGGTGATTATTAGTAATTACGCTGGAGAGAATTATGCCAGGTACGCCTTGCCCTACAAATGACCAATACCATCTGTGGCGTACAGCAATTTAAGATGCTCTTCTTAAGACTGTTGGCCCTGGGCAATATTTAAAACATTTCTT
The DNA here is from genome assembly GCF_964263255.1 of Lissotriton vulgaris. Lineage (NCBI taxonomy): Eukaryota > Metazoa > Chordata > Amphibia > Caudata > Salamandridae > Lissotriton > Lissotriton vulgaris. Next base: position 260,444,664 of record NC_141695.1, read on the forward strand.
CAGTATAGATATTGCTTTCTCTATGATCTCCAAGCACCCTGGACTGTTGCTAGCAATCCAGATGCACCATAGGTGATTCCCTGATAGTACTATGCATTAGTAATGTTTAAATTGCTAATTGTAATTTATCTTAGGGATTGTTGTTGTTACACAGACAGTTCAATTAATTTAAATCAATTAGATCAAACTTTTCCTTGTAAAAATGGGTGGCCCCAAAAAACATACAAATGCACAGTGACTCTATGCTGCCCTCTTTTCCCCCCTCCACATTTGGTTGCCAGCTCTGTGAATCCTGTATTATTGTTGTTTAATTCGAATATGTTTCAGTGCATTCTTCCAAAATCTAGATTTGTCTTCTTCCAAAATCTAGTCAGTTGACTCTACTTATTGTTCAAACAATATAATTTTGCAGATTTTGATTCGAATGAATTACATTTGAAATAACCGCATATAACTTTTTGCAATAGATTATTTGTAACAACAGACATACGTGAGTTATAGACAAAGAAACTGCTTAACTTAGCATTATGGCCTCTACACCCAGCAAAATGGGGGCATCCAGGTTTACTACAAGATTAACTCTGAGTAAGGCATAACCTTATTTATTTATTTATTTAAATTCTTCTAGAGCGCAGGAATCAATCCCGTAAGGGTATCTCCGCGCTGTGCCAGCAGTAGGAAACTCAGTCGGTGAATAAGGAACATTAATTAGATGGACTGGAATGCCTCTTGATAAAGGATAGTTTTTAGTATTTTCCTAAAGGATAGGTGATTAGTAGTTGTTCTGGCTTCGAGGGGCAGTCTGTTCCATAGGGCAGGTCCGACTGAGGAGAAGGCCCGGTCTCCTTGTCTGGACTTCTTTGTGGACGGGGGTTTTAGCAAGGCTTGACTGCTTGAACGAAGGGACCTACTGGGCTGATATGGCACCAAGGATTGAGACAGGTATTTAGGACCTGTACCATAGATGCATCTATGGACCGTGCAGCAGATCTTAAAATCGACGCGCTGTCTTATTGGGAGCCAATGCAGCTCCCTGAGCAGGGGTTTGGAAGGGGTCCTAGCTGGTGCCCCCATAACCAGTCTTGCTGCCGTGTTCTGGACCACCTGCAAACGACCTACTGCGTCAGCATTTGCTAACGTCAGCAGGCCGTTGCAGTAGTCCAGACGACTGGTCACTAATGCCTGCACAAGTGTCTTCCTGTAAGAAGCAGGAAGATACGGAAAGACACGTCTAAGCAGGCCAATAGTGTGGAAGCATAATCCTGCGATGTAATTGGTATGCTCCTTCAAGGTCAGCTTTTGGTCCAGTTTTACCCCAAGATTCTTCACATGATGTTTAGGTGACGGTACTGGGCCAAGATCTATTGGCCACCAGTCAGGGGACCAAAGAATGCTTAATAATACTTTGTTATGGTCAAATGGAACTTGTTTATTGCCAGAATTTGCAAACAGTTTATCTGCTTCAACGCTCTAACACAAATAAAGATTTCATGCAACATTAATCAAGATGTCTGAAATGTTCTCAATGGAATGTTCCCCAGATTTAAATGGGCTTCTCACAGACATCAATGAAATAATGCTGGTATTGGTTATTCCTAAAAGCTGGAAGCTTATCCGTACACTGCAGAGGATTGCAATGGATATCATTGCAATAGGACGGCAGCACATGTGGTGTCGTCCTTCACTGCATGTGGCATCCCATGAAGTGTGCAAATGTTTATAATAATTGAACTTGAACGCAGGGGGCCTGGCCTGCTGGACCAGCTCAGCCACACCGTGAACTCAGTGTAAAGAGGCTCATTGGGCACCGATGCCACACGCCACCTCTCCTGATTGGGTCTCATGTTTAGCCATTGCTGTTGTTTTAAAAACTAGGGGGCATATTATCAAGGGGGTTTATCTCCGCTTTTTTGGCTTTAAAAGCCAAGAAAGCGGAGATAAAATGATCTCCCTATTACCTAGCTGTCGCTAACACCAGTTAGCGACAGCTAGTAGGAGATAGCGACCATCTTGGGCCCCACTTTGCATGTCAGTGATATTTATCACTAATGACATGCAAAGTGGGCGTGCCAAGATGTTAGCGACTGATCGCTATCTCCTATTACCAACTTTTGGAGATATTCGCGCTAAGCGTGAATATCTCCAAAAGCTAACACCTGCCCCTGAACAGTTCTTGGCCATGTTATCCAATGGTAGGTGGATAACATGGCTAAGAGCATTAGCTCGGTAATGCATGAATATCGCTGACTTTTCAGCAATATTCATGCATTTCGGTCGATTTTTATCGCTTAGGTGATAAATCTTGATAATAGCAAGGTTCCTAAGCGATAAAAATCGACGCAGCTCGGCGATAAAAACATTGCCGCTAAGCCAACATAGCGATAATTATCGCTAGTTGTTGGTAATATGCCCCTGTGTTTACCAATTTCAGGCTGTGTCACTACTCACTAGGAGAATGCAATTGTGTGTGTTAATTCAATCTCAAGCAAACATTTGCAGACTTATTAAGGTTTGGCTTGTGTTGTGCTTAAGAAATCTATCGTTTTTAATATAAACTTAAAAAGGACTTACATCCCATCTCCTCTCTTTCCAGGGTTCTCATTGGTTCCTGTGTGTGCCACTTACCTTTCATCCACGTCTATTGGCTCTAGCATATTTTCTTGTATTTACCAATGCTTCTTTCTCCTCTACTTCTCTTATTAGTTTTCCACCACTGAAATACTGTTAACATCCTTTGGTAGGACTATATTTTCATGAGGTTTTGCTCTTGCAGCATATTTACTTAACAATTATTCAACCAGTGAGATTAAGCGATTGGCATAGAATCACAGGATGTTAGGCAGCACCGCCAAGACTCGAACCAGGATCCCAAGCTCTTGAGTCAGCAGCTTTGGCCGCTGCGCCCCATCCTCTCCGCACCCGTGTTATCGGTCAGGGAGTTCTCTCCTTCTCCCAGACAACGATTAATGAAAGCAGCTCTTTATTCATTACATAGGCCAAAATGATGCATTACCAATGCTTGTTTTATTGAGCTATGAGAATATCTTGTCCTGCATTGGGGAAAGAATTAACAGTATTCATTAGTTCACAAACCATGCTTCAGACTTTTCTGTAGATGTGGTGAACATAAAACATCCACTAGAGGAACAGTTGATTCCACAGAGACCTTGGACGTTGATTCAGCAAAATTCCGGGGACAACGGAAGTGACATTGCATGCCCAGTGACTCATTCCATTACAGGAAGTGCCATTATATGACATTTGACCCTGGTAGCTTCTCAGACAGTGATGTCAGATATCATTAACACTGGTGGCATTAACGAGGGTGGCAGCTCAAAAATAAATAAAATGACTACAATAATACAGAGAAAATGAACTTGAATACTAAAGTAAATAAAAGTGAACTATTGACTTGACAGCTGGGATCATGCACTAGGGGCCCAACCTCAAAAAGCCTTCAGCATTGACCAGGGAACAGTATATCATAGGACGCCTACAATCCTCGTCTTCTAAAACCTTGATTTAACCCCTTGGACGCGGCTGCGATTCTGCGCCTGTGCGGCCATTTTAATAAGTGGGCGAGTCCATAACAGCCCCCAGCCATCATCAGCACACGCCCACCGTGATGCATGACCGACGGGGGCCGTCATGAGTATGGAAGGGGTTAAATGTTCAGATACACACTCCAATATCCTGGTTCAGACATCATAAGCTATTTGATGACATTGCTAGCCTAGACACACCCATAATATGCCTAATCATAGCCACAGAGACCAAAATACAGTGTAAACAATTCAGTCAGAATTTCTACATACCACCACAACACCACCAGATACCCAAACATAACCCAATATGGTGGTCTTGCCTCGTAAAAACATATTCGTTAATCTAAGCCTGACCCTGGGTTGTACAAGTGTGTAAACTCTGCTTATCTAAACTCATTTGCTCACAGGATGCTCCTATTAAGTCGAATAGACACAACTGCACACCAACAATCTGAGCACCTGTGTGCACCTAGCTCTTTCTTGTTAGCATGCACCATCACGTGTGCGTGTACACACCTCTTGCATCTGGACCACTAGTCCGAGTGCTATTGCATGTTTCTTCTTCACATCACATCTCACCATTTCGTGGATGTGCCCTTAGAAATCAATCCCATCTGTGTGTGCCAAGCCACATTTCTCCTATGAGCTCCCATCCCCCCAAACCAAACCACCTCAGCTACTCAGACCTAAACAGAGCAAACTGAGCTTTCCCTGGTCATCCAGTGTAAACATAACTACACTCTCATTTGTGCAAATGTCGTTTTCTTTCACCATTGTTTACCAGACGTCTTCTTATAGGCGGGCTTTTTACCATTATTACCTGTGTGCATGTACCGTGGCTAACCTGTTTACAGCAGATCCTCTCTAACCCGTTTGCACCTTGCACCTTCACCTGAGTGCTTTTAACCTTTCATCTCAGAGCACAATATTGTTGCATCCATCCCCACACATCTAGCATCCATTACTATATGGCCAGAAAGCCGTCTCCGGCCTGGTTGCAGTAATCCTTTACCCACTAATATAGGTAAAGCCCCCTCACCTATTTAGATGTAGATTGGTTTGAATTTTGGATACTCTGCCCTCACTCACACCTTCATACTGTGGGGGACCTCTAATGTACACAGCTTCAAAGTCACATGTTCATAATATGGTTTTATTCATACATATATTTGCACAGCCTGGCATGCATTTCTACCATTATTACACACACACACACACGCACACCCGCAGAAACACACACACACAAGCACTATGGCCCGGATTTATTAAGGTTTCCCTTGCACCACGTCATAGGACGCAGAGCAACGCATAACCTAGAATGATATTTACCAAGCCATGCAAGGCAACCTTTCATGGCCCTGCATGGCTTAGTAAAGTTTGAGTAACGCAAGGCCTTGAGTTACTATGCATGATGAAACATTCCCTGATTTACTAACACTGGTAGACCTGGGAATGCATCACTGTAGTGAAATGAGACACGGAAACTGTACTGTATGTATATAAACACCTGTGTAATAAAAAAATTGTGAAATAAAAAAAAAATAAGAATTGTATGTCTTCCTATCAGAGGAAAAAATGCCTCGAAGGATTGTTTTAGTGCAGGACGGGTTCTCCTTGTGCACAAACCCAATCCTACCTGTAACAAAGGCCCCCTTGCACCATGTTGTAAAGGGTGCACTGAGTGCATTCCTGCCCTCTCCCTTTCATGCAGTGCAGGACGGTGTCTCGCTGTGTTGCTTGAAAATATTATGAATCTGCTCCTGTTTGTTTTAGTCCGCACACTACTCGCTCCTACACTTTCTCCCAGATTCATGTTCAGTTCAATTCATACAACGCACAACAGCAGGTAACGCTGCTGCGCTTCACTAGGTGAATGGGACAGAGCAGCACAGCACCATGTCTTCTAAATGGTAGTGCAGTTCTTTCTCCCTGTACTGACACACTTTTGCATGCCATGCTCTCATGCAGACACCCTTGCACCATAAAGCAAGGGTGTCGATGTTGTAGAGTTTGTGCTTGAAAGGCTGCCTTCCAGTATTAAAACAATGGTTGAGGCATTTCGCACTGTGTGTGTGCACTGTGGAAAGTAGCACACAGGCAAAGATGGAAAAACGAGGAGAAATGAAATCATTTCTCCTAGTTATGCCTGCCTCGAGTAGGAGCAGGATGTTGGCACACCTCCCTGTATACACTTCTTTGTATATAGGGATTAGCTTTAATACCCTTGGGTGGCTGTACAGGAATGCCCATGCACTACCCACAGAATGCCCTCTTGATGCAGAATAATGCAAGGCATTGCTTTGCGCAATTTAGCATTACTTCTGGTTACCGTCCAATTCAAATCGCAATTTGCGTTAGATTGTAAATCCCACCACTACACTTTGCTGTGGGTTAGCGTTAAAAAACTAACACAAAGTGTATAAACCTTTCTTTTTGGCGCACATGCAAACACACATATACACACACACATATTAACTGCACTTTAGAAATACCAGTCCCAGCAGTACATGTATTCCTCTAGTTGTTTTCTTCTTTTCCTGACTAGAAGCTACACCTTGAGCTGCAGGAAAGAGCAACATCAGACATGGCGGTAAACCCGCCCACAACAGATCTCATGCTTATCCCACAGCCTGCTTCCCAAAGAGGCTTTCAAGAAACAACAGCGCTCCAATTACTCCAGCTGCCTTCATGGACAGATCAGCGGATGTACATTTTGGAAGAAATAAAATGAATCCCCCTTCGCCACCCGCCCAGTGCTGTTTATATTCTAATCACATTGCTCTTTATAATCGCGCCTCCTGCCAGCTGCCTGCTCTGTACGATACACACTTGCCTAATGTGAGACAAAACGCCACAGACTTACACATCTTCACTCTACGTGCTTGCGCACATATAAGCATGACACACACGTACATGTGCACACATACATACAGCTATAGCTTCAAACACACATTTAGAAGAAAAACATGGAGGGAAATAGCTTAATCTGTGAGATTCAGAGGGGCGAATCTCAAATTGTTCCACTAAAAAAGCAATGTGCTGCATGGTGGACTGGTGAGATGACCAAAGTTTGAGATGGACTCTTTCCAGGAGGAACAGGGTCAGTGTTGTTCTGCAATGGTTGGCCCTCTGTCTAGAGTGGCACAGTGGGTGAAGAATGATGGGTTGGAATGATACCCGAGCGATTGCCGCTGGTCATGACTATTTGCAAGCACTCATCCCATCAGCTTTTGGGTGATTGATTGCCAGTGGAACGCCTGAAAACTTGAGACTGGCACAGCTTTCCAAGTCTTCTACTGCCAATACTTGTGAATTTCAAAAAGTAGTCAATTTGCTCCCGTTCAAGGACTCCTTCTATAGGAGTAGATTTACAACTTTTTTGGAAAAAGTTTACTATATATATTTATGATCCCATTCTAAAAATTAACAAGTTAACAGCTAGATTCATCAAAGACCCTTTTTGCGAGTCTTTAATAGCGATTCATAAGGAATCGCTATTAAGGACGTGCAAAACGGGATTCATGTAGGAATCGCAAAAAATATTGCGGTTCCTACATCTTCCTTATTTGCGATTAGCGATTAGGAATAACTCTTAAAGGCCGGTAGGAATGAATGGGGAGTATTCCTTATTTGCGATTAGCAATTAGCTAATCGCAAATAAGATAGCAATTTCAAGGGTGCCAGGGGTGTCCAAAGGACACCCTGTAGCACCCCTGAAATGCAAATTTACACAGGTGTTGTGCACACACATGTCCAAAGGACATGTGTGTGTGTAACATGCAACAGAGAAAAATGCACTAAAGTGCTTTTTTCTATTTTTTCGCTATTTACCACGAAGTCAGACTTCGTGGTAAATAGCGACCAAATATTGCGAATTCGCAATTTCAAATTGGTTAAGGAATTGCATTTAAGGAATCTCTAATAGAGATTCCTTAAATCCAATTCCTCGCAAATATGCGATTTTGCAAATAGCGATTTTTGCATTTGGGATGATGAATCCCAAATGCAAAAATTGCACTCGCAAAGGGCCAGATTCTCAGAATCTGGCCCTTTGCGAGCGCAATTTAGCTTGATGAATCTGGCTGTAAGATCATTTAGTGAAATGAGAATGAGGAGAAAAACGGATACAGACACAGTAGACCGTCACCTGACTCAGGGCCCCCAGACCCAACTACCAATCCAAGAATGCATATGAGAGATTCACAACCTAAACACCCCCACTGAAGCTATGTCACTGCCCTTCCCAGCTGGGCCTGGTAGATCTCTCTTGGAACTCAAGATTACAGTCACATACAAAACAGGGATTTGGAGTCCCTACCCAGGAATCACTTTTATAAAAATGTATTTTCATGGCACGTACTCTTCTTCGTCTCTTCTATAAGATGCTTTGATGGTAGAGTTGTCAAATTGGTGCCTGAGGACAGGACTTAATTGTTCTAGTCCACGCTGTTTACACTTTTTTTTTAATCTAGTGGCTGACAGCCCCATGTATTAAGCCCAAGTCGCAAACAGAGGAGGACATGCAGACAAATGAATAGGGCGAGCCGAGCAAGAGCTGAGCCATTGATCTGGCTTAGCTCTAAGAGTCCCTGCACAAGCAGAACCATAAAATCATTTGACATGACTATTGTTCACCAAATAAGCTAAATCGAACATAAGAGGTGCGTGTACAGCACACATTCTGATTTCAAGTAAATGGGCTGATGTGTGATAAGAAATAATGCCCTGTGAAACAAAATATTTAACTAGGATTAACACCATTAACTAACTAACTCTCTGCCAGCTCGGCTGGCCTGTTCCCATGAGGCACAGGGTCAAGACTGATTTGCATATGGCCATGTCTATACTGGGGTGGCGTGGTGAGGAAAATAACGATGAATTAAACCCAGATCTGTAACGGGGGTTGAATGTTTTGCCAATGTGCAAAATTCCGTCCATCATCTTGTGCGTTTTGCTGTTCACCCTATGTGGGAAGGGTATGCCCAGACGTGGGTCCCGTTCTCACTACGCCACTGGAGTCAAGCTATCCTGGCTGATGACGGCTGATAGCCAGAAACCATTCCTAGGATGCTTGATTCCGGTCCAGGGAAGACTTGGCTTGGTGGGTCGGGCTGGACTGTTCTCATGAAGCACAGAGTCAAGACTGACTTGCATATTGCCATATCTGAACTGGGGTGGCATGGTGAGCAAAATAACGATGGATTAAACCCAGATCTGTGACTGGGGATGAATGTTTTGCATATGTGCATCTCTCCGTCCATCATCTTGTGTGTTTTGCTGTTCGCCCTATGTGGGAAGGGTATGCCCAGACGTGGGTCCCGTGCTCACTACGCCACTGAAGTCAAGCTATCCTGGCTGATAACGGCTGATAGCCAGAAACTGGTCCTAGGATGCTTGATTCCGGTCCAGGGAAGACATGGCTTAGCAGTTCAGGCTGTACTGTTCCCATAAGGCACAGGGTTAAGACTGATTTGCATATGATAATGTCTGAACTTGGGTGGCGTGGTGAGCAAAATACCGATAGATTAAACCCAGATCTGTGACTGGGTTGAATGTTTTGCCAATGCGCATCATTCCGTCCATCATCTTGTGCATTTTGCTGTTCGCCCTATGTTGGAAGGGTATGCCCAGACGTGGGTCCCGTGCTCACTACGCCACTGGAATCTTGCTATCCTGGCTGATGAAGGGCTGATAGCCAGAAACCGGTCCTAGGATGCTTGATTTTGGTCCAGGAAAGTCATGGCTTGGCAGTTCGGGCTGGACTTTTCCCATGAGGCACAGAGTCAAGGCTGATTTGCATATCGCCATGTCTGAACTGGGGAGGCGTGGTGAGCAAAATAACAATGGATTAAGCCCAGATCTGTGAATGGGGTTGAATGTTTTGCCAATGTGCAACATTTCGTCCATCATGTTGTGCATTTTGCTGTTCGCCCTATGTGGGAAGGGTATGCCCAGACGTGGGTCCCGTTCTCACTACGCCACTGAAGTCGAGCTATCCTGGCTGATGATGGCTGATAGCCAGAAACTGGTCCTAGGATGCTTGATTCCGGTCCAGGGAAGACATGGCCTCAGAAGTTCGGGCTGGACTGTTCCCATGAGGCACAGGGTCAAGGCTGATTTGCATATGGCCATGTCTGAACTGGGGTGGCGTGGTGAGCAAAACAACGAGTAAATTTTGTTATCTTCCCGTTTTGAGCTGTCATTATCTAGCGCCGAGACGCCTTCGGGCATTTGCCTGCGCTTAACAAATCTCATTAATAAATAAATAAATAAATAAACGATGGATTAAACCCAGATCTGTGACTCTGTGCCTCATCTTGTGTGTTTTGCTGTATCTATAAGATACGACGCATTCCTGTCCTTTTCCCCTGCGCCGATGCACAATCAGTTGCCTATGCAAGCGCAGGCACATTTGCACAATGGTGCAAGGGTGCTGGCCTTGCGGGGATGATTATTTTTGTACATGAGGGAAATTTCTCTGTACAAAAATAATCACAAGAGGCATTTCTCCTTTCTATGTGTGCTGCAGAATGCAGCACACATACAAAAAGAAAAAACAAGGGGAAATAAAGATTTTTCTCGCTGTTGTCCCTCCCTTATGCCTCTCCTGGGGAGGCGTGAGCTTTTGGAACTGCCTTAGATTTACGATTTCTCGTAAATCTGGGGCAGTGTCAAAAGGCCATGGATGTTGCTGGGAACGCCCCCAGCAACACCCATTGCATGCTCCTTTAACGCAGAACACTGCCTTAAAGGGACTGATATTTATTAGGCAGCAGTACGCCAAAAAAGTTGCTTCGTGCTGCCTGATAAATATCACATAGGCTTCTGCGCCACAGAACTTCACAAAAGTTCCGATAGTGCAAGTGCCCCATAAATGAGGCCAACTACATTTAACCCCTTGGCCGCGATGGTAATTCCGTTGTGGCGCTGGGGGGGAATGGGAGCCCGGCGTCACCATGCTCGTGACGGAACCATGCCGTCATGAGCCACAGGTGGGCTTTGCTCATGACGGCGTGGTTCTGTCGCAACTCCGCCCACTCACTAATTCGGCCACACAGGCGGGGAATCAGTGCTGCGTGCATCCGAGCATGACGGAACCACGCCGGTATGAGCACACGGTGCCCGTGGCTCATGACGGTGCGGTTCCGTCATGAGCAGGGAAGGGGTTAAGAGTGCTCTTAACCTGTGCTTTACTCCTTTCATGTGTTTTCTATGCTCTACACTAACTCTTACACAATTGTGCCTCGAATATACGCCTTGCTCTGTGCACATATTATACTCCAAGACCCTTCTCTGTGCCTGCTGTGTTCTCTGTACTTTGCACTCTAAATGTAATACGTGCTTTACTCTCTGTGCCGTACACGTACTCTTATTTTCATATTCCATCGGCTGTGTGCAAGCAGTTGTCCTCGTACTCAGGAAAAGATCAATAGATCTGACATGTAACTGAAAGGGCCTCATTATTTATGGGTGAGGTTTTATCAATTGTCTTGCTGGTCATCAAGCGAATAAAGGCAAGAATGTCACAACGCTCCAAAGGGGAGCTTTGAAGGGAAAACAGGCAAACAAAACGCAAAAGTACTTCTGTAACACATCACCTTTTTATTTGTTTCTGAACAGTTGTCAGAATCACCTTGGAGGGACAGGACCTGTGCTGCCTTTTTTTAAAGATACACAAGGAGGATAGATATCAAACCCTTCCCCACTGGAAGACAAAACTTGGGGCACCATTGAAACGCCTGATGTTCAGGTGTTATGTGTAGGAAGGGCTTCTTTTGGGCATTGAAAGAATGTTAGAATGGGTCGATGAGTTATAGAGTGCATGTGATTGATGGGTGAGTAATGCATGCAAATGAAAAAGTACTAAGCAAAAAGAGCATCACATTTGTGTGCATTCTTATACACCACTAACGTGAGCCATAAAATCTACCGCAGAGACAATAAAACTAAAACAGACAGACTAACGCAGGTGAACTTGGCCAAAAAGGACCTAACTTGCGAAGAAAAACATTTGAGAAAAACTAACAAACGACACGCATAATCAGAAACCGCATTCTATGATACTGAAAAAACGTATTTATCTCTCAAATTGTGTCCGAGCTACGTTATTTGGTGAACCGTGAGAGTGGATGGAATCAGATGGCGGCGTGTTCATTCTTTTTCAGGCCTGGCTTCAGTGCAGAATTCTGCCTACCTTATTGCTAACAATTCTCTCAAATATACATAGTGGCTTTGACTTCACCCAGTAGATTACCTCATGCGGTTGGCTATTTACTGTTCTCAATCCCATTGAGTGGTTGGTTTGTAATGCATGGGGGACTATTTACAGTTGAAAAGTACAGTAAATCATTGCACATAACATTGTTTACCTCATAGGTGGATTGTCTACAGAAAGCAGTCATTTTTTTGCTTTGCTTTTTCACATCAGCAAACATTTTTTATGTTTTTTTCAAGACTCAAAATACATGTCAGTCCTATTGGCTTTGCCATTGCTTCTTTATATAAAGTGATATGGCAGCTACTGTGTAAGACATGCATCTGCAGAGCTGCTGCTCCTTAATCTCATTCAAACACAGTACATTGATAGAGGCGAATGTGCGTCTGGCTTGCAGTTGTGAATTTACATTGCAACTTCCTAATTTATTTGTTGCAATTGAACAATTAAGAGCAATCCCAATTATTTCCAAAAAATTAAATTCTCTTGCTAGAAATCTCAAATGGCATACCATTAAGACGCATAGCTGGCTTCATTGATGCAGTACAGCTCCTCCCCTCATGCATCCTAGCTAAAACAATTACCTAATTGCAGCTAATTAAATAGAAAACATCAGACAAATATTTCATGAAATAATTATTGCAAAAATATCAAGCTGCTCCCAGCAAAAAACTTTGAGCAGAAACGCAACCTGTTGACCTGAGCAGAGCTGCGATTCTTGGAAACCGAAGATAAAAACATTGAGGTAGAACATGAGACAATAACCTATTGAGAAAGGATGACATATGATTGTTAAATGTTCACAGCCCTAGTCGGGAAGTGGTCTATAAATAGCTATTCTAGTCATTTGTGCTATTCTACAAGTTTTTAATTGTACAGGCTTTCATCTTTACAATTAACGTACACAAGCGTGATTTGCCATGGTTATGAGCAGTGAGATGTTTTTCGAACATTTTTCTGTATTAAAACATGCCTCTGGTATGAAGCACATATTACAGAAAATCCATTTGACGAATCACCGTTTGGGCGAGAGTGCACAGCAGAGGCCATTGACAAACATATATATTTTTTAAAAAGGCCGTTTAATGAAGCAGGTGCACATTACAAACCTTACCCTTACTGTACTGTGCTGTACAAACTAGAGAATACCTCACTATATATCGGCACTCACCTACAACCACCCAAAAACTCACCCAACCAAACTGCCCATCACTGAACCTGTTTCATGCGTCCTACAAATGATTTACTTCATTGCATTTTAAACCTTCATCTTCCTGCCTTCTGGAGGTAGCACTACCCGTCAAACTGCTTCACCCACCCAAAAGGCTATATAATCCTTTCACACCATAAAACATCCCATAAAACCACCACACACGCACCTGCTCATAAACAACAACGGCCCTTACCATTGAGCCCATCTCTATGCCCCTGACCCATCAAAATATATCCTCTCACCCATACCAGACCCCCACAACCCATAAAACATGCACAGGCAGGCCTCAAAAATTGCCTCTGAGATAAGCCTGACTGCTTGTGCAAGTCTACCAAGGAAGCGGGCAGGGGTACTTTTAGAATGGTAATCCCCAGATCCTGACTAGAAGGAAGTGTCCCGACTAGGACAGGGTGCATACCTGCCAACCAAAGACCCCAACATACAGCCTATAGTAAATGCATTTAGCTATAGTAATGACATTGATTTTCAGAGCCACACAAAAAGCGTGACAAAACTCTCATGCAAGTATGTCTGTTGCTGTACGATGCAGGTTTAACTCTGAATGCTGACAAATGCGAATTGCACAAGAAAAGCTTGACATTCGTTAGCCATATCTTTCTGATGGTGGCATGAAACCTTATCCAGCTAAAGTGAAAATGTTGTCTACTGCAAATCCCCCTCAAGACATTTCTACGTTATGATCATTTCTTGGAATGGCCATTTACTGTTCTAGATACATACATACGAGACTATGCTATAGTCAGTGCACTGTTACAAGTTATTAACGAAAAAGAATGTGTCTTTTCATTTGTCACGTGAATGTGGGAGAATAGCTTCCAAAAAATCAAGCAAGCTATTGAGAGTGCCACTTAAATGGCCTACTTTGATCCCAAACTTCATACAGAGGTTGTAATTGATGCTAGCCCTGTCAAGTTAGGCACAATCCTTGCACAGCATAACAGACAGCCAAATGCCTGAAGACGTAGCATGGCATGCGCTACTAAATGCCTGTCACAAACGTAATGTGCTTACTCCCAACCTGAATTAGAAAATTTGACAGTGGTTTCGGCTTGTGAATATTTCCCATACATTCTTGTATGGAAATCCTTTCACAGTAGTGACTAATAATCAAGCACTGTTTATATTTGACAATCCCAAAGCCGAAATGCCTTCTTGATTTGAATGCTGGGGTATGAGGTTACAAGAACCCTGCTATACAATTCTTCATCGCCCAGGGAAAGATCCAGTTGATTATTTTTCAAGAGTGCCACTACAATGCGCTGGCACCCCATCTAAGACAGTGGTGGCCTAAATCCATTTTATTTTGAAATTGAGCACACCAGCTGCAATGTACCTGGAACAAATTGTCGCTGTCATGAGCTAAGATAGTAACATGTTAAATATAAAAGACATTATTGCCCATCTATCATACAACCAGCACTCTAGACCGCTCACTAGTGACAGTGAGTATCTAAAGTTAAAAAACGTAAGAGATGAACTTTCAGTGGCTCAAGAAGTCCTTCTTCTGCGAGGTACACAAATTTTTATTCTTGAGATTCTATGACAACAAGTGATTGATGTTGCCCATGAGGGACATTGAGGAATAGTTGCCACCAAGAAAGCTGTTCATGAACAAGTCTGTTTTCCTTACCTCGACAAAAGGGTTGAAAATTAATTAAGGGCTTTTCATATATGCAACTGTCTTTCATCTGAAGTTATTAGGCACCCTTTGACCATGTCAGAATTTCCACATCATGCTTGGGGGAGAATTGCTATTTGCTTCTTTCGTCCTCTTGAGAATGGACATCATCTTCTAGACATTGTTGATGAATACATTTGTTTTCCATTGGTAAAAGACCTTTCATACAGTGCACATAAAAAGGTTACTTAAAATTAGATGCCATCTTTGCAACATGAGGAGTGCTTGCAGTCTTAAAATCTGACAACGGCCCACCTTTTACTAGTTGAAGCATCAAATGAGCACTCCTCTTTGGCCCCAGGCCAATGGTCTGGTAGAACGGTTCATCAGTACTCTAAAGAAAGCTGTTCAGCTTGCTGCATTGAAGAAGCCCGACCTCAAAGTTGTTTTAGACAATACTCTTAGAGCTAACCGTTCAACCCCTCACTTAATGACAGAGGAAAGCCCTGCAGCTCTCAAGTTAGGAAGAGCCATGATGACCAAGCTGCCCCAATGAACCAACCCCAGATCTAAGAATGAGGAAGACAGTCATACCAAGGACTTTGGTTGCAAGCAGAAGATGAAAAAATATGCTCACAGAAGACAGCATGTAAAGGATGTCACCGTTACAAAAGGAGATTGAGCGCTAATCAGGTAACGCAGGAAAAGAAAGTCTGATGCTCCTTTTGAGGCGGAGTTCTTTACTAGCGCTAAAATCAAAGTACACATGATACCTGCTCAGTGTCTTGGGAAGCCCCATATGAGAGATTACTCTCATTTTAGACATGTGACCCATTAGTCACCAAACATGGATGTCAATGTAGAGACTGGGTCCAGACAAACTGCTGATGACTTTATGTCTGCTGATGATTCCACCTCACCTGTGCAGATCATGGACACTTTGACTACAAGGTCCTGGTTTCCAGTGACCTGATCAGGATGTGTGAATCAGGCACCATAATGATTAATTGAAGAATGATAATTTCCTGTATACTTAAGTATTGATTTGTGAATTTATTCGTACATTAATTAATGTATTTGTTTATTTATTTATTTTAAAACGTTGTAACTTAGTATTTAATAAGTCAGAATATGTATTGTCTTGCAAATAAAAGAATGCTGGAACTCTTTTGGTTCCCACTGCACACCGTAGGCTTGTGATGTAAGTGTTGGAGAGATGTGTTAAAGGCAGGTTCAGAATGTTGAGTTCTGACTTACATGCAGTGGAATAAAGATGTGTAAAACTACTCCCCATGTGTGCCATTGTTACTGGCAAGTACCAGGGCTGGCAGGATGCTACACGGGTTAGGATGCAGATTCTTTATTAAAATGCTGATGTTGAGCTTTTCTGGAAGCCAGAATGCATTTCCACTCTCAGATGGGCTTCACTGAGGTTCCGAGGAAAAAGTTTACTACAAGAGGTGATCGCTCTTTTTTCTGTTTCACAGCTGTATTCTGGAACAGGCTCCTTCTTGAGCTTTGTTAGGAAGCTTCAGAATCTCTATTTAAGAAAAAGCTTAAGACCTTGCTCTTCATTTAGGCATAATTCCTCATTCTCCATAGCCTTAATTGTCTGGATACTCTTCGGAGCATCTGTCCGCTATATAAGTCTTTATTCATTCATTCAGACACCAGCCACCCTGTGACCTTCTCTAAAATGGTGACCAGGAGTTTAAAACTCCCAAGAAAACAGTCTCCCCTACCCCTGCCTTAAGTCCACTAATTTTGTCCCACAGTCCTCTTCACTGCATCACTCACCTAAATCCCCTGGGTCGTCTGCCATCGAGCCCCCAATGTATTTCACAAAGCATGATTCATTACAATTCCTGAGCCTTAAATACATGGTCAATACATTGGTATGAGCTGTTTTGAGCAACTGTTACAAAAACAAGTTCAAAATGAATATCTTGTGCAGAAAAATAAAAGATTGCTGCTCTTAGGTTTCAGATATGCAGAGTATTGCCAGTGCTGGAGAGGCCAGAAAGCGTGCCCCACCAAAATAGACTCACTTGTGACGCCACATTAGCAATTACCTTTGTCTGCAGAGTTGTACTTAACAATAATCTGCATTAATTAAAATAACCGTTCTTTAAGTGTCTGAAGCGCAGGTTTTCCTTGCAAAATAAGTAACAAACCCTAGTCCCCACAAGTACTAATCCTTTACAGCCCACTGCAGACGCTTTGGTGCTCACACATCCTAGAATCACCATGAGTTGGTCCACTGGGGGCTTTGTGGCTCACTCCTGCTCCTGCTGTTGGCAGCTATGGATCCCCTTACACGACAGTAACTAAAGGTGAAGAACGAGAAGTTAAGAAAAGTCAAGCGCACACAACCTAAATTAGTTGATAGGTATTGTCTTGTATCGTTTATGGAAAGGATAAAAACCCACTCAAGTGTTATTTGTATTTGTATTTGGTAGATTTGTAGAGCGCGAATTGTTGCCCGGGGGCGTTCAAGCGCTGAGGAACCGGCAAGGGTAGCCTGAAAGGATGGCTAATCCACAGGGAAATTACTGAGGGGAGTGAAATAGGAATGTTTTTAACTGCTTGCGAAATGATGAAAGGTTGGGGTCAGCTCTGAGATGAGGGTGGAGGGTGTTCCAAGTCCTGGAGGCGTTATAGGCGATCGTCCTTCCGCCGGACCTAGATTTTTTTATTCTAGGGGTCGAGGCCATAAAGGCCTGGCTTGAGCGGAGGTTTCTGCTGGGCTGATAATGGGTGATTAAGGCGCGGGTGATCATAGGACCCGAGTCCCAGAAGGCCTGATGGGCGATAAAATGGATTTGCTGACGCACTGGTAGCCAGTGCAGGCTAATCAGTCCATATCTTACTGATTGCCTGCGGGGAAGCTGGAGCAGTGTGCGAGCCGCACAATTCTGCACGGTCTGCAGTCTGCGTAGGGTATATTCAGGAGCGCCGAGATAAAGAACGTTGTTGAAATCCAGGCGCGACTGTATGAGGGCCTGAACAACCACCTGTTTAGCCTCGAAAGGAAGAATTGGCAAGATGTTTTTTAACATTCTAAGGAGGCCAAAACAGGTGGCCGAGAGTTTTGTGGCCTGGGTGTTAAATGAGAGAGAACTGTCTAGCCACACCCCGAGGCTTTTGATTTTATCCTTAGGTGCTGGAGGGGTGCCTAGACAGGGGGGCCATAATGAATTGAAGAGACTGGGGTCGGAGGGTCCCAGGAGCATCAGCTCCGTTTTGTCTCCATTCAGTTTTAGAGATGATGAAGACATCCATCTCTTCCCCTCCACTAGGCATTCCCTGAGTCCGCCTGATGTTGGCGTGCCGGCTTCCTGCGCCAATGAGAACACCAGCTGAGTGTCGTCCGCATAAGAAATGATCTTAACCCCAAAAGGACGGACTACCTCAGCTAATGGCCTCATATAGACGTTGAAAAGTGCCGGGCTTAAAGAAGAACCCTGTGGACCCCGCACTTTAATGGTCTACTGGAGGACACTGACTCCCCATCGAAGACTTGAAAGGAGCGGTCCGTCAATAAGGTTTTGAGCCAGAGCCAGGCCTTGTCCTTGATTCCGACACTAGACAAACGGTTCAGCAAGATGTTGTGGCTGACCGTGTCAAATGCCGCGCTGAGATCAAGGAGGATCACTGCCACTGATCCTCCCTGATCCAGGATCTTTCTAGATTCCTCAGTGACCATGAGAAGGGCGGATTGGGTTCCATGTTTGGGTCTGAAACCTGGCTGGGTGGGGTCTAGTAGTTGGTTACTTTCTAGGAAATTTATCAAATGGAAGTTGATAAATCTTTCCAAAATTTTACTCACCCAGGGGAGTAGGGAAATGGGCCGATAGTTGCCGAAATCAGAGGGGTCCAGATTGGGCTTTTTTAACAATGCTCGGACCATGGCCCGTTTCCACCCAGGGGGGGCAATGCCAGAGGTGATGGATGCATTGAGGACATCCATGATGGTTGGCAATATGATCTGAGATGCTGACATTAGGACATCTGGCGGAGCTGGGTCATCAGGGGACCCAGATTTCACTTTTCGAGCTGTGGTTTCTAAGGATACCGGGTCAAGAGGGGGAAAATGATCCAAGGTGGGAAGTGGTTGAGAAGAGAGATTTTTTTTTTTTGAAATATATTTTTATTGCAGAGTTATAAACCACAGGATACAATTAAGCAGCCAGTACACTTGTGAGATCCCCCCGTCCTATAAGAATTCCCAGTCGTACACAGCCATTCAGCCCGCATCCCAGAGGCCGGGCGGCATATTATATCGCTCAAGAGGAACACATCACAGTGCACGTCCCATAGGGACCCTGGTTGAAAGATCGTTTTGCGTATCTGCTTTTACCCCCCCACCCACGACAACATTCCCGTCAGCCATCCCAGTGATAGTCAGTGATGTCGCCCTTGTCGGGACCTGCCCTAGGCGCTATGGGTCGTCACACCAGGCCGCTCTACCCAGCCATTCTACCCTCCACATAGTAACCACCGTCCCAGTAGATCCAAGGCCCTAACAAGCGACCATCTAATGGCTTCCGGCCCTCCCCAAACACCCAACAACCAACCCCCCCAAAGCCCCCCCTCCCCTGGCAACTGCTAAGGTGTGGGCCTCGTCCCGTCGAATTGGATGGGTCCACTACAGTGCGTGATGCTATGCTTCTGTGTTCGCCCCGCGGTGTCCAGCGGCTTAAGTCTCGCCATCCTCATCCTCCACCAAAGAATCACGCATAGCCTGTACCACTAACTCCCATGCACGCGCCGCATCCAATGCCTTCTCATTCCCCAACTTTACAGCTTGCTTCATCCGGAGCACACTCTCGCAGTCAGACCACCGCAGCAGCTCATTCTTCCACCTACGCAGCGAGGGTCCCCCCCTGGACTTCCAATGCCACGAGATTTCCCTCTGTGCCAATATCAGGCCCAGGTCTATGAATTTGCTTGTCACCCTGGTGTGCTTAGTATGCGGGAACCAGAGTAATAGGCACGCCGCCATGTCGAATTCCACCTCCCTGTCAGTCACTTCATTCAGAAGTTCCCCTACCTCCGCCCAATAGGTCCCCAGTTGTGGGCACCCCCAAAACAAGTGGTCCATGTCCGCTCCCTGGGACGAACACCGCGGGCAACAGGCATCCGGCACCTGAAAGTACCGCTGTAATTTCTCAGGAGTTAAATAGGCCCTATGGAGCACATAGAAATGCACCTGCTGAAAACGCGCGTTTCTAGTGCCCTTCCACGTGCGTCGCAGGATGTGACCCCATGCCGTATCCGGTATGGGCCGGCCGATGCTCTCCTCCCATTTAGCCATGAGCCCTTGGAGTGGTTCCAACCCTTCGTTCAGCATCCTATTATGGAGGCACGTCACAGCTTTAAACGTACCAGCCGCCATCACCACATATTGGCACGCCATAGTCGTCGTGGGTTCCAGGAGCCCCTCCTTCCAGTGCTTTTGTATGGCAGCCACCACTGCCGCGTGTAGGAGAAAGCCCCCAGCAGGCAGCCCGAACTGGTCCCGGAGCACTTCGAACGGCGCCAAAGCCCCATTTATGTACAAGTCGCCCACCACCTGCAGTCCCGCCTCCTCCCAATCCAGCAACGGGGACCAATCTCCTCCGTGCGGCAATGCCATCAACATCCCGATCGGGATCTCCGGGGCATAAGGCCGCGATGCCCTCGCTCTCCGAAGGCTCCGTTGCCAGCACAGCCGGAGCGTCCGCTCTTCCATAGTGAGGGCCCGTAACTCGAGCCGCTGCTGCATGATGATGTAGGACAGCACGTGGCGTTGCATTCCCCGATCCCGGTCCTCCTCCTTGCCCCGGAACACCCTGGCTACGTTCTGTGTAAGGACCTGTAACTGCGCTGCAAGATAATACAGCTCGAGGTCGGGCACAGCCATGCCCCCTTCTGGCTTGGGGCGAAGTAGCGTGCTCAGGGCTACTCTACGGCGGCCATGCCCCCAAAGAAAGCCAATTATCATTGACCGCAGTTCTCTAAACACCCCCTGGGGAATCCAGACAGGCAGCGTTCGGAAATAATAGAGGAAGCGGGGGAGCGCCACCATTTTCAACAGTGCTATCCTGCCCAGGACTGACAGCGGGAGGGTCGACCAGAAAGACAAGCTGCCCCGCAGCGCCCGGACACAGCGGCCGATGTTGCCCTCCAATAGGTCCGCAGCCGCGTGGTAAATGCGGACACCCAAATAGGTGATGCAAGAGGGTTCCCATACTACACCCAAATCGCTGCTAGGGGCTGGCGAACCCGCTCGCAGCGGGAACACACAAGTCTTCGCCCAATTGACCTTAAGGCCCGACAGCCGGCCGAACTCAGACAGCAGGTCCATCGCTCCAACCAATGCCCCCGAGGTGTCAGCTAGGTACAGAAGCAAGTCATCTGCGTATAGCGATATATAATGCCACTGCCCGTCACTAACTATCCCCGCGTATCGGTCACCTGACCTCGCATGGACCGCCAAGGGTTCCATCGCCAGGGCAAACAATAGGGGGGAGAGAGAACATCCCTGTCGTGTTCCCCTGCCCACTGGGTACGCCGCAGACACCAGGCCGCCCAATCGTACTCTCGCTGTCGCCGAGGTATATAAGACCCTCGTCCACCTCCGAAACCCCTCGCCCATGCCATTCCTCTCTAGCACTCCATCCAGGAAAGGCCATTCCAAGCTATCAAAGGCCTTCTCGATGTCCACGGACAGAACCGCCGGTGCTCCCTCCCCGTCCAAGATGGCGTCCATTATTCCCACCAGGCGGCGGATATTCAGCGCCGTGCTCCTCGTGGGTATAAACCCGGCCTGATCCCCGTGTACCAGACCCGTCATGTGCGGGGCCAGCCTGGTGGCCAGGATTCGGCTCAGGATCTTATAATCCACCGTCAGCATGGACAGCGGGCGATAAGACCTCACATCCGCGGCATCCCGGCCAGGCTTGAGGAGCGGTACAATCAAGGCCTCCCGCATGGACCCCGGCAATGCCCCCATCTCGAAGGCTTCCGTGTACACCACCAGCAGCCTGGGCGCCAAGCTGTCCACATATTGTTGGTAGAACTCAATTGGCAGTCCGTCCACCCCGGGCGTCTTGTTGCGGGCCATATGTTTGATGGCCACCCGTATTTCCGTGAGCGTGATCGGGCTACCCAGCTCCCTCACGTCTTCCTCGTCCAGGACCGGGAGCTGCCTCTCCCCCAGGTATTCCGCGATGTCCTGAACCCCCACTCCCAGCTGACTCCGGTATAGTTCCTCATAATACCCCCTAAATCGTTCCAACACCGCTGCCTGGGAGTACACCATCTCTCCCTGCGCATTATTAATGCTGAGAATCGGGCAGCCCCTAAGTTCCGGGTTAGCTAATCTGGCCAAGAGGGTACCCACCTTGTCCCTTTCTGCGTGTGCCCTGATGATGTACTGCCTATAGTCATAGCACCTCAAACGTTCCGTCTCGGTGGCAACCACTTCCTTCGCCTCCAGCAACTGGGCCTGTAGTCCTGGCCTAGCCGGCCTGCGGCGCTCCAAGTCCCGCAAAGTTTCTTCCGCTTTCATTAGGTCATTCAGCACAGTCGTACGAGCATTCGAGAACCTACCCAGACACACCCCTCTCACCACCACTTTCATTGCATCCCATTCAATAGACCTACTCGCAGCCGTGCCCTCATTCACTCCGAAATAACTGTCAATGCCTTGCCAAACCGCATCGCTGAACACAGAGTCCTCTAGCGTCTCCGGCCGAAGCCGCCATGTTGGTATCACTGAGCGCTCTCTCTGCCACTGAATATGCACCAATAGGGGGTTATGATCGGATATAGTCCTAGCCAGGTACTCCGCATGGGTAATCAATGGGGCCAGGGATCCCCCGCAAAGCACCGAATCGATCCTGACATGTAGATCATGGAGAGCGGAATAAAAGGAATAATCCCTGGCTCCCCTGTGCCGCTCCCGCCAGACATCCAGCAACCCCCATCGTTCCTGCCAGTCCTTCCTGTGCGCGGCCAGCCTGCGCACCGGAGAGTCTACCAGGGGGGGATGGGACCTATCCAGAGCAACATCCGTAATCGAGTTGAAGTCCCCCCCTAACACTATCGGACCCGCCAGGAAAGAGGCCAAGGACCCCGAGAGACCATCAAAGTATCGGCCTTGGTCAGTGTTCGGTGCATAGACACAGCAGAAAACCACATCCCGTCCATACAACCTCCCCTCCACCGCCACAAACCTGCCATCTGGGTCTACTACTTGATTCAGCACCTGAAAGGGTATCCCCGCCCTCACCCAGATCAACACCCCCCTGGCATACGCTGAGTAAGTGGTGCCAAACACCTGGCCCCGCCATCTTTTCTGCAAGGCAGCGCACTCTTTTTTGGTGAGATGAGTCTCCTGGAGCATAGCAATCTGAACCCCCCTGCGTACCAGATATGCATGTACTTTGTGACGTTTCACCATGGTCCGCAGCCCCCGGACATTCCACGTTAGGCATTTCAAGTTAGGTAATGTCCCCATACCAACTTCGTACAGTCCGAATCAAAGAACAAAAGTCCATGGCCCCCCCATTGCAGTTGCCCCCCCCCCGAACATTCCCAAAACTGAAACTCTTCCCAAACCCCACTCCCCAGGACAGAGCACACGAACCCAATGGCCGCCCCCATCCAAACCTTGAACCAACTTCTCACACTCTTACCCTGTGGTCTCCACCACAGTCGACCTTAAGGGCCCAAGGGGGGTGAGTCGCCGCCGACCCCAGCTAGCGGAGCCCGCACCCCGCACCTTCATCCCCTCCAAAGCACACAGCTCCCCCTCCCGGCAACCCGCCCTCCATCAACAGGATATCACCCTACCATGAAGTCCCGATCTAGTCCCAGTTCTATCTCAGCCGCAGAAAATACCATCCGATGTCTGTGGGGTCACTATCGGCCCCTTCGAACTTTCCGCCTCTGAAAGTTCCTCTCCTGTTCTGCTGCCTTCCCCTCCCGAGTCCGTTTCAGCCCGTTCACTGTTCTGTTGCGACCCTGTAATGGCCGCCGTCGCTGCGAGCGCATCCCTCTTCTCCGCCGCCATTTGAGCCTCCCGTTTCTCCCGCTGGCGCCTGTTGCGGGATCTGATGCGTTGTGACTGCCTCACCCGGGGCTGCTTGGGTTGGTCTCGCCTACTTTGGTGTGATCTGTCCGTCCCCGCTCTATATGACTCGAGCCAATGCCAAACTTCGTCCGGAGTCTCGAAGAAGTGCGTAGTACCGTCCATGATGATCCGCAGCTTGGCTGGGTAGAGCAAGGAGTACTGGATGCCTTCCTCCCTGAGCTCCTTCTTCACAGCAAGGAACGATGCCCTGTTTTTCTGGACCGCTTGAGTGTAATCCGGGAAGATCGTTACCTTACTGTTCTCCACCCCATACGGGCCCGACATCCTGGCCCGCTGGATGAGAAGATCCCGGTCCTTGTAGTGGAGGAGCCGCACCACCATCGGTCGGGGGGGGCGGCCAAGCCCCGGCGGGCGAGCAGGCACCCGGTGAGCTCGCTCCAGAGTGAAAAAAGGAGTAAGCCCCTCCGGTGCCACCACAGTGCGGAACCAGTTCTCCATGTAGGCCACCGCATCCTCCCCCTCAATCCGTTCCGGCAGGCCTACGACCCGCACGTTGTTCCGCCTATTGCGGCCTTCGGCATCCTCCGCCCTCCGTTCCAGTGAGTCCAGTCGGGCGATCTGTGCTCCGCGGTCACCACCGATGGCTTCAGGTCCAGCAATAGCTGGTCATGGTCCTTGACCCTGTCTGCCAGCTTCGCGTGATCCGCGCGAAGCAGCCCCAGGCCCGTGGCCACTTGGGCAATGTCATTGTGCAATGCTTCCTTAGTGGAGGTGATCGCATCAAGGATGGCATCCAAACGTCGGTTCAGCCGCTGTTCCTGATCAAGCTCCGGGGAGGGACTCTCACTCAGCCGAGTTGATGTCGCTGAGTCCCCCTTGCGACTCCCGGGCATCGGCCCTCCGATCGCCGCCATGCCAGGGTGCTGCGTCACAAGTCCTGTCGCCCTTTTTGCGGCTACGCCCGTGATTCTGTGCCGGTCTCCGGGCACCAGGCAGCTCAATGTCCCCGCCGACGCTCTCAGGAACAATGGCCAGGTGGACGAGCTCCGTTCCGTCACCCCCCTCCGGCCTGAGGGGGGAAGGATAAGTCTCAGGGCGGTGGCCAACGAGGGTCCCCGAGCTCCTGGGTGAATCAGGTCAGCGTCCCCTGGTCTCAGGACACAGCACCGCCAATCCTAGTGCCTCGGGCTGCCAAGTGCAGGATCTCTTGCCACTCGGCGACAACTTGGTTCAGGGCTGAAGTTCGGGGCCGTCCGACCTCCTCGCCGCCATTTTCTTCTCACCCTCGGTAACACCTCGGCCGCCTCTTCTCTCAATCTCCTCGGGGCCAGCAGTCCCCCAGCGACTCCCCGATTGCGCCCAGCTGTCCCCTTACACTTCAGAGGGCAGGAACGTCGTCTTCGGGTCGCCTAGGGTCCCGAAAACAGGAGAATTAGCGGGATTCCGCGCGGAGCTGCGAGCTCACGCCGCCATCCCGATCGGCGTCCAAGCCACGCCCCTGGTTGAGAAGAGAGATTTGCCAAGGTTGTATTGGTTTGGTCAAGGGAGGTGATGATAGAGGGGGGGAAGGATGAGTAAATTTTGTTTACTTTTTGATGAAAGAACTCTGCTACATTATTGCAGTGAGCTCTGGATTTGGTTTCTTGCAGACTGGGTGGGGGTTTGGTAAGTTTTTTTACAATCTGAAAGATTTCCTTGGGTTTTGATTTGGCTAAAATGATTCTGTTCAAAAAAAATGTTATTGTCTTGTTTGTCTTTTATTGATCTGGTGAGACGCTCCCCTAACCAAAAGGGGAACTTTTTTGCACAAGAAACCAGCCGACACGTGTTTCGTCAATTGCGGAAAAAGGTACGGGCAGAAGACCTTTTTCAAAGTTGCCCGGCGTTAGCCGCCTCTATACCCACTCAAGTTACCAAACAAAGAGGCAGGCGCTGGAGACTGGAAGGCAGGAAACAGAAGTTTTATTCTGACGGAGCAGAACACATCAAATCAGACAACAGGGTATCTTCTCGAAGGTGCTCTAACCGCATCTCTGAGGCCTGGCCTCTTATACACGAGTTTATTACTTTATTGTATGAAACACCTCTCTGTCAACCCTTTGATGTACGGAAAGACATCCTCGGAATCTCCCCTTCAGGCCCGTTCCCACACACATTTACAGTTGAAGTCCCCACCCCGGTCCCAACAGGTGATGATTATCGTGCAGCTGGACATTCCGCCGATTCACGGAATGTGTGGGGTTGATCGGATCTCATAGGGTGGGGGCTTTGATCAACTCGAGGTTCCTTTGATGGGGGAAGCTTCCTACTGTACGGGGGGGGCAATAATCAGTATCCGCAGGGCCAGGTGGCGGCCTGGGAACGAGGAAGACAAGCGGGCGCACAGGAAAAAGGGGGTTGTATCAAAGGACCCGGGACCATGAAAGGAATGAAGGGAGGTGTCGCGCTGGGAACAGGATGGGATTCCGAGGCAGAGCTGCGCTGAAGAGGGTTTTATGACCCAAGGCATGTGAGAGCGGGGGTTGTCAGCGTGCGGGGGATGCCTGCGAGGTTAGGAGAGAGAGAGAGACGCGCTGGCTATCAGCGAGGGGCAGAGAGGCCATGGTGCTCAAAATGGCTGCCGCTTACGCGCACGAATGGGCTCAAAAAGGGCAAGATGGCGCCGATAATGTTGACGTTTGCGGCCTAACTTTTAACAGTCCTCCCTTTTCAACATATCGGGTTGGGTATGCTTCCACCCATTTGCTAAATGCGCATACCACAACAAGTACATATTTCAGGCCTTGGCATCTGTCTAGCTGGATGTAGTCCATCTGCAGGACTTCAAACGGGTGATTTGGGACCCCAAACCCTCCCCGGGGTACTACAGTTCCTTTCCCGGGGTTGTGTTGCAGGCATATCAAGCATTGTTGGACCAGACGTTTGGCGGAGTCTGTGATTTTATCATTGTGCCAAACTCTGGAGACAAGTTCAATCATGGGGGCTGATCCTATGTGGGCAGGGGAGTGTGCCATAGTCAGTATGGGAATCAGATATGAGTCAGGTAACAACCATTTGTTTGCGTCTTTTGTCCGCCAGCAGCCTTCATCGTCCTTTAATCCCACCCGTGCCCATTCAGTCAATTTGTGTTGTGAGCTAGCCATTTGAATGTCTCTAATAGTGTCCCTAGCGTCGGTCCATTTTTCTGCTTGTGACCTGGTCACGTGCATACGTGTTGTCGTCCTATTTTCATCTGTCGTTCGAGCAGTGATGTCGGCTAGTGCATTTCCCTGTCCAATAATGTCTGTCACTTTCTTGTGTGCCTGGCATTTGATGACCGCAAGCCTTTTGGGGAGAAGGACAGCTTCGATCAGGGCGGAAACTAGATCTCCGTGCAAAATGGGGGTGCCGTGTGAGGTCAAGAATCCCCTTTCCCTCCAAAGGAGCCCAAAATGGTGAACCACCCCGAAGGCGTACTGCTGTCGGTGTAAATGTTCGCTGTGGTACCTGCTGCTAGGATGCATGCTCGTGTCAGGGCAATCAGTTCCGCTGCCTGGGCAGATCGTTGTGTGATGCGGGCTGTCTCGACTACAGTTCGAGCCGTGGTGACTGCATAAGCATCTGAAGTGGTGCCATCGGGGAGTTTGATGCAAGAACCGTCCACCCACAGCTCTCCGTCAGGGTCAGGAAAAGCCGTGTCTCTGAGGTCAACCCTACTTCTAGTCTGTTCGTCCGTAAGAGTCACACAGTCGTGTACAGGGGGCACATTGGGATCGTTCTCTGGTAAGGGTAACAGAGTTGCTGGGTTCAGGGTGGTGCATCGTTTCAGGGTGATATGGGGTGCAAGCAAAGTCAGCTCGTATCCAGTCAGTCGTGCACTCGTCAGGTGTTGCGTCTTGGTTTGGTTCAGGAGGGTGTCAACTGCATGGGGTACTAGTACCGTGAGGGAATTCGAGAGCACAATCCCCTCACTCTGTCGGATAGAGATAGCAGCGGCAGCTACAGCTCGAAGGCAGGCAGGTAAGGCTCTGGCTACAGGGTCAAGAGTGGCAGAGAAGTAAGCGCACAGTCGTTGCTTTGGGCCAATGGACTGGGTTAGGACAGATAAAGCGCACCCCTCCCTTTTGTGAGTGTAGAGGGAGAAGGGCTTTGTGTAATTGGGGGTACCTAGGACAGGGGCCGAACAAAGGGCATCTCGTAGTTCCGTGAAGGAGGTTTGGCACTCAGAGTCCAAGGGAGTGGGAAGGGGACATCTTTAGCTAGCAGAGAAAGCAGCGGTTTCACAATGAGGCTAAAGTTTGGTAACCACTGTCGGCAGAAGGAGGTGAGGCCTAGTAGGGAGCGAACCTGTTTCTGAGTCTTGGGGACGGGGGTTTCAAGAATGGTTTGGATCCGGTCGGGAGTAAGTTTCCTTCCGTCTTTGGACAGGAGGTGGCCTAAGTAAGTGACCTGGGGTTGGCAGAATTGCAACTTCTTCTTGGAGACCTTGTGGCCATTTTCCGCAAGGAAGTGCAGGAGTTGAATGGTGGCTGTGACTGCTAATGGAGTGGTGTCGGCTGCCAAAAGGATGTCATTGACGTATTGCACTAACACCACTCCATCGGGTAACTGGACTTGATCCAGCTGTCTCTTGAAAGCCTGGCTGTAGATGCTAGGGCTTTCTGTGTAGCCCTGGGGTGCTCGGCAGAACCTATATGAGCGGGCTTTTAGGGTGAAGCCGAAGAGATATCGGCTGTGTGGGTGGATGGGGATGGAGAAAAATGCATTTTTGAGGTCAATGGCAGTGAAGGTGGTGGCAGTAGAAGGAATCAAAGTCAGGATGGTGGTGATGTCTGAGACCACGGGGTACTGGGGTACCACCACTTTGTTGATCTCTCGAAGGTCAATGATAAAGCGGTATGCTTTCTCATCTCCCTCTCCTTGTTTCTTGATGATGGGCAAGATAGGACTGTTGCAAACGTTGCTAACCACTTCCTCTACCACTCCTGCGTCTATCAGTGACTGAATGATCTTTACCAATGCCTTCTCGCCTTCGGGCGATATCCGATATTGTGGAAGTTTTGGGAGTATCGCGTCCGGTCGGACAGTAATGTGTACTGGGTCGATCATCATGCGTCCTACGTCCGAATCTGTCTTGGCCCACAGATACGGAGGCAGAGTGTCAAGCAGGGATGTGTCAGCGTCAGTGATGGAAAACATGCGTCGGGGAGGGCAATGTCTAAGCAGAACGGGGTTGTCGTAAAGGAAAACTCGAACTCCGTCTTGAGAACATCTGATTGTCGCTCGGAAGTGTTTCAATAAGTCAAGTCCCATAATGGCGTCAGGGCTATTGGAGGAAAGCAAAAACGTGGTGTCAGTTATGTTGTTTTCTAAGTCGAAGAGGATCGGAGCGGACAAAGGGTTAGTGGAGGGCGTTCCATCGAAACCTGTCGATGTTATAAGTGAGCCAGACAAGGGTGCCCTTGGAATCAGTCGTTTAGATAACGCACTACGTGTTGCGCCAGTGTCTACAAGAAATGGAGACTTTGTACCCAAGACCTTAGCAGTGACATAAGGGCCTTGCTGGTCAACATAGAGCTCGACTGGATCCCTCCCTTGCCCTTGGCAGTCCTATGCAAAGTCGTGGGCGTCATCGTAGTCAGATTGCTGGCACTGGTTCTGTCTGGGTCGATCAAATGTATTTGGTCTGCTTGATCTGTCGTTAGTCGTGTCATTTGGGGGCCCTCGCAGCTGTACCCTATTTCTCGGTCCACTTGCTATGTCCTTGGGGTCTTTATTTCTGATTATTTCCAAAAGAACCGGGCATTGGGATTTCCAATGACCGGTTCCTTTACAGAAAGCACACTGGTCCTCTCTAATGTCCGTACGTCCAATGTGGGGAGTCGAAGTGCGGTCCTTGGGAGGTGCAGTCTTAGGGACGTTCGTCTGATAGTTTCCCTTGTATTGGTCTCGTCCTATAGTCACCCCTTGCAGTTGTGCAATCATCACCCTCTCTTTCAAGTCTTTCTTCTTTTTCTCTGTTGCTCTATCGTTTTCATTTTTCTGATGTTCATAATATTGGGCCATCTGGAGAATAGCCGCAGGTTTGGAGGCTGCCCAACTACTCTCGCTGGCCTGCAGTTTCTGGGAGACCTCTGGTGACAAACCCTTAACATAATTCTGGACAAACAGATGGTGTCCGGTTGCAGTGGTCATGTCCTGGCCGCTGTAATCGGAGAACACCGTTTCAAACCGGGAGAAGTAGTCCGATACATCCTCCTGGGGTTTCTAGCGACAGGCCGTTACTATCGACCAGTCCACTTTCTTTTCTGGAATCCGGGTTTTTAATTTCTGTACGATTTTATCTGGGAGGTCTAAAATGGATTTCAAAGGCTTTTGTCCAGGTTCTCGTTGTTTATCAATGCCATCGAGTTGTGACCAGGTATGTCCAAACAGCTCAAGGTGGTCGACTTTCCGGATTTGCTTCCACACATCAGCTGGTAGACATAACCCGAAAAACAAGTCGATGTCAGCCAGGGTCATAATCGTTGAACCTAGGGCTGTACCTAATTCAGTATAGAAGGCAGTGGGGTTTTTACGTAGGTCAGGCAGAGATTTCCGGAATGTCAGAATCTCTTGCCGGTCCCATGGCTGGTAGACCCAGTTGTACACTACCCTTCCTTTTGCATCTTTGTGGTTTGCATCATCGTTAGTCCCTTCACCTCGTGGGGGAACCCAGTAAGGGGCAGCCTCTCGTATCGGCATCATGGCATTAGATTGCTCAGTTTGTGGTTCGGTCGCTACGGATGTCGTGGTTTTAGTTCCCGATTCTTGTTCAGTGAGGTGGCGGAAAACCTCAAGCGTACGCATAAGGAGGTCCGTCACATCACACTCGCCCTCATCCCCGATATCGACCTTTCGGTACAGAGTCGTTAGGCTCTCGGGACCTTTGTCTCGATATCGGTCCTCATATGCGTTCAAGACATGGTAACACAGTCGTACGGTAAAATGTCGTCTGTGACTCCCTGTATACGAGTTAAACATATCCATGATGTACTCTTCATCTTCCTTTCTTTCTACCAGTGTCCTTGCTATCTTGTCAATCCCTGTTCGCTCATCTTTGCTTAATCTGCTTGTTCTTGCAGAACCAACCCTTCGGGTCTCAGGGTCACCTAACGTTGTTGTTTGTGTAGTATCTAATACAAGGAGCTCGGCCGGCACAGAGGCCATGGGGGCCGAAGCTGTGGCGCTTCTCTCGTTTGTGCCTGGGGGTGGTGGGTGCTGTGCTAAGAGTTGGGAAGGGGCATATGGAGGGGGCATGTAGATGATCGGAGGACCTAACAGCAGATCATCGTTGGCTCGCTGTTTCGAGGGTAATTCAGGGTAGAGCGTGGAGGGCGTTCTAACCGGACACTGGCTTGATATTTCCATTTCTAGTTTCTGTTTGGCTTCCTCTCTTTCCTTAATCTCCTCTTCTAGTTTCTGAGCAGCTAGGTGGGCTGCTTTTCGCAGCTCTTTTCCCAACCTACTCTCAGTTCTCTTTTTACGTTGTTCGGTTTCTTTGCGCCACATGCCAAGACTATCAAGCATAGTGGGCGTTGTCTTGTTTTTACCAAGGGCTGTTTCTAGCGCGCTTATTTTATCCTCATCGAAGGATCCTATCAGTGGCCACTGGCTTTCTCTATCCTTTTTCGTATATTTATGCCACAGCTTGCTATAAGCTATAGCGATCAGTCCATGCTTCATGAACATGTCCTTATTAGGGGTGCCTTCCAGTGGAGCCGGATGGTTCATCTCTAATAAGCGGTCCGGGCTAAACAGGCTACCAATCAGTAGGGAGAAGACAGGCATGACGGATTACAACGGGGACAAAAAGTCAGCACTACCTATCTTATCACTGCGTGCAAAGACTAGACAGAATATTTCTATTCTACGTTGTTTGCAGGCGGTGAATACCTCAAGAACCAATATCGAACAGTCAATGTTCGGTCAATCAAACAATCAATGGGGAGAATAAGTAGGCACGACGGGTTACAACGGGGACAAAAGTCTGCGTTACCTACCCTTTCACTACCTGCAAAGAGAGAACCTGTTCTTCCCTGTTTGCAGACAGGGAATCTCCAGAGAACAATCCGCGAACAGTAGTCCGGGTTCAAACAATCAATCAGTGGGGGAGAAACAATCTCCAGAGAACAATCCACGAACAGTAGTTCGGGCAAACAATCAATCAGTGGGGGAGAAAGATAGGCACGACGGATTACAATGGGGACAAAAGTCTGCGTTACCTATCCTTCACTGCTTGCAAAGAGAGAGCCTGTTGTTTCTCCGTTTGCAGACAGCGAATCTCCAAACAAATCAACAAAGAGTAATACTAGTATTTTCCAAACAATCAAACAATCATTTCGCAATTCGTCGTGTTTACACGACCTTACCCGGACCGCATGGACAGTTTCTTGTCTTCCGAATCCAGCGCCCGATCGTCCTCTATTCTTCGTGATCGTCGCGGCACTCCTGATGGTTCCCAGTCAGGACCGTAGATCACTCGAGAGAGGTCTGTTCGGAACCAGTGAAGTTCGGATGATCGGCTGTCAGACGAGGGTCTATCGGACAGGTGCACTCCCGATCGTTGCAGTCATTCACTCTGTCGTCAGGACCTCTCCCACTGGATCCACGAGTCGCTGATGGGCCCCACGTTTGGGACGCCAATTGTGGAAAAAGGTACGGGCAGAAGACCTTTTTCAAAGTTGCCCGGCGTTAGCCGCCTCTATACCCACTCAAGTTACCAAACAAAGAGGCAGGCGCTGGAGACTGGAAGGCAGGAAACAGAAGTTTTATTCCGACGGAGCAGAACACATCAAATCAGACAACAGGGTATCTTCTCGAAGGTGCTCTAACCGCATCTCTGAGGCCTGGCCTCTTATACACGAGTTTATTACTTTATTGTATGAAACACATCTCTGTCAACCCTTTGATGTACGGAAAGACATCCTCGGAATCTCCCCTTCAGGCCCGTTCCCACACACATTTACAGTTGAAGTCCCCACCCCGGTCACAACAGGTGATGATTATCGCGCAGCTGGACATTCCGACGATTCACGGAATGTGTGGGGTTGATCAGATCTCATAGGGTGGGGGCTTTGATCAACTCGAGGGTCCTTTGATGGGGGAAGCTTCCTACTGTACGGGGGGGCAATAATCAGTATCCGCAGGGCCAGGTGGCGGCCTGGGAACGAGGAAGACAAACGGGCGCACAGGAAAAAGGGGGTTGTATCAAAGGACCCGGGACCATGAAAGGAATGAAGGGAGGTGTCGCGCTGGAACCAGGATGGGATTCCGAGGCAGAGTTGCGCTGAAGAGGGGTTTATGACCCAAGGCATGTGAGAGCGGGGGTTGTCAGCGTGCGGGGGATGCCTGCGAGGTTAGGAGAGAGAGAGAGACGCGCTGGCTATCAGCGAGGGGCAGAGAGGCCATGGTGCTCAAAATGGCTGCCGCTTACGCGCACGAATGGGCTCAAAAAGGGCAAGATGGCGCCGATAATGTTGACGTTTGCGGCCTAACTTTTAACACAATAACGGGGTAGACCAGTGACTCTTCAGGGCTGTGTAGTCAGGCTGAGGGCAATATCGGTAACTGGTGATAATTCCAACCCGGTCCTAATCGGGTACAAATATAGACAGACGCGAGAAGAAGGTACTGTGGAATGCGTCAAAAAACGGGTATAAAGAAACGACTGGCCGCCGCTGGGTATGCGGTCGGACAGTGTAGGGAAGCAAATCCGCTTGGCCTCTCTCGTTGGCTTGAGGCCGTGATGGGGAACTCAAAGAAAGTACGTCGGTTCTCCGGGTACCGACTTACCCGGAGAACCAACGTACTTTCTTTGATATACATATATTCAAAAAAATGTAAATGCCCTTGCACTACACAATATTTTACAAATATAGTGCAGTACAGTGCAGTATTACATTCTTTATAAAAAAAGTCTATGAAATACTGCAGTAATAGTACAAATTACCATGCTACTAAAAGGTTTAAAAAATGGGTTTCTTCGCAAACTGCTGTAAAAATATATAAATAAATTTCTCTACCTAATACCACTTTAGTAAAGTGGTGATCATTAGGGTAGAACCATAAAACCTACTACTTACCTTTATGTTACCACAATGAACGTGTGATGAAAAGTACTTGGCTGCCTTTTACATTTTGTAAAGCCATGCATTAGCCAATCGCATACTGCCTCCTCCATGGCATGCAACAAAGTATACTGTGGCAAAACCGCAGTATACTGCATCACAATGTATAACAATTTGAACAGCTATAACTTTAACACCACTCTTCACTCTATGGAACTTCACTGTATGCCACTACATTCTATGCCATTCCACTGTATGCCATTACGCTCTACCCAACTCTACTCTACGTCACTCCCCTACACGTCACTCCACTCCACACTAATCTGGTGTAGGCCACTGCACTCTACCCCACTCTACTCTAAGCCACTCCACTGAACTCCACTCCACTGTATGCTATTTCACTATGTGCCACTCCACTCAACGCCACACCAGTGTACACTATTACACTGTACACCACTACAGTCTACCCTAGTACACTCTACTCCGCTCCACTCTACACCCCTCAACTCTATGCCTCTCCACTCTAAGCCACTCCACTCTATGCCACTCCATTCTATGCCACTCCACTATATTCTATTGCATTGTACACCACTCCACACTATGCCACTCTAGTCTGCCTTACTCCATTCTACACCACTGAATTTGACACTGTTTGACTCTCCGCCACTCTACTCTATACTACTCCAGTCTACACCACTCAACTATATGCTGCTCCACTCTTCGCTACTCCAATCTATGTTTTTCCACTGTATGCAACTGCACTCTAGGCCACTTTACTCTACATTATTCCATTGCATGCCATTACACTCTACTTCACACCACTATAAGCCACTCTAGGCTACTGCACTCTACGCTATTACACTTTACCTCACTCTACTCTACTCCAATCTTCACTACTCCACTGCAGACTGTTGGACTGTACTCCACTCCACTCTATGCCACTCATCGCTATGCTACTCAACTCAACGCTAGTTCAGTGTATGCTATTCTAGTGTCGGCTATTCCTTTTATGCCGCTCCATTCTAAGCCACTCCCCTGTATGCCACTCCACTGTACACTACTCCACCATACACCATTCCACTCTACCTCCTCTGCTCTACAACACTCCACTGTAGATTATTGCACCGTACACCACTCTACTCTACTCCACTCCAGTCAACTCCTCTGTATGCTACTCCACTCTATGCAATTCTACTCTATGCTATTCCATTGCATGTAACTCCACTGTATCCCAATCTGCTGTACTCTATTCCACTGTACACCACTGCACTGTATGCCACTCCACTGAATGATATTTCATTCTCTGCCACTTCAATGTATGCTACTTTTCTGGACACTAGTCTACTCTAAGCTATTCCAGTGTATGCCTCTCCACTCCAATCCACTCCACTGTGCTCTGCACAACAACACTGTGCTCCACTCGACAGTCTATTCCCTTCCACTCTACCACTCTATACTCCACTCTATAGCATTCCACTGTACAACAATATACTCTCATTGTCAGTCTACAGAACACTACTTTACTCTATATCACTATGTACAACACTCTACTCCACCCAACAAAGTTCTAAAGAACTCCCTCTGTGCCTTTCCACCCAGATTACTATACTCCACTCTATGAGATGCTACTCTACTCTACAGCTCTGTATTCCACTACTGCACTCTGTGACACACCACTCCGCTGTAATGTACAAGACACAACTTTATGACACATCACTCCAGTGTACTGTACAATATTCCATTCCAGGGCCTGTCCGTTCAAGTGCGCTCCTCGCCATTGTAATACACATTACACCACTCCACAATACTTTAGTGCACTGTACGCTACACCATTATACTCTACTCCACTCCACTCTACTCCACTCCACTCTATCCCACTCCACTCCACGGAAGGACTTGGTCAGTATTTGTTACATACACACCACATCCACAATGAGACCACCTTTCTGTACAAACTAGATAGATGCTGTACGAAAATGGATCATTATGGGGGGTGAAAACAAGTAAGTAATATCTTTATTTATGTGATTTATTAAAGCCATTGCAATAGTAAGAACAGTTAACATGCAATTCTTCAAAGTAGTCAACCATGATTGAGGTCCAAAAATTACAGTTCAGAATTGTACCAACATTTAGATAGAGCAGTGCTCTGTGTGCAAAGATCATGCAGCTAAGACAATAAAAGATCACTTGACAAAGGTAAATTACTAAATTTACTAAAGTTAAGGCACCATAAGACCATAAAATTCAGCATGGGCAAAAAGCTGATGTGCAAAGTCAGTAGTCTATAAACTAGTTCTATAACAAAAGCAGAAATAGTTAGCAATAATTCATCAGAAGTAAAACCTGCTTTTAGCAGCTAAAATTATTGAGATTAAGAGACCGTAAATCCATAAGATTCTAGATAGGCTGCAAAAACCAATGTGCAAAGTCAGCAGTGTTTAGACACTCTGCCCAATCACATCAACCTAGAGTGGGCTGATGGGAGACGTGTATCACACCTCTCTTCCCAGGCTGAGCACATGATGGGATAAGCTGGAAAGCTGATAGAAATTAGCCTCCAGGAAGTTTAGGCAAGAAAAGGGAATTTGCAAAAGTTACTTTTTCCTAATAATTCCTAAAAATTGAAATTCGTTATTAAATTAGATGTTTAATAACTATTAAAATCTATTTTTTAATAATTTTTCTAGTCAGTCTCATTCCCAAGATACAGTATAGTATTTAAATCTGTACTCAGATTTTCTAAATGGGACACCAAGGCCTGTCACAGTGAAAATCGCTTTTTGGGTCTTGTCACAGTTGTGACATGGTGGCATGGTAGACCTGAAGCCATGATTTTCTTCGTGACACTAGTGGATGATACAATAAGTGCTGCAGTCCACAGGTTACATTTAACTTTTCAGGCAATATGTGATTTTCCACACCGTATACTATGGGTTTACAGAAAAGTTAAATACACCAATCAGGGATTAATCAACTTCCTAATGCTTTAGGGGTTAGAGAACATACACTGATATCAGTGCACCAGTAGGCAGAGTTGCTGGACATTGGGTTATTAGTTGTGTGACTGCACAAGTAATAGGTCCACAATTCTCATTACTGGGAGCCAATCACCCGCATGGTAGAGCTTGAGTCTCCTAGGTTAGTGAGGCAGAGTAATCAAAGACCTACTCAGGGGAGGTGGTGTGGACCAGTAATCATTGTTTGCTGGCACGCAATAACAATACTCAATAAATGATTGTCCAGTCAGTGTTTTTTCTCTAGAAAAAGGAAAAGTACATTCATTGCTCATGCACTACCAAATACTATGCAGTCATTTACAAATATGCACATAGGAAGATGGAAAATGCCATATATGACATTACATATTCATTGTTGAGTCCTCCCTGGAGGGGTCATACAAATATAAACCGTACTTATATGGCTTAGTCAAAGGTTAAAGATCAACAAAGCACATATTAAAACCATAATTTTGTACTTAAATGTGATCATCAAAATTAATCATCAGGTGTAAATGCACTTATGAATGTCAATAAAACATTTGTACTTTGGGCAATTAAAACTGCTAACATGATTAGCATGCATAGTGCATTTAACCCCTCCGGCGCAGTGGGGGAGAATTAATGAGTGGGCAAGGTTTGGACGACCCCCGGCCGTCCTCCACACACGCCCATCATGACGTCGGACAGCCGGGACGGTCCTGAGCACCAAAGGGGTTAGAATGAGCAAAACATGTCTGTGCATCTTTTATCAACTTTCCAACCATGAAAATACATTTATAGAAGTAGCCCCAGAGGGCATCACATATTATTTACATTACATGCCACCATTGAATTAGACCTTAGAGGACACTTTAATGTATACATCTCCTTTTAACACCTCCAAGCCACAATAATTGCACCCATAAAATCCGCCCCTAGAGGGAGCAGAACTTCCAACTGTAAAGCTAAACCTCCAGCCTAGAGAGTGCTTTGAAACATTAGGAAAATTCCAGAGGGGTACTGGATTTGAGGACCACACAAACATCGGGTGAGTGACATAAAAAAACTATTTAGGGGCGGGAATAGCTAAGCTTTTGCAGCTCCCTCACTTCTATGGTGATGTTGGTGTTGACCCTGCCATTTTGGGACCTCTACAAGTGAAGGAAATGAGGCAACTAGAAGAGCCTCAAAGGGCATTACGGAGTGCTACTCTGGGAGCATTAAATATTTTAGCAGCGGCTCTCTTGCTGTGCTTGGAGAGCCGCAGAGCATTCATTTTCTTTTTCTGGTGAGTGGCCGCGTGCCCAGCATCTCTTTTTCTTTGGGGAGGACATGGTAACCACATGTTCCCAAAGTTAGGAGCAGCCCAGGGCGTCCTCACCAGGCTACCCTGGTGGCGCCTGCTTGGTAGCCTCTTCCTGTTGATGTAGAAGCTGGAAGCTCTATCCTCCCCACCCGCTCCGTACAGGCAGGGAGTAGTTAATGCGGTCGCTGCCCACACATGGAAATGAGACATGGGGCAGGACCACTAGTACTGGGGGAGCACAACAAGGCTCCCCTGGTACAGTTGCTCGGCTGTGGAGGGGCCACTACACATGTCCTCTCTATGGTAAATAAAATGGTTGTATGTTCTTACAACGCATTCCGGTGCAACGCATACCTTTACCACGCATGCATTACAACAGAATGGTTTTTCTACGCATAACCTTTTCCTCGATTTCTTCGGTGGTGACGTCGGACGTTGTTAAGAGGAAGCGGAAGTTCCTTTCTGTTTCCTCTTAAACGACGCCGTTTTCCTGCACATCTCGACCTTTTTTTTTACCCTTTACCACACATGCCTTTACTGCGTACCTCGTAGTAAAGGTATGCGTGGTAAAGGCTTTCATGGTAACCACGCATGAGTTGTAATGCATGTGTGGTTAAGGTATTCGTGGAAACAGCCGCGTTGTAGTGGCTGTTTCCCAAATAAAATAGATAAATCCTGCAGCAATCCCCAGGGCCTTGCCCACCCCAGTGATAGATTCAGAATTGGCAGGCCCCCGCACTCTTTATCGTTCAAAAGGTCGGCAAACTTTAAACTGCCATAATTGAGCCCCATTGGGCCAATATTGGGCTCATTTTACTCCTGGTGGTGAGCTCTAGCCAGACCTCCTCACCTCCAAAGCAGTATAGTCCCCAGGGAGCTTGTTATCCTGGCTTCCTGAACCAGCCTTCATCCTGGTCTTGGTTTCTAGGCACAGAAGTCCAGGGCTTTTTGCCCAAGTGGTCCTTAGAGGGTGCGAGGGGGCAAGGATGCAAGCCTAAGTGGCCCCTGGGGAGACCCACTGGTCCTGTGGTCAACTGGGCAGAAACCTTAGTCCTTTCTGGGCACAGGGGGTTTGTTCTTCCAGTTTTCCATGGTGTCCCCAGGGTCCAGCAGTGAAGGGCAGAGAAATCATCAGGCAAGAAATAGTCTTCCCTTGTGCAAGAGTTTTTATAGGGGAGAGGAAGGTTCAGGAAGCCAGGCTCAGCAGCTAATCCTATGTTGACACGTCACCTCTTCAACCCTATCCCAACCCTCCTGAACAACATGCTGAGACAGTTCAAAATGGTGAAATCTAGGAGTCAAAAGTCACATCTCCTCTGGGTGTGTCAGCTATGCCCCTCACTGACTCCACTGCAAGGGGCCTTTCTCACTGGTTTTTAAAGGGGGAGGAGCTTCTCTGTTGGCTCCAGAGGTCTGAGTTCCCTCCTTTGTTCCATGGGCTTTGAAGGCCCATCCCTGGTACAGTGTGACAATTGATTTGTTGATTCAGATCCATTCCAACCCACCCTTTTCCTCCTCAGGAGCTGAGCAAAGCACTGTTAATTGCTTGTTTTGTTGGGGAGCCATTGTTCCTGCTGCTGGAGAGAAATGTTATTAACTTGCCACAGCAGGGTGAACAAAAGGCCTGGGCTCTGGTCTGAGCTGAACTAGAGAAATATGACAATTCTGGATGACTCATAATTTGTATAATTTTCCTTTTGGAGCTTGCAGAACTGAGATTCCTGCATAGGCTACACCCCAATTTGATACAACACTAGTCTCTGTAGGCCAAAGTGAATTGAAACTCCTCTCTAAGGCAGTTTTCTCCATATCTGTATAATTAGGTGTCACTACAGACAAAACAGTAAATCACACTGACTTTCCCTATTAGGCTGCACTAAAATTACAAGTCATTCCCCAGGTCAATATCTAATCCTTCAGAGCCACTTCTGCACCAGGCTACCTGGGCAGCACACAGCAGTAGTCTGCCATGCGCAGCCTGTACATGTGAGCACATGTGTTCTCGTGTAACCAGTAAAGTGCCCCATATCCATGCTGCATCACTGCAGACTCATCTTATTAGGTCGATACTGGCAGTAAACACATGCAGTTAATTTTCCATGTGATTATTGTGGGTGAGACACATGTACTGAGACTCACCCACAGTAAAAAATGTGATCAAAAAGCTAAAAATCCGGGTGTACAGAATGGACAGAACTCAATTGCAACAAGAGTCTCAAAACCAGAAATAAAAATCAGCAAAAAATGGATGTGTCCAAAAAGCATTTTCTCATAGTTGGATCTATATAATTTTCATCTACCAATGCAGATACTGGTGTTGGATGGTAGTATTTTCAAATTTCTCTCTGACCACTTTCAAGGTGAAAAAGGGTCAGAGAGGAATTTTGGAATGACACACAAGTAGATTTTTTATGGGTTTACCCAAACTTCCAAATCAAACCATGCCTTAGAATGCCCACTTCAGTGCTATTTCTACTACAGACTTCCCTGCACTTGTGGCTTAAAAGTCTGTTGTAGTAAATGCAGTAACACCTTGCCTTTGTGAATTCCTGGAAAGCCATAAACGTGTCTTTACAACCCTAAATACCTTTGTGAATAGGTTCCTGTGAATTTGCCTCAACAGTTATGTGAAAAACCTGTCCACCCCCACCCCCCACCCACCCTCCATCCCACCAATTCTAGGGCTCTATTCCAGCTGTGTTAATGGTTAGGTTTCTCAGAATTTTCGTTTTGTGTGAAATTTACACAAAGGTATTTCATGAAGGCAACATTTGGTCTGTTCCATCTGTCATTTTCCATGTTCAGATACAGAAAATGCTGAATTAGTAATTAAAAGTAAAGCATGCCTGGTGATTAAAAATTCGTACATACGATTAAAACAGTAACTGCTACCAGAAACATTTTTCAGTGACTGATGGCTGAATTAATATTGAACTTTTCCATGGTTTCTCGAGCTTACAAAGCCATAGAGGAGCAACGTCAAGGATTGAATGGTATAGAGCAGTCAATGAGAAAATAATTAGAAATAAATCACGCAAGGAAAAAAGGAACAGAGAAAAGCAGGAAGGATGGAGGGAAGAGAAACAGAGAAATTTCGACAGACAAAAGGAATCGGAGGGGGGGAGAGAGCATAGGGGAGATAAAGGAGGGAGGAGGGAGGATTTGAAGGAATGATTGAAACAAGTAAGGAAGAATGTGAGGATATTAGGAAGGTGGAAATAGGGGGGAAGGAGGGATAAGAAGACAAGGAAAAAGTGGATGAAAATCGAGGGGATGGAGGATGAAAGGAAGAAGGAATGAAAAAAAGAAAGAATAAAATAAACAAGGAAAGGATCATGGAAGGGAATGTATAAAGTAGGAAAGGTGGATAGTATGGAAGAATTGAGAACGTCATTTGTCTGGAACATATCAGACCGAGGGGGTCCTTTAGCTTTAGCGATCAGTCCGCTGATCTGCTAGGGCGGCAGAGGAATGCTTACCTGGGGCCTCATTTATGAAAAGTGACGCATCGCTGCGTGAAAACAGCGATGCGTCACTTTTCAGTGCGCACTCCTTGCGACACCAATGATGCGTCATATTTAATGTATGACGCATCATGTCGCAAGGACTTACAGATACGTCAGTATTTCTGACGCATCTGTAAGCGCAAAAGTGACGCATTGCTGGAGTGTGTCACAAAAGTGACGCAACTCCAGCAATGCGTCCTTTCACATGGGGAAAGCCCCATGTGAAAGGGCTTGCGTCAGT
The DNA here is from genome assembly GCF_964263255.1 of Lissotriton vulgaris. Taxonomy (NCBI): domain Eukaryota; kingdom Metazoa; phylum Chordata; class Amphibia; order Caudata; family Salamandridae; genus Lissotriton; species Lissotriton vulgaris. Next base: position 260,486,480 of record NC_141695.1, read on the forward strand.
CTTACGCCTGCTGTGAGGCAGGCGCAAGATTTTGACGCAACAGCATCCTAAAAGTGACGCAGTGAAATCTCATAGATTTCACTGCGTCACTATTACGAGGCTTTTTGCGGGGGAACGCCCCCCTCTGCATACATTAAACCTGACGCAGGTATAATGTGGCGCAGGGGTTTAAAAAGTGACGCATCTACCTAGATGCGTCACTTTTTAAAGATGGCGCAACAAGGCGCATGTTTTACGCTGCCGATGCGTCACAAAAAGTGACGCATCCGCAGCGCAAAACTGACGCAAAGCCTCATAAATGAGGCCCCTGGAGAGGAGCTGCCACCATACCACCTTTCACAGCACTGTTGGCTTGCCAATAATAAGCCTTGTTCAAAGCGCTAGCTCTGCCCACATTATTATTTCTTGCAAATAAACCAACAAAGCAGGGGTTTGTTTTCTTTAAAACAAAAAATAAATGCCCTCCAATGTGTGGATAGTTTTCTCTCTGTGCCTGGAGGGCCATTCTGCATTTTCGTTGTCATTGTCCGTTATGCATCGCATAGGCAACATAATCGATCGCCTTAAGGGCCTCTGAACTCGATACTGTCCCTATGTTCACAGCCCTAGTGGACCTCAGCATCCAGCAGCGCAACTCAGGTGCCGAAACATCTCCCGACCTATACAATCCAACTCACAAAACACGTCACACCCCTACCCACAATTAAAGATGCACTGTCTACTTGTTCATACACAGAAAAGGTCCCCTTGCATAATGCGCTGCTCATATCAAACTGTCGTCAAGTCTGCACGTCCCTGACGGTGAAACCTGCCTCTGACGTCATCCTCTGTGATCCTTAGAAACGCTGCTCTGCTCTCTGAGGCACCTGACATTAAACTCCACGCCAGGCGCCTGCCCTAAGCTGTTTCTGAAATCCTCTATGTCCTAAAGCTGACTGAGTGTAATTCCAGGAGGATAGAGGTGAATCTTAGAGCTTCCGTCGCTGATGCCTTCGGTCGTAAGTAGATTAAAGGGGCTTTAGAGCACTAATACACGTGAATATCCGAGGCACTGTGAGCAAGTCAAATCAAATTGGATGTTTATCATCACAACATGTGTCCCCTTCGATTAACCCATAGACCGGATATAAGTGGTATTTCTGCGACCCATGCAGTCTCAGGCACCATGTGGCTAGCGTCATCTGCAGTTATAAAAGGCCTGGTGGCGCAGCATGGAAGAAGAGGCGGACGCCAGCAGGTAACTTGACTAGGTCCGACCCGGATCTCCTCCAACCTCACATCCGGCCAGGAGCAAATTTATTATCCAGGCACCACGTGGTGCAGCACCAACCATTCAAGTATGGCATAGCAGGGGTCATGGCTTTAAGTGGGATGAAAAAACTGGAGGGTCTCTCAAAGGGTGTGGCCAATGTAATAAGGGCCTGGCTTAATTTAAGCTAAACATTTGAGAGAGCGCAAAACTGAGAAAAAATGTATAAGTGCACCATATTTACTAGTTAGATGCGTGAAATAGTTAAAGCACGTAGAAGTGTTGAAGGTTACATAAAAGCACATATACTAACGAATGTTTAATCAATGTAGAATGCATATTATAGAGTGTGAAGCTAATATAGTAATGTTTAGAAATGTTAGAGTGCTGTAAAGACTCCATGTTATGTGACTGTTACAGAAGAAAATGTAATGCTGCTAAACGTAGAAACGCAGGCCTCATGGCAATGTATGAAGAACGAAAACATGCTTTGCAGTTCACATATAACAGATTATTACTTTTACTACTATTTTAGAATATTATTAATCATGCGTTAGAAATCATGTTTGTAGAAGTGTTTCATATAACCAGAGTGTATTAAATAGAATTGTTTTAGTTTAAGAAATAAAGGTTCACAGAATGCGGGCCTCTTGCAAAGTAATTCAGTAGGCCTGGAAAGATAAAGTTGCTTCTTTGATCTGCACGTGTTAGTTAGAATTGAGTCTCGTTAAGCATAAATTGTCATTCTTGGTAGAAGTTTTATGGCCCAAAACAGATAACTGGAGGTTGGAATTTGGGGCCCTATTCATGGGTATCTGTTGGCAGGTGTGAGGGGGTTCCAATCAAGAGAGTGATGAATAGAGCTCTGTCCAGGGAGACAGGCACAGGCCTGGAGGAGGTTCCAAGAATGTAATGGGGGGTACCGGCGAGCGGAGAAGAAGCCTGGGAAGCAAGGTCAACGCTAACGAAGAGGCCCAGAGGAGTGTCGTTGTGGAAGAAACCAGAATCGAAACCACGTGAAATGTGTACGTGAGGGGCATCTCTGAGGGGCGTTTCGACAATGCTTGTGATTTTGTATTAGGGACAGCACCCTGGGGTGGAGGCAGAGCAGATGGCCTGAGGACCCTTAGAGAGCGGATGGGTAGTCAGAGAGGGCATGAAGAGTGAGTGAACTTCTTTGGAAGTCACCACAGCTGACACCTTTTTAACTTAAAGATCCTGTTAAGTAGGGATATCACTTAGCTCAGTGTAGGGACAGTCTAACCTGATTCTTTCTTTTCTGTAAATGACACTTAAGTTACAAATAGTGTCCATTCTTGTGAATTTGCTGATCCTTGAGCTGGTTCTAGTAATATTTTTCTGTCGTTTAAGATCATTCAGAGAATTTATGTTCGTTTTGGTGCCAGTATACCTGATGAACCTTTTATTGAGATGTTTGTATATCTAGTTAACTTTGGCTTTATAATAAGTCTTTAAAACTGAATGGTGGTAAGTGGTTCTTCAGAGTCGTGCCAAATTATTGGTTTGATTAACTTGGTAGTAGATTACTTTTTACTCAATGACAGGCAACAAAGATTCAGTCGACCTGATTGGGGATTTAGATCTAGAGTGATCAAATAGAAGATCAAAAATTCCGCCTTCCCAGTTGGTAGCAATATCGGATGGTTGCCTTCTTGAGGAAGGTGATCTAGACTAGGTTAAGATTACCCCTGAGGCCCCTAGAAAACAAGAGATGACCAGAAGAAGAATCACCTGCCGAAGAAGGTGCTGACGGCGTGAGAGAGAAAAGCAGCAGAGTCGGTCGAGAGTGAGTATAAAGGGTCATGCGTTGTCAGATTGCGGTATTTTGTGTTGTATTTGTGTTGTAATGTCATGCGGAGTTGAAAGCCTGTAGTGTGATTGAGGCAGGGTTGTGAGCGCGTGCAACCTGGTGAAAATCTTAAGTTCAGAAGTTCAGAAAAGAGCTTGAGTGGTTCGGGTGTATCGGACATCCAGAGTAATTGTCAACCGTTGTGAAGGGGGTCATGAGGTACCATTGATCGCCCGCAGGACCGTGATAGGGGGAATGCAAGAGTGAGTGTATGAGTAACGGACGCTGGTCGGAAGTTACTGTGTGTGTAAGTAACCTATCAGTTAAGGCGATTGTCTGGACATCTACGGAAAGACATTTCGTCAGTTGAGGTGACAATTACAGTTAGACTGTGGGCGTACAGTCAAGAAAAGTGATCGCTTGGTCGGAAGTAATCATTTTTCAGAGTATGAATGGGACGCATGCATGACCGGGATACGAGCTGAGAAAGGAGGGGAACTGCTGCGAAGGGGAGACGAGTGACGTCAGAGAGAGCCGCGCTGTGATAGGCCGGTTGGTGTAAGACCGCGCTGGGATAGGCCGGTTGTCAAGAGCCACGCTGTGATAGGTCAGCTAGCAAAAGCCGCGCTAAGATTGGTGGATTGTCATCAGGAAGTAAAACAAACGTAACGAAGTAGAAAATTGTGAATTTGATCATGAAGTGCTTTAGGCGCTTGAGAGCGATCTTTAAAAGAGAAAATAGAGAATCGGTGGACGGGGAAGAGGCCCCGCCGGAGGGTACACCAGCTCATTATATGGCTACGAATGTTGGGCTCCACACTATACTGTGGATTTCAGAGTGGAGTAAGATGACAGAGGGGAACGAGGAATTGACGTTCCCGAAATACGGAACGTTTAGGTTAGAAGCATTGAACCAGTTGAAAGCAGTAATGCTCGCAATGAGACCTCTACCCAGACCAACACAGTTTGAAGCCCTCAATGCATGGTTCAGGGCGGCGTACGACCAGAGCCTGAACAGGCGTCAAGAAAGAGTGAGACGATCGGTAAGAGTAGTGCAGGATGCCAAATGGGATGAGGAAGCTAAAAAGTGGAGAGTGCAGAGAATCGAAGTAGACAAACTGTACCCAGTGATAGAAGTCACAGGGGAAAAGAAACCATCAGAGGAAGATGATGAGAGTGAGACAGAGGACAGTCTGATAAATAGGTTGCTGATCGACAGACCGCCTCCGTACAATAGAGAGGTGGAAAGTGCCGAGCTGCAAAGGGGGGGCGGGGCTGGTACAGGGGAAAATAGACCACCTCCTATAGCAGACAGAGAATACGCCACAGGTGAGGAGAGATCTCAGCCTAGTCCAGCACATAGGGTAGTCGGAAGGTTCGTGGTACAAAAGGTGCCACAAATGGAGCATGCTAAGTCCTACCAATTGCCAGACGCTCTCCAAGTACCTGTCACTATAGCTCCTATAGTGTCGATTTATGACCCAGAGAAAGCACGAGAAGAGGAACAGGCACGGTGGGACAGGGAGAGAATAGAAATGGAGAATAGGAACAACATGATTAATTTTCAAAGGCAGTTGTCAGGACCTCGAGATTGGAGCACCCCATTCAATCAAGCAGGGGATCCCATAATAGATCAAGGGGGTCAGAGAGGACCGATGGATTTAAGGGGACCACGACCGAAGTCCTTTAGGGAATGGAGGGCTGACTTGAGAGAGTGGAACGCTAGTGTGGGAACCCAGAGTAATAGGTCATGAGCGGAAAATGAATGGGGAAATCGAGGTGATGGAACATTGTCTCACTGTGGGGCTAGCGAAAGCAGCGAGGAGTGCGACGGCAAAAGTCAGGAGAATAGAGGGGTTACATGTCATTCCCTTAATGGAAATGGACAGGACCAAGAGCATAGAAGTGCAGGATGTGGAAGGGTGTCTCGTCTCATTCATAGCGAGGGAGACCGAAGGACACAAGAGTACCGTGATAATTTTAAGTGCACTCACCATGCACCTGGTGATAATAGACCACACTGGGATCGCGGGAACATGGGGAGTTGTGAAGGGTCTTACCATGTGTTGAGTGATACTAGGCAGCAAGAGAATTGTGAAAGTAGGGAGGACAATGGAAGGTCCTATCGTGCATTCAGGGAGACTGAACAGAACAGACAAAGTGGGACTGTGGGAAATAGAGTATCATTTCATCACATGCCAAGAGGGGATGGAACTGCCTGGGACCTCGAAAGATGGGAACATGGGAGGACTCCCCATAACTCGCCTGAGCCCAGGCGTCGGGCTCGGAGCTGGGATGGGAGAGATGTGAATGGATCCCCTAAGAATGACACACTGAAAGTTGAGATAAAGGCAAAGAGGTTAGACGTAACCAGTTTAAAATCAGATCTAGATGAAATCATAGATGGTACGTTACCTTTGGAGAGGATTGACATGTACGAGCAAGATGAGGTACTGTTTATAGCAAAGGATATTACCCGAAAGGCGAGAGCAGTACACGAGACGTTATCTGAATTAGCAGACAAGTACATGGTAGACTTGTCGAGAACAAAGGCATTATAGGGTAACCATAGGTTGCATTATTCAGATCAGGACCTCGAAGAGAGGAGAACAATTGGATTAAAAACACACATCAGAGAACTGATTACAGGGATAAGGACATGGAGAGATCTGGATAAGTGGGAAGAAAGGTGGTCCAAGAAAGGAACCGTTAGACGGAGCACAATTGGGATGTCCCCAGAAGGAGGGCTACAGAGAATGGAAGCCTTTCCTTTGCGAGAAATAGCGAATGGGAGCTATGTGCATGTGCCATGGAGTAGGGGAGATTTAGCTGCATTTACCAATTCCTTTCCTAAATTGAGAGAGAACCCCGTGGAGTGGTATAAGCAGGTAGAGAGGTTTGTAAAAATGTCTAAAGTACTGTGGATTGATTTGAACACCCTATTTGATATCGTAGTCCCAGGGGACTTATGGACTGCATGTAAGGTTAGTGTAGAATGGCCCACATCTGAACCGGAGAGGGATGCTCAGACCAATGGACCATCTGAAAGAGTCATGGAGAAGTACGAAAGGGTGATAACATGGTTGAAAGACAAGGTGCCACCGCAGGACATAGATTGGGTAAAGATAGACCGAACTACGCAGGAACCCAAGGAGACAGTCCATGAATATTATGAGAGATTGTTGAAAACATTCAAACAATACAGCGGATTAGATGTAATGGATCCTAAAGATATAGGACAATTCGTGTCAAAGTTTGTGTTGGGATTGAGACCTGATATTTGCTTGATGATACAGCAACATTTAATTTGTTGGCAAAATAAACCGCTGGATGATATTCTGAGATATGCAAGATACTGTAGTGATGAAATTGATTCCAAAGCAAAAAAGCTTAAGGAGAAGTTGATGTTGGTTTAGATGCAGTCGGCTGGAAAGGGTGGACAACAACAACAGGGAACAGGGACCCTAGGAAGGAGGTCGAATAATCAGAATAAGGACAATGAGGAAAATCCTAGACCTAGAGTAGACCTGGCTACCTTGAAAAAGACGACAAAGTGTCACCAGTGTCACCAGGTGGGACATTGGAAATGCGAGGGTCCCTATAACCCTGAAAATGGAGAACTAGAAATAGAGGAAGAGGAAACACAGAGTAGCATAGTAAAAGGGACAATAATACCCAAGAGAAAGGTGGTCAAAGGGGGGACCTCAGCTCCTCGAGCCCAGTACCCTCAACCACCCAGGATAGCGACAGGGGGAAAGACCTATAGACAGATGCCACTTTTCGTGGGAGGAGAGGAATGCTATTATGTTGATCCGTTGACTGGACAGCGTGTGAGTAACCTAGAGGACTGTACCCTCGGGGCAGTTCTAGAGGTGGACCAAAGGGGACCGTATGTAGAGGCTGAAGTAGCAGGGTGTCCTACGACCTTCTTGGTGGACACAGGAGCCACTCGATCCACTATAAGATCAGCAGTGGTTCCGGACCTGCCAATGTCAGGGGAAACCATTCAAGTGGTAGGAGTCGCAAATAGAAGAATAACTAGTCCTTTGACGGAGCCAGTATTGGTGAAAATAGGGAAATACAGTGATGAGCACCAGTTTGTGGTCTGCGACTCCAGCCCAGTGTGTCTGTTGGGAAGAAACTTATTGTGCAAACTAAATTGTACGATATACTGCACACCTCAGGGAGTGGAGGTACAGACCAACGATGATGATGCCGATTTTAAGGTTGCGAATTCAAGGGTGTGTGTGGAGTTATATCCTACCTTGACAGTGGAAGAGCTTCCATGGGACCTAAGAGATACGGTGTCATCTGAAGTGTGGGATTTCACTGGGGAAGAGATAGGGCTGATCAAAGGAGTGGAACCAGTGAAAATCACGGTAAAACCAAATGTTGAATATCCAAGAACTCCACAATAGAAACTGACCCCGGAGACGATTGCAGGAATAAAGCCCGTGATTGACTCCATGATTAAGCAGGGAATACTGAAGGAAATCGTGGGTAGTCTATGTAACTCCCCGATTATGGGTTTACAGAAACCTAGTGGGAAATTCAAAGTAGTGCAGGACCTCCGAAAGATTAATAACATAGTTGTTTCATGTTGTCCAGTGGTACCGAATCCATCAGTGATATTGTTTCAGATACCATTCCAAGCTGAGTGGTTCACAGTGATAGACCTTTGCCAGGCTTTCTTTTCAATCCCATTAGACGAGGAGAGCCAATTTCTTTTCGCTTTTAAGCTGGAAAATCGCGTATTAACATGGTGTCGTATCCCACAGGGGTATACAGAAAGCCCATCGATTTTTAACCAGCTGCTGAAGAAAAATCTTGAAAGTCTAGTACTGCCACAGAACTCGGTTCTGGTCCAGTACATAGATGACCTACTTGTGGCGTCAGAAACAGAGGAAGCTTGTAAGATAGACACCATCACCTTGTTGAATCACTTAGCTGAAAACGGACACAAGGTGTCTCCGAGCAAATTGCAGTACTGTCTGACGGAAGTACAGTACTTGGGTCACAGGATTGAAAAAGGGAAGCGGAAGGTGTCACCAGACAGGATAGAGGCGATCATGAAAATGAATTCGCCCACGACACAGAGAGAAGTCAGGATGTTTCTAGGAATGGTTGGGTATTGCCGACAGTGGATAGCTAACTTTTCCCTGAAAGCAAAACCCTTACAAAGACTGACGCACAAGGAGGAGAGTGATCCGGTACCATGGGACAAGGATTGTTTGATGGCATTTCTGCAGCTGAGAGAGGACTTGTGTCGTGCTCCTGCTCTGGGAATGCCGGACTACGATAAACCATTCTTGCTTTACTGCTGTGAAAGAGAAGGTTGTGCTTTGTCAGTGTTGGTCCAAATCCATGGAAATGCCCGTAGACCAGTTGCATATTTCTCGGCTACTTTAGACCCAGTAGCCGCAGCGTTGCCCGGATGTCTCAAATCCGTTGCTGCAACGGGTGTCAGCATTGAGAGGTGCGAGAATATCGTTATGGGACACCAGTTAGTGGTGTATGTACCTCATTCTGTGGAACTGTTAATGACCAGGACCAAGACACAGCATCTGACAAATAGCAGGCTCACGCGCTACGAGCAAGTTATTCTTGCTGCGGAGAACGTGACCCTTAAGAGATGCTCTGTTTTGAATCCTGCCACCTTGATGCCACTTCCAAATGATATAGACGATGGAGAATGTGAAGATCACGATTGCCTTGATGTGACTGAACTATGCACCAAACCAAGACCAGATATTGTAGATGAGCCGTTGACTGACCCTGATGAAATTTTCTTTGTCGATGGCTCATGTGTAAGAGACAATATCGGTCAGTTGAGAGCAGCTTATGCTATTTGTACCATTACTGGAGTTGTGGAAGCCGCTTGCCTGGAAGGAGTACATTCCGCTCAGGTAGCTGAAATCATTGCATTGACACGTGCCTGTTTAGCAGGTAGCAAAATTTGAGTCACCATTTACACCGATAGCCAATACGGTTTCGGGGTAGTTCATGACTATGGGCAATTATGGTCTCAAAGAGGTTATATGACTTCATCAGGATCACCTATTCGAAATGGGGAATTTGTACGATTGTTGTTGGAAGCATTACAAGGTCCGGCAGCTATTGCCGTTGTTAAATGTTCAGCCCATACTAAAGGAACCGATTTTGTGTCCCAGGAAAATAGGTATGCAGACGAAGTTGCACGCTATTGTGCAGAGCAAGGATACTCTTTTACAGAAGTAGAAGTAGGAGGAACACAGCAAAGGACAGAGTTAGCAATGATGTTGGGAACTGTAGACACCTGGGATGAGTTAAAATGCAGACAAGAGAACGCAACCGATTTTGAGAAAAAGACATGGGAAACCCCAGGTTGTGTAAAGAGTGAAATGGATTTTTGGGTTTCAGCAGATGGAAGGGCAGTGTTACCAAATGAGTTAGTGAGTCCAATGGCGAGACAGATTCATGGCCCGGTACATCTAGGCAGAGATGCTATGCTTCGGGTATTTAGACAGACATGGTATAACCCCAAGTTTAGGGTAGCCGCAGAAGCAGTGTGTCAGCGGTGTGTGACCTGTCAACAGCTGAACGTAGGAAAGAGAACACCAGTCACGTTGAGTCACATAGGGAGGTCTGGGGGTCCGTTCAATCGGATGCAACTAGACTTCATTGAAATGCCAAGATGCAACCGCCTCCGATACGTTCTAGTGGTTGTCTGCATCTTTTCCAGATGGGTCGAGGCTTACCCTACACGCAGGTGCGACACACTCACAGTAGCAAAGTTATTGCTTAGGGAGTTAATGGAAAGGGGCGACCACTCGGTCCCCCCGAACGTATGGCAGAGTACCTCGATCCCCCCGGGAAGCCATTTTGGGGCGGGAGGCGCGTCTCGGCTGGTATGCCCGAAGCGGCGTAGCCGGGGCGCGCTTTTTCCCGCCCTAGAGTGGGCTGGCCTAGACACTGACGCAGCCAGCCACGCCCTCGGGGCAGGCAGGGGCGGGTTTTCGCCCGCCCTGAAGACGGATAAAAGGGACGCAAGACCAGAAGACGTCCTCTTGTTCTTGTGCTCTGAAGCTGCACCTCCTCGCTACACGTGAGCTCGGGACAGAACCAAGAGCCAATTTTGAGCGTTTTGATCTTTTTCTTTGTCTTCTAGATAATTCGTCGGAGAGATGCCCAAGAAAGGCGCAAAGAGAATGACGACTGATCAGATGGTTCGGGTCCTCTTTAAAGAGATGTCCGACATTAAGAAGCGGCTGGCGGAGCGAGACGGGGGGGAGGGATCGGGGCGTCCACCGGCTGGAGGGAGACCAAAGAGGCCACGAAGGGTTCCAGCCGGGGGAGACGTCCCGGTTCCCGCTCCCCCGCTCGAGGCGCCGACCCCGGTGCCGATGGAGGGGAATCCGATCCCCGTTGTCGTCACACCGACATCCAAGGAGGACATGCCCCCCGAGCTGGCAGCACAGCTAGCAGCATGGTTGGGTGATAGTAGTGAGGGCGCCATGGCTGCCGAGGCACAGGCTCTGATGAAACAGCTGAGGGAAAAAAGAGATGCAGCCAAGGTGCCCGCGCCGGCTGCGGTGATAGACAAGCCACAAGTGGCGGAAACAGCCTCCGGTTCAGGTAAGCGGCCATTGCCGATCGCAAGGGATGAGTCAGTACCCTCTCGTAGAGAGAAATTGGGGCAACATGTTCCGTTGGCAGTAAAGGAAAAGATTTGGGCGGGGGAGTATGTGAATATTTTCTCTTTGCTTGTCGATCATTATGAGGTGGAGCATGTTAAGAGTCAGAAAGACCTAATGCATCCGAGTGTTTGGCGCGCAAAAATGGCCGCCTTTAAGGTGAATGAGAATATTGGCAACTGGGGCAATGCGTGGGGTATCTTTACATCTATTTTGGGGGAACGTAGGCCCGAGTTGCTTCCTGAGTTTCCAATTTACCAGTCACGAATTATGGGTTACTCGACAGCGTATCAGGGTAACCATTGGTTCTGTTATGACAACCTTTTCAGGAAGGAAAAGGAGCATAACAAAAATTTAACTTGGGACTGTTATGATTCTTTGACATGGGATAAAATGAAAGAGTCAGGAATGTTAAAAATGCCGTTGGTAGGTAGCAATGTTGTTGAATACTCCCGCCAAAATGCGGGGACGTCCTTTCGGTCAGGTACGGGCACCGACGATTACTCGAGACCTGCCGGCAATACAGGGAAAAGGGGTTTCTGCTTCAATTTCAACAAAGGTAAATGTAACAGGCCTCCGGGATCGTGTAAATTCAAACACGAATGTAGTACTTGCGGGTCGTCCCATCCTGAGTCCTCGTGCAGAGCCAGAACGGGTGAGAACGGGGGTAGAGGAGGCGCTAAACAGGTCTAACACAGGCCGAGGGGCGCCTCTACCAACCCCGATTGATACCTTGGCGATGATTCCCTGGCTCAGTGAATACCCAGATCGTACTTCTGCTGGGGTGCTGCGGAACGGTTTCTCATATGGTTTCCGCATCCCGGTAGGAGACTTTCAGGGTGTCGGGACGTGCAAAAATCAACTTTCCATTTTGCAGCATACATCTGTAGTACAAGATAAGATTCAGAAAGAGGTTAGCCGGGGACGGGTCGCCGGCCCGTATAGTGAACCCCCGGTACCGTATTTTGTCTGTTCTCCGTTAGGGGTGGTCCCCAAGAAGGACCCAGGTGAGTTTCGATTAATTCATAATCTGTCAGCTCCGCATGGCCTTTCGGTGAACGATGCAATTGATCCAGAGGTATGTTCGGTGCGGTACGCATCATTTGATGAAGCAGTGGCCATTTTGAATCGCCTGGGGCCCGGGACGTTGATGGCGAAATCAGATATCGAGTCAGCGTTCCGGTTGCTCCCGGTACACCCAGACGACCAGCGTCTTCTGGGATTCATGTTTCAGGGATCGTATTACATGGATAGGTGTATGCCAATGGGATGCTCTATATCCTGTGCATATTTCGAGAAATTCAGTACTTTTCTGCAATGGGTATTCACGAAGACAACGGGTTTCCGAAATGTAATGCATTACCTTGATGACTTTCTGTTCCTTGGGCCCGCCGGAAATCACGAATGCCGCCAGGCCTTGTCTGACTTTTGTATGTTAATGGGGCAATTTGGCGTGCCATTGGCACCAGGAAAAACTGTGGGTCCTACGACTTGTCTCGAGTTTCTGGGGATCGAGTTGGACTCTAGTGAGGGTTGTTTTCGTTTACCAGCTGCCAAAGTGTCGAAATTCAGGGCAGCCCTGCAAGTATGTATAAACGCATCTAAAGTTACGCTGAATCAATTGCAACGATTGGTGGGGAAGTTGAATTTTGCCCTGAGGGTGATCCCAATGGCCCGCCCCTTTTCCCGTTCAATTGCCCAAGCGATGGTTGGCCTAAAGGAGGGTCATCATCGCACGAGACTATCGGCTGAGGTCCGCCAAGACATGCGTATTTGGTTAGCATTCTTGGCCGACTTCAATGGTCGAGTCGTTTGGAACAAACCAGCCGTGTCCTCTGAAGAGCTGGGTCTATGGACAGATTCAGCAGGAAGCATGGGTTTTGGCGCCATCTTCGGCACGAGATGGTCGGCACAAAGGTGGCCCCCATGGTGGCATGAAGGGGGGCTGACGAGTAATATTGCTTTCCTTGAACTGTTTCCCATCCTGGTGGCCCTCAGAACCTGGCCCGAAGGGTTCAAAGATCATTCTGTGGTGTTTTGGTCTGACAATATGACCGTTGTAGAATGCATCAATAGTCAGGCAGCACGTTGTAAAATGATTTTAAGGCTGCTCAAAGAAATTGTCTTACTGTGTATGCAACTGAACGTAATATTCAGAGCAAAACATGTCCCAGGGGTGATGAATCAGGCGGCTGATGCACTGTCTCGTTTTCAAATGCAGGCTTTCTGGGGTTTCCTTCCCTCTGCGGACCTAGAGCCGGCCCCCTTCCCCGAAGCTCTCTGGTCTCTCGGTGCCCCGAACTTCGTCACCTCGTGGGAGAGAGTCTAGCGCCAAGGACGAGGAAGGCATATGAAGGGGCGTTCCGGGCCTATTTAGCCTTTTTGGGGTTGGAAAGAGAGGGGCTTTGGGGTCAGGAGGAATGGGTAGTGCATTTTCTGATGTCCTTGCGTAGGGCTGGGAAGTCGGTGGCGACGGCCCAGAGGCATCGTGCTGCCATTTCCTTCGTTGCCAGGGCCCATAATATCCAGGACCCCACAGCGTCTTTTGTGGTACAGAAGGCGCTGCGCGGGTGGCAACGCCTTGAGGGTCGCAGAGTAGATGAAAGGCGCCCGATAGGTCTGGATAGGTTGTCCCAGTTGCTGGCCACACTCCCTACCACATGCTCGTCTCAGTTCGAGACGTGTTTGTTCCGAGCTGCTTTCACGCTGGCATTTCACGGGGCGATGAGGATAAGTGAGCTGGTTGCGAGGAATAAACAGGATGTGGTGGGGGGTTTGTGCCGGGAGCACGTTCAGATCAGGGGTGAAGCGATGATTGTCTCCTTTGTCAGGTCCAAGACCGATCAGGATGGGATGGGAGACTGCACGATCATCCGCAGGATCCCCGGGTCCTCCATGTGTCCGGTACAGTGTTTAGAAGATTACCTAGCACGAAGGGTGGCATCATGGGGGGGGACATTGTTGAGACACGCAGACGCCACCCCACTGACGAGGTTTCAGTTTCAGCGGGTGCTTGCGATGTCCATTGCCGCAGCGGGCTGGGACCCGGGCGAATTCGGGACCCATTCCTTTCGAATAGGGGCTGCCACTGAAGCTACAGCCAGGGGTCTTAATGTTGAGCAAGTAAAACGAGTGGGGCGTTGGTCCTCCAATTGTTATAAGAGATATGTGCGATTGCACATGTTGTGAAGCTGGAATAATGTACTCACGCTTCTTGTCTTTTGTTTGGTTTTCAGTTGCGCAAGCCTACGAGGCAGGGCGGACTATGCAGTCGACCCAACACCAGGCCAGCGGTCAGACATCACCGGCTGTGAAAAAGGAGGTGTGGGTCGTGGGCCACTCATACGTGAGGCGTGCCGCAGACGTATTCGAAGCAGGTGACATGATTCACGTACCTGGGGAATACGGGTACAGAGTGTCCTTCTACGGAAGAGGCGGTCTCTGTATTGACCAGTTTCAAGCATTCTTTGAGGGTTTGTTAGGGCGGACGAGGTCACCGCCGTCTATAGTCATAGTACATTTAGGGGGCAATGATTTGGTCACCACCGGTCGACGACTTCTCCTAGAGGCAATGCTTTCCACTGTAAGTTGGTTAGCGAGGAGAGTTCCGGGGTGCATAATTGCGTGGTCTCATATGATCCCACGAAAAGTGTGGCGGGGGGCTATTTCGATTCCTGCTTTGAATCATTCTGTTAGAAAACTTAATAACAAAGTGAGTAGGTTGTTCCGTTCCAAGACATTGCATTCTATCTCGCATAGTTGTATTAACGATGACAGTATGTATTTGGGGGATGGTGTGCATTTGTCGCGGGTGGGGAATGAATTACTCATAGGGGACTTCTTAGCTTGGTTAAAAACTTTAAAACATGACCTTTAGGTAGGAATTTTTTGTGGGGGGTCCGGATAGCCGGTCAACTATCCGGACCTGTGGCGGTAAGGTCATGATCGGTGAGCACTAATTAGTAGATCCCTATGAGTGGGCGTCACCCAACACGGATGGGAGCGCTCGGGTGAGGTGGCCATTGGCCCCTCAATGGGGAGGCGGTCCCTTCTAAGGATGGGTCGCCGGAAGTAAAGGAAAGGCGGTCAAGGCCCCTTCCTGTGTAGGAGGGGTTACAGCCCCCTCCTGTGGTATTTCCCGGGGCCAGTGACATCTGCGACGGCAGATGCGGTAAGTTGTGTGGGGTTGGGGGGAGGTCTACGATACCTTCTAGATACCTCACACGAGTATTCGAACGACCTTTAACTGGCGTCGAGTTCTTTAGTGCCCCCGTCAAGTCAAGGGAAATTGATAGTAGTTGCACTTGAGGTAAGCCTCCGTGCGGTCGCCCCTCCCAAGTGGGAGGGGTAAGTCAGGTTAGGGATCTTGACACCGGTTATGACCTTGCCGTTGGCCCTTAAACGTTAGGATGTACAATTTCAATAGTTCTGAAAAATGTTTTGTAGGATGCTAGTTCGGCTAGGAGACCTCTGTATTAAAGAATATGTTAAGGTTAGCCAAACATCGCAATGTGGTAATGAAATTGTACATAACATGAAACGTTTAATGTTTTAATTTTGTTTAATAAATACGGCCGGGGGGGTCACTCCCTCCCACTTCCAAAAAACTTCAAGAACTGTTTCCGGTTTCCCTCCTTTCGGGGATTGTGTTGAGAGGGGGTGGCGGGTATCTCAGCCATATGGAAAGGGGCGACCACTCGGTCCCCCCGAACGTATGGCAGAGTACCTCGATCCCCCCGGGAAGCCATTTTGGGGCGGGAGGCGCGTCTCGGCTGGTATGCCCGAAGCGGCGTAGCCGGGGCGCGCTTTTTCCCGCCCTAGAGTGGGCTGGCCTAGACACTGACGCAGCCAGCCACGCCCTCGGGGCAGGCAGGGGCGGGTTTTCGCCCGCCCTGAAGACGGATAAAAGGGACGCAAGACCAGAAGACGTCCTCTTGTTCTTGTGCTCTGAAGCTGCACCTCCTCGCTACACGTGAGCTCGGGACAGAACCAAGAGCCAATTTTGACCCACCCACCAGCCCCTGAGGACAGCCAGTTGTTTTGTAATAAAGTTAATTTAGACTTATGTTTCTGTTTTCGTTTACAGGTTTGTGATAGTATCATGTTGATGTTAATTGTAATAAAGAATGGTGTATGTTGTAGGTTTTGCGATTAAAAGTGATTCAATTTAGTGTTGAATTTTTAAGCATGCTCTTTCGGTCATAGTGACCAATGTTTTCATAGCTTTGGTTAGCATTGTCGTATTTATTTTGGTAGGCGGTAAGGTCATGATCGGTGAGCACTAATTAGTAGATCCCTATGAGTGGGCGTCACCCAACACGGATGGGAGCGCTCGGGTGAGGTGGCCATTGGCCCCTCAATGGGGAGGCGGTCCCTTCTAAGGATGGGTCGCCGGAAGTAAAGGAAAGGCGGTCAAGGCCCCTTCCTGTGTAGGAGGGGTTACAGCCCCCTCCTGTGGTATTTCCCGGGGCCAGTGACATCTGCGACGGCAGATGCGGTAAGTTGTGTGGGGTTGGGGGGAGGTCTACGATACCTTCTAGATACCTCACACGAGTATTCGAACGACCTTTAACTGGCGTCGAGTTCTTTAGTGCCCCCGTCAAGTCAAGGGAAATTGATAGTAGTTGCACTTGAGGTAAGCCTCCGTGCGGTCGCCCCTCCCAAGTGGGAGGGGTAAGTCAGGTTAGGGATCTTGACACCGGTTATGACCTTGCCGTTGGCCCTTAAACGTTAGGATGTACAATTTCAATAGTTCTGAAAAATGTTTTGTAGGATGCTAGTTCGGCTAGGAGACCTCTGTATTAAAGAATATGTTAAGGTTAGCCAAACATCGCAATGTGGTAATGAAATTGTACATAACATGAAACGTTTAATGTTTTAATTTTGTTTAATAAATACGGCCGGGGGGGTCACTCCCTCCCACTTCCAAAAAACTTCAAGAACTGTTTCCGGTTTCCCTCCTTTCGGGGATTGTGTTGAGAGGGGGTGGCGGGTATCTCAGCCATATACCGCGCTTCGGGGTGCCGGCCTCTTTGGAATCAGATAGGGGAACACATTTCAACAGTGAAATTGTGAAGATGCTTTGCTCAGCGTTGAATATCGATCAGAAACTGCACTGTAGTTACCGACCAGAGGCTTCAGGAATTGTGGAGCAGATCAATGGGACGATAAAGTCCCGAATTGCTAAAGTGTGCTCATCGACATCTCTGAGTTGGCCCGATGCACTGCCACTGGTGCTCATGAGCATACGTAGCACACCAGACAGGAGAACCGGTCTCTCCCCTCATGAAGTGTTAATGGGGAGGGCTATGAGACTGCCATCAGTTCCTACAGCAGCTTTGTTGAATATCACAGATGAGCTGATTCTGGATTATTGCAAGGGACTCTCTGACGCCATTCATTCTGTGTTTCTTCAGGTGCAGGCTGCTGAAATCCCTACATCTCAAGACCTGTGCCACGACTTGTGCCCTGGGGACTGGGTCGTGGTGAATAAACACGTCAGAAAGAATTGTTTAGACGTGTGCTGGCGAGGGCCCTATCAAATTATCCTAACATCGAATACTGCTGTTAAGGTCGGAGGGCTGCCCAACTGGATTTACGCCTCCCATACGCGGAGAGTTCCAGCACCCCTGGAAGAAACAGCTCCTCTCTCGGATGAGAATCCAGCTGTGGACAAAGAAGCCATAGAGGGGACCAGCCAAGCTGTGGGGGTGTCGGAGGAAGCTGGGAGCGTGTCAGACCAAGTGGAAGAAGGGCAAGACGACAGTGAAACTGACATTGCCACAGAAGGAGAAAATAGCTGTGAATACGAAACAGACACTGATCAAGCTGCAAGTGATCAAGAGTCGAGTGGGAGGACAAGGAGCAGGAGATCAAGGCGTGGAGAGACCAGTTGGCCTGAAAGAAGAAGGAGGCCGAGCCTAAAGTCGACTCCAGAGAGAACCCTTGCTCCCATATCCGAAGACTCAGATCCAGACGAAGGTGCACAGAACTCAGAAGCGGAAGGTCCAAGAAGATCAAGGAGAGTGCGTGTACCCTGCAGAAGATACGCCACCCCTGAGTGGACCTACCTAGCCGCAGATGTCGTGTGCACAGAAATCCGGGAGGGTGAGGGAGGTGACAGTGATCAGCACTGACCCCATCATCAAGGTGGAAGTAGCGTTGTTGGTGCCTGGAGTCGAAGCAGAAGGGCTTTAGATACCCATCCTTGTGTTCTTACGGTCTGGAGGATGATGTGGTGTGTTTTCAGAATTGGCTCACTGCACGTTTGGAAGCCTTGGCACCATCTCGCCAGGTTAGATCTGAACTGGCACGAGCATCAGCCCCGTGGTTCTCTGCTGCCTTGGCGGCCAAGAGAAGGCACTGCAAGAGGCTGGAGAGAATTTGGAGGTGGCACTATGATACATCGGCTAAGCAGTCTTATAGAGCAGCAGTGAAAGAATATCACAGGGAGCTTGTTGCAGAGAAAAAAATCCTTTTTGGCCAGAAGGATCGAGGAAGCAGATAGCTCCTGCAAAGAGATCTTTAAGATTGTTAAAGAATTCACCTCTCCCTCCTGCTGCACTTCTGCATCTGCTTTCTCGGAACCTTGGATCATGGAGCTTGCAGTATTTTTTACTAATAAAATACGTACTATCCAGTCAGCTTTGCAAGGAACCCAGATCATCTTGAGTACAGGTTCAGAGGTCGACGGCCTTTCCAACCCCTGGTTATGCCCACCAGCTATGCATATGGATTCTGTGGGCCCTACCCTGCACTGTTTTCCCTCTTTAGAGCCTCAGGCCTCGCTTGACCTTTTGTCTAGCCTGAAATCTGGCTCTCCTCTGCACCCTTGTCCCGCCAAGTGTCTTGCGACCCTGGCACCTGCCCTTAATCCGATCATCAACCCTCTCATTAATGCATCTTTGAAGTCGGGCAAAGTCCCCTCCTCCTGGAAACAGGCCTTAGTTCTTCCCCTCATTAAAAAACCGAATGCAGATGCCAAACTGCATTCTAATTATAGGCCAATCTCGCTGCTTCCTGCCCTGGCCAAGATCACTGAAAAGTGTGTTCATACCACCCTTACCAACTTTGTAGAGGGTAACTCCCTTTTACATCAGTCACAGTCTGGATTTAGATCTAACCTGAGCACCGAGACCGCTCTTCTTGAGGTTACTGAGATAGTGAAGGAGACCCTCGATAGGGGTGGAAAGGCCCTGCTTATCATGCTTGATTTGTCGGCGGCCTTCGACACCGTCCCCCACGACCTCCTCCTAATTAGACTCTGGGAGATTGGGCTGCGGGGTACGGTGTTCGCATGGTTTCAGTCTTTTTTGGCCGATCGGACACAAACGATCTGGGCTCCCCCTTTCTCCGCCCGGATGCCGCAGCTTGAGGTAGGGGTCCCGCAGGGCTCCATACTGAGTCCTTCCCTCTTTAATATCTTCCTTACACCTCTTGCGGCACGGGTGGAGGAGCTAGGGGCCCAGATCATATCCTATGCGGATGACACACAGCTCCTGTTCACTTGTGACAGGGGCTGTGACTTCGATGGAGCAGCCATTCGGAAGTGTTTGGAGTTTGTGTTTGACTGGTTTGGGAAAAATGGCCTCAAATGCAACTCCGACAAATCCGAGATATTGTTCTTTGGCTGTCCTGCAGACCCACGTTGGAAGCTATGGTGGCCTTCGGCCATGTCTCCCCCTGCCAGCGATTCGGTCACAGCTAAGAACCTGGGTATGATGGTCGATAACACTCTTTCCTTTAAAACCCAGGTTGCTGGCTTGACTGGGAAGTGCTTTGCCATCTTAAGGATGTTGCGCAAGTTTCTGCCCTATTTATCTTTGGAGCATAAGAAAATTACGGTGCAAGCATTAATTGGCTCGCGCCTAGACTACGCCAACATCCTTTACTTAGGTCTTCCTGAGTATCTGCTGACTCGTCTGCAGATAGTTCAAAATTCTGCAGCCAGGGCAATCTTCGGTCTAACTAGAAGATCTAGGGCCAGCAATCTCCTTGTCTCTCTGCATTGGTTGCCGATTCGTAAGCGTATCTTCTTCAAGACCCTAACTACAGCTTTTAGGGCGCTTCACAATTTCGGCGCGGAATATCTGCAGAGAAGGGTCAATTTCTATCTTCCATCTAGACCTCTGAGATCTGCTGCCCAGGCCAAGGCTATCGTTCCAACAGTGAAGCGTGCTCGCTGTGGAGGTCGCTCCATTAGTTACCTTGCACCCCGCCTCTGGAACACACTGCCCTTGACGTTGCGGGTGTGCACCAATCTCTCGGTTTTTAGGAAAGGACTTAAAACCTATCTGTTTGCTTTGTAATGCTGTTATGGTTAATTCTGGTTATGTTTTCTGTTATGGCTGTTTGTTTGCTGCTGGTATTTGGTGTGATGATCTTTAGCGCCGGGACGCTCTTTGGAGCAGCTGAGCGCTCTACAAAACAAACAGTAACATAACATAACATAACATAACTAACACTCACTATTCCCAATCCTCCTTACCTGAGCCGAATTAGAGAGTTAGTCTTAAACAGAGTGGACTTTCCAACTTTTGGTACATTAGTATCAGCACTCGAGGAGACCATTCTTCGCCTAGAAATCCTTGAATACGCTATTAGAGCCGCTGGAACCTGCACCATTGTAGACACTTAAAGACTTTGTAAATACACAAGATTGAGAAGATAACCTAACGCCAAGTGGAAGAAGAGAAAATTTAGGGACTTTGCCATTTAGTTGACGGAGAACGGCTAGGGTTGTCTGTTGTTACAGTTCAAAGACTGATTGTAAAAAGAGATTGCCAGCTTCCTACAGTGTGATTCAAAAGACTGAATGAACAAAAAGAGACTGTAGAGGAAAATAAAGAGAAAGAACTTTGCTTTGAAAGGGAGATTAGGAAGCTACACTGTCTGAGAAACATGGAGGCCGGCAACTCGAACCGCAAAGCGAAATGTATAGTAGGTACACTTTTAGCAGGAGTTATTTTTCTTATAGTTTTAGTAGTCACTGTATCCTATATAGTGGGACATGAGAACGAGACGAAAGCCACAGAAGCAAAGGTTGTGGTAACATCAAAACCTACTATTGCTAGTAAAAAGGAGGAGAATGCAATACAGGAGAAGGCTTTACTAGCAGCAGAAGCTCGTAGGTTACATGTGGACGAGTCGCAGGGGAACTTTAAATCAAACGCTTATGCCAAACTACTGTATGAATACATTGACGCTATGGAGGCGAAGGACTGCTACGTGTGTATGCAATTGCCAGCCTCTGTAGACGAAGGTATTAGGTACCATCATCTCCCATTGACTTATGGGATTACATGCAGTTTACTGCTTAGTATATTTTATGGACGAGATAGCTTTGAATATTATTTTTCAAATTTTGATTCAGTATTACCGGAAGTTCCGAACTACAAGCATATGAACAAATGGGACTATTACAAGAGTGAAGATAGATTGACGAAATTCTTCATTCCTTGGAATACTCTAGATACCTCACATGCTCGTAGAAATAATCTGACTTGCAAAGTGTCAGAAATTGAGAAGAAATTTATAGGGCAAGTTGATGACCGTTACAGAAGGCAAAAGATTCTGAAAATGTCAGGACAATGGAAAACAGATTGGACCGAGGAGGAGAAGGCACACAAGAGGAAGGGTAGTAACGGTCCAATAGCGTTAGATCGAATACAGAAAGGGAAGTTATGTATACATAGAGGTAAAACCTATTATGAAAATGTGTTTGTGGGAGAAGTCAGTTGTGAACATGCCTTCCAATTAGAATACTACACGAAAGATTTCTTAAAGGAAATGCAAGTGATTCTTAATGTGTATTTTGTCTGTGGAAGAAATGCCTATGTGAAGCTACCAGACAATTGGTATGGTTCATGCTATTTGGCAATTGTCTTCCCAAAAATTTACCATGCCAAGGATCTAGAGATCATTGCGGGAAAACCCCAAGCCAGAGGGAAAAGGAATGTAGGCAATGCCGAGGTAGTTGGAGATGTATTCGGTGCTATGTTCCCTCTTCTGGGATTGATACTAAATGATGTTAAGATCAGGAGATTGGCAACAGTTGTAGACAGATTATCTGCCAGTACTGCTAGATCTTTAATGCTGGTAGAAGGAGAGATGCAATCGATAAGGGCAATGGTTCTTCAGAACCGACTTGCTCTAGACGTTCTGTTAGCTAAAGAGGGCGGAGTCTGTAAGGATTTGAAGGTCCAGGAATGCTGCACTTACATTCCAGACAATTCAAAACCTCTTGAGAAGTACATACGAAATATAACTGAGATACACCAAGAAATAGAGGACCTGTCCAAAGTGAACGTGTGGGAGAAAGTGGGTCATGGAATGGGAAAAGTTGGGGGTTGGTTCGCCAATCTAGGGAAGAGCTTTGTATGGTACATTCTAAAACCTATCATCATAATAGTGATCTGTGTGATCATATTGTGGGGACTAGTGAGGTTGTACAAATGGTACAGAGCAAATAGGTTGCAAAGATCCATGTGAGAACAGGAACAGAGACTAGCTGCAATGCAGGACAACCAGTACAGTAGTATGGGGGCTCTAGAGATGATAAAGCGAGGGAACCTTGCAACGAGCTCTGTTTAACACGAGTTACTGATGGTGTTGTGATGGTGATGACCCCTGAAGGTCATCAAAGGGGGGAACTGAGAGAGCGCAAAACTGAGAAAAAATGTATAAGTGCACCATATTTACTAGTTAGATGCGTGAAATAGTTAAAGCACGTAGAAGTGTTGAAGATTACATAAAAGCACATATACTAACGAATGTTTAATCAATGTAGAATGCATATTATAGAGTGTGAAGCTAATATAGTAATGTTTAGAAATGTTAGAGTGCTGTAAAGACTCCATGTTATGTGACTGTTACAGAAGAAAATGTAATGCTGCTAAACGTAGAAACGCAGGCCTCATGGCAATGTATGAAGAACGAAAACATGCTTTGCAGTTCACATATAACAGATTATTACTTTTACTGCTATTTTAGAATATTATTAATCATGCGTTAGAAATCATGTTTGTAGAAGTGTTTCATATAACCAGAGTGTATTAAATAGAATTGTTTTAGTTTAAGAAATAAAGGTTCACAGAATGCGGGCCTCTTGCAAAGTAATTCAGTAGGCCTGGAAAGATAAAGTTGCTTCTTTGATCTGCGCGTGTTAGTTAGAATTGAGTCTCGTTAAGCATAAATTGACATTCTTGGTAGAAGTTTTATGGCCCAAAACAGATAACTGGAGGTTGGAATTTGGGGCCCGATTCATGGGTATCTGTTCGTAGGTGTGAGGGGGTTCCAAGCAAGAGAGTGATGAATAGAGCTCTGTCCGGGGAGACAGGCACAGGCCTGGAGGAGGTTCCAAGAATGTAATGGGGCGTACCGGCGAGCGGAGAAGAAGCCTGGGAAGCAAGGTCAACGCTAACGAAGAGGCCCAGAGGAGTGTCGTTATGGAAGAAACCAGAATCGAAACCACGTGAAATGTGTTCGTGAGGGGCGTCTCTGAGGGGCGTTTCGACAATGCTTGTGATTTTGTATTAGGGACAGCACCCTGGGGTGGAGGCAGAGCAGATGGCCTGAGGACCCTTAGAGAGCGGATGGGTAGGCAGAGAGGGCATGACTGCAATGCACAGATTTTCACCAAAGACTAAGAAGAGTGAGTGAACTTCTTTGGAAGTCACCACAGCTGACACCTTTTTAACTTAAAGATCCTGTTAAGTAGGGATGTCACTTAGCTCAGTGTAGGGACAGTCTAACCTGATTCTTTCTTTTCTGTAAATGACACTTAAGTTACAACTAGTGTCCATTCTTGTGAATTTGCTGATCCTTGAGCTGGTTCTAGTAATATTTTTCTGTTGTTTAAGATCATTCAGAGAATTTATGTTCATTTTGGTGCCAGTATACCTGATGGACCTTTTATTGAGATGTTTGTATATCCAGTTAACTTTGGCTTTATAATAAATCTTTAAAACTGAATGGTGGTAAGTGATTCTTCAGAGTCGTGCCAAATTATTGGTTTGATTAACTTGGTAGTAGATTACTTTTTACTCAATGACAGACAACAAAGATTCAGTCGACCTGATTGGGGATTTAGATCTAGAGTGATCAAATAGAAGATCAAAAATCCCGCCTTCCCACATCTTTGCTTAGCATAGTGTGCCGCCCGACTTGTATTTTGCTGTGTCTGTCATTGCATTCAGATATATGATACAACAAGTAAAATCATACTTACAACAAGTCAGGACTATTGACTTTGTCAATGGTTGTTAGTTGCATAAGGTAAACAAGCAGCAACTATGGCTTGTATCTAATGTTTATGTAAGTAAGTAAGTAAATTTATTATGTATAGTTAATTAAAACCGGTACATTCACTACATTTAAAACAATTTCTTAAAATATAATAAAAAATATAGTCTGTGTAATCGTCTTTGTCAAAAGGCATGCGGTGGGAGACCGAGGGTAGTTGTCGGGCAGTATTCCTTGAGCCAGGTCAGGCTAGACTTTTGTGGCCCAAGGTTCATCCATTAGGTCCCAGAGCCAGGAGTTGCTGCCAGTTGTAGATTTTGCAGGCTTTGCTCTATTGTGGTCATATATTTGACATATCTACAGTTCAGTTTTGTATTTGTAGGGTTCAAGCATGCAAGCACAGCCTGCCTTTGCATGCTGGTCCCTATCTGCTTGAGCTGGTCCCTTAATAGCTGTCGACGAACTTGTTGGAACTCTTCACAGAGACAGGTCATATGTAGTATGTCTGCGGTTGCTAGATTGCAGAGCGGACAGACTTCGCGGCCATTGCTCCCGAGCCATGGTGGTTGATGCTCTCTGCTGGGCAGGATCCCTAATCTATATTTCAAAAACTTCAGTTTTGTAACTTTTGGGTAGCCCTGGCTGAAGTAAGGTTGTGGGATCAGAGATTTGTACGTGTTTAATGTCATCCACACATGGTTTCTTTTAGCAAAGGCGGCTTTGTCCTCTATTAAGGAAATAGTTTTTACATTTTTCCAAACCACTTTTTTAAAGGGGTTGTGCCCCAGTTGCATCTCCCAGAGTGCGGTTGCCTTGGCAGCCCCAAAGCTGCCTTCAAGTAGGAGCGTGCCTGAGATTCATCCCTGCTTTGTATGTCTTGCCACAGCATCGCGTTTTAGGTGTCTTTGAGGGCTGAGCGGAGTTTGTGGCAGCAGATAATGAAAGCTCCTTGTCTTGCAAGGTCTTGTTTTTTTAAGCCAAACTCAAGCCTTATTTGGGCAGGCGAGGTGTAGGATGGAAGTGAGAACAAAGTTCTATATGCTTTTACCTGGATGTTGTCTAGGTTCCTGGAGTCTCTTCCTCGTAGTGCCTCGCTGCCATAGGAAATTGAAGGGAGCAATTTGGCCTGGATGACTTTTAAATATGGTGTTAGAGTCGGCCCCGATAGTTGATTTGCTAAATTTTTCAATGTAATCACAATCGAGGCTCCTCTTCTTTTGGTTTCCTCCATCTGCCGGGCAAATGAGCCTTCGGTGTCAAAGATAAGTCCCAAGTATTTATATTCTCGTGAAGACTCTATTTTTTGGCCACCCAGATTCCAGGACTTCTGATGTTTATTCCTGGTATTGATCGACATCGTACGCGTTTTATTTAAGTTGATTTTTAGGTTGTTTTTCTTTGCATAGCTGTGCATTTCAATCAACAAGTTCTGGAGGCCAATATGTGTGTGGCTTAGAAGCACCACGTCATCCACGTATAATAGATTGCTTAGGGATTTTCCTCCCAGCCTCGGAGAGTGGGAGTTGCATGTGTCGAGTAGGCCTGATAGATCTGCCATAAACAGATTGAACAAGGTCGGGGCCAACACGCACCCTTGTTTTAGCCCTTTGGTCGTACAAACCTTGGAAGACAGATGGGTCCCACTTCCCAGCTTCACCTGCACCCAGGTATCATAGTGAAGTAACTTCAGCAAGTGATTGAGGTATTTCCCATTTTGCAAGTTTCTGCCACAGCATGCCTCTCTCGATATTATCAAAGGCTGCGGTGAAGTCGATGAAGCACAAGTGCAGCTGCAGTTTTTTGTTTTGGCTCCGTAATGTTTATGCACTGCAATTGCTTTTCCATTTTTGGAAAATAGGGACTTTTCTTCTCAATATTGTATCTAATGTTGAAAAAGCTTCGAATTAAAGCCCTGGCCCTGGTGACACCAGGACGATGTTGCTGCTCCTGAGTTTCAAAAAGAGAAGGGAAATCCAGAGAGAAAATGACTCTCTTTAAAGGATTTCCCTTCCCCTACAACGCTCACTTGGCATGAGCAACTTCTCCACTAGTGAGAAGTGAGCAGTGTGAGCACGTGCACATGGATGTGCCTGCTCTACTGCAGTATGGAAAAAACGGACCGCCTGTGCCAGGGCACAAAACAGAGCCCGAGAGAGACCTGTTTTGAGGCCTCCTTTAAAAAAACTTTGGGTGCTCAGACCCAGTGAGACCAGGCCCATTTAAAGCCCTGGCAGGGATTTACAATGATGCCCAGAAGGCACTTACTCATTTGGGTATTCACAGAAGTTAGGAGTCCAAACTTTAGGACTCCTAAATGCCTTCTGTGAATACCGAAAGTCTTAAAGTTAGAATTTTTCTCACGTTAGGAGTAGTAAAGTTAGGACTCATAACTTTAGTTCTCTTAAATTACTTCTGTGAATACCAAAAGTCTTAAAGCTAGGATTTTTCTCAGTTTAGGAATAGTAAAGTTAGGAGTCCTAACTTTACTATTCGTAAACTGAGTAAAATCCTAACTAAGACTTCCGGTGTTCACAGAAGGCATTTAGGAGTCCTAAATTTAGGACTCCTAACTTCTGTGAATACCGAAATGAGTAAGTGCCTTCAGTGAACACCAAAACGAGTAAGTGCCTTCGGTGAATACCAAAATGGTAGTAAGTTTTGAATTTTGTCTTAAATTAGTTCTGTGAATCGCACGTGTATGTTTATAAACTGCAATAGGTTTCAGCCCCTGCTGAGTGTGTGTCTCCCATGTAAAAATGCATATAGTTTTGCAGCTGCGCTATTTTAAACTTTGGCAGATTGAACCAGTTTGGGCACCAGTACTGTCCCCCCAGCCCCCCACCTATTTAACCCTGTTATACTCAGCCTAGTCTTAGCGGAAGCAGATAGAATCCTGTGTCTACTTATGTAATATCTGATCTGTTTTTGTACTGCTGGTAGCTACCTAAATTAACAGATTGATACCATTGGCGATAACGTAGCTGAGCGGGCTAATGCACTTTCTACTGACAGTCCTGGACACCCATGTTCTCCGTAGTGAAAGTTGAGTTTATCAGGGTATACAGGCGTTTTACTGCAATATACAGCTATGTCATATAGTTTATATAGGCCCAGCAGAAAAAGTTAATGAACAAAGTGATGATTAAATACAAGTTCCTCCATTCGGTTCCAAGGACAGCAAGCCTTCCTGGAGCCTACACCTTCCTTTAAACATACATTTTCTAGCAGCTGCCTCCCACGGGAATGTTTAGAGCTGGAACCTCTTCTGCGCTGGGCTGACAGGTGTGGGTGATCCCATTGTCCCAAAATATGTACTTCTGCATTGGTTTGTGATAACTCCTTGGGAGTATAGCGCCGTGTAATAGTAAGACTATGTAGCAAGCGGTGAGCAGTCACAATATCAAAAAAAGATATAGACTGGACAGAAAATCAAGTGTTTAATATAGAATGAACAGAATATCGAATTGCAAAAATATAGTGGTGCAGAATATCGAAATTCAGGTAAGAAATATTGATTTCCATAATATCGAAGTTAGTAATATCAAACAGTCATAATATAGTTCTTCAAAATATCGATTTTTATAGTGTTTTAAGTGTTAGTATATGTGTTAAATGTATGTTGTATTTTTATGATGTATGTATGAATATTTTTAAAGTAATGAATTTTATGTTATTTAATTTTTGCATAATTTAATTCCGTAGCGAGTTGTGGGTTTATAGGGGAATAGGGTGGGAAGTAATTTAATTATCGTAAATTAAATACAAATTTATCGGAATTAATAATTACTTTTAATTTAATTTTGAGTTTTAGTTCTGTAGCGGGTTGTGGGTTTACGGGGGAATGGAGGGAAGTAATTTAATTGTATTAGGTAATTATTTATTTTTATTTATTGATATTGATAATTAATGTATTGTTAATTAATTATTAATTGGTAATTAGTTTTTATTAATTGGGAATTGATTTTTATTAATTGGTAATTATTTTTTATTAGTTGGTAATTCATTTTTATTATTTGACTAATTTATAATTATAAGAATTGTATCCATTTATTATTCGGAACGGGTTGTGGGTTTATAGGGGAATAGGGTCGGAAGTAATTTAATTGTAATTAGGTAATTATTGATTTTTTTGTGTATTCATAATTCATTTATGTTAATTAATTATTAATTGGTAATTATTTTATTACTTATTAATTTTTGGTATCAAACATGAATTGGTTGTTAATTAATTATTAATCGGTAATTCACTTTTAATAAATAATATTTATTGGTATTTATAATCAATTGATTATTACATATTTTGTCATTGGTAATTCATTTTAATTAATTTTTATTTGTATTGATAATTAATTTATTTTAGTTTAAATATTAAATCATTACTTTCCCTACTGTTGCACTCACTGGAGTGTGAATAGTAATTTTTACCCCTACGCTATCCAACACTTTCCCTACTGTTGCACTCTCTGGAGTGGGAAAAATAATTTTTACCCCGAAGCTGTCCACCGCTTTCCCTACTGTTGCACTCACTGGAGTGGGAATAGTAATTTATATCCCTCCCGCTATCCAACCATTTCCCTATTGTTGCATTCACTGGAGTAGGAATAGTAATGTTTACCCTCCCGCTATACATAGCTTTCCCTACTGTTGCACTCACTGGAGTGGGAATAGTAATTTTTACCCTCCCGCTATCCAACGCTCCCCCTACTGTTGCACTCACTGCAGTGTGAATAGTAATTTTTACCCTCCCGCTATCCAACAATTTCCCTACTGTTGCACTCACTGGAGTAGGAATAGTCATTTTTACCCTCCTGCTATCCAACGCTTTCCCTACTGTTGCACTCACTGGAGTGGGAATAGTAATTTATACTTTCCCGCTATCCAACGCTTTCTCTGCTGTTGCACTCACTCGAGTGGGAATAGTAATTTTTACCCTCCCGCTATCCAACGATTTCCCTACTGTTGCACTCACTGGAGTAGGAATAGTAATTTTTACCCTCCTGCTATCCAACGCTTTCCCTACTGTTGCACTCACTGGAGTGGGAATAGTAATTTATACTTTCCCGCTATCCAACGCTTTCTCTGCTGTTGCACTCACTCGAGTGGGAATAGTAATTTTTACCCTCCCACTATCCAACGCTCTCCCTACTGTTGCACTCACTGGAGTGGATATAGTAAATGTTACCCTCCCTCTCTCCTACATTAAAAATATTTGATATTTTTTATTAATATTAAGGTAATATATATATATATATATATATATATATTCACAGAAAAAACCATAGGTTATAGTGGATATATAGTTAGGAATTTGCATTTACAAAACCTTGAAAATTCAATGAAAAAACCATAGGTTATAGGCCATATATAGTTAGGAATTAGCATTTACAAAACCTTATTTTACTCGCATAAAACCATTGAAATTCCATATATAGTTAGAAGCGCTAACTATATATCGCGCACCCGCAATCCACTGCTGATGATGTCACATATTACATCATTCATGACATGGTCAGTGACATCACTGATGACATCACTGATGACATCTCAAATGACATCACTGATGACATCACTGATCACAACATCCAGTGATTGTATGTGTCTGTAAAGTTTAAATATGTTTCACATATTGAAGAATGAGTGGATGTATAAGTGTCTGGATGAAGAATTTAGTAGGTGCATGACTGACTGTATGAGTGAGTGATTAAATGTGTCTCACTGAGTACATGGGTTAGTGACTAAACTGTCTTAATTCGTGCATCAGTATGTTTGTTGTTGTGTAAGCTGCTGCATGTGTTGATCAGTAGCTATAAGAGTGGCCATATGGGTTATTGATTGGTTGCCCAAGTATTTGAATGGGAGGCTGAGTGTGTGTGTGGGTGGCTGGGAGGTGCGTGACTCTGTGCATAGATGTGTAAGCAGTTGATTCACTAGGAGTATGAGTTCAAGAGTGCATGTGGAAACAGCTATATGGGCGGTTGACTGTGCATGGGTGTGTTGGTGAGTGAATGGATTTCTCATTGCTACATGTGCAAGTAAGTACGTATGTAAAACACAATACATGTGAGAGTTGAGATATATAAATAACTGAACATAAGAGCCAGTGAATGTGTGAGTGGCTGTATCGATCACTGTGAGCTTGTATCAGGGATTATATAAGAGAGTAAATATGTGTTATTATATGTTTGAATAAGTAAGATGTGTATAACTGTATAGTTGAGGAAATGGAGGTGTGATTGATTCTTTGCATGACTGACTAGGTGTGTGAGTAACTCCATGGATGAGTGACAGTCTGTGAGTGTCTGTTTATACTGAGTGTATGTAAGGTTATATTAGAGTCTGAAGAGGTTCATTGTATTATCACATGAGTGATGTGATCAGTGATGACAAATGAGATGTCATCAGTGATGTCATTTGAGTTGTCATCAGTGATGTCATCAGTGATGTCATTTGAGATGTCATCATTGATATCATTTGAGTTGTCATCAGTGATGTCATTTGAGATGTCATCAGTGATGTCATCAGTGATGTCACTGACCATGTCATGAATGATGTAATATGTGACATCATCAGCAGTGGATTGCGGGTGCGCGATATATAGTTAGCGCTTCTAACTATATATGGAATTTCAATGGTTTTATGCGAGTAAAATAAGGTTTTGTAAATGCTAATTCCTAACTATATATGGCCTATAACCTATGGTTTTTTCATTGAATTTTCAAGGTTTTGTAAATGCAAATTCCTAACTATATATCCACTATAACCTATGGTTTTTTCTGTGAATTTCATTGGTTTTTTAATAGCAAATATGAAAAGCTTTAAAATGTCAAGTACGTGATAGATAAAAACATTTTCGTATTTATGCACGCTGATGTGCTTTGAACGCTGCACCCCCCCCCCCCCTCCCCTCTTTTGCCTTAGTAGTACTCTCTCTTTGCAGATACTGAAGGGTAGTTAACGCAGGCCTTTACCCCCGTTGTAATCCATCGTGCCTCCTTGTCTCTCCATTTGATTGATTGTTGTCCAAGCATTTACTGTTTTAGAATTGGTTCTCTTTGGATCAATCTCTATTTACAAACAAGCACAAAGTCGCAATACTCTGTTTAGTCTTTGCAGATAGTGAAAAATCGTGTAAAAAAATAAAAGTAATCGAGCAAAATCAGTAGGCCACTAATTGGATCTCTTTTTGACCTCGCTAAAATAGAAATATTAGGAACAACCCTTCTTGAGAAATACGAAAATAGTGAGATGAACTGAGCTCCACACCATGAGGGCTGCAAGACAGCTCGGCTCCATCACCCATCCCGCACAAAATAACGACAAACCCTATGCAAATATTAAAAATATAGACAACACACCAGCAAAGAAACAGGGTAAAACATTATATTAAAAAACTATTTACATAACGTTGGTTTATAAGATGATGTCAGTAGTGGACCGATGTGTGAATAGATCGAAAACAGCACAAGGCTCCAAGATAGCAAGCTCCTGGATGTTGGGTGCCATAGTTTAGAGTTCTGAATTTCAGCCTTTTTCAATGCCTGTGCTTTGTTGAATCAAAATGGCGGCTTGACACAAAGCTGACTCAAGCGTTGTTACTGATGCTATGCAGACCAAAACTGGTTTTCAGTTTGTACATTTTTCTAGATTTTTCAATCCAAGTTTGGTTGACTTTGTAGAACGATGGCTTCAGATTTTCAACATACGGTGTGGTGGCGCTGACTGGGAGGGGGCGCTTCGCTCCTGCCCCCTCCCCAAGTAAGATTTTCATACGTGAAAGTACGTTAATGGTTTTGGTCCCTGAGATGCTTCGATGTCACTACCATTCTCAAATAGCATAAGTTCTGGATGTTGGGTGCCATAGTTAAGAGTTCTGAGCAGTGCTTGTAACACTGTCTGAAGCTTATTTCCACCTACTGCAGCTTCACTATTCTCAAAGTAAGTGAGTGTCGTTTGTGGACCTGACTGCATTAGAAAACAATGTGATATGTTACCTTCCTAAACAGCTTGACGGAGGCCCCTGAGGGGCGGTGTGATGGCCATGGACTCGGAGAAGATGCTTGGCTCCGACACCCTCCCCAAGTCTTATAGCACTGGTGTAGCCTGAGATCGCCCCCGACATTGGCGGCCGGCTCCCGGGGTCCGGCGGAACTTTTTGCCTTTTGATGACTCTTCAATTCTGGACCTTGTCCCACAATCCGTTTGACCTGAAGACAAGCTGTAGTGGGGCGCCCCTTTATCGTTTTAGTTGCCATTCCGCCCGCTTTTGCTACACTGTGCCTCTTCCGCCATTCAGCTGTTTTCCGCCCGCTCTTGCGACTACAGCGTCTCGCTCACCATGTAGTTGAGATGCGCCCGCTCTTGCGGTGCAGCGATAGGCGGCTGCCACAGGACTCTCAAAATGGCGGCCGGCTCTTCGGTTTTGGGCCTGGTCCACTAAAATGGCCCTGGGACACCTTGGAACTCGGACGCTTGTCTGCTAGGGCTTGGGTCCCATTCTCGAAAAGCGTCCCCTCAGCCGTGAAGATTCTACAAAAGTCTTGGGGGCCTCCGACTCCCGCAGGCTTCTGGTGGGGAGCGGCTGCCATGATTGCTCGTGGAATGGCCACGACGGAGCTACGAGATGGTAGTGGTCTCATGCTGATGCCAGCTTTAGTCTGAAACATCCAGAAACACTGTAGACTACCAATTCGATCAGTTCCGGTAGCGCCCCAACATGACCCGGAAGAGAAGAACTTGCCCTCCCCTCTTTGACTGATGGTTCTTGTTGCCTGTCCCCTCTGTTGTCATTTAACAGAACTTTTTGGACTGCTGAAAGGGGTTGTGTTCTGAACGCTGGTTGGTGGAGACATTTAGACTATATTCTTGACCTACGTTGTCGCGTAATGCGTTTTATGACACGCCGCGTTAGCGCACCCGGAAGTGATCCGAGGCGCGGCGCGCAGCGCGTAACGTAAGCATAACAGGTCATGTGACTTGTTAATAAAACTTTTCATTGGTTCATTTTACTTTTGTTAATTTAATGATGAAAAGCTTGGTCATATGACCTAAAAATTACGCTTTTTATTATTTTCGAACAATATTTTTTTTTCAAACATATGTTATAATATTCCAGGCTAATGTACTTTCCCGGAAAATTTACAACTGTCTTGCAAGTAAAATATATTCCTTTTTCGAGAAAAAGGGCGTTTCTTCCTTCCATGACGGAGCCGTTGAGTAAAAGAGATTCGGCCTGCTGTCTTAGTCGCCGATACGCCTGATTATCAGATTCTTATCGATCACTTTATGTTGCAGACATGAAAAACACAACTGCCCTTGACCATTTATCTTTACTGCGTTCCTACATATTATACCTTTTATCCGTCATGTAATTGGACTGCTTTATTTCACTTGCCTTTTACTGATTCGAAAACAGTCACTAAAAGTAAAAACTTTACAAATGAAAATACTACTACCGTGTTTTGTTTTAAAAACCTTTATTGTGAAAATGTCAGTATACAAATACGGGCCTATAACCACGTGGGCCGGCCACGGAGCAAACTGAAATCGTATATGATGAGGAGACATTTACACTGTAGAAGAACGTAACGAGCGGGCCATTAGGTGACAAGAACAAAGGTGTCTAACAGTTGCGGAATCGGTGGACGTACATTTTGTAATTAAAATACGACAGGGCCACTTACAATAACATTTTCTAGATATACATTTGCGGGCAAAGAGTTACGAGTCCCATTTATACCGGCGCCATTTTGGGCGAGGCCGGGCAGGTCCAAGATATAGTCAAAATGTCTCCACCAACCATCGGCCAGACCAGAACCCCTTTCGGCCCTTTATGCTACAAGATGGTGTCTTCCATTCAGAAAATATTGGTGGCAGCATTTTGAAAGGAAACAGAAACAGCCGTTCTCCTAGTGAGTTTCACATTGTTACATTTAGGAAGAATGTTGAAGAGTAGTATGTGGAAAATCTGAAGCCATTTTTCTACAAACTCTCAATCAGACTTGGATGGAAAAAAAAAACCTGAAGAATGTACAAACTGAAAACCAATTTTTGTCTGTATAGCACCAACAGTAACGCTTGAGTCAGCTTTGTGTCAAGCCGCCATTTTCATTCAATCAATAGCGTCCCCCTGCACACATTCAGGGACCTGGTCGTGTCTTCAGATGAAACGCATTGTAGGAAAAGAAGCAGAAAGGAAAAGGAAAAAAGTTCCGCCGGACCTAGTGAAGCTGCAGCAGGTGCAAATAAGCTTCAGACAGTCTTACAAGCACTGCTCAGAACTCTCAACTGAGGCACTCAACATCCAGGACTTGCCATTCGGATCTTGGCGCCTTGTATTTTTGTTTTGTTTTTGATGGAGGGGAAACAACAAAAAACAGGCATTGAAAAAGGCTCAACAGTGCAGGGCGCCTTGTGCTGGTTCCGACCTATTCACACATCGGTCCACTACTGACATCACCTCATAAACCAACGGGGCACCCCACGCCGACTTTCGGCGCAGCATTGTAGGATGGCCACACCAGTGCGGCAATTTGCTGGACACCACCTCGGTGCCATCCAGATCTCGGCGCGTTCATTCAATCAATAGCGTCCCCCTGCACACATTCAGGGACCTGGTCGTGTCTTCAGATGAAACGCATTGTAGGAAAAGAAGCAGAAAGGAAAAGGCAAAAAGTTCCGCCGGACCTAGTGAAGCTGCAGCAGGTGCAAATAAGCTTCAGACAGTCTTACAAGCACTGCTCAGAAATCTCAACTGAGGCACTCAACATCCAGGACTTGCCATTCGGATCTTGGTGCCTTGTGCTGGTTCCGACCTATTCACACATCGGTCCACTACTGACATCACCTCATAAGCCAACGGGGCACCCCACGCCGACTTTCGGCGCAGCATTGTAGGATGGCCACACCAGTGCGGCAACTTGCTGGACACAACATCGGGGCCATCCAGATCTCGGCGCGTTCGACTCACTGTACCGCAACAGTGACCGCAACTCAGCTGGACACGCCGTCTTTCGGCGCAGCATTGTAGGATGCCACACCAGTGCGGCAATTTGCTGGACACCACCTCGGTGCCATCCGGATCTCGGCGCGTTCGAGTCACTGTACCGCAACAGTGACCGCAATTCAGCTGGACACGCCGTCTTTCGGCGCAGCATTGTAGGATGGCCACACCAGTGCGGCAATTTGCTGGACACCACCTCGGTGCCATCCGGATCTCGGCGCGTTCGAGTCACTGTACCGCAACAGTGACCGCAATTCAGCTGGACACGCCGTCTTTCGGCGCAGCATTGTAGGATGGCCACACCAGTGCGGCAATTAGCTGGACACCACCTCGGTACCATCCGGATCTCGGCCCGTTGTGCTGCCTTCGGCCTATTCGCACATCGGTCCGCTACTGACGCCGCCTCACGTGCCAACGGATTTTCTACGCTTTTTGTAGCCCTATGCCGCATAACAGGTCATGTGACTTGTTTATAAAACTTTTCATTGGTTCATTTTACTTTTGGTTTCCTAAAGATGGAAGGCTTGGTCATATGACCTAAAAATAACACTTTTCATTGGTTTAGAACATTTTTTTTTCCCAAACGATGAAAGCCCCACCTTGTTTCTGGATCATTCAGACTGAAGCTGGCGTCAGCATGAGAGCACCACCATCTCGTGGCTCCGTCGTGGTCATTCCGCGAGCAATCATGGCAGCCGCTCCCCACCGGAAGCCTGCGGGAGTCGGGGGCCCCCAAGACTATTATACAATCTTCACGGCTGAGGGGACGCTTTTCGAGAATGGAACCCAAGCCCTAGCAGGCAAGCGTCCGAGTTCCAAAGTGTCCCAGGACCATTTCAGTGGACCAGGCCTAAAACCGAGGAGCTGTCCGCCATTTTAAGAGCCATGTGGCAGCCGCCTATCGCTGCACTGCAAGAGTGGGAGCAACTCAACAACATGGTGAGCGAGACGCTGTGGCCGCAAGAGCGAGCGCAACTCAGCTAGATGGCCGCCACCTGGGGAGGCCCGTTCACGCCGGCTCCCCCACGCCCCCCCCCCCGGGCCGCCGCACGCCAATTTTCGGAGCAGCATTGTAGGATACCAAAACCAGTGCGGCAGTTTACTGGACATCACCTGGGTGCCTGTCGTACATGTTGTGTCAGCCATGTGACACTGGACACAGACCGCTACTGACGAGGCCTCCCCCCACACCACCCGGGACGCCCCACGCTGTTTTTCTGTGCTGCATTGTAGGATCCCTAAACCAGTGCGGCACCCAGGCGACATCACCTGGGTGCCGTCCAGAACTCTGCACGTTGTGCTGCCTTGGGACTATTCGCACAACAGACCGCTACTGACGAGGCCTCCCCCCGCCCCACCCGGGACGCCCCACGCCAATTTTCGGAGCAGCATTGTAGGATCCCTAAACCAGTGCGGCACCCAGGCGACATCACCTGGGTGCCGTCCAGAACTCTGCACGTTGTGCTGCCTTGGGACTATTCGCACAAAAGACAGCTTCTAACCATTGTTGCTTTTTGTATTGAGAAATGTTTAAATGTTTTTAGTTTTTGTTCCGTTCATTAAAGTTAGTAGTTAATAAAGTTTTATAACCTTATTTTGTTGGAGTGTTATCTATTTTTTTAAAAACGGGTGAATGGGGCCTTGAATCGGGTTATTGTCATGTGTGGGCTTTGGAAGTGTGCTGCTGCAGGATCGGACATTTCAAACTCAAATGCACGTTCTTTTTCTCACCTTTCCGAAGCATGGAGCGCAATAGCAGGCAGAGAAAGGGTGATGCACGTGTTGAACACTACCTGACCTGGCAAGTTGCTGGCAGTGCCCCCCCGCCCGCTCCTGAAAGAGGGCACACACACACCGCCGCCCCGAGTACTTCACAAATCTTTAAAAGACCATGCGCTTGTTCATGAGGCTTAAATGGTTTATCACCTCTTCTAGAACCCCTGCATCGACCCTCTGACGTTTCATGGAAAAATTACCATGTAACACAATACCAAGCCCTGTCAGCTGAAACCCCCAAGGAATCGTGGGGCATATTATCAAGGGGGTTTATCTCCGCTTTTTTGGCTTTAAAAACCATGAAAGCGGAGATAAAATTATTTCCCTATTATCAAGCTGTCGCTAACACCAGTTAGTGACAGCTAAAAGGAGATAGCGACCATCTTGGGCCCCGCTTTGCATGTCAGTGATACTTATCACTAATGACATGCAAAGTGGCGTGCCAAGATGTTAGCGACTGGAAACAGTCCCTAACATCGCTACCTTCTATTACCAACTTTTGGAGATATTCGCGCTAAGCGCGAATATGTCCAAAATCTAACACCTGCCCTGAGCAGTTCTTAGCCATGTTATCCAATGGGAGGTGGATAACATGGCTAAGAGCATTAGGTCGATAATACATGAATATCGCTGACTTTTCTGCGATAATAGCAAGGTTTATCTGCGATAAAAATCGCCGATGTGCGGCGATAATTTTTGTCTCTAAACAAGTTAGAGACAAAAATTATCGCTACTTGTTCGTAATATGCCCCCGGGTTTTTGCTTGCAGAAATCGGGAGGCGGGAGACTAGCACTGAAATCAGTACTCACACGCCTGAATCGGGAGGATTGGCATGTCTGAATTCTCTACAGCTGGGGCCATAAACTACATCCGCAGGGTTAGGTGATAGCCTGGAACCAGCCTGGCATCTAAAATGGCTGCCGTGCACGACAAAATTGTGGCATTCGAAAAAAGGCAAGATGGCGCAGCCGCTGGAAGAGATGTATCAACATATATCAGCCTCCTCAGCCACCCTCAGGAAACATAGGGGATTAGGATATGTCTCCCGCACCCCCTTATACCTAGTACTTTAATTAACGAAGCACAAAATGGCGAATTCCCGTTTCGCTACCAGTTTGCGGCCCAGTTCGCGGCCCGTGAAGCGCTTCTACCGTGAAAAATCATTTTTTTTTTATTTTCCCCACGGGACCCTTTAATAACCCCAACAACATTCCTAGGGGGTCAAGAGGGGGATACCTTGCCCCCTTTCATTAAATTCCCCCTTAGTTTTTCACCTTTTCTTCTCTCTCGATCCTACCGAGAGACAAGATGGCGGCCGCTCCGGACTGTCACGCAGCAAAAAAAAAAAAAAAGCTCACGCACAGCCGCTGGAAGAGATGTATCAACATATATCAGCCTCCTCACCCACCCTCAGGAAACATAGGGGATTAGGATACGTCTCCCGCACCCACTTATAACTAGTAATTTAATTTACGAAGCACAAAATGGCGAATTCCCGTTTCGCTACCAGTTCGCGGCCGCGCTTCTACCGTGAAAAATCATTTTTTTTTATTTTCCCCACGGGACCCTTTAATAACCCCAACAACATTCCTAGGGGGTCAAGAGGGGGATACCTTGCCCCCTTTCATTAAATTCCCCCTTCGTTTTCCACCTCTTCTTCTCTCTCGATCCTACCGAGAGACAAGATGGCGTCCGCTCCGGACTGTTTAGAATGTTGACAGACACCGGAGAGCCAATCAGCTTTCTGCGCGCAAAGTTCCGATAAGCGAAAAGTAAGCGGACCGGATCGCAGCCTGGAGCGCTGTTACAGATATATATCTTGGTTTGAACGTTAATTTCTCAAAATCCACTGAAGCACATATATTGAGACCTAGCAAAGGCACATCGGGCTAACAGTCCCTACAATTTTGCCAAGTTTCGTGCAAATCCATTCAGCCGTTCGAGCTAAAAGTGAGTCCAACCGCCCTATGGAAAACTCAATGTTAAAAACGCGTTTTGGGACCCCCCTTTTTTCTCAGCCCCCCCTTGACGAAACCCCCCCAAATTTCCAGGAGCTGCTCAGAAACAAAATGTGCCATTTTCCTAAAAATTTCAGCCGATTCCGTCCACAAACGCCAAAGTTATTAGACATAGAATTTTCAGAAATCCCATAGGGAAAAAATCCTAACTATATATACCTACTGTAGGTAATATATATATATATATATATATATATATATATATATATATATATATATATATATATATATATATATATATATATATATATATATATATATATATATATATATATGCGTGTGTGTGTATTAAAAAATAAAAATGCATGTGTTTTTTACTTACATTAATTATTTATTGATATTAAGGTTATTTAAGTATTTTTAAGTATGTAAGTATGTTTTAGTTAATTATATTTATTATTTCATTAATTTTACATTACTTTTAAAACATTTGAAAAAATTGATATTTTAACAAACTATATTATTTACAACGATATTTTGGATTGGTGTGCTCAGCAGAGGCCAAGAAGGTAAAGAGCAGCTGCTAAGTTTTTAGATTGCTATGTGTCACATTTGTATAATTTTAGCATAATTCTAAACTTTTTCACACTGTGTTTTGGGCTATTTAATGTACGTTAATCTATTTTAGATGTGTGTGGGGTATTAATGCACTTTCAATGGAGCTGCCGCCAACGCAGCTGCCATGGTGTAGGGTCGCTGATGGTACCAGGATGGGCTGCAAGTTGGGGCGTCCTGCAAGTGTAATGTTTACTACTAGTGTTTACTTATGTAATATCTGATTTGTTTTTGTACTGCTGATTCGTACATAAATTAACACGTTGACTTGAGTGTCTGTAGATGTGTTTGGGGTATTTTGTGCAGCCGGTGCCAGCGCGTCTGCCAGGGTGTAGGGTCGCTTACAAGATTAGTTGGAGCGTCCCACGATTGTAATGTTTACTAGTTCAAGTCACATTTTCTGGTTCATGCGGGTGTCTTTGTGGGGTCTTTGCTACCTTCCATGATGCATTGCAAGTGTGATGGTAACAAAGCTCACAGGGTTAATGTGCCCACCACAAACTGTGTGATCTAATAGTACCTTGTCCCAGTATACCCTGAGCAAAAGGAGGGTCATACCTATGAAGTACATCACAAAGCCCTCCCTGCACACACACCCCCACATACACAAGTACTGTCCCCACGAGCCGACTAAATGTGAAGTATCACAAGACAAAGGTATGAGCTGCTACCCCTTACTTTCTTTTTAATACCCATGGCAGTGCAACTGGTCACTGGCCATGCGGCACTATGTATACAGTCATGACAAGAGTCAGAAGTCTTGGAGCATCCACGTCCCCTCAAAAGATCAAGAAACCCAATACCTAGTTGGTAAGGGATTCCTTTCTTTGTCCCGACACCACAGGGAAAAAGGAGTGAGGAGACACCCGGTGACTTTTAGTGCATACGACCATAGATAAAAAAAAAAAACATACGTTAGCTATTTGTAGGGCGGAATGCAAGTGCTTGTGGGTAGTAGCTTAAGGGGAGGGGGACACAGGGAGACTTCGGCGGGGATCAGAGACCTTCTCCCACCTCCTGACTCACCCTGTAACCTTTGCATGCACCTGTGGGAGCCACACTCCTCTGGGAGCGTGGCTGGGGAAAGAGCGGGTGCATTGGCCTCCTGGCTCCTCCGGGATTCCGGTCTGCTCGATTTTGGTGGTCAGCACGGGGATCGTGGCGTCTTCCCTTCTTTCTTCTTTCTTCTTCACGAGGCACTCGCTTGTCAGTGCCAGCTCTCTCATTGCATGAACTCAGGGGCGGCTCTACGCTCATGGCCGCCCTGGGCAGGGAGCGTAGATAGGGGGCCCCTGAAGAGGGGGTCCGGGTGGGGCGGAGTGCGGAGGCCAGTGAAGAGGGGGGGTCAGGGTGTTTGGAAGTGGAACAGAGCCGGAGGCCGCCAAATCCCTGCCAGGGGCCGCCACGCAAATATGTATCCATCCTCAGAGGATTATTATATTAAGGATATATATTGGCGTGGTGGCCCCTGGGGTTTGGTGGCCCTGTGCAGGTGCACAGCTTGCACATGCCTAAGGCCGCCCATGATGAACTTTTTCCTTGGAGTCGGCTCTCTCCTCGGCGTTAGCTTTCTCTTGTCCTCTTCCCTTGACCATTATCTTTGTTATGCCCTCCTTTTCCTTGGAAGCGGAGCGGATGACGGGTCGTGTTATTCGGATAGCCTCTCCCACTCAAAGGGGCCTTGGGTGAAGAGCGGTGTGTATATATCAGGGTTGTACTCCGCCGCTGTAGAGCATTCCGAGTAGTCTCCCCACTGAAAAAAAGAGAGCATTCCCAGAGTCAGGTACATACTGCCAATCTAGTAACATCATGGCAACCGGCCCCCACCCCTCAAAGCATGCATCCCGCAAATAACACAATGGACACCGGTGTTAACTTGGGAAAAGCTGCTGCAGGTTTATTACATACAACTTTATGTAATCATTGTGGGTTATCTCATGGGCAATCCAAGTGCAGGCCGCATTCTCGGGTAGGGTGTTTAAATATCGATTACAAAAATATAGAAATTTAGTTGTATGAATATCGTTTACAAAAATATTGACTCGCTATACCTAAACAGGTAAGTACATAAATATCTTCTTAAAAATATCGATGTAATAAATATAGATGTTAAAAATATCGACTTTTTAAATTAATTAAAATTAAAAAATATAAGTACTATTAACAAAATACATTACATTACTTTTATATTTTAACTATTTATAACAAATTAACTACATTTTGTCATTATAAACTTAATAAATGTGTACATATACATATATTTAACACATAACATTATATAACAACAAAAATACATACATTTAATAAAAGTATTAAAAATATTATTAGTTAAAACATTTGATAGCGAAGGGATAAAAATTACTATTCCCACTCCACTGAGTGCAACAGTAGGGAAAGCGCTGGATAGCGTAGGGGTAAAAATTACTATTCCCACTCCAGAGGGTGCAACAGTAGGGAAAGCGTTGGATAGTGTATGGGTAAAAATTACTATTCCCACTCCAGAGGGTGCAACAGTAGGGAAAGCGTTGGATAGCGGTAGGGTAAAAATTACTATTCCCACTCCAAAGGGTGCAAAAGTAGGGAAAGCGCTGGATAGCGTAGGGGTAAAAATTACTATTCCCACTCCAGAGGGTGCAACAGTAGGGAAAGCGTTGGATAGCATAGGGGTAAAAATTACTATTCCTACTCCAAAGGGTGCAACAGTAGGGAAAGCGTTGGATAGCGTAGGGGTAAAAATTACTATTTCCACTCCAAAGGGTGCAACAGTTGGGAAAACGTTGGATAGCATAGGGGTAAAAATTACTATTCCCACTCCAGAGGGTGCAACAGTAGGGAGAGCGTTGGGTAGCGTAGGGGTAAAAATTACCATTCCCACTCCAGAGGGTGCAACAGTAGGGAAAGCGTTGGATAGCGTAGGGGTAAAAATTACTATTCCCATTCCAAAGGGTGCAACAGTAGGGAAAGCGCTGGATAGCGTAGGGGTAAAAATTACTATTCCCACTCCAGAGGGTGCAACAG
Source organism: Lissotriton vulgaris (assembly GCF_964263255.1). Classification (NCBI taxonomy): domain Eukaryota; kingdom Metazoa; phylum Chordata; class Amphibia; order Caudata; family Salamandridae; genus Lissotriton; species Lissotriton vulgaris. Next base: position 260,528,821 of record NC_141695.1, read on the forward strand.
TAGGGAAAGCGTTGGATAGCATAGGGGTAAAAATTACTATTCCCACTCCAAAGGGTGCAACAGTAGGGAAAGCGTTGGATAGCGTAGGGGTAAAAATTACTATTCCCACTCCACAGGGTACAACAGTAGGGAAAGCGCAGGAATTCAAACAAATAATAAACCATCTTTCAAATTTTGTATAAAATTTAATGTAGATTATAAACATATTTAATATATACATTTAAATATATTATTATTAACAAACACCTACACACCTAAAATTAATTCCATTCCATTTCAAATCTGTATTTCGGTCACAAGACCATAAAAGATATACACATAATATTACATCAGTAAAATCATATTACAATCATATTTTAAAATCAATTCAAATTTCTAAAAAACAGTAGTAGTTACTGGGAAGGGACTCTATTACCATTATTCCCTGGCCGCCTTTAGCAGCCTTGTACGTGTGAACCACATTGCAGTTAAACATTTTGACATTGCAAAGACAGTTGTCGGGAATAGATCAGTTTTTAAGACTCTATATGCCGGTTGGAGCTGCCTGAAACCCAGATTTTTAAGCAGGGGAACAATCCAATGCTTTCTACTGTTCCGATATGCTCTACACAAGAACACAACATGCACATCATTCTCCTGTGAATTATCACATGCGGGACATGCCGATGTGTTGGGTTGTCTCGTCCATCCTTTTGTAAAGGACCTCCAAGGTAGAGTCCCATACCTCCACTGCAAGAACAGTTTTCTTGTTAGAGGGGGCATGATGTCGTTCAGGACGCATTCCATGTTAAAAGTGTCTTTACTTTGGATGAAATGAGAGGTTAGAGATCCCGGATGGACGTTCGCAAGTACTCGCGCCAGCATAAAATCGTAGTAAGTTTTTGAGAGCAATTTCCTTGAAATGCTAGTGGTGGCTCTTTCTGGGTCCGTCCATAGTCCTGGCATTCCAAGGGACTCACACATGGTCTTTATGTATCTTAGCCAGGGTATGTTACTGGCATTTGGGGTTAGTAGCAGGTCCTGGAGCTCTGCTCTGTAGATTATCAGATCTTGGCTACTCTACAGGCGGCGCCAAAAGGTCAGTGGTTTGAGGCCGAGTTCCTCTGTTATTGGCCTCATGCCCAAGTCCAGTCTTAAAGGGAGCAGTGGTGTGCTTTCAGGGAGGATTGCTAACTGCCTAAGGAACTTGTTTTCGGCAGTTAGGAGGCTTTGAGAAGGTATATGGCCCCAGAGCTCTCCTCCGTAGACAACTGCCCCACGGGCCTGCACTTTGTAAATTTGTATTGCAGGGCCAAGCGGGCGGTAAGATGATTTACTAGCAATTCTTAGGATGCCACCCGCCCTCTGGGTTAATTTTATAGTGGATTTAACTTGGTGCACCCCCCAAGTCAGGTTTTGGTTCAGGGTTATCCCCAGGTACTCAAACGTCTTCACCCTTTCCAGGCTTACATCTCCTAGCCTAGGGTTAGGTCTATTGGTCGGCATTGGGTTTAAGATCATGAATTTTGTTTTCTGTGGGTTAACTTCAAGTCCCCTCTCCCCGCAGAATTCCAAGAACCCATCTAACACCCGCTGGATGCCCATAGGGGATTTGGACAGCAGCAGGGTGTCATCCGCAAACATTATTGCGGGGACCCCGCTGCCGCACACTTTCGGGGCATCAATGTTAGGAATCCTAGCCAGGTGCTCTATTACCCCGTTCACAAAGAGGCAAAACAGGGTCGGTGCAAGCACACAGCCCTGCCTCACACCTCTGCAAACTGGGAATCTTTTAGTTAGTATACCATTTTTCCGCACCTGACTTGTGCAAAGTTGTTTTGATGCAATTTGATGAGGATAGCCAATATATCTTTTGGGGTGCCCATGTCGTGCAAGACCTTCCATAGCTTGGATCTAGGCACCAGATCGAAGGCGGCACGCAGATCCACGAATACCGTGTCCAGGGTGCCGCCCTCGATCAGCTCTGTCTTCCAATATATGAGATTTAGGCTGAGTATTTGGTCAATCGTTGAGACCCCCCTCCTGAATCCCGCCTGGTATGGGCTCAACTCCTGTTTGTAGAGGTCTCCGGGTATCCCATCAAGGCCAGGGGCTTTGGCCACCGAGAGCCCTGCAATGGCTGCCCGGACCTCTTTTACCGTAAATGGTTCGCCTTCTGGTGGAGTCTCAAGGGTATATGGGGTGTGCGTCGAGATGTCTTCCTCTAGAGCATAAAGGGACTGAAAATGAGTCTCCCACAAGCTCGGGGCAATATTGGGCTCAATAGCTGTGGGAAGATCTTCCGAACTGTGATTCACAATTCTCCAAAATTTACGGGAGTCCCTATTCCCTAGAGCTCTTGTGAGTTTCTCCCAGTTAGCTTCATCCCACTCCACCCTTGCGTTTGCCAGAAGATTTTTGTGTGACCTTCTTCTTAGTCGTATTTCCTCCCTGCTGCGGCCTGCTTTGACAGCTAGCAGGAGGTCGCGTTTGGACTTACGGCACGTGGAGTTATACCAGGTCTTTTTACATGTCCTGCCGCATCTATCATTCCCCTTGGTAAAAAGGTCTGCCTCCATTACATTGATGAGATCCTCGTGCGTTTGCCACAGAAGAGCCCTAGTAGCTTCATTAAAGGGTTTGTTCCCAATAGCAGCTGCCTTTTCCAAAACTGGGGTAATTTTGTCATAGAGTCTGGGCAGCTTATCATCAGATGAAGCAAGTTTTTCCCACCTCACTCTCCTTCTATTGCTCTCCAGGGCCAGTCCTGACTTTGGCTCTAAATTTATCATTCCCTCGTGCGCAATACCTGGCATGGCATATTCAAGTTCTAGGGCATTGTGGTCGCTGTCCCATCTATCAATTATCTTGAAATCGATTATATGTGACCAAGATGACATTTGGACTAACACATAGTCCAGTCTGGAATCGATTCCAGTTTTATTATAGGTGAATTTGCTTGGGACGTCAGATTTCGTGCGACCATTGCAAGCCCTGAGGCCGTGGTTGAGTGTGAGAGCTGTTACCTGCAGGGCGAGAGGGGTCCATGCCCTTGCGGGGGGGGGGGGCCATGTCGCCACATTGAATCCTCCTCTAGGGAGGGTCCATCAAGAAGGGCTGGTAATGGCTCGAAATGTACATTTAGGTCACCTCCCACCAAGTAAGGAAGCTCCCGGGGTATTTGACTCAAGAACACAGAGAGTTCTTCAATCGTGTTCGACTCCCTTGATGTGGGCACAGGTCTTGAATAAACATTAAATATTACGAGTTTATGAGAGTTAGGCCATTCTATCTGGACCGCAAGGATGTCATCTGAATCTACGTTTAGGGTTTTGGCATTGCAACCCAGGTGGGTAGCCACCCAGGTTGCCAGCCCTCCTGATGGTCTGCCCCGACCCCCCCACTTTGCAGGTTTTGTAAAGACTGCAAAGCCTTGTCGAGTGTGCTCCTCTCTTGCCCAGGTTTCTTGGAATAGACATACGCTTCTAGCATTGGTAAAGGAGGCCCATTCCTCGCTTTCCAGCTTGCTGCCCAAGCCCGCCACATTCCACAAGATCAAATTCAGTGATAAGGGTCGTGATGTTTCTTGGGGATCAGTTTCAGCCAGCTGTATTGTTGGGGGTCCTAGTATGTCCTCGCCACTTATTCCCTCGTTTGAGGCTGTGACGGTAATCTCTGCCATCAGCTGATTAGAGTCTTGGCAGGGTACCTGGTCCTGAGGGGCAGCTGTATTTTCCCTTGACAGGAGGGTGAGTCCCCTGGGGGTAGATCTATCCAGCTGTCAATCGCACTCATCGAGGTTGGAGAAAACGTTAAAACTATTGGAAATTTCTAACGGGGTGAATGGAATCAGATGGTCCATTCTCCTATTCCCCTGCGAATGATCCTGCCTCCCCGGAAGCATGCCATAGGTACTAGCGTGAACCGTGTTCCACCCCAGGTCATTCCCAAAGGGCATGGGTCTAGGGACATACCCAGTGTAGCAATTATTAGATGGGATAAACATGTTGCGCTGTGGAGGAGCTTGTGCTCCTCCACAGAATGGGCGGTTCACCAAAGATCTTGGGTAGAAGTATGTTAGATCGTATGGGACTATGGCGTTGGTCCTGCTACCCTCGTACCCATTCAGTATGAAGCCAACAGCCTCAGGGTCCCTGAAATTTATTACAATAAGGTCACCATTCAGATTTTTTCCCTGTTGCCCAGCCAGGGGAGACGCCTGACATGGATAATCTCTCCATTGATATGATATGGGAGTGGTCTGTTTTGTCCTAGCCAGTGCATAGTTTTATTTTTTAGCTGTGAGTACCCCTCCCTTTTCCCAACCTCTAGGGGGGGGGACTCCTGTGAGTACGACCACGAAGGGCACTGCATTGGGTGGTAATTCGGCACGGGGACCCTGTATTTTGTAATTCGTCAAACAACTCTGCCTACCCCTCCCTGAGTGCCAGTTGTGAGTCGTGGAGTTAAACCCTCCCCTCTGGGGTTCATTAACAGCTTGGGCGACTGATTTTTCTGCAGGTGGTTGGTGAACCTGTTGTTGCACTTGCTGTGGTGCAATCACTCTCAATTGGGTGGAAGCTAGATGATTATTTGCTTTATTATTGCTTTTGTTGTTGGTGTTTTTATTAGGACCCTTGGGGGCAACCGTGGTGGGGACAGGGAGAATTGGGGGAATTGGGTGAGTTGGGGAGTGGGCTATGGACGTCAGTGAAGGAGTTGGCTTAGCCGAGTTCGTGAGAGGGCCAGGGCCCACATTATTACCCAACGATGACTCTATATTCCCAAGCCGATGTTCCACCCTTTTCAAGATGTCCAGTATTGGTAGCATATAGGATCTAAGTAGATTCTCCATGGGATCACAAGGAATACCGGACAACAATGCCTCTTCTAGTGGGGGTGTTGCTGACCTTACTTCTCTTAATAGGTCAGAAACAGGAGTTGCAATGTTAGAGTCCGGGACCACGGATGTCAATGGCTCTAGACCAGGTGTTACTATGGCCTCAGTTGAGGGAACGGCTGAGACATTAGTTTTAAGGGATTTGCCAAACTCTAAGCAACTGAGCTTATGCCTCTGCGGTGGCCCCCCCCCCCTCCTTCTCCTTTTTGATGGAGGCGGGCCAGGAACTTTCGGTACCTGGAGCGTCTTGCCCTTCCTTTTTGTTGAGTCCCTAAGTGGGAGGGAGTGAGCTTTGGTGGCAGCAGGTCCTGCGCTGGAAATGCCTGGGGCCAGCTCATCAGATGAAAGTGCAGTATTTACAGTATCAGATGGGGGCGGTGTATCTCTGAGAAGCATGGGGAACTTATCTAGGGACAGAGGGTCCTCATTTATAGTATCTGGAATAGTATCAGGCAAGGTGAGTCCAGGGACCGTGTCAAGCAAGGGTCTATTCTTCAAGCATTCAATGGAACGGCGGCGCTCGATCCTACGCTCCGCCATCACATTCTCCTTCTCCGTCCATGGCAGCCCTGGTAAAATAGTTCTCAAGGGTACCTTTAGTGCCCCCTGCAGGTGCAGTCATATCAGTTGACATGGTAAGATACTCCTACCTTCCAGTAGCCTTGCAGTCTTCGATGGGGGAAAGTGGGGTGGCCCGTCCCGTCCTCCTCCGTCCCCGGATGGCCACAGACGGTCCCGCCCTTGTCCCGGGCTTCTCCCGGTCGCGCTCCCGCACAGCGGGTACACTATAGTCTTTTATTAGCGTGGGGGTGATTGGCAGAGGGGGCGGGGCCGGCAGGGAGAGCAGCCCAGCTGATGATTTTCAGGCACGCAGGGACTCCTGGTCCACGGAGTCCCTGCCTTGTGCTCGCAGCCCTGCCGGTCGATTGGAAATAAGCCCCACCTGCAGCATCACCCGCGGTTAGAACCGCGCTGCGGGACCAGCGAAGCGGGTCCGTCGAGTTGCTGCCGTCAGCCCCATGGTAGATGCACGTAGGATGTGGCAGCAGCAGGCGGGTAGGTTTGGTGGCAGAGTCCTGGTCAAAAGAGTCCCGCTAGCAGATTTCCCGGGCCCCCGTTTAACTCCGTGGGCGGGGGGGGCGGGGCCGGCAGGGAGAGCAGCCCAGCTGATGATTTTCAGGCACGCAGGGACTTCTGGTCCACGGAGTCCCTGCCTTGTGCTCGCAGCCCTGCCGGTCGATTGGAAATAAGCCCCACCTGCAGCAGCACCCACGGTTAGAACCGCGCTGCGGGACCCGTGAAGCGGGTCCAGCGAGTTGCTGCTGTCAGCCCCGGTGGTAGAGGCTCGTATGATGTGGCAGCAGCAGGCGGGTAGGTTTGGTGGCAGAGTCCTGGTCAAAAGAGTCCCGCTAGCAGATTTCCCGGGCCCCCGTTTAACTCCGTGGGTGGGGGGGGGGCGGGGCCGGCAGGGAGAGCAGCCCAGCTGATGATTTTCAGGCACGCAGGGACTCCTGGTCCACGGAGTCCCTGCCTTGTGCTCGCAGCCCTGCCGGTCGATTGGAAATAAGCCCCACCTGCAGCAGCACCCGCGGTTAGAACCGCGCTGCGGGACCCGCGAAGCGGGTCCGGCGAGTTGCTGCCGTCAGCCCCGGTGGTAGAAGCACGTAGGATGTGGCAGCAGCAGGCGGGTAGGTTTGGTGGCAGAGTCCTGGTCAAAAGAGTCCCCATTCCAAAGGGTGCAACAGTAGGGAAAGCGCTGGATAGCGTAGGGGTAAAAATTACTATTCCCACTCCAGAGGGTGCAACAGTAGGGAAAGCGTTGGATAGCGTAGGGGTAAAAATTACTATTCCCACTCCAAAGGGTGCAACAGTAGGGAAAGCGTTGGATAGCGTAGGGGTAAAAATTACTATTCCCACTCCACAGGGTACAACAGTAGGGAAAGCGCAGGAACTCAAAAAAATAATAAACCATCTTTCAAATTTTGTATAAAATTTAATGTAGATTATAAACATATTTAATATATACATTTAAATATATTATTATTAACAAACACCTACACACCTAAAATTAATTACTCAATTACATTTAATATTTACTAATTAATTATTGATTAGTATTGTATTTTCAAAATATTTACATAATTAATTAATTGACAGCTTTCACACCATATACACTTATAAACACCACAACACAAACTAAAATTTATTTACTCGTTTAAAAATAAAATTATTTAATTATATTAATTAATTAATAAATTATTCAATAAAAATGTAATTACTTCACTACATTTTCACTTATGAATTCCAGTAAACACACATAAAATTAATTAAACAATTAACATAATTAATTAACATAATTAATTATCAATTAACTAATTGAAATTAATTAACTAATAATTATTAAACTATTTATATTAAATTAACACATTAATTAATCAATTATTTTAATATATTTAAATTACTTCTCACCCTATTCCGCTATAAACACACAACCCGCTACGGAACTATTAACACTAAATTCAACATCACAATATTAACTAATAAAATGCTACAAAATATACTAAATTGACAAACAATACTCATTAAAAACACTAAATTACTTATAATTAATAAAAAATCGATATTTTTGTAAACTATGTTTTTGTAAACGATATTTATTACAACTATATTATTGTTATCAATATTACTTACCTGTCTGTCGATATTCTGGTCAAACTATATTTTTGATATCGATATTTCTTCTTGTAGATATTTCTGCGGCGATATTAATGTAACTCGATATTTTCCCGTCGATATTCCCGCTCTACACCGCATTCTCGCCACCTGCCCGCCGGAGGAGCCAGGCAGCACCGTGGTGAACCACCTACGTGCTGCCCCTTCTGTCCTTTGTACTCACAACATTCACTCGGACACGATTAGGGCGCTCACATGGAATGTGCGCAGCCTCAATGGCCACAGGAAAGTGAGAAAGGTGCTTAGCTACTTGTGGGGACACAATATTGGCTTGGCCTTGATACAGTAGACACACCTACCAACTGACAGCGGAATATTGCACCACAGGGGGCTAAAGGGAAATGTTGTGACCTCCGGATTCAACACACACGGGGGGTAATGACATTGGTAAATCCTAGATCCGGACTCACGCAACAGTTACTGGACTCGGACCCGGAGGGGCACTATGTCATATCACGGTGTACTGGTGTGGGGTCATCATTTGTGGTTGTTAACACATATGGCCCGAACTACGACTCCCCTGACTTTTACAAGAGCTTAGCAAGTAAACTCAGACAGTGTAGCCCTGTTGACATCTGGTGGGAGGATGACATGAACCTTACCCTGGACCCTGCGCTTGACAGATCAGCAGGTCCTCCTCACAGGCCCGCAGCTGCTGCAGTGGAATTGCAGGGGATTATGATGCGCCTTGGGCTCTGGGATGTCTGGCGCACACTAAACCTTGCACAAGGGGGCTACATCCACTACTCCGCTTACCATAACATCCACGCAAGAATCGACTACTGGCTTGCTCCGGAGGCCAGATCTAACATGGTTAAGAGTTGCAAGGTCCTTCCCAGAACCCTATCGGACCACTCTCCGGTACTCCTGGAGCTCACAGTCCAACGCCCGACTATCCCCCCCTTCACGTGGAGGTTCCCATCTTACACATTGCTCAACCCGCTATTCAGGGGGGAACTGGTGGAAGCCATTGATCACTTCTTTGAGACCAATATAGGTTCAGTTGACAGTTTCCAGACGGAATGGGAGGCATTTAAGGTTTACAACTGGGGGTCGCGATCTCCAAGCACTCGGGAGTCCTGAAAACGATCCGGGCGAGACTAGCGACCCTGGAGAAACAACTGGGGGACCTCGAAAAAAGACAGAGGGACAGTGCAGACTGTGTGCTGAGCAATGAAATTAAACTCTTGCTCGAGGAGTATCACGACGAAGCGGACAGAGAAGTCAAGCACATGGGAAAGTACGCCACGGCTAGGGTGAATGGTGAGCGAGACAGACCCGGTGCACTATTAGCGAGAGTTGTCGGTGGAGGGAGGAGGCGACAGATAATAACTGAGATTAATTCGGCTGTAGGTGACTCCTTGACGGACCCAGTAGATGTAGCTCAAATATTTAAAGAATATTATACGATGCTTTACACAGCAAAGGCGGGAAATATGGAGGAAGACATTGAGGACTATGGAGAAGTGTGGCTCAGTGGTTAGAGGCGGCAGACCCGGAAGCGAAGATCGACCGTGGACCAGGGTTCGATTCCCCGCCTCGGCGGGTCTCAGGCTCAAAATTCCACGGCCTCGACAATTCTCGCTCCGGTGCCTACTCAACTCATGGGGTCTCACTCTGCAACTCTGGGTAATAGCTTGCTTAATCTCCACGACGGCCCCTCGCGGCGGGATGCCTGGCTTTCACCCTGTGGACACCCTGCCGGGGCCTCTCACAGGGGAATACCAGGACGGGTTCCCTAAGCAAGTGCCAGGATGCCCTTTGGGTGACAGGTTGCGCTATATAAATACACCTACATTTACATTTACATTTACTATCTAGGACACATAGACCTCCCTTTCCTCTCCGACTCCGACAGGGAATTCCTGATGCAGCCGATTGAAAAAGACAAACTCATCGAAGCCTTGATGGGCATGAAATCAGGCAGTGCGCCTGGCTCTGATGGCCTCACTGCGGGCTTTTACAAAGCCTTTGCAGAGCAATTGATCCCACACCTGTCCACTCTGTTCGACGAGATCTGCACAGAGGGCAAAATGCCGAACTCGATGAGAGAGGCACTGATAGTTACTATCTTGAAACCTGGGAAGCCGAGCAACGAGTGTAGCTCATATCGCCCCCTATCCCTCCTCAATGTGGACGCAAAGCTCTACGCTAAGACACTCGCCACAAGACTGTCATTGCTGGCTCCCCAATTGGTGGCTCCGGAACAAGCAGGCTTCATCCCGTGCAGGAACCTGACATATAATATTCGCACAGTATTAGGCACTATTCAACACACACGGCAGGATAGACCCTCACTGGCGGTATTCCTCGACATGGAGAAAGCCTTTGACTCAGTGGAGTGGCCCTTCATGAGACGGGTGCTGCAACGCCTGGGACTAGGCCAACCTTTTTTGCAAATGCTGGGGGCATTGTACCACGGACAGCGAGCTAGACTGCGGATTAATGCCCTTGTGACAGAATCGTTCCCCATCACCAGAGGCACTCGTCAGGGGTGTCCGCTTTCTCCCCTGTTGTACACCTTCGTGGGGGAGCCGCTAGCTTGCGCCCTCAGGGAATATCACAGTAACAAAGGCATCTGCTTCCCCAACAACAGGATAGTGGTCTCAATGTACGCGGATGACACTCTGCTTTATGTGAGAGACCCGGATAATAATCTGGCATCCGTGCTAAGGGAGGTGGTGCGCTTCGGTGCACTGTCAGGCCTCCGAGTGAATTGGTCAAAGTCCCTAGCTTTCCCTCTGACCCCGGCACCACAACCCACATCTATGGAATACCCACTCACCTGGACCACTGACGCAATTAGATATCTCGGTATTCACCTACATAAGGACCCCGAGATCCTCTTCAGAGCAAACTACGGCAAGGCATTTAGAAAACTAGAGGACGATGTGACAGCGTGGAGCAAGCTTCCACTCTCCCTCATTGGGCGTATAGCCATCATGAAAATGATAGTGCTCCCCAGATTCCTCTTCTTATTCACTGCCATCCTGATGGTGCTCCCAAAAATATTTTTTCAAAGACTTCAGCAGGAGTTAACTAGGCTGGCCTGGGCGGGGAAACAACCTTGTCCGAAATGGTCAACTCTCACACTACCCTACAGTATGAGGGGACTGGGAGCACCAGACCTGGAATTATGCTACAGAGTGGCACAGGTGGCACACCTCCATACATGGGTGCAGGGCCACGAAGACATCCCTCACTTAAAGATGGAGACCCTCTTTGCTCTCCCGTTGTCCCTCCCACACATGATATTCGAACCGGCTGATCGCCGCACGGGAATCCTTGACTCAATTGCGGCCACAACGCATGCATGGAATAATCTTCTGCAAAAACAGAGTGGTGCGCTGTTATACACTCCCATCATGCCAATCGACTGGACTCTCTGGCTACCCCCTCTGCACGACAAGGGGGTGCTTGAAGCGATGCGGAAACTAGCATTGCGACGGCAGGCAACTTATTTAAGGAGGGAGTGGTAAAAACTTGGGAACAGGCCAGGGAGAATCAGGAGGGACCGTCCTTGCTGACGAGATTCCACTTCTTCAAAGTGAGACATGCATTTCTAGAACTGTTAGGGGGAGACATGGCAGAACCTCAGGAAATGAAGGAAATTACTCACAACATACAGGTTGCGACTCCCCAAAAACTAATCACTCATCTCTACTCCCTTGCAATGTCACACAGGGAAAACACATACACGAAAGCGAGACTGGCCGGGCAGGCTGACTTACAACTTACGTTAGGTGATGACGTTTGGAAATACTGCTGCACCAATACGAGGGGCATTTCTTTGAACGGCAGACACAGGCTCGTGCACTTCAAATTCATTAACAGAATTTACTATACCCCATCTCGACTGCATAGGTACGGTCTTAGATCCTCAGCGGAATGTGACCGATGTCATTATCAAAACGCCGACTTTCTCAATTTGGCGTGGGGCTGCCCGAGCATAAACACATTCTGGCATAACATCTTTGCAGAACTCAGCACCATTATGAAGGTAGTTATCCCCCCGGACCCTGCGATGGCCCTGATAGGGTACACCAAGAACCTACCAAAAACCATCCGCAGGTTAGTTGACATGGGGCTCCTACTTGCACGCAGGGTGGTCGCATGCTGCTGGATGAGAGGCCCGAAGCCGACTGCCAAACAATGGGCAAACGACATGCTATACTCCTGCACGCAATCGGAGTTATACAGCGAACTGCTGCCCCCCACAAGCAGACCGAAGAACTTCTGGGGTCTATACCAAACGCACATAGCGCTCAGTGCGGACTCTGACAAAGAGGAGGGAACGCGGGGCACCCAAGGGGTTGTGGATTTGTGAGAGTGGTGCAGAAATAACAGAGACCTGTGTCTGCTGCCGGAGTTTGAGGGGTGTGGACAACAGCAGAGACAGACCAGTTGCCTAAGCTCTTTGTGTCTCAACACTGCAGTGCACTTCAAACGCCGCCTGCCCTACTCAAAGGGTTGTTGGCTAAATGGCTGTGTAACCATGTGAGAAACTGTGGTTGAGTGATCTATATAGTGCTGTTCTACAAACCTGCAGGGGGGGAGGTGGGAGGTGGGGGGCATTGACGTTTTTACTGTACTGGCAGTACCCTGTTTACAAAATCTTAAAATAAAATAATAAAAAATAAAAATAAAAAAAATTTAAAAAATAATCAACTCTGTGGTACTCGTTTCATTGCTCACAGGGGAAGCACTGCTCTGTGGACCTACCAGGCTCTGACCTGTGACCAGCGCTCAAACCCAAGCCCCTTTCAGTCTCGCCGCACCACCAGCCTGTGAACTTGTATCCTAGGGTAGACTTCAGACACTAACTTCAGGCACTATAACCAACTTTTGACCTGCTTGGGCTAGCGACCCACATCCAAAAGCCTGCCAACCGGCACAACCACCAACTTACAGACCGAACGTTCGCGGAGACTCCCATGGTAAGTTTGCTTGACTGAAGCGCTGGTAACATGCCAGCAATATAATCAATGTAATCTTAACTAGGACTGCAAATTGTGCTCTGGTATATCTCCCTGTAAGCGCTCCATCCCCTCGCTATCAACGTTAGCCAGGCAACCCACACTCACCTGTGAATGGCACACTCAAGCCCCAACTGCAGGGAGTGCCTATTCGTGTATAGGCCACGACATTACATTTATCATTGACGGTATACTGGGATGACGGAGAAACCTAACTGGCGCTACCACCGGGTACCCATTGCGCTATCACATGTACGCCTAATCAGTTTCTGGCTACAAGGTTTGATGACCTTGCCAGCTTCAAACAGATGCGAAATAAAAGGGAAGCATACTGCCACCCATGCCCCACAGCTGGTGCTAATGCTGGTACAAATAGTACCGGGAAAGTAGATGCTGTACGTCGCATTAAGGGCCATTGCAGCCTTATTAAAGGCCCTTGCTAACCTACTCACAGAAAGCAATGGCCAGGGAGGGCAGGGAATTTACAGCCCAAAGCTGATTGTTAGCTAAGCCCACCAGGGAGAGATTCTGTGGAATGAAGATGGGACACCCTTGAAATCCCGTCCTGTCCAACCAGGTGTGGCCCTTGGGAGGATACCACAACCATATAGGATGTGAGCCGCACCCAGCGCAACCTTTCATCCTGGACCTGCCTCCAACCTGACGTGTATTTGGGTTCGCTGTCACCCTAGGGGTCAGCTGGCTTTGACCGGGTCGCGGCAAGCTGGAGCATGCAACCAACCCCTTGACTTCACAGTACACCCATGTGTGCGAGCTAACCACCGTCGGCAAGAGCATTCCAACCCCGGTAGTGTTTTACTTCCCTTTGCTCACTGGAGGCGGTCCTGCCTGACCCGGGTGAAGATGTATGTGCTGCGTGTTGTGCCTGCTTACTGTTTAAGTGCCCCAGGTCCTGTACTGCTATATCCAACAGGATCTACTTCCTCTGACTGCAGTAGCAGGTTAGTATGATCACCAAACCATGGAGACCTAAAATGAGTGCACCAACCGTGACTGCTGGGAGCACAGGCCACCCACTTCACTGACAGAACGGGCTCATGCCCAAACCGAGCAACCCAAGCTACCTACCGCATGTGGCACAGTTCTGTTGCCAGGTTACCTCAAACTTTTGCGCACTTACTACAGGGGCCCGTGAACTAGTTCTAGCGATCTCCCTAGTAGGCACTGGCTTCCCTTGAAAAAAGGCGATGCCAACAGAACTCCAATTACCCCAGGAGGTAACTCTGAGCACAGCTCTAATCTAACTGATGTCCCTTGAATCAGATATCGACCATACCAACCTGGTTGAAAGCTGCTTGTTGCTTCTGATGCATTGGTGCTCTCTACCCCTGATACAAGTGCGCTCGTGCCCAAGACCTCCCCGTGCACAGGGAGCACAAGACATCCTTGCCTGACGTTAGCTCCTCTACCAGGCTCCCCCACAGGAGCCCCACTGCTAACCAAGCGGCCTAAAACCTTCGCCCCGCGGAGTGGTTGCAGCAGGACTGCAAACCACTCCTAGGCATTTCCACCTGTATTATAAATGGCGTTCGGTTTTGGCTGCGATGTGCACCTATGCCTGGCCAAGTTCACCACTCTTGTCAGGTGAAGGGCGTACACACTTACCTAATGCTTGCTCACTCCCTATGTAGCTAGGCAGAGCCTTTGAGCTTGTCTCCGAGGCAGTGTCAGCTTAACGTGCCACAACCCCCCCATGTTGGCAAGCAATGCACACCACTGAATAGGCTCCATGGGCTGTTGTTTAACTTCTCCTTCGTCTCCTCCATAAAAGCTAACTTAGCTCCACTGTTCATCTTGCACTGTGATACCAGACCTCATCATGTCTTCAGGGTTATCATAACTCGCTGGTCCATCGGGCCACCTTCCTACTTATAAGTTAGCCACCCAGTGGGTACTTGTAGGGCTGTCCTGACATAACAGATTATGCATCAACTAATTCAGGCATGACCCTACCAACCCCGGGCGCATAGCCAAAATACTCTAGTACTGTGGTGGAGATGACGAGGGAGGCGTACTTTCAATGACCGGGCCTCGTGATGCCTCACCCTGTACTGCGACGATTATACCGGGAAAAGATCCGTGCTGGGTATGTGAGCCGAAACGGTTGCTATTGGCAAGTAGTACCTGAAAACCACCAGAGGCCGTAGTAATGATACTGAACTTGGACGAACGAGTTCCAAGTTGACAATTGTCTATAAACCATGCCTAGGTATAAGAATCCCCAGTGGCCACTCCTAACGTTCCCAACCGGGGTAGGCCAGATCTGAGTGTATTACTGGTCACATTGAGTCCTCATGTACTTCATTTCTAAACCTTGGACTGGAGACTAGTACGATAAACAAGGGGGGGAGGGTCGAAGACACAGTATCCTCATAGCCCCGGCGAACGCTGGTAGCACAAGCCACCTGTAACTAAACAAGGGACCTTTTGAGCGGTTTGCAATGGTATTTGAGGCTGACAAACCATGTAGGAAAAATCCTTCATAATTGTGCTCAAATGGATAAAGAGGACAAACGCGATTAGACCATTCTACCGGCACTAAATTGCCGGCAGCAAGCCAAACAAGATGCACGTCCGGAGTCGCTACACCTACACCGGAAGCCCTTTCCTAACCCTGGGCGGACTCGTCCCATTGAACAAACCTACACCCGGTCTCCTCAAATTCCAGCGTGCCCGTGTTGAATAGGTGAAAGCGTCACCCATTTTCAAGGCTCCTCCACCCATTCTTACACTGGAGTTAGTAGCATGTCCCACAAGTGATCTGAACGTGACAGAGAAACTGACACGCCGTACACTTATTATCCTGCCTCCGTTGTGAGGCCATTTGATGCCAGATAGCATCTAACTAAACAATCCAGGCGTGCTCCAGCCTGAGGGCCGGGCCTGGCGAAAATGCTCATCCGAGGGCCACCACTCGGCCGCAGTTGCCCAGATGCCACCGGCGCTGGCGATCTGCCTATAGGTTCTACCCAGCCTGTTTCTGCGAGGCTCAGCGCCTAACAATATGGACCTCGCCCCCCCTGGGGAAGTGTGGGCCTCTGGTCCCTGGCACAGTTCCTACGTGCTCCCTCCAACCAAGCAGCTAACGAACTGTGCGCACACTGGCACTCGTGCACCCCTGGTGCCCCTAACTGTGGTTAGGGTGGTAGTCCAATCACCTTGCACCACATACAACCATGCACCGGGGTTTCAACTTTCTCTGTTCCTAAAGAGCCCCCACATCCCCCCATTGTTAAGTTGTCACTCTTCGCACTGGGTAACCACACTGCACCTGCCCTTCCTGGTTGTATGCTACCTACCCTGTCTGCTCAGCTAGCCGCAGGATACAGGTCGTCACCGTGGTGGGGGGCCGGGTAGCATCCATCGGCGCAGCTGGCTCGGCTGCTGCCGCCCCAACCCCCCCCCTGTGTTGGTGGGAGACGCGAACCGCCATTCGACGTCCGGGCTCAGGCCCGCGTGGCGAGCGGGCAATAAATACACCTGATTACTCGATGCTCTCGGCCCACTGGCCCAATGCATACACCGACCCATTCCGTACTTCATGATGGTCATTAAGTGGGCCCAACCTGGCAACCTGCCCCTTGAGGCAGCACAGACTGGGCCAAGGCATGCAAGCCATATAACAGCCCCTGCCCTAGGCAGCCACCGGGTTGGACCCATCGAGTTAACAGGGACGGGGTGATGGCCCTCACCCACCCTGACGCCCTCATATCTCTGAACCATGCGATACCACCCCCACAACAACTCCGGACCGGGAGTAGCCGAACCGCTATCCTGGACAGCGTGTCCAGGATAGTGGGATGAATGGCCCTGCCTGAGTTATTGGCATTTAGAAGCTCTAGACCGGCCATCAGTTGGCCTGTACCGCGTTTTCCAATACACTGTGGTATTCGGCAATCATCCCTGCAAGACCACCCTGATGCGTGCGCGCACACTGGAGTGCAGCATTACGTGTGCACTACATTTCTGTTACACATCTAGGCGCGGGATGATTAAGTGATTTGCCCAGAATCACAGGATGTGGACGCGGCCTTGAGGCTCGAACCCTGGTTTCCGGCACCCGCGTTCGGCGTTTGTGCCGACGGCCCACATCCTCTCCCAGTTATGGACCGATCCCGTGCATTACCGGGATAGCCCCTCATGGAGGGGGAAACTAAATGTCCTTCTCGGGTGCCGCTGACCTAACCGCTCCCTCCCTCTGGAAACGCGGTGCGTGTGGATAGGCGTGTCAGGTGCGCACCATACCAGCCCTCAACTTCACCAACCAGAACCTAACTCACTCGGTGTGAGGCTTAACACACCCTTATTGCCACTGACCCCTATCATAATTATATGATACGGCACAACACACAACCCCCCCGAAACTAGGCACGGGTGTGCCTTAATAAATCATGCTCACAAAGGGGGAACTAGGACTCATGGCCGTCACACCGAGTTCCACATCTGAGGACGCAGGCAGGACACAATGCGGCATGCTTTGCAATGCAAACTAAAATGACTTGAGTAAAATTAAGCAAGAGGCTCAACATCTCTAAATTTCATCCAGCACAAAAGGCGGGCTTGCAACTCGATAGAGCGCTGCTCGAGTTTGGCGGACGTGGCTTGGAAACTAAGTGGGTTGATGTAAATATATAATTTACCGTCTTAATTTCTATGCAGGTAAGTACTTAATCAATAATAACTCAAATCGGAAAGAAAAAAACAGAGTCCGTGGTGTTAGAGTTCTTAGGGGTTTTATTCCTTAAAAAGGAATGGTCAAGACCTGGATATCATGTTCTTCCCACCACAGGGGTGGAAGAAGGGATAGAGCAAAGTTTTATTGACAATACATAGCTTATATACTTAATTTACACCATAAAAAGCAATACAGTAGGCGTAACAGCTGAGAGAAGACAAGATAACAGTATCCACGTGTTACTAGTACGTAATCAGTAGGCGTGGACTAGGCGTCAACTAGAGGTGTGTGCTAGAAACGTCACAGGTAGGTGTCACAAGGGGGTGGCACTAAACAGAAATGTTGCAATGTCAGCAGAAATCGGAAGCTTGGATGCGCGCGCAGCAGCATGACGTGTGATTGACGTGAAACTGGAGGGTGCAGGGGACTTGACATTTACACTGACGGAAAGAGACAGAAGTCTGGCATGTCAGATCAACTCGTACTTCTATCATATCTGATATCTGATGTTTGGGAACCATATTATCTGGACGGGAAAGGTCTCTGGGGCAGAAGCTATTCTATACTGACTATGAATGCGTGTATAAGCGCCTAAGTGTCTGCATGAGAAGCGTGGGGGCATGGGTCTTTCACGTGAGCATGGTAACAGAGGCTATGAATTACTTGCACGGAGACAGGTCGGCCCTTTGCTCTGCAGCTGGGGGAATGTTTACTGGAACCAGTAGGCAGGAATGTATTTTCGAGGAGCGGAACAGATAATTCGAAGGTTGTAGTCAGTCTTGGCAGGCAGCAGGCTGAGCTGAGCGCGGAGACCGCGCTGGAAGTAAGTCAGAGTTCACGGGTACAGAGGCAACCTGGGCTGAGGCTTTCAGAGTCAGAAGCCAGAGAAAAGGCTCGATGGCAGAAATTCAGGGCCTACTTTGCCAGAGCTGAAAAACGTGTAAGGTACACTACAAAAAGACGTTGGCATAGCATACTTAGGAACGGACTATTTAACCCATTCAGGGTGGATCTGAAAGAGGACATGTTAACGTTGGACGCAAATGTATTTGCGTCTTCATAGCTGGCACAGGAGGGAAGTTACATGCACTTTAAGCTGGTACATGGAGACGGTGGGGTACTCGCTAGGGAACACAACTTGACCAATAATTTATATTTCCTCATTCCCTCCTTGTTCCCTACGGACCCTTCATGATATATCGATCCTCATGAATCGATCAGTTTGTTCTTGTAACATCATTTGCTCTTCTTTCTTTCTTTTACGTCTTGAAAGGAAACTGGAATGTTCAATGCATGAAGTGGCACACAGTCCACAAATCGCTGGCCCACACTGTAAGCACAGGCAGCAACTGAATACTAGGACTAGGCCAATGCCTAGGAAGGATAGGATCTTCCATCCCCAAGCAGTTAACGTTGTCCAGAACCAACCAGACCAAGTCCAGGTGCCTGGATTCTGATGTATCTGATTTGCAATTTTATGGAGACGTGTAATAGCTTGATATACAGATGGCGCGTTTTGTGGAATGAAAACACAGCAACTTGACCCGATGACCTTACAGGCTCCGCCTCTATCTGCCAATATGACGTCAATAACAAGACGATTCTGAAGAACAACAACCCGCATGGCGGACTGCTCTTCTGTTAAGTTACCTAAGGCGGAGGCAGTTTCATTTACTACTGCTTCAAGTGTTCTAGTTAATCTGCGTATTAATTTACTATTTTGGACGGGGCCTAAAAAGAAAAAGAATCCTTTATTAAAGTCTGTGTATTGCTCCCATGCCGTTTCTGTGTAGTCGACAATCGAGAGATCTCTTCTGAGTCTATTCTTTACTAGGTTCGTATTTCTGTGATAATCAGGAGGGGCTAGAAAAACAGGTGGCAGAAGGAATGCAATGTAACAGGTACCATCCCAATCTGGAGGTAATCGTATGTATGCGGTATGACCACAAACAAAATAGGAATGACTGGTAGCTTTAAAGGACGATTTACCATGATCACTGAATTCGACCACAGTAGTACATTTACTATGACCTAAGTGTACTGAACCTTTCTTACTGACACATAATTCACCAGTGACTGGTAATACTGACATAACGGGCAGAACTGGTGCAGCTTCAGATTCAACAGTAAGAATCATAAGGTTAATTGTGTAATTACCTAATCCATATACTTCATTTTCTAGATCAGTTCCTATTCTGGTGGGGAGTCCCTCCTTATCAGGGTAACAGACGTCGAGCAGAACCAAGTTCAAGTTTCCCCAAACCCAGCTCCCGTCGAAAACAGCAATGTCAGGATCTAAGGAATTAATTATTTTAAACCATGCACCACAAGAGCCATTGTGAGTGAACGGGTACGGAAAGAGGGGCAGAGCTCCCTTGTAATTCTGGTAGGGAGGGAGTCGGCCACATATCCAGCAATTTGTAGCATTGTTAGTCTGATGGGAATGATGTAGCATACTAATGAATGTGTTGTTGCGCAGCGCAAGTCTGTAAGAAAGTTCATGTGGAGGTAACTCGCTAAAAGAATGTTCAGCAGAAACATTGTAAGCAGATTGTTCACGCTTGAAAATAGGGTAATAGATAGGGAGAAGTATACTTGCAACTATTATCAGAAGACTTAGGAAAAACATTATTAACAATGTCACTATACAGTGACTACGCAGTGATTTGCAATAGGTACGTTTCTTGAGTTGTCTCTCTCTCTCTCTATCTCGATCTAGGGGATACATGTCAGAAACTATTTAACCGATTCACCTAGGGGAGGACTTAAACAATTAAAGTGTCTGACTTGCTAGATCGAAGTTTGAGTCGGTACTCCTCTTGGGGAGTTTTCTCTCGTTCGGAAACTTTAAAGTCACTAGGCTTGATACAGTCTTTGGTGGGGGTGGACGAGTCTAGATCTTGTTTCAGTTCGTTGCATTTTTTAACATGACTCGTGTGGACCCACCCCTTTCTTCCTTCAACCTTTACTGCGGTCCTCGTTGTAAGAAGGACGGTCTTTGGCTCCTTCTAGCGGGGCTCCAGCGGACTTTTCCTGTCGAAGTTCCGTATTAAAATCAGATCGCCAGGACGGACATCATGTGGCCTTACATCAGTGTTGTCAGGGAAGGCTGCGGCAATCTGTGAACGACATGATTGGAGTGCAGACATCAAGGAGGCAAGGTAATCTGTCAACATATTACAATCGACATCAGTAATTTTCTTAGGAATGGGCGTCCCCCACATATTCGGTGGTCTACCAAAGACCACTTCGTACGGGGATAGTCCTGATCTCGAGTGGGCAACCATCCTCATATAGAACAGTGCCACTGGCAGGGCGACTATCCAGTCGACCCCTTTCTCTTGACATATTTTAGCAAGGCGTGTCTTTAGTGTCTGATTATGCCTTTCTACAAGGCCTGCGGCTTCGGGATGTCGGACACAATGGAATTTCCACTGGTATCCTAGCAATAAGGAAACTTCTTTCATTAATTCAGATGAGAATGGCTGACCGTTATCTGAGTACACGACACGAGGCAAGCCGTATCGTGGGAAGAATTCTCGAACCAGCTGCTTGGCAGTGGTCGGGGCAGTATAGTCTGGGACTGGATATGCTTCGGTCCAACGGGAAAGTGCACAAACAATTACGAGGACATATTTAAAACCTCGACAACGGTCCATCTGGATATAATCCATCTGGAGGACTTCAAAAGGGTGATCGGGAAGATGAAATCCACCTTGCTCTACAGGGACGCTTTTACCTGGATTGAACTGACAACAGATCATGCAAGTACGCACTTTCTGTTTTGCTGCTGCTCGTAAGTGTTTATTGCTCCAAAGATTTTGTAAACTGTCTAACATCGCTTTTTCTCCTAGGTGTGCTGGACTATGTGCTGTATTGATCATGACTTGAACCATAGAATCAGGGAGAAACCATGTAGATTTTCCCTTCGTCATCCAACCTTGATCTGTCTGGATCCCTCCTAGTTCAGTCCATTTCTTTATTTCATCTGGGGTAGCATGTGTCTGAATATCTATAACATCTAGTGTGGGATCCCTGACTGTCATACAATTTGTCGGTCCTATTGTCTTTGTCACATCGGTTGTCTGAGTGTGAGTCAGTGCTGTATGTTTTGCTGTCTGGTCTGCCAGGTCGTTACCCTGGGAGACGGAATCTGTAACTTTAGTATGTGCTTTACACTTCATGACAGATATGCCTGAAGGCAGATGTATTGCTTCTAACAGTGCTTGAATGAGGGGACCGTGTTGGATCTTGGCACCATGAGAGGTCAGAAAACCTCGTTCTTGCCATAACATGCCGAAGTCGTGTACAACTCCGAACGCATAACGGGAATCAGTGTATATGTTGACATTTCTGTTCTTGGCTAGAATACAGGCTTGGGTCAGAGCAATAAGCTCTGCCGCTTGAGCAGACAGTGTGTCAATACGATGTGTTTCTTTAACTTCGGTTTCAGTGGTCACTGCATATGCGGCCACTAATTCTCCTGTACTCGTTCTCATACATGAACCATCCACATAAAGTGTCAGGTCTGGATTTGTCAGTGGAACATCTGTTAAATCTCGTCGTGGCTTTGTTACTGCATTAATGATCTCTATACAATCATGCGGGGCTGGATCTGTCATAATTGTAGGTAACAGTGTTGCGGGGTTCAGAATGCTGCAGCGCCTGATTTCTATGTGTGGCTGGAAAAGCGTCAATTCATAACCTGTCAGTCGTGCTATAGTCAAGTGTTGAGTCTGGGTTCTGTTTAACAGAACCTCTACAGAGTGTGGAACTTGTACTGTTAACTGATGTCCTAAAACAATTGAATCGCTCTGTCTGATTGCTAATGCTGTTGCTGCTACTGACTTTAAGCACGCAGGGAGTGCCTGGGCTACTGAATCCAATGTACTTGAAAAATAAGCGCAAGGCTTATGTGAACCTGCTTGATCTTGAGTGAGGACAGACAATGCTGTACCATCACGTTCTGTAACAAAAAGTGTAAACGGTTTGCTGTAACATGGTGTCGCTAAAACTGGTGCTTGGCATAATGCTTTCTTTAATTCCTCAAAGGCTTGTGTATGTTCCTGAGTCCAAGGAAGGACAGTCGAAGTCGCTGCCTCCTGTGTCGTTAACTGGATGAGTGGTTTAGCTAGAAATGCATATTGAGGAATCCATTGTCTGCAGTACGAGGTGAGACCTATGAAGGCCCGCACTTCCTTTTGTGTCTGGGGTCGTGGCATATTTACAATTAACTGAATGCGATCGGGAGTGAGCTGTCTCCCCACTTTGGACAGCAAGTGACCCAAGTACACAACTTGCTGAACACAGAATTGTAGCTTCGAAGGAGACACCTTGTGTCCCTTGTCGGCCAGAAAATGTAAGACTGTCAGTGATGCTTGTTCGCATTCGGGCTCACTTCGTGCGGTGATCAGCAGATCATCGACGTATTGCAGTAAAGCAGTGTGAACTGGCATTTGAATACAATCTAGTTGTCTTTTCAGTGCTTGACTATAGATGCTGGGGCTTTCTGTGAATCCTTGAGGTGCGCGGGAAAATTTGAAACTTCGTCCATTTAAACTGAATCCGAAAAGGTATTGGCTCTCTGGATCAATAGGTACACTAAAGAAGGCGTTCTTGAGATCAATTACAGTAAAGAACGTTGCTTCTGAATCAATAGCGGTCAATAGGGAAGAGATATCGGGGACCACAGGGTACTGTGGTACAATGCATTTATTTAGCTCTCTTAGATCAATCACCAGCCGATATACTGGCGGTGCATTTGGATCAGTACGTTTAAGAATCTGAATGATTGGAGAATTACAGATATTGGAGTCGGTCTCTACGACCACTCCTTGGGCAATGAGCTCTTCAATGATTTCCAGTAAAGCCACTACAGCATCTGGTGGTAACTTGTATTGTCTGATTCGCGGTAGAACAACTCCTGTCTTGAGTGTAACACGGTATGGTGTGATATGCATACAACCTACATCAGTTGGGCCTGTTGCCCACAAGTGATCTGGTACATTTTTCAATCTGACATCGAATTCTCGTAAGACATAATGGCCCTTGAAATCCCGCAGAAAGAGTCTAACCCCCTCCGGGGAACAGCAGATTATGGCTCCTAGAGCCTTCAATGTTTTAATTCCTAACAGATTTTCTGGGCACGATTTCGTAAGTAACAAGTCTGTAACTCGTGATAATGGACCCACAGCCAGGGGGACTGGTTCAGATACTTCATTTACAATGGGCTGTCCTGAAAAA
Source organism: Lissotriton vulgaris (assembly GCF_964263255.1). Lineage (NCBI taxonomy): Eukaryota > Metazoa > Chordata > Amphibia > Caudata > Salamandridae > Lissotriton > Lissotriton vulgaris. The sequence goes on from NC_141695.1 coordinate 260,552,348, forward strand.
CCAAGGGAAACATTCTGTGAGCCTGAGAGGGGTGCCCCTGGGACTTCATTATGACTGATTGTTGTGCGGCTTGCCCCTGTGTCAATTAAAAACTTTCTATCTTTTCCCAATACTTGACTGTGTACATAAGGACCCTCTTGATCTACAGGAATTTCAATAAGAGGCAAGCCAAACTCCCTCTCTAGGCTGTTTCATGTGTATCGTTGATACTCAGGATAAGCAGATTGGGCATACTGGTACATCTGTTGGGAAACTTGTTGAGTCGAGGCAGTGGGCTGTGGTACCGCTACTGTCTGTGCTGTATGAGATGAAGCATGCATAGGCTGTGTGTTCTGCATAGGTTGTACATTCTGTGGGGTCTGTTGCTGGGCCTGATCTTGTCTTGGTGGATGCGGTCTTTCTTTAGTTTTACCTGTGGATATGTTATGTTTCAGAACTGGACATTCATGTACGTAGTGACCTGGCTGCTTACAATAGTTGCATGTCCCTTTAACGGGAGCTGCAGAATGATTTGTCTGGGTCGTACCCTTTCTGTTTCCGTCGGTATGGACCGACTGGGCTACTAACATTTTCATTTTCGTGTCTTTCATACGTTTCTGTTCCTGATCTTGTTCTTCTCTAATTCTATTCTGATGGTATTGTAACATTTGTAACATCTGAGATGGCGTATTTGCTTGCCATGTACTCTCAACCTTGTATACACGATTCTTGACTGCTAACAGGGAATTCTCAACTAACTTTGATACAAAAAGATGCGGGTACGACTCGCTACTTGGTTTAAGACCACTATTAATAATAAAACATTTCTCGAATCTTGAATAAAAGTCACTAGTATCTTCGTCGGGTTTCTGTTTACATGCTGAGATTGCATCCCAGTCTTCTTTTCTAGTTGTCAATAATATTGGCAGGACCTGTACTATCAAACCTGGTAATGCTTTAGTTTTCTCCCCAAGGCCTACCCCTGGGACACGCTTGTTCTCTTCATCTTCTATTTCTGCCCATGCAATCTTTTTGTCTCCCACCTCCCATTCTTTTTCCTTTAATTTCTCGTAGATGCCCGTGGGCAGCAGTACCTTTAGCATTTTCATGATATCTTCATATGTGTAATCCCCCATCAGTAACATGTCTTTAAGTTCTCTGTGAAAACCTGCAGGGTCTTTATCATGACACGGTACTAGTTTCTTCATCTCTAACAGTTCTAACTTAGTCAGTGGCGTGTGTACATACACGCGTTTCAGGGTACGATCTTCACCCATAACTGGATGTACCTCTCGTAAGGGGTTCTGACTTTCAAGACCATGCAGACGCTCTATATGATACATTTTTCTTTCTGGGGGCGGGCGGGAACATATTCGGAGCTTACGAAAGTGTTATATCTATGTCGTTGTTCTAGAATTATTTGTATTAACTTGGTACTTAGACCTCTCCATCTATCCATGAGTAGTGCTTCTAATATTTCGGGTAAGGGACCTGGATCAGAATGTTGGTTTCTGTATTTCGTGAGGAGGTGTTGAATCATGTATACACCTGCTAATTTCTGCTCGTCTGGGGAAAGGTTCAGAAATGTCTGTGCTACCGTGTCGTCATTGTATATGTCTGTATTTTCAGACCATAATATGGCTGACCGGGCTAGTTCTTGTTCGTCCATAGAATTGAGTACGTGGTACCCCATTCTCTCTCGGAGTCTTTTATCAGTTTCCTGGAACTGATGTTCAGAAGAATTCGGGTTTGTTAAGGCAGAGAGGAAAACTCTGCTGCTTTCCGGACGGATACCTTTCCTAAGGTAAGTTCCCTTACCTACATACGCTATAGTATCTGTAGTCTTTTCTGGTTCTTCAAGTTCTTCTTCCTCCTCGGAGGAAGCCTTTTCTTTCTCTTCTTTGTGTATATCTATCACTGCTTTTCTAATTTTCTTGTACATACTGGCTATGCAAGTTCCCTTGTCGTGTTTTCCTTCAGATATATTTTGACCCCACTTGTTTAGTGCATCTAATTCACTCTGATCTGTCTCAGGCCTGTCTCGTTCTCTTATTAGGCAATTTATGAAAAAACGTAGTATCTGTGCTTGAACGTCAACTTTCTGACGTTCCATGGCATCCTGAATACTGTCAGGGTCTTTCCCAGTCTGAACAAACTCATATATTCTATCTAGGCGCTCCTTCATTCCTGCATAGCACAGCAGGAAATCAGTAGCAGATCTTAACCGTAGTGATGCCATCATCATTATATTGTCTTTACCGGGTACTGGGTCATATCTGCAAACTGAAAGGTTTTCTTTGAATATGTCAAGGCGGGGTGACTTGAACGTAAAAGGATTCCGCAAATCCCCGAGCTGTAACCTGCGTGTTAATGGCGGGGTTTGAAGACCCCCGGCCGCACCCCCTGAGGCGGAAGCTTGGGCATTATCTCTCTGTGGAGTCTGTACCTGAACTTGAATTTGTCTTTTAGTAGGATCAGGTAGAAGTTGTTTCGGTAGATCAACTTTAGGTACGGGAAGTGGTGGAGGTGGTGGAACAGGAGGATTCTGTTGTGGTACTGGCGGAATATGATCTTGGGGCGGGTTACCACCCCCGTCCCTGTCGTTAGGCAGGGCGCGGACAGGCAGATTGGTGTAAGCGGGTGCTACATCCTCTAGATAGGAATTCAGGAATATGTCTTTAGTAGTCCTATGAGTTACTTTAGTTGGAACTAATGGTGGCGGCAGATTTTTCGGTATTTCTGAAATGGCCTCAGGCGAACCCTCGGCCGCGAGATACATACCGTTTACGAGGTTATTTCGTGCGCGGTCTACTTGCTCTGTTTTTACTCGGATCCCCTCGGTAACTAACTCGTTTTCTTGGGCCTTGTCTGATTCTTTAAGTCTGTCTTCTCTACGTAGTGCTTTTTCAGCGCGCTTATGTGATTCCTTACGCCAAAATTCTATGGCGTCTTTCTGAGATTGTCTGGCTTTCTTTTTCCATAGTGCTTCTTCTACCTTCATGATGCACTCGGCATCCCATGTTCCGGTAACAGGCCATCTGTGTCTTTCGTCTAGATGCTTAGTATAGTCGGCCCATAAATCTAGATACAATATGGCATCTAAGCCATGCTTATGGTACATAAAATTTCCAGGAGTGTCCCTAGGGGGGATAGGAATTGCTTCCTCTAGTATCCCTTTCCTAGTTCCTATTTGCTTTAATTTGTCGAAAAACGGCATCTTGTTTACTTAATACTGAATGCTCAACCCTAACTACTTAATACTGAATACAGCTAGTTTTACAAGAACACAATAATGCACATTAAAAACGGTCACATTCATACCACGACATTAATCACATGAAAAGACATTTTGAAACATATATGACTACCCCTTATACTAGATATACTGCTAAACAGTACAGATACACTGTCTAAAACAGTGCAGACCGCGTTTGTGTACCCAAACCCGTATTGATACGTCCCAGCAATGGTACTCACCGGGAAGCACGGAAAACAGAAGGCCTCGGAAAACTCGACTGGACTGGACTGGACTCGGCTCGACTCGGCACGTGGATACTTCGGAAAACTTCGGAAAACTGGTGGGCCTCTTGACACCTCGGACCTTGCTTCTTTCGGCTAGGCTCTGGTCGGGATCCTCCGCACTCCTCACCGCCTCGTCTGGGTACTGATCGCAGTCTTCGTCACCTCCGTGGGCCAGAGGGAGATGCAGGAAATCCTGCCGGTATGCGTAGTTTTCCTTCTAACTGATGGCAGGGGACAGAGCTTGCAACGCACCAACCGGCGCGTGAGGTGGGGGAGGGGTCCCTGTTCGGGCGCCAAAATGATGTAAATATATAATTTACCGTCTTAATTTCTATGCAGGTAAGTACTTAATCAATAATAACTCAAATCGGAAAGAAAAAAACAGAGTCCGTGGTGTTAGAGTTCTTAGGGGTTTTATTCCTTAAAAAGGAATGGTCAAGACCTGGATATCATGTTCTTCCCACCACAGGGGTGGAAGAAGGGATAGAGCAAAGTTTTATTGACAATACATAGCTTATATACTTAATTTACACCATAAAAAGCAATACAGTAGGCGTAACAGCTGAGAGAAGACAAGATAACAGTATCCACGTGTTACTAGTACGTAATCAGAAGGCGTGGACTAGGCGTGAACTAGAGGTGTGTGCTAGAAACGTCACAGGTAGGTGTCACAAGGGGGTGGCACTAAACAGAAATGTTGCAATGTCAGCAGAAATCGGAAGCTTGGATGTGCGCGCAGCAGCATGACGTGTGATTGACGTGAAACTGGAGGGTGCAGGGGACTTGACATTTACACTCACGGAAAGAGACAGAAGTCTGGCATGTCAGATCAACTCGTACTTCTATCATATCTGATATCTGATGTTTGGGAACCATATTATCTGGACGGGAAAGGTCTCTGGGGCAGAAGCTATTCTATACTGACTATGAATGCGTGTATAAGCGCCTAAGTGTCTGCATGAGAAGCGTGGGGGCATGGGCCTTTCACGTGAGCATGGTAACAGAGGCTATGAATTACTTGCACGGAGACAGGTCGGCCCTTTGCTCTGCAGCTGGGGGAATGTTTACTGGAACCAGTAGGCAGGAATGTATTTTCGAGGAGCGGAACAGATAATTCGAAGGTTGTAGTCAGTCTTGGCAGGCAGCAGGCTGAGCTGAGCGCGGAGACCGCGCTGGAAGTAAGTCAGAGTTCACGGGTACAGAGGCAACCTGGGCTGAGGCTTTCAGAGTCAGAAGCCAGAGAAAAGGCTCGATGGCAGAAATTCAGGGCCTACTTTGCCAGAGCTGAAAAACGTGTAAGGTACACTACAAAAAGACGTTGACATAGCATACTTAGGAACGGACTATTTAACCCATTCAGGGTGGATCTGAAAGAAGACATGTTAACGTTGGACGCAAATGTATTTGCGTCTTCATAGCTGGCACAGGAGGGAAGTTACATGCACTTTAAGCTGGTACATGGAGACGGTGGGGTACTCGCTAGGGAACACAACTTGACCAATAATTTATATTTCCTCAGGGTGAGCGCCATTTTACCCATCATGCCTATGCCGAGGGGGGAGGGGTGCCCTCCCCGTGTGGGCGCCATTTTAGCCTAAAGGAGGAATAGGGTGAAGCCCCGGGGCAAAGCTCAAAAGACAGTAAATGAGCAGGAGCAGTGAACAAGCCACCCACTCATCTTATGGCAGCATTGAAGAGCCGGGGGCTGTACTCACACCACGGCGAGCCAACCCCAGGTGGTGGTCTCGGCCATTCGGAGCCAGGCCCTGCTCTCTCACTGCATGTCCCTTGGGGAAGGCCACCATGACCCCGGACGCCCCCAACCAGGCCGTCCCATGAGCACCGCATGCAGCGACCACCCTCCGACCAAAGGTAGATACCCTCGCTACGCCGGCACCCCGCTAATTTCTATGGGCGCAGACACTTGAAAGGCATCCAACTCTGCAACCGCGCCATACAAAGAGACGGGGAGGAGTGTGGGGGGTTGATAGCAAGTAGCCCGTGATCGCGGGCACATGGCCTACTCCCCGCCTACCTCGCATCTCCCATGGCCAGGCCGTGAAACATGCCGCCACTACGGGCCCTACCCACCCGATGAAATTGTGGGCATGGACACCAACACGAAGGGGAGGAGACCCAGGCCCGTCCCCGCCGGTGTCTCCCCGCGACCTCCTCTGACTTGCCTGACTAGTGTACACAGCGCTCCCTGGGTCGGACAACCCAAGGCAACCCGAGGGCCCTGCCGGGAATGTCACAAATTCACCCCCCCAACAGCGGCCCGCGCCGAAGCAGGCCGCCCAGCCCAGCTACAACCCCCAAAGGGGGGGAGCGAGTGGAGGGGGGGCAAGAGGGACAGCACTCACCGTGAAGGCAGACCTACACTCCTGGGCAGAAAGTGGCCAGCATCACGAGAAAGGCCAACGAGAGATTGTGTGCCCCCTGCGAGGCAACCACAGCGCGTCCGGTGCATCAAAGAGGCAGGAAAGATGGCGAAGGGGACTTAAGTACCCCTCGCCCTGTCTGATGCACCAGACATGACGTTGTGGCCCACGACCCCTTGGAGACTCCTCCTGTCTCTGACCCCCACACTTCGGAGTACGGGGGAGAGGAAAGGGGAGGCGTGGGAAGCCCTCTGTTACTAGAGGGCCGCCCTCTTGAGTGGCCACCGTTGGCGGCCTCGGTCAGCCGTATTTTGCCTGTAGAGTAGGGGTTGGGACCCTGTGACATATCCCTCCCCTAGACCTTTCCCACTCTGGGAGAAGATACATACGAGAAAGGAAATCAGCGTTTCTGTTCTCGGACCCTTTTCTGTGTCGTACCTCAAAGGCAAACGGTTGTAAGGAAAGGAACCATCTGAGAATGCATGGATTATTGCCCTTGTTAGGACTCATCCAGAGGAGAGGCGCATAGTCTGTATAGAGGATGAAACGATTGCCCTCCAGGTAATATCGGAGTTTTGCGACCTCCCATTTTATGGTGGGACACTCCTTTTCGATGGTGGGGTACCGGTGTTTCCTGGGGAACAGCTTTCTGCTGATAAAGAGCATCTACCCCATCATGGGAGATTTGGGAAAGGACTGCTCCCACCCCGCTGTCAGAGGCATTGGTGTGTAGAATAAAGGGTTTGGAGAAATTTGAAGAGGCCAGAACTAGGCTAGACGTTTTTGCTTGTTTGAGATGGAGGAAGGCTATCTTATGAAAATTCTTTTGAAAAAGGAGGGATGCACACCTCATTTATAACAATCTTTTTTCAACGCTCTTTACCATTAAGTTTGTGATAGCGTGCCGATTGGTGTGTGGCATGCCCAAATGCCACCAGGTACGACCTAGATGAATACAAATGGGACATGTTCATGCCCCAGCCAAATGCACAGCATTCCGCCGCCCTTGCGGCATTCAAAACTTCAACCATTTTACTCCAAATCTTCACTTTTGATCATTATTTATTTCTCCACTTTATCAACTTATTCATGTTCCATCTTAGAAATCCACGTCTGGAATATTTCCGCCTTTATCAAGTTTCTTATATTTATTCTGTGCCCATCCGGACCTCTTCAATAAGTACGATTAATGCCAGGCTCATCTCAAGCAGTGTTTATTCCATAAAAACCCAATGCATTTCGGGCGACCCAGCGCCCTTCTTCGGGGGTCACGTTTACGTCACTGCCCCAGACCGGGCCATGGGCCCGCTCTTCTGTCAGTGCATATCTCGTACCCGCCGTGCAGTATCCTGCTGACGTACAGCTGGAGGAGCGGAGCTACCAACAGGATACGCACGGCGGGTACGAGATATGCACTGACAAAAAAAGAAGAAGGTGCTAATACCCCTCCAATGCAATCACATATGAAAATGTCTCCTAAAAAAAAAGGAAAGGCTGCTAGATTTGTTAAATACTTCCAGTATTATGATCTTTGATCTTCTCTAACTCATTAAAAAGCTTCCAATTATTTTCAAATCTCTTAGTAGCTGCTACCCTCCTGGCGTAGGCTTCTTCAAATTTTCGAGTCCTTTTCATTTAATTGAACTATTTCAGATGGGAAGGAGCTTCCCTAGATCTCCAATTTTGTCAAATTATGGAGCAGGCTACCGAGCTTGAAATGAATATAAAAGCTGTTTTAGAATCAGATTGCCTTATTCCCCCTTTACAAATTCCAAATAGGGCAGTTTCAGCGTCGATCGGAATTCTCTTTCCGATTGCTTGCTCGATATCTAAAAAAACTGTCTCCCAGAAAACCTGTGGGCCTGGACAGGTAAAAAAGGTGTGGTGCCACCCACCTTGCCCTCAACTTGACATGGGAAGCATTTTTTTTCAACCCTCGGGAATCTTTTAATTAAGGTAGCCAGAGTTAGATAGGAGAGCCATCGAGATAAAAAGGCCATCCTTTTATAATTTGCAGCACGTAATGATTTACTTCCCAGAGGCAAACAGACTCCCGAATTATTTTCTCCAAATGATTATTTAGCACAGGGGCTTGTCCTAGTTTATGCAGCAGCCTGTACCAATTTCCTACCCCTCTTATTTTAGCCAAATAAAGAGCAGCCACCAAGGGGCTGGGGGAATTCAGCATACCACTAGTATTGTTTAGCAAGGAAATAATTGGTAAATATTCAAGAAAGGTTGGCTTCTGATGGTTCTCTGCCCTTGTGAGGTTCCGTGACGATTGTAAGTGGTGTTTTTAACTCGCACGAATATGGTCGAGTCTGGTATCTATGAACCGCAAATGACGAGTTTAGTAAGTGTGCGCAGTTTCGCTGTGCTAACTTAAACCGTTCGTTTGTTATGTGGGTTTTTCATCTGTACCCACGGGTTCCATCTTAGATACGGCATCCATTTTGTCTCTTGCCCTCAAGTAGCCAGCGAACGGACGTTGTCCGCTTCGCGACCCTGGGACTCCCAAGATATTTGCGGAAGACACATGTTCTTTGTGAGTGTCTTTATGACGAGGGGGATGCTACTGTAAGGCAGATGGCGCCGCTCGAGGCTCATCTTGCCGCACGGACTTATTGTCTCAGCCGTGCATCTCATTAGGCACGTCCCTTTGATGCCTGTATCTCGTGTTTCCCGATACCTCCCCTTTTACACCCTTTCCGATCTCCCCACTGTCTCCGTCTTCCTCTGCACCTGTCTTTGTTCCTATTTCGATCTATTTTACTGTTGATTGGAATTTGCTAATGGTGGGAAGATGGTTTTTACAGTTGGGAACCGCCAAATGTTTCCGCACTTATGTTCCGGACCTGATGTGTTTCAAAGTGACCAAAGTGACCCCTCTGGGGGATAATTGTGGGAACCGGGTTGTAAACTTTTGTGCTCAATGTAATCCTATGGGTAAAAACTGTATAAAAGGAGCGATCCACAGAACCAATTTGAAGCAGTCTCCCCAAGTTGCACGCTGTGTACTTGTCGTGATCTCTGTGTTCCCTGCAGCAAATAAACCTTGAATCTTTGACGCCGAAGGAAGTGTCCCGTGTCTCTGTGACTTGTACGCCGGAGCAGGTTACCCACGAAGGTTTCAGGTGTTGTGCCCTGGCACCGCTGGGTCTTAAAGAACCCAGTCCTTCAGTTGGCGCCCAACGTGGGGCTGCATCAGTGGTACCGGTCCAAGCCCGACGATCGTGAGGAACTTCGTGTGAAATCTCCGAGGGAAGGTGCACTCCGCTTCATCGATCCTGTTGTCGAAATAAGTGGCCCGAAGACTTTTCCCGCGAAGATTCCTGCCTCCTGACGGCTGCGACGGACTGCTGCCCTGACTGTAGACCTGTTTTGGCGCCTGGCGTAGACCTTGGTATAGCGAGACGATTGACGGGCCTTCCTGGTGACGCCATCGATCTTTGAGTTAAGTATTTGTGGGTCGCTCCCAGAGTTCTTGGTTGTGGTCACTTAGTGGTTGCATGGTTCCATTGCATTTGTGGTTCTTGGTACTTTGTTGTGTTGTTTGACGACTGCAGCCGCCAAAAACCGAGGGTTTTGTTCTTTGCTGGGACTTGGTAAATCCCGTAACCCTTGAAGTTTGTGAAACTCGGCTAGTGTGCAAGATGCCTGGTCGCAGTACTTTGTTTAGTTGTTTTAGACCTTGTGGTGCGGATTCCCGACTGGAGGACTCGTGTCCGATACCTCCGGTTGGAACTCCTACTTATGACTTGTATAGCAAACATGGGCTAGGCCCGATTACCTTTAACGATTATTGGATTAAATATACAAAGAAAGACGGCGACCTTCATTGGCCACCTCACGGTAGCTTCGAGGCGTCGATCTTAGATAATCTAGAAATGAAATTGTTCGAACGTAAATCAAGGCCGGCCATGTTTGATGCCTTTCGGTTGTGGCGCAAAGAAGCCCGACAGAAAGAGATCAGACAGAATAAACGTAGTCAGCGAGACAATGTTGCTACCATAGTGAAGAAAGCTGAGCAGTTCCAGCGTGATAAGGAGGATAAGGATAAGGAAGTGTTTGAAAGACTACAGCGTATGACCATAGATAAATGTTATCCCGCTTTGCCTACGGAGTCGGATAAGAAGGAAGAGGCAGTTGAGGATCCTTTAATGTCCTATCTTATGAAATCGCCACCTCCGTACGTACAGGGTACCGCAGCTCCCGTGGTCCCTGCCGTACCTGTTCTTCCACCTATTGTTCCTCCGCCTGTTCCTCAACCTGCACCCGCTCTTCCGTCTGTTCCTGCACCTTTGTCTGTTTCTATTCCTACTGCTCCTCCGCTTCCACATACTCCTGCTCCCGCTACTGCTCCTGTTTTGTTAACCCCTGTTGTTGCTACTGTTTCTACTCCTTCTCTTGTTAGCCCTGTGTCTTATTCTTCTCCCTCTACTCGTAGTCGCAATTCTCCCCTTGCGGCTAGCTTCTTTCAGTCACTCGGACCTGTTCATGGGTCTGCTGGTTCCGATGGTCCTCAGAGACGTAGTCAGCTTCCTGAAAACAGAGAACGTGTTGCGCTATATAATATGGCGATGGGTTGGATGGTAAATCCGCAGAGAAGTCCACCCCGTGTTGTTCTCGAAACGTTCTGTCAATTCAATATACCAACCCAGAGATATGTGTTTAATGAAATGTGCAAGTTCCTTCATGATCAGATAGCGGCCAATGCGCCTGACGAGGTGCTCGCCGCCCTGTCTGATCTCCAGCTTCAGTTCGCAAATGGGCTGATAGTGGATACCAACGTTCGACGTGCTGTTGAACGATTGCTATCTCTTCGTCCCGCTCCCATCCCTCATGCATTTTTTGTTGAAGATATTGAAAAACAACCAGACGAGTCTGGCCAATACCCTATGCGGGAAGTTCCACCAGTGTGGATGCCAGGCGATGCTACTGCTATTCCTATTGTTCCGCCGCATTTCCAGAGAGTATGGATACATCTCCCATGGAAAAGATCGGAAGTGTTACAGGTGAAGCAATCTTTGCCTGACCCTCGCAAGAATCCTGCAGGGTATTACAAAGAATTATCGCAGCTCGTAGATGCTACGATAATGAATCTTGCCGATATCGATATGTTGTTTGGTAACGTCGTACCGCAACCGGTATGGGCTAAGATTCGTCAACAAGATCACACAAACGAACTAGGTGGTGATTGGGCGGCCATTGTAGCGGCGGATGGGTTGCAAGTTGGTGGTGCAAAGCCTGAGCAGTTGATTGCTGCTCTTCCCCAGCGAATAATTACATTGATGAAGACTCTTATGCCAGCTATGAGGGTAAATTGGGACAAATTGTCAGCTTGCAAACAAAAGAAAGACGAGAGTGTTTCCGACTTCTTTACGAGGTTTGAGGAAGCATTCATTGACCACAGTGGACAGGATATGGGTACTGAGGGTGGACAAAGGTTGTTTGTGGATAAATTTGTGTCGAACTTGTTGCCCGATTTGAGCACTAAATTAAAGAATTCGGAGAGTGCATGGGCCGTTTCTACCTCAGCTCAGATATTGGCTACGGCACAATATTATGAGAATAGGGAGAAAGAGGAGAATGACCGTGCTGACAAAAAGACGAAAGAACTGAAAACTAAAGTATTGTTGCAACAAGCGTATCCGCCGCGTTCTAATCAGAATGCGCCCCAACAGAATAGATCGCAGTCGCAATCGAATCGATCGCAGCCGCGTAATGATTCCTCCTCCCAAAGATCCTCGTTAGGGTACAATCAATGTGCTTATTGTAGACAGGAAGGACACATTAAATTCAACTGCCCTGTTTTAAATGAACGTAATAGTGGTAACTCGTCTAAAGGAGGTCGTGGTGGTTCACAGCAGGCATCGCGTGGTAGAGGTCGTGGTGCTCAAAACGATTGCTCAGACAACTCATCTAATTCTAATAACTGTTTCGATCAACGTGGATCATCGCAAGGACGATCTGCGCAGTATAATGTAGACGATTATTACGCCGATCAGGGAACTGACGACAGTAATTACTAGGACAGCCATAGACAAGGAGAGGGAGTGGTATCAGTTCCGGTTGATCAGAGAGGGCCTTACGTCGCAGTTGCTACATCGGGCGTCGTTGAGCCTTTTCTGTTGGACACTGGTGCAGCGAAAAGTTCTATCATGCATTCGAAACTCCCTGGCGCACCTTTGTCTGGCTTAACAAATGTTTCCGTTGGATTCTCTGGCGCCCCTGTTAGCAATCCAGTTTCGCGCCCTTTGCCCCTTCAAATTGGGCCACGTGAGCTCCAAGCTCCGTTGATTTTGACTACTGGTTGTGGCGAAAATCTTTTGGGCCTGGATTTGCTTAAACGTTTGTACGCAACTTTGTATTGTTCTCCTGCGGGTGTAAAGCTTACGTTAGGAGAGAGGGTTGTCTCTCCTATGTATTTGTCTCTCGATAAGCTTCCACCGGAATTGAGTTCTCTTCCTGCGTCTTTGTGGGCGACGGGTCCAAATGACGTGGGCCTACTTGATATCTCCCCCTATGTTGTTCAGTTGAAAGCTAATGTGCGATTGCCACGTATTCCCCAGTATCGTATCTCCCTTGATGGTGAACGGGCACTGTTGGCGATCATTTATGATCTGATAGAGAAAGATGTTATTGAAGAGACTCGGGGAAACGTGTGCAATAGCCCTGTACTGCCCATTCTCAAACGTACTGATCCTACAAAACCGCCTGTTTATCGGTTTGTTATCGATTTACGGGAGGTCAATAAAATTGTGGTTCCTCAGTTTCCTGTTGTGCCTGACATCACGGCGCTACTGACTCTGATTCCAGCTACTGCATCATGGTTTTCGGTGATTGATTTGAAAAATGCGTTTTTCAGCATCCCGATTGCTGAAGAGAGCAGGGACCTTTTCGGTTTCTCTCTCGGTGGACGTAGCTTCCGGTTTAAACGCGCTCCTCAGGGCTACTGTGAAAGTCCATCTATTTACAGTCAAGCCTTGAAGGGTCAACTGGATGCATTTAGGTTGCCGGTTGGTGCGGCTTTAATCCAATACGTCGACGACTTATTGGTGGCTGCCGATACTCAGGACATTTGTAAAATTGCTACGGTGTCATTGCTGCAACATCTCTGTGAGTTAAATCACAAGGTGTCACCTTCTAAACTCCAATATTGTTGTCAAGAAGTAACCTATCTAGGTCACTTATTGTCAAAGGAGGGAAGGAGATTGACCCCAGAGAGAATTGCAGCGATTGCGCGAATGGCTGTGCCAAAAACCCAAAGAGATGTGCGCGCCCTTCTAGGTATCACGTCGTACTGCAGGCAATGGATTCCTAATTTTTCATTACTAGCGAAACCATTGGTGGCTCTTACGTGCAAGGATGTTTCAACTCCTTTACCATGGACGGAAGAATGTCAGAAAAGTTTTTCTGAACTACGTGATTCATTGTGTTCGGCTCCTGTGTTAGGTACCCCTGACTACGGTAAGCCATTCACGTTATATGTTCACGAGAGGGAAGGTTGTGCTTTGAGTGTTTTAACGCAACCTTTTGGTGGTAAGCAACGCCCATGTGCATATTTTTCCTCGACCTTAGACCCAGTAGCTAGAGCATTGCCGAGTTGTTTACGAGCAACAGCGGCAGCTGCGGTCTCCATCCGACAATCAGCAGGATTGGTCATGGATAATATGCTTACGGTGATGGTTCCGCATGCAGTCGATACTCTTTTGAATCGAACGAAGACTCAGCACTTGACGAGTGCGAGGTTGTCTGGGTACGAATTGACGCTCTTGGCAAGCCACATTCAGATAAAACGTTGTAATGTCCTAAATCCGGCAACTTTGTTACCAATTAGTGCAGAGTCAGATGAAGTAGCAGAACATGACTGCTACTTGAGGACTGAAGAAGAAACGAAAGGTCGAGTGGACCTTAAAAACACCCCATTGGAAGATCCGGATGGCACTCTGTATGTGGATGGGTCATGTTTTAAGTTACCGAATGGCGATGTGACTACCGCTTATGCTGTGGTAACATTGAACACTGTTGTTGAAACCGCAAGATTGAATCAGAATTCTGCCCAAGCTGCGGAATTGATTGCTCTCACTAGAGCATGTGTGTTAGCAAAAGGGAAACGTGTGAATGTGTACACCGATAGTCAATACGCTTTTGGTGTAGCGCATAGTTTTGGACGATTGTGGCGAGAGAGAGGTTTCTTGACGTCGCACGGTACGAAGATACAGCATGGCCAGCTTGTGAACGATCTTTTGGATGCATTGACTTTGCCTACGCAAGTTGCGATTGTTAAGTGTAGTGCGCATCGTAAAGTGACGGATGATGTTGGTCGTGGTAATGCGTTTGCGGACGAGACTGCTAAGGAGACTGCCCGGAACCTTAGCACTCGAATGTATGTGACGAGTTCGGTTAGGTGGCCTACAGAATCGAGTATGTGTGAAGATACTATCGAGAGCGTGAAAGCAATTCAGAATGAGGCCACTGAGATTGAAAAGACGAAGTGGAAAGAAAGTACGGGAAAGTTGGATGCGAATGGTTGTTGGATTGATTTGTCGGATCAGAAAAGATGGATGTTGCCTGATGCGTATGTGCTGGCCGTTGTGACAATGGCACATGGGTTAGCACATATTAGCGCGAAAGGTATTTGTAAGTTGCTGGCTGCTGTGTGGAAGAATGATGGCCTTACGAAATGTGCTGAACGTCTGGTGAAGAATTGTATGGTGTGTATAATGTACAATCCTGGCAAAGGAACCCCAACTCCCCCTGGCAGTTTTGCTCCTCCTTCGTGCCCCTTTGAGGTGATTCAATTGGACTTCATCCATATGGAGCGATGCAATAACCTGAAATACGTTTTAGTTGTGGTTTGCGCATTCTCCCGATGGATCGAGGCCTATCCTCTCAAAGACAATACTGCTTTGTCTACTGCGAAAATCCTACTGAAGGAATATTTTCCTCGGTATGGAATGCCTAGAGTCGTGTGGTCAGATAACGGAAGTGAGTTTGTTGGAAGTGTGATGAAGAGTGTGTGTAAGGGCCTTGGAATAAATCAAAAATTCCACAGCGCCAATCATCCCCAGTCAGCTGGATTAGTTGAGGGGTACAATGGCACCCTTAAACTAAAGCTAGCAAAGATTCAGGCTACGACTGGTCTTTCGTGGCCTGACGCTTTACCTCTAGCATTACTGTCAACTAGGGCGACTGTACACTCCCGAGTAGGGCTTAGTCCCTATGAAATAGTGTTCGGCCGTCCTGCGAATGTGTGGGGGGTTCCTAGGCCAGGAATGTTTTCTGATCTTGAGTATCCAATGTTGATTGACTATTTACATGACTTGACTGCTAAACTGAGGTTAATTCACCAACAGGTTTACGACGCATTGCCGACGCAGACGGAGGGTCCAGGCCACCAGCTCCAGCCCGGAGACTGGGTGGTAACACGAAACTTTTCACGCAAGAATAATCTGGACCCGAGGTTCACCGGACCTTACCAGGTGCTCCTGGCCACGAGGACTGCCGTTCGTCTTGAGGGGCGTAAAAACTGGGTGCATGCCACCCATACTAAGCGAGTCCCTATCCCTTTGCCGGCAGACCCGTGGGTAAGGAAAGGCATTGCGTCAACAGAAACAGAAACATTGCCGGCGTTTGTGCCTTTCAGCGACGCACAGCCTGTTGGAGAATCCTCAGCGCAGCAGAAAGCCACTGTTGAACAATTGTCAGCAAAAGACTCAAGACCATCAACTGATCAGCAGGACGCTGTCTCTTCAACGGATCCTTTGTTCGACGAGCAGACACGTCCCGGGAAACACCGATATTCTTTGCGATCTCGCACTAAGGACAAATAAAAATTTTTTCTTGCTTTGCTGAAATTGACAACTGCATCATCCCCGTTTTCCGTGATCAGTTTTGAACTTTCGTATCACTGTAATTATTTGTGTACATATAGACATTGAGTTTCCTCCCTTGTATCTTTTTACTTCCACAGCCAAGAGACTTTGTGCTTGTATATACATATTGTGTATTAAAGGCCGTAGGGCCGCGCGCGTACTTCCTTCTGGATAGTAGGTCTTGACGCTAGGTTAAAGGCCGTCGGTTCCTAGGAACTCCTAGGGATTGACTATTGCTACACAGAACGAAGTGCGTCAAGAAACGTTGCGGACGGTCATAGGGAATGGCATTCTCGAAGCTGAATGATTTGGAGGGAGCTAAGGCGCACAGACTTAAGCTGCAGCAACTCAGTCGTACCAAATGTTTTATATTCCAACTGTTTGTATTGTTTTTGACTGCTTCTGCATTATTGGCGGGTGGGGTGTATTACACGATGTCTTATTTCTTACCTGCTACACCTACTCCTACTCCTTACCCTAACCTTACCTCTACTGCTTCTCCCCATTCCTTTCACATGTTACCGGAACACGAGCAGGCTAGACGTGTAGAATTCCGCAACAATTCCTTTATTCAGCTCCTTCATCAGCATCAGTTAGTGGTTAACACTACTAATTGTTGGGTGTGTGGGTTGATGCCACATACTACGGATAAGGGAATTCCATATCTGGTGTTACCGTATAGTTCCCAAGGGTCAGCTCGAGCATTTCAAACAATGTTTCGAAGCGCACTGGGTTTCCACCCCATTCGAGAACCACGTTCCCCCTACTCTGGCCCTACCTCGTATCAGAAGCCTTTGTCGATAGCAATAGAGGATTTAGATAGTGAGATCTATGATCCTTCGCTTATTCCCGAAGAAGAGGTACAGGCCTATAAGGTCCTAAGTAGAGGTGAATATAGTGTGTTCACTAGTGAAAAGCAGCTTAAAAGCTCGCCTCCAATATGGGTCGTACCCCACACTGGTAATTTCTGTCTTATGGGTCGTGGCCGAAGAACGCAAGCCCGACTTGGAGCAAGTGCTTGCACTGAAAATTACATTCTGCCGATGTTCTCGTCCCCTGTGTTTCTGGCTGCCAAGGGTACATACTTTATCTGTTATGATCGTGCATACACATGGTTGCCCGCTGACTTCATGGGCTCATGTTTCATTGCAAATCTGTTGCCTCCGACGTTCACTGTAGATGCCGATTATCATAAGACTAGAGTTGTACGAGGCGTAATTAGTGAAGAGGACACTGCCGGTCAAGAGGCAGGAGACTTTTTCAAGGGTTTTCTCCCGTTTTGGGGACCTATGGTTAACAGTAGGAACCTGAGACAGTTGACTCGAGTGGTAGAATCGACAGCTAATATTACTGCCAGTGCCCTTGGTAATATCACCACAGAACTTCAGGCGGAGAGACTTATGACGTTACAAAACCGTATGGTTTTAGATGTCATTTTAGCAGATCGCGGTGGGGTATGTAAGGTGATCCATTCGAGCTGCTGCATTTTTATTCCAGATAATGCTCCTACTGTCTATCAAGCCATCTCGAGGTTGCATAAGATCTCCGAATCCATACACGTGGATGTAGGGGATTGGACGCTACTTGGATGGTTTTGGGGCCTGATGTCGACTTGGGGTTGGAAAATTCTGATGATCATTGGGGTTGTGGTAGTGTTCCTGTTCACGTGTTGCCTTTGTGTGCAGTGTGGCCCTGCCTTATGTGGCCTCTGTGCTACAACGTGTATGAGACAACCATCTGTTACCAAGGGGACTCGGTTGGACAGAGCTATGCTACAGCAACATCTCGATGGTCTGATGAATATCGAATATGATTCCGACTAGTGCTTGCCTACATGAGGGCAAAAGGAGCGTCTGAGGTTCCGTGACGATTGTAAGTGGTGTTTTTAACTCGCACGAATATGGTCGAGTCTGGTATCTATGAACCGCAAATGACGAGTTTAGTAAGTGTGCGCAGTTTCGCTGTGCTAACTTAAACCGTTCGTTTGTTATGTGGGTTTTTCATCTGTACCCACGGGTTCCATCTTAGATACGGCATCCATTTTGTCTCTTGCCCTCAAGTAGCCAGCGAACGGACGTTGTCCGCTTCGCGACCCTGGGACTCCCAAGATATTTGCGGAAGACACATGTTCTTTGTGAGTGTCTTTATGACGAGGGGGATGCTACTGTAAGGCAGATGGCGCCGCTCGAGGCTCATCTTGCCGCACGGACTTATTGTCTCAGCCGTGCATCTCATTAGGCACGTCCCTTTGATGCCTGTATCTCGTGTTTCCCGATACCTCCCCTTTTACACCCTTTCCGATCTCCCCACTGTCTCCGTCTTCCTCTGCACCTGTCTTTGTTCCTATTTCGATCTATTTTACTGTTGATTGGAATTTGCTAATGGTGGGAAGATGGTTTTTACAGTTGGGAACCGCCAAATGTTTCCGCACTTATGTTCCGGACCTGATGTGTTTCAAAGTGACCAAAGTGACCCCTCTGGGGGATAATTGTGGGAACCGGGTTGTAAACTTTTGTGCTCAATGTAATCCTATGGGTAAAAACTGTATAAAAGGAGCGATCCACAGAACCAATTTGAAGCAGTCTCCCCAAGTTGCACGCTGTGTACTTGTCGTGATCTCTGTGTTCCCTGCAGCAAATAAACCTTGAATCTTTGACGCCGAAGGAAGTGTCCCGTGTCTCTGTGACTTGTACGCCGGAGCAGGTTACCCACGAAGGTTTCAGGTGTTGTGCCCTGGCACCGCTGGGTCTTAAAGAACCCAGTCCTTCACTTGCCAATACCTATTGCCAGGAGATTGGCCTGTTTTGTATTATAAAATGCCTTAACTCAGACAATCCACAACCTTCCGAAATAGTTATGTGTCTCAATTGTAACTGGAGACCAAGACTAGCACATTCTCTAATTTTTAAGTTCTGGAGACCCGACAAGCTTGTCTTTTTATAAAAGGACTGAAGTCTAAAAAGATAATCTTTTAATGTTTTTAACGTGTTTTTTTGGAAGTTTTGAAGTTTTTAAAAATACTGGGGTTAGTGATCCCATTTCATGTGTCATTTTATCTATAAAAAAGCTGTCTCTAGCAAAATTTGATCCTATCAAACCCGACACCAACTCTAGAAAAGCAGCTTCATAATATGTTCTTAAATGCGGCACGCCAAACCCCCTAGATCTATTGGTAATTGCAAGACATTTAGTTTGACCCTTGGAGCTTTCTTACACCAAATGAATTGTCTGAATACGGTATCTATTTCCCTAAAATATGACTGGTTTATTTTTATCGGGACATTAGAGAATAAGAAAACTAGCAGCGGTAATATGGACATTTTTATTAATGATATTCAACCCACTATCGATAAGGGGAGTAATGTCCATTGGTCCAACATCTTCTTAATCTTACTCTTCAGTCTTAAATAGTTTAATTACTGTCAACGCTATTTTACTCCTGTGGCTCCTCTCCGCCCCCTCCCGCAGTCCATGACTTCTCAGGACACCACCACTCAAGCCCCCACTCCAGATTGTGCCTTTTTGCCTGCCCTACTCCCTTTTAAAATGCAATTGGACTAGGGCCCGACTGGTAATTCCGGGCACCGGGCAATCCCCCGGTAGGCTGGATGGGGTGGGGGCCATTTTATTGACAGGGGTCCGGTTTTGTTGCTGGGGCAGATCATTTTTGGTCCCTGGTGACCGTCTGAGAGTCAGAGTCAGTTAAGTAGTGGTCTGTCTGTCTCTTGAGGTCAGACAGTAGACAGACTACTACTCCGTGTCCAGGTTCTCCGCTCCACTTTGTGCGGGGAAACCTATCTGCATAATAATGCATTAATGGAGTCGGGTGCAGTGGTGCTGCACTATACCTGTGAACCGTCCGTGTCCTTGACCCGGTGCAGCAGGCTCAAGCCCCCACCCGCACAGAGGATGCAGAGTGCAGTTGCCTTTTTTTTTTTTGTATGCTTTTTTGGTACATTCCTAAAGGGGGAGTATGTAATTGCCAGCAATTGCCGCACTGGACAGCTCAGTGTGGTAAACGTCAGACCAGAGTCACTTTCTATTTCCAATGCATGACAAAATAGAGGATCACGTTTCTGTTCTGCAGACTCCAGGATAACTCAGGGAGAGGATTTTGCTACAATGAACAGAACTGACGAAATGAAGGGGAGCTGTTGTTGAGGGCACACAGCAAAACATTAGATCTAACCTTTAAAAACCGTGCTTTTATTGATTTTCCGCTCTTTCTATCTGTGCTGATGTTGTCCCCTCCCTGTCAAGTTACATGTTCAGACATCAGTATGGCAGCGTTTCACTTGACACAGTGCCTGAGTGTAGGCATGTTGGGTAGGAAGATTGTGGATGTGACATTTGTGTACATATAGCTATTTCAGACACGTTTTCACCCTCTGCTCTATTTTGTTTATTACTTTTTATTTTGTGTATTTTGATTGTTTGATTGCTCTTTATCTCTGACATTTTTTAATTCCCAATTTCTGGTCAACTTTCACATTTCCCTTTCGTTTTTTTCCTCCTTCATTCTTTAAGTTATATACATCCTTATAGACTCTCTTTGCTAAAGTAGTTTCTTTCTTTCTTTCTTTCTTTCTTTCTTTCTTTCTTTCTTTCTTTCTTTCTTTCTTTCTTTCTCTGTCTTACATCTATCGACCTGTTTACAATTCATATTTTCTATTTATCCTTCTCTCACTTTCGCTCTCCATTCACCATTTCATACTTCATTCCTTGATCCCCTTTCCCTTATTAGCTTTCCAGACTTTTTCTTCATTTCCCTTAGTTCTGTTCGTTTGTCTTTTATTTTCTTTAGTTAAATTGTTCTTTATTTTTCCTGGTTTTTTTCCTTCTTTCTCTTTTTTCTTCCCTTCTTAATCACACCTGTCTGGTTGGTTACAATTCTCTTTTTCCATTTATTCTAGCCTCATTTTGTTGCTGTATATGCATCATTTCATTCGTTCCTTCTTTCTTGCTTTCTTTCTTTCTTTCTTTCTTTCTTACTTTCTTTCTTTCTTCCTTCACTTACTGGCAAGCATAAACAGCGGCAAAGTGTCAGTCTGTACTCTGATTAACTGTCTGTCAAGGAGCAGCTACCATCAAAGCCATTTCAGATGGACATTATCGTTAAGTTCTTGGACGGAAGGGCATGCAAAGCTTTGCCTCACATATTCAGACATGCCCCAATACCCTTTTGTTCTTTCAGGGTTGCCTCACATATTCAGACATGCCCCAATACCCTTTTGTTCTTTCAGGGTCTATCCGACCATCCTCTTCCTAAGGTTTCATGTACAGAAGGACGTTAACTCAATCAGTTGCTAAATATCAATTGGGTTGATCTACCTTGTAATATCACCTGTGTTTCTGAATTAATTTTTGTGACTTTTGTGAAGGGATTGCCTTCTTGGCTTCAATTCCCTGATTTCTAACCCCTCCTTGGACCCTCTTAATCACCTGAGGTTTCGTTTGTCTGCGGTCCTCGGCGCTCTAATCTCCCGCTTGTGGGCTCAAGATTTTTGAGAAAAACTGGATCGATGCTTTCTTTCGTGGAAACCGAGCACTCATGACCGATGTCTGGTGGAGCTGCCCCACAGCTGTAGGGGAGATCGCCTCCAGTTTCTCGCCGCGGCCGTCACTTACCCAGCCGGACATCGGGCACAGCTCTCCCCACCTCTCCGCTGCTTGTCTTCTTCCTCCTCCACCTTCCCACAAATCTTTAATGACCTGCGGTTGACGGAGCCAATCTCTGCGATGCTGATGCCTGATGGAGTTCGCTGGATGGCTGTCGAGGAGTTTGGGCTGAGGTTCACCTCTCCTGACCGTCTCCCTGGCTTGACGGCTGCTGCTTGCCCTACTGCAAGCCCTCCAACTTCGCATCCCGTAAGAAGACTGGGACACGCAAGTCTTGTTTTTTCCCAAATTTGGGAGTGTAGCGGCGGTAAGAATTATGGCAATGCGGCACGGTGCCCTTGATCGTATCTTCTTCCTTCTGAGCCAGGTGAGGCACGCCCTCCTGATTCCAACTGCTGCCTACCTTTCTCTGGGATTGCAGCATTGGCGCTCGAACAGACTTCTCCTGGCCTGCGACATACGGATTGATGACACTGCTGCCCCCTGTGCACGCAGACCCCCCATTTGTGTATCGGTAATCTCCAGCCTTCCTCCCCCCCCTCGGTACTCTGGCTGCATCCCCCTTCCAGCTCCATCCCGTGAAATTCAGCTCTCTAGGTTTTGGACTTGGATTTATGTGTACCCCGCCATTTTGGGATTATCTTCTATCGTTACCCATGACCTGGATCCGTCATCTTAGTGACCTTTGTCCGTTCCTCATTCCCGCTGGACTCCACCTGGGCAACGTTCGTCGCTTGACTGCTCCACGTTTTCATCTGACTGACCTTTACCTCTAACACCCCCCACGCCCCACAAGTCTCCTACACTCCTCTCACATTTTACTGTCTCCTATTCCTGGATTTTTTTTAGATTTCTAGTCCCTATACCGGTTTGTTCATCTTTCACTTTCCTGTCCTGATCTGCTTTCCGTACCCCTTTTTACTTTTCCCCCTTACCTTCTTTACCCCTTAGGATGTTTGTCTCTGTTAAGTCATGCTCTAATAATTTCATACTACCGTGTAACGTTGCTTCATTATGTATCTGTATTTGCTATTCTGCAGTAACTCGTGTTTTACTGTGTAACAAATGCTAAATATTTTGTAACTTGAAACTCGCTGTTCCTCATGAAAGCGCTCTGATAACTCTGGGTCTAACCAGCGCTATATAAAACTCCTCAAATAAATAAATAATATCAGATTCAGGAGGTGCTGCGCGCAGCGTGCAGATGTCACCGCCGCCGCCGCGTCTGCGCAGTCTTACTCTTCACCCTTAGGGTGGGGCTGACAATCATGCGCATTGGGGCTTGTGCAATAAAAAGTGTGCGTGACTGGTGAGGCGAGGTCTAGGAGGCATCCCAGAGAGATGACTGAGACAGAGAGGCACCCCATCATTTAATTATTTCTAGCCCCCCTGTCTGCAACCTGCAGGTAAGTCTAGTGTCCGTCCAGTCACTTTGCAATCAATCATCATTGCACTGGACAGGTGTCGTGACCAGGCCAGGATTAAAAGCAAGAGGTAGGTCCCAGGCCGGCGGTTCTGCACAGTGGATTTGTGAGCAGGGCGGAGCTAGGTGGCTTTTTAAGTTGCGAACCATCTCGGGCCATGGTGGTGGCTGGCTGCAGCCTGCATGCAATAACTGACCTACCTCTTGTAAACCAAACAGGGAGCATTGAGGTGAAAGCTTAACGTGTGTCTTTGCGGGAAAGTCAACACATCATACGTATGCTTGTTCATATACCGCCCCTGATTGACTTTGGTATTGAACCAATTGTGCATTGTCAGAGAACAGCTAGCCCCCTTACTATGCTTGTTGAGGCTTAACAGTCAGTTAAGGTGTGATGACTACGGAAACGCCCTCTAGGCGGGAGCCCCGACCAAGCTCATAAAACTACTACAACGCATCCAAAACGCCTCGGCACGACTGATCCTCGACGTGCCACGCCACAGCCACATCACCCCCCACCTGAGAAACCTGCACTGGCTCCCCGTCAACTAGAGGATATCCTTCAAGCTCCTCACCCACGCACACAAGGGACTCCACAAGACTGGCCCAGCCTACCTCAACAGACGGGTCTCCTTCTACATCCCCAACCGCCAGCTACGCTCCGCCGACCTCTCACTCGCTACAGCATCTGAAGAGCAACCACCGGTGGGAGATCCTTCTCCCACCTCGCCGCCAAGACATGGAACACCCTCCCACTACCTGCAGACACCCTGCTAGCCAAGGACTCGTCGTATCTGCTCAGTCCCAGTGAAGTATTATGGAGCTATATTATCGCTGTTTTGCACGAGTGGCTTCCTTTGATACATCGCTCTCCTGTGCCTTTGTTTGAACATAATTCACTTGTGCAGGTGGAATTTGGTTGATCATTGCCCTATAGGGGCATTTTATACGCCTCGCTACATACCCAGGACTCAGCTGTGACTATCTGTTGTCATCCTACTTCTAACTAGGATCAGGCTCCTAAGATTCAGGAGCTTTACATGTACTATATCGTAGTAAGAAAGACAACCCCCCTGGTATCTTCATTCTTTAACGGAACAGTTGATGATGTATTTATGTTTATTTGATAATTCCAAGATTGAGCCCCCTTTTGTCAAATATATTTTGCTGCTTGATTACTGAATACTGAGGAAAGCATGGCCTACCAAGAATTGTATTGACTGCGCCCTGACGAAGGAATTGTGGACACGGGTCCTTTCCGAAACGCGCGTTGGCGCTCTTTTTGTGTTTTTTTGTTATAATTGCTGTGTATATTTTCGGTATTCTTTTTCACTGTGATGTCTTGTCTGAATTACTTCACTGTGGTTTAGTTGTGCATGGTAGATTGGATGAATGTAGGGATGTATGGCTTTTTCAGGTGCATGAGTGATATTTTGGTTTTTGGGGGCTATTGTATATATATAAGATGTAAATTTGGAATTGTATATATATTATATTTTTCATGTCAAATAATAAATAAGAAAAAAAAATTCAAATAATTTCTTGTGGGACAATGTTGATGTATACAAGATAAAGGATATACTACCTATGTACTAATGTGTTACCTAGGAGAGGTTTGTTCTTGTTCTACACCCTCCCACTGAGCCTACGACAGACCCAACACCTGCTGACCTTCAGGAGGATACTCAAGACCCGGCTGTTTGGTCAGTAGCGGCCCCCCCCCAGCGCCATGAGACCCTCGCGGGTATGTAGTGCCCTTTACAAATGACTGATTGATTGATTGATGGCCGCTCGAAAAAGCCGGGGGGGGGGGAGGTGCAGGTTTGGGGGTCGGGCCACTGCATTAGCTGCTGATTTTTGCTCTACTACCACTGTTCCTTTCTTTGAGATTCTGGTGCCTGGGCCTTTGTGGCAGTCCTGCAGTGTTTACTCTGCTATATTTGTGATCACAACATTAGCTGAGTAGAGTTTAAGCAGCACGCAAATCAAGTTGTCAGCGTGTTGATCTGCCAGCAGCACAGTGCGGTTTGTGTACCTCTTGGCACCTGATCAGGAATGCTTCTTATGAGGCCAGAGGAACAGACCTTGACGATGCTCTATTACAGGAAGAATGATGGGGCTCGTGTCTCAGTGTCCTGTTGTGGAATACCAAACTGAAGTTTTGGGACTTGAGAGTTAACACCACTCCTCACAGTGGGAATACGTTTGCTAATCAGGAGTGGCACAGAACAAGTGCACAGCCAAGCAGCGTCTTGCTTTGTATGTCTCCTAAGGAAGGCGCTGAGTTGGCTGTGCACCACATACTGAACTGGAAATAAAAAATGCCATGCACAGAGCTCACTCCCCTCTCTTCCATTAGCTACAGACCAGGGAAAAAGGAGGTGAATCTTCAGGACCCTCCATGGTCAGACTGGCCTGTGTGGCCCCTCTGCAGCAGCAGAAGGCAGGCCTGACTGGTCATTGTGGGAGCCATTTTTTGGCTCTTTGTGGTTATGTTTTAGGGTATGGTTGGATGGTTTTTCCTGTTAATTTTCCTCATATTACCATAAACATTACCAGCAGCAAGCACACATGCATGCATTCTCCCACAGCTTGCAGAGCACCTGTACAGCATGTCTTTACAAGTTCAAAACTGCTCCTAATAGCAAATGTGGGCCACAGTTTTAGGTCTTTGATTCACTAATGAGGACCACTTTTATTTTGGCTTTATTTAGGCCTTTCTGTATCCAAAATTTTCTTGGGGGGAGAACCCCCCAAACTCCCCCTAGTAGTGATTGCTCTCTGGGCTTGCTCGCTACACACCATATGGGGGATGGTCTCGCTTTTACTTTGTTCACTCTGATTCACCACTCATGTCTATTTTTGGTGCTCTCTGTAATATTGTCTATGGGTACATAAGGCTGGGTGGGTAACCTGGTGCTCTTTAAGGTCATCATCCACTATTTACTGTGCTTTGAAAGTTGATACAATTGAATATGTAATGAAAAATGTGCTGTAAAAGTCACAATTTAGGCCTGTCTTTTTCCAAAATTTCTGAGGAGGGAGAACCCCCCCTAACCCCCTTAGTAGTGGCTGGTCTTGCTCGCAGCACTCGCTCGCTACACGCCGGGTGGGGGCTAGTCTGGCAAAATTTGCCAGGGCTGCTTTCAGTTCCCAGTCCGGCCCTGAATAGGACTCGCGTAAATGCGAGTTCTATTTCACTACAAACAGCCACGGCCCGTGGAGGGAGTTACAATGGGCAGGAAGGGGGGGAGGGGGAGGGGCAGGGTGGAGGTTGCTAAAAAGCGGCATATGGATAATTGCAGGTAAGTAAACAATTTAATTAATAAAACAAATTTTGTAGCGCACCTTGCATCACAAAATGCGATGCAGTGCGAGCTACAAAATTTGTTTTAATATATTTTTTATAAAGTCATAAAGTCTGCCATTGACATTAAGGATGTGTGGTCCAATAATACCCTTGAATGTCAGGTAGGGCAATACTACTGTTATATTGGTTACACTGGAGTATGGTCAGCGCTATCTGGGGGGTTTGCCATCCCACAGAAATG
Organism: Lissotriton vulgaris; assembly: GCF_964263255.1. Taxonomy (NCBI): domain Eukaryota; kingdom Metazoa; phylum Chordata; class Amphibia; order Caudata; family Salamandridae; genus Lissotriton; species Lissotriton vulgaris. The sequence continues at coordinate 260,578,701 of NC_141695.1, forward strand.
CATGCAGGTCCCCATTTATTGCCATGAATATATCAGGAGTGAACGGGTAGTAAGTATGTTGAAGGACAGACAGTAGATTCGGTAACGCTATCATCTTGACTATCGCTGCTCTTCCTATTAATGTGAGTGGGAGTCCTCTCCATTTGCTATTTCCTCCCAACAATTACGAATAATTCTTCCCATGTTGCATTCACGGCATGTCTCTTGGTGAAGGGTCTGAAACATATCCACAATTTTAATCCCAGAGTGTGCATACTAGTTGCTGTCGAAGAGGGAGGGCAAGGTTTTACCCCTTCGGGAAGTAAAGAAGTGATTTATTCTACTTTACCCAGCATCCAGAATGCCTCTCGTATTTGTCAAGTTCCTGGAATAGTAGAGGGAGAGTTGATGTGGGGCTGGTGACGTAAAGCAGAACTACATCAGCGTAGAGAGATACACCGCCCCTGTCTAGGGCCTCTTCGCCCAGTACACAGTAACCTCAGATCCCTGGGTGGTGGCGGACCCTTCATGCTAATCATTCTATTGTGAGGGCAAAGAGGAAGGTTCAGGGACTGGCAAGTGGATGCAGTACCAGACTGCACACAGGCTCTGCAATGGCAGACCTGAGACACACTTTACAAGTTGCTCTGGTGTGTGGCACAATCAGTGCTGCAAGCCCACCAGCAGCATTTGGTTTACAAGCCCTGGGAACACGTAGTGCACTGTACTAGGTTCTGACAAGTAAACCAAACAAGCCAATCATGGAGTCACTAATCCATTCATCAATTTACTATAGGGAACACTTGCACTGTGGCTCTGAACAGCAGTGACACAGTGCCCAATAGCATCTGAAAGCAGCAAAAACATAAGAGGCAACAGCAAAAAAATAGAAGGGAGACCCACACCAATGGTGCCAGGTCTAACATGGAGCAGGGGAGATAGCGGACATGCCTGTTGCATCCTCGACCGATAGCAAATTCAGGGGACATCACCCTTACTGTTTTTCAGTTTTCAAACTGAATGGACAGCAGTGTGTTTGGGTTTATCTGACCACTTCTCCTACCTCCTCCCAAACCAACCTCTTTTGGGCACACCAGGATCAAAGTAAAAACACCCCTTTTAGGCAGATGTGACCTTCTACAACCGGGGGAAATGGCTCCTTTCCATCTGTGGAATTTATATCCTGTGTTGCAGATCCCTTTGAACTGATAGCTGTCAAAGATAAAGGACAGTGCCAGGCCAAAAGACCTTTTTTAAGTAGTTTTTTGATCAGTATCAAATTTTCATTGATAGGTTGTTGCAAAAACTTTAGTCAGTAATAGGGAAACAAGCAGTTTTCGAAACAGAACTCTGATCAGAGTCACATTTCTGTCAAAAAGAGGCACTGGAGAGAAACAAAAAGCTACTGTTCTGGAAAAGCTATGATCAGTTGGAGTGAAGCACCGCTCTCTTTAACTTATTAATTGCAGATGTTCATACACAGAAATGGTATTAATATCACACAGGCCAAACTGGTTTTCTTAAAAACAGAAAAGATACAGCATTATACAAGTCAACCTTGCTATACATTAAATAAAAATCCATATTAACTAATGATATTTACTTTTGCTTATTACTTATATTCTTTCTTATATTTCTCCCTGTCAGAGAAATAGTTTTTTGAAAGTGCACTTGTTTAAATGTACATAGTTTCTTATCTAAAACAGCATGAAGGCTCTTGTTGCCCTATTTATATTCATAAGTGTCCAAGTAACATTTTAGATGTCAGAACTTTAGAGTTGGACCTTATTTTACAATCCACGGTCACAACTGACTATCCTTTGTTATCTTTAGAATTCCTGTTCTTGTTTCAACAATCAAATTTGGCCTGTTGGATTGCATAGGTGCTCCTCAGCTCATATGAGGTTTTACTCCTGATGTGAGTAGTGAATGTTATTGCTGCATTTATTGGGGTTTTGATATGTAAGTGGCTTACATCTGAACCCACATGAACCCAACAACTACAGATAGAAAGGGTAGCATTTGCCCAGACGTCACAATAGTTTGAAAAGAACTTTCCGACTTCCACGCAGGAAGAAGCACATAATCTGCCCTCATCGCCATCTGGGATGACTTTAAAAACATAGTGGACTGGAACAGGGTTGCTGCACTACTTCTCTTTGACCTCTCAGCTGCCTTCTACACAGTTGACCATGACACTTTAATCCAAAGACTCTATGAAACCGGAATAGAGGGTGTTGAGCTTCACTGGATCACATCCTATCTTCAAAACAGAACGTATGTTATACTCCCCCTTTCTCATCCAAACCGTACTTCACAAAGCAGGAGCCCTCAAAGCTCTATCATCTTTCTCATGCTTTTCAACATCTACATGAAGTCATTACCGGCAATGATCAATGAATTTCAGCTCACATGCTATAACTATGCAAACCGAACAAAAATCATTGGCAACTTAAAATTCTTGAGTTGCCTCATAGCCATTGAACAGTGGATCACATGGAGGCATCTGAAATTGTATCCTTTCAAAACTGAAATACTCACATGTGGTGTTTGGAAAAATTTTGACCCATTCTGTGCCTGGCCTGACGATCTGGAACCACTTCCTAAAGTATCTAAGGAAGTAAGCAACCTTGGAATTACCATAGACTCCAACTTATCAATGAATGCTCAAGTAGACAAATTAGCAAGATCAAGCTTCATTACAATTTCAGCTCACTTGCTATAACTATGCAAACAGAACAAAAATCATTGGCAACTTGAAAATCTTGAGTTGCCTCATAGCCATTGAACAGTGGATCACATGGAGGCATCTCAAATTGTATGCTTTCAAAACTGAAATACTCACATGTGGTGTTTGGAAAAATTATGACCAATTCTGTGCCTGGCCTGACGATCTGGAACCACTTCCTAAAGTATCTAAGGAAGTAAGAAACCTTGGAATTACCATAGACTCCAACTTATCAATGAATGCTCAAGTGGACAAATTAGCAAGATCAAGCTTCATTACAATGAAAACTGCAACTCATCTTCCCCCACCTAGTATTTCCACGCCAGGTCCAAGCTACTATCTCTCTTGTACAGTCTAAACTGGATTATGCCAAGGGCCTTGATCCAGAGTTTTGGAACAACTTCTGCCACCGGGACCCAAATTAATACCTAACAGTTCTTCCACGTTGCATGAGTTTAAACCAATTTTACTAATTTGCTCATTATTTATTACTCTTCTTTCTGCTCCAATGAACCTTTGCTAGTGGTCAGGGATTGGGAAAATATCAGAATTCTAAAGAAATATCATAAAGAATAATCATTAAATATAACTAAATAAATTACACTAATTAAGACAAGCTCTGTTTATAAGTCAACGTACTTTGTCTAAATAATGTGATTGCTCATCAAGTACAATACAGCTCGAATCATAGATCACCACACAAGAGAACAATAATGAAATAAATCATGGTTATACATCTCAAATGTCAGCTCAATGAGAGAGTGGATAGGCGTAGAGACAAAAGGATAAAGACATTTGCATGCAAGATTTTATGAAAATTCTGAATATTATACTAACCGATCACGCAAAGTACTAGAAATCTGAAAAGCTACCCTCTAGCTATGAGAGTAAGCTGGGCATTCCCAAGAAGAATTGAGGAACAAAGTCAAAGGGTCAGGTTCAGCAGAACAACAGTCAGCCAATAAGTTTAGGAAACCGCAACACAGCTCTCTCCTCTTGCAAAGTAAGAAGAAATGCACCCTAACCCCACCTTCTTACTACTAATAGTTATACCCTATATTCACTTAAGGTCCAACCCCTCATATATCATCACATATTGAATTGTTAACCCTCAATGGTTCAAAATAAGGAGTGTCTAATCACACCACTTTTGATGTGCCTACATTTTCAACAGTTCCTTTGTCTTTGACAGTTCACTTCCTCAATCTTCAGCAGAGGAAGTTCAGATACCACTTTTCCACGGCTTGTAAATTTCTCCATCTCACCAATGTATCAATCCTGCAGTACAAGTATCCACATACTCCGCTCAGCAAGGTAGTTCCATTCATAATGATAATTGTTTCCTCCACGCAACCTTGGCCATCATCAGTAACTCACAAAGGGCAGATTACATATTTTTTATTTCTAAATTCTAGTAAGCAAATTAAATCTAAAAAGACTCTGGAGGCCTTCTCTGCAGAGCAGTAAATTGCGCTCTTAGAAAAACAAATACAAGTGTGAACATCATTGTTATTTTATAAAACTCTACTATTAAATGCTCTATGAATGCTTTTCCTTGCATTTTCGTATGCACTGCACGTTTTTTTCAAATAGTTAGTGAAAAGAAACTTCCAGCTTTTGGCTGTTATTTCTTGCATTAATTGTGTGCATTTGCGGCCTACACTAACTCCCCAGCACCCACCTCCGCAGTTTTCATTCTTTCCCCTTTTTAGTTTTGCATTGTTAATCTTCACAGCATTTTGTTAATAATTCACACAATGAGGAGTTCAATCCGAGCAGGTTTTATTTCGCGAAAACACTGCTCCATCAGCCTCTACCACAGATCATCTTTATCAACTATGAAAAGACTTCAAAGAATTCAGAACTCTGCTGTAGACTACTACTACATGTAAAGCCACAAGCCCACATCAGCCCTACCTTGAGGGCCCTACATAGATTACTACTTGCCAGAAGATCCACCTTCAAGCTCCTTTGAACATCCACAAAGCAGTACATGGAACAGGATCACTTTTAAGCAGGAATAAAATCACCAATATATACAACAAAGGAACTTCCCCTCCAGATTGTCACTTCACCTCAGAACCCTAGCATAGAAGGAAAGAAAACATGGGTGGTACATCTTTCTCTGCTCAATCATTCAAACTATGGAATCAATTACCCCCAAACATACGATCCATGTATAACTATCGTATATTCAGAAGACTACTCAAGAGCTGGCTCTTTCCTATATAACCACTGTTAGATCTAACAGCCTTGGGGTGGTCTTACCCCCACATATTTTGCCTACTTGCCTCATATTGTTGCTGATTCTTTTTGTTGGCTTTAGAACACTTTAACGCTGCCAAGCTGCGCTAAAGGGCATGTGCTTCTCCCCTAAAACATGGTTTCATTGATGTGTCCACAAGTGGCACATTTATTTTACCTAGAATTCCCTATTACAGTGCACTACATATGCCTAGGGCCTGTAAATTAAATATTACTAGTGAGCCTGCAGCACTGATTGTGCCATTTACACAATTAACACCTTGATCATGTCTCAGGCCTGCTACTGCAAAGCCTGGTTGTGCAGTTTACACAGTCATAATGACTTGGCATTTCCAACCCTTTGCCAAGCCTTGAACACCCCTTTTATTACACATAAGTCACCCTAAGGTAGGCCCCAGGTAGCCCATAGGGTAGGGTGCTATGCAACTGGAAGGATGGACTTGCGTGTTTAGGTTTTACATATTGTGGCAGTGAAAAACTCCCAAACTTGTTTTTCAATACTGAGAGACCTACACCTTTCATAGGTTAACATTAGGGATTTCTTATTACATTTAATAGGCTGTAATTCCTAATTGAGAGAAGGTATACATATCATGTTTAGTACTATGTGATGGTAATGACAACTCCTGTTTAATGGTAAAGTTGGAGTTGGAGTTACCATTCTGAGAATGCCACTTTTAGAAAGTTGGACATTTTTCTGCTCTTAGCCATTTGGTGTCTGCTGCATTTCTCTGATCACTGGCTGGGCTGGGTGACAGTTCACTTTGGGTATTCCATTTAGAGAGTCCCACACAAAGGAAGGCTGGGTGTGATTTAATGCATCTTTCTGGGAGGATGGGATGGAAGAGCTCGGCATAGACACAAACTTACTCCTGAAAAGGTTGGGCTTTGCCTAAACACAAAGGGCTACATATCCCTGTAGTGAATTTCGCCCGCTCCTGGTACAAAAATGTCTTACTTTATACTCCCAAATAAAAGTTTAGCAACCCTTAGCAGAGGCATTTGGTAAAGCAAGAAAACACCTGGAAAGGGGCTTCATACTCACCAAATGAGGCACATCAAGAGACAGTTTTCAGAATAGAGCATGGGTTTTATTAGAGCGCAACTCTCTAAAAGAAAGGCTTTCCCAGATGTTAAAGAAATCAACATGTAAATGTAAATATACTTATATATATGTGCAAGCAAAAAATAATGAAACACTCACAAAATAATCAAATAATGCATGGGATAAAACACAAGCATATAATTTTGGTAAAACACATGCAGATAATAAACATGTGCAAGTCAGATAATAATGAAACATTCACTAGTGAAATGCAAGGGAGAAAAACTTAAGCAGATAATAACAATGGACATCCAATGCAAGAAACAAGCACTGACAAATGCAAGAAATAAAATGTAATAAATAAGCACTTTCAAATGAAAGACACAAATATAAAGAGCTTGTATACACAGAATAGACGCAAATAAAATATACACAAAAAATACATCAAATAATGCCAATGAGCAAGAATATTTCAATACCAATAATCAGAGAAAATACCTCACCGCTACAATATCTTCATCTTAGCCTACACAAGACTGGGGAATCTTAAATTACAGTCTTGGGGTCAAGAGACTCCTTGAGTCGGGAAATACAGTACTGAGGACACACGTTAGTTTCTCAGGAAACAACCTGGTTTCCTAGCCAGGAAACACAAGTTTTATAATATTCTCATTGCATGAAAAGACACCTTCTATATCATGAATCTTACTGGTGCAGGTAAGTTCCTGCAGGCATTCCAAGGCAAAGGATTTCTCACACATTCTCCTCAGCATGTTCTAGCACCTTATCCTAGTGAAGCTTGCAAAAGTAGAAAACATCTTCAAAAGTACAGAAAGCACTGGTAAATCCAATAAAAAGAGGCAAAATCAAGGTATAAGAAAAAGCTGTTTTAATGAAAGGGCATAGTACACTTCTGACTCCAGGCAGCAACAGCAATGGCAAGATTCCAGTTCTAAATGGAATCTTTGTCAACATGTCAGGTGCCAGAATCAAACAAATACAAATGGTTTTAAGGGAAAATAACATACACAATAATGAAAGCATGTAATGTAACACATCTTCCTCCTTTGAAAAAAATTAAGAACAAACACTTAAATATATGGCTACTCTTCTCATATTCCATTCCTTACTATCCTGAGTAACAACTCTGTTGCGATTGATTTTAACAACTTTCAAGGGTCTTCCAAATTAATTTTCGCCTGTAAGCAAAATGCCTGGTTTACGAATTCTGACCCAATCTCCAACAAAATACTGTGGTTGTTCCACATTCATCTTAGCATCATAATATTGTTTACACCTATGTTTTTCTTTCACTCTAAGGGCCACATCCTCTCTATTTACCATAGAATGTACAACATTCTTTTTCTTGAACCACCAGGGGCAGATCTTAGACATAGGCTTCCTCCCTCCCTTTTAACAGTTTGAAAGGAGAAGTTTCAGTAGTAGCATGGGGTGTAATGCAGTACAGCCACAACTTTTCTCTCAATTTATCTTTCCATTCTGAACCAAAATTGCATGCACATAGAATGTTTTGTTTAAAAACTCTATTATACCTCTCCACTTAGCCATTCCCCTGAGATTCGTACAAAGCTGTGGTGATTTGACGAATATTAAAAACTTAAGAAAATCATCCATTTCATGAGATTTCATCTGTACTCCATTGTCTGTAATAAGAACCTTTGGGTAACCTTCACAGGCAAAAACCTCTTTGAAAAACTCAGTCACGTTACTAGTATTGGCATGGGGTACAAGTTTGATCTCAGGCCATTTAGAGTGATAATCAATCATCATTAAAGCAAATCTACACTCATGAGGTAAGAAAGTAAATGTGCCTGTAATGTCAAAACCAATTGTTTGCCATGAAAATTTAGGCTGTTCCACATGTATAAACTGCTAACACAATCAGAGCATTCTCTTACAATTCTGTCCACAAATCTGTCCAAACCAGGGCACCAAAATACTGTCCTGATCAATCTCTTCATGGAAGACATTCCAAGATGACTTTTGTGAGTCTCAGATAATATGTGATCGCGCAGAGATAAAAGTGGAATACATTTCCCTTGCCTGAACACAAGATCCCCTTCCATCTGTAGTTCATTTGAGATCTTCCAGAAAGTAAATAAATCTGCAGATACTTCACTCTTAGGAGGCCAACCTATTCATATATTCAATGACCTTAAGAATTAAATCATCTCCTTCCATAGCACTTCTCCACATAGCTTCAGAAATAAAATTTCCCTGAAACAACTTCATAAATATTAGCTACAATCTCTTCATCATCACACATTTCATTTAAATCACAAGGCAATCTTGAGAGACAATCAGCTGTAACTTTGTTTTTTCCAAGGAACATAATCCACCATAAAATTATACTCTTGTAAGCAAGCCATTAACCTAGCTATGCAGGAAGTAGCATTGAGACCACCCCCAGGAAATAAAAGTGTTACAAGGGGCTTATGATCTGTCCTTAAAATGAACGTGCTTCCGAAACTTAGTTGCAAAAATGTTCCACCGCCCACACACAAGCTAACAATTCTCTTTTGATAACTGCATAGTGCCTCTCACTGATATTAAGGATACAGGAAGCAAAAGCTACATTCTCTTCCAGGGGATCCTCATCAATAGTCATAAGCATTAGAATATTCCCGCCTATGTGCGGGACCCCGGAAACACTATATTATATGTGCCCCACATATAAATACACATATATATATATATATAAATGATATATATATAAAAAACAAGCAATAGCAGCCAAATCACATTAGAGCTGAAATATGCTGTGAAGAATTTCCACCATACATGAATAATAAGCATTAGAAACAGGAGAAAACAACACCAAAGTTTGTTTAGGAATTGTTTTAATGCCCAGAAAGCTGTAGAAATTCTCAGAACTCACTGGAAGCATAGGAAGCTCCCAGGCTGCATTGCAAACACACAGTCTAACAAGACTGAAAAGCTAACCTGTAGCTAAATAACAAACAACTGACACTGTGCCTTTAAGGCACTCATGACCCCCTGAATCCCATCATGCCTCAGGAGTGGCAGTTAGGTCAGTTGTTCTTTCCGGCTCCTTCAGTGAAGGACCCTGGTTACACAGCTCCACTAATTTTCTGTTTTTTTGCAGAAAAATTGCTTCTTTTTGACAACTTTTACTCTTACTTCGACGTCTTACATCTGGTCAAGTAAGATACTGCTTGTTTTGAGCAGTTTGGGGGGCATTTTACTTCGAGAATGCCTTCTCTATTTGATAAATGTCCTTCTTGTAACAGCAAGAAGGCCAAGACAGACAGCCACGAGGTCTGTATCGTTTGCCTGCCTGAAGACCATGATCCAGACACCTGTCCACATTGTGAGAACCTGTCAGGAAGGACTCTCAAGGACAGGGAGAGAATTCGGATTTATGGCCTGGCTCACAGTGCTTCGAGGGGGAGATCTCCAGTGAAGAAGGGATCCAAGAAGACCCATTCATCTTCAAAGAAGAAGTCTTCACACCCTTCTACCTCAGCGTCGGGCTCGGCGCTGAGAAAAGATCCACAAGAGGGATTTTCCTCTAGGAAGCTGCCGTCGACAGCGGGCTCGCCGTCGGGAGGAAGGCCAGGTACGTCGACGACATCGAAGGCACCGGCGCCATCCTCGAAATCCCCTCCGCCGTCGTCAACCGGGCGGCGATCGGCGTCGAGGAAGGCTACTCCGCCGCCGTCAACCGGGCGACGGTCGGCGTCGAGATCCATTACCCCTCCGCCGTCGTCAACCAGGCGACGACCGGCGTCGAGGGACGTCACCTCGCCGTCGTCAACCAGGCGACGATCGGCGTCAAGAAGGGTGACTCCTCCGCCGTCGACAGTGGCTCGTCGATCGGCGTCGAGGACGCGGTCTCCGTCGGTGCAGCAGCAGCGCTCGGCGTCGAGGGTGCCCAATACCCCTCCGCCATCGTCGCACAGGCATCCGACTTCGAGGCATGGCTCTACGTCGGCGGCTGACCATCGCCGTTCGACGTCGAGGCAAAAAGCTCCGTCGACGACAGGGCGAGACCGTTCGACGTCAAGAGAGAAGCCTCCGTCGGCGACAGGACATCGTCGGTCGACGTCGAGGCTGAGGTCCCCGTCGACGACCGGACACCACCGTTCGACGTCGAGGCAGAAAGCTCCGTCGGCGGTTGCTCATCGCCGCTCAACGTCGAGAGACTACGAACACTCTCAGGGACATTCGAGATCGAGATTGTTTGATCCCCCGACTCCTCGGAAGCGGTCGGCTGCGAGAAGTGAGCGCTCGACGTCGAGGCACTCGGATGCGATCATGGTGACAGAATCTGCTTCTCACCATTCATCTTATCGGTCCTCGGGCTCCTCTACTGCACATTCAAGATCCAGAAGCCCTGTGCACAGGACTCCTGAACGTCGTCCAGATCCTTCTGCGGGGCGCATCAGGCTGTCACCAAGATGGTACAGGTCCTTGGACCATTGGAGAGACGATGGGCCTACCAGGCGTATGCAGGAATATGCCAGCCCACGCCACAGGTCAGCTCTCCAGAACCTGGTGGAGGAGATGGACAAGCGTAGCCCTCCCAGGCGCTCAACGCCTGTGACGCTACCCACCAAGGCATCAAGGAGGTCCCGTTCGCCTACAAGGGAAGTTAGGCGGGATGGTCGGGGAAGATCTAAATCGCCTACAAAGGATCATAGACTGGATGGTCGGAAAACCTCTGTCCCTCCCCGGGGCAGATCTCCTGTGTGGTCGCCGACCAGATCTCCCAGGGCGTCCCGTTCCCCTAGAAGAGACCATCGTACAAGAGATCGGGTCAGGTCTCGCTCTCCTAGACGGGAGGAGCGTTCCAGGAAGTCGAAGGAGCGGAGACGCAGTTCTCACCATCGACATAGACGTACCCCGTCTACCTCTTCCACTTCATCTACCAGATCCTCAAAGAGGGACTACTCACCGACTTTGACGGACAGTCCAACGTCCAGGTCCTCCCCTGTGGATGATATTGGCACGTACCTGGACGTTCTGCAGAGAGGTGCGCTTAAACTGAACATCGAAATGTCTGTCCCTCAAGTGACGACGACGGTCATTTTCGAAACCTTGCACAAAAAGGCCATCTCCAGACCTCTGCTGCCCTTGGTTCCGGGGATTATGGACCCTGTCAAGGAAGTTTTCCTAACCCCAGCAGCAATCAGAGCAGTGCCAGCATGCATTACAAAGAAGTACAAACCGGCGGCTTCTGACCCGGTGTTTGTGAAGTCTGACCCTCCGGCGGACTCTGTCATCGTGGCAGCGGCGAAGAAGACACATGCGGTTGCTGGTTCATCTTCAGTCCCACCTGATAAGGACAGCAAGACCCAAGACTCCTGGGGTCGGAAGGTTTGCAACTCTGCTGCTTCCACTCTTAAGGTCGCCAGTGCAGCTGCGCTACTGGGTCGGTATGACAGAGCCTTATGGGACTCGATGGAGAGATTCAAAGCCAAGCTGCCGAAAGAGGACCAGCAGGACTTTGAGGAAACTGTTACGGAGGGGTGTCTGGTGGCTAACCAGATGATCAGCACAGCCGCGGATGGGGCGGTGCTTGCGGCTCATTCCTATTCCCATGTAGTTTGTGCCAGAAGATCGGCCTGGTTGCGCCTTACAGGGCTGAAACCGGATGCCCAGCATCGAATTCTGAATCTCCCCTTTTCGGGTTCCGCCCTCTTCGGGGAACACGCGGACGAGGAGATGACACGAATGAAGACTGAGCTAGACACGGTGAAAGCGGTGGGCTTGGAGAAGAAGAAGGAATTCAAGCGCCGCTTCAAGTCCAGCAGGGGGAGAGGGGCCCAACAGAGGGTTCAAACCCCTCAGTGGTCCCAGAACAAAGCTCAGGGAAAACCCCAGTTTCGTGGTAGGCCCAGCAGGGGCAGAGGGGGCCACCAGCAGTCCTCCAGCGCCCCGAGAGGTGGAAAGGCCTGAACAGTGGCTTCCTCTGACACCGTTGCCCACTCCAGTGGGAGGAAGTGCTTCACAACCCCTGGAAGAGTGGGTCAGCATCACAAGAGATCAGTGGGTGCTGAATATACTGCGAAATGGATACAGGATACGTTTCCGTGCTCTTCCAAAGAGCATCCCTCCGAAGAGCTCTTGCCCTCACCAACTGAGCTTGCTCCGACGAGAGGTAACGATCCTGCTGCTGAAAAGAGCAATAGAAGAAGTTCCTCGCGCTCTAAGAGGCAAAGGAGTTTACTCCAGATATTTCCTTGTCCCCAAAAAAGATCAGGAGGACAAGTTCAGACCCATACTCGACCTACGACTCCTAAACAAGGTTATCGTCAAGGAAAAGTTCCGTATGTTGGCGCTTCACCAAATATGTCCTCATCTACAAGCCGGAGATTGGATGTGTTCGGTGGATCTACAAGATGCGTACTTTCACATCCCGATTGCGCAGCAACATCGAAAGTACCTGAGGTTTGTCGTGGGACACAAACACTACCAGTACAAGGTGTTACCCTTCGGTCTCAAGTCCGCACCACGAGTCTTCACCAAATGCATGGCAGTGGTGGCGGCTTTTCTTCACAAGAAGGGTCTCTTCGTTTACCCATATCTAGACGACTGGCTCCTGAAGGGTCCATCTCCGGTACGGGTAACACAAGATCTGCATCTGTGCCTGCAACAGCTTCACAGGCTCGGCCTCCATGTGAACCTGGAGAAGTCAGTCCTGCGGCCTACGCAATCCATCCACTACCTAGGCTCCGTTCTGGACACAAGCGTGGGAAGAGCGTTTCCTTCGGAGGAGAGACTTTCTTCCATGAACCTGAAGTGCGGGATTCTGCTAGAGTCTCGACCTCCAACAGCACGACAGGTGGCGTCTCTGCTGGGTTCCATGGCGTCCTGCATTTTTCTCATCCCACACGCCAGGCTGAGAATGCGTCCTCTGCAACAGGCCCTGGAGGATCAATGGGACCAGGCAACAGGTCGTTGGGAGGACCATATCCATCTTTCCCAGGCGACAAAAGAGTCCGTCAGATGGTGGACTCGGGGACACAATGTGATGGTGGGAGTGCCGTTTCATCAACCCATTCCGTCCCTATCTATAGTGACAGATGCCTCCCTGCACGGCTGGGGAGCACACATGGGTCCGCTTCAGATTCAAGGCCGGTGGTCTGCGCAGGAGCAGACATACCACATCAACATGCTGGAGCTCAGAGCGGTATTCCTGGCTCTCAAAGCTTTCCTGCCAGCGATCACATCCAACTCAGTCCTGGTTCAGACGGACAATACGACAACCATGTTCTATCTGAACAAACAAGGAGGCACAAAATCTCGCCCACTGTCTCGACCGGCTCAGACGATATGGCATTGGCTCCTCGCTCGAGGTCTCACAGTGGTGGCGGTGCATCTTCCGGGCGAGTTGAACGTCAAAGCAGACGCACTCAGCAGGCACTTCGAAGATCAGCCAGACTGGGTGCTACACGACGGAGTAGTGGAAGAGCTTTTTCGTTGCTGGGGGCGTCCGTCCATAGACTTGTTTGCAGACGACGAAAACGCCAAGTGCCACGCCTTCGCGTCCAGGTTCCACAGGCCGGGGACGCAGGGGAACGCTCTTCTGTTGGATTGGGCAGGGATGTTTGCGTACGCGTTTCCTCCCCTAGCGCTGATCCCGAGGATGGTTTCCAAGCTCCTCAGGACGAACATGGAGATGATCCTGATTGCTCCAGACTGGCCTCGGCAGTGGTGGTATCCGGACCTTCTACATCTGTCTGTGTGTCCACACAAACGACTCCCTTGCAGACCGGACCTGTTGAGCAAAATGAACGGGAGGATAATGCATCCCAACCTCCCATCATTGAACCTAACGGCATGGCTCCTGAGGTCCTGCAATACGGACATTTGAACCTGCCTCCAGACTGCATGAGCATTTTGAGGGAGGCTAAGAGGCCGTCCACGAGAGCATCCTATGCCTTCAAGTGGAAAAGGTTTTACTTGTGGTGTAGGGATCATCATTTGGATCCTGTCAAGGGGCAGGAGGACGTCATCTTACCGTACCTCCTTTCCCTCGCTACAGCTGGTTTGAAGTACGCTTCCATTAGAGTACATTTGTCAGCTATTGTGGCCTATAGGAAGTCCCCTGACCAGGTGTCTTTCTTTCAGGTTCCGGTGGTCAAGGATTTCCTTCAGGGTTTGAAGAAAGTGTATCCCCCTGTGAGAAATCCTTCTCCTCCGTGGGAATTAAACCTGGTTCTATCTAGGTTAATGTCTCCACCTTTCGAGCCCATCCACAAAGCTTCCTTACAACATCTCTCTTGGAAGGCAGCTTTTTTGGTGGCAATTACCTCTGCACGCAGAGTCAGTGAGATACAGGCGCTCTGTGCAAAGGAACCTTATACGGTATTCCACCATAACAGGGTGGTTCTGAGGGCTCACCCTTCTTTCTTGCCTAAGGTCATCTCTGATTTTCATATAAATCAGTCTATTTCCCTCCCTTCTTTTTTTCCAAATCCGACGACCCCGGCCGAGCGGTCACTTCACTCCTTAGATCTTAAAAGGGTGCTGAAGTTTTATTTGGATAAGACTAAAGGGATTAGGAAAACGGACCAACTGTTTGTGAACTATGGGGCAATGAGAACTGGCTTTCCAGCGGCAAAGAGGTCCATTTCCAGGTGGATTGTCTCTTGCATTAAGTTGGCCTATCAGCTAGCAGGAAAACCTTTGTTGATGTCTCCCAAAGCGCATTCCATTAGAGGGAAGGCGGCTACAGTGGCTTTCTTGCATGACGTTCCCATGTCAGAAATATGCAAGGCCGCGACCTGGAAATCAGTGCATACCTTTACGAGGCATTACTGTCTCGACTCTGATTCCAGGACTGACACTCAAGTTGGGCAAGCCTCCTTGAGGAATCTGTTTGGGTAGTCTGTTTTGTCTACTCACGCTTATTGATGAGATTTCTGTCTTATCTTTCCTTTGCCCGCAGGGATGAGGAGAGGCTCGCTATTCTATTCTAATGCTTACGACTATTGATGAGGATCCCCTGGAAGAGAAGGATTAGTTACTTACCTGTAATCCTAGTTCTCTTCCAGGGGTATCCTCATCAAAGTCATAAGCAACCCTCCCGCCTCCCCGGGCAAAGGATACTCTTTTATAAGGAGATATTGTTAACCTATGTGTTATTGGGTTTGGTTTTCAGTCTCTGAAAAGAACAACTGACCTAACTGCCACTCCTGAGGCATGATGGGATTCAGGGGGTCATGAGTGCCTTAAAGGCACAGTGTCAGTTTTTTGTTATTTAGCTACAGGTTAGCTTTTCAGTCTTGTTAGACTGTGTGTTTGCAATGCAGCCTGGGAGCTTCCTATGCTTCCAGTGAGTTCTGAGAATTTCTACTGCTTTCTGAGCATTAAAACAATTCCTAAACAAACTTTGGTGTTGTTTTCTCCTGTTTCTAATGCTTATTATTCATGTATGGTGGAAATTCTTCACAGCATATTTCAGCTCTAATGTGATTTGGCTGCTATTGCTTGTTTTTTATATATATATTATTTATATATATATGTGTATTTATATGTGGGGCACATATAATATAGTGTTTCCGGGGTCCCGCACATAGGCGGGAATATTCTAATGCTTATGACTTTGATGAGGATACCCCTGGAAGAGAACTAGGATTACAGGTAAGTAACTAATCCTTCCACTCTTCTGTTCCAGTTCGCTGAGACAAAACCCCACCCAAACCATATAAACTAGCATCCACAGTGACTATGCACATCTTATTCATACAATATGGTTTTAAAGTGGGTGCAGTTACCATGTTAGCCTTGATGCTTTTGAAAGCCTTTTGCTGTCTTTCTTCCCACACAAATTAAAAAAAAGTTCTAGTAAGCTCTCTCAAAGGTTCCATTTTGGATGCAAAGTTCTTAATAAATTTGCTGTAATATTCACAGAGACCTGAGAAAGAAAGGAATTTATCTTTAGAATCTGGAGCAGGGGCTTTAAAGACAGCTGCAATAAAAGATGTTTTGGGTACTACTCCTTCTTTAGACAATGTGTGTCTCAAATATTCTACTGAGTCTTGATACAATTTGCACTTATACCTTTTGGGAGTGAGACCATGTTTTTTCAAGAGATTACACACATTTCTAAGATGATCAGAATATACAACTTTATCACATGAAAATATGAGAATATCATCCTGAAAGCATTTTACAAATGAGCCCATCCCTTTGAAAAGATGGCACATCGATCTTTGAAAAACCGAGGATTCTCTTGAATTGAAATAAGCCCTAAGGAGTGATAACAGCAGTTATGTGATGTGACTCTTCAGCAAGTTCTATTTGGTGGTATGCGGAACAAAGATCGAGAGTAGAGAAAATGGTAGCACCACCAAGCATGCTCATGACTTCATTAATATTCAGAAAAGGATGACAGTCCTCCAAAATATTAGCATTTAAAGCTCTGAGGTCAATACATAGACTCAGTGATTTGTCAGGTTTTCGTGCTAAAATATTTGGAGGAGCCAGTTCTGACGGTTCTACTTTCTCAATGACTCCTCCTTCTAGCATTTCTTTTAGGACATCTCCCAACTCTTCCCTCGCATTAATAGAAAAAACTTGAGGAAACTCCTCTGTAATTTGTTTTCCAGGAAACTCTTCTTCAACTAATTTTCCACCAGTATTATCTTCTACAATTAAAACAGGTTCTTTTTTATGAGGATTTAGTATCATACCTAACCTCTACTGGTCTCTCCAACCTAAAACATTTACACCCTTCTTCGCTACATACAATTTTATTAAACCCATCCTACCTTTGAATGAAACATCAGAAGCCACATATCCCATGAGATCGATGATAGAACCATCAACACTTTGGATAATGACATCCAGATATAGTAAAAAGCTGGTTTAATGAAAGGGCACAGTACACTTCTGACTCCTGGCAGCAACAGCAATGGCAAGATTCCAATTCTGAATGGAATCTTTGCCACCATGTCAGGTGCCAGAATCAAACAAATACAAAATGTTTAAAGGGGAAATAACATACAAAATAATGAAAGCATGTAATGTAACAGCACCCTCAAAGAGGAAAAAAATCTTGAACGCGGATAACCTAAATAACAGTAAGTAACCTGGGGGCCTGCTTGTGTGTGTGCAGAACTCAAGCCGACAGAATCAGAATTCAAGATGAAGTTTAGGGCACGTTAAACCCCATAGGTAAAACTTAATTTTAAAATGTACACCATAATGCACATTAGCGCACTACTGTGTAAAGCACTACACATTCCTCTCTCTCATGCTTTCAGACACACATCCCACACGTTCTGCTTCATGCAAGGCTGAACAAATGATGTTGTACATTAAAAAAAGAAGAAATTAAAACACATAGAGTCAATTAAAACAATGGT
Organism: Lissotriton vulgaris; assembly: GCF_964263255.1. Lineage (NCBI taxonomy): Eukaryota > Metazoa > Chordata > Amphibia > Caudata > Salamandridae > Lissotriton > Lissotriton vulgaris. The sequence goes on from NC_141695.1 coordinate 260,596,078, forward strand.
AGTCAAAGGTCATCACGTGATACCACTACATATGAGTGCATGTAGCTCTACAGGTATGCACTCTAGTTTCAATATTGTGACATGACACCATGTTTAAAGAATCTGTTTCATCTGAGGTGTTTACTAAGTATTTATTAATGACAAGCTTGCCTGGCGCACAACTATGTTTGCTTTTTGGTTGTCAGATCCAGAAGTTATGCCGTAGGTTTCAGAGTTGTTATATCCATTTTATGCTTTAGCAGAAACAGATCACACATTTCGACACATTGTGAGTTTATTGTCTGGTTCTTTTAGTTTGGGTTCTTTGCATTCAGTGTGCTTTTACACAATGCACAGCATTAAAAGCTTTCTGTATGTTGGTTTAAAATACTTTTTGTTTAAACTGAGTACTAATGCAGTGGCATAATTATTTATAGGGCTCCCTGTTTTATGGAATTTATTCTTTTGCCATTTCCATCTGTATTTATCGATATTTATTTTTGATAATTTTATCTGTATTTATCCATATTTATTTTGGGTTTTGCGCACAAATTAAGCTGAAATTAGTATATTTCCACATTTATTGAACCCATAAATATCCACTCATGTTTGAATGTCTGCCAGGTTTCAATGCTGTGGACACCTGCAGAAGACAAATCAGTGCACTTATATGAAAATATGTAAATGTCAGTATCACCCTTGTGCAAATCAACTGCCGTTGAAGCCTCCTTTCTAAAATGCCTTTATTTTTTAACCCCCTTAACTATCAATCCATACATCTATTGGCCTGGCAGTCATGGCAGTCAGTATTTAGAATTACTCAAAAAGCAACCCAATTTATGTTTTCATCCACATTTAAAAATGAAAATACAGGCAAAAAAAGAATGATTTCTGTCTGTATTTATCTGTAAAAATGGAAAACAGGGAGCCTTAATTATTCATATATGCTTGGGTGCTGATCTTTGTGCACGTATTTCATGATTGCATGTTGTTATTTGTGTTCATGGTTATGAAATAATTGATGGTTTCGGATGGGTCTTTCTTTATACTATAGTTATTCCTGTCAAAGGGATTTTGCCCTTAATGGATTGTGTGAATAAATATATGGTTACCTAGGATGAAAAGTGTAATCCGACATTCTACAAAAATAAGCCTCGATGGTTTATTTTTGTCCATGGGAAATTGGAATCATGTAGCCTCTGGTTGAACCTTAAAATGAAGAAATTGGAATAAAAAATAGATTACTATGGCTTACCTGGATTAAATTGTGTGAGTAAGTGCCATCTTTCTTGCATTGGTATGCCCCCACTTTTTGCTGAACTGCTGGTGTGCTTTGACCGAGTGTGCCCTGGGCTCCTGCCAACCAGGTACCCAGGGCCTGTGTTCCTTCCCTAAAGCTGTATTGAAACAAACCCAATTGGAATCTCTGGCCACCTATTAGCCCCTAGTAAATGGTACCCTAGGTGCCCAGGGCCTGGCGACCAGAGAAGATCCCTAAGGGCTGCAGCACTTATCGTGCCACCCTTAGGGGCCCTGTGCCCTGATACCCACACACTGCCTTTGCAGGCGGAGTGTCTAGGCACAGAACTAAACAGAGAGTCAACATGGCAAACATCCCTGTGTGCCATGCCCACAGAACCCACTGCCCTGGCATACTTCAGTCACCCCTCTAGATGGGTGCCCTATGCCAGTGGTGTGGGCACAGGTGCATGAGCCCTGTGGCCCTACAGTACCCAGAGTAAATCCTGGGCATTGTAAGTGCAGTGATGCCATTAAGAATATATGGTGATGTCATTACGAACTCCACAGCACCATAATGGCTACACTGAAGACTGACAAGGTTGGTATCAAACTTCTCAGCACATTAAACCCACACTGATGCCAGTGTGGGATTTAAAGTAAAATGCACCAGAGGGCATCTTAGAGATGCCCCCTGAAAACCTAACCTACAATCCATGTCTGGTCTGAGTGGCTGCAGAGGCTGCCACACAGCAGACCTGTTGCTGGACCCCTGGGTGGAGAGCCCCCCGCTCTCCTCGGCATGCAACAATGCACATCCTGGGTGAGGTGCTAGGACTCCTTCCCCTGGATGGGCAGGGGGAAGCTTCAAAGGCATGCCACCTCTGTGAGCTCAGCAACTGGCCCCCACCAGTTCCAACCCCCACTCTGGTGGGAAGACTGGCGGGAAACCCAACATCAGGAAGGGGAGTGTGCCAGCCTGTGCCAACCCCACACCTCAGGCGGGAGAGACGAGGTGAAGCACGACCTCGGGCTCTGTCTATCCTGAAGATGGGGAGCCCTGCCCAATCACAGCTAGGCTCCTGCCCCCCTCCCCTACCTGTAACACCCCTAAATGTAGTATTTAGGGGCACCCTGAACCTTCCTTCCTCAGATCCAGATAAGAAAAGAAGAAGGAAGATCAAGAAGAAGAAGACCCGCAGTGCAGCTGCTAACAACAGGACGAAACCCACTGACTTGGCCCCAGCCTTACCGGCATGTCAATCCTGGAACCTGCTCCTGCTTAATCCTGGCGACTGCTGTGAACAGCAACCTTGGGACACCCGGTGGACTTGCCTGCCTTGACCCTCTTAAAGATTGGGACTCCCATAAGCAGAGGCTCTGCTTCAACCCCAACCCCCGGTGCCAGCCAGGAAGCTCAAGACAGGACGCGAGCAGCTTGATCACCATAGCTGCAGCTAGCTGCTTTACTTTTTAATCACTTGCACCTTATTTTTAAAACTGTTGCCTGTTAAGACGATTTGCTGCTCTTACCTGTATTGAACGCGCATTACTCCCCGAAGCCCTGTTCCGACACGGCTTGTGCCACTTGATCGGAGGGCTAAACCGGGAGCTTTTTCCTCACCTCTCCACTTCCAGCGGATGGTGATGGTAGCACTCCAGTCTCTGGTGGGCCCTAGAGTACATAGGGCACAGAGCAAGCGCAAGCGCAGCAGATGCGCGCTGCGGGCGCACTGGCGGTTCGCCGAAGGCGCCCCAAAGGTAAGCCCGTCTGCGCCCGTCTGCACCCGTCTGTGCCTGGACCGGGCCCAGGGCCACACCCCCTGGTGCTACAGACCCAGCCGTCAAGAGATGTTATTCTCGCACAGCCCTACTTAACCTGCGCTCTCCAGCCAAATGTTCAGGTACTCATTTCACCTTTTTACGAAAACTTCTACCTCCCTAAAACCAGCGCACGCTGCCATTTTAAATTCACACTGTATTAAAACCACACACCAATCACCCCTTGACGTCTGCCAATAAACAAAAAAGGACCAAAGTTGCAGCAGCACTCATCAATGCAAGGTCTTTAAGCAAACACAAAGAAGAAATCGCAGAATTGATCAACTCCCACCAACTTGACCTTCTTTTCATCACTGAAACGTGGACCAACCCTTCATCAGAGCCTAACTTGTTAGTTGCTGTCCCAGAAGGCTATATTATTCTCAAGCAAGATAGAGCCATGAAAATAGCTGGTGGAATCGCTATAATATACCGCAGCCACCTCAAAACCTCTATAAATTTAGTTCCACTCACTACATGCGAGGCTATTTCCACCGCCTTAGGGCCATCCCAACAGCTTAAGGGCATTTTACTCTACCGTCCACCAGGTAGTAAAACACAATTTTTAGCCACCTTCGCTGACATTGTGGAATCCCTTGCTACTGATAACTCTACCACCATCTTAGGTGACTTTAATTTTCCCTTAGAAAATTTGGAAGACAAAGACACCAATAGTCTCATATCAGACCTAGAATCCCTGGGTCTGACGCAATTGGTCCCCAATAGTACTCATGAAGCTGGCCACACGTTAGATGGTCTGTTTTCTAATGACATAAACATCAAGATAAAAGAGATTTTACCTCTTGCATGGTCAGACCATCATGCTGTGATGTTCGAAATGTCGAAATTTCATTGGACTCCCCTACACACCCAGCCGCCATGCCACGGCACGTGTCCGGCACATTCAAATCAGGGAGAGATCTTGACAATCAACTACTTATGGAAACCTTGTCTCTCACGCAGCCAGATACCCCCAAAGATCCTAACATGGACGCTAAAGAATATACCCATTGGCTCACCACAGCCATGAATAAACTAGTGCCCAAAAAATCTCTCTCTAAAAATTGCAATTCTCCCTCGGCACCTTGGTTCACCAATGATCTCAGACACCAAAAACAGATATGCAGAAACCAAGAACGACACTGGAGAAAGGCCTATTCCACCGAAGAGAAACTACTCTACAAAACTGAACTTGCAATATATAAAAAAATGATTCTTCAAGAAAAAAGTCTATACTACTCCACTCAGATCGAGCAAGCTAAAAACTCCAATAAACAACTCTATCAGGTTGTATTCAAACTCTCCAAACTACCCCCTCAATCAATGCCTGTCCCTTCACAACTGTTCTGTAATAATCTCGCCAGCTAGTTCTTTGACAAAGTTAATAACATAGACACCAATTTCTCTGACAGGAATAAAGATCATTCTCTGCCCCCACAAACCATCCTACCCCAGTCCGCCCAGCCCGCTTTTAGGCAGTTTCAAAAAATCAATGTCACCCAAGTTACTAACGCCACGACTACCATCAAATCAGGCTCAGCCTACGATCACTGTCCTCCACCAACACTTCTATCAGCAGTTGACATTGTAGCCCCCCAACTTACAGAAATCTTAAACTCCATGTTCCGCACAGGGGTTTATCCTACCATCTGGAAAGACACCCTTCTTAAACCCCTTTTGAAAAAACGTCATCTAGACGCCAAAGATACCAATAACTACAGGCCCATTGCCAGCTTGCCTTTTGCGGCAAAACTCATAGAAAAATTGATGAATATACAACTGTCCCAGTACATTGAAGATCATTTCCTATTAGACGATACCCAGTTTGGCTTTCGCAAATATCACAGCACTGAGACGGCACTTATCAAAGCAACTGACGAGATAAGAACCACACTCGATCAAAGAGGGACAGCAGTGCTCATTCTACTTGATCTATCCGCTGCCTTTGACACGGTCGACCACAACATCTTGATCGACTGTGTCAATGCCATAGGCATCCAGGATGAAGCTAAAGATCTTCTCGCCTCCTTTCTCTCTAACAGCACCCAAACGGTTCAACTGGGCAATTTCAGCTCCGCCCAGATGACACTTCCCTGTGGCGTCCCCCAAGGCTCATCCTTAAGTCCTACGCTATTCAATGTCTATGTGACAGACCTAGCGAGAGCCATCAGGGACTGTGGGATGAGCCTAACATCTTACGCGGACGACACCCAGTTGGTCTTAGCCATAAAAAACAACAAAGAGAAAATAGCGGCCAACTTTCAGCATGACATGTTGACTATCAGTAACTAGATGGCAACAAACTGTCCCAAGTTAAATTCCAATAAAACGGAAGTAATGATATTCAGGAAGCTCTGCCCTATTTGGCCCGGAGCCTGGTGGCCCACTGAACTGGGCTCCTCGCCCATACCAGTCACCAAGTTAAAAAAACTGGGAGTACTCCTGGATGATAAACTAACGTTTACTGCTCACGAAAAACTCCATTGTCTCAGCATCTTTCTACAAGCTCAAATCCATAAAGAAGATCCTTCCCTTTCTTCCCCCCAACTCAGGTAAAACACTGGTCACAGCATTTGTCATGTCATCTCTAGACTATTGCAATGGACTCCTTATCAATGCCCAGCACAAAGTTATTCACAAACTGCAGTCTGTACAAAACGCAGCCGCAAGAATGCTTTCAGGCACCCCAAAGTTCAAACCTATCGCCCAAGTGATCAAAGACTACCACTGGCTGGCGGTAAAAAATCGAATAAAATTTAAGGCACTCTGTATAGCCTATAAAGCCTCCCACAAACAAGGGCCTCATTTTCTCCTCAACTCCCTGGCATTCTATGCCCCCAACAGAGCATTATGATCCACGAATGCTCTCCTGATATCTGTACCACGGACTAAAACAGCCTCTTGGGGCGACCGTCGCTTCACTGTTTCAACAGCAAAACTTTGGAACTCCCTGGACATGGACATCAGATCCTGCCCTACTCTCACCATTTTCAGAAGAAAAATAAAAACCTGGTTATTTCACCAATAATTTCTCTTCCATTCCTCTTTTCTGCTTTCCTTCACAGCGCTGAGACGCCCTTGGGCATTTGTTTGAACTTTATACGTTTCATAAATAAATAAATAAATACAAGACCTGCCCACTCTGCACACACCGAGCCCGGCGCTTGCCTGAGTGATCCAAGACCACAAGGACGCCCCCCCCCCCCCCCCGGCAACTGGGACCCGAAGTCCAGTGCCCAAAGACCCTCCTCGACGAATCAGATGACGCCTGCAGCCTCAGAACCAGGGACCCCTCCAACCGCGACCAGCCGAGGGTAAGATTTCCCGACACCCAAAGACACCTCTGCACCGGTGCCCTGCGACCCCCTGTGCCTTCCTTTGGGGTACCTACCTCTTCTCCAGGATCCAAACTTACCTCTTGAAGTGGTGGTCGCACCTGTAGAATCACTGTCCCCGAGTCTGCAGCCTTTGTTTCTTTTTTACCTTTCCTATTGAATAACATTGAGCGCCCGACGGCTCAAAGGCACCCTGTACCCAGCCGCCTGAGTGCCCCTGGCAGCGCTATCCTACTTTCCCATTTGCACTGAGCAAGTGACCAGGAGCCCAGCTCCCACAGCCTCGCGGCCTGCTAGCCAGCAGCCACCAACCGGAGGCCTCCTACCCCTCATTGGATAACATTGGGCCTAACTACCTCTACACCTAGCCGCCCCTGTTCCGCTGAGGGTGAACCAACTGTACCTACCTAACCCTGGGGGACCCCTGAGTCTATGCCCAGAACCCTAACTTTCCCAGCAGAGTACTCACCTGGAAACCGGTAACTCACTTACCTGCGACTGGATAGCATTGACTGGTTTGACTCAAAAAGTTTGAAGTTTTGAAAACTTAAAATGTTCCCATAAAATCAATTGAATTCCGAATTACTCACCTGTGATCAGGAGAGAAGCCAGTACTGCATCTTGTAGCCCAGTACTGAACCGCAAAAGTAATCCTAGTTGGGTTTACTAGTAACTTGAATTTTCTCCATAGGAATCCATTGGGTCTACTTTTGATCAAATGTATTTTATTGAGTTCCACAAAGCAATACCATACATACATTGAAGAAAATGAGTAAAGCTACAGCGCATGTACCCAGGGCGTTACACTTCTCATCCATCTATCTGTTTAATTAGAGGTAACCAGGTGTCCATGTATGCTCGTATGATGGTAGTCAAACCCCGCAATGTCAGCAAGAACTCTTTTCCACCAACCTCCCCAGAAACCCCCACCCGCCCCAACATTCCCCAACTGTATCCAACCCTCGACCCTTACCAACCCTCCCCCACCCTCCCCACTCGGTGTGTTCCTTGTAGTGCCTAGAGGTGACTGTACGGGGTTCAGGCTAAACCTTGTGTTCTGCTCTGGTCGTCTCATCGCGGAATCCCTCCGCCAGTTTCAGAACCCTGAGATACTTCGGACAGGTGAGCTCCGTGAATTCTTGGGAAAGCAGGGAGATGAGTGGTTGCCATGTTTCTCTAAACGTTTCTGATGTCTGCGTGAGCGAGGCTTGTATCCTTTCCATCCCCATGATATACCATAATCTGTGTAGCCACCCCGTGTGCGTGGGCTTCCTTGTGGTGCCCCACAACGACAGGATGTGTTGGGTCGCTGCCCCCATTGCCAGTCCCATCTGTTTCCCCCGTATTGATTTAAGTGGGAACATAAGTCTGTTGGGGAGCCCCAGGATCGCATAAGCAGGGAAACGGGGAATGTCGGTCTCGAAGTGGGTATCCATGTCCTTAAGCACCACCTCCCAATATTCCTGTACCTCGATACACTCCCATAGTATGTGTAGCATGGTCCCTGTATGTCCACACCCTCTCCAGCATTTGGGGTCTTTGCTCGGATTACCCAGGTGCAGGCGTTCCGGAGTCAAATGCCAATAATAGGCGATCTTCACTGCCGCCTCTTTGCTAGCTGTGTTTCTGGCTGTGTGGTGAGCCCGGTAGTATATGTCATGCCATTCTTTGTCAGAGAGAGCTCGCCCTAGTTCCCTCTCCCAGCGTTTCTGCCCGGCGGATCTCTCTGTAGGGGGAGGCGGGGACAGCATTAGATATAGTTCTGTGATGGACCATGAGTCCGATGTTTTAGTCATGATCCACCTCTCGTAGGGGGTGAGAGGACGACTGGCCAGAGGCGCCACGTCGGCGTGCGTCAGCCAATGCCTAAGTTGGAAGTACTGGTAGCGGTGTGGCTTATCAAGTGTGTAGTCCGCTGTCACTATGTCCCATGTCAAAAAGCCTTCTGTATCAAATAAGTGACCTGCGGAGCGGCACTCAGACCATCGCCACTGGGGGAACGAGCCCGGTGGCCTGCCCGGGGGAAACGCCGGGTTATCTAACAGAGGTGTCATGGGGAAGGAAAAGTCGTTAGGCCCTTCAGGACCGCAGTTGCGTCCCATACTTGTAAAAGAGTCCTGGTGATAGGGGATTTCTTGAGGTATGCCGGTCTGTCGGGTCGTGCCAGAAAGGGGACTTTCCAGAGGGGCAGGCCCGCCATGGCTCTGTCCTGAAATAACCAATGCTTTTCTGAAGTCGGCCTGGACCACTCCAGAAGGTATCTGAGCTGTGCTGCCTGAAAGTAGCGCCGCAAGTCTGGGACGCCTAAACCCCCCTCAGCTGTTACCCGTGTGACCAAGTCGCGCCGCAGCCTGGACCTCTTGTTAGCCCACACATAGTGGTTCAGGGTGTCTTGCAATTTCTTTAGCATCCCTATTGGGGGGGTGACCGGGATAGTCTGGAATAGGTAGAGGATCTTGGGCAGAAGGGACATTTTGATGGCTGCCACTCATCCCAGCCATGAGAGCGGCTGTTGTTTCCATCTCGCGATGTCCCCCTGAACGCGTGACAAAAGTTTAGTGTAGTTGAGGTCGACCGTCTGGGCAGTCGCTGGCGTCAGGTCTATCCCCAGGTATTGTATTGTGGTGCTGACCTCGAGTCCCCCTATGTGCAACGATTCTCTGTTAGCTGGCCGGGTGTTGCTACCTAACGGGAGGACAACAGACTTTTGTATATTCATTTTGAAGCCCGACACCTCCCCGAACGCGTTCATTTCTGACAGGAAGGCCGGTAAGGAGACCCTAGGGCTATCCACCGCTACAAGGATGTCGTCCGCGTATAGGCTCATAGTCTGCTCCACTCCCCCAAATTTGATCCCCGTGATAGTTCTATTGTCACGAACTCGCTGGGCGAATGGCTCAATGTAGAGAGCGAACAGGAGCGGCGAGAGCGGGCAGCCCTGCTGTGTGCCTTTTTGGATGTCGAATGGCTCGGAGCTAACCCCATTCACTTTGATTGTCGCCCGTGGTGACGCATAGCAACCTGCCACCCAGGAGCGTAAACGGGAACCCACGCCGAATTTCACCAGCGTGTTGTCTAAAAATCTCCAGTCCACCCTGTCAAACGCCTTCTCGGCGTCGACCGAAAGTAGTGCTGCGTCAGAGGAGTTGAAATTAGCTTTGTCTATGACATGCATTATGCGTTTAGTGTTGTCTGCGCACTGCCGGGTGGGGACGAAGCCTGCCTGGTCCGGTTCGATTATGCCTGGCAGGCAAGGGCCCAGGCAAGAGGCCAAAATGCCCGTGAAGAGCTTTAGGTCAAGATTGAGGAGCGATATCGGCCTGTATGCCGCACACCGCAAAGGGTCTTTGCCCGGCTTTGGCAGGACAATGACCTCTGCCTCTAGCATCTCCGTCGGGATCGAGCCTGGGCCCCCAAAAGAGTTGAATAATTTCATAAGGACCGGCGCCAAGAGAGGGCAAAAGGACTTGTAAAAGCCCGCAGAGAAGCCATCTGGGCCCGGGCCTTTCAGGGGCTTGAGTTGGGCAATGGCCGATATAACTTCCTCTAGGCGAATCGGGGCGTCCAACGCACTAGCGTTCATTTCATTGATAGCGGTGACATCCAGGGTCTCTAAGTAGGCCCTCACCGCCTCCTCCCCCAGGGTCGGATCCGCAGCATAGAGCTGTGCATAGAAGGCTCGAAATGCCTCCGCTATGCGGTCGTCCTCTCGGACTTCGTCGCCGTCTTCTCCGCGTATAATGGGGATCTTGGAGCGGACAGTTTTAGCCTTAAGCTTGCTAGCCAGCAGGCGACCAGTCTTGTCTCCCCCTACATAGTACGTGTGGCGAAGGTGGAGTCCCGCATATTCCGCCCTATCCAGGTCCAGACTCGCCAGTTGTGCCCTGGCCGCTTTCAATTTGCGCCAGATCCGGGGGGCGCCCGTCCGGCAGTGAACCCTCTCCAGCTCCAGCACCTGTATCTCTAGTTCCCGCCTCCGTTCCTTTCGCTCCTTATTATCCGCTGCAGCGATCGCCATGATGTCGCCCCTAAGGATCGCCTTGAGCGCCCCCCACAGTGTTGCCTGGGCCACCTCCCCGGTGTCGTTTTGTTCCAGGTAACTGGTGATGCTTTGGAACAGTTGTTGTGCCACCCCCTTGCGAGAGAGCAGGCTTTCTCTGAGTTGCCACCTGCCCCTGTGTGGAGGTGTGCGCGGGACTGTCAATTGGAGGACTACCGCTTTGTGGTCCGAAAGTGCCGCTGGTGTAATATGTCCTGAATCATGGGGATCGTGTCTGTAGAGCCCAGAAAGTGGTCTATCCTGGCGTATGTGTGGTGCACATGTGAATAAAAGGTGTATCCTGGGGCGGTGTGGTGTATTTCCCGCCAGATATCAATCAGCCCTCTGTCCCTCAGCCGCTGCCTCCCTGTCGCCAAAAGTGCCCCCGTGTACCCAAACCTCTTCCCGGACCTATCCATCTCGTTGTCCATGACTAGATTTATGTCCCCCCCTACCAGAACAAGCCTCAGGTCTCCTGACAGTGCCTCGGACAGCGCCCCCCCTCAGAACGGCCTCCTGTTTAGTGTTGGGTGCGTAGATAGAGCCTAATGTGAAGGAAGAAGGGCCTATGTGAACTGTGTGCGCTAAGAGTCTGCCCTTGATTTCAGCCACCTTACTCCCCACCCGCCCCTTAAAATATCTGGCTACCAGTATAGCTACTCCCGCTTTTTTCTCAGTGGTTGTGGAGTAAAATTGATGAGGGAAGGCTCTGGCTTTCATGCGGTGCCAGTCTTTTGCTAACAAATGTGTCTCTTGTAACAAACAGATTTCCGCCCCAGAGCGTTCGAGGAATGAGAGAACTGCCCTCCTTTTGATAGGATTATTAAGTCCCTTCACATTAAGGGAGAGGATACGAATGCTGTCAGCGGCCATGAGAATGTGAGTATTCTGCCTGCGCTAGACTTATCCCCGAGCCACCCCTCCCCAGGTTGCCTGTCGTCAGTTCGAATTGAACACACCGAGTTCCCAACCCCGACCCCTCCCACCCCCCCCTCCACCCCGAACCCCAACCTGCAAACCCCAACTTGTGAACATAGTCCAGGGCCTATCCGGCAACAGTCCAGGCCCTTGGTGTAGTCTCTGGGTGTGGGAGAACGTGACAACGGCGAACCTGGAGCCCCCCGTCCCGCCCCCCCACGGCGTGTGCTAAGTAATGATCAACCCCTGCGCTCATGTCTCTTCAAGGACCTGCCGTGGTATCGGTGGAAACTTTCTGAATCGCTGCTGCATGTTCGTTCGCTACCGTCTCTGGGTCCGGTCGGAACCCCTTCTTGGGTGTGCGGCAGCCTCTCATCGTCTGCCAGCCGTCTGCCTGTGGGCGCGGGGAGCGCGACTGGGAAGGTCTGTAGTTGGATTTGTTCTCCGTTCCTCCCTCCTCCGTGGGAAGGCCCAGGACGGCGCATGTATCTTTTAGGGACCTGAGTTGATGAAGCGTTCCATTCCACTTAAAGATCAGTCTAAAGGGGTGTCCACACGAGTAGGGGACTCCCTTATCTCATAGGTAGGTAGTCGCCACTTTGAACGCCCGCCGCTTCTGTAGAGTGATCGTGGATAAGTCCTGAAAGAGTTCGACAATGTGCTCCTTGAAGCGGATAGGTTGTTTCTGGAGCGCCGCCTTCAGGATGCGTTCTTTGAGGGGATAATCGGGCAAGAAGGCTAGGATGTCCGGAGGGAGGGCAGGTGCCCTGCGTGCTAGGCCCACCCTGTGGGCCCTGTTGATTCTGATCTCAAGGTCCTCATTTTCGCCTAGGATTTCTCGGAACAGATCCTGCAAGTATGCGGTGATGTCTCCCCCTTCCGACTTGAGTGGCACGTTCCGTACCCTGATGTTGTTCCTCCTAGAACGGTTCTCCAGGTCCTCAGCGTGGGCCTGGAGGTCAGTCTGTTGATCGTGCAGCCGGAGGATTTCTTGCTGCAACTGTTCCACCTCTGCACTCCGAGCTTGGTCCGAGGTCTCCACAGCTGCCACCCTCTCACCTATGTCGTCCACGTCGCGGCGGAGCTCTTTATAGTCCCCCGCCATATCCTGCCTGAGGGTTTGGATGTCTTCTTTGAGAGATGAGAATAGTGCCTCCATGAATGATTTAGTGGCTGGGGCGTCCCCTTCATCGCGCTCCCTTTCCTTGGGCTGGGTCGCCGGCATCGGCTTGTCCGGGCTTTTGTCCCCCTTAGGAGCCCCTTTTGCCAGCATGTCGGGGAATGGTACGCCCCCCCCTGCGATTAGTAGAGGCCATGTCCCTCTCGGCCCTGGGCGCTCCCTCGCTGTGTTTGTGTCCCCCGCCGGGCCCTTCGGCGCATCCAAGCGGGCCTCTCACCTCCGTTCTACCTTGCCCCGTGGCCCTCGCCGTTTAAAGCTTCCACGGGCGTGCTCGTGGCTAGTACCGCTTGTTCCTCCTATGCTCGCTGCAGCACCGCCGCCGGCCCCCTGTGAGGTCCCGGTCCCGCCACTAGTGCCCTCGGCGCGTCTGCTTACTTGGGCCCTGAAGTAAGGGACCACACCGGGGAAGGGGGTGCACCCCCGTTGCGAGTGAGTCCTTCGCTGGTCCGCACGATGAGTCCAAAAACGGCCTCACGTAGCTGTCCTGTGCTGCCCCACTGCACTAGCCTTATGGCCGCGTCACGTGTGTCCTTCGCCGGTATCACCTGCTGCTTGGAAACCCACTGCAGCACCGCCACTGGCCACCCGTGGGTCCCCGATGCTCTCGCCGCTGTCCCCTGGGGTCCGCCCACGCGGGCCGCAGCTGGTGACTTCACATAGGGGGGGGGGCGGCGTGTCGTCCCGCCACCGTCTTCTGTGCCTCGCGGGCAATGGCCGCTACCCGGCCTGGAGAGCGGCCTGGAGAGCGGCCTTCCGGGCACCGGTCCCCTCGCAGTGCCTGTGTGCAGAGCCGGCCCTCCGCTCCTCCACCCTGCAGGAGCAGTCTGCAGCAGCGCCGGGGGCTCAAACTCCTGCCCCCGATGGCCAGCACTTCCCGCCTTTGCCGCCCGCTCCTCACCTTCTTGCCAGGGACCGCCGGATCCAGGGAGAAGGCCCAAGACAGGGCCTCTCGTAGTGCTCCAGGCCACCTCCCGCTCACTGCTGCACCGGGCGCCTCCCGGGGCCAAAGCGGGTCTGCGAAGCGGATCATCCGCAGCCGACGTTGCGTCTTTGAGCGGCCCCCGCTGCAGTAGGGCGCTCGATGGTGCTCCGGCGGGCTCGGGCACCGAACACCTCGCTCGGCCAGTTCACCCTCGCCAGCTCCCCCAGGCCCGGAGCGGCAGTGCGCTGATGGCGGGAGGATTCGCTCGGGTCTCAGGCGTCATGGTCGCGGCCAGACAGCCCCGCCCAGGGCCCCCTTGCTGTGGGGTGTTGTGTCCGCCGATTTTGGGGCGATTGCTGTTGCGTGGCTTCGGCAATGGGGGATTGGGACGAGGAGCTCCTTGGAGTCGCGTCCTCTCAGGCCGCCATCTTTGCCACGCCCCCATTGGGTCTACTTTTGAAAACTTGAAATATTCCTTACAAATCTTACCAAATACTGAAACGTAATTACTCACCTGTTTTAAGTTGAGACCCCAGTGCTGGACCTAGGAGCCCAGTACTGGATTGCAAAAGTAACAAGATCGTAGTGTAGCGGGAATTCCGTTCTCCTACAGAACTGTGCATAGAGACCTGGAACCTCGGTGAATTAGGATGGCCCAAAACTCACCTCAGCACCCAAAATCCCCTTACCGAGCTAGCTACAGTGTCTCATTGGTCATAACAAACTCCCAATGCTTAGACAGACCAGAACATGAACTTAGAATACCTCAGGAATCGTGGAACACATGAACACTCTTTCGTTATATAATCATCACAAACCAGAACGTGGAGTAAAAGAGAACACGTGCATGTTTGAAATATTTATTTACTAATGCAAGGTTCTCAAACGCAGTATCTTGTATAATACTAGCACACATATTATAAGCAACAAAGTTATCAGCATAGTTATCAGTCCATAAAAGGCGAATGGTGACAGCATACTAAGATGCTGAAATGAATAGAAACTAACAACGTCTAATTTACACCCTCCCTATTTAGCATAGTATTTTATATCTATGAAGGTCTCATTTGGGTTTTAGCAGGGCGGGCCCATACCTCAAAATCTCAGTGGCAGGAGGATCACATCATCTTCCACCAGTGTTTTTGTGCGTTCAGCACAACAATATAAAACTCGCCTAGAGCCAAATTTTGGCAACAGCATGTGTGTTATGTCTATAGGGGTGCGAAGATCAGACCTTACAACAAAACTGGGTTAATTTATCCGTGTAGCCTTCAGCACTCACTGTGCAGACAGAGTGCAGAACAAAACTGATATCAGAGCAATAACATATTATTTCTCTAGTAAATCACGAAGCTCTTCTAGGTTGAAAGCTAAAACAACAATTATGTGTCATGTGCAAAAGTGAAGCAAGAATGAAAATGGAGTGCAAACATTTAATAAACTCATGCTAACTTAACACAGTATGTAGAAAAGAAGTAGCTATATGGCACCCCCCCAATGATCAGAGCACTGTCAGAAATCATGAATAGTCAGAACCACGAAGGGGTTTAACCTGAAAACAGAGTTCAACAATAATGAGCTAATCTATTCTCCAAACGTATATATGAAGGCCTAAGTGGGCCAAGCTTAATTGTTCCAACCTTTGAAAATATAAGTCAATAGGTCTGGGACGTATAAAAAAATTTCACACATGAAAAAAGGCACTGTCCAAAAATATAAAAATGCACGTGCCAAAATAAGTAAAAAACTCCATGGCATATCACAATAGAACTGAATATGCAAAATATGTAGCCACAGCCTCCAACATGAAATCACTGTCATCATCCAAAAACAGTTCAGCCATCCAATTAAGTAGTGGGAAGGAACATGCGTGCTGCTCCGTCACTGGATCCTCTATTAACATCAGAGGACAACTCGGTGGGTTCTCAAGAAAGCTCCTTGCCAAGAACTCATGCGCTGCTGCGAGTACATCCCAACGACCCATTAGTCCATGCACCGCTGCCAAGGCCATAATCCTTTCGCCAGAACAAACCAACTCGTGAGCAACTACGGGGCTCATCAGATGATTAAAATCGACGTCAGGAGACACCGTCAAGCAGAGACACACATTAAGGGCCCAGTGGAAATCGCAGCTCAGGCAATGAAACACAGGCTGGACACATGTGAAATAGGAAAATCGAAACGATAATCCAAACGCCGTGCTTAAAGTCACAAGCGGCAGGGTGCTATAGTAATCAAGCATCCGGTTGCGGAACAGTGACAGGAGGGGCTCTTCTGCTCCTAATGCAGGATGGGCATCCATTAGTAATAAAGCAAAATATCACCAATACGCCTGCAGCTAAAGCCAGCAAGACAGGGAAGCCTCCAAATAAACTCAAAAAAATAGAATGAAAGAAAGCAGGGATGACCCCAAATATTTTTTCAAATGAAGTCACGAGACCGCTGCTAATTAATTTAAAAAAGTGAGCAAGGCCGGAAGTGGAGGAGGCATTAAAGATATGATGAACTAGCTCGCTGAAATGTAACGGTAAATCAGTATTTAAAAGCGCCTGCACTTCTGTGCGTGTGTCAGCTATGTGAAGGACGAATGTTTCTCGGGCCGAACTCAGGGCCACCTCTTTCTGAGACAAAAGGGCTCTTATTCTAGTCATACCATTGAACTCTGCCTTCAAGGTTGGGATGCGCGGCCAGATGGAAACATCTGAATTCCCATGCGTAGGGGGATACAGAACGTTTTTGCAGCACACAACACATTCCAATACAGTTACCACATAAGCGATACCAACAATTAAACCACAACACTCCTCGTTATTCAACAGCAAATAACTACCATTTGCCAGAAGTGTAAACGTGGGAACAATTGCAAGAACAGGAGTCCCTTTTAACACACAGGCTAGATTAGGTCGTTCCTGGTTACAGGAACCATGTAACTGGATGTGTCTGTATATTAATGAATGGTCAGGGGACTCAGTGCATTCCTCCCCATTAAGATAAACTTCTTTACCATCTTTAAGGCACCTATATGTGAAAGGAAGAGACCATGCATCATGGAGGAAGGCACCACCTAACGGTTCATAACGTCCTATTGCAACATATCGCATACAACTAGAGAATTTGTACAAGGCGAATGGTAATGTAATTAATCCATGGATAAGCCACGTTGCATCAGTGGCCTCAGCAACAGAGAACGGTAAAGATTCCAACCTTTCAATGTGTAACATGGAAAATGATGCATCTCGCATTGAAAGCATGCGCTGTTTGTCAGTCAAATTAAACGGGGCAAAGAGGGAGGAAACGTTCCATGTAATTCCAGGGCACACGGCCAGACTTAAGAGTCTGCAGAGTCCACGCAAACTGCATTACAGAACGCAATTGATTTTGGCCATGGTATAAAACAGACACCTCATCATTTACAATATCAACCACTGAAAAAACAATGTTATTCAACGTGTATATGCGGGAAGAAAGCATGTTAATACTGTTATCGACAACTGCAAGCACCTTTTCTAAATTAGCTTGATCAATAGCCCTCAGGCGCTTAGCAGCCTCAATTTGTGAAAGCTTCCAGATTTCATTGTAAACAGCATAAATCCAACGTTTAGATCTACCGCTAGCCGGGCCTTTTATAAAATCATTCAGATCACATCATCAGTTAGCTTAGATAGATGTAATATAACAGCAGCGAATGTAGAATGTTGGAACCAGTTCTGACATAATTTGCCAACTGAGTATGTTGTAACAGTGTGGTCAGGATCAAAACGTGGATCAGGCCTGACTTGTGTAAAATCTTCAGTTAAACCCATAAAGCGACGCTGACAAGAGTCAGAGCTTCTGTGCCACAGCAGCCAACCCCTCGGATCAAAACTGGACACATTAAAGGATGCATTATGTAGTAATGTTTTCAACTCTTGAATGGAAAACTTTGTGAAATCATCCCAACCGGAATATTCTTCCAAATCAGGGACAGCAGGGGTATTTAACTTTTTTGAAGTAGCCAATCCAAAGCACGTTGTCTGAGAAATAGTAGAATTCAAAAACAACATGTGATTCGGGATGAGACATGCACGGTGCAAAGCCTCAGTGCCTTGTACCTGCCAATTTTTAGAACCCCAAACCGATTTAAGGTCAATGGTTTCCTTCCATAGCTCGTAGCCTTCTACAGCCAACTTTTCTAGAAAGGGCTTCGAATAAAATAATTTAGTATCGGTAAGTCGAACTTTGGACATGGGCTTCTGTGTCATCTTAAAATAAAAGGACTCAGGACTCGATTGATTAAAGTCGGTAAAGTAAGTGTACTTCTTCAAAAATGTACTGGAGCTGCCTTGTAATGGTGCAGGGCAATGTTCCCACTGTGTGTAATTTACAGTACCCCTTCTGGAACTTGTTTTATGCAGAAAATGGTTATCAAAATGTTGAAAGTAAAATAAATCACCATAATTAGAAGACTCTAAATATACATCTTCAGCATCAAAGGCAGCATAATATTTTAAATCAGAGAATAATGATTCTACAGCCTGAACATTCCAATCATCAGAACGTATGTTTTGTTTTACCACATCCCCCATGTTTACTCTCAGTACATGTGGGACATTAACCACCTCAGTGGGGCCATGAATTTGAAATTTAACTGTACCCCACACAATCCCATCAAGAACTGGCCAAGCTGTGATGTTAACAAAGTTCAAGTCTCTTTTCAGTCTGTGTGCAGAATGTGAAGAGGAAAAGGGGGCCAAAATTCCATTAAGATGCCGAATGCATGTTCTCTCCTCGACATAGTGTCCATCCATGAGACAGAAAAAATAAAACACAAAACCAAATGACATAAAAAGGTATACTGAAAAAAGCACTAGCCAAATATATGTCCTAGGGGGAACCAAAAAATGTTTCTTGAATAAAGAGGCATAAATTGCACAACGTGAGGGTTTTGTCAAAGTCACTGAAGCAGAGTCAAATGAGAATCTTGAGTCTGTGGCCAAACGTGTTTGTAAGTCAGGCATCGATAAATCAGCAGGATAGGCATAATCGAGGTCATCAATGTTATTAACCGGGAAAGTGTTCAGTAAAGGATTGGAAATGGCAGGCATCTCGAGGGCCACTTCTGGCTCAGCAGCTGCAGTAATGGCCAAAACAGAATTTCTCACCATCAAAGGACAGGAGACTGCCGGTGTCATGCTATGAAGAATCGGCCACCCTGTGTATCTTGACATTGTCAGTTGAAATAAACCTGTTTTCCTTATGACCTGGAAGAGGTGGTAATATGACTGTTCTTGTGCCCTTCACTCCAAGAACGGGGACCGGTGCTCGATAGGAAGGACCAAATTCTTTCTTGTTATCGATCTTCTCTCGAACCAGTTCTCCAACTTTGGGTAGCAAGCCAACTACCGGGATCTGCAACGCATCATCCGACGTGGAGGGCAAATGTTCCTTACCAGACCAGACTGTCTCTGGTCTTTTGTAGATCCTGTAAAACATTGCAATGTTCATCGACGTCAAAGGCCGTGGCTTGAGCCACACAGTCTAGACCGTCGAGGTCAGGGACATACATCTTGATACCAAAGAGCATTTCGTATGGGTCCGCCCACCCAGAGACCTTCTAGGGAGATTATTAAGAGCACGCTGCACGCCATTGAGATGGGCCAGCCAGTTTCTGCCAGTGCCTATAACTCGAGTTGTCAAAGATTGCTTTAAATCACGGTTCATTCGTTCCACTACACTATTATCCTCAGATCTGTATGGAGACGAAAACTTGACTTGGACCCCCAATGAAATCATAGCATCCTTATACGCCTTAGAGGCGAAAGCCGGACCCTGATCCGAATGGAAGGTACCACAGGCAAAAATCCCTACATAGACATGCAAATCTCTTATGACAGTCCATGAATCAGCGCTGCGATGGGGCCAGACCCACACGAAGCGTGTGCATGAATCAACTGCTACTAAGATGTACTTATACACAGTATCAGAAGAAAAAGGACCGCAGTGATCTAAATAAACGCATCCTAGTGGTTTATTAGAAATGTACAACTGTGTCTGTGGCGGACGCGCAGCAGTTGAAGGCTTAATCTGCTGGCAAATGTCACATTGAAGGACATAATCGCGCGTCTGTTTGTACAGTCCCCGCCACCAGAATCGTAGTTGTAGCTGAGTTACTGTGGCTGAGACGCCCGCATGCGCAGACGTCACACCTTCATGAGCCGCTGTAACCAAAGTAGCTCTGCGATCCGAGTTGGGAATCAAACGTTCGCCAACAGCAGGAATTTTCACGTAAGGAACCTTATCGGGACTTAAATGGTATGTGTACTTCGAAGGGAACCCCGCAGGATATTTACCTCCCTTCTCAGTGGCAGCAACAGCCACCAAGATGTCATCATCTATTTTACTTTTGGAACGTGTAACTGCTGCAACTAAATATTTAGATACTGCTGACTTCGCTGCTTCATCAGCAAGCGAATTACCGACAGCGTGGACTCCCACACGCTGATGGCCGAGAGTATGAATCACAAACACAAGTGGCAACTGCTCTTTAAGCTCAGCCACTCGGACCCAGATCATTTTATGTTTCATTGTGCCACCCTTGGAATCACGAAATTCATTCTGAATCCAAAAGATTAAGTTCTTATTGTAAGACTGGACACAGTAGTAAGAATCACTTACGATAAGAGTAGTCACCCTAGAATCTGCGTACTCCAATGCAAGCATCAGAGCACGAAGCTCTGCTAATTGTGCAGTGCAGCCTCCCAGTGTCTGCGTGTGCACGACACTGGACTTGAACTCATCGTTCACCATGGCACCGACCACAATGTCGCATGCGGAAACGTAGGCATGTTTAGAGCCATGCGCAACCTGCGCCGATCCATCAGTGTAAATGATACAATGGAAATCCTCCAAAGGCCGCATTGCTAAAGGAGCCGGATGAACAAATTCATACTGTAAGTACTCCTGCGACCGTAAAGTGGCGTAAAAAATAAACATGACATCCTGGGATGTCAAGGATGCAGCCCACTGAATCCACCGAGGGTGCAAAGCTTTGGAATTTGGTACACTGGCTTTCGTAACTGCCTCCAAGGCAGGACACTGGGTAACAACCAACATGCGTGTTCCCTGTGACAGGGCACGTTCCTTGAGAATTGCCATCTGCACAGCCGTCAAAACTTTCTCCACAGTGGAAAATCGCATTTCAGCCGAAGTGTACAAGTGTGACTTGTAAGCAATAGGTACTGTTTCTCCTTCATTAAAAGTTAGGTACGTGAAACCTACCGTCCCAGGGATAATTCTCATCACCAGGTTGGTCTGGTTATCACAAGTCTGTAAATATTCAGAAGCGAGCAGATCAGCTTGCAAAGACTGCAGAATAGCTGAATGCTCAGGCAGCCAGCATGATTTGGAAAAAGATGGTTGTATCAAAGCATACAGTGGCTTGATACGCTGGGCGTATTCCGGAATGTATGTTCTCCCAAAATTTAAGAAGCCCAGTAAAAATTGTATTTTTTTCAGTGTTGTCGGAGAGCGCAACTGTGCCCAAAATCCGCCTCAGTTTCTCAAGTCAGGCTGGAATTTGGACTGCAAAATCCGTATTTCCGGAGCATGAGCGGCTTCGTAAAAATCTGTAACAAACTTCGATCTGCAGACCCAGATACAATGGACTGGCTAAGCTGGGAAGAAATCAAACAACGGGGGCGGAGACCGATTCTGGAAATACATGGGGGAAGTACCTGAAACTGTGGGTAGAAAAGCTGAACCTGGAACTAGCCTGGAAAGCTGGGACAGACAAATGAACCCTAAGCAGACTAGTCAACGGGGCAGCGAAAAAGAAATCCTTTTTGGAGGATAAATATTCCCTCGCAAATCGTCGTCATGGCTGGACCATTATTAACTCTTTCACAATACTAAAACCTCAGGCATATCTTACATCCCACTTCAATGGCCATTTAAAAAAAGCTTTCACAAACTATAGGATGGGCATGCATGTCTCAAAAGACTTATTACCCTTTTGGAAACATGCCTATCAGTCAGAGCAATGTCGACTCTGTGGGTATAAATATGAAACTTTAGCCCATCTTTTTTGTGTATGTCCGGCACTGATAGGACAGAGACGACAACATTTGAAATCCAATTTTAAAGAGATGAACATTCGTTCATGCAGACATGCAGTTACAAGCTGGTTGGGAGGTTCCACCTCAATTTTGATTTGCCGGGGAGTTAAATTTATGGCGGAGGCTAGTAAACGCTTAAGAGAACGTGAGCAGGGGGAACATCGTGACGAAAGCCTATCAGGGAAACCTTAACTCCAGGGTCTCATACTGGGAAAAGAAAAAGAGACCCAGAGATATACTGATTAATGTCAGAGGAAGCTCCTCCTATTGCTTTTTAATTTGCATCACTTTTAAGGTCATTTTAATCTTGAGAAGTAGCAATTTAAGAAATGTTAGCAATTTGCTTTGTTATTTTATCATGTGAATTTGTAATAATTTTAATTAATTATGCAATAAATCTTTGACTTGACTTGACTGTGCGCATTTCTTCAGAAAGGGAGGAGCTAAACCTTTACCCTCATTGTTGAGCTCGTAGCCCAGAAACAACACTGTGTACTCTGCAATGTGCGATTTCGCAAAGTTAAACTTGTAACCCAGATCTGCAAAGTTACAAATTATACTGTTGACTCGACACAGATGCTCCCAAAGTTCGTCGTCTGTGAGATATATGTCATCCACTTACGAACAAGCATCTGGGTCGATTCTCTCCAAAAGAGAGACAATGCGGGCGGAAAAAACCCCAGGACTATTCTTATAGCCCATAGGGAGACGCCAAAACTTTTTTTTCACACCGCCGCATGTAAAGGAGGTCCATTGGGAACTTAGACCGTCCAATCTCTGGGCATAAAAACCATTGGAAATGTCAAGCGTGGTTTTGAACCGCTTACGCACAAGACTATTCACAAGAGGAGAGCCGTGAGTATTCTGTACTGCACAGTTACGGCAATGCAAGTTTAAATGCCGGTAATCCAAAACCAAACGATATGAACCGTCAGGCTTGTTTACAGTAAAAAGAGGGTTATTCATCGGTGACACACATGTTTCAATTACACCTTGATATTCCAATTGTTCAAGGATCACCCCGACGGAAGCTTTCGCTTCACGTCGTATAGGATATTGAGGTTGAGGCTGCGGCTGAGACCGTAAAGGAATCTCGTGGCTCGGGGACAATTTATCCCAACCACACTGATTGCGGTACACAGCCGGCGCCAGAGCTAGAGCCCACTCTTCTGCAAAATGCAGCGCATCCTCTTTCGAGACAGTGTTCGCAAAACTGGGGAGGATTACCTCCTCCCCTCGCGGAGCTGCGAGCACAAAAGGTGGGGGCCAGTCAGCCTCCGAAAGCAAAATGTCTTTTGTAGACGAAAGATTTTCCCAAAATACCCCTTTTATGGTTCGTTGTATGTCACCTTCAATTAACAGGACAATTTCAAAAAGTCTATCAGGGGGAGCAACTCTGGTGTGAGCTGTTTCAATGACAACATAAGTATCAGTCGCTGTCACCTTCAGTAGTGGACGGAGCGCCTCTCTCACTATGGTAATCTCCGCCGCGCTGTCCAGCAAGGTCTGAGCCCACGTCAGATTCCGAAGCCGCGTTCCCACTATCTGGGGCATATCGATGCGCTGTTAAGGCTGCAACTTTCTTCTTGGCAAACTGTGGTCTCCTAGGCGTAGAGCCTTCCTGCTTTTCTGCACCGTTCCTTGGGCGGGGCTGGTCACGTCCTTGCTAGCCACCCCGCCCCCTGCCGCCCCCTCCACCACCGGTCGTCGGAGCCGATGAGTCCTGAAAGGAACGAGGAGAGCATTGGTCAGAAGCCTGAAATCGATCAGGAGTCTTAATCGTCGCGCGATCGCGCAAGTCATAAACACGTTCCGAATGCGTATGCAACGGAGACGCAGGGCGAGAAACCTGTGTATGTTGTTGTTGCGGTTGCTTTCCCTGTTTCTGTTTTTTAGGCCAATTTTGTTTTTTGGACTTGAGCTGAACTTCAGTCTCCGAAGTTTGTCCCTGGAGCTGCTTTTTATCTTTAACAGAAAAAGGCTTAACACCCTTACTATTGCGACCCACGGTTTTATAAGCCGCCACAATAATCTTCGCTAACTGTCGGGTTTCTCGGCCTCGGGAAGCGCCGCCAATGCATTAGCAACCTGAAAGTTCACTGCATCCCCCTTGACATTAGCAAGGATCAGATCGCAAACTACATCAAAGGTGCCACACAGGCGCATGCCCAACTCGACCGCAGATTCCGGTCCATGATCATCTTGAACACGTTTAAGGACCGAAGACAGCACGGACATAGATGGGGTGCCGTAGCACTGAGCATAGACCGCCGCACAAGTCTTACCCCAGGTCTCACAGTCAACGAGCTCAGGGGCCAAATCCTTCGGCAAACTAAGCGTAAGAATCCGGTGTTTTTCACCAAGAGTCGTATTAGGAAATACAGCTTCCAGCTGGTCACATTTCTCGGCAAGCCAGAATGGAAAATCATTCTTTTCCTGTGGCTTCTTGCCCATAACGGCATTGACCATGACAGGACTGATTTTCAAACCACCCTGCCCTGCCGGAAGCGCTGCACCCCCCGGGGCTCCACCCAGAAGATTACAGCCCATGTAATGCACTAAGGCTCTAAACATGGCAATCGCGACTACATGTAGTCGATGCAGTTCACCTAAGTTACAATTGCCGTGTAGAGGATGAGGAGTAAGTCCAGCCAAAACAGGCCAACTAGCGTCTGGAATGGACAAAGGACCTAACCTCGGAGCGGTTAAAGAATGTGGTAGGGCGCCACCAAACCAAACTCCATGCTGCCAAACATCAAAAGGTACTTTCTGTACAGAGTATACCCATTAGGTACAACCGTGGGAGTGTACGTATCATCTTCCACCAGCTCTCTGCATGCGAAGCATATCAAGAGTGTTTTTGTGCGTTCAGCACAACAATATAAAACTCGCCTAGAGACAGATTTTGGCAACAGCATGTGTGTTATGTCTATAGGGGTGCGAAGATCAGACCTTACAACAACACTGGGTTAAGTTATCCGTGTAGCCTTCAGCACTCACTGTGCAGACAGAGTGCAGAGCAAAACTGATATCAGAGCAATAACATATTATTTCTCTAGTAAATCGCGAAGCTCTTCTAGGTTGAAAGCTAAAACAATTATGTGTCGTGTGCAAAAGTGAAGCAAGAATGAAAATGGCGTGCAAACATTTAATAAACTCATGCTAACTTAACACAGTATGTAGAAAAGAAGTAGCTATATGACAGTACTTTAAATGCAACCTGAATTTTCTCCCATTGGATAACATTTCCAGTTTTTCATTGAAAAGTTTCTAAGTGTGAACTTTTAAAATAGTTTTATGTTCCTTAAAAATCACTGCAATAACAAAAACGTTTTTACTAAACTGTTTTCAGCTTAGATCCCAGCACTGAATCTAGGGTCCAGTCCTGGAACTACCAAAAAAATCTACAAAGTAATTAGCTGTATTTATATAGAAAAACCCATTGAGCTCAATGCTAAATTGTGTTTAGAATTGTGTTGCCTACTGCAACCCCTGTACCTATTGTGTTTACAACATTTCTTGCCTTTCTGCAAAGTACTCATCTGAGACCTCTCATATTGAGAACAGCATATTTTTTATACCTGTTGGTTCTAAAAATAAAACAACAATATATTTGATATAAAAACAATTGGCCTGGAGTTCAGTCTTTGAGTGTGTGAAACCTTTTGCTGACTGAGTGTGTACAACAAATGCTTCACACTGTTCTCTTATACTGCCTTACTGCTCGACCAAGCTAACACTTTAGAGAGTAAGGTCACACCTGGCTTTAACCTCTGATATACCTCTGGGGTTTGTGGACTCTATGTAAAAAATTGATACTTGTATAGCGCACTACTCACCCGCAAGGGTCTCAAGGCACTTGTACGAATACCACTGTGGAACCCATCCTGGCTTTCCCTGTGAGGCGTCCACTCCTGGGCACCCCCAAGGTGGAGGCCAGGCATCCTTAGTGTTGTGGGGGCCATTGTGGAGATTAAGCAAGCTATTGCCCAGAGTTGCAGAGTGGGACTCCATGATTGGAATAGGCACGAAGGCGAGAATTATCAGGTCCATGGAATTTTGAGCCCAAGACCCGCCGAGGAAGGGAATTGAACCCTGGTCCCAGGCTAGACCTCTGCATCAGGGTCTGCCGCTCTAACCATTGAGCCACACTTCTCCATATCTTGGTCCAGGATATATAGAGCCACTTTCTCACAAATTGGTTTATGTTTTTTTTACTGTTTTGACTTGTCTGAATGTGTGTGCATCTTTGCTTTGGTTTGCATCCGCGCACCGGTTAGTTTGGGAAGTAGGTCATCTTATGCAGTCGAAAATTGCAAACACAAGCCCTGCAGTGGCAGGCCTGAGACAGATTTGAAGGGCTACTCATGTGAGTGGCACAATCAGTGCAGCAGGTCCACTAGTAGCATTTTATTTACAGGTCATGGGCACATGTAGCACACTGTACTAGGGACTTATTAGTAAACCAAATATGCCAATCATGGAGAAACAAAATGCCATTACATTTTAGACACAGAGCACATGCACTTTAGCACTGGTCAGCAGTGAAAAGTTCCCAAAGTCAGAAAAACAGTAAACCCGAAGTTCAGCGCATTGTCAAAACAGGAGGTCAGAAGGCAAAAAGACAGGGGAAATCACACCAAAAGATGCCAGGTCTACTAGGGACCTCTTTGTCTGGTGAAACAAGGGTGGGAGGAAGCTCTCTGGAAACCTACCCAGGATTAAGTTAGCTACCTGTTAGCCTTCAAGAGCCAGATGGGCAAGTTGTGGAAGAAAGCTTCTGACAACTTAGAGGTCAGCCAGGAAGTGATCAAGATGTGGTATGACTAGGTGTCTACTCCTGTGGAAATGCAACCTGGACAGAAAGTGTAGGTGATGGAACTCGTGAAGCCCATGGTCCTCCAAGGTCGTTGGATTGGCGCCTATGAGATTACTGAAAGGAAGGGGAGGTCACCTACCTGATGGACCTCAAGACCCCAGGCATCCCCAAAGGGTGCTCCATATAAATCATCTCAAACCACACCATGAGAGGTCTGAGGTCACCATGCTGCTGGTGACAGATGGAGGGGGGAACAAGAGAGTGAACCTCTCCCCGATCTCTTAACCTCAAAAAAGAATGTGTCAGTGAAAGGTGTGAACCTCTTGTCTACCTTGACCTTTGGACAGCAGAGGTAATGAAAACCAGTTACTGCAACAGTTATCCTCTCAGTTTTCTCTCACTCCTGAGACTATATTTTATTTTTTAGCTCTTTTATAGCGCAGGAATTCGACCCCGAAGAGGTATCTCCGCGCTTTTGTTCTTTCCGTGTGCTGAGCCAGACAGAGACATCTGTGTAACATTGGTGAGAGGCTACTAGGTCGAGAATAGGTGCGTCTTCAGGCATTTCCTGAATGCAAGCATATTAGAATTTAGCCTAAGAGTGAGAGGCAGGGAGTTCCAGAGAGTGGGGCCTTTGTATGATAAGGCTCGGCCTCACTGTCTCTCTCTTTTAATCCTAGGTATCTGGAGCAAGGCTTGATTTTTGGAGCGCAGGGTTCGACCTGGCTCATAAGGTTTCAAGATTTCCGTTAGGTACCTGGGGCCAACTCCGAACAAGCATTTATGGATGATGCACCATATCTTAAATTTCACTCTCTGGCGAATGGATAACCAGTGTAGCTTATTTAACAGAGGACGAGAGGGGGATCTGGCTGGAGCATTTAAAATCAGCCTAGCAGCCGTGTTCTGGGCTACTTGAAGCCTGCCTAGCTGTTCCTCATTAGCAGAGATGAGCAGCCCATTGCATTAATCCAGTCTGCTGATTACTAGGGTCTGCACCAGCGTTTTTCTGTGATGGTCTGCTAAATAGGGGAAGACTCTCCTCAATAGGCCAATCACCCTCAGGCAAGTTCCTGTAACCTGTGTGGCATGGTCTTTGAATACCAAGGACTGATCAAGCTTAACACCTAGGTTTTTTACAGTTTCTTTTGGGCATGGGGCTGTACCTAATTCAGGAGGCCACCACTCAGGTGACCAGAGGAGCGGGGCATCTCCAAAGAGCATGACCTCCGTCTTGCCTACATTACACTGCAGGCAGTTGGAGGTCATCCATCCGGCTATCGCTCTCATTCCGGCAGCAAAAGAGCTTTTTACTGCTGGTGTCATGTTCTGGAAAGGGAATAATAGCTGGGTGTCATAAGCATCAGATATTGGTGTGAACCCATGTTCTCTCACAATTTTCACCAGGGGGGCCACATACACATTGAACAATGTGGGGCTTAGGCATGAACCCTGTGGAACCCCCTTTGTGAGCTCCCTAAAGATGGAAGAATGGGAGCCCAATCGAACACTTTGTGAGCGACCGGATATAAAGCTTTTTAACCATGATAGGGCCATTCCGTCGACTCCTACCCCCTCCAGACGACTGACTAGGGTGTCATGAGACACCGTGTCGAAGGCAGCGGACAAATCTAACAGCACCAGAATCATAGAGCCTCCTCTATCCTGTGCCATCCGGATGGTATTGGTCACGGAGAGGAGAGCTGATTCTGTGCTGTGATTTGGCCTGAACTCAGATTGAGAAGGGTCCAGACCGTCCGCTGCCTCGATGTATTTAGACAGAGTGTTGACATGCCTCTCAGTCAACTTACTCAGATGGGGTAGGAGGGATATTGGACGGAGGTTGTTGAGGTCAGACCATGGTAACGCAGTATTTTTACGGACAGGGTTCACGACTGCCCTTTTCCAGACACTGGGAATCTTTCCTTCCTTAAGGGAGAGATTAATCAATGATTGAAAGCTCGGGGCTAACAGGCTGCCTATTGGAGCTATCATCTTTGCAGGTAGTAAGTCTGTAGGTGAGCCTGATTTAATTAGGTTATATAGGGTAGTGACTTCTGACAGGCTGATCTCTGGAATCAAAGTAAGCCTGCTGCTTTCGCTCTTGGTTGGCCGGGGGCAGGGAGAATCGGCAGTATCCCTGCTATTTGATGCTTTGGTGATTTTCTCGTAAATCAGTTCAATCTTATCCTCAAAAAATGCGGAAATATCATCGCATAGAGTTTGATTAAAATCATCCGGGCTTTCGCAGGCTATAGGCTTGACAAACGATTGCAAGATTTTATAAAGTTCTCTGGTAGAGTTCCCTGCCTCTGTTATCTGTAACTCGAGTCTATTTCTCCTAGCTTGTTTTATGTGTTTATAATAATTGGATTGTGCCTCCAAATAGTGTTTTTTTCTAATGGGTGTATGCGTTTTCCTCCACATTTTCTCCAATCTCCTACATTGTTGTTTCTCTGCCCTTAGATCTTTCGTATACCACATTTCCTGCTTCGTTTTGGAGCATTGTTTATGTAGTTCCAGCGGTGCAAGTAGATCGATTGCTTCCAGGAGTGCTTTATTTTTTTTTTTATTAGAGACCTTTATTGAAAGCAAAGCCATTGACATCACCAAGTCTATACATTTTCACATTGCACTGTATCATACACCACAAAATACATGCGAGCGATGATCGAGAAGAACCGTACACAGCCTTTTTGCCGGCATCCCAGAGGCCCGGCTGCATGGTGAAGTGTCGTTATTCTAGTATAACCAAGTGCAATGTCTCTCCATAGGCAGCCTATTAGGGCAGTGTGTCAACTGGCAATCCCCAACTGCGATCGCGGCAAAAAGGTCTAGTATTGAAATAAGGTCAATAGAACTACCCCAACTAAACCCCTCCCCCTCCCCCCAGAGTGCGGCTGTGGAACTGCTAACCCCATCCAGTCATGTGTACCTCAAGGTGTACCTGCCATGTGCCCCGTGTCGTCCCACCGTAAATGAATGCCCCCCCCCCCCCGGTGCTACCCCCAATCGTGCCCCAGAATCAGGAACCTCAAGGAGTGCTTTATTAAACTTAGATAGGCCTAGTTCATACACCTGAGTACCCATGTCAGTGGTCACAGGAAGAAGCCTTCCTGTCAAGAATAAAAGCTTCAGGCTATCTGACAAAGTGAGGGCCAGCATCACAGATGAGATTTCTAAGATGCTGGAATTGGGGGTGATAGAACCCTCTAGTAGCCCCTGGTCTAGCCCTGTGGTGCTGGTACCAAAAGCTGCCCCACCTGGCACTACACCAGAACTCAGGTTCTCTGTAGATTACAGGTGGATCAATTCATTCACCAAGACTGATGCTTATCCCATCCCCTGTCTGCTGAGCTGATTGATTGGTTAGGAGTTGACCAGTCCTTGAGTACCTTTGACCTTACTTCAGGGTACTGGCAGATTGCCTTAACTGGTTGAGTCAAGGAGAGTTCAGCCTTCTCCACTCCAGAGGGCCACTACCAATTTAGAGAAATGTCCTTTGTATTAAAGAATGCCCCTGCAACCTTCCAGAAGGTGGTGAATCATATCTTAGTTGTCAGGGAGGCTGCCTACTTGGATGACATAGCTGTCTTCAATAGCAGATGGAAAGGCTACCTTTTGACCTGCCAACACACAAAGGGCTGCATACCCCTTGTAGTGAGTCTAGAACCAGGGCAAGAAGAAATGACCTCTATGTACTTCAAAGACCCTTCTTTGAAATCAGCCGCACTTCAAAGGCACAACTGGATTTAAGTACAGGACCTCTGGCCCTACCAACTGAGTACCCTATTGGACCTTAAACCAACTTTCCAAGAAGAAGAACTGCTGTGATAAGGACTGCTACTTTGCTGTGCTCTTTGCTGCCCACTGTTCTCTCTGACTACACCTTCATCACTTGAACCAGATTGACTCAAGGGCAAACTGACTAGCTTCCTTTTCTTCAAAGACTCAGGGACATCAACGTATTTTCCCAACTCCTGTGCATGCTTCATTGGAAGTGTACTCATGTGGTTGCTCTAGGGGACCCGACACACCATCTGATGCGAGAGCAGACTTAACACATTGCAGCTGTTGCAAGAACAGAACCTGCAGATCGCACTTGGAACCACCACATCACCATCGGTACGCCGCATCAGAACTGCTACATTGCCGCCATTGCTGAAGGACAGTTGACGCAACCCTTCATTTGAATGGAGAAACTATATATTTATTTCTTTACTCCTACTGTAACTCATCCCAACCCCCATTTTACTACTATGCTCTCCCTAATCCTATTCTAGACTCCTCTTCCTCTATCTCTCTTTTGACACATCCCAAGCCTCATCTTACTACTATGATCTCCCGGATAACAGTTTCTTCCCTTCACTATCCCTCCATTATCCTATTCAACCAAACTAACAGACTCCTGTGTTCACCACTCAAATTAACAGCTTATATTTCCCCACACTAATCAACCATTAATTCTTTCTGGGTTCCGGAGTAACTTGCTACTTGCCGATAAGTGCTTCAATCCCTCTTCAGGAGTAGCTATATAATTACAATCAGAATTACAATTACAATTTGTGAGCACTCAACGGCAGACCTAATAACTTCGGAATATTCCAAATTATTAGTACTAGTTATCCTGGTCATCAGAAAACAAAATATCCAAACAAGATCATCAATACACTACACCCTTACTATAAAATGAACCTATCTAGGAGGAAAAGATGAAAGTGTTTACTACAGGCCAGTTGGAGCCTTGACATTCTGGAGCCAGAGTTAGAGGATTTTGAATTATGGGCGATCGTCCATGCAGAAGTGACAAAACCTTAATAATATAGCACATCAAATAAAAGAAGTGGGTCAGCCATACAAGTACTATGGTTTTAATTGCCAAGACCATTCAGTCATTGCCCCCCAACTGGAAATGGAGTAATATCTGATATGCAAAGTAGTTAGAACCAACAGATGGATTGTATGAAGTTGAAGTTGGGGCAATTTATAAAGCGCACGTTTACCAAAAAAGGTTTCATGGCGCTAGTAATGTGCAGTTACTGTGAAAACAACTTAAACTTCAAACACTCTAGTGAATAACCAGGTCTTCAAACCTTTATGGAATTCCATATAAGAAGGAGAAGAACGAAGACTGTCCGGGAGGTCGTTCCAGAACCTGGGGGCCAAAAAGGAGAAACACGACCCCCCATGCTTCTTCCTCACAAAACGAGGGATGACCAAGAGGTTTTTTGACGATGACCGTAGATTCCTGGAAGGAGTGTAGATTAAGAGCCTAGATGCCATGTAGTGGGGAGGTAGGCCCGCCAAAGATTTAAAAATGAGGCATCCTAATTTAAATTGGCATCTATGAGTGACCGGCAGCCCGTGCAATTGTCTAAGAAGGGGGAGGGCATGATGGAATCTAGACCGACTATAAATCAGCCTAGCAGCCTGGTTTTGAATAAGCTGGAGTCGGCGCAATTCATAGGCAGGAATGCCAATATACAGGGAATTGGCGTAGTCCACCTTAGAAATGACAAGAGCCAGGAGGATGATCTTCGAAGCATCAATGGTAAAGAAACGAGAGACCTTCCGAATCACCCGGAGAGACAGGAAGCAGGAAGAGACAATCATGCTGATATGAGTTTGCATCGACAGATCATCCCTGATTGTAATGCGCAAACTTTTCACAGATTTGGACGCAGTGGGAGGGGGTCCAAGAGAGGGAGGCCAGAAGTTAGAGCACCAAGGATTAGGCGAACCTCCGATCATGACGAGCTCCGTCTTGTCGGGATTTAACTTTAAATGGTTCGTACACATCCAATCATGGATGAAAATCATGGTGTTCTGGAAATGGGAAACAGAATCAGAGGAAGCAGAAAGGGTAAAACTAAGTTGGAGGTCATCAGCGTAATTAAACACTGTGACCTCCTGACGACGTAAAACATAGATTAAAGGAAAGATATACAGATTAAATAAAAGGGGAGAAAGAGCGGAGCCCTGGGGAACACCACAGGTCACCGCCCGGGGAGAGGAACAGAAAGGGGGCAAGCGAACCGCCTGTTGGCGATTCTCCAAAAACGAGGAGATCCAGCTTAAAGCAACATCCGAGATACCAGCGCATCCGACACGGTCGGCCAAAAGAGAATGGTCGACCGTGTCAAACGCTGCTGATAAATCGAGGAGTATCAAAGCCTGGGAAGAGCCATGGTCAGCACCCACTCTTAAGTCATCCAGAACCGAAAGAATGACAGATTCGGTCGAATGGGTGGGCCGAAAATCAGCCTGATAAGAATCAAGGTAATTAGAGGCTTCGATGTAAGATCTCAGACAGTGTGTTATATGGCCGGGATGCCCGCCACCCCCTCCCAACACCTATCCCCAAGGATGGGAGAAGTCGGACACTAGTTGAACTTTTGGAAGGCGGGAGGGAGTCACCCTCCCGGTCGTATTTATTAAAATGTGAAACAAAATTTAAAACGTTAAATAAAAGTTTCATCATTATGCATTATGTACAATTTTACATTTATTACATTTCGATGAAGACATGTACCTTGGCTAACCTTAACAGATCTCTAATACAAAGGTTTCCTAGCCGAGTAAAACATCCTGAAAAATGCATACATTCTAAATTAAAATTGTACATCCTAGCATTAAGGGCCAATGGCAAGGTCTTAACCGGTGTCAGATCCCTACTACCAGACTCTCGCCCTCACGGTGTGAGCGGCGCATGCGCAGAGGACTCTACCCTCATTGCCAACTGTAACTTCCCTTGTCGTGGTGGGGGCCCCTTTCTACTCGACGCCATCTTAAACGTCGTCCGAGTTCCCGTGTGAGGTATCTGTAGGAAGGACAGCGTGGACTCCCCCCCATCCCCACACTCTCTATCCGCCGTCGCGGATACCCGGCCCCCGGGAAATTAGTAGGAGGGGCATCTAACTCCCTCCCCCCCTGGGAGGGTCCTATGGCCGTCTCCCCATAGGCGACCTATCCTTAGTGGGTGCCGCCTTCCCATGGGAGGGGCCAAAGGCCGCCTCCCCCCGGGCGCTCCCATCCATTTTGGGTGGCGCCCCCTCTAGGGACCTTGAAATTACTGCTCACCGATCATGACCTTACCGCCCGACCAAAAAATAAATACGACAGTTGTTTACCTACTAAGGAAAGAAAAATTCTGACATAGCCTTGATGTGTCATCAACTGCTCTCTCCTGCTAGAACACATTCTGCAATGCAAAAGTCAAATCCTTATCCTAAACATTCCTTTACTCTTTCTCAAAAGGAAAAAAGGCCTATACTCCTATTTCTCAGCAACACTTTATTTACACAAACATTTGCCATAAGGGGCTGGTGGGTGGGTCAAAATTGCTGCTTGTTCCGTCGAGGGCTCACGAGCAACGAGTGGGTGCAGCCTTCCGATCCGAGGAACAAGAGGACGCTTCTTCGGATTCCCGCTCTATTTATTCTTCTGCGGGAGGGCGTGTACCCTCCTCCTGTACGCCTACGGGGCGTGGTCTTCTGCGGTGGTGTCTAGGACAACCCCTCTTGGGCGGGAGAAGGCGCGCCCCGGCTACGCCACTTCGGGCATACTAGCCGGGCCACGCCAAAATTCGTTTCCCGGGGGGATCGAGGCACCCAACCATACGTTCGGGGGGACCGAGTGGTCGTCCCTTTCCACATGTCTCTCCAACACCTTGCCCAGAAAAGGGAGCAAGGAGATGGGACGGAAGTTGGAAGAGACAGTAGGGTCGGCACCTACCTTTTTCAAAACTGGTACAATCTTGGCAGATTTAAAAAGATTAGGAACAGTACCTGATGATAAAGATTTATTGAGCAGAGCCAGAGGTGGGTCAGGACAGGTAGAAAAAATCTGCCGAAGAATATGTGAAGGGCAGCTGTCAGTAGGAGAGCCTGATTTAGTATATGTGTATTTAACAAGGACCCCCTGAATAAGTGAATCTTATAATTCCTAGGTCAGGGAAAATAGTACAATTGAGAAATATCAACCTAGGCAATTTAGAAGTTTAACGTACCATAATGGTGAAAAAAGATAAACAGTTCACTACAGCTGGCTAAAATACAATATATTTTATTTATTAGTTAACACAGTTAAAAAATCATTCATATAGTACAGACACAAGGTTTAAAAATTCATAATGCACATATAACATAAACACCATTGCATAAAAGTTAACAAAACAGTTTAAAAAATCTTTATCTATAATCGATAGGTGGCACAAAAATGAGTGTAAAATACAAAATTATATCGTTTCAAAGTTATATATATCTATACATAAAATTCTAAAAGTAGATGATTTTAATAACAGTGACATTACAATTTTTTAGCAGCTGTAGTTACACAATCTAATTTGTTGTCATTTCCTTGCGGTATTCTGACTATTAACAATGCGGAAACTAATATTGGATGATGAATTAAAAAAGAGGTAGTTTATTCTGGTATTAGTTCTCGGCCTATTACTTAGCCATTTTTTTCTGAAAGGTTAGCAATTTATTTAGAAAGATAGAATGGGTGGCAGCGATATCTGTCCATTTATTCTTTTACTAAACACATGATTTGATGGATGGTATTCGATGAATTATTTCATATAAACCATATTCTCTCAAAATTGTCATAGGATACACCTGCATTTATAACATTATAGATGTATACTGTACAGGATTGGATACTCTTATAGTATTAGGGGAGACATTTATAAAGCACTGATTGTGTTTTTCATAAGATTTTGTAAGATCTCTATGTCTTTTTTTTATAAAAAAGAGTATTGCTTGTTTCTTGAATATCTATTGTCTTATTTATATTAGTATTCAAGAAAATACTTACTAGTAGGATATTTTTGTTCTCTAGAGCTTATCAGATATAATCTCTGCTTCTTATTGTAAGTCTTTCAGCATCAGATTTGGATAAAACTTTAAAAAGACTAGGAGAAACATCATATAGGCTGTTACTTATTTTATAGTATTTCAACTAGTTCTTATTTCAGCTAGTTTCTATTTTTTCAATAAGTATTTCATATTGTCTTTACCTGGTTAGTCTGGTATGAAAAAATCTTGCCCGCCAACCGGAACCCTTTATCTATGTTTTCCCGTCGGAT
Organism: Lissotriton vulgaris; assembly: GCF_964263255.1. Classification (NCBI taxonomy): domain Eukaryota; kingdom Metazoa; phylum Chordata; class Amphibia; order Caudata; family Salamandridae; genus Lissotriton; species Lissotriton vulgaris. The sequence goes on from NC_141695.1 coordinate 260,631,511, forward strand.
AATATTCACAGTGTGATTTTTCACGGATATTTTCAGGGATATTCTAGGTATCTAATTTGTGAGGTGTAAAGAGAGATAATAAAAACGTTCTCAGTGGTGATTATATTTAGAGACAGTCACTCATTATGTATTACCAGGTATCGGTGTTCCTATATAAGTATTTATTATTATCTTACCTAGTAAGTATACCAATCTTGTATCAATATCTTAAAGTTCCAGTTCTTGTTCTATGGACTGTTCTGTTATCATAGTTTACGTTTTTATGGCTTCCTGTTAGCCTAAGAAAAAATATTACAAATTTTCATGGTAAGTCATATATTCTATATCTTCTAATTTCTGGATACCTAATTTTCTAATTACAAGTCTTACCTAAAGAAGGAAGTTCTTTTGCTCTAAGTCTTCGAAGGTGTTGAGGGATTCTCAAGTCTTGTGTACGAAGGATTAATGTTAAAAGATCTCCCTGCCTGTGAATATAAGAGAATAAGATGTTGTATCTCTTTGCGAGCAATTAAACTATAGTCTCCGCTGAGTATGGGCCGGAGTCTCACCTGAGGATGGTCGGCAGGGCTCTCTATGTCCGGTGGCGGGTAAGTACGTCTGATGGCAACAAGCTCGGGGAAATGATGAACTGTTTCCCTTCCGCTATCACCGTATATATACTGGAGTTGATTGGTGTAAAACGTTCACACCTGTTAGTTCTTTTGGGTGTGTCAATTTCTATGCGGAGTTGCGAAGTTCTAACATAGACAATTTCGATTGGCTGTTTAACGTATGCAGAGTTTTGTATGGACTTCAATGAATGGTTATCCTGTGGTTGCGGAATTAAACATGGCATAGACTGATTGGAGTTCCTGTGTCTGCAAAGTTTCAGGTTGAAAGAAAAGACAGACTCATCGTCTGTAGTTCCCATCTATTGTTTTAAAACTAGGGAAGAGGCATTATTGGACATTATTTTGTAATCGATCTGAATAATGAAGTTTCATTAATTTTATGTTTTTTCAGCAGATCGCGTGTTCCCACGGAATCTCATTATTCAAGCCTTGGCGGAAAGTGTTGAAAACGAAAATCCAAAAGACTTCTCTTTTCTTCCTGACAGCCATACCTCCTTTGGAGTCTGGAGTATGGATCTTTTCTAAAATTCTCCATTTAAAATCATCAGCACAGTGTCCTTTCTCTATAAAGTGTTTTACCATTGGACATGCAGTTTTTTTAGTTCTAATAGCTGAGCGATGTTCGCTTAAGCGAGTCTGGATCATTCGTGAAGTTTCGCCTATGTATCCTTGCGAGCATGGACATTGTATAAAGTAAATCACATTACTTGATTTGCAGTTCCACATTTCCTTAGCTGTAGTTGTATATCCGTTATGTTCAAATTTTTCCCCTGACAGAATATTTCCACATGAATAACATGAGGAACAAGGGAAGGTTCCTTTCAAAGGATTGTTGGTCATAATTGATCTTTGGTTCAGGAATTCTTCACTAGTACTCTTTTTAAAGCGGGAGTGGACAATGAATTCTTTTATGTTTTTATTTCTTTTATGTGCGAAGAGAGGCTTCGTCAATTTTTGATCATTTGTGCAGTTACTGTTTAATATGTGCCAGTTTGAGTTTATTACTTGTTTTACTTTGTCGTTTATGGTTGAGTGCCTTGTTATACAAACGATTTGATCATTTGGTTTGGGAGTTTTTGTTTTTAAAAGGCAGTCTCGATCGTAATATCGGGCACGTTTGTATGAATCTCTCACCAAACGGTGGGGATAACCCCTATCAATGAATTTCGTTCTCATTATTGCGGCTTGTTTATCGAAGTCGTTCATGCTTGTTCAGTTGCGTCTGACACGCAGGAACTGCGAAAACGGAATACTGTTTTTTTGAGTTCGAGGGTGGAAACTCCGATAGTGAAGTAAAGTGTTCCTTGCAGTGGGTTTTATATGGAGATCAACTTTTAGTTTTCCTGCATCATTTATAATCTCGATATCAAGGAATTCTACTTTCTCATTACTCACATGAGATGTAAAGTGTAGATTGGGGTTTGCTCCATTTATCCATTGGAGAAATTCATTTAAAGTTTCTCTCCCATCGGTCCAGACAAAGAAGATATCGTCAATGTATCTGGACCAATGGGAGATGGACTCATAAAAAGGGGCAATTTCATTGTGGATGAATTCTTTCTCGAATGCTGCCATGAAGATGTTAGCTATAGATGGGGCTACTGAAGCCCCCATACTGACACCTTTAATTTGGCGGCATATGTGGTTGCCAAATTCAAAAACATTTTCAGTAAGTACAATTTCTAAACAGGCGAGTAAAAATTCTTTGGGGCATGGAATTTGGTGTAGATCAATGAACCAACCAGTGGTTTTCATTGCGTCGGTCAGGGGAATATTGCTATATAGGGACTCGACGTCCATTGTGACTAATAGCTCGTTATTAGAATTGAACGGTATTCCTTCAATTTTTTTAATCATATTGCCTGTGTCACGTATGTAGGATTCTATTTTAGGTACAAATGGACGCAAGTAATTATCTACATATTTGGAGAGTGGCTCAGTTGCTGTTCCTATTGTGGAGACTATTGGTCTGTATGGGGGGTTGCTTGCGTGTTTGTGAATTTTAGGAAGGCCATAGATACAGGCAATTTTTCCTTGGTGATGGTTTAAAAAGTCAAATTCTTTAGTATTAATAAAGCCATCATCTAGGGCAGATTTGGTCAAGGTCAGAATTTTTTTAGATAAATTTATCATAGAGTGTGATCTCAAGGGGACATAAAATGTCTGGTCATCTAACATTTTGAGCATATTAGCTTCATATTGTGATGTATCTACGATCACTATACCACCTCCTTTATCACATCCTTTAAAGGTGAGATCTTTATTTTTAGAAAGAGATATTAAGGCCTGATGTTCTTCTTTTTCTAAGTTGTAGATGGGTTTGGGGATGAATCTTAGAGCCTGGTCTAATTTTTTGAGGACTACGAACTCAAAAGTCGCTACTTCAGGTCCTAGTTGCTCAAGACCTGGGCAAAAGGTAGACGGAAGGCTAAGGGGTTTTATGGGTGGTGGTTCTTCATCTACGATGGTATTTAATGCAAAAAACTTTTTAAGACGAATTTTGCGAAAAAATGAGATTATATCGCAGTATAGCTCAAATAGATTGACCGTGGAGTGTGGGACATAAGACAGTCCTTTGGATAATAAATTGGTACTATCTGCATCTAGTTCATGTTTCGTTAGGTTGAAAATTGGAATCATATGCCCTGTTTCCAATATTGTCTGCTTCTGGTTTCCCGCACAAACTGTGGTTCTTCTTGCTGGAGATGATGTTGTGGTTGGTAGTTCCCTCTCGGTTGACCCTGGAAATGAACTCTCGAGCGTCCCCTTCCCCCCCCCCCCGCGATTCCCTAAAAAAGGCTGTCTGCGATTTCCTCTATTAGGTGTCTGGTTATAGATCAGATCTGAATCATAGTAGCCCTCATTATTTTCATTTTCAGAGTCTGAGGTTTCAGAAAAAGTATTCACACGTTGTTTCTGTTGTTGTTGGTCCCTGGTTTCAGTGGTATAATGATTCTGTTGATAAAAGTCTGGTCTCAGGTAAGGGTAAGTATTTTCAAGAGTTGCAAATCTTTTATCTTTCAGTAACTTGTCATTTTTTCTTTTTTCTAAATAGTTGGTAAATGATTCTAGATCTTTATTACATTCCTCAATTTTCTTTATTGCTTCATCTACATTACCTATTTTTTTGATCTTATTTTCTAGTTCTTCTACTTCAGATCTCACTTCAGCGGCCAATTCTTTAGCGGTTTCAACGATGAGCATCATTAGGTCCCTTGAGCATCTACTAGCAATTCTGCTCCATTTGTCTAAAAACGCTTTGTAGTGAACAAAGAGGCCGGGGATGTTTCTCACTCGGAGACCCATAGGGATAATACCAAGACGTAAGTAGGCCAGCATGAATTCCCCATGTGCTTCAATTCTTTTTAATTTCTTTTTTAACTCTAGTAGTTTTTTAGTGTCATCGTTGTGTTGGCTGCCATACAATACTCTTTTTTATTAAAAAAAACATAGAGATCTTACAAAATCTTATGAAAAACACAATCAGTGCTTTATAAATGTCTCCCCTAATACTATAAGAGTATCCAATCCTGTACAGTATACATCTATAATGTTATAAATGCAGGTGTATCCTATGACAATTTTGAGAGAATATGGTTTATATGAAATAATTCATCGAATACCATCCATCAAATCATGTGTTTAGTAAAAGAATAAATGGACAGATATCGCTGCCACCCATTCTATCTTTCTAAATAAATTGCTAACATTTCAGAAAAAAATGGCTAAGTAATAGGAGAGAACTAATACCAGAATAAACTACCTCTTTTTTAATTCATCATCCAATATTAGTTTCCGCATTGTTAATAGTCAGAATACCGCAAGGAAATGACAACAAATTAGATTGTGTAACTACAGCTGCTAAAAAATTGTAATGTCACTGTTATTAAAATCATCTACTTTTAGAATTTTATGTATAGATATATATAACTTTGAAACGATATAATTTTGTATTTTATATGCATCTTTATTCTATAGATATTACGTGGCTGCTCCAGGAAGAAGGCACTGGCCGCCGAAACGCGCGTAGAGACTCATTTTTGTGCCACCTATCGATTATAGATAAAGATTTTTTAAACTGTTTTGTTAACTTTTATGCAATGGTGTTTATGTTATATGTGCATTATGAATTTTTAAACCTTGTGTCTGTACTATATGAATGATTTTTTAACTGTGTTAACTAATAAATAAAATATATTGTATTTTAGCCAGCTGTAGTGAACTGTTTATCTTTCTTCACCATTATGGTACGTTAAACTTCTAAATTGCCTAGGTTGATATTTCTCAATTGAGCCTGATTTAGTAGACATCACTAAACTTAGAAAAGTCTCAGTGGATATCGATGGAAAATGGGTGAAAGAATAAGGAGGCAGAAGAGGGGGATCAAAGAAAGGAGAAGGGAGGGCAATGTGTTTTTTTAAAAAAGAAATCATGAAGGAAATCACATAAATCTTGAGATGGTTGAGGTTTAGCAGTCACTCTATCCAACTTGCATAGGCTGTTAAGAGTGGAAAAAGTTTCCTTGGGCTTGTTGGGAGAGGATGCTATTAGTCCAGAGAAATATTGAATTTTAGCAGCGAGAATGTCTTTTTTATATTCTCTGAGAATGACACTTTCGCTCAGCCTGTCTAAGCTGGAGTTTTTTCGCTAGGAGCGAAGGGGGGAACCATTGTTGTGAATCGTGTGAGCGCGAAAGACGAATTGATCTCAGAGGGACCAACTCCTCACACGATAAGGTGAGCCAGGTGTTAATGGCTAAGGCCTGATCATGAAGAGATATGTCTAAATAGTCACTATCTAGAAAGCTGAAAGCAACAAGAGAGGCACACAGAGCACTGATATTGGCTCGTCCCCAATTCCTGACTTTAATGTTAGCAGGAGGAGGGGTACTAACCACAGGATTTATTAAGAATGAAAAAGAAATCAAATAGTGGTCAGACCACAGGCAGGGGAGAACCGAACGTAAGGAAACATCCAAATTGGCTGACCAAATTTGGTCGAGGATGTGACCAGATATATGAGTGGGAAGCTCAATTGATTGGGTCAGGTTCAGATGAGTAAGTAAGTCAGAGAACTCTTTTGATTGGGAGTTCTCCATAGAATCACCGGGCCAATAATAAAAGTCGCCTAGGATCAGTATGCGCGCGTGATTTACTATCAAATTAGCAAGGATATCCCCCACCAAAGTAGAGAAAGCAGGCTTAGACTGAGGGGGACGATAAAATAAGACGCAAACAAGTGGTGGGGAAACAGACAAGGTTTTCATGACTAGATAGTCAACGGCAGGAATCACCGGAGACGGAATTAGAGAAAAGGACCATCTTGAGTGAATAATAGCAGCCACCCCCCCCCACCGTGTTTACCAGGTGTACGATCTGAATGTAAAATATAATAGTTTTCGGGGATAACAGCTCAAATATCCGGAGAAGAGGAAGGGGTGAGACAGGTTTCAGACAGAAATAGACAGTCAGGCTGAACCTGGTTAAGGAAAGTAAAAATCTCCAAATAATGTTTGACTAGAGATCGAGTATTCAGCAGGCACGACGAGAAGGACACAGGGAGGCCGCCAAGGGGGGGCAATAAGCGGTGTCCCGCTATCCATAGAGACCGAGATATCCGCCGCTGGCGGTTCCAAACAAGGGGGTTTAAAACAAGTGTAGAGGCCAAGTGAACTAAGCTTGGTCTGTACATGTTTAGAAATAGACCACTCACCTTGGCACGCCACGAGCTCAGCAGAGGAGTACTTAAAAATCTGAGCAGCATCCCCTGCCCCTTGCCCCGGCCAGCCATGGACGGGCGCAGACGGGCTTGCCTTAAGCGTGACTTCGGCGTGCCAGCGGCGCGCCCGCTGCGCGTGTCCGGTGCGCGTGTCCGGTGCGCGGCCGGGGAGGCATGAGGGCTTTGTAGTCCCCAACCGTGGTGCCTCTGTTAAGGCTCCGCCCCCGTAGATCAGGTGATGTAAGATCAGCTGGCTCGTTTCCACACAGACCCGCCGCTCAAACGGGAAAACCCGGCGTCGGATCGGGCTGTGTCGAAGAAACACCAGCGAAGGGGGAAGCCAAACCCAGAGGAGATGGTGTGAGTCGGGTGGGTTAGCAGAGCATGCTAAGCGAAAAAGAGAACAAACCGGAGCCAAAAGGTTAAAAGCCCGGAGGGCGGGAGCAGCTGAGAAGATGGAAGTCCCAGACTAAAGCTCCACACAAATAAAAATACCAGCTCCATTTAAGCGCCGCAAGATTAGAGAAACCCAGACCACAACGCAAGGCGGAATATACAAAGCGCCTACTTGCGCTGAAAAGCCAATTCAATGCGGCAAGAGAAACAGGTCAGTCATTCACTTAGCACCTGAAGTCTGCACAAGACTACCGCGCGGCCAGCTGACATTAGTCTTTGTAGTCCCCAACCGTGGCGCCTCTGTTAAGGCTCCGCCCCCGTAGGTCAGGTGATGTAAGATCAGCTGGCTCGTTTCCACACAGACCCGCCGCTCGAACGGGAAAACCCAGCGTCGGATCGGGCTGTGTCGAAGAAACACCAGCGAAGGGGGAAGCCAAACCCAGAGGAGATGGTGTGAGTCAGGTGGGTTAGCAGAGCATGCTAAGCGAAAAAGAGAACAAACCGGAGCCAAAAGGTTAAAAGCCCGGAGGGCGGGAGCAGCTGAACTAAAACATATTTTCTAATATGTACTATAAACATACATCTTATTCTTTTTGTTAGACCTTGCATCTGCAGCATAGTTTCCCCTGACTTTTTGCCTCCTGACCTCCTGTTTGGCTGACTTCATTGTTTCTGGCTTTAGGACTCTGAGCACTTTATCATTGCTAACCATTGCTAAAGTGCATATGCTCTGTACTTTAAATATGGTAACATTGACTTATCCACAATTAGCATATTAAATTTACTTATGAGTCCCTAGTAAAGTGCACTATATGTGCCCAGATACTGTACATTAAATGTTACTAGTGGGCCTACAGCACTGATTGTGCCACCCACTGAGTAGTCCTTTAAACATAGCTATGTTCTGCTTCTGTAGAGCCTGTGTGGGTAGTTTTAAAGTGCCATTTAGACCTAGCAAGTTAAACTACTTGCCAGGCTCCACTATCCCCTTTCATTACACATAGGTCACTCCTAATGTAGGCTCCAGGCAGCCCTATAGGCAGGGTGCAGTGTGTTTAAAAGGTAGGACATGTACTTTTCAGTATTACATGTCCTGGTAGAGAAAAACTGCTTAATGAGTTGTTCACTAGTACACATCTATCTCTCTCATAGGTTAACTTTGGTATTGCCTTAAAACATCTTTTAAGTGTGATTTTAAATTGGGAAGGGTGGGATAGGAGTTTAGTGACGCTGGACTCACAATTTAAAATCATAACTTATGGTGTCAGATTTTAAATTGTAAGTCTGAAAATGCACATTTTAGAAAGTTGCCATTTTCTTACTTAGCCATTCTGTGCCTCTGTCTGTCTATGAATACATGTCTGGGTTAGGTGACAGCTGAGCTTTATGCCTTCGTTCTAGATAGTCACACAAAGGGAGCTTGGGTATGACATTTGCATCCTGATAGACAATCACCAGGCTGATGGGCCTTCCTGAGGTAGCGTGGGTGGGAGGAGCTGACACCTACACCTGAAGAGGGCTGTGCCTGTCCCTATACAAACAGATTCATACCCCACTGTAGTGAGTCTGGAGCCAGGTCAGGAACGGCAAGGACCTTGTGATCTTCAAAGTCCTCTTTGAGGTCTCCCACATTTCAAAGGCACATTTGGGTATACGTATTGGACTCCTGACACCACCAAATCAGAACTCTACTGGAGCTAAGGACATTCTACCTAGAAGAAGAACTGCTGTGCTCTGAAATGGACTGCCCCTTTGCTACCTACATTGCTGTGTTGGCCTGCTGCCTGCTGATTGTTGTGCTACAGGATGGACTGCCACTTTACAACTTGCTCTGCTGTGTTGGCCTGTTACATGCTGCTTGTTTCCTGGGAGTGAGAGGGACTATACCTTCTCTCTACATCCTTGAACTCAAGATTCTCCAATGACTTGCTGGCTTACCTCCAGTTGTCTGAAGACTCAGGGACATAAAATACTTCTTGCATTCTGCTGGTGTTGCTCTGTCATTTTTGAGTCATACTCTTGCCTGGGGTGCCCCCCTGTAGTCCTAGGCCTGAGAAGTGGGTTCTGAAAAAAGTGGTGTATTCATCTGACTGTGTGAGAAAAACCAAAGAATTGCTACCCGACACAGTGCTGAATCGATGATGAAGCAGGTCCCGAATGCAAGGTTCAATGATGATGCAGTTCCAATTCTTCAACACCATTGTGAGGCTCAAAGACAATGCAGCGGCGAATCTTCAACACAGTCTGAGAGGCTCAACTACGAGACAGTGATCCGACTGCAGGGAAAATTCTGATGCATCGTGTGCTCGATGACGATACTTTGCTCCAGACAAGGTACTTTTTGAGCAGGCCCTGCGTGGGTTCTATAGCCAGCCTGCCCTCTATAGTGGTCGGCTTGAACTTTGGATTTGTGCTGGTCCCTCATGACCTCAAGTAAACTTTTGACCACTGGTAAATTCTAAGCACTGTTTTCACATTTAATCTTTAAAAATTAATATCTCAAGTTCTACTTATTACATTTGTATTTTGTTATATTTTACTCAGATAAATATTTTCTAGTTTTCTAAACTGGTGTGGAGTTTTTTTGTGGTGTTTCCATGTATTACGATGATTTAAGTGTTGCACAGGTACTTAACACATTGCCTCCTAAGTTAAGTCTTACTGCTCTATGCCAAGCCACTAGAGGGTGAGCACAGGTTAATATAGGGTTGTATATGACTTACCCTGACTAGGATTGTGGCTCCTGCATGGACAGGGTTTATACTTTGCCAACCAGAAACATACATCTCTAACAATTTTATTTAGTATTGCCAAATTGCATGGCTTTGTCAAACCCACATGGTGAGGGAATGCTAAATTTGTCATGTCCATGAATCCACAACTCAACTCTTCAAAAATGTTATTGTTATGTGTTCATTTTGTAGCCTTTAATAAGTCTTCTGCAAGAAATTGTTAAGCATGTAAGAATGATGATACCTTACATTGTCTGAAAACAAAAAGACAGTTCCAATGACAGCAACAATTTTACTAATTGATAATGTGTGCTAGGAGTGCCATTGTATGTGAAGGAGACCTTCACCTCTATGGGTTTTGACAAGATTCAGGAACTCGATTATGCATTCATCTGGCTTAATGGTCTCTGCCATTAGCCCCCCTACATCTGGGGGATCAGGGAATATTTCTCTCATGGCAGTTCCGATCCGGTGCCGGTATGAGTTAAATGCAGCCCCATCATACAGGGTCTCTGTTAGAGTTATTTCTGGAATCCGGGCTTGGGTGAACACCATGCTTGTATGTTCCTCAAGTAGGCTGCTCAATGGACTCATAATGTCGCCTATTGCACGGTTAATATCTGTGGTGTTCTTTTAAAAAAATGTAATCCATTTCCCTGCCCATCCAGCAATGTTTGTAACTTTATTGTAAGTCCATCTTTGTACATCTGAGCCAAAGGCACGTATACGAACGCCTTTTGTGGGCACATTCTCCACCTGGGTTCCCAGGCGGATTTATCCTCGACATCATGTTCCTACTTTGCGAGGCATTGCTGCATGTAGGGAAATTTTCAATTGCAATTATCTCTTTTGTGTCTGATGCAATCCTCCACTACTTCCATGTCCTTGGGCTCAAATGATCCTTTCCTAAGCCAAGACCAGCCATATTTTCCCCTCTCCTCAGTCCAATCTGCTAATAGGTTGCAGAACGGGTACATAAAACTGTTACCTTCCTCTTTTGCTATTATTTCCCTGGGGTAGGTCTATCTTTGCTGTGTACCCGTGTGGACCAGCATGTATCTTTGACACTGCTGTCCTTTTGTGTATATAAAGGTACCATCTGCTTTTCCTGCATGGCAGGTGAAAGAGCACCAGACCCTTCACCTTTGTCGAGCAGACTGTGTGACACTGAATCCATGTAGTAGCCTTTCATCCACCTCCTAGCTCTGCTTCACTCATGTGGGGAGTGAAATGTTCTGTGCTCTTGGTCTAATTCCTGGTTGTGTGCCCTTTCCCTCTCGAGCAAGAACTCATGCCACTCTTCCTCAAGACATTTGGCCTGTCTCTTTGCTCTGAACTACGTGATGCTTTTGTTGACCTAGCTTCACTTTCAAGTTGACCCTCCATTTCCTCTTCAGCTGCCTGAGCAAATCATGTAGCCCCACCATCGTCAATGGGCCCCAGAGACTGGAGCTCCCTTCCTATTCAGAGCTTGCTGAATCACTATTGAGCATCACCATAAACTTCCCTGACACCCACTTACATTTGACTGACCAAGTGGGAATGCATATCCTACCTGCTCTTGAAGCGTTACATGTCATTTGTGGTGGACAGAGAGTTGAGCTTTTGGAGACCTTTTCTAGGAACTAGGACTGTACTGGGGGTGTCTGGGTCCACTTGGTTTTACTTCTCTTGAATTTAGATCTGACTGACCTTCTATCGGTGGAGGGCAAGTCAGCTTCTATCATGGCTGAGTTTGAGTAACCTATTGCAGGAGGAACGGGTGTGAGCACGTCCGTATCTACATATGGAGGGGGAGGGGCTGAAGGGTTATTTGTTAACAGCATTGTAGGGCTATCACTGTCGGCCTCCTCAAAGATGGCCCATAATTCTAATAATGCCTCTCTTTTGTCCTGTATATTTGGTTTCGATTTGTGTTTTAGTCTACTCAATTGTGTTTGCCTCAAATGTTCCCTCCTTAGGCAAGGGAAATGTGTGTGCCATCATGTGTGAATGCAATTCTTGGCCAAATTTTTTTAGTCTTTTTATTTGCTTGGGGAACCTAGTTTCCATGGCTATTAAGTAATTTGGCTAATACAATTTGAATGACGTTTTCCTAGTTCAGTTTGTCAAATCGCTGGGGCAATTCGTACATGGTGCACTCTTACAGTGTTACATACTATGATCTAAGCACTTGCAATTTCTTACAAAAGACAGTTAAAATGAGCATTTATATGAAACAGGACAAAACTGTATACATAGTACTGTAACACAGGCAAACCTGCATGAACTCAATTTACATAAAATGTATTTTCAACAACAGTCAATGCAATAACATTGTCATACATTAATACATTTCACAGAGAAAAATTATTTTGTCAAAAAAATAAAACTTAGTTGCTCATTGCAATTTTTCTTCTAGAGACAGAAGACTAACGTGGAACACCTTCCTTAATAATTTGGATAGTCTTCCACTATCAGCTCACAGACAAAGGTGGTAGTCAGAGACACCATATAGTAATAACTTGGGAATCACCAGCCCCTCTTGACCCACACAAGTCACACCCGGTTTCCTGGGTCCAGGTTTTTCTAAAAGTCCGAATTACCCCCTGTGTCACGCCCAGAGGTCAAAGCGACAAACACATCTCACTCCTTTCAGATACTAATGGTGTTAATAAACGTGTTAGCACTGAGAAACCTTTTTTTAACTAAACAATTATGAGACTGAAGCACCAACTCCGCCCATACTGGATAGCTGTATCAAAACAAATAGCGTCCTGGGAGCCATAATTGGATATACAATCTATTTTGACCTTTCCAAGCCTGCTGATATCGAAAAAAGTTGAATTCTGAAAGATAGCTTTCGAGGCAACATCACAACTTATAAATTTGGGATATATAAAATAGGTAATTTGACTGACCCTGTCAGTGGCAGGACGCTCAGGTTATCTTTTTCCACTTCTCCCTAGTTTGCCATATGCCCAATGCTTTAAAAGACAATGTTCTAGGTTCAGATGGGGTTTCTTACCCTCTGTTATGGCTGCATACGGACCTTCCCCCCACAGATTTAGCAGACCTTCCAATCAATTGCGGTGCTTCCCACCTTTGTTGTTGCACAACGTGAATCCGTCATTCCTTCGGTTGCAGTTGGGTACAGGTATCAATCCTCCTTTCTTGCGCACCAAAATGTTGCTCTGGCTTGAATTCCGTAAAAAACAGAAGACAAGAGGCGTTTGTCAAAACAGGAATAGTCTGCCGTGAGACAGTTACAGGCAGGAGGTCTAATGACGGTTTCAATTTATATTGGATTCGCATTGGTCTTATATCAGGGATGGGTTGAGTATCCGCTACATGGAATTTCACGGAGTTGCCTAAAAACTTTGTGGAATTCTGCTCCACTCCTCCCCCTGCATGCAGCATGATGCAGGCAGCAGACCTGGAGGGTTCCTGACTCCCAGACTGCCACCTGCTTGGCTTACCTGGGGCCTTCTCTTTCGTGCCGGGGCTGTCCTCCTCTGTACATCTTGGGAAGACTGCACATGAGCGCACATGCACGCATGCGCAGTCCTCTCAAGACGTACAGCATAGAGGTTTTGTTTTGCACGGATGGGCCCGGAGAGGAGAGTAGAATTTGAATTTGAATTTAAAATATTTAAAAAGCACTGCGTTCACCATACGGTTTCTTGGCGCTATGGAGGCAAAATTAGCAGAAGAGAGACAATAGAAACTGGTAATGTGAAAGGGAGCAAATGAGTACAATTTACAGCGGGAAGGCCTGCTTGAATAAAAAGGTTTTGAGGCCTTTACGGAAGAGAGAATAGTGCTTGGCTGACCGAAGGTGGTGGGGGAGGGAATTCCAAAAAGTGGGTGCCAAGAATGAGAAGTTGCGCCCTCCCCACTTTTTGCGCTTATAGCGGGGTACCTGCAGAAGAGATTGGGAGGATGAGCGAAGCTCTCTGGTAGGGACATAGTCCCTTATCAAAGAGGTGATGAAAGCGGGAGCTGAGCCCTGGCGTGCCTGGAAGACCATACAGCCAGTTTTAAAAAGGGATCGCTCCCTGACAGGTAGCCAGTGGAGCGCCTTCAATAACGGGGTTGAGTGATGGGAGCGGGAAAGGCCGTACACTAGTCGGGCTGCCTGGTTTTGAACCAGTTGGAGCTTTCGTAAGCTGTAAGCTGGAATGCCGTTGTACAGGGCATTGGCGTAGTCCAGCCGGGAGATCACTAGGGCGGACATGATCAGTAGACAGAAAGGAGGAGGAGGAGGACAGCCCAGAATGGTGGAGAATGCACCAGGTAAGTCACAGCCGCCTCGCTAGGCGTGGGTGGCAGCAGCATACTCGGCCATGCCACAGAATCGGAGTTTTTGCTGAACACCGCGCTCGCAAAACTCCACAAACTCTGCTGGCGGAGCGGAGTTCACCACCCACTCTTATTTTATATACAATGTTACTTCAAGCCATAAAGGTATCTTTCGTACCATATATAGTGAAAAATGTTAATTGCTGCCTTATAGTTAGGCTGACCGGTTTTAGGTTTAAACCTATAATAACTGATAAAACCCCACCAAAAGGGAACTAGCCCTCACCAGTGTAAATATATAAACACTGAAAAAGCACCTGCACAACCACAAACCAAATGTCCTTCAAAGAAATGAAAAGGAGAGTGAAAGAGTCATTTATTTTCTTCCTGGAGGGCCCAATACAATGTAACTTTGTTATTCAAGCTAGCAGCAAGAAAGACTGGGCTAACATTATTGTTATTTAGGGATGTCACTAAAATATAGTTTTTTCTTCCTTTTGAATTTTTCAGTTTCGTGGTCTTTGGTCTACAATTGAATGGTTTAGAAGCATGTTTTAGGTCTTGTTTAATTATTTTATAAACTGTATAGAAACAGGAAATATCAAAATCATATTTGATATTTTGGCTGTGTTTGATTCTTTCACTGATAGGTAAAATGGCTGGTTTCACAAGAATCTTTCCCATTATGTGCATCACATTTACCGACAGAGAATGGGTAAAAAACCTTAAAACATTAGCACCTAGTTTCTAGTGAGTCAGTATTGATAGTAGGTAAATTGCCAACACCTCAGGCTTTAAACATTCAATGCAAGGTATAGTGACAAGTATATGTGAAAAGAGTACTATCACCAAGCACCTGGTACAGTGGTGAAAACATGACACCAGACTTCTGGAAAACATGGAAAACGGTGTCACTTGAAATTTTGCTGCAAAAAGGTTCTTTCCAAGTTCAACAAAGATTGGAGTGACATCGTTTGTATTTGCAGTGATTTAGCTACGTATATGAAAAAGTTGTTTGATGACCTGTCAAAACCGATACCTGAGCTGAAGTGCTTACCTGTAAAAGATCCTTGCCACTTGTTAAATGGTATGCTGAAAGCACCCTTACAATCTTCAGTTAATGAAGAATGCTTTTGACTTTTTAGTCCATTTTGATGCACTGTTTTTTTATCTCGTAGTTTCAATTGTGCTGCTTTATTTTTTACAGCTTCAATAACTCTGAGGGCATAAGTGCCCAGTTTAACGCAAATGTTGCAGAACTTTCCCAGAGAATCGCAATCTTCAAGTACACCAGTATTACCATGGAAAGCTATGTCAGTGGCCAGAATTAGCAAATTGTGTACTGGCTGTTTTGGTGTTGCCCGTCTCAAGTGCCAATGTTGAGAAGGTCTTTTCACAGAAAAAAAATTATGTGGGAGGGAAAGAGCGAGCGCACATGACCAAAGACTCACTAAAGAAGTATTGTATGGTGTACTGCAATATATTTGTTTTGCAAAAATTTATTTGGACCTCGTATACACTGTACATTCACTGTCTATATACCATGCACTATCAATGCAGAAAGCAAGCAATAATAAAACTGAAACATTCCATAAACACGGGAAAAAACACTGTTTCTGTTGTTTTTAATGCGTAAAAATGTGTAACCACTGTTTTTTAAAAGTATTGAAATCACTTGAAAACACTGGGGGAAAAAAACTGAATTTACCCAAAATAGAAATTGAAAACAGGAAAGACTACTTATAGTCATAAATTAATGGTCAATGGTTACAACAGGTGGGTCTCGACTTTGTGTGGGCACAGTGTGGTCAGTGGTGCATGTGTCCAGATGTCAAGCATTAGAAGCATGTGATCACTACATGTGCTAGGTATTAATTGGCTATGTGTTCCTAACTCATGTGGCAGCTGACTTTCTGGTGCATTCTGAAGCACACGTACCCCCTCAGGACATGTGTGCTTTATTGTGGGCAATATCACCTGACAATTGTGATGTTACTGGACCTATCTGTTGGATTTATTAAGATTTTATTACCCACGTGTTTGCAAGCCAGCTATGCACCTCCCACCTGTGACCCACCAATCAGTAATCCCGGGTCTAGGTTGCAGGGCCTGCCTGACTACATACTTGCATGTCAAGGTAGATGTGGAGTTTGGACAGGTGAATTTATTAATAAGGATAATAGTTCATGTTTATTGATAAACACATTGAAATACGCATTAACACAAGTCCTCCTGGCTGACTTCCAAATTCCTATGTGCGGCCTTCCGAAAGCATGCTGCCTGGTTGTGAAGTGCCAGCATGTAGCTTACCACATCCAGGGGGGTCTTTCTAGGAGCTTGCTCCCACTTCTCCTTCACCCTTAAACTGAGAGGTCATCTCACAGGTCCTCTCACTGGGTGCCCATACAAAATTTCAAAGGGGCTAAAGCCAACCCTCTTCTGCGGTACCTTCTGTAGGCAAACAAAAGTCATGGCAGGAGGATGTGCCACTTCCTCCTCATGGGCTTTGGGAGGCCTATAATCATCCCCTTTGGAGTCCTGTTGCACCTTTCAACAAGCCCAATGGTCTGTGGATGGTAAGAACTGGAGACCTTTAGATTACCCCACACTCCTTCCACATGCCTTCATGTACCCTAACATGAATTTGTTATCACAGTCGGATACCACCTTCTTGGGGAACCCCACACTGGTCCAGAGGCCCTATGATGTCGAAGTTCACCCTTTCAAAGGGGGTAAATATGACAGAAAATGGTTGCAGGACAG
This sequence comes from Lissotriton vulgaris, assembly GCF_964263255.1. NCBI lineage: Eukaryota > Metazoa > Chordata > Amphibia > Caudata > Salamandridae > Lissotriton > Lissotriton vulgaris. The sequence goes on from NC_141695.1 coordinate 260,648,012, forward strand.
CCTAATGCTTCCCCCCTGACTTTCCACTGGCCTAGCAGGCAGGACAGGGCCTGCAGAATGCATCTGAGGCCTTTAATAATTGAGGCGAGTAAAAGAATGTAACAAGCTTGCCAAATTTCTTGTTCTGTCCCAAATTACCTGCCAGTGGTACATCATGAACCACCTCCAGTAGGAAGGCCCTGTAGCACTAGGGGACCACCAACACACTTGTTAAACCAACTCTAGAACCTTAAACTCACTATACAGGAGACCATTCTCCAAGTAAATCAGGTGATCACCAGAGGTATCACCATCTGCATTGGTCTCAGCCTACTGCCTTAGACCCACAAGAGTAGGGCATTTCCTCTGCACCTTGAAAACCTCCTCTCTGGTGGGACCCCCTTCCTGCTGGCAATTTGCCAGCTCAATCAGATTTCCCAGTTCAGCCACCATCTCCCCTGAAGGCTCTGTTTTGTCCCCCTCAGGATCAGCCTTATCCTAGATTGTTGGAGTCTCAGGAGTGGATTTACCATGCCCCTTGCCCTTCCTCTTCTTGTCAGGCACCTGGGCCATTCTTCCAGGCTCCAAGTCCTCCTGACTACCCTCTTGGGCTGCCATGGACCATGTGGTCAGCATTGGCATAATGAAACTTGAAGGGGCGCCCCTGCATAATACTTTGAGGAGCTTCCCTCCAGTCTCGTCAAGAGCTCTCAGGCCAGGGTACTGTGCTGAGCGTGCCCCCTGGAGCAAGAGCTTCCCCGAACCACGGGGGCTGCGTGGGTCTATGTTACACCACTGGAGGTCAGGCACATCCACTCTGGCAACCCTAACATGTCCAAGTGGAACCTAAGCTCCACATCATTCGGGGCGGTGCACTCCAGGTAATTGCCAAACAATCTGAAGGCATGGACGGAGTCACAGTGACCCTCAACGAACCTGACACATCCACACTCAAAGGGAACCAGAGCCACTGGTAATGACTCTTATAGTTGACAGCTGCAACAACTTGGTGGAATGCATTAGGGAATACCTGATATTAGGTCACCAGATGACATCTGACAGTTGTCATACTGGAACCAGTGTTTCTCAGAGCCTCCACCCTCTGCCCATTGATGGTGATCCACTGCCATATTTCCTAGTGTTACTAGGCATGTGAGTTCTCTGCGCCATCTCTACATCACCCAGGAACACTAGTGTAACCAACCACTACTCTGTCTCCCACACTATCTAGGACAACCTCCCTCCCAGGCACTGCACAAGCCAACTCCAGTAACTGCCCACTGTTGGGGGGCTGTGCTTGCTTGGGACACTTACCATTGCCATTAGAGTGCCCTTCTTGTTATCACTAATAGTACTTAAGTGGTGGCTTTCCTGAATCATCTCTTGTTCTCAGTTAGGAGATGGGAGTCCAGACCTGAGGAACTAGGATGGGTCTCTTTAGAAAATGCTGTGTGTTTATTTTTATCTCCACCCTCCTTCCGATGGGGCTCCTGCCCACGCTTGATGTGATCCCCGAGATACCTTCTTGTGGACCCTGATGCTGACCCAACAGTCTGGCTCCTTAGCAAGTTCCCTGGGGTTAGAGAGCCTACTGTCAATCAGCTGCTGGTGCAGATCTGCAAAACAAAGATTGAACATTTAATCCTTTCTTAAACAATTGTGCAGCCTCTGATAATGCTTTAGTTCACTGCCCTTAACCCAGCCATAGAGTACCTTGCAAAAGGGATCAACACAATCCACCCAGGTCTGTTGGGCCAGTTTCTGGTTGTCCCTGAGCTTTTCCGTATACCCTTCTGGGGTTAGACCAAATGGTCTGATGAGGGCCACCATCATGGGCGGGATACTTCATTATGTCCTCCTTCTCTAGGGTCAGTAGAATGTCCCTCCTCTCGCTAGATATATGCCTCCACAGACTAGCCCCCCAATAATCCTCAGGGATTATGTGCATCAGGATGGCAATCTCATGAGCATCAAACAACTTGTCAATATCATCTCCCATAACAATCAGGCACCAGACCTTTAGGAATGTGGACCCTGTTGCCATTTCACTGCTGGACTCTGCCTGCCTGGCCATGAGCGAAAAGCTCCAAAGCAAATAATTATTTCATAGTAAATTTTGTGGTTTCCATGGCCAGCCTCTTTTTCTCTATGGTTTTTCGTTCTCCAGTTTCATTTTGGCCAGCTCCAATTTGAGCTTCCTTCTCTCTTCCCTCCTGTCATCCAACCCCTTTGGGACAGGCCCTGGGAAGACATATTGCTCTCCAACCTGGGAGGGATGTCCAATCCTGGGAGTAGGTTACCCCACTCCTCAACAGACTTCCTTCCAATATCCTCCTATTGGCCCTTCTTTAATTCTTCCTCATCCAGCTCTTCCTCCTAATTGTGTTTGGGGTCTGCCCATGCCCTCTAGGCCTTTTGGAGCTCTTCTTTTTTAGTGTTCCTTTCAGCGGGCAGCCCCCTCTCCTTACAAAACTCCTTGAGATGTACCATGGTGCAGCTCTACAAGTTGGCCAGCTCAAACTCCATATTTGCAGATGAGGTCACAGATGCAATTGCCAGGTAGAGAGAAAATAATTGTTTGGCCCGCTGAATAAAGTACCTTAAATCCTGGTTGCTGAGCATTGTGTGGATCCGAGGTGATGAGGCGGTGTGAAACCAAGGCAATGAGTTGGTTCTGAGATGCAGCGAGACTGTGGTGCGATGTTCTGTTGTGTCGGTGATGAGGATCTCATCGATTGGGCTTGCAATGCGAAGTCCAGGTGGCGTGGATGGGGCATGCCACTTGTGAAGCATCAGTCCTGAGGACCTGCGAGGCTAGGGTGCAGAGGCCATCACATGAGCTGCTGTTGGTGAGAAATGCGAAGACCTGGGTTGGTGGTGCATTGCACCTGCTGCGATGCATTGGTTCCTAGAACTGTGAGGGTGATGCGGACCTGCTGTGTCAGTTCTAGTCCATGCAGCAGCACTAATGCACCAGTTCTGTTCAAGAATGCGCCGTTCAGCTGAGGAGATGCATCTGCTCAGCTCGAGGATGCGCTGCTCACCAGACCAGATGTCCCGGTACCACTGGTAAGCACCTTGGATCCACTTCCTAGGGTCCAGGACTGATGTGGCACTACTTGGCAAGGTAGACTCACAGATGCCACAGTTGTGGTGCAGATGCAAGGTGGGTGGATGTCCCTGAAGCTTCGAACAAAGCAGTCACACTTAACTTAGAGGCAATGTATAAAGTATTTATGCAAAAAGAAGGGGGCTCGGAGAGGACCCCTCTGGGACCCCCGTAAGCACCCTCTGGGGTGAGGATGATGAAGGGGGAGCCAAACATGTTGCATCCTGCCATCCAGGAAGTAATTAAGCCAGCCCAAAGCAGTGCCAGATATGCCAATCTTGGCAAGTCGGGTGAGCAGCAGCGAGTCGAGTACAGTGTCGAGTGCCGCTGAGAGGTCAAGCAAAATCAAGGCTGCCCTCCTGCCAGCATCCAAGCAGTCTCGGATGGCTTCGGAGACTTCTACCAACGCTGCCTCAGTACTATATGAGGCCCTAAACTCCGACTGGGCTAGATGGAATACGCCCCTGCTTTCAATGTACTCCGTCAGCTGTTGGTGACAACTTTTTCACAAACCTTTGACATGCTAGGCAAAAGGGAGATGGGAAGGTAGCTTCCAGGGCTTAAGAGATCTAGTGATGGCTTTTTTTAAAAGAGGTAGAATCTTGGCCTGCTTCCAGGTGGGCGGAACATAGGCCTCCTGTAGGGACATGTTAACAAGTCTATTAACTTCCGGGTTTACAGTCTCTGCAACATCGGCCAAGAGTCTTGTCATGCAAGGGTCAGAGGGGGAGCCTGATTTAAGGCTCTTGAGAATTCTTGGTGCATCATGCAGGTCAATGGAACCAAAGGCGGAAAGACAGTGAGAGGGAGAAAAAGGAGGAGCCCCAGATTGGTAGAGTGGCTGCCAACACTTCAAACCAGGAAGTGTTGGCAGCTATCGTGGGACTCAGCTTCTGCTGAATCCCACAAAAAAGTTTAAAAACAAAGGAAAAGGGCGCAGGATAGGAATACTCTGACCCCTAGATGTGGTGGGATCCCAGAAAGAACCCGCCATGGCCAAAAAGTATATATTTTTTTAATTTTTGGTGGGAACTGTGCTGGACCCGCGGCTCCTGTCTAAAACTTTTTTTAAAAAGAAGCGTCAACTTCTGTGCTTTTATTATTGAGCCCTCGGGTGGACCAGGTCCTGGGGACATGCAGGCATGAATTATGTAAAGAAGAGGGCAGACAGGGTCACATCCTTGTGGCCCTGGGAACACCTCCTCCCCGGGACTAATTGGAAAGTAATGAGGGGGTCTCACGCACCCCACCATGCACCAGGGACCACCACCTCCCTGGAGATAATTTATTTCTTACAAGGGTGTCTCACAGCTTCCCCCCCCTGTGTCCCAGGGATCACCACCACCCTGGGGTCAAATGTTTTTTTTTAAAATAGATGGCGGGTCGCACAGTGAGAAATTAGCAGAAAGAGGCAAACTAAAGGTAAGAAACAAGCAGAAATAGACAACATAAAGGTCAGAAATGAGGTGGCTTAGAATTGCTGAGTTGTTTAAAGAAAAAAGGGGGTAACGATGTGTCCCTCAGAACCTGGGTAGTTAACGGTTAAATACAATAGTGGTTCTGTTGGGTAAGACAAATCACTTTGACAATGCTAATGAATGCAAATTCAAGTTTAAAAACTCTCTGAGACACATATGCAATGACAAAATAAATGCTCAAGCAATCTACTGATAAAATTCATATAGCCAAGTGATGATTTCATGTGATTTTATATCAGAATTCATTCATGTTACATCTGAATTAATTCATTCAATGATGACATTAGATTCTAATTAGACCGTCAATCACAAGTGAAATTTATGTGACAATTGGTGAAAGGTGCTCGATAGATGAAGCAATGTACAGTGAAATAAAGTAATACATATATACAATTATGTACAAGGGTTAAATTGGCCAGAATCTGTTTCACATCCAAGGAGTCCTAGTATTCATGCAATGGATCCTGGAGTTTCTGGACCACAGGTGAGCGTCGACAGTGCTTACAGAGCCGAGAGGAAGGACGCAGCACCTTCTCCCAGAGTGACCGGTTATTCTATACATCTGAACACGGATTTGACCGTGCGGCACCCCATCAGGCAGAGACCTGTCCTCCTGATATTCATACTGTCTACCCCCACACACCTGTCTTGAAAAGCACCCGCCGCGACCACCAACTGGGGAGCATTAGGGTCGAAACGTCGACGCTCATCTGTGGGCCAGCAACTCCAGGATCCATTACATGAACACTAGGAGTATAGAGTGGACATAATATCGAATGGACAGAATATAGTGGTTAAAAATATCGAATTGAAGGTAAGTAATTTAATATCGAATTTTAAAATATAGAAAGTCAAAATATCGAAGTATATAATATTGTTTTTTAGATATATCGAATTTTTATTAATAACACATTTTTTAAGTGTCTTTTTTATGTTATTTATTCTTTGTGTAATTTAATTCTGTAGCGGGTTGTGGGTTTATAGGGGAATAGGGTGGGAAGTAATTTAATTGTAATTAATTAAATATGTTAATTTATTTATTGGTATTTATTTTGAATTAATTGGTTATTGAAGTTTAATTGGTAATTAATTAATTTGTAATTGGTCATTTATTTTTATTAATTGATTAAATTTGTAATTATGTTTATTGTATTAATTTATTTTCCGTAGCGGGTTGTGGGTTTATAGGGGAATAGGATGAGAATAATTTAATTGTAATTAAGTAGATAATTTTTATTTATTTATCGGTATTCATTTTTAATTTATTATTAATTCATTGCTAATTGGTAATTAATTTTTATTAATAGGTAGTTAATTTTAATAACTAATATTACTTTATATTTTTAATTGATTGTTACATAATATTACATTGGTAATTTATTTTTATTCTTGGTATTGATATTTATTAATTTTGCACTCTTTGGAGTGGGAATAGTAATTTTTACCCCTACGCTATCCAACGCCTTCCCTACGGTTGCAGTCTCTGGAGTGGAAATAGTAATTTTTACCCCTACGCTATCTAACATCTTCCCTACTGTTGCACTATCTGTAATGGGAATAGTAATTTTCACCCCTACGATATCCAACGCTTTCCCTACTGTTGCACTCACTGGAGTGGGAATAGTAATTTTTACCCCTACGCTATGCAACGCTTTTCCTACTGTTGCACTCTTTGGAGTGGAAATAATAATTTTTACCCCTATGCTATCCAACGCCTTCCCTACTGTTGCACTCTCTGGAGTGGGAATAGTAATTTTTACCCCTACGCTATCCAATGCTTTCCCTACTGTTGCACTCTCTGGAGTGGGAATAGTAATTTTTACCCCTACGCTATCCAACGCCTTCCCTACTGGTGCACTCTCTGGAGTGGGAATAGTAATTTTTAACCCTACGCTATCCAATGCTTTCCCTACTGTTGATCTCTCCTGGGTGGGAATAGTAATTTTTACACTCCCGCTATTCTACGGTACTAATATTGTATAGTTTTTTATTAATATTTTTTTAATATATATGTTTTAACAAATACAATTGTATGTTTTTTTCGTATAACTTAAATTAATTATTTAATAATTTTAGGGTTATTTAAGTATTTGTAAGCATATTTTAGTTATTTATTTTTAATATTTTTTTAATTTAACATTATTTTTAAGAAATTCAATATTTTTACAAAGTATATATTTATAAACAATATTTTGGATTCGATATTTTTGTACTTACCCGTTTGAAGATAGGAATTCGATATTTTGTCTTTCAATATTTTGGCATCGATATTTTTAATAGTCTATATTTTGTTCCTCGATATTAAGTCAGTGATCCGAGAATAACATGAAATGAATCAGCATTAGAGAGGAACATGTCCAACAAGCATCTGGTGCAGTCGCTAATCTTTTGTTAAAGCATTTGGTGTAAATAAGAGTCTATTATAAACAAAAAACAGTGTATTATGTTAGCTGCTCTGGATGATTTACGTATTTTGGTCCGTAAGTTATTCCATAAAGACACTGGCCAGGATAACATAAGATCTCGTTCCAATGCCTCTTCTATTTGGGATTTCTGCTTAACAGTGTCTTTACCTTGTAAATAACTGTACATAGTAGAAGCTTTGGGTGTAGTTTTCAACACAGTGGGAAGTTTTGAGGAAGGGTCAGGGATATTGGAAGCAGTAGGTGTGGCAGATAATAGGGTGTATTTATCCATCACGGCTTTCTTAAGTAGATTGTATTTATGAATAAATGAGGCAGGCAGATTGAATAATTGAGCAAGTGAGGAAAAAGGCAAAAAATCCAATTGTGAGAATAACTGATAGATCCATATTAAACCTTTTTGTCGCCAAGTCTTCCAATAGAATGGTTTATTACGAATAGTCAAGTTTTTGTTGTGCCAAATTGTTGAGTTGAGGAAGGAATCAGTAGTACTATGTGTAGGGAGGAATGCAGGGTCCAGGAGTTTAGAGGGTAGTTTGATTAAGGGATTGGACAGGGCCTGTGGTTTGCGTGAGAAGGAAAGATATTCGTAAAAGGAGAAAGGGGATAAAAAAAAGAAGGTCAGTTGTAGTCCATAAAGGACAGTCTTCTGTAGGATCAAGCAACCAAAGTGAGGCTTGACATAGGAGGAGTGCTTTCTGATATACCTGATAATCAGTAAAGTTAACCCCACCTTCTGTTTTAGGGTGATTTATTTAAGTAGAGACATTCAGGACTTCTTATTATTCCATAAGAAGGAAGAGAGGGTGGAGTTCATTTTCTTTAAAAAATTTAGTAGGAATCGGGACCGGGATGTTAGAAATGGTATATAGAAGTATAGGCAACAGCATCATCCTTATAGTGTCCAGGTGGCCCCACCAGGATAAATAGAGGGGGTGCCATTTAGTGGCCAGGTCTGAAATCTTTTGTATGCATTTATTCATGCATAATGCTACTGTGTCTGATCTTGAAGAGGTAACATGTAATCCTAGAAACGTAATGTGGTTAGGGCTCCAAGTAAAGTTGGAAGCACTGAAATCCTACTTAAAAGTGTACTTAGTTAAGGCTAAAATCTCAAATGTATCGTTATTTAATTTGTAACCAGAGAAATTAGAGTAAGCTTGTACTTCCGCCAGAAAGGCAGGGATTGAGTCACTTGGTTTTGACATAAAAGCTAAATATCATCAGCATAGGCTGGAAGTTTAATGTGGGAATTTAATGTTTGAAAACCATGTAAATTTGGGTTTTGACGTAATTTAGAGAGACAAGATTCCAAAGCTAAATTAACAAGCATTGGCATAGCCAATAGGTCTTGCCTTTGGGATCTTATAAGTGTTTAATTATCCAGCACAATATCCTTGGTGGAACAACATCAAGTGTTGCATGGCTAAACACTTATAAGGTCCCAAAGGCGAGACCTATTGGCTATGCCAATGCTTGTTAAAGATTATATGGGCTCTGATTAGAGCCAGTGGAAGCCAACTGTTGCCTTATTTATAGCTCCTCTTTCTAAGAAGTATATTCCTTGCCGAGGGAAAAGTGTGTCTAACAGCTCATAATTCATAAAGTTACTTTGCACAAAACTCGGCTTCGCTGTGATTCTTGAAGGGCTGGCGCTGAAGACCGAATGATCTTTCCAGGCACTTGAAATCAGTGGAGTAAGGTATAGTGAGTGCTCTTCTTGGCAATGGTGCGTGTGCAGGGCAGTATGTTCAGAATGTGCATTTTTCAAAATCCTAGTTCTCAGGTTTTAGGTTTGGCTCCCCTTGTATTGCCTGATGGAACAAACGCGCTTTAAACCACAGCCCAGTAGGCACTTCCCAGCATAAGTTGCTTCCTTGCTTTTGAATAGAAGCAAAACAGGCAACTGAATAAAATGCTTTTTGATAGTATTCATTACTTTGGAAGTTAATAGAGAAAAGCCTTGTTTACATTTGTATAATCAATTTGTGATCACAGAGAAGGACACAATAGAATTATTATTTTTCGCAACCGTTGCATTTTTGGCTTGTATAGTTGAATATTCCTAGCTGTCTTCTATGGAAAGATGTCAGTATGCATAGCATAGTGCGGCCATCAACATGAGACTGAAAAAAAATGTCATACACATGTGGAAGTGTTCCAGTTAAGGGTATACTAAAATATGATAGTGTGGAAAATATTTGTCTCTGTAAGTCTTTTAATGCTGTGTCCCAGCAAGAAACTCAGTAATAGAAAATATAATAAAAATATAAACCTCATCTCCGTAGCATCTTCGCCCAAGATCCTCTAATGTCTGTGAAACATACCCACGCATAATGACGAACTGGCAATGGTGAAGCACACCTGTAAAAGTGAGATTGGATTTTAAACAATGTGAACAGCAACCTTACATGGCTATTACTTTGGTGGCTGAACTGTCTGTAGTAAAGTTGTATAAAGATGTAAATTGTGGGTAAGAGCTAAGGGTCAGCGTTGAAAGGTGTGCTTTGTACCCGAGTAAAAGCCAACACAGACCTGCATGGGAGATAGACTTGTGCCTTATTTATGTAATCTGGTGAGGCATTTCAACTCTCATTGTTTCAGGTTGGCTCAATTTGGCTTTACTGCTTTGGAAAAGGCCAGGAACATCACATGGTAAAAATATACATTGTATGTAAGCAGTAAGCAAACTCCGGTTGCTGCTAGTGAACTGTGGTATCCAAGACGGTCACACGGGAGGTTCACTTCTGCATTTATTCTGATATTAGCAGAAAATACATGGTCTTCATCAGCAGGCCCTTCCAGGGATACAGGAAACCTTTATGTTTCCTTATCAAGGACCCAAGAGGTCATTTTATTGGGACTTCTGGCATGGAAAGTCTTCCCGCTATGTTTAGGGAGAAGGAAGGCTAATGGTGGCAATATTTTTCCCGCAGCAGTACTCAGAAGTTGGACTCTGAAACCTTCAAGCTTCTCTAGCTTGTTGTCTGTCTACTAGTATATAGTCTGTGAGGATTAGATGTAGCTGATTCGTTTGAGTGCAGATATTGGGCAGTGGGCATAACCCCTACTGTGATAAAAAATTTGTGTGGTGTTCTTAGTTCAACCCCTTCTCATTTTTGTACTGCTGTGTTTGTGCAGATCATACCTGTGTATTGCCGGCTCCTGCGATTCTGTTGTAAATATGTTTAGTAGCTAACGGCTCAGTTTTGTGCTATATTCAACATGTTTTTACTGCCATGCTCTATGAATGTTCATGACACGCACTATCTAACTCTTTCCTTGTAGGCTAGGTCACCATGAACCGCTTTTTCATGGTATGACTTTTTGGTTCTGAGGTGCAGTGGAACCTGAAGAGTTCAATTGGTAAACAGAGAGGCATTCTTCACGAGCAAGCGCCTTTTTCATGATAACTAATTTCACCCTTGAACTTACTACTTGAGGAAAAAAAAGTCTAATTTAATATACTTGTGTGCCAGCACAAACACATTTTATGCATATTAAGCAGTAGTTCACATCTTGAGATTGGGGTTTGAAATGCTAGAACTGAGTCTTTACAGAAACCAAGTGACAGAATAAAAGGTTGTGTGAACATTTTAGGTCTGCAGTTATGAGAATAATTCTGTGTCAGGTTTTTTTTCTGTATAATTGTTCTTTTATTTTTCTCTGCTATTTGGTGCACAGCAGGCGGGTGTAGTGTGCGCTCTAGTTTATGCACGTCACGCAGACGTGACGTGCGGCGGCCATGTTGGCAGCGTTGCGCGCGCGAAGGCGTTGCGCGCCGAGAGCTGTACTAGACGGCAGCGCCGGCCGGCGCTCCTCGAGCAAACCTAATATTACTTATAAATAAAGGAGAGTTAAAGCACCCACATGCTGTCAGTGAATATTGGATGACAACATTACAGTGGCGACGAGGTCGGGAGGTGCCCAGCCAGACGACACCAGAAGAAAAAAAAAACGGACCCTCCACGTGGGCAACAACAGGGAAGGCAGTCATTAGGCCCATCCAGACCCGGGCACAGAGCTACCCTGCACAACCCAGCCAAACCGACGGCCCATAGGGACACGGCAGGACACACCCAAGGTACGGCGAGCTCGAGGAGCGTGGCAGAGCCACCGCTACCCACAGAGGCGGCGAAGAGGCCAGAGTGGTGGCACAGATACCCCACAGCAGCCAGAATAAGCGCATAAATTTCCCGTTAAATAAAGCCAGGGAGGAACAGCGCTGGCTACTAAAGAGGAGGAGGTGGGGACTAGCACAGAGAGTCCCCAGGTGGAGACGAGCACAGAAATAAAGGACAGCACTCCAGGTAGTCCCATAGGCAAAGACGTCAAGGCAACAGTGACCAGGGAGGTGAAAATGAGTACACCGGCAGGATATGCAATCGCACCTGTGCAATTCCTACCGAAACCTGGAGACCCACTGATGAAGTGGGAGGACTGGAAAGAATATATAGATAATTTCATAGGGGTCCTGGAGGATGAAAACGAAGAAAAATTCACTCCACAAAGGAAGAAACGCATACTGTTACTGAACTTGGGATCAGAAGGACTCAGAATTTACAAGAGCCTGGTGCCCAAGCAGAGGGATAGTTCTGATGATGACGTGTATGCCCATGCAGTTGAAGACTTGGACGAACGTTATCGCCCTACAATCTGTGTGTCAGTGGACAGATTCAATTTCCAGCAGAGGAAACAACGGGCAGGAGAATCCATAGAAGAATACGTAGCGGCCTTGAGGAAGCTGGCGGCCACGTGCAAATACGCACTGTGGGAAGACGAACTCATCAAGGACCAGATAGTAATGCACACTACAAGCACGAATGTACAGGACAAGTTATGGGCAAGCGGCGACACCACACTCAAGGACGTTTTGGTCATCGTCAAAAGGGCGGAACTCGCACGGAGGTGCGCTGATGCAACCAAGAAAGACGTAGCGTCCCCAACCATGGTGAACAGGATACAAGAGGAAGATCACCGCAGAGACCAGAGTGGCAAGAATCCAGTAACCAAAGGAACCAACAAATGGCAAGGGAATTCAGGTCTGCAAGGGAAGCAGATAAGCAATAACAGCAAGAAAACGTGCTATAGGTGCGGAAGTTGGTCCCATGAAGCACATGATAGAAGATGTCCGGCGTTCCGGGCCAAGTGCCTACACTGCGGCATCTTAGGCCACTATGAGAAAGTGTGCCGGAAGAAGCTATCCAAAGGCGTGGTGAAATGTGTCGACCAAGGTGAAGAAGATCAGGAGGAGGTCGCAGAGGAAGATGTGGTCACCGTCCTATGCATATACGACCAGGTATTGTGCGTGGAAGGGAAGAGGTCAACCAAACCCGTGCTGGAAATGTCAATGGGCGGGATCACCATCACCGTGGTGGCGGACACAGGATCTCCATTCACCATTGTTCAACGAGCAGTGTGGGAGGAAGCGTTCAGACCAAAGTTGGGCCCAGATTTGGAGAAACTAGACATTCGGCCGGTCACATACAATGGCGATCGCATTCCAATGGTAGGGTTCCGACGCCTGATGTTCGAATTTAGGGGCCGATCAGCATGGTGCAAGCTGTACATTGCAGAGAGAGGACCCTCCGTCTTGGGATGGCTAGACCAGGGCGACCTAGGAATAAAGTTGGATCCAGGAGGGAAGGAGCAAATATTACTCACAGAACAGGAGGAATGGCCTGATCTGAACAAATGGAAGGAGAACTACCCAAAGGTGTTCGGAGGCACGGTGGGAAGGATGGAGAAATTCCAACACAAGATCGTGCTCAAGGAAGGAGCCACCCCTGTAGCTCACAAAGTGAGGAACGTACCCATCGGGGTAAGAGAGGCAGTCCAGATGGAACTCCAAGAATTGGAAAAGAAGGGTATAATCGAACCGATCACCTGCGCCGAATGGCTGGCGCCCTTAGTGGTGGTAATGAAGCCCAATGGGAAGGTCAGGCTCTGTGTGGATTTGAGAGAACTGAATAAGAACATTGTTGTGGAGAAATTTCCCCTTCCTAGGATTGAGGAGATGTTGGCAAAGACCAGAGGAATTAGGTGGTACTCCACTATCGACTTGACCTCAGCCTACCACCAAATAGCACTACACCCGGACATCAAAAGCCTCACATCCTTCATCACTCCGTTCGGGTACTACCAGTTCTGCTGCATGCAGTCTTTCAGAAAATGATGCACCAACTGTTCAGAGACTGCAAGGGCGTCCAGTATTTCCAGGACGACATTCTGGTGATGGGACGCGACAAACTGGACCATGATCAGAAGCTCGGAAGAGTGCTACAGACGTTGGAGAACAAAGGCCTCACAGCAAAGTGGACCAAGTGCCGATTGGGCCTGCAATCGGTGACGTATCTAGGCCACGAAATCGGAGTGCAGGGCATCACACCAAAGGCGGAAAATGTAAAAGCCATCGCAGAAGCACCGCCCCCAAGAACAAAGAAGAGGTCAGGTCGTTCTTGGGGATGGCGGAGTACTACAGCAAGTTTGTGGTACACTTTGCTTCGAAGACCCACCACATGAGGTTGCTGACCAGGGAGAGCGCAGCTTTCCAGTGGACACCGGAAGCTCAAGCCGAGTTCAAAACTATCAAGAAGGACATCACGGGAGCCGTGCCGCTCAAAGGATACGACCCACAGGGCGCCACAGTGCTCACGACCGATGCCAGTGACAAGGGCCTGGGCGCTGTGCTCATGCAAGACCGAGGAAGAGGAGAAATGGAGACTATCAGCTTTGCATCCAGGGCATTGACAGATACCGAGAGCAAATACAGCGTGATTGAGAAGGAGATGCTGGCGGTGGTATGGGCCATGGCGAGATTCCGGCAATTCCTTTGGGGTACCCGATTTCTACTCAAGACAGATCACAAGCCGTAAAAGTGCTAACATCAAGCGGACATGCCAGCGCCACACCCAGGATATCCAAAATGTCTCTAAAGTTACTCGAGTTCAGGTATGATGTGGAGTACATCCCCGGGAATCGGAACCGAGTAGCTGACTACCTGAGTAGAGCAGCCGCCATGGAGCCTGGGGAGGAAGACCCTGCAGGCAGAGGGGAGTTGGTAGCTCTCGTAGAAGACCAGGAGAAACTAATCAGCCAACAGGAATGGACAGAGGCATACGAGGAGGACACCGATATGAAGGAAGTGAATATGCACATTGTACAAGGATGGCCAGACAAAAGGAATGTGAGGGTGAACATGAAGCCATACTACGAAGTGAGGGAAGAACTGTCTCTAGGAGACAAGGGGGTATTCATTTACAGAGGAGACAAGGTGATCCCCCCAAGGAACCTCATCACCAAGCTTGTGGACCTGCTACATGAGGGCCACTTAGGCTTAGGAAAACTCAAGGCAAGAGCTAAGCAAAACTACTGGTGGCCAGGCATGGACATAAGGGCGGAAAGGCATGTCAGGGAGTGTCCACAATGCCAAGGAGCGGACAAAACCCTAAAACCCCTGCGGCCAGCGCTAGGAAAGTTCGCCCCCCCCCCTCTAATCCGTGGGAAGAGCTATCCATAGACATTTTGGGACCCGTCCTAGATGACCAGGGCACGCAGAAGTATGTGTGTGTTCTAATGGATCGATACTCCAAGTGGCCGGAGTTGAGGGTGGACGAGTCCATGGACACTGAGAACATTTTGAAGTTTCTGTCAGAAACCTTCACAAGGTAAGGAATCCCCAAGTCCATTCTGAGCGATAATGGCCCCCAGTTCACGTCGGAAAGGGGGAACAAATTTATGCAAAGGAATGGCATCATCATCAAACACACGGCGATTTACCATCCAGCCGGGAATGGCTTAGTGGAGCGGTTTAATAGGGTAGTGATGGGAGCCATACAAGCCGCCATCTCCAGCAACAAAGACTGGGAGAAAGCACTAGAGAATATGGTGTGGGCCTACAGAATAACCCCCACCGGCACGGGGTGTCAGCCCGTTCCAAATATTGAGAGGGCGAGAACCCTTCACGCATGATAACAGGATCTGGAAAGAAAAGGTCATCACCAGTGAGTGGTCCCCTGCAGTGGTACGAGCCAACTTGGAAAGAGCACAAACAATCTACACCAACCATTACAACAAACGAAGGAATGTGAAAGGAACAGGTCTGGAGAAGGGAGAGTGGGTAAGAGTAAAGCTAGCCACTCTACAGAAGAAAGGAGACAGTAAATATAGCAAACCCATGCAAGTTAAAGAAGTGTATGATCGAGCGGC
This sequence comes from Lissotriton vulgaris, assembly GCF_964263255.1. Taxonomy (NCBI): domain Eukaryota; kingdom Metazoa; phylum Chordata; class Amphibia; order Caudata; family Salamandridae; genus Lissotriton; species Lissotriton vulgaris. Next base: position 260,663,209 of record NC_141695.1, read on the forward strand.
CCTGCTGAGCGACGGAAACGTGTGGTCCCAGGACCGCATGGCCCGGTGCAACAAGGTATTGAGCTGGGAGCAACCAGGAATGGAATGGGATGAAATGGACGATTCAAATACTGAAAGGGGACAAAGCGTAAGTGAGCAAGGTGGCGGAGCAAGTGCAGAGATGGCGCGAGAAGGCGAAGGAGTGAGCGATAGTCAAGGAACTGAGAGGGACCGGACAGGGAGAAGCATGAATGATGGTGGGGTGGTGAGTGAAGAAACGGAAGGGACTGAAATGCAGAATCAAGGGGCTCCGGGGAACCCCATCCGGGTTACCAGGAGCAGAAGGCAGGTGGTAAGGCCCTCCAGATTTCAAGACTTTGAATTGGACAATGATTAATAAGTGTCTGCTTAAGGTTCAGTAAAAGGGGGAGATATGTAGTGTGCGCTCTAGTTTATGCACGTCACGCAGACGTGACGTGCGGCGGCCATGTTGGCGGCGTTGCGCACGCGAAGGCATTGCGCGCCGAGAGCTGTACTAGACGGCAGCGCCGGCCGGCGCTCCTCGAGCAAACCTAATATTACTTATAAATAAAGGAGAGTTAAAGCACCCACATGCTGTCAGTGATTATTGGATGACAACATTACAGCGGGCAAGAGCCAAAATTGGGGGGAGGGGGCTAATTCACCAGAGGCAGACAGGCTCTTAGAAGGGGTGAAAACACACCAAAAGCCGCACTAACACATAAATGGTCTTTTAAAGACCTGTGAAGTACTCAGGTGCGGCTGCAATTAGAGGTCGCCAGCCCGCGAAGCTGTCTGGGAGGGGGGGGGAGCTGGCTGAAGCTTGGCTGTTTATCCTGCCTGCTGGGTTTGCGGGACTGACACTCTGCAGCCTCATCAAAAGGCGATGAATAAAACTCCCAATACAAGTTATGCTGGCCAATGTAGTCTACCAAGGGGACCGAATCAAAGAATACTTTGCAGGCTCACTGCAGACTTTAGTTTGATAAAATCGTAATATAGGAATGCACAAATGCGTAAACTTCAAGGGAGCAAGGGTGGGCATGTTAGGGATGGAAGTGAGTTCTGTACATGTTATTTAGGCAACTTGTATGCGTTGAAGAGCCGTAATTTTTAAACGGGTTACAAAGGCGAGGAAGTGACTTTTGAGTATGTTTAAAAGCACAGCATGGGAAGTGAGAAGCTGGTGTCTGTTGCCAGCGGGCAATGCTAGTTTGCTGTAAGGCGCAGACTTTTGCCCTCCTTCACTGCTCTCCCAGCCCTCATTTGTTAACCCGACCTGGTGACTCTGGGCTCATGCTGGCAGCTAACAGCTTTGTTCCTTTGTGGGGCTCCCGCTCTAGCTGTAAACATTCTAAGATAAAGCGTGGGTGCCGCAATTGCTTAAAATGTAAAGAAGTAGAAAAAAACATGTGTTTCTATTTTTTTACTTTTCAAGCAATTGATGCACCCGCGCTTTCGCTTACGATGTTGATATCTAAAGCGCGGGTGCCGCGATTGTAGCAAAAGTAGGCAAATAGAAAAAAGTAGTGTCTTCACCCCTTTTTTTTCAATATGTTTACTTTTTTTTAGAATAGCACACAAGGCCCTGTAACCTCGAGCTCCACTTGAACCCCGACCCTGCTCCACAGACAACATCTCTTAGTATCGAGGGTGCAGCCCCAGTGAGCGGTAGCTGCCAGAGAGCATTAAAGGCATCAAAAATGTGATCCTGTGTTGACGATGCACTGGCTTCACATACTCGCACACAGCAAAGTGTAAAAAAAGCAGCTTTGCCCTCCAAGAGGCCGTGCTCTGGAAGCGGGATGCAGAGACCGGTGCCCTCTCAGTGATTAACGTATCCTGCAGGCAGATGATTAAAGATAATAGCAAGTGGTGCATGCGTGAATGAAAAAAGGAGTTGGGTGAGTAGCGTACGCCGAGACCCCCATCCATTATTAAGCATGTAAATATGAGCCCAGAAGACAGCGCCAGCCGTGACAGTGTTTGTGCAGCGTGGAAGTAGGGGGGGAGAGTATTTAAACTTTCGAGCACGACGCTCCGAACTACAAGTCATTAAAGTGTAAAAGAAAGCAGCTCTAACCTACAAGAGGCCGTGCTCTGGAAGCGGGATGCTGAGACCGGTGCCCTGTCGGCGATTAACAGATCCTGCTAGCAGATGATCAAAGTTAATAGCAAGTGGTGCGTGCGCAAATGAAAAATCACAAGCACGGCCCGCAGCCGGGAGAACAGCAATTCCCTTGCGGAAGCCAGCCTTGGACACCATCTATTTGGAAGTTAATTACAAACAGATGTTGCCAAAGCTCACTCCCGCAAGGGAATGGCCAAATGTGCAAGCGTTGCCATTGAGAGCAATGCAGCGCGTGCACTTTTTTGGGGACAAAAGCGGATCGATTACATGAGGTCACCTCCTATGTAGTGCATGTGCACTGCGTAGGCGAGTCCTAAAAAGCAAAGGGGAAAGAGGGCATCATTGATGTACTCCCCTCCCTAAATCAAAGAATGGGGAAACCAAACAATTGGCACAGACAGCTGCACAAGGGTTGGAATAGAGTAGAGAAATTAAGGATGTAAATTTAGGGCTAAAACTAAACCTTTTTGAGGGTGTAAAACAAATAAGTCCATTTGACTCTATCAAATGGGTTTTCTGCATCTAATGCTAGCGCCACAAGGGATTGTTTTAGATGGGCATATTTAGATAAAACATTGAAAAGGAGTTGTGTATTATCAGTTATGAATCTACCCTTGACAAATCCAGATTGTTTCTTTCCCCGCAGATCAGGTAAGTAGGAATCTAATCGTATAGCTAATGATTTGGAGAAGATTTTGTAGTCGATGTCACCCAAGGATATGGGCCTATACTTTTAACAATATTTAGAATCTTTACCTTCTTTGGGGATGAGGCAGATATGTGCTTCTGAGAAAGGACCCGAGGAGCCACCTAATGTGTTAAACGAATTTATTAGGGAATGTAATTTGGGCATTACGAGTTTAGAGAAGTGTTGATAAAATTCTACAGTAAAACCATCCGGTCCCAGTGCTTTATCTTTTTTAAGGTGTTGAAGAGCTTTTAATAGTTCTTGGTGCGTTATATCTAACTCCAAGGAAGATGGTCCGGCAGAGTATGTTGAGGTTTTTGGATATTGGAGAAAAAGTGCAGTAGGGAGTGATCAGAGGGTTGTGTTTCAGAAGTGTATGGTTATTTGTAAAAGAGAGAGAATTCATTAAAAATTTCAGCATCTTTAAATTTTAAATCTGATTGCTCATCATAGATAGATTCAATATTTAGCTGGTTGTGTTTAAATTTTAAATAACTGGCCAATTTTTCTCTGCTTTATTTTTACCTCCATAAAATTTTACGCTGGACTTTAACAAATATAATGAGGCATCCTCCGTTGACTTCTTATTAAATTGCATTTTGGCATTATTGATAGCTGTGAGACAACCCTTTGAGTGTGAAGTGTAATAAGAATGCTCCAGCCTTTTGATTTCCTGAAGGAGATCCTTAGTGAATTTACGGGAATTTTTTCACTTCTTTGCAACAAAACCTATTATAAAATCTCTCGCTGAGGCTTTGAATGAATTCCATAAAGTTGAATAGGGCATGGAATGGGTCTGATTCATCTAAAAAAAACTCATTAAAACGTGTAGTGAAGGAAGCAGTAAACTTTGGATCTAATAGGAGGGCATTATTAAAACGCCATCTTCTAGGACCTGTAACTTTAGGTAGAATCTCAATGCCAATTGAGACGAGGCATGATCTGACAATAAAATGTGACTTATCTCTGTATTTATAAGAGTTTGCGAAATGTTATGAGAGACAAATATATAATCAATTCTTGATGGGATGAGGAACAAAAAGTGTACTCTCTAGTGGTCGGATTACAAAGACGTCAAGCATGCAGGAGTTTATGCTGAGTGATAGCATGAACAAAAGACTTATGTGGTTTGTTGGGAACGAAGGAGACTCTGTAATTTCGGTCAATAAATGGGTCAAAAGTCTGATTACAATCACCAGCTAAAATTAAATTATCTTCTATGCAGTGAGTAATTTGCTTGGCCAGTTTGGGCCAAAAAGAGGGTTCACCGCATGTAGGGGCATAGACATTTAGAAGAGATACTAGAGCACCCTTCAAAGACAATTTAACATTCAGCCATATGCCATCAACATCTGCTTCTTGAGATACAAGTGAGAACGAAAGGCATTTATGGCAGAGTATCATTACTCCATTTCCTTTGCCATCACCAGGGGAGAAGAAAACCTCTCCCGCATAACCTTTTTTTAACTTTAATGATTCAATGACCGAGAGGTGAGTTTCATGCAAAAATACAATATCAGCATCTAATTTGGCTAAGTGGGTCAGGATTATTTGCCTTTTGATGGGAGAGATTAATCCCATAATGTTCCATGTGATCAATTTTATTGACATAAGTAATTAAAAATAAATTAAACTAAAAATGTAAAACAGAGGTCCAATTCATTGTAACAACAATATAGAATGTGACAGAAGGGAATTAGGAGATATGTGATTGATTCGATGTCAGAGAAAGAGAAACAAACAGATCAAATAGCCAAAGCGAAAAATGGGAGTCGCATACAAGAATAAGAGAAAGGAAAAACCAGGTAAACAGATAATAAGAGGTCGAAGAAATAAAAATATTCATAGTTGTAATGACTGAAATAGTAATAAATGTGGAAAGATAAAAAGAAGTGAAAGAACAGGAGACACCGGCAAAAGAAAAAATACGAACAAAGAAAGCAAGATAAAGGAAAAAAAAACTCAACGTATAACACACCTAACAAAATGCAGGAAGATAACATACCTACAAAAAGAAGACTCAGGGATACACGGGAGGGGGGATGGAATCACATGGATTAGGCAACACATCCGGGTCAGCCAAACGGAGGATCGAGGAGAAACCACGATATGGGGGTAAAAAATCTGTGAAGATAACAAATAATAAGGATTAGGATAAATATTATAACATACAATTGGAACATATATTGGATCAATCGATAACAGGAATACCAACAATAACATTGAACATCTTGACATAAAGTGTAACTTTGTGAGAACAGCAAGTATAACAGAAACTATAGAGAATAATTTCTTAAGTAACTGAATACTATGGAAAAGTGAACAGAATCTGAGCAACCTGTGAAGAAAATAACATTCAATCAAGTGTTAAAAGAAGTAGAAGGCCTAGAGGAATCCATATCTTCTGTTTTACAAGAGTTTCTGAAGCTCTGTAGACGTGTCGGATGTTCGTATGTCGTTGTTCTGTTGTTATACGTAGCTTTGAAGAGACACAGATGACAAAAGCCATATCGGGCTCCCATGGAACATAAATCAGCTCGCATGTTGAGGAAAGCCTTCCGTCTATTAGCAGTAGCTTTAGCATAGTCCTGTGTGAAAAATAAAGACGATCCTGACCATGTAATTCTTGGAGAAACTTTGACCGCTGAGAATACTTTCAACAAATCAGTATACTCCAAGAAGTATAAGATGACTCCTCTTGGTCTTTGTGGGGAAGTAACATGAGATGGAACACATCCCAGCCTGTGAGCTTGTTGAATGTTGAGTATAGTTCCTTCTGGCATGTGAAGTAGTTTAGGGAGAAATGATTTAAAGAAGGTGAGTGAGTCTGATCTTTCAAGTCCTTCTCCCAGGCTATAGATACGCAAGTTGTTCCATCTGTTGCGATTTTCGAGATCCTCAACCTATTTATGAAGTGTAGAGACCTGAGAATGTAATTGAGAAACGTTTACACATGTCTCTTTAAAGGAAGAAACAGTATTCTCGACTGCAGAGACCCTCGTGTCTAGATGAGACAAATTATCCATTAACATTTGCAGCTTGGTGTTAGTCTCTACCATGAAGGGTCGAAGGGCCCTAATTTCCTCGTCATCAAGCAACAATTCCATAGATACAGGTGATATTGACTTAGGTGGAGAGGGAGAGTCTTTTTTAAGACGTTTAGTAACAGATTTCCCAGGAGTTCCAGAGGAAGGATCAATAGTTGTTTTTGAATGCTAAGGCGTGGATAATAGAGTGTCCTCAAACTTAGAAAATTCGGTGAACATTTTAGAATTTTTTATAAAGACATGCCTTTGTTCTGCACATGTAATGCTGACCAAACACTCCCTCTTCCAGTCAGCAGTGTGAAAATGAAGAAAAGTATTCTCTATGAGGGCTCGCAGAAGATCACAGAATGGCCGCCAAACACATTCTTCACAGAACCTTCAGTAAACTTCTGACAGCAATATATATCATGGTACCCCAATATTCTGAAATCATACAATTTCCAGCTGCTGGAGTATGCTGGGTGCATCAAAAAAACATTAGTGTAAGGATTAGTTGACCCTTTGTGCTTACTTCCAGTCAGCAGTATGAAAATGAAGAGAAGTGTTCTCTGTGAGGTCTCGATGGAGATCGCCTAATGGCCGCCAAACACATTCTCCACAAATCTTTCAGCAATCTTTTAAGAGCACTATGTAACATCATACCTCAATGCTTGGGAGAGGAATAATGCAATGTCCATAAGCTGGAGTATACTAGGTACATCTGAAAATATTTTGTATAAAATTCGGCTCCAATTGTATAGTGTTCGCGATCGCGGTAAAAATTCAAAATGGCAGACGTGAAAATACGCAACCGGCTAGGAGCAAAGTTCTTTAAATAAAGCTACTTGCTGGTTATGAAGGAGGGCAATGAGGGTCTAAAAACATTCATCTGGCCTTCATCTGCCGGCAGTTGTCTTCAAAGAGTCGCGGAACAGTCTGGAAGCATGGTATCTCCGAGACTCACCGGAGATATCCACCCGTGCGCCGCCATCTCCATTGGGTGCCAAGCCACACCCCCAAAATCCTGACTTTCTAGGGACCTGGAATGTAAGGGACATCAGCATATATGACGAAGACTAAACAGTAGTACCATAGCCCACTGGCGACGGCAGTACCAGTCGGAGAAGGCTCTTTCAATGGTGACAAGCAGTGAGGGCCTGCAACGAGTAAGATGTTCTTTGACCATCTGTACATCCGGGGCAAAAAGGCCATAGGGTTGTCTTACCCGTCCACGCTTGATGATGAGCGACAGCTCGGTACCAGCCATTAATTGATCCTCTGCAACGCATTTGTCTTCAGTGAAGCTCAAACAAGTCCAATATTCTAACAAAACCCACACAGACAACATAAGAAAATGCCACATACCACCCATTCTAAATAAGAAGCAAACACACATCACTCACTCACATACATGGGGAATCAGGTGCAAGAAAATTGTTCACATTATTATTTCACCTATTACTTCTGAATTTACCCTTTTATCTTTTCTTACACCTTTCCTCTTCATCAGTATTACACTCTGTAAATTCGCCACCCACTATCCAGGGCTGCAGTCACTTTAAACAATGCCTTCTTGATTTATATGCTGTCACACACATTCATCTTATTTCAAAACACTATGAAACAAATGGATGCAGTATTTTTTTTTGAGAATATATGAATATGTATCAACTAAAATAATTTGAATTTCAATCTAATTATTTTCCTCAAGCCATTTAGCTTATACCAGTTAGTGTCTTCTCGGTTACTGCTATTTCATCAGTTACATTCAAGTGGTGCCCAAGATTTCCAAAAGTATGCCATCCGCTTGAGGTGTTACTTTATTCACACTGTTAATTGAAATGCATAAAGTACATTTCACTAGATGCAATTCTAGCTTCCCTGTTCTGGTTGCATTCTAATAAAATCTGTGACGAAAGTACGGATTATTTACCAGTAATCTTGATTTCTCCAAGTCCAACCGTCCTCATCACCGTCCTAATGCGTGAAGTTAACCCTCACCATGTAGACAGGCAATTCACTTGACAACTTATTTAGGAAAATACCTTTTTTTTTTTTAAACCTGCCCTTTCAGGTGTAACTTCCTCCTGTGCGCAGTGCTTCCTCTTCCATTTAACTTTGTGCCTTCTTCAGACAGGTGCTGTTTTGCTTTTCTTCGTTCACTTTGCACTTCCTTTAGGACGGTTACTGATATACCTCCTGTGTGAGCTATACTTCCTGTTTCCTGTTAGAATGTGCATTATTGGTTCTGAATGGTCACGTGATGGTAATGATCATCACTGAATATAAATATCTCGATTACAGGCGACCAGGCCTGTTCTAGTAATTGCATTCACCCACCGGTGAATATAAATAAAATCACAAACTGTTTTCTTTTTTATTTTTAGATACTTAGCAAGCAGGCCCCTTTATGTGTGAGACCTTCAGACAGTCTTGGCTTTACATGCAAAAACATGTTCTATACAGAACATGTGTTTTTTAATTTTCCTTTGTAAGTAGTGTCTGAGAATCAAAACATGTTTGGTGGCTTAAAGTTCAGGCCTGACTCATGAGATAAGGTCACCTGAAATCTGTTTGAAACTTTACCAGGTAGTATAGGCATTTTGAACACTGTTAGTGAAAGTGATCGTTTTCCATGTAGAACTTAACAAAAACATTGTTCAATTATTTTATAGCTGTGCACTATTCCATTCAAATCATTTGTGAAAACAAGCATTGGCAACATCATTTGTTTTGACTTATGTACACTGGAAAACCTTACCTAGATTCACTAACAGGGAAAGTAAGTGCAGTAGTGGCAGCAGCAATATAAACGTTTCTGGCAGAAATGACAAAAGAAATTAAGCGAAACTCCCCCACTCCCAGAGAACATATGAACAATGGCTGCCTGAGTGGGAACTTTCATCCTCACAACGCGTACCCTGGCACTGAGAGCAGGTTCGTCTTGAACATCAGCCCCACAAACCCCCATCCCTCACTACACAGGTACAGCTTGGGTAGTAATAAAGACCTTCAATGCAGGCATTCCTCTTTCAAAGAACTGATAACACTTGGGCACTAGCAGTGCACAGTTTCCTTCATCTAGGAATGCGTACAATTCAGTAACATCAAAACAATGTTCTACTTCTTACAATCACTCAGGCAACAGCAGTTCTTCTGTTCCTTCCTCAAGTAGACCAGTAATTAGGTGTGAGTGCTGTTCTCTCTTACTGGGGTATCATTCCCTATCAAAATGCCTCTTTTTTTCACTCCTTGGGGCATATGTACAAGGAGTGTGCCCACCGGAATGTCACTTTTACTGATGTTCCAGTGGCGCAATGTCTTGATCCATGTTTACAGAGTGGCGCTAAGCCACTTTTTATGGCTTAATGCTGCTTTGTAAATATGGTACCCTTTCACTGAGGTGTCTTGCAATGGATGTTGCTGTGGCCATTCCACTGCAACACCTACTGCTTTTTGATACTGCCCCAGATTAACAAGGATGTGTAATTCTGAGGCAGAGCCAAAAACTAACGCCATGCAAAAGCAGGCGTTAGAATGGCGATACAAGGAGAAATACTTTTACTTCTCCTTGTTTTTGCTTTTTCTTTTTCTATGTGTGCTGCAGTCCGCAGCACACATAGAAAAAGTAATACACCATTAATTATTGTTTTTGTAAATGAAAGTGTTGCATCATGCACATAAACAATCATTTAATAATGGTGATGTGCTACCTCTATGTGTGCTGCAAAATGTAGAAATAGCAAATCGCCATTAATTATTGTTTATGTGCAGGAAGGGACATCTTCGTGCACCTAAACAATCATTCCTGCAATGCAGGCACCCTTGCACTATGGCACAAGGATATCTGTGTTTTGGCGCTAGGCAGCTATTTATAGCACCCGCGCAAGGGAAAACACAGGGGTGAGATATATTCTTGTAAATTCAGCGCATGCCTTCATTTTGGAAATGGCGCAGCGCTGCAAAACTACAAATAACTTGTGATTCGGCTAATGATGCTTTTGCCTTCCAGAATTCCTGCTGTTGACACTGAGAGCCTGCTGTCCTTGTTGTAATTCATGAGGTTGGTAATTCATGTGAGCCAATCATTGTAATTCATGCTGCTGTTATATCCCGTGAGCCAATCATTGTAATTCATGCTGCTGTTATATCCCGTGAGCCAATCATTGTAATTCATGCTGCTGTTATATCACGTGAGCCAATCATTGTAATTCATGCTGCTGTTATATCACGTGAGCCAATCATTGTAATTCATGCTACTGTTATATCACTTGAGCCAATTATTGTAATTCATGCTGCTGTTATATCACGTGAGCCAATCATTGTAATTCATGCTGCTGTTATATCACGTGAGCCAATCATTGTAATTCATGCTGCTGTTATATCACGTGAGCCAATCATTGTAATTCATGCTACTGTTATATCACTTGAGCCAATTATTGTAATTCATGCTGCTGTTATATCACGTGAGACAATCATTGTAATTCATGCTGCTGTTACCTCACGTGAGCCAATCATTGTAATTCATGCTGCTGTTATATCACTTGAGCCAATTATTGTAATTCATGCTGCTGTTATATCACGTGAGCCAATCATGACTAATAATGTAATCCTCTCATGGACCTTAGCATTCCTACTGCTACCACCCTCAATGGATTGGGATAAAGCAGGCAACTGTTCCATCTTTTGTGCACTAACAGTCTCCATCATCTGATCCACTGCTTTCATTATACTTAATGTTAGTTCATATTTGATTAGTGATCACAATCAGCTACAGGTCAGGCACACTAGGCACTCAGCTCTAGACGCATTGGAAATTAGTCTGTTATTCTCTATAAGAACAGTTACAGCCTGCACATTGTAAATAGTGTTTTATGATCACTGTGGTGATCACAAACAGTATAGTGGCAGTTATAATTTTTGATGGCCTCTCCTCATAATGGACAACATAGGTTTTTGTTTCCTAGAATAGAAGATTGAAATGCTACTGTTCATGAACAGTTGAACCCAAACAGGTTAGTACTTGGAATTCTACTACTAATTGCAAACAGTGGGCCTCATTTATGAAAAGTGACGCATCCTTGCGGAAACGCAAGGGTGCGTCACTTTTCCGTACGACACGCTGCGTCAGAAACTTGCGGCGCGGATGCGTCATATCTACGGAATGACGCACCGTGCCGCAAGCGGAGGCGCAAGGCGGGGAAAAGTCACGCCGACGCGGCCGTCCTGACGTAGCGAAAAGACACGCAAGTGCGGTAAAAATGCCGTAAGTCGCATTTGCGGAACGGCGCACGTGTACGCATCGCTGCGTCACTATTACGTTGCGTCAGAATCCGGAAAACGCCAAAAACACGCGCATCTATCACCTAATTCTCCCGCAAATGGAAAAAATTGCCACCATGGAGCCTGAAGGACAGAGCAGCAGCCAAGGAAACCTGCCACATGGCAGCCAGGATGCCCAGCCTGCAACACAGGGAGAAACTCTTGGAAAGAGGAAGCGCAAAACAAATTTCAGTGCTGAGGAGAATGATACACTGATAAGTGAGGTAACAGACCACCAGCACCAGCTGTTTGCCAGTTCCAAATTGCCACTAGCCAAAAAAGAGGCCATTTGGCTGGACATATTGACCAAGGTGAACAGTGTGGGCCAATCTAGGCGGACAGTCATTGACCTAAAAAAACGGTGGAATGATATCAAGCGCTGCACTAAAGAAAAAATGGCCAAAAATCGGAAAGACTCTGGGCTTACAGGAGGAGGCAGCCCATCACAACAAGAAGAGCTGGATGACCTTGAGGAGCGTGTTGCAGCGGTCATCCCAGAGGAGTTGGTCGTTGGAATCCCAGGGCAGGACAGTGCACTGCATGAGGAACTGGAAGAGACACAGGAAGACACACAGGGTAAGTCCCTACAAGGGGAAATGTGCAAATAAGGTAATGTTGTGCTGTGCAGAAAGTAAGGTGGGTGGTTCAATTACTGACGTGTTGTGGAAAGCAGGGTCTACAAAATGTATTGTACCACGGACATGCACATGTTACATTTGGGAAACATCTACCCCTGTGCAAGTAAACATATATGTCCAAAGTGAAGTCCCAGCCCACTGCTGCACCTGACAAGTGCCACACGCAGGTGCAAAGATATAACTACCCTCCTGAAAAGAAAATCACACAACATCCTGCAACAGACCGAGTGTCACACTTGTATGACTTGGACTGCTACCACTGTGCTGGCAGGATGTAATTTTGTTCATGTAGTGGTGCCACAATGTGCCACACCCACAATAATAGGCCACAGACAGCCATCTAACATAGTACAACATATCATGTCATTGCATCATTCCCACATTAAAGTGTCAGAAAGCGCACTTCCAGGGCTGTTGCTAAGGGTATACCCAGAAACATCTATGTCCAATTGACAATGTACAATAGGAACATCAAAATGTAACTATCATGCTGCGCAACAAAGATATGCATACACAGAGTCTGTGTAAGGCATGCAAACCTGAATTAAAACGTAATCTCCCCTCCATGATAAAACCAACATATCTCTTTTGCATTCAAGTGGACACATAGAAAGGTTAAAAATCTGTTCATGACTGCATCATGCACGAATGTGTCCTTTCCATGCACACAAACACTGATCCCCTGCACAGCTGGACCCCCTGCAACATGGTGCAAGTCTGCCTGGGTTGGCGCATGCCAAGCATTGTGTACCTGTGTTGTTGTGAAGGACAGGTGTGCTGCTGAGTATGGCCATGGGCCTGGTCACGATAATGTAGTTGTCGTAGTACATGGTCAACCTTGGCACATTAGAGTGCCTGCTCATTCTGAGTGTACCAGTGTATGGGTTAACAATGCCTCTTTGATGATTGTCGTGCTGCCACATGCAGGTGACACAGAAGTTGTCAGTGACAGTGATGGTGATGTCTGTAGCAGAGTTATGTCCTGGCAGGTGAGGTGGCATACAGGGTTGAAGGTGAGGAGGTACCTGACATTGTATACTTGCAGTGTTCAAGAGGAATAAACCTTTGTTCACAGTGTGTACCTGAGGCAGTCAAATGCAAACACCGTACAGTATGGTAGCCGTTGTGTCATGCGATGACCATTTCAATGTATGCTGCACAATGTCAACTATGCAATGCATGTGTTCCAAAATAATATATACAAATTCTACTTCTTTGTGACACAATTATGTTGTGATTGAAGTCATACATGTGGTAATGTGTGTCACTATGTGAAAAAAATAAATATTTACAAATGTGAAAGAGTAAATAAAATGTTGTGCATTTATGTGTCAAACAATAACAATTGGTAGTGTCATGGGGGATAAATGTCTGAACTATTATTTGGATAGGTGTACATCATGAGAAATATGGGGTAACATCACAGATTATGAACCAATGCTGTGTACTTAATTTTTGGCTATGATAAATGGTGTGTGCAGCACTCACAAATCTGACTCCATTGTGTGTGTTGTGGTTGTTCATAAAGGTATTGAATGCTTCAGGTCTGGGTGTGTGGTGACAAGGAAACTCAATCCATGTACTCACTGAACTTTGAACAGTGTATTTAAAGTCTCCGCTGTGAAACACCTACTCTACAGTTGCAACATGCCAAGTATGAACAATGAATGAAATGGAATGTCATGACATGGCATGTTTTGGTATAATGTATGTGCCTTTTTGTACAAGAGTGTCACACCTGTTGTCCATGGGGGCACAATGTCAAACATTGGCAATTGTGGAGGGAGAGCTGTGAGTGAACAAATGCAGGACAGAACAATCAATGTCTCATGGTTGCAGGGATGTGTGTGTGAGTGTGTGCAGCAAAACATATAGAGGCCCATTCACAGAATGAACTCAAGACTCAATTCTAATCTTACTACTATATAGTAATTCACAGCATGCACTTACTACTTTTTCACATTGACACAATGAACTTAATACTTTTGGCATTCACAGAAGTAACGATTTTGCCTAAAGTGTCTCTGAAGACAGACTTAAGATAGAGTAAAGGCAAAATCCTAACTCCTGTGAATACCAAAAGTACTAAGTTCATTATGTGAATGCCCAAAGTACTAAGGGCCTTATTTATGAAGGCCTTGCGCCGCCGGTGCGTCACTTTTTCCCATGTTAAAAGTGACGCACCGGCGGCGCAAGGCCTTCATAAATAAGGCCCTAAGTGTATTCTATCAACACCAAAAAAGTATCAAGTTTACTATTGAGTTTCAAGTTTGTTTTGCAAATCCGGAACACATTGAGGGAAGTCACACCTCAAAGATGTGTCCCAGTTCTCTGCAGCCTATGCAACCCTGCCTTTGTGTCACGTGAAAGGAATCCGTCAGCCAGGCTCACTACTCTGAGTCAATCACAATGCTGTGAAGTGTTGGTGTCACTTGTAATAGTAAGTGGGACAATACATGCTGGAATGTTGGCCATGTTTGCCATGGATCCAGAAATGCAGCCTGTATACCTAACATGGAAGTGGGTATTACTGCTCTGGTCATCATAAGTGGTACCTGAGTCACCTTGGCAATATGCACATGAGCCACATTATGTAAGATGGCCCCTACCCACCCTCCCATGCCATGATGACACATAGCATTATCACATCAGTCACTCATCCCTTTGGTCTCCATAATAAGTCATTTCAGTTCTCTCATCTGAGCCCACAATCCACATATGGTCTATGAACTACCACTAAGGCCACCACCCCTGTGTTCATGTGTTCCGTCATCACTGAATATTGTAAGTCGCAATTAGCCTACTCCATGTCAGCCGCTGTGCAAGCCCACAGCAGACGGATGTACATGGTGTGCTGAAGCCACGCCTATGGGAAGTCCAAATGTGCCCATCTGGGTCTCAAATGCAATCATTTCCAGCAGCAACTGATATACAGTCATTCACTGATGCAGCTCAGCCAGCCTCCATGCACTCATACATGGAAAACATTTGAGAATGACAACAGGCCTTTCCAAACATGACCCACAGACATTGCACATGCCTACACTGCTGACAAACCTCTAACACCACCCTGGTGTCAAACACAGCCTACACCAACGTTACTGCAAGTGAAAGTCACACCTGGATACACAACTGTGCATACCACACCTCCACACTCTGCAAGCCTAACAAACAGCACTACAGGGACACGACATGATAGAGCACTGATCTCTAAGAAGCAAGAGGCACCAGCAGATACCTTTGGAAGAAATGTATAAACACCAAGACACCTGGGGCCTTATTTATGAAGGACTTGCGCCGCCGGTGCGTCACTTTTTACATGGGAAAAAGTGACGCATCGGCGGCGCAAGTCCTTCATGAATAAGGCCCCTGAAATGTAAAACACATACATGGCCCCAATGAGGGAGAACCACAAAAAAACAATCCTACATAATGGAAATTCCTGCCAACTAGGCAAGGTCCTGCATTTATACAAGAACCTATGCTGCAAAGCCACAGACATCACCCTGGCACTACAGACCTGTGATAAGTGTCCAACAAAGTTCACCATAAACAACAACAATTTCACTACAATAACTTTCCCGTACACATGAGATGCCACAGGCAGCACCACCCACACCTCTCACAACACAACAGCCATACTACCATACCCACCGGGACACCAGTCACAGCTCAATGCACACCCTCAAACATGAGATACAGCCACCTGTGGGATCAGTACAGCCCTGTCCTCATTATATCAACAACAGCACCAAGATCACCATATTCACAGCCACAGGTGACATCTCCACCCTCCGGGACCAGGAGCTGTGAGTGTGCTCCAACACAGACTAACAGCACACAGATTTGCCACACTACATGATGCAGGATTCTAAGGAACATTGCTCAACTGGGTCACTCACCCCACCAAGAGGTTCAAGGATCAGACTGACAACCTTCGCCTTCAAATGCACTTAATTCCAATGCTGAATGCAAGAGGGACCATCTATGTGTCTGACCCCTGTCAACCTCAACAGGGCTGCCTCAGCACCATTTGAAACCAAACACAGCCTCAACATTGTATCCATTGCTGATGACAGACTACTCATACTCTCTCACACCTAAGACTACACCAACTAAACACATGAAAAACAGTGAGGAATGCAGTACGTCCCAGTCTGCATCAACCACAGCTGCATGTAATCAAAATCAGAGAATACCGAATTCTGTGTCCTTGGAACAACTCCTTCAGCATGTGAAAACACATGTTGCATCTACCACTCTGATGGGAAGGGGCTGCCACTAACGCTCAAAGAGATACGTCTTGATGAGTCCTCTGAATGGGAGTAGGTCCTGGGTGTGCCGTAGATGGCCTGGGAGTGCAAGGTCTTGGCGGTGAGGTAGGACAGGGAACTGCTGCTGGAGGTTGGTCATCAGATGCGGTGGACAGCGGTGAGGGGGAGGCTGGTGGAGTGGACGTGGCGTGTGGGGGTGTAGAAGGTGACTCTGCTGCACATGTAGGGTTGCCCGGCCTAATGGAGTGCATTGTGTGTCTGGTTGTGGAGCTTCAAGCTGATCCACTTGCTGATGGGGAACCAGTGTAGGTCTCACATTTGGGGGATGATGTTGCTGCGGTGGGGGACGTTGACAATCAATGAGCCGTAAGTGCATTGGATGTGTTGCAGTAGTAGTAGGTCTATTTCAGGGAATCCTGCCTACAGTGCACTGCAGTAGTCCAGTCTGCTGGTGCTCAGGGCCTGTGTCACAGTTATTTTTGTCTGGGGTGGGGATCCACTTGTGGATCCTGCATAGCATGTGGAGGCAGTTGTAGCATGAGGGGAAGATGGCGTTGACCTGCTCAGACATGGAGAGGGAGGAGTACTGGAAGTATTGTAAGTTGCGTGTATGGTCAGTGAGTGTTGTTGCTGTTCCCAGTGTGGTTGCCCGACAGGAGTAGTCCCAGGCTCAGGGTGTGGGTCCGAGGATGATGACCTGTGTCATCTCCAAGTACAGTTTCACACTGCTGCTCCTCATCCAGTTGGTGAGGGACTTCATTTCCACGTTGAGGTTTGTTCATGGTGTGTGTGGGTCCCTGGTGATGGAGTGCAAAATGCCACATGCACTTCCTACTGTGCTGGAATGTGTCCCCAATACACACCAACTAAACAGACATCAGGACATGCACTCAAGTAGAATGTTGCAAGTGTGCAAGCACTGTCTGCCCATGTGCCATGTTTTTTTGTAAAGTTCGTATCCATCAAATGATTAATGCCATGTCACTTTTTGTACACATGAGTGATGATGTGTCGCTTGAGCTTTGACATGTTGAAACACAGCAAAGTCAAAAATGGTAGATGACTCTAAATTGTGCATTTGTACACCACATGTCAGACATGATCATAAACCTACATCTATTTTTGATTTCAGGCCATGGTACACCTAATCTGGAGCTGGAAGCCATGTTTGAAACGGACAATGAGGGTGGTGAAAGTGTAACCAGTATGGGCCCAGAAATCATCCAGGACATAATACAATCACTACAAACTCCCCCTCCACCCACAAGAAGGCAAAGCAGCCCAGTGGGATCTCCGGTTGGCCAACAGGGAAGCACTCCTATGCCACCTCCCACAACATCTGTGCCTCACCAGTCGCCAAACACACTAAATACATTTGAACAGCGTGTAGTGGATGTGCAGAGTCAGTTGGCACAGGAGGTGCGTAAGGGCATTGAGAGCATGGCAGGGACCCTAGAGGGAGTGCTCCGGTGCCTAACCTCAAATCCTGCCAGTGCGGAAACTGGTAGCACCACTGAAGCACCACCACGCACTTTGTTTGACGCCATGACAGAAATTTCAGAAGTCATGCAGCAGAGACACAGACTAATGCCCACCACAAGTGCCAGCTCTGAGGTGGCCAACACTCTGAAGGAAATACAGGACACCCTCAAACAAATGACAGCCAAACAGGATGAATACCTCACTAAATTGGCTGACTATGAACGAGATGTGACAGCTGTGCTTGAGAGCCAGCAAATAATGCTGAATGCATTTATGCGGTACCTGATGGGCATTGAACATGTTCCAGGTCCAACACCATCAACATCTGCAGTCCATGAAGTGGCTATGCCTACTGTGTCGACTGCCCCACTGGTCACACCATCAGCTGTGACAAACCCATCTGATGAAGATGAATCAGAAGATTTCCCAGTCCTCCGCAGAACAATGCGTTAGAAGCACATATTGTCAGTGTTATATCTTTGTAATGATGTAATGTTCTATGGTCTCTGTGCTCACAGGATTCCAGAGTGTGGAATCCAGGGGGCAGTACACAGATAAACAGTTACTGTGAGAGTTGGTCCTTGGATCTCCCTGTGGTTGTTACTTTGAATAAACTACATTTTCTTCTACAATCCACTGTACTTCAAGTCATTACAGTCAGGAGTCGGATTTTCCTTCACGAGCAATTGTTGTCATCACAAACTACATGTTCCACAAACCCTGTGATCTGGGTGGACTACATAAGGGTGGAACCTACGGAGAAAGACGTAGGATTAATTTTGTACCTGACCCGTAGGTGGAGTAGGAGGTTCATCCTTGGGAGTGCGTGTTCCTTGTGTTTCCTTGTCTTGGTCCTCTCTCCTGCTCCATGACAAACAGCATCAAGAGGTCCCTCCTAGACGCCACAGCAAAATCCACACAATCCTCAAAGTCGGTCACACTGCCAATCCATAGACAATATACATTGCTTCATTTCCAGAAACAATGTTCCACAACACACTAGCTGCCACACTCCACTATGGCATGCGGCAAGGTAATACACCACACTGGATTGTCTCCTCCCTTGCAGACCAGAGCAGATGATTCTGCATAACACATTTCACTGTACAACACACAGAGTACTGATGCTGAGTCCCTCAGTGACTGTCCATCAGTACCTTTGTCTACTATGTGTACATGGCCCCACTTGCTGAGAACATCAGTGGACATGGACTCTGCATATTACCCTACGCCTAATACACCCAGCTCTGCCTCTCCCTCACCAAGGTACACAACATCACAGGACACAACCACAATGGATGCAAAATGTGCCAACAAGTATGTGCCTCAGCTGGACAAATCTCCATTTGTTGTCAAAAGAGGACATCACCCTCACAACAACCACTACCACATGGGACTATACCTGGGGGGTACCCTGGGCTGGATAAACAGTTCACCACTCATATGTCTAACACAAACTATACATTGTACAGAACGCATCCCTCACCCTGTCAGTATGGATACTAGTAGTATCCTCACCATAGTACTTCACCCTCTGCAAACTGTGCAAGAGCATCAAAATTATTGTCAACTGATGCATTGATTAGACCTGCCACACATCCATCTTCATCATCCGGTTCTATGTTAATGGCCTCAATATCAGTATCAAAAATACCCTCCGGACAAAATTGATTAACGTCCAGACAACCGTAGGTAGACGTTCCCAGTGGCTCCCATGATTATACCACTACCGCCAGCACATACAGGAGCACTACTGCATCCACACCCATACAGATATACTGACACTAAAGGAGTTCACACACGACTACACAGTCAGCCACAACCCTGGGCAAGCAAACCTCTACCAATGAATCTGCTTCTAGGCCCACAAGACATACGTCTGCAATACAGACCTAGCCATGGTCACATTTCCCTGCATCTACATAGCCAGCTTGTTAACCAGCTTTCTTTTCCACTTGCAGGAAAGACGTGGGTCATACTGGCCCTCAGCATTGTGAAACACTGCAAACATTGAGCTACAGTCTCAATACCAGGTGGCCCAATTAATGACGGCCATTGTGCCATCTGACCCTCACTTGTTGTGACGTTGTGTGACACCTAACTCTGCCTAATAGTCATCATCCATCACCAAGGCACATGGTCATGCGATAATGCAGCATGCATCAAATCTGACCCTTACACGCCTTGTTCTGCGTTACAGGCACGTGCAATGGGTGTTGCTGGGTGCCTTGCCAACAACATCCATTTGCTGTTCACACTGGCCCAGATGTAATAGGAACATGAAATGGTAAGCTCTGTCCAGAAATACACTGACCCAAGGCAGGCTTGACGAAGGCTCAATGTTGAGAATTATGAAGAAGTCTACTTGTCTCACCTTTATCACACAATGCAGTACATATTGTAAGAGGAGGAGCCCGTTGTGATGATTGATTAACTGAGAGGTGTCCGTTCATGTACAAGTCTGATGGTCCCCGCAAGGCAGACACACTTGCCCCATTGTGCAAAGGTGACTGCGTTAGCGAAGAACAGGACATTGTACAACAGTGATGGTGAGAACAACAGGACTGCGCTGTATCTTGCAGATATGGCACGGTCCTGCCCTCCCTCCTGCAAAAGGGTAGCGCAACTGGAAGGGCTGCTGTGCTCCACTATGGAGAAACGTAATGAAAGACGTCCCACAATCTTTACACATGATTGTTGTTCACATGGGCTCACCTGAGACTCATTAGCTAAAGTCCCTCAAGGGTGAGTATTGGCCGGTATGAATTAGTGATAGTGTAAGAACAACTGGCTTAGAATAGCCAACACGTAATGGTAATCTCAGATATGAGATCATTGTTGACATTCCTTGTCCAGCAAGGATAACGCTCACCCAGAACTTATTTCACAACTTCATATGCCTACAAGTCAGAGTCATTGTGAAAGATAAATATGATTTATTTGCTAAAAAATTTCACACTAAATAAAATCTATGCTAAACTACACTACACTTATCAAAACTATAAATCACATCCTAAACTAAGCTAATCTAAGGCGCTAACATCTACACTTATCTTGTCTAACTTATCCTATACCTACCTCACACATACTACACAGCACACAGATGACCCCCCACCCCCTATTCAACAATCACACATCAGGCACACATACACTTAATCTAAACACATACTAATTAACCTATCTAACTAAACAAGTATATATATTTTTTTTGATTTTTTAAATTTTTTTAAACATTTAACATACACTATACATCAACCCCCCACCCACTCCTAATAACTTAACACTTATCCTAACACTATTCCTAAGTACTAAAACTATCCTAAAAAATATCTGACTACTTTAACATTTAAACAAGAACAAGGTCCGTAACTTGACAGGTGGTACACCATGTCATCAACAACCACAGTTCTGCAATGTCGTTATTCCTGCTCGTCCATTGCAGCAATGGTGGCCTTCAGGTCAGCAACCATGGACAACAGGGTGGCCAGCTGCAGCTGCATGCCCGCAACCTGCAAAGTCAACTCCTTTTGGCCCTTTTCAAAAGTGTCCATCTTGGCCTCTATTTTGTCTATCTTGGCCATCAGGAGCACACCGTCAATATCAGCCTGCGCACAAGCCTGTTTAGGTGGGGCTACTGCAGCTCCACCTGTCATTGTCCCAAGGGCCTGTGCAATGTTGGTTCCTGATTTAGGATGAGTGCTTGTCACTGGGCTCAAATTAGAGGCATGTCCAGATGTGGAACAACCTGCTGATCCTGCAGATTGATTGCCCATTTGGGGGTCTACATCTGCATGTGAGCCAGTTGCTGGTCCAGACTCAATGTGTGACCTTTTCCCCTTTAGGTTCCTGCTCCGCATTTTGCATGGGGAAGTGGGAGTTGGTGATCTCCAGGCCCCTTCAGCACGTAAAGCATCATGTCGGCGTCCCATCTGTCGGAATGCACGACCAACATTGCGTATGTGTCTGTATCTTTCCAGACGGATGCGATACAGCCTCTCCTCATCTTGTGACATGTTGTCTGTAATGGAGCAATGACATCCACATCAGTCTGCACTTACACATTGACACCTGTACACATGCACATTATGCGATCTTCAGAACATTTTGGCAAGGGCCTATCGTTAACAGGGCATCTATTTCAAAGCATGGGGTCATCATCATCGATTGTCATACACAGGGATGCTAAGTGATGTTGCGTAATACCTAAGATGATAATCACTGTAGATGACATGTAAGGCATCAATACATATGAGATGGTACATTCAAATACATTTGTCCTGGGCATGAACCCAATGCCCCCCATTCACATATGCAAGCTCCTTCTCAACATGATGCAAGAGCATCTGTGTGCAGGCAAGTTATCTCTCGGCATTGTAATTTGACACTTCATACGCAGATACAAAGCAAGGTATAGGGACCATCAGCACTGTATGCTGCACAAGGCAAAACACATGTGAAAAGCACCATGTAAACAAAACATGGGCACATTAGCATTGTATTGGAAGGAGAAACACAGGTGTGCACTGCAATAGATTTGGGGACTGACTCCTATCATGTGACTCTTGTACATGGGGTGCTGCTTGGGAGTAAATATGTGGTGTGTTTTCACACAAGGCAACACACACTGCACAACACTTCCATGGTAGACGTTTCTTGACAGGGGACAACATATAGACAGCATCAAGGGCTGGTATGTGGATTGACTATGCATGATCATTGATGCAATGCACATTTAAGCACATGTACATCATACCATATCAACTACTGATGTCAATAGGGAATTGTGCCGGTGACCCTTTCAGTAGCATAGGTAAGTGCATGACTGTTGTGCTAATTAATGATGGACTTGCAGCACCTTTCCATCCCTATTACAATGGCAAGTACTGACACACGTGGGGCACAAGCAAGTTGAACTTGTAGGAGGAATATCTATGTACTACTACAATGAGCATGTCTCATGTAGCCATGGTATGAATACACTGACTGTCACGTACCCCAAGGGTCCTTGCTCAGCACAACAGTCTTCGACATCTCCATAAGCACACTTGCCACCATTGCATGCACACACCACCACAACATAATATCCAATGCCAATGACACCCATCTGGTACTGTGCCTCACCCAAGACCCAGCCACAACCAAACACAACCAACATGAAGGAAAGATAGCCACTGCAGAATGGAAGAAGGTCAGTCAGCAGATACTGTAGACACACAATACAGAGGTTCTCAGCCTTGGCTAATCAACTAGCGCCAGGGACGCCGCCTATTGGTCAACAACAATGGTCACTGCAACAACACCCACGGACCATACACCCCACTTGGGATTTTTCCAGGTCTACTCACTCACAACTGACAAACAAGTGGACATCATGTCATCCTTCTGAATTTTCACCCTGCGCATGGTCCAATAGATATTCAGGTGGATCACCATGGGAACGTGTGAGACGGTCACCCAGGCCATCATCGACACCCAACTGTACAAGGGGAATGCCCCATACACAGGAATCAATGCCAGACTTCACTTAGAACTACTACCCATAGTGAAAGCATCGGCACAACTCTTCTACGACATCCTTCATCACTGCAGCATTTCTACAGGCCAAAATGACCAACACTGGATCACCGTCAACACAAGGATCACGTTGAGGCTCCTCACACACACACACACACACACACACACACACATGACATGGGCCCAGAATGACTCCTCAAGGGGCTCTTGTTCTCTGATCCTACCGGTCACCTCTGCTCCACCAGCCTCCCACTAGCCACCATACCAAGGATTGACTGCTCCACCACTGGAGGTAGATCACCCTCCTACCTGGCCACAAAGACATGAAACACCCTTGGGGCACAACTACGACAGACCAGGACCATCTTACCTTCATTTAATAACTGAAGACCTAACTATTTCATGAGTAGCAGCACACCCCCTCCCTTCAGTGACTTGAGACCCTCACACCTGAGTATGGTGCTCTATGGAGGGCTAGATGTATTTTTTGAATGTGGTCTATTTTTGTGTGATGTATACTTACAGCAGCACAATTAGTGTTACTGTGTACCATGCACACTGTAACACCTCATACATGTGACCCTAATATTTGTGTTCATGCATTTCCACCTGGTGCCATTGAGTCATTGACACTTCCATGCACATGTGATGTGTAAACAGGATGCATGCAAGAATGATGCATTTCGACTGTCTGCATACATGTCATGCATGAGGAGACATTGTAAGCATACAGACAACGATAGTAATGATTTCACACTCACCAGTGGCCTTAGGATCCTTGAAGGACTCCACCTCTTCCCTTGTGTATGGTGGTGGCCCACCTACAAGTGAAAGACAATATACCAGAATGTCAGCGTATGCAGCATATTTCCACACAGTACAGACATTACATGAGAGTCAGTTGTATCCTCAAGATTGGTTTACGTGCGTCCCATGAGTCAACGTAAATCAGACAACAGTCTATGGCTAACTGCTTCACATGTGAAGCACACTCTTGCACTGCATGTATTACACACATGTGATCCCTTGTTTGTGTTGCCACATTGAGATGGCACTTGCTAAAAATCTGCACACTAGGTCCATTGAGAAAATATGTCATTGTCATGTAGATGTATGTGATTGTGCTTTGAAGAATGTATTTCAACCGTATGGGATACCTTCCTGTACGTCAATGGTCAAACTGCATACACATGTGTTGTTGTGTGCTGCACAATGCAGCTGCACACAGGGAAATATGACATACATGGATACATTTATACTTCACTCCCTGTGGCGCCTCACTTACACCTCCCCAGGGCAGGCATGTGCTTTTTGCGCTGCCTCACACTCGTACATCTCTGGCCTTATCTTCATAGGTCTTGCGCCGCCAGAGCGTTACTTTGACACATGTTAATGAGTGTTGCTGCGGCGCCAGAAGGCCTTCATTACAGAGGGCCCTGGTGCATTGACTAAGGTCCATGGATGTTGGTGTGAAGATGGCAAAGAACACACATTGCACGCCCTTTTGACACATAACAATGCATTGAAAGTGCTGACCTTTATCATGCATCATTATGCCTCAATGAGCGGCATAGTCCAGCATGGTGAAGATCAATCTTGCTTGTGCGTTACCACTACGTCAGTAGAGGCCATGTGTATCATGCCTTTTGTGAATTGCTAAGTCTGACAATTGCAGGATTTTGCCGTTGGAGCATTTCAAACTGACTACGTCCATGGCTTAGGATGTATGACACATTTTGCATTTACGGAATTTGTACATTTTTGTGAACAACAATTTGCCATAGCATGTTGGTACTTGCAAATTTGCTATTAGTTAAGTGCTATGGGCCTCATTTATGACTTTTTGCCGTAGGGAAGCGTAGCAGGCCTTCCAGCTGCGCTTCCCTATGGCAAAAGAAAAGGGCAGAAATGCGCCATATCTATTAGATACGGCGCATTCCTGTCCTTTTCCCCTGCGCTGGTGCACAATGTGCTGCCTGCGCCAGCACAGGCACCCTTGCACAATGGTGCAAGGGTGGCTGCGTTGCGGGGAAGATCATTTTTGTACAGGAAGGTAAACCTTTCAGTACAAAAATAAGCACAAGAGCCTTTTCCTCTTTCTATGTGTGCTGCAGAAAGCAGCACACATGGAAAAAGGAAATACGAGGAGAAATAATGACATTTCTCCCAGTTGCGCATCCCTTACGCCTCCCCTGGGGAGGCGTAAGCTTTTGGCACTGCTTCAGAGGTACGATTTCTGGTACATGTGGGGCAGTGTCAAAAGGGCATAGTTGTTGCTGGGAACGCCCCCAGCAACACCCATTGCACGCCCCTTTAATGCAGAACACTGCGTTACAGGGACTGATATTTATCAGGCAGCAGTACGCCACCAAGACTGGCGTACTGCTGCCTGATATATACCACGCAGGCTTCTGCGCCACAGAACATCATGAAAAGTGATTTTTCGATGGCGCAAGGGGCCGCATTAATGATGGCCTATGTATGTGTTATTTTTGTGTATCAAATCATGTTTCAGATGTCGCTAATTGACAACAACCTGTATTTGATGGTAAGTAGCTATTTTAGGTAAATATGCTCCATTGCACATTTTTGAAGGTGCCAGGTGATGCACACACATGGCCATAGTGCATGTATGTGCACCATATGCACACACATCATTATGATGGGTCCAGCAGGGTTTTTTTGAGAAACACCTGCATCCTTTGGAGAAATCACAATGGCTGATTTGCTATTACAGTATTTATTGAAAAGTGATTCCTATGTCCCTCCTGGGCCATGGGAATGAATTTTGATTGATCCCTTACTTACATATTAGAAAATGCAAAGTAGCAACTATGGGAGATTATCGTATTCCTACAAAGTAGTGATTTTTCTTTATACATACCATTTTGCAAAGAAAAAAAAGCAATTACATTAGAACCTACATTTTTATGTTTAGAAAGGGTTTGTTGATAGATATGGCCCTATGTCTGACTTTACAGGGGCACAAGGGGATCATCTGTGAGGCCCCTGTGGTTTGACATTTGGTTTGCTTTACCTTAGGATACCGTTGTGAATACATGAAATAAATATATATTGACTTACCAATTGTTCCATCAACCTCAATGCCAAGGTGGTCCAGGAGATCCTGCTCACGGTTTATGAGGTCTGCCCACCGGTGTTTGTACTGTCTGAGGGTCCGGTCCACTCCAAACATTCTCAACATCTGGTACCGGACCCTCTCCCACCTGAGCTTCCTTTCTTGGGTTGGGTAACCCTGCACTACCCTGCCTCCACTCCCAATCATATTTGGGAGGTAGTGGAGTATCAGCCACAGTAGCCCCCCATACTCCTTCTCACTGAGGTTCCTAGACCTGGGTGGCATTGTGACAAAGCACAAGCCACGCTGTGTAAATGCCACAAATAAAATTTTGCTGGCACAGAAATACAAAAAGTACACAATTTCTCCACTTAACAGTACACTACTCCCCCTATTCCTAACTATGTAACAACCCCTAAACAGAACAGTAATCCCCCTATGAAAAAAGTTTTAAAACCCCTAAACAGACAGACACCCCTTGACACACAAGACACAGTTAGACAATACACAACACTACAGCCACTATTTGGACACACTTACCAAGACACACACTGTAAAACAACTGCAGGACAGGACAAAACTCTCAAGCACTTTCCAAACACACTCCTAAACCTCTCAGAGACTACAAAGGAGTGAAATAGAAAGTGAAAGTATCATATAACTTCCTGTTTGTGAGCAGGGCAGGCTGGGAGGCTAGGTACATCATTTCCTGTTGCGATGCGACTCGTTTCCGCAAATGCGACATTTTTTGACATGCGAACATTACCGATTTCTGTCGCATCGTTATTTTAAGCATGGTACACTGATAATACATTTTCCCTTACGGTGCGACCTGTTATCGTGGGAGCGTCATTATTGTGATGCGACCAAATCATTATTGTGTCACATCGTTATTTGAAGCATGGGTGACTGATGCCATATATTTCCATGAAGGTGCGACCAGTTGCAGTAGAAGCGTCACTATTGGCATGCGACTGAAACCTATTTATGTCGCATCGCTGATTAGACGCCGGGTACACTGATGACATATTTTCCCTTACGGTGCGACCTGTTATCGTGGGAGCGTCATTATTGTGATGCGACCAAATCATTATTGTGTCGCATTGTTATTTGAAGCATGGGTGACTGATGCCATATATTTCCATGAAGGTGCGACCAGTTGCAGTAGAAGCGTCACTATTGGCATGCGACTGAAACCTATTTATGTCGCATCGCTGATTAGACGCCGGGTACACTGATGACATATTTTCCCTTACGGTGCGACCTGTTATCGTGGGAGCGTCATTATTGTGATGCGACCAAATCATTATTGTGTCGCATCGTTATTTGAAGCATGGGTGACTGATGCCATATATTTCCATGAAGGTGCGACCAGTTGCAGTAGAAGCGTCACTATTGGCATGCGACTGAAACCTATTTATGTCGCATCGCTGATTAGACGCCGGGTACACTGATGACATATTTTCCATTACGGTGCGACCTGTTATCGTGGCAGCGTCATTATTGTGATGCGACCAAATCATTATTGTGTCACATCTTTATTTGAAGCATGGGTGACTTATGCCATATATTTCCCTTACGGTGCGACCTGTTATCGTGGGAGCGTCATTATTGTGATGCGACCAAATCATTATTGTGTCGCATCGTTATTTGAAGCATGGGTGACTGATGCCATATATTTCCATGAAGGTGCGACCAGTTGCAGTAGAAGCGTCACTATTGGCATGCGACTGAAACCTATTTATGTCGCATCGCTGATTAGACGCCGGGTACACTGATGACATATTTTCCCTTACGGTGCGACCTGTTATCGTGGGAGCGTCATTATTGTGATGCGACCAAATCATTATTGTGTCGCATCGTTATTTGAAGCATGGGTGACTGATGCCATATATTTCCATGAAGGTGCGACCAGTTGCAGTGGAAGCGTCACTATTGGCATGCGACTGAAACCTATTTATGTTGCATCGCTGATTAGACGCCGGGTACACTGATGACATATTTTCCCTTACGGTGCGACCTGTTATCATGGGAGCGTCATTATTGTGATGCGACCAAATCATTATTGTGTCGCATCGTTATTTGAAGCATGGGTGACTGATGCCATATATTTCCATGAAGGTGCGACCAGTTGCAGTAGAAGCGTCACTATTGGCATGCGACTGAAACCTATTTATGTCGCATCGCTGATTAGACGCCGGGTACACTGATGACATATTTTCCATTACGGTGCGACCTGTTATCGTGGGAGCGTCATTATTGTGATGCGACCAAATCATTATTGTGTCGCATCTTTATTTGAAGCATGGGTGACTGATGCCATATATTTCCCTTACGGTGCGACCTGTTATCGTGGGAGCGTCATTATTGTGATGCGACCAAATCATTATTGTGTCGCATCGTTATTTGAAGCATGGGTGACTGATGCCATATATTTCCATGAAGGTGCGACCAGTTGCAGTAGAAGCGTCACTATTGGCATGCGACTGAAACCTATTTATGTCGCATCGCTGATTAGACGCCGGGTACACTGATGACATATTTTCCCTTACGGTGCGACCTGTTATCGTGGGAGCGTCATTATTGTGATGCGACCAAATCATTATTGTGTTGCATCGTTATTTGAAGCATGGGTGACTGATGCCATATATTTCCATGAAGGTGCGACCAGTTGCAGTAGAAGCGTCACTATTGGCATGCGACTGAAACCTATTTATGTCGCATCGCTGATTAGACGCCGGGTACACTGATGACATATTTTCCATTACGGTGCGACCTGTTATCGTCAAAGCCGCATTATTGTCATGAGACCAAATCATTATTACGTGGCATTGTAAATTTGAAGCATGGCTGAGTGATGATATATTTTCTCCTCAAGGTGTGACCACTTTGACTAGATGCAACATTATTGTCATGTGTCACAATATTCAGTAATGGGGCATTGAATTTTTTAATCTGTCAATGTTGTTGCATATATTAGCTGCTGTTTTTTTGATGTTGGGCAAAAGATGCATGTTTACGCTTAGCATGGAAGTGTCTCAACAGGGACAAACCATGTTAGCCTGCAGAAAATGTGTGTTTCAATATTCAGCTGAGTCAGACTAAGACATATGTTGACCATAGTCACTTTTGGGCCTTGTGTTATGTCACTTTTGTGCCTAGAGTCAGCAAAGCATGGGTCAGTTTCAGACTTATGAAGACCTAACGTCTCCCATCTCCCTCCTTTCTCAACATTAATGTAGGATCATGTTACCCGATGTCTATCACACTACATCGAATCCTCCTGTCACATGGAGCCCAATCAATGCGGCTTCAGACCTGCCCACTCAACAGAAGCAGTTATCTTGCCACTCTTGTACACACTCAGGGGCAACGCAGACGCAGGGTCCCCCCAAGCCCTCTTACTCCTGGACCTGTCGTCCGCATTCAACACGGTGGACCATTACATCCTTCTCCACCTTGGAAGACATGCAGGCATCCAGGGACCCACTCTTGAGTGTGTCGAGTCCTTCCTAACTGGAAGGACTGAAATGGTCCGCCTGGGACCCTATAGTGTAACAAATACCCCCACGTCCTGTGGAGTCCCACAGGGCTCCTCCCATTCAACACTCCAGTTCAATCTATACCTTTGGGCGCTGATCCATTCTGTACAGAAATGGGACCTTATTGTGTATTACTACGCTGACGACTTACAGATCATCCTCCCGCTCAATTCACCTCCTGCCATCAAGACGTTCCACGCTGTCATGATCCACATCCAATTATGGATGTACCTGTACCTATTGCAGCTTGACCCCGTTAAGACAGAGCTCCTCCTCCGTGGACTCAGTCATGGCCACTGTGGCCCTCAGTTCTGACCTCAGAGCTAGGTTCCCCCCCAGCCCTGGTAAAATCAGTCAAGGGTCTGGGAGTCATCATTGAGGCTGAACTCTCCCTCAGGCCACAAGTGGGTGCTCTACTTTCTTCCTCTATGTACCAGGTCCGGCAGATCGTTACAGTCAGGCACTTACCCAAGTGGTGTTCTCACTCGTGCTCTCACGCCTGGACTTCTGTGAGTCCATCATGTACGGTCTCCCACGATCCCTGCCACACTGCCTCAAAGTTGTCCAGATTCAAGCAGGCCGTCTAATTCACATTACACCCAGATGGCAATCAGCCAAACCTCTACTCCACAGTCTTCACTGGCTCACAATAGATCAGAGGGCATCTTTTAAGGTGACGTGTCTCACATTCTAAGCCCTCCAGTGGTCCCGCTCCACGTTTCTCAATTATCTTATCTGCCCTCACCGCACAACACAAACACTCATATCAGCTCACCGTCATCTGGTAGTCACGCCCAATACCAAAACCCAGAATTTTGGTGGTTGCACATTTTGTCATCTGCCTCCTGGGCTTTGGGATCTCCTTTCTCTCTCCTTCAAATCCTCCCCTTCCCTTCTGGACTTGTGGTAATCGCTTCCAACACACATTTTCCCTTCCATGTGCTAACTCTCGGCCACTCACGCTTCCTTCCTCACTCACTCTGTCTTATGGCGGCAGCAAGCCTATGGTCTCTGTGCACTCTATGAATTTCACCTATGAGAAGGTTACATCAGATAACGTTGCTTTTCTGCTTTGAGTCAGGAATGCATGTCTCAGATTCTGACGTTGTCAGACCTATCGTCACTTATGTGCGTGGAGTCAGGAATGCATGGGTCAGATACTGAGGTAGGCAGACCCAACGTCACTTTTGTGTGTTGAATCATGAATGAGGTTCTGAAGTATGATACACTAACTTCATTTATGTGCCTACCACATTTGTTTATTTCTGCAAACTGGTGTGAGCACTGAAGGCTACTTTTTGATGGATGGTCAGATTGTGACGCACACCCACTGTGTAACATGTTGATGATAGAAATTTTTAACATATTACTTATTTACTTTCATCATGACTTTACAACATACAAGTTCTTTGTTGTTATTTTTCCTGCTGTGTGATTTCATTATGTGGACTCCTCTTCACCAGTGCTTTATTAAATGTCTGCACCACAACATATGGATGCTAAATGTTGCTTTTTGACAATTGTGAATGTACAACCTAATTTATGACGTATTAGCGTATAATATTACTGCATGCATTCCTGCGGCACTTCCCTACAGCAAGCAAATAGGGTGTGAAGGTGGTGTGTCTATGACATATGGGAGATTCATGTGCTTTTGATGTGTGCTGACGCGCAATGGGCGGCCTGCATACCTGCAGTATGTTTGCTGTGTTGCATGGAGGAATACTTTTGTACAGGAAGGGTCACCTTCATACACATGTGCATTCATACCCTGCACACCGAGACACATGCACTATGGTGCCAGGGTACCTGTGTGAGCCAGACACTGGTGAGTGTCCGCATTGCAGGTGAAATTGCAAGCCAGTACAATGTAAATGGATGTGTGGGCTGATGTATGTCTGATGTCAGCCTCCAGACATGAGAGTTAGTGTAATGTATGAACTCCACATATGAGATTGTCATGCAAATTGCAGTGTGAATTATTGTCAAATAATCATGCACAAGGTACATAAGGTTGTGTGAAGTATTTTTATTTGTGCAAACACAAATGTAGATGCATGATGCGGATGTTATTAGTGACATTCTTAGAAAAAATTGCGCACTATCTGAGCACGTCTCCGGATGCCTGCTGCTGTGCTTGTATTTACAGGAGCATGGCCATCCTCCTGGTCATCCTGTGGCATTTCTGCATTAAAATCTGGATCATCGTCCCAGGGAACACGTGTGAGTACACAAATATTGTGCAGTATTGCACAGGCCAAAATAATTTTGCACACTGTCTCTGGTGAATAGAGCATGCGTCCACCAGACTTGTCCAGGCGCCGAAACCTGGCCTTGAGCAGGCCAAATGTTCTTTCCACAATGTTCCTGGTCCGGCTATGTGCTTGATTGTATGCAACTTCCTGTGGTGTCTGCGGATTTCCATACGGTGTCATCACCCACGGCTGAATGCCATACCCCTGGTCAGCTGTAATAGAATAAATGAGAAGGTACAATGAAAAGTTTGATATGGTTGGGGTAAAGTAGAGGCCATATGTTGTGGGTAATATTTCATTTGTCAGTGTCCATTGGGCATGGATGTTGCAGATAACACACCCAGGGACTCACATGCAAGACACCTTTGCAACATAGTTCTGCTGTGCAATGGACACGTATTTGGAATTGACAGGTAGTGTAGGCAACCACTGATTTTTACTGCATATCATTCCATAACATATATTTATTTATTGAAGTAGATGAGTATGTAGTCCTCCTATGCATTTTGGCCAGGAGGCCCTTTGTCATGGAGCGTTCATATCCACGCATTGCAAGGACCGTTACGCGGCTGTTCTGAGACCGGTGTTCTGTTATGCTGGTCTTGGAACAGCCAAGTAGCAGTCCTTGCTACGCGTTGCTATGAACGCTCCTTGACAAAGGGGCTTGTAGAAAAGTATTTTTGCTATGGATTGATATGCTGTTGATATCATCGATAACCCACTCACTTGAATACTTGTGAATTAAAACAGAACTTGTATTACAACTTCTTTGATTCTTTTTCATGATCATGTACGGAGTGCCTCGCCAAGGGAATGTATTTGCAGTGGTTTGTGTACACTGCCTGTCTTGCACTTTTGTTGCTTTGACGGAAGCACCACCCTTGGGAGCACCCTCAGCTGAACAAGATTCTACATACTTCTTTTACTACCGCTGTGCACCACCCACATCCTTTTGTATTTTCTCAAATTTGGAAGGACATGCATTGACTCCCTATTTGCCTCTACATGACCGTGGGCCTCATTTATGAGGGACTTGCACCACTGGTGCGTGACCTTTTGCCATTTTGGTTTTGAGGCACCAGCAGTGCATGACCATCATTAATTATGGCCCTTCTATTAATGTCTATGTATATGCTATTACATGGGTACTCACAAACTTTATATCGGGGCCAAATTTACAGTGTGGCTTGTGGCCGAGGGCCGCAGTGGTGGGGCCGGGGTCAGTGGGGGAGTGGCCGGGGCTAGAGCCACAAATACAAACTGACCATGAGGTTGGACACAGGCCGCAGCGACAGACGCCTTTGTCTACTGAGTGACCAGACCTGGCATACACATCTCTCACACTCACTCTCTCCCACTCTGTCTGTCTGTCTGTCTCCCTCCCTCCTCTCTCTCCATCTGTCTCACTGTCTGTCTCTCTCCCTCCCTCTCTCGACCTCTGTGTCTCTCCCTCTGTCTGCCTCCCTCTCTGTCACTCTCCCTTCCTGTCTCTCTCTGTCTCCTTCCCTTTCTGTCTCCCTCCCTCTATGTCTCTCTCTGTCTCATCCTCTCTGTCTCCTTCTCTCTGTCTGTCCCTGTCTGTGTCTGGGCCTGTCTCTGTCTGGCCCTCCTCCCCCTCCCTCTGTCTCTCTGTCCTTGTGTCTATCTCTGTCTGTCTCTGCCGCTATCTGTCTATGTATGTCTGTTTCTTCCCCCATATGTCTCTGCCCCCATCTGTCTCTGCCCCCTTCTGTCTCTGCCCCCTTCTGTCTCTGCCCCAATATGTCTCTGCACCCATGTATCTGCCCCCATGTGTCTCTGCCCCTATCTGTCTCTGCCCCTATCTGTCTCTGCCTCTGTCAGTCTGTCCCTGTCTCTGCCTTTCTCTAGCCCTGCCCTTATCTGTCTCTCACACTATCTGTCTCTGACACTCTGCCCCTATCTGCCCCTCCCTCCATCTGCCTCTGCCTCTATCTGTCTCTGACACTCTGCCCCTGTCTGCCCCTGTCTGCCCCTGCCCCTGTCTGCCCCTGCCCCTGTCTGCCTCTGCCCCTGTCTGTCTCTGCCCCTTCTGTCTCTGCCTCTGTCAGTCTGTCCCTGTCTCTGCCTTTCTCTAGCCCTGCCCTTATCTGTCTCTCACACTATCTGTCTCTGACACTCTGCCCCTATCTGCCCCTCCCTCTATCTGCCTCTGCCTCTATCTGTCTCTGACACTCTGCCCCTGTCTGCCCCTGTCTGCCCCTGCCCCTGTCTGCCCCTGCCCCTGTCTGCCTCTGCCCCTGTCTGTCTCTGCCCCTTCTGTCTCTCGGGTAGTGCACACATACTGTGTGTACACGTCCCCGTCACCAGCCCAGAGACAGCCTCCCCCCCTGTAATGTACAAGCCAGCTAGTTTTCTTTCAGAATTTGCTGCTTTGTAGGGTCTGTGTCCCACCACTTGTCACATCATGGCACCCCCAGCAGTGAGGCCAACGCCCCCTTGGCGCCAGTCAGCGGAGTATTTCACGGCTCTTTGCAAGACCATTTAATTGTTAATGAGGCCTTGTTGATTTTGATCTCTTCTTAGCGCCCCTGCATCTCCACCCTATGCCTGAAATCACCCGGCCCCCATAAATCAACAACCGGTGGTGTTTGCAGACACTTTTGAATGAATTTAAATTTAACAGAGGTACATGTCTGCAAGGTCCGCGGGCCGCACAGGAAGGCTTGCCGGACCGCAGTGAAAGGCTTGCTGGGCTGCTGACGGCCCACCGGCCGTACTATGGGTACCTGTGTGCTAGTACAACATTTTTACATCCTGAACCTCATTTATGCATCATTACAGCAATATTAGCAGCATGGTAGCATGGATGGTGCATTGTATCATAGTCTTTTGCTTACCTACAAGTAGTCCATTTCCATACTGGCCATTCTTGAAACGATCATTTATGATGCAGTTCCTGAAGATGAACGCATCATGGACACTGCCAGGGTATTTTGCCAGCACATTAGTAAATAGTCCACGGTGATCCACGATGGCCTGTACATTAATTGAATAGGTGTGTTTCCGATTGATGTACAAATGTGCAGTTGCTGCCGGGGGAACAAATTGCACATGCGTACAGTCCATGGCACCCAGCACATGGGGTAAGCCTGCTATGGCATAAAATCCTTGCTTTATCTCCATCTGCTCTTGTGCATTGTTGGGAAAATGGAGGTAGCGGGGTGTGAGATGGATGATGGCATCCAGGACAGTTGGCAGGAATGATGAAAAAGCTGGCTGGGATATTCCTGCCAGTTTGGCGACTGTTGTCTGAAAGGAGCCCGACGCCAGCATGTGCAACACAGCCAGGAGCTTTGCCTGTGGCGGTATGTTTGTAGGCCTGTTGCTTCCTACCTCTAGCCTTGGTCCAATGAGTCCCAGTAGATGCTCAATGGTCTCCTTCTTCAGGCGGAATAGAGTAATGACCTCCTCATCCCTGATGCCTCTCAGGACGCTCCTTGGACGGAATAACCGCTCCTTTCTGCGGCGTTGCCTTGGGGGTGGATTTTGTGGTGCAGGGGGTTGTGGTGGTATTCCTGCAGCTAGTTGTCTCCGTCTGGCAGCTACTCTCAGCATAACGACCTCCATGGTGTGGGTATGGTTGCAGCAAAGTTCAATGGCCTCCTCTCCTCTCTCCTCTCCTCTCGCTATGTGCCGATGCGTCATTTCCTGCGCGTCCATTTTGTAGGCGCACCAATTCCGACGCATCCGCAACGCTGCGCCATTTCCGTCGCGGATGCGTCATAAGCGGGAAAGTTAGTAAATGCGGATGCGTCACTTTTGCGCAAACTTTTCCGCGGTTACGCCCACATTGCATACATTATTTTTTGCGCGTCGCAGGGCATTCTGACGCAGTGGAGTTTGTGGCGCAGTGAGGTAAAAGTGACGCATCGCTGGAGATGCGTCACTTCATTAATATGGCGCATGCGGTGCGCCGAAGATGCGTCATTATTTTTGACGCATCTTCGGCGCAAGCTGTTCATAAATAAGGGCCAGTGAATTTTGCTTTCTGTCTAGGTACCCGGACTGGATATGCTGCATTGACTGATCATAATTGGAGCATTTATTGAATTCACATGTTTGTTACAAATTGGTGTACTTTTTCTGTTATGTATTTCAGAGTTTATTACAGATTTGTCTTTCTTTTTGCTAGACTTTGACTGCTGGACCATGTTTCTTCTGCGCGCAAAGAGCCAATAGAGGACTTGCCATCTCAGCCCAAGTAACTAGCATCCAGTTCAATAGGTTCCTAGTTGCATATTTGTGATGAATCGAACATAAATTAAAATGGGATATTATATGTCACACTATAAGAAATGGGAGTATTAGTTGAGGGGGGTGAGGACCTACCTCAAAAAGCAATCACAATCCTTGTCAAGGTGAACCTCAAAATTCACTAACTAAACCTGTGCTTAATCCTCTGGTAGCTTGGCACAAAACAGAGAGGCTTACCTTAGAGGCACTGTATAAAAGATTTATGCAGCACTCCATCAACAACAATATGTGAAAACACAACACAAGAAAAAATCCCCCCCCCAAAAAAGTATAGTAAATTTTAATAAAATAAAAGACATGATAGCAACAAAAATCCAATAAGTAGAACCGAAGTAATTCATTTTTTAAGGTCCAATACTGCCAAAAACTGTTAAGCACCACAGGCGGTCATCTGGTTGTTTTTGGCTGGGACAGAGTCAAAAGTTAAGGCCGAGCTTGATGGAGTGCAGCTCAGATACAGGGCCAAGGCTTGTTGCTGTGAAAAGTTTACCTTAAAAAAATTAGAAATTTTTTGGGAGGAAAAGTTGTTGTCAATGAGCCATTGGTGGGCAAACTGAAAGATGGATCCAAAGCAGGGCTTGGCGATAGTGGGCTCCTGAGGAGCAAGGTTTAGATGTAGTTGTTGGCAAAGGCGGGGAACCTCTGAGCGGGGACAGTCTTTACCTAAGAATGCCTCAATGTCGATGGATTGCTGCTCAGTGTTGTACCTGCTCAATCCCTCTACAATCAAACGTAGAAAGTTTTCTGAAATTCAGATCTCTGTCAGTGGGGGAAAACACCAAGTTGCAATTGACCGGTGATTCAACATCACCAGTTTCAGCTCCGCAGCAGTCACGATCTACCACCGGTTCTCTGAACGAAAAGTTGGCAAAAGGTTTTCAAGTCCCAGCTTTTGCAATTTAGACTGGAGGAGTAGACTCTAACACCAGTCAAGGGGGAATGATGTGGGAAGGCACCACTTAGGTGTTAGCAGTCAATCGAAAAGAGGCCAGCTGCTGGGTCCAGGACTGGTCCAGTTGGAAATGGTCTAGCTCGGCATTTGCAGGAAACGATGCCTCCGAAAGCTTGTTGTGAGCTGCACCGGTCCAAGAGTGTTGTCAGGAGAGGACTGGGAATTGCAACAGAGGTATTACTATGGTAATAGGCAAACCCTCCTTTGTGGTCACTCCAATTAAAATCTGGGGCAGCTTCCCCCTTCCACTTGGTTTAGAGATAAGCTGGCTAGAAAGTTAAAGGAAGACATGCATAGGTGTGAGCTACACATGCCAGTGACAGGATAGGTGTTGTTTGAATTTTAGGAAGGGGCTGGGCACAGCCCCCGGGCCAACATGCCGAAGGAGGGAAAAAATACCTCTCCACATCCAAGTCTTTTGGCCATTGTCTGAGAGCAATCTACATTTACCACAGGAGAGCCATTCAATAGTCAGGTGACAATGGCAGAAAGGCCCGTTTGGATTAGACAGAGAAATGACAACTTTCTAACATTGTCATTTTTTAAATAGTTAAATAAAATCTGACTTGACTTTCAAGTTGTGTTTCAAATTAATTAAAATAAATCATTGAACCACTTATCTACCAGCTTCCAAACTTAAATTACACATTATAATTTGTTATAATGCAACCAAGTATGTTCCAATTGGAGAGACACCCTTGTTACAATGAAAAATGACTTAACAGATTTTTAAATGCCAGGACATGTAAAACATTAAATATGCATGTCCTACTTTTTTAATAATATACACTCTGCCCAGTGGGTATGTAAGACCTACTTTAGGGTGACTTGTAAGTATTAAAAACGAAGGCTTTGGGTTGGCAAAATGTTTAATTTACCAGGAGGAAGAGAAAGGCTAAAACTGCACAGCCAGTTTGCATTGCAGGCCTGGAGGTATCTTTTAGTGCTACTTTACTGGGTGGAACAATTATTATTATTATTATTATGATAAAAAAAAATGATAGAGCGCGTAGTCACCCGGAGGTATCCCAGCGCTAAGATCCCTACGTCTGCGGGTCCGGGGGCAAAAAGAAGGGGGGCATGGGGGGAGGGAAAGCAGGAATAGAGGGGGGGAGTTGAGTTTAAGGGAACAGGTGCGTTTTCAGCCGTTTCCTAAAACGTAAATAGTTAGGTTCTGTTCTCAGGTCTCGAGGGAGAGCGTTCCAGAGGCGTGCGGTGTGGACAGAGAAGCGTCTTCCACCCGAGCGAGCTTTCTTGAATCTGGGGAGGATGATAAAAGCATCCTTGTCCGATCGGAGCGATCTTGAGGCTTTGTATGGTTTGATAAATTTTCTTAGAATGGGGGGGCCTTGGTTCTGTAGTAGTTTGTGCGCCAGGCAGAGGGCTTTAAATATCACTCGTTCCCTCACTGGGAGCCAGTGAAGGAGCTTCAATGCTGGTTTAGCTGAGGCTCTGGCAGGAGTGTTAGTGAGGATCCGGGCCGTGACATTTTGAATTCTCTGTAACTTGTTCAGAGTTGCCTCAGGTGCGCCCAGGTAAATTGAGTTGCTATAATCAAGCCTGGAAAGTATTAGGCCTTGGATTAGTAGCCTTTGTGAGGTAGGAGGAAGCAAGGGCAAGATCTTTCTCATAGATTTCAGAAGCCCGAAACAAGTCCCAGCTACTTTTTCTGCCTGCGTGGTGAACGACAGGTCAGTTTCAATCCATACACCCAGGCTTTTAACTTCCTGTTTTGGGTCTGGGGGGGGGCCTAGACAGGGTGGCCAGATATTCTGGGGGAAGGTGAGCCCTTTCTGACCAAGGAGGAGAATGTCCGTCTTTGAACCATTCAGTTTTAAGGCTGAACTGTTCATCCACCCTTGTATCTGCGACAGGCAGTTGAATAAGTCCGCAGGTTGTTGGATAAGGTGGGATACGGAGACAACAATGCTCACTCCGAATGGGGTGACAACCTCCTCCAATGGGGACATGTAGATGTTAAACAATGTGGGGCTCAGGGAGGAGCCCTGAGGCACCCCACATTGGAGGGGAGTTTCGGAGGAGCAGGTGTTATTCTCCCAGATCTGGAAGGAACGTTGGGCCAGAAAGGAGTAAAGCCAGGATAAAGCGGAGCATTCCACACCGACCCTCTTGAGCCTTTTAATCAGGAGTTGGTGGTTGACGGTGTCGAAGGGCGCGCTAAGGTCGAGGAGGATCACTGCCACTGATCCTCCTTCATCTAAGAGTGTTCTGGCCTCTTCCACCGCTGCCAGGAGGGCGATGTCAGTGCCCTGCCCTGGGCGGAAACCTGTCTGTGAGTTTTTTAACCGGTTATTGGATTCCAGAAACTGGGATAGTTTCTTATTTACCAGTTTCTCAGCAATCTTGCTGGTCCCGGGGAGAAGGGAGATTGGTCTGTAGTTGGCCAATTCCGCGGGGTCCAAGGAGGGTTTCTTAATGATTACTGCATTCCACTAATAGCATCTAATTTACAGGCCCAGGCTACATGTAGTAAGTACCATGTACAAGCAGCATATAAGTAAATTAAAAGTGCCAAATAGGAATGTGTCAATTTTACCATGTTTAAATAGAGAGCACAAGCATGTTACCAATGTAAAGCAGATGTAGAATGCACCGAGTCCTATCATCAACAAGATCTGGTTCAATCAAAGAAGGTAAAATCTAGTGGAATACCACACAAAAGATTCTCAATTCCAGCAAATACTGTTTGTGATTTGTTTCAAATATGAGCTATTGGAAAGCAATAATTAAGGCATATCAAAACATTATTATCTACAGGACTTAGTCAGCAGCAGTTTTTAGAATACATAAATAAATCTTAAACCAAATAAAAAATAGAAGGTACATAGGAGAGGAGATTGAGTTGCACATGTGGCTCTAGCAGTGTTTGCTGATACGTCAGTTCAGTGAGTTTTGTGACTGCTGCAAATATATTTGCAAAACCTATTTTCCATTACCAGTTATGCGGCTATTTAGTATAAAGTACGTGCTGTAGTTAGGTGCCTATGTCTTGATGACGTGACAACTTTCAATGCCTGTGAGATAGATCTGTGGGTTAATTCGATAACTACAATGAACTGTGTTTCACCTGCAGGTGACAAGATTGTAGAAAGTTAAATGTTTGGAGTGTAGCCTGAAGTTGTGTGTTTGGCAGTGACAAACCATTGCTTGCTCCCTTTCTACTGTAGTTCAGTTAATGCACCTGCATCCCGGATATCTGTTTCTGTAAATTAATGCTCAATGGTACTAATCCAGGTATTTGAGTATCAGCTTTGCTAGCTTATGAAATCAAAACAATTGTTGTGAGAAACATTAAAAACAAACTAAAAAAAAAATAATCTGTCAAGAACAAAATTCACATGGATACTGAAAATTAAATTCTGAAAATGGGTGCTTTTCCTATCAAGATATTTCACCAATGCTTTTATTATCCCATTATTAATAATGAGATAATATCTTGCATAGAGTCCCAATTACTACTCTCTCCAGTACTTTAAAAGCTCTGATGAATGATGTTTTCGGTGAATGTCACCTGACAGCAACTGCGGTGGATCTGCAGCTTGCTCACTACTTAACTCGCAGGTGTGTTTCATATGGCACACATCTAGCCTCCCTCCAATGGTTGCTGGTAGCTCGAGTGTTACACACACACACATACATACTGACGCTCACCCATTTACCTGCACACTCACTCTCAACCATACTTTCACAAGCACACACACATGCACCCACCATCCACTGGACCATACACATGCACACTCCCATTCACAGCATGCACGTACGTATACACATACATTCATACTTACACATCCATGCACGCACCAACCATTTAAAAAAATAAAGCCTTACTGGGCCGCATTGGTGATCTCGGGTGGAGATAGGAAAGACTCCAAGATTCCTGGACATTTAGGACTGCCGCCTCCTCTCTTTGGCTGTCCTTGGGCCAGCCAGTGAATGGAGGTGTCCCTTACTTGTCACAGAGTGGGACAGGGCCAATTACACTTGCTGACCACACCTCACTTTGCTACGAGGGTCGCTGATGGACACTGAGCCCAAAACATTTCAGGCCTTTGAACTGAGGTGCCCAAATCTGAGTCTATCAATTACGTATCCCCTCGTCATTAGGGTGGGGGGGGGGGGGGATCTCCAAGCACTTTTCCAGACTGAGGAGGTTACATCCTCAGGCTGTGAAATCCTCAGACCAGCAAAGTTCAATTAAGATAGACAGGCACCTGTGTATTTAGTGCATGTACAGTACCTGGCAGACTGACCTAAGCATGAAGAGTGTCTGCCAGGTTGACCTTTGCTCAGCCTGCCAGACACTCTTCATATGTGCAGAAAGGTTGGGGTTGGGCTCTCCCCCCTTAAGGATGGCTGGCACCCTGCCACTACCTGCCCAGAAGTTAAACGTTCAGAGAACTGAAATTTGACTGATGGTTCATGATACTCAAAGGGCCTAGTTAGAGGCAGAGGTAACTTACACATTTGAGTAACTTTACTACTTTGGCTATTCACAGAGTTCCCTTTGGGTGAAGGGCTGCTAATGTGGTGAGCTGATGTGCACAGACATTCCCGAGAGCCATGTGGCGTTCGCAGTGACTAATCAATGCAGAGAAAAACCCTTTTATGTGCGTGCAAGATACCTGAGATGCAGCCCTGAATGAAGGAAAATTCTTTTGAAGCAAAACCACTTCATAGACAATAGTAAACAAATGAAGAGGCGTTTGAAGTAAACTCTTCCTATCTGCAAAGCAGCTGCAACGAAAAGGCTTTTTCAGAGATAAAGGATGCATAGGTATTGCAGGGTGAGTGGGGGGCTCAGAAGAACATTTTCAAGGCAGCTCCTTTGAACAGTGATAAACACATAGTTACACAGTAAGAGAATAAAGAATCGAGGTCTTCTATTTTCCGTGTACAAAACTGTGGGCTCGTGGTGACTTTTCATAATAATACATGAATAAAAAACAAACAAATAAATAAAAATGCATTACAAAAATATGTAATGAATACATTCGATAACTAAATAAATCTCCAACCTTTGGTGAACCTTAACCAACGAGAAATCATACCACTGCTTTGGAACCCATCGCACTTTGGGCATATGTTGTATCATTTTCAATAATTTTTCCTAAAACCTATTGGACCGAAGCTTCACAAGCAATGATCCTTTCTTTTTTTAAGTTTTAAAGAAAGGTTATTGGATATGAAAATAAGACATAACAATATTAATATACAATATATAAATATAAGGCAATGCAAATATTTCATATAGGAGAAAAAGAGACAAGAGAGGGGAGGGGGTAGGAGGGGAGGGAGAAGGATATATCAAATAGTATCACTGGTTTTATGATTAAAATATAACAATTGAATTACATTAATTCCTAAAATAGTAACCTATATTTTGATCAAGATATAAACTGATTAAATAACAGATAGTAATTATTAACTTCAAGGAGGCTTGGGTACTTCTTCTTTGTGAGGATTGTGCAAAGGTAGGGTACGAGCAGATGTGTTAAGGAAAGTAGTAAAAGGTAACCACAATAAATGTTGGTTAATAGCAAGTGTAAATGGATAGACATAAGCCCTATCTAATCTATGGTTATAGCAAATTCCATACCACCAGGCTTGAAAGGAAATGTTAGAAGTATTCTTCTATGTTATTTGTTGAAATTCTACAGGTAAAAGTAAATCAACAATGGCGATATTCGTACTGGAGGAGGACCATACATCTGAGATACTTCCTAGAAAAATATTGACAAAAGAAAAAAGGATATGAGTATAACAATTGTTGTTAATTTGTTGTCACACTCTGATCCAAAAATCATGGATAGCTGGGCAAGTAAATAGCATGTGTTTAAGATCTGCTACAAGGCTGGGCAAGGCCAACAAGTAGAGGGGGTGGTCGAATCTATGTGCTGCAGTGTAGCTGGAGTGATCAACAGTCTGTAGTATATGAAAAATAAAGTTTGTGTAGTATTCACTGCTCTAGAGGACTACCTTAGTTTAGTCCAAATTTTATCCAGGTTAAAATAGGAAAAGATTCACCTAAATCAGATTCCCAGTTGCATGCTATTATAGATTTATCATGCGTAATAGAGGTAGCTCCTAACTTCTTATAAATTTGGGATGTAGAGGAGGAGGTGAGTAAAAATGGGAGTGTGATAAGAGACGATTTTGTGCATGTAGATGGGGATGTGAAAAGATCATAGGAAGCTTGAGCAGCTGTAGTCAATGACACATATTTGGAGGAATAGGAAAGAGGTAAAGACAAATGAGTCTGAATTTCAGAAAAGGGGATGCAAGTATCTCCCTGAAAAAGTTGATGAGTCCATTTCAGACTGAGATCTAACCACTCTTTCCAAGAAAGAGTTTTATTTTTTATTTTAATATGTTTATTATACCAAATAGGGGATTGTAAAAATCGGGCACGAACATCAAGGCCAAATCTACTCCCCAGCACACGTATCAGGTAAGATATGGTTTCCCGGCAAGTTAAAACGCAAGTACAGTAATTGAATCACAGAATATACACAATTCTTTCTTCAAGGCCATCAAATATGAGAGGATGAAAGACTTTACAGGTATTTTTAAGAATTAGAAGAGACAATGTTGCTGGAGTATGAGATAAAGACACAAATTCTTCAACGGTGAAGGGATGAAAGTAGAAGGATTCAATTTCTACCCACAAAGGTTGGGAAGAAGAAACAGCCATATTCTCAGACATTAGAGAAGAAGAATGTTTAAGAAAAAATGAGGTATGATATGAAGAAAAATCAGGGAAGTTGACTCCACCCATATGTTTAGGTTGTTTAAGTTTAGAAAAAGGCATCCTAGCTTGTTTCTTTTGCCATAATACATGTTGAGAGAATGCTATAAATATTTTATACCAAGATTTGGGGATATTGATTGGGAGATTAGAAAAGAAAAATAAAATTATTGGAACTAGCATCATTTTAAAGAATCTAATCTGCCCCACTAAGATAAAAATAAGAGGTGCCAGCGTGTCGTGGAATTAGTTAAGGTAAGTTGTAGATTCTTTAAATGTAATGCTACAGTATCTTTAAAAGAAGGTGTAAACCATAAGCCTAGATATTTGATCTTAGTTGCATTCCAGTAAAAAGAGGAAGATAAAAAATCAGCATGGAAACAGTGTTTATTTAGAGGAAGAATTTCGCATTTATCAACATAAAAAGGTCCATTAGGATGGCGGACGGACAAAGTCCATCTGCCATCCTGTCGGGGGCCGGTACCATCTGCCACAACGGCGGAGGAACAGTGCTCCCAATTACGATGCACCCGCCACAGTGGCGGGTGCATTCCGCATTTTTAACATTGCGGCGAACGGTGCTTAACGCACCGGCCGCCGCAATGTGAAAAATGCTTGTTGTGCGTTTCACGGCACAACATGACAGGCATCGCGCGGTG
The DNA here is from genome assembly GCF_964263255.1 of Lissotriton vulgaris. Taxonomy (NCBI): domain Eukaryota; kingdom Metazoa; phylum Chordata; class Amphibia; order Caudata; family Salamandridae; genus Lissotriton; species Lissotriton vulgaris. Next base: position 260,707,812 of record NC_141695.1, read on the forward strand.
CCTGCCATCTTGTGCTGTGAAACGCAGGGGGGTACCATAGGGTGGGGAGTACCCCCCATGTGCACCCCCCACACCCGCCTCACCCTGGGGGCCCGCAACGGGCCCCCAAAGCAGGAACCATATGCCTTTTCGTGGCGGCATTGCCGCCACGGAAAGGCATTCCTCTCAGGCCATCCTAGACACCGCCACCATATCAGGCCTTTTCCGCCGCGGTCGCGGAAAAGCGGCGGACGGTCTTCCCCTCCCCCACTGTCCCCCCGCCATTGTAATTTGGCTGGGGGAAGAAAGGTGGCGGACAGGCAAGGATGGCGGACCGATATATGACGTTACAACGCGTACTATTAAAACGCATACCATTACAACGCATTTTTTACAACGCAAAAACTATTACAACGCATGTTTTTACAACGAGTACTATAACAACGCAAAATAGTAAATTAAATGTAAAAATACCATTACAACGCAACAAATAAAATCGCATACTATTACAACGCAAAAAATATAATTATATATATATATTTTTTTGTATAATAAAACCTGGCACGGGATGCAGAGAAAATAGGGGTTTTGGGTGGGGAAGTGTACTAAATAATGAGAAAAGAAACTACCATATTATAAACAAACCTGCGCGGAAAAAAAATTAATACTCGAGTATGATAATTAATACTCGGGTACTTAAATTAATACTCTTTCTGCTAAAAATCATCTAATTTTACCAGACTACATTCCGAAATCGAAAACAATAAAACATATACTTAAATACATTTATTCATAAATAATTTACACAATATTTAACACAAAACAATATCTTCGATATATGAAATGAAAAGTAGACGCCATTTTGAGACAGTATTTCATAGATGAGTCCTACTATTATTTTTATCAATTAATACCACAACACATTATCCAAAATGGATGCCAAAACGACAGAATAAACGCAAAGCAAATATCTTTTAAGTAATTTTTAAAATAAACGTTTACAGAGAAATAAAACAAAGAAAAAAAAGAAGATCTAACGCATATTTTAAAAATTAAAATAGAGTCAGTAACCCAAACTTATAAATACGAGACAGACACCATTTTAGAACCAGTTGAACCTCACCTACCCAAGTGACCAGACGTCAAACCTGAGTCTCTGACCTATTCACCTTTTGAAATCCGTTTTCAGAACTGAGCAAAATTATTAATCGATTAACAAGTGAGTAACGTTATTAGTAAACGACATAACGAAGAAAGTAGTTTATTTCAAACGAATTTACAAAAATGTTAAAAATTATTAATAATATTATTTAAAAATGTAATTACTTTTCAAAATATATTTATGAATATTAAAAACAGATAAACGTGATGAAAACCCGTAATTTTAAAAAATGCGAAATATATATTTCAAAATGCGACTATTTTAGTAAACAAGAAATTAAGAACGCAATAATATTGTTTGGGATAACATATGGTAAAAATTTGTTTAAATTAATAGTCGAGGAATTCACGACTTGGCCGATAAAAACGTGTTACCACAGAGAATATTCTTCAGAACACTACCAACAGTACTGCGCTAAAATAAATAACAAGTACATATTCAAAATTATTTCGAGTACTTTAAAATAAAGTAGCTGAAATAAATCACTTAATAAATACCTGTTTTTAATTACTTTGACAGAAAACCTCACTTCATAAATAAATACAATTTGATAACTGACTGAATAAAGTGAACCGACATCTTTAGAAAAAGGTAAATACATTTATTTTTAATAATAAATACAGAAATTAGCTTAAACATTCCTAGTGTAATTACTGACCCATATTATAAAATGTTGTTACCATATCCAAAATGTTGTAAATAATAACAGTGAAATATATATATATAATATTTTTTCAAATATATAAATTTTTATTAACCTCTTGGCTGCTAATGACAATGGTAACTCGTCATGGACTTTCCATTGATTTCAATGGAAATTATATGGCATCACTAATAATGCCTTAGCAGTGAAGGTGTTAAAATAAATAAACATGAACATTTCTAAAATATAAAAATCGTGTAAACTAAAAACGTAAACATTAATATTATATTTTTCAATGTTTTAGATACGTAAATTGACCTTTGGACACAGTAAAGAAAAAATCATCTATTTAAACGAAAATCAGACAGCAAAACTTTGTTTCAAAAGGTAAATTAAAAAAATGCATATTAATGAAAATGATCAGGAATGTATATCACTTTATGTAGAAGACAGTAATTACGAGTGTTTTTAAAGTATATAATAAAAATGTATGAAAGTGCTGGATACTATAGAAGTATTACTTGCTACACTTACTCTGGGTAAGTGCAGGAATAGGGAAAGTGCTGGATAGTGTGAGAGTATTACTCACAATTCTATCACCAGGTAATTGATACAGTAGGGAAAGTGCTGGATAAAATTGAGGAATATATTACTATTCATGAACTCGAGGTTAAATTTAAAAATGTCTACTATTTGATCTAACTCTATCACTGTACACCAATGAAATGAATAATAAATAGATATACATGTTAACATTGTAATTTTAAAAAACTCTCTCTTTGTTCGAAAATCATAATTTACATATTATTTTTCATATATTATTTCCAGAATCCTACCCACAAATAACCACATCTAGAAAAAGAACAACCAAAGAAAACATCTACATCAATAACACCTTTCCAGTGATAAAAGCTCCAATCTCATAGATAAATAAAAGTCATAACAATTGATACACATAACAAAGTACATCAAAAGCAAAATTTAATTTTTTATTGTAACTGTAAATAAGTGCTGCTGTACAGAAAGTGCTCAATTAAGTGCTACAGTAGGGAAAGTGCTGGATAGTCTAGAGGTATAAATTACTATTCCAACTCCAGGTAAGTGCTATAGTAGGGAAAGTGCTGGATAGTCTAGAGGAATAAATTACTATTCCAACTCCAAGTAAGTGCTGCAGTAGGGAAAGTGCTGGATAGTCTAGAGGTATAAATTACTATTCCAACTCCAGGTAAGTGCTACAATAGGGAAAGTGCTCAATATTCTAGAGGTATAAATTACTATTCCAACTCCGGGTAAGTGCTGCAGTAGGAAAAGTGCTGGATGGTATAGAGATATAAATTACTATTCCAACTCAGGGTAAGTGCTACAGTAGGTAAAATGCTGGATAGTCTAGAGGTATAAATTACTATTCCAACTCCAAGTAAATAATGCAGTAGGGAAAGTGCTGGATAGTATAGAGGTATAAATTACTATTCCAACTCCAGGTAAGTGCTACAGTAGGGAAAGTGCTGGATAGTATAGAGGTATAAATTACTATTCCAACAGCATTGAAGTGCTACAATAGTGAACTTGAGGTTAATTGTAAAAATGTCTACTATTTCATCTCACTCTATCACTATACACCAATGAAATGAATAATAAATAAATATACATGTTAACATTGCAATTTTCTTTTTTGTTCGAAAATCATAATTTACATATTATTTTTCATATATTATTTCCAGAATCCTACCCACAAATATCCACATCTAGGAAAAGAACAACCAAAGGAAACATCAACATCAATAAAACCTTTCCAGTGATAAAAGCTCCAATCTCATAGGTAAATAAAAGTCATATCAATTGATACACATAACATAAGTACATCAAATGCAAAAAAAATTTTTTTATTGTAACTGTAAATAAGTGCTGCTGTACAGAAAGTGCTCAATTAAGTGGTACAGTAGGGAAAGTGCTGGATAGTCTAGAGGTATAAATTACTATTCCAACTCCAGGTAAGTGCTACAGTAGGGAAAGTGCTGGATAGTCTAGAGGAATAAATTACTATTCCAACTCTGGATAAGTGCTGCAGTAGTGAAAGTGCAGGATAGTATAGAGGTATCAATTATTATTCCAACTCCGGGTAAGTGCTACAGTAGGGAAAGTGCTGGATAGTCTAGAGGAATAAATTACTATTCCAACTCCAAGTAAGTGCTGCAGTAGGGAAAGTGCTGGATAGTATAGAGGTATAAATTACTATTCCAACTCCAGGTAAGTGCTACAGTAGGGACAGTGCTGGATAGTCTAGAGGAATAAATTACTATTCCAACTCTGGATAAGTGCTGCAGTAGTGAAAGTGCAGGATAGTATAGAGGTATAAATTATTATTCCAACTCCGGGTAAGTGCTACAGTAGGGAAAGTGCTGGATAGTCTAGAGAAATAAATTACTATTCCAACTCCAAGTAAGTGCTGCAGTAGGGAAAGTGCTGGATAATATAGAGGTATAAATTACTATTCCAACTCCGGGTAAGTGCTACAGTAGGGAAAGTGCTGGATAGTCTAGAGGTATAAATTACTATTCCAACTCCGGGTAAGTGCTACAGTAGGGAAAGTGCTGGATAGTATAGAGGTATTAATTACTATTCCAACTCCAAGTAAGCAATGCAGTAAAGAAAGTGCTGGATAGTATAGAGGTATAAATTACTATTCCAACTCCGGGTAAGTGCTGCAGTAACGAAAGTGCTGGATAGTATAGAGGTATAAATTACTATTCCAACTCCAAGTAAGTGCTACAGTAGAGAAAGTGCTGGATAGTATCGAGTTATAAAACACTATTTCTATTCCAAAAAATTGCTGCAGTAGGGAAAGAGCTTGAAAATTTAAACATATAAAACACTATTTTTAATCCTTGAAAGTGGTTCAGTACTGAAAATACCAGAAAGTGTAGGAGTATATTTTGCAATAATCCAACACAAATAACCATATACTAAACACAAAATGTTTGTTATTTATGCAGAAAATAAAATAAAGAAATGTACAAAAAAAGTAAAATACCAACTTTTTATCTTTTCAGGAAATGTCTACACATCCTACTGCCAAATATATCAACTCCAGGAAAGGAAACCGACTCCTTAATCATGCAGGTTACATTTATTGTAAGGAAAGGATAAGTTTTCCAAGGAATCATTGGAGATGCTTGCAATACTTTACAACCCGTTGCAGTGGCAGAGCGGTTACGGTCGATGACATTATTGTAAGAACAACCGACCATAACCACTCTGCCTCTGCAATGGAAGTTGATGTAAGAGAAACAGTCAATGAGATGAAAGTAATTGCAAGCACCTCCAATGATTCCACAGGATCCATTTTGAGAGAGGTTGCTCAGCATGTCCCTACCCATGTAGCTAGTAATATGCCTACCATTCATAATTTGCGTAGAATTATTCAACGTCAAAAGCAGGCAAGTAATACTCAAACTAATACACCACATACCTTTTCTAACATAATTATGCCACACGAACTTACTATTTATTTTGCTAATGAACCTTTCCTTCTGCATGATAATGAAAACCCTCAAAAGCGTATCTTAATTTTTAGTACACCCCACAACCTTTTAAAGCTAGAAAGTAGTGAAATTTGGATGATGGATAGGACGTTTAAAAGCACGCCCCATCCATTCTGCCAAATTTATACTATACACGCTAAAATTAACAATAGTGTAATTCCCCTAGTGTATAGTTTGCTGCCTGATAAGACTTCTGCAACTTACACAGAATTTTTAACTGTGATTAAATCAAATTCAAATTCAAAAACTTTATTCGATCATTAGTTGATAATAATCATAAAAGTACATACATACAGCATAAAATACACAAAAATACAGCTTATTTAGAACATATTCATGGGTCAAAGGACATATTATTTCTCAGGTGTACCGATTTTAAAATATATACAGCAGTAAAAAAGCAGATATCATGCGAATCAAGACCAAATAAAAGCCTCATGGCAGATTCAATAGTGGATACATTATATTTTTTAAAAAGTGGTTTCAAATAGGTTTTACGCAGATGAAGATAAAAGGGGCATAACAATAAAAAGTGCTCCGAGCTTTGCTTTGTGATCCCATCACATGGACAGGGGGCAGTAGTGTGAATCTTAATATATGGATACGCAACAAGCAAATGAACGGTCCCCATCCGCAATTTTGTCAATACATATTGATGAGAACGAATGGTAACCAATTTAAGGTATCCTGCGAATCCCGGACCTACCATATTATATCTATCATAAAAAACATGTGTAGAATACTGGAAAGTAGCAGCCTTACGCTTCACAGCACTGGCCCTTAAAAATACATATTTAAGCTCTTTCTTGAGGATGTCTATAACACAGGATGGGTTTTCACGCACACTTAAGTTAAAAACATCTTTAAATGCATGAATGATATAATTGAGCCAGGGGATACGGGAACATTTGTCCAAGTGGAGACAGTCTAAAATGATCTTTTTTGTGAACCCCGTCTGCTCCTTGATCCAGATAGATCTCCACACTAGAAGAGGTCTTAGACTGATTAGGTCGGAAAGATGATCCAGACCAACCTCCCGATGGATCAGATTTGTTGATGCAGAGGATGGTAGACACAAAAGCTTTTTAAGAAATTTATTTTCCTCCACCTGGAGCACATTATGATTACAATGGCCCCAAACACCTGAACCGTAAAGGGCCAGGGCAACACATTTATGGCGATATAGGTACAACATATCGGGTATCCGCCTGGAGCCTAACTTTGATGCGAACTTGAATATACCAAAAGAACACTTGCCCATTTTAGCTCTGACATTGATCATTTCAGAGGCCCACATCCCTCCGCTATTAAAAGTGATACCTAAGTAGCAAAATTTTTCAACCACTTGTATTGTATGATCCATAACTGTAAAAGGTCTTAGATTTTTAACTTTCTTGCCGCAGGCCAAAATAAAAGTTTTTGAATCATTAATTTTTAATTTCCTCCCTTTGATAAAATCCACAAATTTGTCCATGAGTTTCTGCAGCCCAAGGGGGGTTCTCGAAAGTAGGACCGCGTCATCCGCGTAAAGCAGTATTGGAATGGGCATACCATCTGCGGTTGGTGCGTCGGCATTGACTGCACGTAATTCAGACTCAATGGCGTTAATAAAAAGGGAGAAAAGGAGGGGGGCAAGGACAGATCCCTGCCTAATACCGCAGCCTACCGGGATATTCGGGGAACACTCACCTAATTGCCCATAGCGTATCTTTGCCGATAGGTTCCTATACAATTCGGCCAGGAAGTAAATGATTTCCCGTGGGGCTCCCATATCCAGTAAAGTTGACCACAACAGACCATGGTTTACCAGGTCAAAGGCACTGGAAAGGTCGGCAAAGCAAAGAAACAGCGAGCCTTGCTTGGCACGAGTATATTTGCCTATAATAAGGTCCAAATTTATACACTGTTCTATAGTGCCTAACCCCTTACGGAATCCGAACTGGGAGTCCGCAAGGACACCTTTTTCTTCGGCCCAGTCCTCCAGGCGACTCAATAGAACCCTGCTCATAATTTTTAGGGAGGCGGTAAGTAGTGAGATCGGGCGATAGTTTTTTGCCTCTTCTCTCGCACCTTTTTTATAAATAGGGATAATAATAGACTCCCCCCAGACCTGTGGAGCCGTAGTCATTGCTGCTGCATTGAAAACCTTGGTTAGCAGAGGGCTCCAAAGGGCTACCTCTGCTTTATAAAGATCGACGGGTACCCCATCGGGACCAGGTGCCTTCCCCCCCTTGCTACACTGGATAGCAGTATCCACCTCGGTCACTGTAATGTTAAGGGGTAGGGGGGTATCCACAGACTCCTTATCAGCCCCCGCCTCTAAACCATCAGGGTTAAAAATGCTAGAGAAATGGGCAACCCACTGTTCTTCGCTCACCTGAGCGGACAATACCGGAGCTTCATCCTTTTGTAGGAAAGGGCTATTGACCGTTGACCAAAATAACTTAGTATCCTTAAGGTCAACGGCCAAAGTCAGATTGTTCCATGCTTCTTCCCTCAATTCCTGTTTTCTCGCCTTCAGATGTGTTGTATATTCCCTCCTCAGGGCCCTTACGGCTTCCCTATCCCTCGGTTTGTGGTTAAGAGCTGCTTTCAATTTACGTAGGGATTTGGTGCATTCCTTATTGAACCATCCACTGGTGGTCCTAGTGCCTCTAGGTTTTGTACCGGTTAGAATTTTAGCAATGTTTTTATTGATGGTGTCAAAACTGGCTAATATATCGGCACTTCCTTGATCGGGTTCAAGACAACATTCTACCTCAGCTAAACAGGCAGGCACAATGGTGTTTAATAGGCGTTCCTCATTATGCCTGACCCATTTAATTCTCGGGCCATTTGGTCTGTGTGGGACTACGTCTGTCACTATACAATGTGACACCTTAGGCTTAACCCCCCACAAAGAGAGATACATGGTTAGGCAATTATGATCACTGAGGGATAAGTCTACAATTACAGGGGTGGTACACAAAGCCAAAATACTGGAGGAGACAATGAGGTAATCAATAACTGTCGCGTGGTTCCTACCTATAAAGGTAGGTATCGGGTTACCCTCACTGTCTACACCAGTTGACATAATAAGTAAACCCAATTTAAGCATGAGTGTGTTTAAGGAATCTCCATAGGCCGAGTGTGAGAAGTGGTCCTGATCTTCACCATCTTCCCCTCCATACCCGCACACCCTCATGCCAACAAGGGGGCACTTCTTAATATTGAAGTCGCCTCCCCACAAAAATTCAAAAGACACTCCACTGCGGTCACACAACCTATCAACCTCCGCCTCCAGTTCTTCAACCATAACGGTATTGGAGTGGTTAAAGACGTTATTGTAGTGGTTTATTAATAAGACATTCATCCCATTCCTATGTTGCAGCCATAACAACTGCGAGTGCCGACCAACAATCAAATGGGTTTTCACTTGTACCGGCAACCTCACAGAAAGCAGTATCACCAACCCCCCACTGGCTCTCCCCTTGTTGGATGGCTGGGCTTGACAATTATAGGCAACATACCCATCATGATAAACATCTTCAGTCGCCCAGGTCTCCTGAAGGCACATGATGTCAAATTGGGTTAAGAATTCTGACCACCCTAGACAATCCGTCTTGTTATTCCACCCCGCAATATTCCAGCTCCCCAAATTATATCCTCCCCCAGATGAGATTACAGCCTCGTTGGATAGAGGACTTGTTTCGGGAGGGGTTATATTCATGGTCGTTGGGGCATCAAATAACCTAGGGGTACTACCACACATTGATGAGCTTATAGGTGTTATGGTACCATCTCTCTGTATAAGGGGTCCTAGATTGCATAAAGTCTGCCCATTATGAAATCTATTACAGCTGGAATAATGGGCTGATGATTAAATCAAAAACTAACCAAAGCCCTAGGAAAATAATAATGGATTTTTAATTGAGCATGATCAATGTGATCAACAAAATGTACACGGATACCCAAATTCAGGGGTGTTTTTTCCATTTTTCCCAGGCATTCTGGCGTAAGTTACAAAAAACACCCTTGGTTACAGAATACTCAACAGACAGCAAACTTCAAGTCGAATTAAAAAAACTAACAGATCTTTGTTTTGTCCCTCCCGAAAGTGTAGACGAGTACTACACTGCCATTACAGAATCTGAATATTATTTAACAAATGAGGATAAATTGGCACCAATTCTAAATTATATGGAAGACACATGGATTGGACACCTAGGCAGATCGGATCGCAGGAGGAAACCACGTTTCCATGTGGAGTGGTGGAACTGTTATTCGAGTTGCCTACAGGGAGAGGCTAAAACAAAAAATGCCATTGAGGGATGGCATAACTCCTTCAATCATGTAATTGGAAAACCCCACCCGAATTTCTACTAATTTCTGGAAACTTTGAAGAAGGAGAAACGTTTCCAAGAAATGAGAATATCTCAAACTCTCACAGGTAGTCTAAACTCACGGATTACTCAAAAAACTAAAGAAATGTCTGAACGACTATTGGGATTTATACAACAGTTTTCGTTGTGTGTGGCTCTAGATTACCTTGAAAATCTAGCTAACATCCTGTCTTTTTAAAATTCTTATACACATTACTTTCCTGCTTTGCTCTAAATTTACATCCTCTCTAATTTAAATTGGCAAAACATTTTTTTTTTAAATTTACTAAATTATATGTTGGGTCACCTTTCCTATTTTTTAAATTTTTAAAAAAAAATAACTAATTTATATTATTTTTTTTTTAAAAACCCTTACAATGAAATATTTTTTAGACATCCTAATTAAAAAAGGTATATTTTTTCAAATGACTATTGACCAAAAATATTTTTTTCTTCAGCAAAACATTTGCACAATATCTTTCAAAATCTAAAAATGCATTTTTGATAATAATAACTCTTCTTCTTTTCACTCTCCCCCTTAAAATTGTTGTTCAAAGTATTTTTAAAAAAAAACCTGATATTTTATTAATATTTCCAAAACTGTCATCTATTTTTCTATTATTTCGCAAAACATAGTTTCCAAAATTCTTCAATCTGCATTAACAAATACTCTATTTTTTCGTTCAGATAGAAAATTTTTCAAATTAGTAAGTAATGAGAAATATTTTTCAAAATATGTTTTTTTAAATAAAAGTGATCTTCTTTTTGTAATTGGTAAAAACAATACATCCAATATTTTTTTTAAACATAAAAAACTTCACATTTTTGAATTCACAAAATAATTACTTTTTGATTGTCCTTAAAAAACAAGTACAATTTCACAAGATCAGTTCTGATGTCTATAATAAAATGTTCTTGATAAATATAATATAATATATTTCAAGTACAAGGTATTTTTATTTTTTTTAACTGCTCAAGGAATTCCTCCGAACAAGAAAATGGCAAAAAAAAATTTTTTTTTCTAAATTTCAAAACACAATAATAAACCATAAATGTAAGCTTCACCCTATTTTCAAGAAATCGGTAAAAAACATTTCAACCTTCATAATCTATTTTTTACGTATTATACAAGACATCCAAACTAAAAAACCAATACCTTTAATACCAACAAAGAAAACAACAATGGAAATATCAAAGTTTACTGTCGATTAATCTTTTTACAACAAATATGTAACCACCATTTTCTATATCTTTTATTCTCAAAACTTTCAATACTATCAAAAATGCATTTTAATACATTGCTTTCAAAACGATTACATATTTATGATACATTAACAGAAAATCACTTCTTCTCCATGAAATACAACTATTTCCCCAAACATTTAAGTTTCCAATCTTCCCCCACCCACAGACCCAACATAGGCATATTCTAGTTATACGAGTAGCGACATGTGTTCGTATTTTACATTATTTACTATTTGAGCAACCTCAACTTATCCTTTCCTTACAATAAATGTTAATCTTTTTAACAATATTTAGTTTAAAAAAGGTTTAAAGTTTTTCCTACCTGGACGTAGATCAGCTTCCAGCTGCTTCCTGCTCTGATGCTCCGCAAAATGGCCGCTTACGCTCACATAAACGTCATGACGCCAAAGAATGCTGCAACGATAAAGAAAGGATTACTGTATATTTGTATATATTAATAATATTATTATAAACTTATTTTTATTAAAAATATTACGTTATATTGTAAATTATGCAAAAATATGCATTAAAACAATAAAAATTCAAACTTATTTTCTATATTTTTATGAAAAATAAAATATGAACTAAATTTATTTTAAGATATGTGTATTGTTTTTATTTTCAAAAGCATTAAATCTATAAAATAACATTTCTCTTCTAAATTATCTTCTTTCACAACTTACCTGTTTTCTACTTTCATCTCCCTTATTTTCATTTTCTTTCTTTTTCTCTACTTTATTCTAATTCCGTACCGCGAAACACATATCCAGAATCCCAGAAATAAAAGAAGGACAAATTCCCCCATAGCAAACAATGTTAAACCGTGGGAACCAAAAATGCAATTAATAATTTAAATTCCCTTAAATGTATTCATAACTAAATTTAATACCAAGGTATTTTTCTACAAATATATGTTATATTAAAAATATTATTTTTATGAAATATTTTTTAAATTAATAATTTTTTATAAATACTAATTTTTAGACTTACTGTACACAAATTATAAATACCTTAAAAAATAATATTGTACTAAAAAATAAATATATATTTTTTAAATTATTACTAACATATTCTACCATACATTAATACTCTAGTAGATTTTTATAAATAGTTTAATTTAATAAAAATTAATTACTTTAGTTTGATTTAATGCTCAAGTATTAAAAACAAGTTTTAATTAAATTCATTACATTAATACTCTAATAATCTAAGAAGTAATTGTAAATAAATTAGAAATAAATAACATTACTTTTAACTAATACTCAAGTATTAAAAACAAGTATTTAAATTAATATATATAATAAAAAAATCTAATATTTTTAAAAAAAATAAATTAATACTCTATTAAATAAATTTATAAATAAAAATAAAATAATTTACTTTTTAAAAAAAATTAATACTCTAGTACCCTTTTAAATCAATACATAAATACTCTAATAGTCTAATAAGAATATATTAATAAATAAAAATAAAATTACATGACCTTTAACTAATACTCAAGTATTAAAAACAAGTATTTAAAAAATTTATAAAATTAAATATAATAATATTAAAAAAATAATAATACTCTAGTACCATAGAAATAAATACACTAATATGTATATATTAAAAATAAATTAATACTCTTTTACCCTTAAGAAAACTAAAAATAAAACTAATACAAATAAACTCATATGAATAAGAAATGCGTTGTAAAAGTATCTGCGTTGTAAAAGTACTTGCGTTGTAACAGTATACGTTGTAATAGTATGCGTGGTAAAAGTATTTGCGTTGTAAAAGATGCGTTGTTATGGTATTGCGTTGTAAAAAATGCGTTGTAACAGTTGTATACCATGGCGGACGGATCGCCACTGCCTGCATGGCGGTGGCGATCCGTCCACCATCCTAATGGACCCCTAAGTTTGTATCCTGAAACTAATGCAAAATCTGAGACTTCTGATAGAAATGTTGGTACGGAGATTTGAGGGTTAGAAATAAATAGAAGAATATCATCAGCACATGCTGAGACTTTTAAGTGTATATCGCCATATGGAAATCCTGTGATAGCCTTATTCAGATGAATCTTTGTAAGAAAGTGCTCTGAGAGGATTACATTTCAGCAAAAAATATAGTTTCAAAAGTAAGAAAGGCTGATGTAATGTAGAATCCAATAGAAGAGAATTATTGAATCTCCATCGCCTGGTAGCTGTTATGGGAGGAAGCAAATCCAAGCTTAAAAAACTGGAGCATGGTCGGAAACTAAAATAGAGCCTATGTCAGAGTGGGAAATATGCTGAGTTGGAGCTTTAGAAATAAAAAGATAATCTATCCGGGATTGAGAGGAATGAGCAGGCGAGTAATATGTGTATTCTTGTAACATAGGGTGACAAAGTCTCCAGGAATCTACAAGAGACCGTTGAGAGATGGTGGAAGTAAATTGAGAGTGCATGGAAGAAGGTGAGAATTTAGAGTTGGGTCATCTATCTAAAAACGGGTCCAAAATCATGTTACAATCACCACCCATAATTAAATAGTCATCAGTATATTTCATCAAAGAGGAAAGAACTTGGGGGCCAGAATAGTTTATCTCGATTAGTGGGGGCATAAACATTAAAGATGGTTAAAGGAATCTTAATAATCAGTAAAGAAACTATAACCCATCTACCTTCAGAATTTTTATCTTGACTTATGAGCTGGACATCCAAAAGTTTATGGCAGAGGATTGTGACACCATTACGTTTCCCTGAACCTGGTGATGCAAAAACATGACCTACCTACTGACGATATAATATGATTATCTCAGTATCTGTTACATGAATTTCTTGCAATAAAGCAATGTCTCCTTTTAGATTATCAATATGTGATAAAACTCGCTGACGCTTAATGGGAGACCCCAAACCTTTAACATTCCAAGATAAGATGTTAAACGACATCTAAATGTGTACATTAAATCCAACAGTAAGATCAAAACAGTTATAAGTAAATATGAAGAACATTGCAACATATGTCAAATTATTAACTTGAAGAACTGTCATGGAAAAATGGTAGATATAGGAAAAGAAGAGTAGAAAGTAGGAGGAGAAAGGAAAAGGTAACAAGAGATTAAATGAATTAGAAAAATAGCAGAAAAACCAGTGAGTGAAGGAAAAAAGGGAATTGTGGGGCGACAGGGAAAGAAAAAGGTAGAAAACATGCAAAAGGGAGTATAGGATGTATAAATAGGATAAATACAGAAAAAAGAGAAGAAGAAATTAAAACAAAAATAAAGGAACATACCACAAAAAGACACAGAAACATGGGGATGGTGGAACACACATGGACAACAGGACACCCATGCAGGAAACTCAAAGACGAAACGAAAAAGGAAGACATCTCCAGGCGAAAAAGAGCGGATCACAGAAACAAGGACGACAATGAACTGCGCCTAATACAGGAAGAGAAAAACTGATTACAGAAAATGCAAAAAACACATAATAAAAACGTACATTAAGGGATAGAAAGAACCTAATCATAACAAAACAGCCAAATATCAAAAAATAGCTTCAAAATGTCGAAGTGTGAGGAATTTCCATGTTATCATCTTTGCAGTCTAAGAAGTGTTGCAGACGTGCCGGATCCTCCTATGTAGTGGTTTTATTGTTAAAAGCCACCGTCATAAAACAAGGGTGAAACAGGCCATATCTAGCATTCAGATTACGAAGCGCTGGTCTCATGTCTAAGAATTTCTTCCGTCGGTCATCAGTTACCTTTGCATAGTCCTGAGCAAAAAATAGATTATTTCCTTGCCAAGATAATTTCCCTTTATTTTTGGCAGTATGAAGAACTTTAAGTAATTCGGTGTATTTTAAAAAAATACAGAATGACGCCTCTTGGTTTAGCGTTGGAAGATGTGAATTTTGAAATTTGACTCAATCGATGAGCTCTTTGGATGTTTTATTTCGGAGAATCAGGAAGATCCAAAAGAGTTGGGAGAAACGTCTGAAAGAAGAAGATAGAGTCTGAACCTTCAATTCCTTCCACAAGACCATAAATGTGTAAGTTATTACGCCTATTGCGGTTTTCTAAATTTTCAACCAGTTGTTTTAGGTGGGAAACTTCTAATTGCAAAGGAGGTATCTGGTTGGTAACATCTTGGATAGTGTCAACACGTTAAGTCAAATGCAAAGCCTTTTGTTCTATTTGGGACCATTTGTTCTCAAGAGTTTGGAGACAGTTATTTGTTTCTTCCCTAAGAGGCTTGAGAGCACACATTTTTTGAAGAAGCAACTCCACAGACAGTAAGGTTGTAGAGATAGTTGGTGATGGTGGATCTTTTTTAACACATTTGGTAGAAACCGCAGATGAAGTAAAGAGAATTTCAGACAGCTGTTTAGAGTTACCACGAGGTATGGTAGATGACACAGTACCTGTATGAGGTTGAGCAGGCTCAGATTCATCCATATTATCTTGCAATACATAAAAGGGGTTATAGTCAGTCACTGAAGTATTATCAACAAGGTTAGAGCCATTGCAAGATGAGCGTGCTTTTGCCATGACACACTATGTTATTGTATGCAGGTTCTAAGAAAAATAGTGAGGTGCACTGAGTAAATCCCCTGTCACAAACAACTCGAAGAGAAACAAAGACAACCTTTAGTGTCATTGAAGACATGTATTAATGAAGAAAAAATGAGCAGGAAATTACTTAAGTACAAAATTCTTTTAGGAGAATCCTCCAGATGCTTCGAGCAGAGCAGCCAAAGAGTCATAGGACCATCAGAAATAATGAATGTGGTGAGCAGGCAGCATGAAAAGAATAGTCAGGAGTCAAAAGCATGAGGAGAATGATTCCGGCAGCTCCGCAACAAATAACAGCTGCAGAAAAACAAATGCGATAAAAAAAAAGAAAAATGCTCACCTTAGGCGCTGAAAAGTCGTTCAGTTCATAGTGCAGGATTTTATGTCATCTTGTCAGTGCCTGCAAGGTCTAGGAACGAGTAAAGGAAGCCAGGAACATATAGGCACAAGACATATGTTTAAAACAGCTTCGGTTATAGTGCCATGCCAAAGTCCAACAAAAGGAGCAGGGAAGCTCTGAGGGGACCGAGCGTCAGATGCTCAAAATGGCAGCCATTAGAGGATGAGGAGAAAACTGCACCTACACAGAAGAGGACAACCGGCTCACTCCATACACTTGCAAACTTCCGAATATGAGCTGTATCAAAGTCTCACTCTAATTACTACCGAGATTTAGACCCCGAGGGACTTGGGTCACATAAAGCTCCGGCGGAAATAATGCTGGGGCCCCTGACACATTAACTCACTTTAACAACAGGCATTGACAAAGCCAAGAGGTCTGGCATTGACAATGTGTCCATGGCTTATTTTTGCTCCTTTTCTCGTAATATAATAAAAGTATTTCTGTGTTTTGCATTTCCCTCACAAATTTGCTGTTTAATTATAAATTACTGCAGTAGTGTGAAGAGGTGATGTCCTTTAAATGCATTTCAGAGTTTTTGATATTCCATGTTGATATTGTGTAATGTTTATCTTCCAATTGAGGTGATAGCCAGCACTTGTACTGATAGCCATTTCCAGTTCTTTTAATCATTACATACACTCCTCATCCCTGATATTCTTCTATTTCAACTGCTGTAGTGATTCTGTCTGTTTTACCACCTATTTAATGTTATTCACCACTGATTGCAACAGCTGCAGTTTATTTTGGGCCTCTTTTCTTCTTTGTATTTTTAATTAGTATTGTTTACAGCAGTGAAGGTGTCCTGTGGCATTGAAACACATTTCTTAAATAAATGCACACATGAAAATCTGTAGTCAAACATGAAAAAATAAAGGAAACTGCATAAGAAACTTAGATAAAAAGGTGTTAAATAAATCAAAACATATATGCTACAATGGGTTAGCTTTGTAAAAGTGACAATTGTTCTTTACCTGTGCATCAAAAGACAATAAGTGTTGTATAAAGCTCTATGTTATTAACAAGTAAAAAATTGGTGACAAAAAGAGAAACATCTCATAAGGCAGGAATAGAGAAAGAGCAGGAATGAGAAGTGCATGCAATAATTATAGGGAAAGCATACCCATACAGACATTACCTATAAGTGTTTTAGTAAGGACAATTGATGCTACACATTTCATAGTAGTAACAAAGAGTATAAAAAACCCTGACATATAATACATGGCCGTCGCCTCATCACGCTACTGCATGAAGTCAAAATGAATAGCAAAGGAATGAGGAAAGAATAAATAATAGAATATTAATAGATAGGAAGCAGCAGGACACGTTTGAGGTGTACGGCCTTCATTGTTCTAAAGTCTGTGGAGTCTGCAGATATATATTGGGTTATATGGTGGAAAGAAGATTAGAAGCAAATTAAACATTCTATATGTGTTCAAAATAAGAATACACAGATGCAGCTGAGGTTGCACAGAAAGATTAAAACGGAAAGGTTTGTCACTGGCCAACAGCATGTGAACTGTAAAACGAGAAAAAGTTAGGTGATTTACTAATATTCATGCAGTGCTGCATTGCGTAGTTAGTGCTGCATCAGAAATCTGTGCGCTGCTTGTTCTTTTTACCTTAGGGTCATGCCGCATTTACTATATGATGTACCATCAAACGATGCAGCAACAGTGCAGCACGACCCAAAGCTGTGGCATATTACAATCTCATGCAACGTCGTGTATCGTAAAGCCGACTTGAATAGCATTATTCGAACTGCATGAGACAAATATGCTTTGCATCACGCAAGACCCCAAGGAGTCGGTCTGCTCACTTTAAAACAATGCATAACAACATATTTTTTTTTGTTTACCAACAAAATGGAGAATATGGGAGCCAATTCCAGGCAGGAGAATCCAAAAAGCAAAGAAGGTGCTGTCATTAAAGGGCCTTGAGAAAGGAAAATCTAATTCTCTGAGGGAGGAGGGCGTGGCCGACGAAATGGCTAAAACAGGCTTTAATGGCTGGCTCCTGTGCCCCTGTTCACCATCGTACATACTCCTGCACCCTGATTTGTGCTGGGGTGCCCTGTTCACATACAATTACGTAGTCAGGCACTGACGGGCTGAGATAAAGGCTCTTGCGGCCCCATGGTGATGGTGGAGGCACTTTTATGGTGGGCCGGGCCCGTCGGTCTAGCAATATGGTGGCCCTGCTGGAGTGACGGGCCTAAGGGACAAGGCCACTGCCCCTGAGTCCCTCCAGGCAGAACCTGCAGAGGCAGCTCCTCCACTAGGGCGGACAAGTGTCTCCCCATTGCTTTCTCACAGTGCAAGAAGTATAAACATAAAAGGGTAATACGTTTCAATTATTACCATTTCACGTTTGGTTGCGGTGGGGCTGCTCTGCAAGAAGGAAGGGCATAGGAGGAGTTGTGTGCCCCTTCCTGCGGGCACAATGACTGTTTGGACAGCCCTCTGGGGCTTCCCAGCCAGTCCTTCTCCATTTTTTTTATAAGACCTTTATTGCACATGTTACATTTGACACAGCACGTAGCCTACAACCTCTTTGGGCCGGCTGCAATAAGTGTAAACTGTACGTATAGTTGGTAGGATAACACAGCGGTTGTAGCCGACAATCCTGGGGTCCGGCGGCGTGGTGGGATAAAACATGTATTTATGTGAATACAACACCCAGGCAAATATCTAATTACCACTAACACATGAATACTGGTATTTGCCAAACACGAATAATGATGATCAACAAATGTTTTTACACAAAGATTTACAGTTTAATTCCTTTTACATAACATACTAATTGGTAAAAATTGATACATGATTATAAACAAATGATAAAATATTTTAGCATTGTAGCATATGCATAATTTCATACATTCATCAATTAAAATATAAAAAAGCTAATAGATGGTTTTCTGTCTACCCGTTTCAACACAGGTGTGTCTTCCTCAGGACTGTACCATCGTACTTCTGTAAGAAATATTTAAAAAAATATATTTACAAGATTATATTTACAGTGCAAAAACAGTTTGTCTTTTAACTACAATTTCATGTGTTAGATACTAGTGGTTAACTTGTATTGATGATACCGCTCAAAGACGTATACTGATATTCAAATTTTCAAAAAAAAACACATCATTTTCATATCTATACATTCATTTCCATATTATCTATCAAACATGTATTTGCATTTTTAACAGCATCATTCAAAGTATAATCTGTTCATTTTGTACAATTTCTTACATTTTACTATTTTTCTCTGAAAGTTATTATTCTATTTAAACAACCTAACGCTAAAGATAAGAAATGAGGGGTATAGGAGGGAAAGAGGAAACGCAGAAGAAAAGAAGAACTTTTCAGTATTTCTATCTAAAGATATTGGGTATAGATAGAAAAAACCTTTTAAACTCTTTTTATCATGAGTTACAGTTGCTTTATAGTAATCTATATTATTAACATGTGTTTATCTACCCTCTTTTAAGTATCCTCAATTTGTTGTTCTAAGCTTATCTTGCTAATTTAGTTTCCTGTCAGAGTGCATTGTTGATAACCAACCTCTTAGGAGCAAGTGAGTACTTCTTCATTCATGGCGGTCCTATATGAAAGGTACATATTCCATCACTTTAATGTCAGTTTAGGCTTACCTATATGGTAGTCAAATTATGTGGCTGATATCAGACGCTTGGATAAAATAAGGTATGTGGATATAGCGATGGAAACAGCAAGTTTGTTCCTCTGTAAATAGATAATGATCCATCAGCAATAAAATCATCCTCCATTTGAATCGAGCTAAATTTATTCTCAGCTTTATGTTGTAGATACTGTTTGGGATAAAACATGTATACATCATACCCAGGGCAGCTCGGGTAACAGTCAGGTCTATGATTTTTACGTACCGTATTTTCCGGCGTATAAGATGACTGGGCGTATAAGACGACCCCCCTACTTTTCTTGATAAAATGTAGGTTTCATGTCATACTCGCCATATAAGACTGCCCCTCTTCCAACGTCATGTCATCAAACATGTACGGTAAACATAAGTAGTTGTTAAAAGGCCCAAACAATTATTATACTGCTACATGTTGTACCGCATCATACTTCATAACTTGGCATTTCTTACAGCATAACTCTGTTCAGCCTCCACATACGTTGGTCTTCCCCTGCCGCATACCTCTTGTGGCCTTTGTTATAGAGCAGCATAACTCTAGTGATAGCGTGTCAGTCGTGAATAGCACACAGGTCTGCCCTGGGTTCCTTTCCAGCACTACCGCAAGTTGCACCGCGTCCTTCATTTCCTTGCTCTGCGCATTTCAGCTCGAATAGGGAGCCCATGACACCCATACAGAACACTCCTTAACCCCTTCCGTGTACAACTCCATCAGCGCACATCGTACATAATGCTGTGTAAAACTTTGCAACAGAATACAAACACAACCATCAAACCAACCTAAGCACGTTCTGCAACAGCAATGCTTATTTGGTCGGCCAAACAAGATTACAGAAGACCAATGCTTATCAGAAAAGGCTTCGACGTGCAAACACAACCATGGCACGTTTACTGAAGCAATAGCACCCTCTACTGACAAAAAGATACATATTTCACACCATGCCTTCCCATTAATGCAAAGGCTCAAGACAGCTTGGTTGTTGTTTCCACTCCCAAAAGTTTTGTTCCCTGCGTATAAGATGACCCCCGACTTTTGAGACCATTTTAAAGGGTTAAAAAGTCGTCTTCTACGCCGGAAAATACAGTATTTTTATGTGGTAGTGAATCTCCGGTGTAATGGATATGCTATTAGCAGTCCATGAACATCTATGGTTGGTGTCCATTGGCAACATTAAACAGTGGGATCAGGAATATAAGAAGCACAGGTCTGTTGCATGTGATACTGCGGTATAACAAACAGTTGGATCAATGGTGTGTTGTACCATGGTATAGGGGTAGTCGCATTCGGCGGCAGTAAGTGGAAGCGGCTGTCATAGCCGTATCCCCCACGCCAGGTGTCTTAGCGTGTGTGCCATTCTCTCGTAGTGGTAATGTTGCTATAGTGGTTAGAGATATAAGTCGTAGCCGGTGTGTGATCGGGGAGCGCATCCCTCTGTCACCCCTCTCAAGTTATGTGTGACGTGCCTCTTATCATGTGAATGAAGGGAAGTTAGTAAGTGTCAGCGGACGGAGGTGGAGGTGTCAGCATCACATGTGTATGTTACTGAACGTCTAACCAGGTATGGTAAAGGTCCTGCTTTGTAAAATAGAACTAAGGTGGAAACTGAAACTTGAACTTTGACAGGGGGAGACGGGAAGAGAAGGGCTATTAAGGGGTAGGGCGTCTGTTTGTATAAGAGCGGGAGGGGAGTTGTAGCAATAGGTGGGATCTGGTAGTGTGGGGTTAGGGCGAGGCGAGAGAGCAGTGGCGGCGCAAAGGGGGGCAGTCACAAGGGTGTCCTTGTGTTGACTCCAGGGTGTGACAGTCGTGTCTGTGCACGCACAAGGAGCGGGACATGGTTCCATCATCTGGGAGATGGAAGGGTTGTGAAACTGCACGATCGAGTTGGGTGCGTTATGGAGCATCAGTGGTTCTGAGTGTGAGGGGCTACAAGCGTGCTACTATACACATGCGCGGAGTACCGGTGTTCTACAGTTATGAGCGGTTTGGTATGGGCTACTCCTTAGAAGGAAGAAAAAGGAGAGGGGGCAACCGGTACCAGAGTCTCTTGAGTGTCTCATGCCTGAGAGTTAGTTCGGGTGTGGGCTACCTCAGGTGACCCCTCTGTCTAGCCACGTCTGCTGCAAGGACTTCAGTACGTCATCCCAGAGCTGGGCAATGGGGAATTTCCTAAGTCCCGCTGTTTCCTCCCTGTGTAAAACTGTGCTCTCTGCACGTGCCCAGTTGGTGAAAGACGTGAGCCAGTGTTGGATATGTGGGGGTGTGCGGGCCTTCCAGTGTTTAATGAGTAGGCGTTTGGCTGTGATAAGTCCCAGGTCCCAAAACCTGGCCGGTACCTTATTCAGTTTGGTGCGTTTATATAGGCCTAGGATGCAGGCTTCCGACGTGTGCTGTACATTTTCGTTAGTACAGAGCGTTAGCAGCGTCATGATCTCGTCCCAGTATGTCTGGATATTGGGGCATAGCCAGATCATATGTAAGAAGTCGGCACCAACCAGGGAGCAGCGCTGGCATGCGGTATTGGAAATTTAAAAATATCTGTTTATTTTGTCGGGTGATAAATAAGCGTGATGCAGTATATAGAATTGAATGACCTTGAAGCGAGTGTTGTGTGGGACATTAGTCGTGCCAGCCAGCACCATTGCCCATTCTTTGTCGGTCCAGTCTCTCACTCTATCCGTCGCCCACTTTTCTCTCAGCGGCAGGGTAGATTGTTGTGTATGGGTCAGGAGGGCCTGCGCCAGCCAGTGTACTACGTGGGAGCCATTGCCCATGACATGCAGATATTGCGTGGAGTGGTGCATTGGTGGTTCTTCAGAAATGTCACCCCAGGCTGTCGTCAGTGTGTGTAAAAGAGACGCGTGTAATAGGAATTGCCCAGCTGGTAGGCCCGCCAGCCAGCCCTTCTCCATGCAGGCTGCAATGCAGCCTACATGGAGAACATGGCCTCCCCAGAAATACATGGCTAGGCGACATCCCCACCAATCACAACGCTGCTTGCAGCATTGTTTTTGGCTTAGGAGAGGGTCTGGAAGGAACCTGGCTGCCTGCGTCCTGTTCCTGACAGAGGCAGGAGAGCAGGAGCCGAGAGGATGCAGGAACCGGCCAGCGGAGAGGTAAGTCTATTTTTTGTTTTTAAATTAACTCCCTCCCTCCCTGCGTCACCACCCCCCCTCCGAGAGACATGCTGGCCATGACTGTCTACATCAGCGGCGGTTGTGAGGAGTGTGTAGTGAGCTGCCGGTCACTGTTCTAGTCTTTTCTTGTGCCAGCCACTCCCCAAGGACTGGTTTGCACTCCACCCAACACCCATCCAACACAGGCGTCACTGGACATGTGACCCTCATAATAAAAGGGGTCTGGTGCACATGCCCTAGGCCAGTTCTACCAACCACACTGTACTGTCTGTATCCTGATTCTATGTGCATGGGGGCCTAGGGCCCCACCACATTACTGAGTGGTGCGTCAACACCAAAGGAGATGAAAGACAGGCCGCGGAGTCCTGTGGATTTTCTTTTCAGACAGCAGGCGCGAGGTTGGCTACTCGCAGCCCACAACCAGCAGATATGGTGGCTAGCAGGCCTGAGATGTGAGCCTGCCGGTGCTTGCTCCTCCTTACCTAATGGGCAGCTGAGGAGAGAAAGAAGAAGGCAGATCATTCTGCGGACCCTGGGGAAATTTGAGGCATGCGGCCCGAGCGCCGAGACCCGAGCACTACGGGTCATCTGGAGGAAGTATGGCAGCTACCATGGGTTGTCTGGGGATGGTAGGTGGTCCATCTAATTTCTGACTGCCGGAGAGAGCTGCATGAACCGCTTTAGATGACTGTGGCCCTGTAGGGCTCAAGTAAGTGGACATCAGGGGCAGTGGGGTTGTGGAGATTCCCCTAAGCCCTACTTCCTGGACCTGTGGGTAGGTAGTGTTGTGCTCGGAGGTGTCACTACGCCGCGATCTACTCCTGAAACAGCACGCCGATTCATTCAGGCATGCTGAGACCCCGGCTCATCGCTTACGGCCGCGTCAAGCATTGCTCCAGTCAGTGCTAATTTGCCAAACTCAGACCATTTTGTCTAGGGGAACCAGAATCCTTCATAGGCTACCCCCTATCTCCAAACTAACCTGAACGGAGTTTAACCAAGCACGCCCTAATCCAGACAACCCCGTCCTGATGACGATCCAAACTCATATAGATCGAAACGCCGTCGACCTAACGGCGTATTAACAGGCGTACTCCTCTTCTGTGGCTCAACAACCAATGTAATTTTTTTTTGTGTATTGTGATATCACGTTGTCACTTACCTTAGAGCCACTCACTGTAAATTACTTGCACCTCTTCACAGTGCGCCGTCCTTGCTGTTCACTTTTTCACTTGCGCCGCCACCACCATCACAATCACTTTCATGCACCAAGTGCTCTATGGTTGTCTTCAATTTATTTATGCAGTGCTGCTTCTAACTGTATACTCTGCGACCATAACTTATGTTGCAATATAAAGATGACTAACTATCTTTTTCCAAATTGATGTGGTTTCTCCTTCTTTCCTTGTGAGTAATGCTGTATGCATGCATAATTAATTGCCTACATATCTTTACCGATCAGGACATTGTTTCTTAATGCACCTTACTTACTCAGTCCTGAACTGGTCAATGGGTTACACTCCTTTAAATTTTACAAGTCTCTGGAGGTGAGCGTCTCTGCTGGCACTGAATTCATGTAAAGGATTCGGGGGAGGTGATTCCCCCTGAGGACTATTCGATCCCGAGACTCCCGCTTGTCCCCTCCTCTTCTGGAGACTGTCGTGGTCAAGGAATGAACGCTTCTGGCCCCCACCGGGGGGATAGTCTTCAATGCTGCCTGCAACAGACACACACGGAACTTACGTACAGAGCATTTCAAGGCTGATCGCCCTCACTGGGAAAAAGGCTGTCTGTATTTTTTGTGACCTTGAGGCACTAAGGATAAAGACTTCCTGCTGTGTGCTGCTTGAGTGAGCGGTCTGCCTGGGAGAGGTGCCGTGGGCCAGTTGTCCCATCAGAGACCATTGGCAAGGACAGGCAGCTCAGTAGCACCCAGCAGATAAAGATGGACCAGTATACTGCACCTGTCCTAGACAACAGTGGCCCCTGCCTGCTGCATTTAGTGAGGATGTTGTGCCTGCATGGTCTGACATCACTGGTGCCCATTAAACGCTTAAGAACCACACTTGAAACCGGTTCTGGCTTGTATTTGTAGGCAGTGAGGGGGCCAGGTTGTGGGGGTGTGTGAGGAGGGAATAAAATAAAAAAACATACAAACTTACCTGTCTACCACTGCAGCCCGCCTTCGCTGCCGCCTCCTCTCAGACCTCTTCCCTGTTTCCAGGGCAGGAAGCAGGAGGCAGGAAGCACCCGGCTCCCAGCCTCCCGATAGCCAATCACAATGCTGCAATGCAGCGTTGTGATTTGTCTGAGCACCGTGGATCGGTGCTCAGCCAGAGAAGGAGATGCCTGGCATATTCTCCTTGCAGGCTGTAATGCAGCCTGCGTGGAGAACATGCACAGTGAACATGAATGTTTGGCCAGCCCTAGAGGGCCGGCAAAACATTTATGTACACTTTAGGGAGTGCAAACTACTCCTGCCCTCCCATGCTCTGTCAACAGAGCAGCCTGCCCCATCCTGCCCGCAAAGCTGTTGCAACAAGGAAAAATAAAATGATTATATCATATATCATTTTACTTTTCCTCTAGTGACACTGCTTAAAAGCAGTTGCATGACGCGTCTCCACCTTAGCTGAGAAGCGACCTAAGCTTGAAACAAAGATTGACACTGTTGCCTTTGATGTTGATCTCCTGTGAACGGACTTATGTAAAGTGTCAGAGAAGTTGCAGGAAACAGAGTAGAAGAGATGATAAGGCTTCTCGAGGAGGAACTGCAGAGTCTGAGTAACAAGGTGTCTGATCTGCCGGAGACCTCCAGACAATTGGAAGCCCGCGCTGATGATGTAGCGGGACGTTCAAGGTGTGAGAACTTGAGATTTGTGGGGTTCACTGAGAAGGTAGAAGCAGCCATACCGGAACTTTTTTTGTAGAAGTGTATCCTGACGTTGGTTGATCCTGTTGGCCTGTTGTTGGTTTTTGTTATTGAAAGGGCTCACAGGGGTTGGCCTCCAAACTACCCCCGGGTACACCCTCAAGGACAATAATAGCAAAAATCCTCAACTACCAAGTGGGGAATGCAATCCTGCAGGCAGTCTGCAGGGCAGGAAATGCCAGGTACGAAAATCATGGCATCCACATATTTCCAGACAATAGGCACTTATGGCAGTTCTTCACTTCAATTAAACAACAAGTGAGGTCTAAGGGATTGCGTTACATGCTGCATGCTCACTGTTGATAATGTGCAACAAATCCATATAAGTTTTTATGTTTCTGTATATGTGCATACTGCTGTTCCCCAACTGCCTGAAGGTACACCACAATGATCAGGCTCACTTCTTTCATGCCCCCAAAGAGGCGTGGATTTGGATGTAGGCAGACCTGTGCACTGGGGTCTCAGCCGAAGTAGGAGACTCATAGGCGACCTGGAGGAGGGGGAGATGCTGGCCCACATCCTGGGGACAGAAGACCCAGGGGAGTCGAGGAAATACACAGACAATGGAGCAGATTGTTGTGTGGCAAGATGGCACACTGGATGACAAATGTAGGAACACAGCAAGGGAGGAGGACAGGGCCCTCGCTGCATTCAGAGGGCCCCATTTCTGAGCACACTGTGAACTGCTGATCCCTGTGACTCTGGAGTCTACTGCATGTAGAGCAAGGCCTGGTGTAGGGGGCGGACGTATTACACTAGCATCTAGGGCCTGAGCTGCCATTGCCTGAGGAGTGCGGATGACCGGCTGCGATGTGGTGGCTCCACCACGGGCAGGACCTTGAAAGCTGCAGGGAATGCCTGCTGCCAGCTCTCCCTCCCTTTTTTTCCGGCTCAGCTGATTTCAGAGCAACTGGCCTTGAATCATGGGGGCGGGCTGCACGGATCCCTAGGCTGTCAGCATATTGGTCAATGCGGCCTGCCTCTTATGCTGCATGTGATGAAGGAGAGGTGAGGAGAGAGGGGCCGGGAGAACGACTAGTGCAAAACACAGTGGGAGACTGCTGGTGGCAGAGGATCGAGTTCCAGTTGGAGATTGTCCTGCAACTGTCTCCCACCTTGAATCTTAAAGTCACATTGCCTTCTGGATACTCTGCACCACTCAGATAGACATCAATGCTGCTTTCTGCTCTTACTACACTGAGCTCTATAGGACCCATCCCACCCCAGCAGTCTCAGACACTTTCCTAAATAACCTGAGACTCCACCGGATCACACCAGACACGCATGAGAGATTGGAGGCTTCCCTCAACTTCAGGAAATGGCATGTAATAAAACGCCGGGCATAGTTGGCCTGCCCTGTCGAACTTTACTGTACTTTGGCCTCCCGGCTGATCCAGAAGCTTGAAAATGTATACAACGCATCCTTTGAAATGGGAACATTACCTCCGACCTCTAAACAAGCCATGGCTAACTCACTGCTTAAACCTGGCCTGTCCCCTATGAATATGTCATCGTAAAAGTCACTCTCTCTCCTGAATACTAAATATAAAATTATTAGCAAAGTATTGGCCCACAGACTACTCCCCCTGCTTTCGAATGTGATACATATGAATCAATGACGTTTTGTCCCACGTCGTAGCACATGACCTAACATTCAATGCCTCTGTCAGGTAATGGAAACAGTGGTTGATATCTTCCCAGATGCTAGCTGCCTGTCCCCGGACCTCCTTTTAATCTTTAGATTGAGATTATATGTTTACGGTTCTGTAGATCTTCAATAAACCCCCTGCCTTTATTAATCGGGTTAAACTATTATGTGCTGTTCCTACAGCTAAGCCCAAAATGGGTGCATGCATTTCCACAGAGTATACAATATGAAGAGGACCCAGGCAGGGTGCCCATTGTCCCCACGGTTGTTTGGGCGAGCAATGGAGTCTTTAGAGCAAAAACTTCGGCAGGAGGCGGCGGAATGGTACATTGGGCATGGCACCCAGACACATGCAATTTCTTTATATGCAGACGACATGCTAGTCTATATTCGAACCATTCATTTTTGGAACTTACACCGGTTACTGCCATTCTGCAGTCATTCGAAGCTCTTTCTGGCCTCCAGGTCAATCATGCCAAGTCTCATGCCTTTTCCTTTCAAGATACCATCCCACAATGGGAGATCAGACCATGCTGGTTGCCCGACACACATTCCACTATTTAGGCATCCAGGTCTATAGGTCGGCTGCGGACCTATCAGATGGGAACCTTCTTAAGGTTTTTTCGGTGCATGCAATCACAGGTAAAGTTCTGGGCCACTCTGCCCCTCACTGTAACAGGTCGACTAGCCCATTCAAATATGGTAATGCTAGCCAAATTGCTTTATTAATGTGTTAATCTTCCGGTAGTTATCCCACAGGGTTTTTATAACCCTAAACTCTCTCCTGCTTGGCCTTATCTGGGGCCCTGGTAGGAGGCGTGTTAGCGTCCAAATATTACGACTGCCCCAGACAGTGACAGATTGGGAGCGCCCGATTTTTGGTCCTACTGCTTTGCAGCTCAACTACAGTGGTTCTCTCATTGGCTGGCTGGAATACACATGCAGGAGATAGATTACACAGACTCAATGTTGCATGCCAGTCGATTGCATAACCTACTGCTTCCAGGGTGTTACGTCCTCCTGCTTTTCCCCAACTCCTAGGCAATGCCAAACTGTATTGGAGAACAGCACTTCACGCCACACACAAAGTCACATCTTATGCACCAATAGTGCCTTTGTGTGATATGCCTACCCCATCAGTGAGATTGGCACTGTGGGGGGCGCTGGGGGTTATCACAGTCAGTAATCTTTTTAAAAATGCATGCTAGTATCCCATCAGTACTTTACAGAACTTCATAGGCTGCCGGGGGCTCTGTTCATTACACACTCTAACATTACAAGTTATATTCATACACACTGGTTACGACAGGCTCAGAACCACCGACATGCATGTGTTCAAGCACTCCACGACATGACACTGGCAGGCATATAGTCAAATGGCTCTATATGGGCCTATTCTCCCACTTACAGGTCTCACTGACACAGCTGATGGCCATATGAGATACAGAGCTCGGTGGAATACTCCACAACAAGAAATGGAAAATCTTCTTGGAATACCTAAGCTTAATACCCCGAAATACGAAGTTCAAATTATTCAGTTCTTGTTGCTGCATAGGGCATACCTAACACCTTTGAAATTGCACAGAATATTCCCTGCCCCCCTCTCCTTATGCCTGCGCTGCGAGCTCCTCGCTGCAAAGAGAGGAATACCTGGGGCTCTGTAAGTGACCCATGGCCATGGAGTGGGCAGCCACGCTGGAAATCTTTAAAGCTCAGAGAGATGACATAGACTAATCTTGTGCTGTATGATGGTGGCTGCTTTGGTCGGTTCTCATACTCCTGGGGTTCCTCCCCTTCCTGCACAGTTCACACAATGTCGATGGGTAGTATCAATAATGGTACCTTCTCTGTTCTTCATGATAGGTGATTTTATAATTGTGATGTGCTGAATGGTATGGCAGATATGTTTTTTCTTTGTTTTTGTTTGGGGACAAAAGGGGAGGGTTTGTTATATAGACATGTGCTACCTCATGTCACATTCCTACCTGCATCATAATACTGTACATCTGTGGATAATAGATACCTGCCTGGTGGTGTAACAGATAAGTTACGTATATGTCAACTGTACTTATGACGTGGATGCCTCATGCTGTTATATTGCTGTAACCCTATGACAGCCTTTTACATGTCTTGTTCATGTATTTTAGATACCCCAATAAAATCAGTTTTTAAAAAAAACTGCTTTCTGATAGACACTTTTATTTATTTATTTATTTATTTATTTATGTATCTGTAGCATTTATAAAGTGCTCTATCACCTGACAGGCATCCTGGCGCTGAACCAACAGTGTAACAATCAGACTAGTGTTCCAGGAGACGCAGAGTGACCAATTACGAGCTAGGAAAGAGCCAGGTTTTTAATCTCCTCCTGAAAAGGAGGAGGTACTCCATTTGTCTCAGTTCCAGAGGGAGCCTGTTCCACAGTCGTGCAGCTGCGTTGCCAAAGGCCCTACCACCTAATTTTATTTTTATGTATCTAGGTACTTTTACCAATCTTGCTGTAGAGGAGCGAAGGCTCCGCACCTGAACATACCACGCAAATTTCCTTCTCAGCAGTGTCGGTCCTAGTCCATGCAGGACTTTAAAAACTATACGCAGAGATTTGAACTGGACTCTCTGGAATATCGAGAGCCAGTGCAGCTTAGCCAAAGCCAAAGAAGTAGAAGACCGCCTTGATTTCCCCAGGGCAAGTTTCGCTGCTATTGCTTGAATTCTCTGGAGCCTATCCAGTAAATATCTCGGGGACTCAAGCAAAAAGGCGTTGCAGTAATCCAATCTGCTTACAATGGTGCATTGCACTATCAATGCATGCATTGGAAGAAGCAGGAGAATTGTACGCAGGGCTCTAATAATGGCAAGACAACTCCCCACCGTTTTTTTAACCTGCGATTCAAGAGTCAGCTTACTGTTGAACATAACACCCAGATTACAGACCTTCTCGACCGGCAACACTGGACTGACTGATGCTAATGGCCAGAAGTTCAGGGGAAGCCCCATAGGGTTCTTCCCCACTGGACAGTAGAGAATCTCGGTTTTCTCTGAATTAAACTGAAGCAAATTCTCCTTCAGCCATTGAGCAGTAACTCCAAGACACTCATGAAACACTTCCAGCGTTGTGGACTGTTCTCCCTCTAAGGAAAGTTCAGTTGGGTATCGTCCACATAATTTACAATGTTAATATTGTGTGACCTTATAACAGAAATTAGAGGTTTTATATAAACATTAAAAATAATAGGGCTGAGCGCGGAGCCCTGCGGAACGGCATGCAAAATGTCAGTAAAATCCGATTGATAGGGGGGAGCGCCACTGCCTGTTTCCTGTTAAAAAGAAAGGAATGGAACCAGCTCAAAGCCATGCCTGCTATTCCCACCTCTTTAAGTCTCTTCATCAGACTGGAGTGATTGACCTTGTTGAATACGGCAGACAGGTCAAGCAGGATTAAAACCACCGCTTGACCTCTATCTGCACACATCCGGAGCTCATCCATCACCGTCACTGAACCCAAATTGCACATCTCTAAGATTCCATTAATTTCCAGGTACTTAAGAGAGCACAGAACTAACCAGGCATTCTACAATCTTAGCGGGATAGGGTAACAGGGAAATCAGCCTGTAGTTTTTAGGACAGCCTGGATCCAAAGTTGTCTTTTTAATAGCGGGGTTACCAAAGCCTGTGTCCACCCTGTTGGTACATTTACAATACTTTTGTCCAAAAGATTTTTATCACAATATTTTGTCACGACAATATTTTTAATTCAGTTTTTTGTTTAAACACCAGCCCGAGAGGAGTTGAATCTCATTTAGCAGCAGGTGCATCACTTCTTTCAAGATGGTTGCAGAGTCGAGGGTGTAGTCACACATCTCCTCATGATAAGTGTTAAAAAAAATAATTGTATATACACATAAAAGTATGTTTTTCTTATAATCTACAGGTATGTTTTCCCACCACATAATGATTTTGTTTTCAATTTTACATTATTATTTGCATTGTTATGTATCAGTATGTACATGATTTTGTTATTTTATATATGAATGTTAAATAATTACTATGAGTGCTATTTTTGTGGATACCTATTGTGTTAAATGTTATGTGGTTTAATGCTGCGCGTTTTACGGTCAAACTAAATCTATGCAACACAACAAGCCAACTTTATCTGCTGGGTTTCGTTAAAGGGATAACATTTTTATTTTTTAATAAATGTTTTTATTCCATGTACTGCTATTTTTATGTGTGCCCTTGAATATTGAATCAACCATATCACTGAGACAGAATATCGATGACAGAATATCGAAAATAAAATATTGACAGGTAAAAAAGTCTAGAGTTTCTTTATCTAACTCCACATATATGTACCTAGAGAGTACATATATATTCACAGTAAATATATGTCAATTTAGGTATAGCAATCTATACTTCCCTAAATGCACTTACTTTTCAATATTTTCTCACTTAATATTCTGTCCTAAATATTAGTAGGCGGCAACAATGTTTGTGCCGATGTTTAGTCATACTTTTAGTGATAATTATATACCTGTCATGAGTCTTACTGTTATGATATGTTGTTATATTTGTGTGCCTTCGTGCCCTTTCTCTTTTGCCTTGCAGGTGCTAATGCATACAACTTATCATCATCTTGTAAGATTTTATGCCTTCTGTTCATCTTAATTTAGCATGTTTTACTGTGTATTTGTATGTTCCTTACATTTGTTTCCCAATACTTATTTTTCATCTTTCATCTTTATTTGTTATTATTATTGTTTTGCAGAGGATAATTGTTAAAATAATTGCTGTTTACAATTATAAAAATATAACGGATTTATATCATGTCTGTTGTTTGGATTTGTCAATATTTTTACCTTTTTCTTAAATTACCTATTGTTTTTAATAGCACTTTTCAGGTTGCATGTGAATGTACCTACAACATCTTTGAACCATAACAGTTTTACTCTTACCCAAAAATGTTTCTGACAAATTATTGTTTTTATAGCTTGTTAATGCTATAAACGCCTTGATTGTGCGTTAACATTAAAGGAGCACGTCAATCACACTGCTAGCACTTGCTTTTAAGTGTTGGGTTTGTTATGCCTAGTTTTTCCTCTCCTTCCAGACTACACGCGAAACACTCTTATCCAGACCATGGTCATGAGCGGTCTCGACTATTGCAATGCTCTCCTGGTGTCTGCCAATGAGTCATCTCTCAGCAGGTTGCAGGTGGTTCAGAATACTGCTGGGCGACTCGTTACAAACTCGCCTTTCAAAACCCAGTCCCTCCCCCTACTACAAAAACGTCATTGGCTTACAATTCACAAGCGCGTCAAGTTTAAGGTCTGCTACACAGTCTACAAAGCCTTACATAACAAAGGCCCATCCTATATTTCTAGGAAGATTAAGCCATACGCTCCCTCAAGAACTCTTAGGTCAGGTAGAAAATCGCTTCTACACATCCTCAGAATTAGGAAAGCAAGATTAGGTGTTAAATCCTTTTCATACCTCACCCCTCTCTACTGGAACCAGCTGCCCATTCCTTTGAAGCTCTGCCTGATTACCTTTGCTTTAAAAACCTTCTTAAGTCCACTTTGTTTTAACTTCTTTTATCAGCCTCCCAGCAGCCTTGCCCTAAGCGCAGATACCCCTCAGTGGACGTGATTCGGGAGCTCTATTAATCCATAAAATAAGATGGACTCCTTCTGTACAACTCTAGGGAGCCAGCAGACCCTTGTTAGAGACTTTCATGCAGCCTTCAATACCATCAGTAATGTTTTTTCTCACTTGTGTCTCAGTCAGCCAAAAATCTTTATTCGGCTAAATATCAGCCATAAAAGAAAACATCATTAAAAAACATGTCTAAATCAGCTTCCTCTACTGATTCTGCATGAGCACCACTTTCTATGTTGTCTTCTCATCATCCTTCTACCCCTCCACAAGATGAGGAGCATGCAGAATATATATTGGACACCTTGGCAATGCAAGTCTGGGAAGGGAACATTAATGATTTGTTCTTGACCATTTCATTCTTTTTCTGTTGTTTTTCAGCAAACCACCTTTTAAAATGTATTCTGCAGTCTACCGTTGTAACAATAGTGTTTATCATGTCCCTATATAACGTTACCTGTAAGCGATCTCCTCAGATAATGGAGTTTTGTATCTACAAACAAATAATTAATTATTGATTTTTTTAACTGTGTAATGCTTTTCATCTGCAGTAAAATTGTGAGTATAAAAGGTACACACACACACATATGCTTGTTCCAGACTGATCAAGTGATGCCGCAGCTGCCAGTGTTTTCCCGCTGGGGTTTGCCAGATTGGGTTTTCCTACTCAACGTTCTTCCCACCAAGAGTAGCCCCGCTGTTAGATCTGGGGGTCTCTAGTTGGCAGAGGTAGGTACCAATATCCAAATAGGGACTCTTGCTTCTAGTCAGGGTAAGGGGGATACACTCTTTAGATAACCCCTGCTCACCCCCTTGGTAGCTTGGCACGAGTAGACAGGCTTATCAAAGGCAATGTGTAAAGAATTTGTGCCAACACTCACAGTAACACAGTAAAAACACCACGAATGGACTCCACACCAGTTTAGAAAAATAAAGTATCTTTATCTAAACTACACAAGACCAAAACAACAAAAATCCAACATACACAGTTCAAGAATATGATTTTAAAAGAGTTCTAAGGTTTGCGTCAAAATAATCCACAGTTGCGTCATGTTTAGCACAAAGTACCTGTAGATGTGACAAAAGTTCCAAATGGAAGCTGCAGCATTGAAAAATAAGCAATGCGTCACTCCTGAGACCCTGGGGAGGCGATGCGACAGCCCCACTGGATGCAGCGGGCGTGTTGCGACGAATCCGGTCTGTATGGGGAGGGATGCGATACCTTGTATGGATTCCAGTGCGCAGGTTCAGTAGGAAGCGTCTCGCACAGGCACGATGTGACGATCTTCGGGACGGTGACAATCTCAGGTGTGACAGCGATGCGCAGCGTCGATCTTCACCTCTCACGGCCCCTTGAATCGATGGCTCTGCGACGATGTTCGCAGAAACGTGATGCGGTCTGCAAGCAAGTGGTGCGGCGATCTCACCCAGCGACGACAGGCTCTGCGACGTTACTCGCAGCAACAGGAATCTTCCCGCACTGGGGCGATGCGTTCCGCAAGCTAAAAATGCGTTGGTTCTTGCAGCGGCAACAGCCGCTGCGGCGATCTCAATCTTTGCAGCGGTGGGAATTTCCTCGCACTGTTGGGGATGCGCACCGCAAGCGAGCGATGCGTGAAAATGGCAGATTTTCTTCTTTTCTCCTTGTCCAGCTCCCCAAACAGCAGGCACAAATTCCAGAGGACCCACAATTGGATCCAGCACTCTAGGAAGGGCAGAACTCATACAGCAGAGTTCAGGGGGAAGCTGGGGGTGAAGTCCTTTTGTTCCTGGGACTTCTTAACCGGGAGCCAGCTCTTCTCAGGCCCTTGGAGATCTCTTCAAGCAAGGGGACAAAGCAACAGCAAAGTCCTTCCCCTCTCCTTGGCAGCAAAGCAACTGCAGGTCAGCCCACAAACACACTGCAGGACAGTCCTTCCTCTTCAGTCTTCCAGCTTTCTCCTTGGCAGAGGTTCCTTCTTGATTCCAGGATGATCTAATTTTCTGTAGTCTGGGTAGCCTTTTTTATACCAGTCTTTCCTTTCTTCTCTGGAGGCAGAGAGGCCTTGGCTTAGTAAGAACCCGTCTGGTCAGTCCTGGAGCACTTTGTTTTCCTGACTTCTTCTTTCCTTTCAGAGAGAGGGGAAGGGTCGTCAGCCGCCCAGTAGGAGTTGGAGCCAGCATTGTGGAAGGCCCACTTGAGTATCAGCCCTGGAATCGGATTCTAGGCAGTAATTCCTTGTGAAGGTGTGAGTCGATCTCCAGGAAGCAGCCTTGCAAATTTCAGACATTGGAACATCGTGCAAGAAAGCCACTGTGGCCGCTTTCCCCCTAGTGGAGTGTGCTTTAGACGACAACAACAAGGGTTTTTTAGCCAGCTGGTAAGCCAATTTTATGCAGGACAAGATTCATCTGGAAATGGATCTTTTAGAGGCTGGGAAGCCTGTTCTCATGGCACCATAATTCAAGAATAATTGATCCATTTGTGTTATGCCCTTGGTACCCTTTAGATAGAATTTAAGCACTCTTTTGAGGTCCAAGGAATGCAGCGACCTTTCCGCAGGAGTCGCTGGGATTGGAAGAAAGGATGACGGAGATTGACTGATTAATAAGAAAATCAGACACTTCCTTAGGCAGAAAAGAAGGGTGAGCCCTTAATACAACTCTGTTATGGTGAAAACGGTGTAAGGCTCTTTTGCACACAGCACTTGGATTTCACTTACTCTGCGTGCTGATGTTATCGCTACCAGAAAAGCGGCCTTCCACGTCAGATGCTGTAAAGAAGCCTTGCGAATGGGCTCAAAAGGAGGATCCATTAATTTGGACAGCACCAGATTCAACTCCCATTGAGGAGAAGGTTTTCGAACAGGGAGATATACTTTCGTCAACCCCTGTAAGAAGTCCTTAACCACCTGCTTTTGTAAAAAAGGAAGGTTGGCTGGGTGACTTTCTGTACGCCATAATGGCTGACAAATGAACCCTGATTGAAGCATATTTCAAACCTGCTTTAGCTAGATACAGAGGTAAGGAAGGATGACATCCTCCTGCCCCTTCGTAGGGTCAAAGTGATTTTCAACACACCAAAGGAAGAACCTCTTCCACTTGAGCGCATATGACACTCTTGTGGAGGGCGTCTTAGCCTCTTTCAAAATGTGCATGCAATCTTGTGGCAGTTTCAAGTGTCGGTATTGAAGGACCTCAGGAGCCATGCTGCCAAGTTCAGTGAGGGAAAGCTGGGATGGAGAATCTTCCCGTTCATCTTGGTCAGTAGGTCCGCTCTGCAAGGCAGTCTCCTTTGGGGGAGCACTGACAACTGAAGAAGGCCCGGGTACCACCACTGCTACGGCCAGTCTGGAGCTATCAAAATAATTTTCATGTTGGATCTGATGAGCTTGGACACCACCTTCAGGATCAGAGGCAGAGGAGGAAAGGCGTAGGCAAATGTCCCTGACCAATCCATCAAAAGCCCATTCCCCCTTGTCCCTGGACGATTGAATCTGGATGCTAAGGCATGGCATTTTTTGTTTTTGTCGTCTGTAAACAAATCTATTGATGGACGACCCCATCGATGGAAAAGACCTGCCACTACCTCGTCGTGTAGCACCCAGTCTGGCTGATCTTCAAAGTGCCGACTGAGCGCGTCTGCTTTTACATTCTGCTCTCCTGGAAGGTGCACTGCTAATATGGAGAGGTTTCGGGCTAGTAGCCAGTGCCAGATGGCTTGAGGCTCAAGGGAGAGAGGGCGAGAGCATGTACTCCCCTGCTTGTTTAGATAAAACATGGTGGTCGTGTTGTCTGTTTGGATCAGGAGTGAGTTGGACTTGATCAAAGGTAGAAACGCTTTTAGAGCCAGGTGGACTGCTCATAGCTCCAACATATTTATGTGGTAGGACTTTTCCTTTGTGAAACACGGGCCCTCCATTTGAAGGCACCCCATGCGAGACCCCCATCCCTGCAGAGATGGATCCATTACTAACGATTGCACTTGAACTGGCTGGTGAAAGGGGACTCCCACCAACAGATTGTGAGGCTGAGTCCACCACTTGATGGATGATTTTGCTGCTTGGGAGAGCACAATCCGATCTTCCCAGCGACCTGTTGCTTGATCCCATTTATCTTCTAGATCTTGCTGCAATGGTCGCATTGTCAGCCTGGCGTCGGGGATGAGAAATATGCAGGAAGCCATTAACCCCAGCAGAGATGCAACTTGCCGGACTGCTGGGTGTTCTGTCTGGAGCAGAATCCTGCACTTCTACTGCAGTGAAGAAAGTCTCTCCTCCGAAGGAAACGCTCTTCCTTTGTTTGAATCCATAGTAGATCCTAGATAGTGGATTGTCTGAGTGGGCTGCTGCACGGACTTCTCCATGTTGACATGAAGGCCCAGGTCGTGTAACTGCAGCAGACAAACTTGGAAGTCGCTCCTTACTTGTCGAGGAGATGGCCCTTTGAGAAGCCAATCGTCCAAGTAAGGGTAGACAAATAGACCTCTTCTGTGAAGGGCGGCTGCCACCACTGCCATGCACTTAAAGTAAAGACTTGTGAGGCAGTCTTGAGCCCAAAGGGTAACACTTGTACTGATAGTGTTTGTGTCCGACCACAAACCGCAGATACTTGTGATGACGCTGAGCTATGGGTAAGTGAAAGTAAGCATCTTGGAGGTCCACCGAACACATCCAATCTCCTACTTGTAGATGTGTACATATTTGATGAAGGGCCAACATGCAAAACTTCTCCTTCACGATGACTCTGTGCAGAAGGCGAAGATCCAGGATAGGTCTGAACTTGTGCTCCTGATCTTTTTTGGGCACAAGAAAGTACCTGGAGTAGACTCCCTTCCCTCGCTGGGAAGGGGAAACATCTTCTATGGCCTGCTTTTGAAGAAGAGCTTCACCTCCTGTCGGAGCAACTTTAGTTAGTGAGGACGAGATCTTTTTGGAGGAATGTCCTTTGGAAGCACACGGAAATGTAGTGTGTATCCATTGCGCAGTATATTGAGCACCCAATGATCTTTTGTGATGCTGCACCACTCTGCCAGATGATGTGAAGCACTTCCTCCCACTGGAGTGGGCAACGGCGCCAGAGGAAGCCACTGCTCATGGTTTTCCTCCTGTTCTAGCCGTGGTAGAGGACTGTTGCTGTTGCCCACGTTGCAGATCATTGCCGGTTTGACGACGGCAGAGGGTCAAGAGTCTTCAATATCGACGACGTACCTGAGTGACGATGTCTTCTCGACGGCGAGCCCACTGTTGATGGTCTTTTCTTAGATAAATGACCTACCGGTGGTTGATTTTTCAGCGCCAAGCCCGACGCTGATATAGAAAGGTGAGAGGTCTTCCTTCTTGATGGAGTTCTAGACCTCTTGGAACCCTTCCTCACCGGAGACCTTCCTCTTGAAGATTTTTCTGCCAATCCATACAGGCGAATCCTTTCTCTGTCCTTCAAGGTTATCTTGGACATGGTTTGGCAATGAGGACAGGACTTAGGGTCATGGTATTCAGGCAAACAAGGGATACAGACCTCATGAGAGTCTGTCTTGGCCTTCTTTTTACTACAAGAAGGACAGGAGTCGAAAAGAGAAGGCACTTTGAGTGTTAAAAAATGACCAAAACTGTCAAAAAATGACAGAGCCTTACTTCAGAAGGTGGAAGACATCGAAGTAAGTCAATAAAGTTGTGAAAAACAAAGATTATTTCTGACCAAAATCAAAAAAGTGGAGTTGTGTAACCAGGATCCTTACTGAAGGAGCCGGAAGGAACAACTGACCTAACTGTCACCCCTGAGGCATGATGGGAAGCTGGGTGTCATGAGTGCCTTAGAGGCACGGTGCCAGTTTATTTCTATGTTGCTATGAGTTAGCTTTTCAGTCTTTTTAGACTGTGTTTTTGCAAAGCAGCCTGGGAGCGGTCTATGCTTTCAGTCCTTTATGAAAGTTTCTGCTGTCTGCTAAGCATTAAAACAGACATAAAGAAAATGTATTGTTGTTTTTCCCTGTTTCTAATGCATGTTTTCATGATATAATGGGGAGTCCTTGCAGCATTATTTATCTCTGGTGTGCATGAGGCTGCAGTTGCTTATTTGTATATATATATATATATATATATATATATATATATATATATATATATATATATATATATATATATATATATATATATATATATATGTATATATATATATGTATATATAAATGGAAATGCATATATGTGGGGCACATATATGATTGTGTTTCCGGTGTCCCGCGCATGGGCGTGAATATTCTAGTGCTTATGACTATTGATGAGGATCCCCTGGAAGAGAAACTGCCTTTTATTTTTCTAGTTTGTTGGACATATACCATTGAGAGATATATTTGCTCATTACCACACCCATAAAGATATTTAGTTATCCAAACAACTGGTATAACATGTTGTATCAACCTCATATACCTACTGAATGAGCTATTCACACATCTTTGGGCAGTCACACACTCCCTACGAACCACACACACATTCACTCCCCCAATAAAATATTCAGTTAACTAATCAATAACTAATATAGACTTTCAAGTAGCTAGTATCCAACAGGTGCAGCAGTTTATACAAAAACTGACAAAGTAATACAGATATTCACACAGTTTAGTCACTATCCAATATATTTAGCGAGACACTATAAATTACTCAAGTAAACAGTCAATCACAATGCTACTCAATTCTCCCTCAAGATAGGTATATATTCACTGATTCTTAAATTCAGATTGCTATATATATAATATATATTTATATAACAAAGCAAACCACATTCACTGGATGATGCCATCTGTGATGTCACTGACCATGTC
This sequence comes from Lissotriton vulgaris, assembly GCF_964263255.1. Lineage (NCBI taxonomy): Eukaryota > Metazoa > Chordata > Amphibia > Caudata > Salamandridae > Lissotriton > Lissotriton vulgaris. The sequence goes on from NC_141695.1 coordinate 260,747,515, forward strand.
ATGAATGATGTAATATGTGACATCATCACCAGTGGATTGTGGGCGCGAGAGTTACAGTACAACTTACTATAACTTAGGAATTTCAATGGTTTTGTATGAGTGAAATGTCCAACTAACTCACATCCCTGAAACCTATGTTGTTTTCAGTTTATATATATATATATATATATATCTATATATATATATATATATATATATATATATATAGATATATATATATATATATATATATCTTCCAGCACCGTCTTCCAGCTCGTCCGTGCACTCTCGTGTGGGTGCTTCCCGCGGGTGGTGCACCCACATTAATCACTGCTCCAGTCTCCAAGCAAAATAAACATGCATAAAGAAAAGCACTCCCGGGGGTGAGTCCAAAAAAGATTTATTTACGAACTCACCGTGAGTCGGTAAATAAATCTTTTTTGGACTCGCCCCCGGGAGTGCTTTTCTTAATGCATGCTTATTTTGCGTGGAGACTGGAGCAGTGATATATAAATATATATATATATATATATATATATATATATATATATATATATATATATATATATTTTACAGGTGAAATGCAGACGCATGCGGTAGATGCATAACCCAGAGGCCCATTTTTCAGAAAAGTAGCATAAGGCCTGCAGGTTAAGGCAAAAAATACTGGAATCCACTACGATAACTTATGATTCAAACATGAACTTCAGGTTATGTACAACTCTCTGCATTAATCACGGTCAACTTATAACAATTCAAACCAACCTGTGACTAATGATTCATACAGACATCTCTGTAGCTAATATGTTAACTACCAAAGCTGCAGTATTATATGGATATAAATACATCTGTGCAACTATAGCTTTAACGCCCTAATCCGTTGTACCAGCAGATAAACATAATCAGCATATATAGCTGCTAAGGTATTTCCGTTGAAAATACTCCTGCTATACTAACATTAGGGCAACCTGAAGGTCACACAGGTTTGAAACTTGTTGGGGTAAAAGTCATTCTTCAATGTTGCATACAATGAGCATTATTGGGGTTGGTATTTAAAACTCCTGGTAGCATTACCACTCAACTCATAAATAAAATAAAAAACACGCCCATAAAAGATCCTATTCAATTTTTAATAGGCATTGTAAGGAATTGGAGTATAATTTAAGGTTGGTTAGAACCACCTCAAATAGTAATCACAGTCCTTGTCAGGGTGAACCACTAAAGTCACTAAATACATTTGTGTTTAACCCCCTGGTTGCTTGGAACAAGCAATCAGGCTTAACTTAGAGAAAATGTGTAAAGCTTTTATGCAGTACTCAAACAGTAATAAAGGGAAAACACAACACAAGAAAATTCCCAAACCAATTCACAAAAATAGAGGAAATTTAAATAAATAAAATGACAGCAAAACCATTTGTTTACCACTCTTAGAGCTTATTGGACTCAAAAGAGGTTATCAAAGTTGAACGGGTCAAAAACGAAGAACTGCCCCAAATGTGGTAAGGAGAAATCAGATGACCTGCACATGTTTGGGCAGTGCCCCCAGCCCAAAAAATTCTGGCAGGAAGTGGGTAAGACTCTTGACACCCTACTAGAAAGACCAACTGATGTAAGTATTGATCTTGTTAAATTTGGGGTAGACCAATCGGATTGTCTAGTTAAGTTAACTAAGAAACAAGAGAATCTACTCTTTTTGTTAATTTTATTGGCAACAACGGAAATATGTATCAAATGGGTAAGCCCTGTACCCCCCACACACTGGGAATGACGGACTTCAATCCATAAAATAAACAGGATGGACAGGAGGGGGAAACCAAGCACAAAATATAACTTTTGGGAAATTTGGGAACAGTTCAACCGACCTAGTCAGTAAAAGTATTTTAACTGATAGCATGACCTATGATGTCCAAAGTCCAATGAATATGCGATGGCAATAAATAAACAGGCAGAATGCCTGTTTGAGTAGCCAGGATGGCTAGCTCCCCTCCCTCGGAAACATTTATTGGAATTGGTCATGAAAATAAAGGGACCCCTACCAAAAATCAAAGAGAGACACTCCTGTCGAGCCAAAAAACAATGGGATAGTGAAGGGTCGGAAATAGAAAGGTGAGGTCCCCGACAACTCCTTACACAACCTATTGCAGAATGAGGACAAAAACCCCCCAACACAATTATAAAAATCCAATAAGTAAAATCAGAGATATGCATGTTAAAAATTTGACTTCAAAATCGCACCAGAAAAAGCACAAAGTGCCAGTCTCCATTATCTGGTCATGCTACAGTGGATCAAAGATAAGATTGACCGCGATGGAGCACAGGTTGGATACAGGGACCATGTTCATCCCTCTGGAAAATTGACCTTCTGACTTAGAAACATATTTGAAGACAAAGAGGTCATCAACGAGTTGACAGTGGGGCAAGCTGCAAGCTGGCTTTGGAGCAGGACTCGATGATGGTGAGTTGCTGACGAGCGGGGGTCTCAATGTGGTCATCGTTGAAGGTTGGAAAGCTCTGAGTAGGCTAAGCACAAAGTCTGTACCCAGGAACACCTTGACATCGATGTGTTGCTACTCAGCACCTGTGATGATAAAGCTCACTAAGTCAAGACTTACAAACTTCTCTGAAAGTCAGATCTCTTTTAGCAAGACAAACCAACAAGATGAATCCAACAGGCAATCAATGTTGACATCTTCAGCTTGATGCCGGCCAGGGTCCTTGGCTGGTTCTCTGGAGGAAAAGTTAGCCAAAGGTTTCTAAGTCCTAGGTTTTTCAATTTGGACAGGAGAAGTACTTTCGAAAAACAGTCAAATGCCCAGTACCCAAGAGGCATCACTTGGGGGTTAGGACTCCCTCCAACAGAGACCAGCAGCAGGGTTCAGGGCAGGCCCAGTTGTAACAGACAGAGACATTTGAAAACGTGTTAAGTCCCTGTAGCTCAAAAAGGAGGTCAGCCAACTGTCTCTTGGAGCCCCTCCTGGGATCCTGGGCTCACAGCATGCAAGTCCAGTCTTCCTTCAAGATCTACAAAGAGCAGGGCAGTCCTTATTCGGATTCCCCTCAGATCCAGGAGTGTTCTGCAGGGAACTTTATGGGGTCCACTTTTATTCCCTGTGCCAAACTATGGATGGGGCAAGCCTTTGCTGTCCTTTATACCAGTTCTTGTCAGTTTCTCTTCTCCCAGTGGGTTTGATGCCAGCCTGTCTAGAGAGAGACATGCCTACGTGTGAACTTCATCTGAATGTTTCAAGGTAGGCATCCTTTGAAGCTCAGGAAGGGGCTTGGTTCAGGCCCCAGGCCATTCTTTCAACAAATGATTCCTCCTTGCCATTCTCAAGGCCCTCTGTCCATTGTTTGGGAGCAATACCCATCACACCAAAGGGAAGGCATCAGGGTCAGGTAACAACTGGACAATGGCAGGAAAGCTCTTCTGGTTTAGGCAGGAAAAGGGAACCTTTCTGAATGTGTAATTTCCAAAATAGTAATAGATAATCTGACTTTAATATCAAGATGGATTATAAATTACTATTAAAATGAGTCCTTGAATCATCTTTTTACCAGCACTTAAGCTGAAATCAAGCACTGTAAGTTGTTATATTGTAACGCATTGTTTCTCTATGGGGGGACAGCAAGAAAATGTAAGAAAATGACAGTAAGAAAATGACTACGTTTTTTACTGCCAGGACGTGTAAAAACATTAAATATTCATGTCCTACTTTTTAAATACCATGCACACTGCCCAGTGGGCATTTAGGGCCTACCTTAGGGGTGTCTTTTAAGAGCTAAAATTTAATTTTTAGGCTTGGCAGGTTTATTCTGTAGGGTCACAATTGCAATTTAAAACTGCACACACAGGGTGCAAGTGCAGGCCTAGAGACATGCTTTACAATGCTCCTTAAGTGGGTGGCATTCAATCAGCGGTGGCCAGTATGGATCGGAGGTAGGGGGCGGGGACAGGGGAGGATGCAGGGGAAGCGGGTATTAAAAAATTAAATAAAAAACGTACCTTCGACGCTTCCTTGCTGCGTCTCTCCTTCATAGTCTTTCCTCGCTGGCCTGAACAGAAAGAACACCCAGGGTCCCAGTCATCCAATCACAACGCTCCCTTACCAGCATTGTGATCGGTCTGAGTGCAGTGTTTCGGCACTCAGAAACTGACTGGGAGCCTGGGCATGTTATCCACACAGGCTGTAATGCAGCCTGCATAGAGAACATGCGAAGTGCACAAGACTGATCGGCCAGCCTGAGAGAGCCAGCCAAGCAGTCATTGCGCACTTTGGAGGTTGCTACCACTCCACTCCTGCCCCCACCCCAACCGCTCACGCAAAGATGCAGAAGTAGGAGAAAATATAATGATAATAACGCAAGTTAGTATCACTTTATTTTCTCTTTATTTTACTGCTAAAAAGCAGTGGAGCAACGTTCCCCCAACTTAGCTGAGGAGCCACTGCTGCACCCACTTGCAGCATGTAATTTACGGGCAGGTTAGCCCAGCACCATGTGACTCTGGGCAATAGCTCGCTTATTCTTCCCGACGGCCCCCAGCGCCGGGACACCTCTCCGGAGGTAGCTGTGCGCTTTACAAATGCTGGTATTTCATTTCATTTTCAGTCCATGCAATACCAGGCACTTATAAGTAAATTAAAAGTGCCAATTAGTATATGTCAATTTTAACATGTTTAACCCGTTGCGTGCTACTGACGAGCTCAGCTCGTCATGAGGCACGGTTGAGCTGCACTCCTGACGAGCTGAGCTTGTCACGGCCGTTGGAACGTTCGCATGCGGGGATAATTTCCCTGTTGTGCTGAATGTTCGAAAAACGTGTGTGGCCGTGACGAGCTCAGCTCGTCATGAGTGGAGAAGTGTGGCTCACTGGTTAGAGGAGGCATACCCTGAAGCTGAGGTCAGACCCGGGACCAGGGTTCAATTCCCGACACGGCAGGGTCCTGAACCCAATTGTCCACGGACTCGATAATTCTCGCTTCGGTGCCCACTCTAAGCACGAGTTCACACTATGCAGCTCTGGGCAACAAGCTTGCTTAATCTCCACAACGGCCCCCCTGCGGCGGGATGCCTGGCTTTCACCTTGGGGATGCTCAGCATGGGTGATCTCACAGGGAAAAACTAGGACGGGTTCCCAAGGCAAGCGCCGAGATGCCCAAGGGTAAAATCGAGCTTTATATAAGAACACACATACATACATACATACATACATGAGTACAGCTCAGCTGCGCATCATGACGAGCTGAGCTCATCACCAGCACGGCGGCACCGCGCGCGGCCCCCCTCCCCCCGCACAGGAGGTGAAAAACCTCCGCAAGGAAGGGGTTAAAGGCTGATCGCAATCACTTTACCACTGGTGAGCAGGAGTAAGGTGTGCAGAGTTCTATGACAAACAAAAACATGTTCATCAAAAGAAGACAAAAATCTGGGATGATTCTGCCTGAAAGGCAAATTTCCAACATTTACATACTTGTGGGATGGCAAAGGTTAGTGAAATAGTAAAGGACATTGTCTAAAAGCCCATCGTGAGCCCACAAGTTCTCTGTCCCCCCCCAGTGGTGCCCTTCCTTTCTTAGCTTCATTAGTGTTGGCGGTCACAGTTGAGACCTTTGGAAGATGGTACAGATTCCTGAGATATGTAGCTGAAGCCAGGTACATTACACACTTTGGGACCACCATCTGTGGAGGAGTCTACGCAAGGCAATACATATACGGAACAGCATCCTAAACCCTAAGCCACTGAAGAAGGGAGAGCTGGGAAGCCAAATATGGTGCAGGACTTACACGTGCAAATACCTAATGGATGTATACCAATGCCATACGCTCCAACTGAAACCAATGCACTGAACATCAGACAACAACCAGATCCAGGAAGTATGCAAAATAACAGAGACATTCTTCATAGCTATTCAGAATATGTTAAATCTCCATGCGTGTGCACATGAATGAAGAAAAAAACAGCTGTAACAGTTCAACTGAAGTTTAACAAAGGGTCCTATGAAAGGGTAACTAACCCCTTTGTTTATTTCATACCGAGTGCCCGAGGACCTGAAGAAGGCTTTTTCGCTGTAGCTTTAAGCAGTTTGGGTGTTTCCTATCGTAACCTCTGTGCTCATCTATGACCAAGTGTGCTGCTGCATGATCGGTTCCTGAGCTCGGGAGAGTCACTCTGACACTGTCTCGAGACAGCTCTATATGGAGGATCCAGGGTCATCACGAGGAGGCCCCAGACCCTGATTATATATCACAGGTCCCTTGATGAAGCGGGTAACAGAAGGTTAAAGTGTGGGCCAGGGGTAAAATGCGCGCACTGTATTGGCTACACCGTTCTACCCTAACGTCAGCCCTTCGTCTTCAGCATCGAACACATAGTGATGGAGTTCGGCATGTGCTCTGTGCCAAGAACCCGTTCAAACATCGGGAACAACAGAATCGGACGGGTAGTTAATCTTTATTGCTGATTAAATCCGACAGGCAGGTGACATCGGCAAAAGGGTTTAAGAAAGCATTACAATCAAACAATCCGTCAAATAAATAGTTTGTTCTTTTCACTTGTTTGCTGTAAGTAAGGCGGTGCCGCCACCTAGTGGATTGCAGTAGCCAGTAGGCATTTTATTTAGAGAGAGCAGCGGGAAAAGACGGTTTGTAAAACTAATAGCTCTGACAGGAATTGACCATCATTAACCTGTTGGCTTTGTCAATGTTTGTTTTGTCATGGTTTTGGTACAAACGGTGTTGGTTGTTGTTCTGTGACACCGGCCGCTACTTATAAGTCCATCACTCAAAGTGAAGTAAGCCAACAGCTGAAGTGGGTTGGTGCCCCAAGCTGTTTACTGTAGTGGGCGGAAGGAAAATGTGAATGACTCAAAAGTGGCGGCTCGGTGGCAATGGGGCAGGAGTGTCGCTTCACTGCCTGGCTCAGAGCCAGCAAATGTAAAATAAAAGGATGTTCTTGCATTGTTTTGTTTAGCATTTGCCAGCAGTGTTGGGCGGAAGGCTTAGGCATGGGAGGGGGAGGAGGAATGCTATGTGCACTCCACTCCCTAAGTGCGGATATGTGTTTTGACCAGCTGTCTCAGAACGACCAAACCATATATTCGCACTTGGGTTTTCCTCAACCCAGATGCATTAACCCCTTCGCTGCGGCGGCTTTTCCGCCGCAGCGCTAAGGGGGCGGGGAGGCTGCGCGGCGGGCGCATGCTGGTGACGGAACCGCTCCGTCATCAGCCACGGTGGCGCTGTGCTGATGACGGAGCGGTTCCGTCATGGCCCGCCCCGCTCAATAGAACGCGTCGCGCAGGCGCGAAATCACCGCCGCACAGGCGCGAAATCAGCGCCGCGCAGGCGCGGCGGTCGGGCCATGACGGAACCGCTCCGTCATCAGCACAGCGCCACCGTGGCTGATGACGGAGCGGTTCCGTCATCAGCATGGAACGAGTTAAGCAGCCGGGCTGGAGAAACCCCACAGACTTCCTGGTCTGAGCAGGGCATCTTTCCTCCTTGCACAGACGAATCCCCACACTGCTCTACAGCAGGGGGTTTGAATGGCAGTCTGGGTTCCAGGGGCTGCTGGAACCCAGGAAGAGGAGAGCCGGCAAATGCAACGTGATGATGGAGGCGGCCAGCGGCAAAAGGTATTTTTTTAAAAATAGTGTATTTCTAACACCCCCTGCGCTGCCCCTCCTGGGCAATCCCACCACCCTTTGTTTCTGGCGGCCGCCGCTGCACAACATCGGACCAATGGATGAAGAGAGTTGAAAGAAAGCTCCTAAAAGAAAAATAATAAGTTGTTAAAACGGTAAACAAAAATGTAAGATCTCTCATTGTTAATGCATTGTTAAGCCCACTTGTCAATGTAATTGTATTCATATAGCGCTTAATATCTTTGATGAGGCATTAAAGCACTTTATGGTCGCACTACTCCAGAACCCAACATGAATTAGTGGTGGATCAATATATGAAAATATAAATGGTTATGAGCTATGCTCATGTGATTCTGTTAGAAAGTGTTATTTGGAAGATCATAGTAGTAAAATGAGGTTTGGGATTAGTCAAAAGAGGGGTAGAGGAGGAAATAGTCCACAAAGGGTTGTTTGGGAGATCACAGTAGTATAATGAGGTTTGGAATGAGTCAAAGAAGGGTTAGTGGAGGGAAGAGTCTAACACGTGTTATTAGGGAGATCATAGTAGTACAATGAGATTTGGAATGAGTCAGAGAGTGGAGGTAGGGGATATAGTGAGAGAGGTATAGGATGAGACAGTAGTGCACTAGAGAGGGTTGAAGGCTTTTTTTTTTACAGTAGGAGTAAATTAGTAAATATAGAGATACAAACCTACATAGAGAGATAGAGAGGTATATATTTCCCCCAATATTTAAATAGTGAAGCATTTGTGGATACAATGATGTCATATATATATATATATATATATATATATATATATATATATATATATATATATATTTTTTTTCCGAACAGCTCAGTCACCACCGTCGCTCCTCCTTCCTCCCGAGTGCTCTGTCTCGTGGTGGTGAGCCGCGTTCAATGACTGCCCAAAATTGTCTCTATTACATTTCATTTTAGTGCCAACGTGCAAAGGATCCAAGTACATCAATAGAAGATCCTTTGCACTTTGGCACTAAAATGAAATGTAATAGAGACAATGTTGGGTATGAACCTTGTTGTTTTTCTTAAAATTGCACGAGCACTTTATTGTTACCATTTCCCCGGTGTATGGAATGTTTTTAATGTGTATACATGAAGTGAACTATTGCACATTACAAGATGGCCGCCAAGAAGATCGTGGCGAGCTCCAATCCCCTCTCTATGTACAAGGAGGGGTGGGGATATAATGGTGTATTGCACGCAATTATGGTTGACACGGACGAAGCCTAAACGGTGAAACGCGTTTGTCGAGGGGGCAGGGGGGTCTGCCAATAAATCTTTCTTGGTGAAACACAGACTTGGATTGCCGTCTATCTTTTCACTCGATGTATATATGTATATATATATATATATATATATATATATATATATATATATATATATATATATATATATATATATATACATGTATGTGACATTTGACTGTGTGTCCCTGTAGAATGTGTAGAGCCTGTTTCCCACTAGAATTCGTGGCCCAGCACCCGCAGAGAGTCTTTGAAAGTGGAAGCATTTGAGCATTTAAATGTATCAGCCAATATGGTACCTGCTCATGACTTCCCCGTAAGTTTCAGAAGTTTGCTGTTTTTCATTTTTGGTGCAAGCATGGCTACAATGGACACTTTGGAAATTCACAAACACTATCTAATTAACTTCAACACCACCCTTGTTTCCTATGGATTCTTTCACTTTTTAAACTGTAAGAATTAATATCGGATTATCACTTTATTTAATTGTGGCCTTTTTCTCTGATTTTACCTATTCCACTTTCTCCTTTTTACTAAATTAGTTTGGGCAGCTTAAATACTTTACATGCTTTCTCTAAGGCTTAAACCAGCTATCAGGTTTGACCCCAGGATTCCCCATTGAAGCCTGATTTTATCTAACAAGACATTGGATTGCTAATTTAATGGACCTTCTCTCTCAAATTGATAATCCAGTTTCATATACATATTCTCCATAAATAGTAAATCGAGGTGCCTATTTACAAGCTGTTTGCGTCACCGGTGCATCACTTTTAATATGGGAAAAAGTAATGTACTAACTTTACAAGGGGCTTGTACATATGCCGAGAGTCTTTTATCTCAGTATATGTCTCTAGCGGCTAGAGATAACCAGATTACTCTGTCCTGTAATAGGCTACAGTCTAGCCTATTACAGGACAGAGTAATCTGGTTACATACTTTTGCAATCTTGTCATTGAATGGTCACTATTGAGGGCAATCTGACAACTACCCCCTTCCTCTTAAGAATTTACACACCACTGTCCATCTGCAAGAGAATTTACACCCCTACTATCCTTATCTTAAAAAAACATTTCCCCATTTGATTTCTTATTGGACGTGCTTTATGATACTGTATTTTTGTTTCTTCACACGTTGTTTTTCTCTCTCTAGACCAGTGGTCTTCAAAGTTTTTGATGCTACACCCCCTCTCCCCTGAGTATAAAAATAAAGTCCTTGGGGGCCCCCAGAATTCCCCCCCCCCAAAATGTAATTGGTAATGCTTCAATATGTTTAGACTTATTTAAACATTACAGTAAAGTTCAGTTAAACCTTTTAAAAATGCAGTCAAATGCATGATTGCCAAACATGGTAATCTGGCTAGCTAAGCCTTAGTAACGTGCAAATGTATGCACAGGGTGAATATCCGAAATGAAATGAAAAAAATGAATGAAATGAAAAAGGGTTTTGTTGAGCGCTACAGCTGCCCTGAGGCGTCCAGGCGCTAGTACTAGAACAATGGTTTCCCAATGAACAGTCCAGAGATGGTCTAATTAGTTAAAAAGAAAGGTCTTGAGCTGTTTACGGAAGCGTAACAGGTTTGAGTTGGTTCTGAGATGAAGGGGAAGTGTGTTCCATAATTTAGAAGCATTGTAGGCAAAAGATCGGCCTCCTGCTCTAGCTCTCTGAATCCTGGGGACTTTAGCCAGGAAGGCATGTTGTTTGTTGGGTTGGTAGGATGAGATCAGGGAGTGACTGATTTCTGGGCCACATTTCCAATATGCTTGATGGGCAATACACATAGATTTAAACTTGACTCTCTCCCTAATGGGAAGCCAGTGCAGAGCTCTTAGACCGGGCTTTATCGAGATTCTGCGTGGAATTCCAAGCAATGTGCGAGCTGCACAGTTTTGAGCCCGCTGGAGTTTTTGCGGACTGTACTCAGGTGCCCCGAGGTACAGGGCATTACTGAAGTCAAGGCGGGATTGAATTAAGCCTTGTATCACTATCTGCTTGGCCTCAAAGGGAAGGAGTGGAAGGATTCTTTTTATCATCCTAAGGAGGCCAAAGCAGGTCGCTGACACCTTGGTCGCCTGTGTATTGAAGGTCAATGACCTATCCAACCACACCCCTAGACTTTTTATGTTATCTCTGGGAGTGGGAGGCGCACCCATGCTCAAAGGCCATAACAGCTCCAAGGTGGAGGGGGCTGATGGGCCAAGGAGCATAAGCTCTGTTTTATCGTCCTTGAGCTTCAAACAGGACTTCGTCATCCAACTCTTGGCCTGTTCCAGGCATGTTGTTGAATTGGACTGTGGTTGGAGGCCGTTCTTTTGCACAAGGGAGACCACTAGCTGGGTGTCATCCACATATGTAATGATGTTAATACCATGTGGATGGACAATCCCAGCCAGAGGTCTCATGTATGCATTGAAAAGCGTGGGCTCAATGAAGAGCCCTGCGGCACCCCACAGCCCAAAGGCTTGCTTGAAGAGACTGATGTGCCTTCAAAGACCTGGAAGGTTCGATCACTTAAGAAGGACTTGAACCAGGTCAAGGCTTCTCCTGATATTCCTAGGTCAAAGAGACGGTTTAGAAGGATTTTATGGTTTACCATATCAAAGGCGGCGCTCAGATCAAGGAGGATCACAGCCACTGATCCTCCCTGATCCAAAATCCGCCTCGCTTCATCTGTCACGGCCAACAAGGCAGTCTCCGTCCCATGTTTCTCGAGGATCTTGGTTGCCCAGGGGAAGGGGGCAAGGAAGTTTGAAGAATATTTGGATTCCCTTCCCTTCTGAATTATACTTCCAGCCAAGTATAAACGACAAAAGAAATTAGCAATGACCCATTACAGAGTGGCTTACTGCTGACCATTATCAAAACTAAGTACTGCCTGACTTCATCAACGGCGGCCGCTCCTCACACAGCTTGCCTCCCATCTTGCCTCCAACGCGAGTGGTCGCTCCCCCCGCTTCCTCCCTCACCTGGGGTATCGTAGCGCTAACATCTGCTTTGGCTGGGCACTGTAATTATACTTGCTAGCGCGCACTTTGGCTTAAATATTTTCATAGCGCTTTGGCTGACTGTGAACTGTTATCTTATTTACTGTGCAGTACCTGTGATAATATTAGCTGTGCACTGTCTGTATTGCATTGGCTGTGTTGAAATTTAAACTGTGTCACTATTTGCACTGTCTCCGCGCACGAACTCGCTCCCACCACGATAGTAGCGGTAACATCATTTGGCCCTCATAGCGCCCCATTGCTTCTTGTTGTTGTTGTTCGGCCATTTTCCCAGGTTGACCCGAGCCCTCCCTTGACCTCGCTCCCGCCTCCCTGCTGTCGTAAATATTTAATTTACCGTCTTAATTTCTATGCAGGTAAGTACTTAATCAATAATAACTCAATCGGAAAGAAAAAAACAGAGTCCGTGGTGTTAGAGTTCTTAGGGGTTTTATTCCTTAAAAAGGAATCGTTCCGGAACTGGATATCATGTTCCTGCAACCACAAGGGGTTCAGGAAGGGATAGAGCAATATTTTATTGACAATACATAGCTTATATACTTAAATCACATCATAGAAACCAATATAGTAGGCGTAACAGCTGAGAGAAGACAAGATAACAGCATCCACGTGTTAGGAGTACGTAATCAGAAGGCGTGAACTAGGCGTGAACTAGAGGTGTGTGCTAGAAACGTCACAGGTAGGTGTCATAAGTGGGTGGCACAAAACAGAAATGTTGCAATGTCAGCAGAAATCGGAGGCTTGGATGCGCGCGCAGCTGCATGACGTGTGATTGACGTGAAACTGGAGGGTGCAGGGGACTTGACATTTACACTAGCGGAAAGAGACAGAAGTCTGGCATGTCAGATCAACTCGTACTTCTATCATATCTGATATCTGATGTTTGGGAACCATATTATCTGAATGGAAAAGGTCTCTGGGGCAGAAGCTATTCTATACTGACTGCGAGTGCGTGTTTAAGCGCCTAAGTGTCTGCATGAGAAGCGTGGGGGCATGGGCCTTCCATGGGAGCATGGTAACAGAGGCTATGAATTACTTGCACGGAGACAGTGAGGCCGGCCCTTCTGTTCTGCAGCTGGGGGGATGTTTACTTAAACTAGTAGGCAGGAATGTATTTTCGAGGAGCGGAACAGATAATTCGAAGGTTGTAGTCAGTCTTGGCAGGCAGCAGGCTGAGCTAAGCGCGGTGGGCCGCGCTGGAAGTAAGTCAGAGTTCACGGGTACAGAGACAGCCTGGGCTGAGGCTTTCAGAGTCAGAAGCCAGAAGAAGGCTCGATGGCAGAAATTCAGGGCCTACTTTGCCAGAGCTGAAAAACGTATAAAGTACACTACAAAAAGACGTTGGCATAGCATACTTAGGAACGGACTATTCAACCCATTCAGGGTGGGTCTGAAAGAGGACATGTTAACGTTGGACGCAAATGTATTTGCGTCTTCATAGCTGGCACAGGAGGGAAGTTACATGCACTTTAAGCTAGTACATGGAGACGGTGGGGTACACGATAGGGAACACAACTTGAACATAAAATTTATATTTCCTCATTCCCTCCTTGTTCCCTACGGACCCTTCATGATATATCGATCCTCATGAATCGATCAGTTTGTTCTTGTAACATCATTTGCTCTTCTTTCTTTCTTTGACGTTGTGAGAGAAAACTGGAATGTTCAATGCATGATGTGGCGCACAGTCCACAAATCGCTGGCCCACACTGTAGGCACAGGCAACAACTGAATACTATGACTAGGCCAATACCTAGGAAGGATAGGATCTTCCATCCCCAAGCAGTTAACGTTGTCCAGAACCAACCGGACCAAGTCCAGGTGCCTGGATTCTGATGTATCAGATTGGCAATTTTATGAAGACGTGTAATAGCTTTGTATACGGATGGCGCGTTTTCTGGAATGAAAACACAGCAACTTGACCCGATGACCTTACAGGCTCCACCTCTATCTGCCAAGATGACGTCAATAACAAGACGATTCTGAAGGACAACAACCCGCATGGCGGACTGCTCTTCGGTTAAGTTACCTAGGGCGGAGGCAGTTTCATTCACTACTGCTTCAAGTGTTCTAGTTAATCTGCGTATTAGTTTACTATTTTGGACGGGGCCTAAAAAGAAAAAGAATCCTTTATTAAAATCGGTGTATTGTTCCCATGCCGTTTCTGTGTAGTCGACAAGCGGGAGATCTCTTCGGAGTCTATTCTTTACTAGATTTGTATTTCTGTGATAATCAGGAGGCGCTAGAAAAACAGGTGGCAGAAGGAATGCAATATAACAGGTACCATCCCAATCTGGAGGTAAACGTATGTATGCGGTATGACCACAAACAAAATAGGAATGACGGGTAGCTCTAAAGGACGATTTACCTTGATCACTGAATTCGACCACAGTAGTACATTTACTATGACCTAAGTGTACTGAACCTTTCTTACTGACACATAATTCACCAGTGACTGGTAATACTGACATAGCGGGCAGAACTGGTGCAGCTTCGGATTCAACAGTAAGAATCATAAGGTTAATTGTGTAATTACCTAATCCATATACTTCATTTTCTAGATCAGTTCCTATTCTAGTGGGGAGTCCCTTCTTATCAGGGTAACAGACATCGAGCAGAACTAAGTTCAAGTTTCCCCAAACCCAGCTCCCTTTGAAAACAGCAATATCAGGATCTAAGGAATTAATTATTTTAAACCATGCACCACAGGAGCCATTGTGAGTGAACGGGTACGGAAAGAGGGGCAGAGCTCCCTTGTATTTCTGGTAGGGAGGGAGTCGGCCACATATCCAGCAGTTTGTAGCATTATTAGTCTGATGGGAATGATGTAACATACTAATGAATGTGTTGTTGCGCAGCGCGAGTCTGTAAGAAAGTTCATGTGGAGGTAACTCACTAAAAGAATGTTCAGCAGAAACATTGTAAGCAGATTGTTCACGCTTGAAAATAGGGTAATAGATAGGAAGCAGTATACTTGCAACAATAATCAGAAGACTTAGAAAAAACATAATTAATAATGTCACTATACAGTGACTACGCAGTGATTTGCAATATGTACGTTTCTTGAGTTGTCTCTCTCTCTCTCTATCTCGATCTAGGGGATACATGTCAGAAACTATTTAACCGATTCACCTAGGGGAGGACTTAAACAATTAAACTGTCTGACTTGCTAGATCGGAGTTTTAATTTATACTCCTCTTGGGGAGTTTTCTCTCGTTCGGAAACTTTAAAGTCACTAGGCTCAATACAGTCTTTGGAAGGGGTGGACGAGTCTGGGTCTGGTTTCAGTTCGTTGCATTGTTTAATATGACTCGTGTGTATCCACCCCTTTCTGCCTTCGACCTTTACTGCGGTCCTCGTAGTAAGAAGGACGGTCTTCGGCGCTTTCCAGCGGGGCTCCAGCGGACTTTTCCTGTCGAAGTTCCTAATCAAGACCAGGTCCCCGGGACGGACATCATGCGGCTTTACATCAGTGTTGTCAGGGAAGGCTGCGGAAACCTGTGAACGACATGATTGGAGTGCAGACATCAAGGAGGCAAGGTAATCTGTCAACATGTTACAATCAACATCAGTAATTTTCTTAGGAATGGGCGTCCCCCACATATTCGGTGGTCTACCAAAGACCACTTCGTACGGGGATAGTCCTGATCTCGAGTGGGCAACCATTCTCATGTAGAACAGTGCAACTGGCAGGGCGACTATCCAGTCGACCCCTTTCTCTTGACATATTTTAGCAAGGCGGGTCTTTAGTGTCTGGTTATGCCTCTCTACAAGGCCTGCGGCTTCGGGATGTCGGACACAATGGAATTTCCACTGATATCCTAGCAGCAAGGAAACTTGTTTCATTAATTCGGATGAGAATGGCTGTCCGTTATCTGAGTACACGACACGAGGCAAGCCGTACCGTGGGAAGAATTCTCGAACCAGCTGCTTGGCAGTGGTCGGAGCAGTGTAATCTGGGACTGGATATGCTTCGGTCCAACGGGAAAGTGCACAAACAATTACGAGGACATATTTGAATCCTCGACAACGGTCCATCTGGATATAATCCATCTGGAGGACTTCAAAAGGGTGATCGGGAGGATGAAATCCACCTTGCTCTACAGGGACGCTTTTACCTGGATTGAACTGACAACAGATCATGCAAGTACGCACTTTCTGTTTTGCTGCTGCTCGTAAGTGTTTATTGCTCCAAAGATTTTGTAAACTGTCTAACATCGCTTTCTCTCCTAGATGTGCTGGACTATGTGCTGTATTGATTATGACTTGAACCATAGAGTCAGGGAGAAACCATGTAGATTTTCCCTTCGTCATCCAACCTTGATCTGTCTGGATCCCTCCTAGTTCAGTCCATTTCTTTATTTCATCTGGGGTAGCATGTGTCTGAATATCGATTACATCTAGTGTGGGATCCCTGACTGTCATACAATTTGTCGGTACTATTGTCTTTGTCACGTCAGTTGTCTGAGTGTGAGTCAATGCTGTATGTTTTGCTGTCTGGTCTGCCAGGTCGTTACCCTGGGAAACAGAATCTGTAACTTTAGTATGTGCTTTACACTTCATGACGGATATGCCTGAAGGCAGATGTATTGCTTCTAACAGTGCTTGAATGAGGGGACCGTGTTGAATCTTGGCACCATGAGAGGTCAAGAAACCTCGTTCTTGCCATAACATTCCGAAGTCGTGTACAACTCCGAACGCATAACGGGAATCAGTGTATATGTTAACATTTCTGTTCTTGGCTAGTATACAGGCTCGGGTCAGAGCAATAAGCTCTGTCGCTTGAGCGGACAGTGTGTCAATACGATGTGTTTCTTTAACTTCGGTTTCAGTGGTCACTGCATACGCGGCCACTAATTCTCCTGTACTTGTTCTCATACATGAACCATCCACATAAAGTGTCAGGTCTGGATTTGTCAGTGGAACATCTGTTAAGTCTCGTGTCTCGTCGAGGTTTTGTTACTGCATTAATGATCTCTATACAATCATGCGGGGCTGGATCTGTCATAATTGAAGGTAACAATGTTGCGGGGTTCAGAATGCTGCAGCGTCTGATTTCTATGTGTGGCTGGAATAGCGTTAATTCGTAACCTGTCAGTCGTGCTATAGTCAAGTGCTGAGTCTGGGTTCTGTTTAAAAGAACCTCTACAGAATGTGGAACTTGTACTGTTAATTGATGGCCTAAAACAATTGAATCGCTCTGTCTGATTGCTAATGCTGTTGCTGCTACTGACTTTAAGCACGCAGGGAGTGCCTGGGCTACTGAATCCAATGTACTTGAAAAATAAGCGCAAGGCTTATGTGAACCTGCTTGGTCTTGTGTGAGGACAGACAATGCTGTGCCATCACGTTCTGTAACAAAAAGTGTAAACGGTTTACTGTAACATGGTGTCGCTAAAACTGGTGCTTGGCATAATGCTTTCTTTAATTCCTCAAAGGCTTGTGTGTGTTCCTGAGTCCAAGGGAGGACAGTCGAAGTCGCTGCCTCCTGTGTTGTTAACTGAATGAGTGGTTTAGCTAGAAATGCATACTGGGGGATCCATTGTCTGCAGTACGAGGTGAGGCCTATGAAGGCCCGCACTTCCTTTTGTGTCTGGGGTTGTGGCATATTTACAATCAACTGAATGCGATCGGGAGTGAGCTGTCTCCCCACTTTGGACAGCAAGTGACCCAAGTACACAACTTGCTGAACACAGAATTGTAGCTTCGAAGGAGACACCTTGTGTCCCTTGTCGGCCAGAAAATGTAATACTGTCAGTGATGCTTGTTCACATTCGGGCTCACTTCGTGCGGTGATCAGCAGATCATCGACGTATTGCAGTAAAGCGGTGTTAACTGACATTTGAATACAATCTAGTTGTCTTTTTAGTGCTTGACTATAGATGCTGGGGCTTTCTGTGAATCCTTGAGGTGCGCGGGAAAATTTGAAACTTCGTCCATTTAAACTGAATCCGAAGAGGTATTGGCTCTCTGGATCAATGGGTACACTAAAGAAAGCGTTCTTGAGATCAATTACAGTAAAGAACGTTGCTTCAGAATCAATAGCAGTCAATAGGGAAGAGATATCGGGGACCACAGGGTACTGTGGTACAATGCATTTATTCAGTTCTCGCAGATCAATCACCAGCCGATATACTGGCGGTGCATTGGGATCAGTACGTTTAAGAATCGGAATGATGGGTGAATTACAGATATTGGAGTCGGTCTCTACGACCACTCCTTGGGCAATGAGCTCTTCAATGATTTCCAGTAAAGCCACTACAGCATCAGGTGGTAACTTATATTGTCTGATTCGGGGTAAAACAACTCCTGGCTTGAGTGTAACACGGTATGGTGTGATATGCATACAACCTACATCAGTTGGGCCTTTTGCCCACAAGTGATCTGGTACATTTTTCAATCTGACATCAAACTCTCGTAATACATAATGACCCTTGAAATCCCGCAGAAAGAGTCTAACTCCCTCCGGGGAACAACATATTATGGCTCCTAGAGCCTTCAATGTCTTTATTCCTAACAGATTTTCTGGACATGATTTCGTAAGTAACAAGTCTGTAACACGTGATAACGGACCCACAGCCAGGGGGACGGGTTCTGATACCTCATTTACAATGGGCTGTCCTGAAAAACCAAGGGAAACATTCTGTGAGCCTGAGAGGGGTGCCCCTGGGACTTCGTCATGGCTTATTGTGGTGCGGCTTGCCCCTGTGTCAATTAAAAACTTTCTGTCTTTTCCCAATACTTGACTGTGTACATAAGGACCTTCTTGATCTACAGGAATTTCAATAAGAGGCAAGCCCAACTCCCTCTCTAGGCTGTTTCATGCGTATCGTTGGTAATCGGGGTAAGCAGATTGGGCATACTGGTACATCTGTTGGGAAACTTGTTGAGTCGCGGCAATGGGCTGTGGCTGTGATACCGCTACTGTCTGTGCTGTATGAGATGAAGCATGCATAGGCTGCGTATTCTGCATGGGCTGTACGTTCTGTGAGGTCTGTTGCTGGGCCTGGTCTTGTCTCGGTGGATGCGGTCTCTCTTTAGTTTTACCTGTTGCTATGTTATGTTTCAGAACTGGACATTCATGTACGTAGTGACCTGGCTGCTTGCAATAGTTGCATGTCCCTTTAACGGGAGCTGCGGTGTGACCTGTCTGGGTCGTACCCTTTCTTTGCCCGTCGGCTGGAACTGATTGGGCTACTAACATTTTCATTTTCGTGTCTTTCATACGTTTCTGTTCATGATCTTGTTCTTCTCTAATTCTGTTCTGATGGTATTGTAACATTTGTAACATCTGTGATGGCGTATTTGCTTGCCATGTACTCTCAACCTTGTATACACGGTTTTTAACTGCTAACAGGGAATTCTCGACTAACTTTGATACAAAAAGATGCGGGTACGACTCGCTACTTGGTTTAAGACCACTATTAATAATAAAACATTTCTCGAATCTTGAATAGAAGTCACTAGTATCTTCAGCTGGCTTCTGTTTACATGCTGAGATTGCGTCCCAGTCTTCCTTTCTAGTTGTCAATAATCTTGGCAGAACCTGTACTATCAAACCTGGTAATGCTTTAGTTTTCTCACCAAGGCCTACCCCTGGGATACGTTTGTTCTCTTCGTCTTCTATTTCCGCCCATACAATCTTTTTCTCTCCCACCTCCCATTCCTTTTCCTTCAGTTTCTCGTAGATGCCCGTGGGCAGCAGTACCTTTAACATTTTCATGATATCTTCATATGTGTAATCCCCCATCAGTAACATGTCTTTAAGTTCTCTGTGAAAACCTGCAGGGTCTTTATCATGACAGGGTACTAGTTTCTTCATTTCTAACAGTTCTAACTTAGTCAGAGGCGTGTGTACATACACACGTTTCAAGGTATGATCGTCACCCATAACTGGATGTACTTCTCGTAAGGGGTTCTGACTTTCAATGCCATGCAGACGTTTCATATGATACATTTTCCTTTCTGGTGGCGGAGCGGGAACATATTCGGAGCTTACGAAAGTGTTATATCTATGTCGTTGTTCTAGAATTATTTGTATTAACTTGGTACTTAGACCTCTCCATCTATCCATGAGTAGTGCTTCTAATGTATCGTGTAAGGGACCTGGATCAGAATGTTGGTTTCTGTATAACGTGAGGAGGTGCTGAATCATGTATACACCTGCTAATTTCTGCTCGTCTGGGGAAAGGTTCAGGAATGTCTGCGCTACGGTGTCATCATTGTATATATCCGGATTGTCAGCCCATAATACTGCTGACCGGGCTAGTTCTTGTTCATCCATAGAATTGAGTACATGGTACCCTATTTGGTCTCGAAGCCTTTTATCAGTCTCCTGGAACTGATGTTCAGGAGAATTCGGTTTTGTTAAGCCAGAGAGAAAAACTCTCTTGCTTTCTGGACGAATGCCTTTCCTAAGGTAAGTTCCCTTACCTACATACGCTATCGTATCTGTAGTCTTTTCTGGTTCTTCAAGTTCTTCTTCCCCCTCGGAGGAAGCCTTTTCTTTCTCTTTTTCGTGTATTTCTATCACTGCTTTTCTTATTCTCTTGTACATACTGGCTATGCAAGTCCCCTTATCATGTTTTCCTTCAGATATATTTTGGCCCCACTTGTTGAGTGCATCTAATTCATCCTGTTCTGTTTCAGGCCTGTCTCGTTCTCTTATTAGGCAATTTATAAAAAAACGTAGTATATATGCTTGAGTGTCAACTTTCTGATGCTCCATGGCATCCTTAATACTTTCAGGGTCTTTCCCAGTCTGAACAAAGTGATATATTCTATCTAGGTGCTCTTTCATTCCTGCAAATAACAGCAGGTAATCGGCAGCATATCGTAACCGTAGTGATGCCATCATCATTCTATCGTCTTTGCCGGGTACTGGATCATATCTGCAAACTGCAAGTGGTTCTTTGAGTAGGTCGAGACGGGGTGATTTGAACGTGAAAGGACTCTGCATATCCCTAAGGTGTAATCTGTGTGTTAATGGCGGGGTCCGAAGACCCCCTATCGCACCTCCTGAGGCGGAAGCTTGGACATTATCTCTCTGTGGAGTCTGTATCTGTACTTGGATTTGTCTTTTAGTAGGGTCAGGTAGAAGCGGTTTCGGTAGATCAACTTTAGGTGCGGGAAGTGGTGGAGGTGGAGGAATGGTGGGCGGTCGAACAGGGAAACCTGGTTGCAGTTGTGGCGGGTTTTGGTCTGGAGGCGGGTTGACACCCCCGTCACCGTCGGTAGGCGGGACGCGAACAGGCAGATTGGTGTAAGCGGGTGCTACATCCTCTAGATAGGAATTCAGGAATATGTCTTTAGTGGTCCTGTGAGTTACTTTAGTTGGAACCAATGGTGGCGGCAGATTTTTCGGTATTTCTGAAGTGGCCTCAGGCGAACCCTCGGCCGCGAGATACATGCCATTTACGAGATTGTTTCGTGCGCGGTCTATTTGCTCTGATTTTACTCGGATCCCTTCAGTAACTAATTCGTTTTCTTGGGCTTTATCTGATTCTTTAAGTCTGTCTTCTCTACGTAGTGCTTTTTCAGCACGCTTATGTGATTCCTTACGTCAAAAATCTATGGCGTCTTTCTGAGATTGTCTGGCTTTCTTTTTCCATAGTGCTTCCTCTACCTTCATGATGCACTCGGCATCCCATGTTCCGGTAAAAGGCCATCTGTGTCTCTCGTCTAGATGCTTAGTATAATCGGCCCATAAATCTAGATACAATATGGCATCTAAGCCATGCTTATGGTACATAAAATTTCCAGGAGTGTCCCTAGGGGGGATAGGAATTTCTTCCTCTAGTATCCCTTTCCTAGTTCCTATCTGCTTTAACTTGTTGAAAAACGGCATCTCGTTTACTTAGTACTGAATACTCAATCCTAGCTACTTAATACTGAATACAGCTAGTTATACAGGAACACAATAATGCACATTAAAAACAGTCACACTCATACCACGACATTAATCACATGAAAAGACATTTGAGACATATATGACTACCCCCTATACCGGATGTACTGCTAAACAGCACAGATACACTGCTAAGAACAGTGCACGAACTTGAAATAACTGATGTACTGCTAAACAGTACAGATACACTGTCTAAAACAGTGCAGACCGGACTTGTGTACCCAAACCCGTCTAGATACGTCCCAGCAATGGTACTCACCGGGAAGCACGGAAACAGAAGGCCTCGGAAAACTCGACTGGACTGGACCGGACTCGACTCGACTCAACACGTGGGTACTTCGGAAAACTGGTGGGCCTCTTGACACCTCGGACCTTGCTTCTTTCGGCTAGGCTCTGGTCGGGATCCTCCGTACTCCTCACCGCCTCGTCTGGGTGCTGATCGCAGTCTTCGCCACCTCCGTGGGCCAGAGGGAGATACAGGAAATCCTGCCGGTACGCGTAGTTTCCGTCTAACTGATGGCAGAGGACAGAGCTTGCAACGCACCAACCGGCGCGTGGGGTGGGGGAGGGGTCCCTGTTCGGGCGCCAAAATGTTGTAAATATTTAATTTACCGTCTTAATTTCTATGCAGGTAAGTACTTAATCAATAATAACTCAATCGGAAAAAAAAAACAGAGTCCGTGGTGTTAGAGTTCTTAGGGGTTTTATTCCTTAAAAAGGAATCGTTCCGGAACTGGATATCATATTCCTGCAACCACAAGGGGTTCAGGAAGGGATAGAGCAATATTTTATTGACAATACATAGCTTATATACTTAAATCACATCATAGAAACCAATATAGTAGGCGTAACAGCTGAGAGAAGACAAGATAACAGCATCCACGTGTTAGGAGTACGTAATCAGAAGGCGTGAACTAGAGGTGTGTGCTAGAAACGTCACAGGTAGGTGTCATAAGTGGGTGGCACAAAACAGAAATGTTGCAATGTCAGCAGAAATCGGAGGCTTGGATGCGCGCGCAGCTGCATGACGTGTGATTGACGTGAAACTGGAGGGTGCAGGGGACTTGACATTTACACTAGCGGAAAGAGACAGAAGTCTGGCATGTCAGATCAACTCGTACTTCTATCATATCTGATATCTGATGTTTGGGAACCATATTATCTGAATGGAAAAGGTCTCTGGGGCAGAAGCTATTCTATACTGACTGTGAGTGCGTGTATAAGCGCCTAAGTGTCTGCATGAGAAGCGTGGGGGCATGGGCCTTCCATGGGAGCATGGTAACAGAGGCTATGAATTACTTGCACGGAGACAGTGGGGCCGGCCCTTCTGTTCTGCAGCTGGGGGGATGTTTACTTAAACTAGTAGGCAGGAATGTATTTTCGAGGAGCGGAACAGATAATTCGAAGGTTGTAGTCAGTCTTGGCAGGCAGCAGGCTGAGCTAAGCGCGGTGGGCCGCGCTGGAAGTAAGTCAGAGTTCACGGGTACAGAGACAGCCTGGGCTGAGGCTTTCAGAGTCAGAAGCCAGAAGAAGGCTCGATGGCAGAAATTCAGGGCCTACTTTGCCAGAGCTGAAAAACGTATAAAGTACACTACAAAAAGATGTTGGCATAGCATACTTAGGAACGGACTATTCAACCCATTCAGGGTGGGTCTGAAAGAGGACATGTTAACGTTGGACGCAAATGTATTTGCGTCTTCATAGCTGGCACAGGAGGGAAGTTACAGGCACTTTAAGCTAGTACATGGAGACGGTGGGGTACACGATAGGGAACACAACTTGACCATAAAATTTATATTTCCTCAGCTCCCCCCGCTTCCTCCCTCACCTGGGGTATCGTAGCGCTAACATCTGCTTTGGCTGGGCACTGTAATTATACTTGCTAGCGCGCACTTTGGCTTAAATATTTTCATAGCGCTTTGGCTGACTGTGAACTGTTATCTTATTTACTGTGCAGTACCTGTGATAATATTAGCTGTGCACTGTCTGTATTGCATTGGCTGTGTTGAAATTTAAACTGTGTCACTATTTGCACTGTCTCCGCGCACGAACTCGCTCCCACCACGATAGTAGCGGTAACATCATTTGGCCCTCATAGCGCCCCATTGCTTCTTGTTGTTGTTGTTCGGCCATTTTCCCAGGTTGACCCGAGCCCTCCCTTGACCTCGCTCCCGCCTCCCTGCTGCCCCTCCGACCCACGAGAGCTACAGGCCGTCCCCTCCCACACAGAGAGCTGTGACCATCTTGCCTCCAACGCGAGTGGTCGCTCCCCCCGCTTCCTCCCTCACCTGTGGTATCGTAGCGCTAACATCTGCTTTGGCTGACTGGGCACTGTAATTATACTTCCTAGCGCGCACTTTGGCTTAAATATTTTCATAGCGCTTTGGCTGACTGTGAACTGTTATCTTATTTACTGTGCAGTACCTGTGATAATATTAGCTGCGCACTGTCTGTATTGCATTGGCTGTGTTGAAATTTAAACGGTGTCACTATTTGCACTGTCTCTGCGCACGAACTCGCTCCCACCACGATAGTAGCGGTAACATCATTTGGCCCTCATAGCGCCCCATTGCTCCTTGTTGTTGTTGTTCGGCCATTTTCCCAGGTTGACCCGAGCCCTCCCTCAACCTCGCTCCTGCATCCCTGCTGCCCCTCCCACGCTCCGCACCCTCCACTATCCATTTATGACCAATGATCCAACGCGCAGCGTCCACGTGCAGCGTTCGCGCCCCAGTCGCGCCAAAGGTGCGCCAAAGGTAAGCCCGTCTACGCCCGTCCGTGCCCGGACCGCGCCCAGCGCCAGACCCCCTGGCCCCCGTACCACCCACCCCACCCGCATTACATACGACGCCTCCACCCTCTTAGCCCTAAACCCCGGCCGACTCCCCAACTGCGCCCAAGCCGCTCCTGGACACACCCATGGACCCTTCACATGCAACTCCTGCAAGTTCGACAGCACCAAGAACAATTCCTCACCCACGAACACAAAACAGATATCTGACTCCACCCACCTAAAATGCATCCTACTCAACACCCGCTCAGTCCACAGACACGTCATCGAACTTTGGAATCTACTAGACACCATCTCCCCCGACGTCGCCTTCCTGACAGAAACATGGATGAACGCCTCGTCAGCCCCTGACATCACCATTGCCATCCCGGAAGGATACAAGATCATCCGTAAGGACCACACCGACCAAACAGGAGGAGGCATCGCTATCGTCCATAAGAATTCCATCCGCATCTCAACATGCTCTGACATCAACCTTGCTATAGCCGAACACCTTCACTTCCAGATCCACACCGACCCCAAAACCACACTCAGAGGCACCCTCCTCTACAGGCCTCCAGGATCCAGTGCACAATTCAGCGACGTTATCACTGACTTTATCACCCCACACGCCCTCCCCTCCAAGGAATACATTCTACTGGGAGACCTCAACTTTCACCTGGATAAGAGCAACGACAGCAACGCCACCTACCTTCTGGACAATCTCGCCAACCTCGGACTCAAACAACTTGTCACTACCCCCACCCACATCGCAGGTCACACACTCGACCCTATCTTCACCTCCAGCAAACATGTCTCCTTCAGTCACACCACTACTCTCCATTGGACGGACCACAGCTGCGTACACTTTTTCTACAATAAAACTACCACTCACAACCATCCTCAACCTACTCTGCGAAGAAACTGGAACAAAATAACCATCAACCAGATCTCCTCATCGCTTCTTCAAACCCCCCCTGTCCTCTCCTCAAACCCCGACCAAGCAGCCATTAACCTCACCCAATGGCTATCCAACAGCGCTGACATCCTAGCACCGTTGAAAAAACGTCAAATCAAACTAGGCAGCAAAAACGCCTCCTGGTTCAACGATGATCTTAAGAAATCGAAGAAACTATGTCGCTCCCTAGAGAAGGCCTGGAAAAAAGACCCAAACACCATCACCAGGGACGCCTTCAAAAACGCCACCCGCATACACCACCAACTGATCCGGACTGCCAAGAAAGCCGCATTCAAAGACCGACTAGATAACAACGCCCACAACAGCAAGGAATTATTCAACATCGTCAAAGAATTTACCAACCCCTCAGCCAACTCCAACGACATCACCCCCTCTCAAACCCTCTGCGACTCCCTAGCTTCCTTCTTCCACAACAAAATCGCAGACATCCACAACAGCTTCGACAACCAACCCGGAGACCAACCCACCCAACCTTCTGCCGTACCTTCACCTCCCCTGAACATCCTTAATGACTGGCACCCAATCTCCACTGAGGACACCATCCGCCTGATGAACTCCATCCACTCAGGATCCCCCACAGACCCATGCCCTCACCACATCTTCAACAAAGCTGATTCCATCATAGCACCCCACCTCCGAGACGTCATCAACTGCTCCCTCAACTCCGCCACCTTCCTGGAAAGCTGGAAAAACGCCGAACTCAGAGCCCTTCTGAAAAAACCCACAGCTGACCCCACCGAACTCAAAAACTACCGACCCATCTCGCTCCTACCATTCCCAGCCAAAGTCATCGAGAAAGCCGTCAACAACCAGCTCGCCGCCTTCCTCGAAACCAACAAATCCCTCGACTCCTCACAGTCCGGCTTCCGAGCCAAACACAGCACGGAGACCGCCCTCATCGCAGCCACAGACGACATTCGAACTCTACTGGACAATGGAGACACAGTCGCCCTCATCCTCCTCGACCTCTCCGCAGCCTTCGACACAGTCTGCCATAGTACCCTTCTACAGCGCCTCAGAAACATCGGAATCCAAGGAAAAGCACTGGAATGGATCACCTCGTTCCTCACCGGAAGATCCCAGAGAGTCCGCCTCCCACCATTCAAGTCTGAGTCCACTGAAGTCATCTGCGGTGTACCCCAAGGTTCCTCACTCAGTCCCACCCTCTTCAACGTATACATGAGCCCCCTCGCGACCATCGCACGCCGACACAACCTCAACATCATCTCCTACGCTGACGACACTCAACTGATCCTATCACTCACCAATGACCCTAACACCGCCAAAACCAACCTACATGAAGGAATGAAAGAAGTAGCCGAGTGGATGAAGCACAGCTGTCTGAAACTGAACTCAGACAAAACAGAAGTCCTTATCTTAGGTACCTCCCCCTCCGCTTGGGATGACTCTTGGTGGCCAGAGGCCCTTGGAAAAGCACCCATCCCGACGGACCACGCACGGAACCTGGGCGTCATCCTGGACTCCTCACTCTCTATGAACAGACAAGTCAACGCCGTTTCATCATCATGCTTCAACATTCTCCGCATGCTCAAAAAAACATTTCGCTGGATCCCCACCGAAACCAGAAAAACAGTCACCCATGCACTGGTCACAAGTCGCCTGGACTACGGAAACACCCTTTACGCCGGTATCACCGCAAAACTCCAGAAACAACTCCAACGCATCCAGAACGCATCAGCCAGACTCATACTAGACATCCCGCGTAAAGACCACATCTCTAGCCACCAGAAAAACCTCCACTGGCTCCCCGTCAATAAGAGGATTACTTTCCGCCTCCTAACCCACGCTCACAAAGCACTCTACGAACTTGGACCAGAATGCCTCAACACACGACTTTCCTTCAACACCCCCTCTCGCCAACTACGATCTTCCAACCAAGCCCTTGCTACCGTTCCTCGCATCAATAAAACCACCATGGGAGGTAGATCCTTCTCCTACCTCGCAGCTAAAACCTGGAACTCACTCCCCACTCACCTTCGTCTCACTCAGAACCACCTAGCATTCAGAAAGCAACTTAAAACTTGGATATTTGACAAGTAATTCCCCTCCCTTCTCCCAGCGCCTTGAGACCCTCCGGGTATGTAGCGCGCTATACAAATCTCCTGACTTGACTTGACTTGACCCTGCCCTACAGGACGCCTGGTTCCTTAGCGCTTCTACGCTACACTGCTATCTGCCACCTGGTATCGTAGCGCTTCAACGCTAGACTGCTCTCTGCTTGCCCAGATTTTAACATCGCTAGATTGCCTGCCTTGCTGAGCATAACTATGCCGCAGCGCTAGTTTTCCAAAGTGCGCTTTTATCATTGTTTGTATTGCCCTGTGCTGCCTGTAGTTACCATTGTGCTCGACTGTACCGCTGCCACTTGCATAGACATCGCATTGTTGATACCCCAATTCCGGTTTCGTTTCACGGCTTGCGGCCATTTTGGTGTTGTTATTGTGCCTCCCTGCCTGGATCTCCGCCCCACTCCCGCCTCCCAGCTGACCCTCCCTCGCCCCTCCCCTTCCACCATCCACATATGACAGATGCTTTTGCGTGCAGCGGTCGCGCCCCATGCGCGCCGAAGGTGCGCCAAAGGTAAGCCCATCTACGCCCGTCCGGGCCTGGACCGCGCCCAGCGCCAGACCCCCTGGTCCTCGCAATACCCACCCCACTCACTTAACGGATGACGCCGCTACTCTCCTCGCCCTTAACCCCGGACGCACCCCACAATGCTGCGTAGCTACCACAGGACACACCCACGGACCATTCGCATGCCACTCATGCAAGTTCGGCTGCATCAGGACCCACACCAAATCCTCCTTCTCCAAACACAGCTCCGACCCTAACCACCTGAAGTGCATCCTGCTGAACACCCGCTCGGTCCACAAACACGCCACTGAACTCTGGGACCTACTCGACACCACATCACCGGACGTCGCCTTCCTTACAGAAACCTGGATGAATGCATCATCAGCGCCCGACATCGCCATAGCCATCTCGGACGCTTACAAGATCATCCGAAAAGACCGCACCAACCAAACAGGAGGAGGCATCGCCATCGCCCATAAGAACACCATCCGAATCACAACCAGCTCCGACGATAACCTCGCGACTGCCGAACACCTTCACTTCCAGATCCACACCGACCCCAGGACCACACTTAGAGGCACCCTCCTCTACAGACCACCAGGAACCCGCACACAATTTAATGAAGACATCACTGACTTCATCAGACCACATGCCCTCACCTCCGAGAACTACATTTTACTGGGAGACCTCAACTTCCACCTGGAAAAGAATAACGACAAGAACACCACCACCCTTCTGGACAACCTGGCCAATCTCGGACTCAAACAACTTGTTGACACCCCCACCCACCTTGCTGGACACACGCTCAACCCTATCTTCACCTCCAGCGAACACATCTCCTTCAATCACACCACGGATCTCCATTGGACGGACCTCAGCTGCGTTCACTTCAGCTACAAAAAGACCACGACCCACATCCCACCACAACCTATTCCTCGAAGAAACTGGAACAAAATCACCACCGACCAACTCTTCACATCGCTTAACGAAACCCCCCCCCGCCATATCATCAGACCCAAACCAAGCTGCCACCAAACTCACTCAATGGATCACCCACAGCGCTGACGAACTAGCACCCTTGAAAAACCACCGGATAAAACAAGGTAGCAAAAAGGCCCCTTGGTTCAACGATGACCTTAAGAAATCCAAGAAGCTATGTCGTACCCTCGAGAAAACCTGGAGAAAAAATCCAACCACTAACAACCTGACCACCTTCAAGGACGCCACCCGTAAACACCACCAACTGATCCGATCTACCAAGAAATCAGCATTCAAGGACCGACTCGACAACAACACCCACAACAGCAAAGAATTATTCAACATCGTCAGAGAATTTACCAACCCCACCGCCGGCACCAACGACATCACTCCCTCCCAAGACCTTTGCGACTCCCTATCCCTCTTTCTTCCACTCATAACAGCTTTGGAAACCTGTCCGAAGAACAACCCACTCCACCCACCTCCAAACCAAAACAGCACTCTCACAACCTTTGCACCTGGAACCCAATCACGACCGAAGACACCATCCGCCTGATGAACTCCATCCACTCAGGATCTCCAACCGACTCATGTCCCCACCACATTTTCAAACAAAGCAGACTCCATCATCGCACCCCATCTTTGTGATGTCATCAACTGCTCCTTCAACTCCGCTACCTTCCCAGAAAGCTGGAAACATGCCGAACTCAGCACCCTTTTGAAGAAACCCACAGCGGACCCCTCTGAACTTAAGAACTACCGCCCCATCTTACTCCTCCCCTTCCCGGCCAAAGTCATCGAGAAAGCCGTCAATAGTCAGCTCGCCGCCTTCCTTGAATCCAACAATTAACTTGACCCCTCACAGTCAGGCTTCCAAGCCAAACACAGCACCGAAACCGCCCTCATCGCTGCTACAGACGACATCCGAACGCTACTGGACAACGGAGAAACAGTTGCCCTCATCCTACTTGACCTCTCCGCCGCCTTCGACACAGTATGTCATAACACCCTCATACAACGCATCAGCAACATCGGAATACAAGGAAAAGCGTTGGACTGGATCATCTCGTTCCTCGTCGGAAGAACCCAGAGAGTCCGCCTCCCCCCATTCAAATCAGAGGCCACCAAAGTCATCTGCGGCGTACCACAAGGATCATCACTCAGTCCCACCCTCTTCAATGTGTACATGAGTCCTCTCGCATCCATCGCGCGACATCACAACCTCAACATCATCTCCTAAGCTGACGACACTCAGCTGATCCTCTCCCTCACCAAAGATCCTAACACCGCCAAAACCAATCTACACGAAGGAATGAAAGAAGTAGCCGAATGGATGAAGAACAGTCGTTTAAAACTAAACTCGGACAAAACGGAAGTCCTCATCTTAGGATCATCCCCCTCTGCATGGGACGACTCATGGTGGCCACCGGCTCTGGGCACAGCACCCACACCTACAGTTCACGTACGTAACCTGGGCTTCATCCTAGACTCCTCCCTATCGATGAGCAGACAAGTCAACACCGTCTCAACATCATGCTTCAACATCCTACGCATGCTCCAAAAAATCTTCCTCTGGATCCCCACCGAAAGATGAAAGACAGTCACCCACGCACTAGTCACTAGCCGACTAGATTATGGAAACACCCTCTACGCCGGAACCACAGCCAAACTACAGAATAAACTCCAACACATCCAAAACGCCTCAGCCAGACTCATACTGGACATCCCCCGTCAAGCTCACATTTCCGGTCAACTGAAAGATCTCCACTGGCTTCCCGTCAACAAAAGAATAACATTCCGTCTCCTCACCCACGCACACAAGCCCTCTACGTCCTAGGACCCAAATGCCTCAACAAACGACTACCCTTCTACACACCCACCCGCCAACTACGTTCATCCAATCAAGCCCTCGCCACAATCCTGCGCATCAATAGATCCACCATGGGAGGAAGATCTTTCTCCTACTTAGCGGCCTAAAGCTGGAATTCTCTCCCCACTCACCTCCGCCTCACACAGAACCACCTCTCCTTCAGAAAGCAGCTAAAAACCTGGCTATTCGATAAATGATGCACCCACCCTCACTCAAGCGCCTTGAGACCCTCTGGGTGAGTAGTGCGCTATACAAATTACTGAACTTGAACTTAAACTATCAGCATGGTGCTTCTTTTATCCACAGCACGGAGTTCTTTTATCACTTGGCACACAAAGACAACCTTCGCTTCCAGGCCTCAGCTTTGTTTCTAGGTCTCACACCAAGAGTACATTTACCAGGAAAGGAAGTCTAAAAAGCTGCACTTGCTGTTTGATAATCTGTTTAAGGTTGATGTAAAAGTGATGTGGCAGCAGGGCGCTGGGTTGCACCCAACACATTTAGAATAACTCAGTGCTTGTCCAGACTCAGCATTGCCACTCTTGGGTCACATATGAAGGGTTTACCATCTCAACACCATTCAAATACTGTCATTTAAAGAGACCAAATAGTCAACCTCTAGTGAAGGGTTGTCCAGTTTGGCTCGAAAAGGCAGATTTTGAAGGAAATCCATAAGTGATTCAGTTCCTTACAATAAATCTAAACAAGAATCATGTGCATAGCCGGTCATGGATCTGCCTCTCAAAAACCAATGTTTGCCAACCGCGATCTGGCACAGTCCAGACTAGATTACAGAAGCATGCACCATCTGGGACTTTACATGTATATACCGAGGAGACCTATGTACAGCGCTTATCTACCGCTCTTCAATGGTGGACATTTTACAGAGAGATGCAGCTTGTATGGTAGGTGAGATGTTCTACTAAACCTGTTCAACTTGCATTGACTCTCTAGTCACAACATTCTATATGGGGCAGACTCTGTGCACAATTCCAATTGTGCGCTACTTCTGAAGGACCCTACTTTCTCACAGCAGCATTGGTTCAGCCATACAGGTTTCTTACCTCTAGAACTCATTAGCGCCAGATATATATATATATTTTAAACGCCCCACCGTAAAAAGAAACTAAAGTTAATATTCCACACCGACCTGGCAAAATAACGGAGTCCATAGCTGTGTGGGTCTGTGCCCCATGAACACGCTTGTGACATTAAGGGGCAGATTTACAAGCCCCTTGCACAACTTTTGCGTCAATTTTAACATGGGAACATTGATGTAAGGGTGGCGCAAGGGGCTTGTAAATAAGCCCCTAAGTGTTCATATGTCAGCCAAACGGACAAACCACAGCTGTGGTGGTTGTATGTCCTATAAAAAGGCTTATGCTCCTGGGTGCACACCCTTCACCCTGCAGCAAAACCAGACCACCGCCATGGTGGTTGTGTGCCCTATAAAGACCATTGTACCCTTGGGTGAACTCCCTTCACCCAACAGCACAGAGACCATGGCCATAGTGGCTGTGTGCCCTATAAAAACCATTGTACCCTTGGGTGAACTCCCTTCACCCAACAGCACAGCGACCATGGCCATAGTGGCTGTGTGCTCTATAAAAAACGTTGTACCCTTGGGTGAACTCCCTTCACCCAACAGCACAGAGACCACCGCCATAGTGGCTGTGTGCCCTATAAAAACCATTGTACCCTTGGGTGAACTCCCTTCACCCAACAGCACAGAGACCATGGCCATAGTGGCTGTGTGCTCTATAAAAAACGTTGTGCTCTTGGGTGGACAAGTCGCCAGGGATGTAAAGCAAGTCCCTGCAATATAGGGGGGCCCCAACCTTCAGGTGGACCCCAACTCTTCAAGGGGGGTCTCCATTAAGACAAAGACCAGTAATATTTGTTGGATTTGGGAGATCAAGGGCCCCTTATCACGTTCTGCAGGGAGTTCCCCATCATGTTGCATTATGCATTAACACAGAGACTGCAGCCATGGTGGTTGTGTGCATTACAAACATCCTTCACCTACTAGCTGGCAGCTGCATATCCGTCCCGCACAGAAGAAAGAGATTCCCGCCTTGCTGGTTGCACATCCACAAAAATGCAAATAATCTAAACTCCACTGACATTGTAAAAGTCAGAACCATCTATAACTATCGATATTTTCGCCCTCACTCGAGAAAAAGGGCATGCGGCGAAACACGGCTGTCAGCAAGATAGATTACTTTTTCTATTTACGGGTTAAACCTTTTTTTTATAATCAAGCAGGTCTGACACGTCAGTGAATTGATTTAGGTGCAAGCGCAACGTGTTCAGGTTTGATGGAATTGTGTATTTATATCAGGACTATATCAGTAAAGAGCTTGAAATTGCAAGACTTTGCCACTAATCCTTTAAGAGGCTTTCCTGTCGTCGGAATTCACGTTTCTCAAATCCCGCATTATTTCAATACCTGGTTTGACCCAAGGGTCAGCCCCAGCGGCACAGAATTAACTCTGTAATTTTTTTCCCTCTTTGCTTCTTTCTCGATGTCGTGTGCATCTCTTGAGCTCAGATCCAATCACATACTAATAATCCTTTGTTAGACCTGGCACCTTGGCGTGAGTCTCCCTTCCACTTTTTGCTGATGAGTCTCAGATGTTTTACTGGTGTTCGATGCTCAGGGCACTGCGCCACGGCCAATCCGTGCCTCAGTGCAAGTGCTTCCAATGTAAAGAGTATGTACAATTGATTTCCACGATTGGATTATTTGGTTTACTATCAGTCCCCAGTAAAGTGCACGAGGTGTGCCGGGGCTTGTAGATACAAATGCCGCTAGTGGACCTGCAGCGCGGGTTGCGCCACCCACAGAAGCGGCCTCGTATGATATGTCTCGGGTCCGCCATTGCTGACCCCGCGTACAGTCCCGCACTGTCACGCTGACTGTGCAAGTGCCCACACTTGCCAGTTCCAGAACCTTCCCTCACCTTCATATCAGTCACCCCTGTGGTAGGCCTACGGGCAGGGTGCATTGTAAGCGTAAGGTAGGACAGGCCTAGAGTGTGGCATGTCCTAGTAGTGAATTACCGCCTCTCTCGTTCTTCACAATTGAAGGGCTACCGGTTCTCTTAGGCCAGATGAGCTGTCGGAGCTATTACACGCTATAGTCCCGGCAGGCTCAGGGAACACGGTAGCAGGTCGAGTTTAGTATGCCTGAACTCAGAATAATAAAATACTTCCTTTAGTAAGGTTTCTTTTAATGTCCTGTGTTTGCAAATGCTACTTTTAGAAAGTTAGCCTTTGCTCGCCTAACTGTTCAGCCCACCTCTGCCAGGATGTGTATCTGCTGTCTGGGTTTGTGTGAGTGACAGGGCTGGGAGATTCCCGGGGGATAGTCGGGTGCTCAGGAGGGTGAATGAGATGCTAACACCAGGATGGGTGGACGGAGTAGTCCTTGACTCTGAATAGGGTTGTGCTCCACCACCACAATGCTGGCTCCACCTCCTGCGGAGCGTCTGATGTCTCTGCCCTGCACCCTGAAAGAAGACGGCAGCGTCTTGTCAACAAAGTACTTCAGAACCGGGTTGAACCAGGCTTAGGCCCCCTGGCCTGCAAAGACAAAAGAAATGCAGTATAAATATAGGAGCTCCGCTCCTTACAAATCAGATCCAGTTTTGACCACGACGAACCTCTACCTGACTAGAAGGACCAAGAGAAGCTGAAGGATGGAAACCAGTCTGTATCCTGTAGGACTGGCCTGCAGTGGTGCCTTGCTGAGAACGGAGAGGAAAGGACCAGATAGACTTTGTAGACTTGTGCCTGAAACAATCTCCAAGGGCTTGATCGAGAGCCTGCCGCCTGAACGGAACACCAGGACCATTGGGTTCTATCTGCTTGTGCCCGTTTGCTGTTGGGCCTCAGTTCTTATTCCCTCGCCAGAGTTGTGACTTGGGTGCCTTCGCCCTCTCCCAGGTCGTGACAGCTCGGAGCCTGGTCACCCCGCCGTAGAGAGTCACGCTCATCCCTGAGCCACTCTCCGCTTCAGTGCCGGGCCGCCTGCTCTCCTGTCACCTCGCCGCTTACGGAGCGAGCTTCGCACCTCTCATCTTCTCCAGCCGGAATCTGCATGGAGAGCATCTCATAGCCTCGGACGGTCCGTACGTCGTAACGTACCCAACTGTCTCGCTTTGCGCTCCTGCATACCAAGGCTCGTGTCGCACCTCAAGAAAGGCCTCCCCGTACCGTGGTACCGGAAGCCTGGTGCTGCACCCGTCTGCCCAAGAACTCGATGCCCCTCACAGATCCACGAGTCAGACCACACGTGCTAGGAAGTAGTACGCCCCGCAGGCCTGAACGGCGCCTCGCCCCGTGAGCTGTACCGATCCCGGATCGCCGCAACCCTCCACAGTCTAGCTCCTCCACCTAGCTCCTCGAGGGGGATTGAGCCGGAGAGATCCTCTGGAGAACCGTCGGCCTCGTTCGGGGTCCACCCTCACAAGTAGCCACGCCTGAAACGCCTCGGACTTCCACCAACAAGGTACACTTGAACTCCGTCTCAAGTTCATATCGGATCCAGGGTCCGCAACGTTCTTATTTCCCCGCCATCGTACCTTGCTAACCAACGAACATTGAAAGACTAAATTTGCCTATTATAATCTGGTGACCTCGATTTGCTAAACGTTATTCTGGTCTTGTGATAATCCTGCTTGAATCTATATTTTATATAAAGAATACGTATTTTTGATACAACCAAACGACTGGTGTCCATTTGTGGTGGGTCAGTGGGTTTACTGTGTGTGGTCATGAATGCTTAACTTACTATCGCCCTGAGGATTAGCCTTGTCTGCTCGCACCACACTACCTAGAGGGTGAGCAGGGGTTATTCAAAGGAGTAGTTCCCTTGCCCTGACGTGGAGCTGAGGGTCCTTGCTTGTCACAAGTGCATACCTGTGCCAATCAGAGACCTCCGGTTCTAACATCCTTTATGGTTTCCGGAGTAGCCTGCTACTCGCCGAAAAAACGCTTAGACGCCTCACCAGGGGAAGTAGGCCCTACATAGATGCAATTACACAATACAATACTTGAAGTGGCATGTGTCCTTCATAACCAGGCGACTAAAGAATGTTCACATCTGAAGTTTTTTATGACTGTAGCATTACCCTTTAAATTAGTTGCGTCAATGTGCGCCTTGTTAAGGAGCAGAATGCAGACACTCACAGTAAAATACGCCAACATCTGAAGTGGGTCGACCCATTGCCCCATACTGTGGACTCTAGTGAGCGGAAGAAAGGTGTGAATGTCACAACAAAAGACTAATGGATCAAAAGCGCTGGAAGAATGCTCCTATAAGTAAGTATATATATTTTTTGCAAAATGTTAGGACAAACGCCAGATCTAATAGCATCATGTCTGAACAGAAACGTTTTAAGTTGTTGAAACCTTACATAAAAATGCAAGATCTGTCATTGTTAATGCATTACACTCCTTAGTTCTGACATCTGTGAGATGAGCTCGCAGATGTTAGAAGGTTAGCTTTTATTTTGGAGAATAAGTTTGCCTGCAGTGGCAGGATCTATATTTGAAATTGTCATGAACTGCCTTATAAGGCTTCCGGCAAAGGGCACGCAGACACAACTAGGAGCAAATAAAATCTACCCAAGGACTTGCAGAGTCTGGATTACTCCCTGGTAATCTTCAAAATCCTGGCATCTCCTCTTTATCGTCGTAGTCCTTAACAGCTGAAGGCGACTCACCCCTGGATTTAGGCATATACTCACCTATAATAAATGTACAGGTAAAAGATTTTAAATTAAACACTCAATGCCCCAGTTGGAAGCATACAAGATGTACTCTCCAACATTCCACCTGTGGAATAACAAGCAGTAAAGTGAGGTTGAAGTGGTCTGTCCCGCTATAGAGCGTGCAATGAGAAAGAGTGGGACTTGTTGTAATGAAACTTACAGGTGAGTAATACGGTCAGTACCACTTTGTTCCTTCCTGTAAGAAATGTGTTCCGCCCATTTAATTTCCCTGGATTTTTCACTTTTTAGGCCAACTAGTTTAAGGACTTCTGCTGTGTTTGAGACTCACCCACTGTACGCTCTGTTATAATACACTGTGAGTGCTAACCACCAATGTCAGCCTTTAAGATAAGGTGCACTGCTGGCTCTCAACTGGTTCTGCCTGAACATGTGTGCCTGCTCATGGTCTTTGGGTTCAGACTTTGCTAGAGTTGTGAACTATTAGATGGTTATAACCATAGGTATTCCTCCGTCATCAAGCACATATTTGTATATTAATGCATAGTATTGAGCAGTGTGTGTGTAATACATGACTTTCATTTTACTTTAAAGCATGTGCTGATTATTGATGTAGATGATATATTGGGTGTGGTTTTTTGAGGACTGGTGCATTAGCCCACACCACACTCCCTGAGTAGGCCTTGGACGGCTCTGCCTCACTGTCCTCAGAGAGTCAAGTGCTACAATTAAGTACTTGGTTCCCAGTAGGTGGAAGGTTGCAAAGTATTACCTGTGAACGACCCACATTATAGTATAATGAACGTTATACATCTAAAGTGTGATTTTTATGCTAAATTTGTCCATGGTTAGTGATTCTCATGTTATGGTTAACCATAAAATGTGTTCACGTAAAGTTAACCTTAGTTAAACAGCTCACGCGAACATTAAAAATGCATTTTGGCTGTTGTGTTCTATCTCACTCGTTCTCTCGTTTCAGAAGCTGAAATGCAGTGGCTTAAAATTAATGAAAATTGTTTTGAATGTTTTATTCTGTGAGAATTGTTAGTCCACTGAAAGTTGAATAATGAGTTCCTGGCACCCCTGCTGGGGATGGGAAGACTCTGATGTACCAGGTGTCTCCTGACGGTTGGGCAGCTATCAGTTCCCTTTGTGTGAGGCCTGGGAAGGAGAGCAAAGACACCTTATAACGAAAATGCTGGATTTTGTTTGATCTCCTCTTCTTGGGAACAGTGAAGTGTTTCAGCATACTGATTTGCTGAGCTAGTTAGTTTTCAAAGCTCCTATCTACTCTTCCCAAAACAGATGCCCATTTGATCTCTCTTGAGAATGTTTACTTTCTTTGCCCCAATTTCAGAGTTAAACCCTTGAGAAAATCCGTTCCTCTTTGTGACAGAACCTTCATTTAGTTATGCTTTTAGAGGCTTTATTTGCTGACACTTGCTGCTCAACTTCCCCCGACCTCATTTGAATCATCGGTTTAGCATTGGGGAATTTACTTTCAGGGGAAACTGAATCTTACTTGATTTGCATATATCCATCTGGTAGACCTGGCACCATTGGCGTGGGGCTCCCCTACATTTTTTTGCTGTTGCCTCATGTGTTTTTGCTGGTGTTAGATGCTTTGGGTACTGTGCCTCTGCTGTCCAGTGCCACAGTGCGAATGCTCCCTGTTGTAAATGAATGTATTAATTAGTGATTCCATGATTGACTATTTGGTTTACCTGTCAGACTCTAGTACAGAGCACGGAGTGTGTCCAGGGCGTGTAAATCCAAATGCTGCTAGTGGGCTTGCAGCACTGGTTGTGCCACCCACAGAAGCGGCCTTGTAAAACGTGTCTAAGGTCTGCCATAGCAGAGCCTGCGTGCAGTCTGGTACTGTCATGCTGACTTGGCAAGTGCACCCACTTGCCAGTCCCTAACCCTTCCCTTTTCTTCATGTTAGTGACCCCTATGGCAGGCCCAAGGGCAGGGTGCATAGTAAGTTAGGCATATCCTAATAGTAAATTACAGCCATTTAAATTTTTCACTATTGCAAGGCTACCTGTTCTCCATAGGGCAGAATGGGATGTTAGAATTATTACATTTTATAATCCTGACTGACTCAGAGAACATGGTAGAAATTAGAGTTTAGTATGCCTGGAATCAGAATGATAAAATACATATTTTAGTAAAGTGGCTTTAGCATTCTGTGTTTGCAAATACCACTTTTAGAAAGTAGGTATTTGCTTGCCTAACCTTTCAAGCCTGCCTCTGCGAGGTTGTGTATTCCTTTGTCTGGTTTTGTGAGTGACAGGGCTGGGGGATTCCACGAGACAGGATGAGTCAGCCCAGTGGTGAATAGGGAGATCTGCATCTAGATGGGAGGGAGGAGTTGCACCTGAAACAGATCAGGGGGATGGAGAGTTTGCGACAGGCGGGTCCGTAACCATGTTCAGAGAGCGGGGACTTTTTGGCACACGTCGATCATAGAGCAGGGGCTTCAGGTCAGCCCTTTCCTTAGCTTTGTCTGAAACAGTGCCCCGTCCTGCGACTCCTTACTGCTGTGGTCTCGCCTCGGCCTCCGTCGCTGATGTTCCACAATCCGCAGTCAGGCCGCGTGCTCCCACATCCGGTCTCTTTCTCCTCCGACAGTGATACCCTTAAATGAGTTTTGAAAAGACAGTCTTTAGAGATTTTGCAGAAGAAGGTAATTACATAAATCTATTTCTCTCCCAACACCAAGCAACTGGGGTAAGCACTCGCTACATT
This sequence comes from Lissotriton vulgaris, assembly GCF_964263255.1. NCBI lineage: Eukaryota > Metazoa > Chordata > Amphibia > Caudata > Salamandridae > Lissotriton > Lissotriton vulgaris. The sequence continues at coordinate 260,786,989 of NC_141695.1, forward strand.
TGAGATTTTTGCGGCTAACGTATAAACAATTGACGATGGGTTTGCTGGATTCCTTACAACTTCCTTTTGTTGGCTAATTCTTTGGCGCTTTGATGATTATTACGTTCATTTGTAATAGGTACGAGGTCTGGTACTCATTTATTGCATACGTCTATTATAGTAGATGTCAGTTCTTCTGGTAGAGACCCATTTCCCTAGTACGAGTCTTGCAAGGCTAGGCTGGTCTTCAGGGCCTTGTATTTTACGAAAAAGTGCAACGTGCTATTCACCACAGTCTGATAGGCATCCTTCTGAGGGGTGAACATAGGCTAAACAAGTCTTCATTACATCAAAACATCTTATTTTCAACAAGGCTTACTGCAACAAGTTCTTTCGATTTTCGATCTAATTTTTAACTTTGCACTCATCTTTCTAACTTTCTATATAAATCCTCGCAACCTGGTTACTACAAAAACTCGGGGGGGTGGTTTGCGATAATTATTAAACTTATCCTCGGGGAAGGTGGGATCTTATGGAAAACAATTAGGAACACAGTGAATTGGAGCAGGGGGCGTTTTTCAGGCTCTCGTTCAGGGCAGCTGATACCAAACTGGGGGCATTTTGGGAAGACGGGGGTGTCTCGATCATTTCTTACTGTTTGGGGTATGGAGACAATTTGGAATGGGGATGGTCGCATTACCACAGACATATTTTATCATAGAAGCCACTGACAAATAGTTCCCTGGCTGTGGGTCAAATTTAGAGAACCTTAGTTGTCTTACCTGTCCTTTTCCTTTCGGTCAATTTAAATTTCATCCATATTTTAGTAGAAAAGGAGAGGTAGTAACGTGGTACCGATACAATTTTATTTAGGACGAATTTGTGCAAATACTCGTGGTATTTGGGGCCAATCAGGAGGTGCACCAGGTTCGCCAATTGGGTGCCAGTCGCTGGGAAGAGGGAAAGTGTGGAGGGGTGGAAGAGAGAGAGAGAGAGAGAGAGAGAGAAAGAGAGAGAGAGAGAGAGAGAGAGAGAGAGAGAGAGAGAGAGAGAGAGAGAGAGAGACAATAGGCCAAACAATACACATGTGACATGGAGAATGACCGTGTATTGTTTGGGCTATTCAGTGCGTTACCCAACGTTAGACGTTTCGGGTCTGTGTTAGGATGTAGAAAGCATGCAGTTTTGGGACAGAAGAGCATTAGATCAGGTACAAAAAAGGTCGTGCATTGGGTAGGGCGTCTTTTTGTGTCGTCTTGCAGCGTTAGTCCGTTTTCATGCATCGGGCGTGACGTGGCTCCAGATCCCTTACGATACTCTAATCGGGATTCTAATGTAACCTGCAGAGGGAAAAAAGGAGGGAAAGGGGGAGGTGGGGGGACAACATTCGAACACATCAAATGTACGGGCACGAAAGTCCTTTACTTACCGCATACTCGTACTTATCTCTTCGGGATATAATCCCTTAGGGTCTTGGTTTCCGAAGTCAAGGGGGCGGGCAATGTGATAGGTGGTTCATGGGGAGGTTCGAGGATGGCATTAAGGATCGTGTGTAGGGAAACGCTAAAAAGAGGAATCAGAGGTGCCTAGCGCGAGGTACCCGGTTTTGTAGATGTATCTGGCCATCGGGATCCTTAAATCATTCCCAAAGCTGTGATGTTCTAAGGCATATCAGTTCTTCGGTCAACCCTGTACCTTAGTACCTTCGACCACCATATCTTAATAACATTTTATCAATCACCCCGCTTTACTTTACCCATTCTCAGAAGTCGAGGTCCTTCTTCATACGTTAGTTCCTGAGCTTAGTCGCATATTTTGGAGGCAACGTATCATACCTGTGATTCGATCATCAATCCGGGGCCGAACAACCATTTCTCGGATAACCTTAAAAAAAGAGCAGAACGGTTGCGCACAGAAAAACCCTCCCACCGATACCCGCATTTACAAAAGTATGCGATGCCTATTCATAGTTTTTAAGACCTTTAATTGTATAATCATTCAGTACGTAAAATGTGAGAGCGCAATCATATTTTGGCCTGACATGTCGTCGATGGAAGCACATACAGTAGGGGGTTATTTTGTAGCACAAGAACATGTAAAAAAAGGCCTAATTTATTATTTGCAAGTAACTAAAAACATTTCATTGCGTGACGAGGGAATCAGGGGTATTTCAGTTCATAAATGGAAACACAGTCAAGCTCATCGGAATCACATTTCCTAGATGTAAAGCGTGGGTGTGCATCATAAGCGACGTTATGTACCAGTTACAATAAATATCAAAAATAAATCGTTCATTGAAATCAACATTTTTACGGAACCCCTCTCAAATGTTCGCCAAGTGAACCCGCCTCCCTTTCTCATCGAGTGCACAATGGTTTGTATATATATCTTAGTACATCAAGTTTCATTAGCTAAGGAACACCACGAGGCATCCGTTAGTTTCCATTGATACCGGCGCCATTTTGGGCGAGGCCGGTTTAGTCCGGAAGTAGCATCAGAGGAAAAAATGTCCCCGACGATTGGTGTTTGGACCAGGGTCCCTTTCGGCAGTTCAAAAGAAAACTGTGCTAACAGAGGGGCTGGTGGTGTGGACCGTCAATCAAGAGAGGGAGGGAGGTAGAGTCTTTCTTACCGGGTCATGTTGATGTTCAGCCGGAACTTGCTCGAGTTCGTTAGCCCATAATGTTCCTGGGTGGTTCAGACGGAAGCTGATGCAGACACGAGAGCACCGCCATCTTGTTGCTGTGCCGCGGTTATTTCATTAGTGACCAATACAGCTGTCCCCCTCCGGAAGCCTGAAGGGGCTGAGGGCTCTTGGGACTTTGGTAGAATCTTCAAAGTCGAAGGGATGTTTGTCGATGGTGGGGGCCTGCGCCCAGGTGGGCAAGTGCCCGAGTTGCAATTTCGGACAAAGTTACTCCAGCGGCCTAGACCCGCCTTTCGAGGGCCCAGACGCCATTTTGAGACCCTGCGGCAGCCACCCTTCGTCGTATCCATCAGGAGTGGAAGAAACTTCTTGTGATGGCGAAAGACAGAGCATCATGCTGCTGGAGCAGGACATTTTGGTTCGGGCGCCAGGGTGCAGCAGTGGAGCCTTCGTCTGGGGAGGTGAGGGAGGCTCGTCCGTGCCGCCTTCCTCTCCCGGTGCATCCTACGCCGTCCCTTTGAATCAGGGGTGCACATGATGACCACCCTACACCCCTGATTCCAACTCTTGGGGGACCATCGTGCGTCCGGTGTTATTCAAGTGGGCCCATCAGACATTGTATGTCCTGTACTATGCAAATATACCAGTCGGGCATTGTATGTCCCGTGCTGCGTAAATATATGTGCGTTGGGCATTGTATGTCCTGTGCTGAGGAAATATACCAGTCGGGCATTATGTGTCCTGTGCAGCATAGGTATATAGCCGTCGCTCGGCTGGAGGACATCGGCGCCGGACCAGGGCAGGGAAGCCTCCTACCTGTGGAGGTGGAAGAGGCTCGTCCGCGTCGCCTCTTCCTCCCTGCCCACCTTGCATCCGCTCGATGGAGGAATTCGTGATGGCCGGACCAGGAGATACGAGGGAGGGGGTCATTTGCATCCGCCCCCTTCCTACTCGCGGCCCGGGGGACGCCATCCCTGGAAGGGTAGTATGGGAAGACCATTTCATTGCCTGCTTTGTGGAGCCTCCAGTACCTTCTCGCCGGCGATTTCTTTTGGCCCATGGCTGCTGGCAGGCCCCGCCCCACACGTGCTATGTGTTTCGGATGGGCGGGACCATCGAACTGTTACATTTCGAGGACTTCCGGAGTGAGCATAATATGTTTTGTATTTTTCCTATTAGTAAAGTTTGTTTTAGAGAGAGTTCTACTAGTTATTCTATTTACTGTTGGTTGTGTGTTTTCTTTACCGTAATTAAATCCTAAGTTATATAATAGACGCTTGGCTTCCTTGAGTCTTTTCTCTAACGGGGGGTTGTGTACACTGGCCTGCAGTTGTGTTTGTTTTTCAGAGTGGGGGAGCAACAGAGAGCAATCAGTCCCAGAACTCTAACATGTCGTTAAAATTGGTCTGACGAAATCTGTGCCATCGAGCATAATCAAACGGGGTGGTTCTGTCTGTCCTGTCTGCACTAGTCTGATTGGTTTTTATCTCGCGTCTTTTCCCTTTTTGTCGGCCTGTTCTTTCTGTAGACCCTCCGTTCTTACCTATGCTCTGCAGAGTTGGGCATTGGGCTTTCCAGTGCCCGAGACATTTACAGAAAGCACATTGGTTTTGTTTTAAATCTGTTCGTCCTGTGTATAGTGTCGGGGGATTACCTTCGGGTCGTTGTGTTCCGGGGTTGGCTTGTCGGCACATCCCTTTATACCGTTCTTTTTTCATGTCTACTCCTCGGAACTGCGCCATCGCTGGCCCTTCCCTTTGCCTACTAGACGTTTGGAGGGTTGTCCGTCGTGTCCCTTCACCTTTTCCGAATTCGTCGCCTTCCCTTCGTCGTGTGGCTTCTTTGCGCCACATACCAAGACTATCGAGCATAATAGGTGTTGTTTCATTCCTACGAAGAGCTATTTCTACTGTTTCTATTTTGTCAAGATCAAAGGATCCTCTCAGTGGCCACTGACTTTCTCGATCCTTTTTCGTATATTTATGCCACAGCTCGCTATAGCGATTAATCCATACTTCATGAACATGTCCTTATTAGGGGTGCCTTCCAGCGGAGCCGGATGGTTCATCTCTAATAAGCGGTCCGGGCTAAACAGGCTACTAACCAGTGGGGAGAAGACAGGCATGACGGATCACAATGGGGATAATAGTCAGCACTACCTATCTTATCACTGCGCGCAAAGACTAGACAGAATATTTCTATTCTACGTTGTTGGCAGGCAGTGAATACCTCATGAACCAATCTTGAGCAATCAATGTTAGGTCAAAAATAAAAAATCAATATGGTCAATGGGGAGAATAAGTAGGCTCGCAAAGGTTCGCGTCACCTACCCTTTCACTATCTGTAAAGAGGGGACCTATTCTTCCCTGTTTGCAGACAGAGAATCTCCAGAAAACAATCTATAACAGTTAATCAATGGGGGGAGGGGGCAATTGTTCAATGGGGGAGAAAGATAGGTCCGACGGGTGCGTACCTATCCTTCGCTGTTTGTAAAGGGAGAGCCTGTTGTTTCTCCGTTTGCAGACAGTGAATCTCCAAATAAATTAACAAAAAGTAATACTAGTATTTTCTCATCAATTATCAATCACTTTCAATTATCAATCACTTTCGCAATTTGTCGTGTTTACACGACCTTACCCGGACCGCATGGACAGTTTCTTGTCTTCCGAATCCAGAGCCCGATAGTCCTCTTCTCTTCGTACTTCTCGTGGCACTCCTGATGGTTCCCAGTCAGGACCGCAGATCACTCGAGAGAGGTCTGTTCGGAACCAGTGAAGTTCGGATGATCGGCTGTCAGACGAGGGTCTATCGGACAGGGTACCTTCCGATCGTTGCAGTCGTTCACTCTGTCGTCAGGACCTCTCCCACTGGATCCACGAGTCGCTGATGGGCCCCACGTTTGGGACGCCAATTGTTAAAAAGGGGTTTCAAAGACAACCAGTAACCAAAGACCCTTTTATGTTGCCCGGCGGTATCGCCTCTATGACCCACCAATGTTAATCAATGAAGAAGCAGGCGCTGGAGACTGGAAGGCAGGAAACGAGGATTTTATTCTCTCCGGAGGAGAACACATCAATTCAGACAGCAAGTATCGTCACGAGGTGCTCTAACCACATCTCTGAGGCCTGGCCTCTTATACTAGGGTTTATGACCTTTATTGCACATAACACATTCTCGCAACACGTTGATAGTTGAAAGAACATCCTCGGAATCTCCCCTTCAGGCCCGTTCCCACATACATTTACAGTTGGATTCCCCACCCCGGTCACAACAGGTGATGGTTGTCGCACAGCAGGGCATTCCGCCGATTCACGGAATGCATGGGGTTGATCGGATCTCATAGGGTGGGGGCTTTGATCGGCTCGAGGGTCTTTTGATGGGGAGGGGAAGCTTCGAGACCATGAAAGGAATGAGGGGAGGTGTCGCGCTGGGAACAGGATGGGATTCCGTGGTGAAGCTGCGCTGAAGAGGGGTTTATGACCCAAGGCATGAGAGAGCGGGGGTTGTCAGTGTGCGGGGGGGATGCTTGCGAGGTTAAGAGAGAGAGAGACGCGCTGGCTATCAGCGAGGGGCAGGGAGGCCATGGTGCTCAAAATGGCTGCCGCTTACGCGCACGAATGGGCTTGAAAAGGGGGCAAGATGGCGCCGATAATGTTCACCAAGTTTGTATTAATTTTCCACACTGTGTCTGCCTTCCACAATGCTGACTCCACCTCCTGGGGTGCAGCTGATGTCTCTGCCCTGCACACTGAAAGAAGAGAAGGAAGATTGTCAACAAAGTGCTCCAGGACTGTACTTGCCTTCCACAATGCTGGCTCCACCTCCTGTGGAGTGGCTGATGCTCCTGCTCTGCACTGTGAAAGGAAAGGAGAAGTCTGGTAAACAGAGTGCTTCAGAACTGGTTTGGACAGGGCACAGTCCTCTCTCCCCTCAGAGAACAAAGGATTTTGGGGTATAAGTATTGGGACCCTGATCCCAAGAAATTAGATCACTTTTGGACTACAAGAAGAAACCTTTGCTGAGGAGAGGAACCTGAAGAAACTGAGGAGAGACTATTCCCAAGCTGAAGTGCTGCTTGGGGGATTGGCCTGCAGTGGTTGCCTGACTGCCAAAGAGAGGAGAAAGAAATTTGTGTACTTTACTTTCAACTTGTGAAAAGATCTCCAAGGGCTTGGAAGAGAACTTTCCCCCTGACCGAAGTCTCAGGACCAGTAGACTTCACCAGCCGTTGTGGATTGCTGCTGGAAACGCTGTTTCAGTGGCTACAGAGGCAGGGAGCTGTGACCGACTCTCAAGACCGGCCCGGTGTCCTGTAGGCACCGCATCAAACAACGTCCGCCTCAAACAACGCAAGCTCTGAACTGACTCCATCCTGACGCCGTCAGCGAGCTGTTGCCTGCACCGCGACTGGTGGACACCGTGACGTGCAACGCCTCGCTACACCGACTCGTACTGGTCTGACCGACGCAGTCACTGCTGCTGACCTAAGAGTCGTGTGAACGCACCAGAGCTGGACAACGCTTCACGACGCACCGCCCGACTCGCACTGATGTCCGGACTGATAAACGTCAGCTCCCGAACTACGGCTCTGGGAGCACCGCAAAAAAGCACCGTCTCACCCTGCAACGCACGCCTTGGATCCACCGACTCGGTCAACTGGCCGCTGCCTGCACCGCATCGAGGGACAACTCGTCCTGCAACGCTTTCTTTTCTGCACCGTGACGAACACCGGAACCGGCTCGCACGTCCTTGTCGGCCGCATCAAGTAAAAGTTACTGTTGACTGAGTCTGTCGACATTTGAGTGGGCCCGGACCGATGCGGTCCACTGGATTTGTTAGACTCTGTGTTATTTCGACAATGCCGTAGCCGGACAGGGCTACAGACTTGTGCAGAACTTTGATTTTTTGCGCCCAGCCTCGCCAACCTTTATGTCCATTTTTTCGAGCAAGACCATGTCCTCAACCACAGCAACCCATATTTCCATTAGGTGGTGCTGTGGAAGAGGTACATAGACAACATCCTAGTGGTCTGCCGAGGTTCGACCACCGAGATCTAGGCATTCCACAGTTGGCTGAACCAACAGAACAGATTTTTGAAATTCACAGTGGAATTCAGTAAGATCAAACTCCCTTTCCTCGATATTCTCATCTTTCCGGAGAACGGCAAATTACAATGTGAGTTATTCAAAAAACATATGGCCAGGAATATGGTGTTAGCGTTTGGTACTCACCACCCCAAAGCCCTACGTGAGAATTTGCCCGTAGGCCAGTTCCTACGGATCTGTAGGAACTGTTCAACAAAACCTCTTTTCGAGAAACATGCTAAGGAATTGACGTTACAACTACAAGACAGTGACTACCCGAAACGCCTTGTCCTTCGGGCATGGAAAAGGGCCTCCAACAACAACCGTGAGGGCCCTGCTGGATTACCATCTTGAGAAACCACCTATGGAGAGAGTTACTTTTGCAAACACCTTTAGTACACTCTCCAATAAGGTGCAAAAAACTGTACGCAAACATTGGAGAATTCTGAACGTGGCAACAGAGAATATTCCTTGGTCATTGTTCTCTTTCAGAAAGGGTCCCAGTCTACGAGATAGCCTGGTACACCCAAGTTACAGCCCTATAATAACACTAACACACTATGGAACCTTCCTCCTGTCTGAGGTCACCATCCATGTGGTTCGTGCAGTGTGTGCCCTCAAACATGCAAGACAGAATCTGTGGACATTGGCTCAGGGAAGCCATGGATCTTGAAGACTCACACCAACTGTAACTCGGATCGAGTTATTTACATGATCACATGCCCCTGTTCATTGAGATATATTGGCCATACTACAGGTAAAATTAAACTCCATACAGCATACATAAAGGCACAGTTCGCTGTAATAAACAATCCACATGTCTTACCAATCATTTCCTTGCGCTAAAACACAAAGCGGACGATATGCGGTGGCTTGTGCTGGAACGCCCATTCATTCCACCGAATGTCAGTGACATCTCAAGGTTTCTTTTTATCAAAGAACAAAAGTGAAATGAAATGAAATGAAAAATTGCACTTATATAGCGCATAACTACCCGGAGGCCTCGCAGCGCTTTTGACTGATTACTGTGGCGAGCTCAGGGTGAATCAACATGCTTTTGCAAACAGATGGGTTTTCAAAGCCTTTCTGAAGGACATCCGGTTATTATTCTCTCGAAGGGATAGAGGGAGAGAATTCCAAAGCTTCGCAGCAGTGTGGGAAAAGGAGCGACCGCCCCATCGGGCTTTGTTAATTTTAGTTGTGGTTGCTAGATGCAGTGAGCTAGAGCGAAGGGCTCTAGACGGGGCATAAGGCACAACTAAGGGAAACCGGATAGCAGGGCCTGTACGGTAGAAGGATTTGTGTAGAATGCACATGGCCTTAAACTGTGCTCTGGCAGCTACTGGGAGCCAGTGAAGTTCTTTTAAGGCTTTCTTGGCTGACTGCCAGCGGGGAATATTGTACAGTAGTCGAGCAGCACAGTTTTGCGTGACTTGAAGCCTGTTGGTCACTGCTGCCGGGCCTCCTATGTATAGAGCATTTCCATAATCCAGGCGGAAGAGTATCAGGGCCTGAACTATGACCCTCCTCGCCTAGAATGGAAGCAAAGGGAGCACTTTGCGAAGCATTTTCATTAGCCCAACACACGTAGAGGCTGTTTTGGTGGCTTGGACCGAAAAGCCGAGCGCTTTATCAAGCAAGATTCCAAGGCTCTTTATCTGAGGTTTGGGAGGGGGGCCGAGACATGTGGGCCAGATGGATGCTAGGGCGTCGGAGAAGGGTTGCCCAGCAGCATAATCTCCATCTTCTCCCCGTTAAGTTTAAGACAGGAGGATTACATCCACTTAGCAACAGCCTGTAGACAGGGACCCAAGGTGTTAGACGACCCCTCAGAGTGGTCCAAAGAGACCACCAATTGGGTATCGTCGGCGTAGGTGACAATACGCACACCAAAGGGATGGACTATCTTTTCTAGAGGTCGCATATAAGCATTAAAAAGAGTGGGGCTTAGGGAGGAGCCCTGGGGAACCCCAAAACTGAGTGGATGCTTGGGGGAGACTGCCTCGCTCTCAAACACCTGGAAGAATCGCTCATCCAGGGAGGAGGTCAGCCATTCCAGAGCCGCGCCCGTCACGCCCAAACCATTCAGTCGATGTAATAGTGTGGCATGGTTAACCGTGTCGAACGCGGCACTGAGATCGAGTAATATGATGGCCGCTTTTCCTCCCCGGTCCAGCGCAGCTCTAGCTTCTTCTGTCACTGCTAAAAGAGCAGTTTCAGTTCCGTGCTGAAGGACTGGGCTTTTCTAAGGCCCAGCGGTGCCAGGGGACAACACCTGAAACCTTCGTGGGTTACCTGTTCCGGCGTACAAATGACAGACACAGGACACTTCCTTCGGCGTCAAAGATCGAGGTTTATTTACTGCAGGGAACACAGAAGGCACAAGCAGTACAACACGTGTAGGTTCTAGGAGACTGCTTCAAATTGCAACTGTGGATCGCTCCTTTTATACAGATTTCTGTCATAGAACAACATAGCAAACAAAAGGTTACAACTTAGTTCCCACAGTAAAACTTAGAAGGGTCGCTTTCATGTATTCAGAGTCCCGGAACATAATTACAGTAGCATCGCCGGTTCCCAACTGTAAAAGTACATCTTCCCACCATTAGTACATTCCATTCCGGCTGTAAACGAGTTAAGGAAGAGTCAGAAACAGGTGCAGAGGAAGACAAAGATAGTCAACAGATTGATAAGAGTGTAGGGGGGTGATATCGGAAACACGATTGCAGGATCAAAGGAGACATGCCTAATGAATGCACGGCTGAAACAATAGACCGGCACGGCAAGATGAGCCTCGAGCGGGGCCATCTGCCTTTGCAGTGTCATCCCCCTCATCATAAAGACACCCTCAAAGGAACACGTGTCTTCCGCAAGAGTTTGGGAATCCCAGGGTCACGAAGCGGACAGTATCCGTTCGTTGGCTACTTGAGGGCAAGAAACAAAATGGATGCCGTATCTAAAATGGAACGTCGTGGGTTCAGATGAAGAAACCCACAAAACGGACGAACGGTTTAGGTCAGCATAGCGAAAACGCGTACACCCACTAAACTCGTCATTTGCGGTTCATAGATACCAAACTCGTCCATATTCGAACGAGTCGAAAACACCACTTACAATTGTCACGGAACCTCAGACGCTCCTTTTGCCCTCATGTAGGCAAACACTAGTCGATATCAGAATCGATCTCGATATTCATCAGACCATCCAGATGTTGCTGCAACATCATTCTATCCATCAATGCTTCCTTGGTAACAGGTGGCCGTCTTATACACGTCGTAGCACAGAGGCCACATAAGGCAGGACCACACTGTACACAAAGACAACACGTGAACAGAAATGCTACAACAACCCCAATGATCATCAGAATCTTCCAACCCCACGTCGACATCAGGCCCCAAAACCATCCTAGTAGCGTCCAATCACCTACGTCCACGTGTATGGACTCGGAGATTTTATGCAACTTCGAGATGGCTTGATAGACAGTTGGAGCGTTATCAGGGATGAAAATGCAGCAACTCGAATGGATCACCTTACATACACCACCTCTATCTGCAAGAACAATGTCTAAAACCATACGATTTTGTAACGTCATAAGCCTGTCCGCCTGGAGCTCTGCTGTCAGATTACCAAGGGCACTTGCAGTGATATTAGCAGTCGATTCCACCACTCGAGTCAACTGTCTCAGGTTCCTACTATTGATCATAGGTCCCCAAAACGGCAAGAAACCCTTAAAGAAGTCTCCTGCTTCTTGACCGGCAGGGTCTTCTTCGCTAATCACGCCTCTTACAACTCTGGTCTTGTGATAATCCGACCCAACTGTAAAGGTCGGCGGCAACAGATTCGCAATATAACAGGTGCCTGAGAAGTCACGAGGCAACCATGTATATGCGCGGTCATAACATACAAAGTATGAACCCTTGGCAGTCAAAAGAACAGGGGAAGAGGCCGTTGGTAAAACATACGTTTCAGTACAGGCACTCCTCCCAAGCTGAGCTCGCGGGCTTCGGCCAAGACTTTTCAAACAGAAGTTACCAAGATGGGGTACGATCCAGATCGGAGACGAGCTTTTAAGCTGCCGATCACCCACTGACATGCTATACTCAGCCTCACTCAGATCTATGTATGCTCGCACCTCTTCCTCTGGAATAAGCGATGCGTCAAAGATATCCCTGTCTAAATCGGCAATTGCTCTTGCCAAAGGCTTGTGGTACGGGCCAGGACCATGATCTGCAGTGCGTGGCTCTCGATGGGGGTAGGAATCTAGTGCGCTACGAAACAGTTTAGAATGCTCGAGCTGACCCCTGGGAACTGTAAGGAAGGACCAAGTACGGAATTCCCCTATCCATGGTATGTGGCATTAAACCACACACCCAACAGTTGGTAGTATTCATCACCAACTGATGTTGATGAAGAAGCTGGACAAAGGAGTTGTTCATGAATTCCGCACGTCTAACCTGTTCGTGTTGAGGTAGAGGGTGAAAGGAATGTGGAGAAACAGTGGGAGCAGATTTTGGTTCAGGAGAAGAAGTAGGTAAAGCAGAAGGCAATAACGATTGTATTCCATAATATACTCCACCCACCAATAGCATGGAAACAGTCAAGAACAGCAGGAACACCTGAAACAGAAAGCATTTAGTTCGTACAACCCTGTGCAGTACTGATCTTTGCGCTAGAGTCTTCTCCACTTCCGACAACTTTGAGAATTCCATCCTCTAAAAACCGTCCGCAACATTCTTGACGCACTTCGTTCTGAGTAGCGATTATCAATTCCCAGGAGTTCCTAGGAATCGACAAAAGTACCGACCTAGTGTCAGGAACCTGCTAAACAGAAGGAAGTACCCGCACGGCCCTACGGTCAACCCAGATGTGAGGTTCTTTAATCAAACATTTAATTGTAATACAAATCTCTTAGCTGTGGAAAAAGAAGCATATGTGGGGAAGAACTCAGAAATCAATGGAAGGTGCAATTGTTCATAAAGTTCAAAATGACAATAAGGGGGTAACGTGAATTTTCAAAAAGGAAAAAGCAAAAAGATATTTATTAGTCTTTGGTATGAGAACGAAGAAAATATCTGCTTCTTCCGGGACGAGTCTGCTCTTCGAATAATTGTTCAGGTTGCGGAACAGAGTCCTGTCGAGCAGATGTTAGTTCAAGTCTTGAGTTTTCCAATGATGAAGGATCAACAAAGTTATCTGATTCCACTGAAGTGTCTCCTACAGGCTGAGCGTCACTGAACGGCACAAATTTCACCAGAGTTTCTGTTTCTGTTGCGGCGATACCAGTTCTCACCCACAAATCTGCTGGTAAAGGTATAGGTACCTTCTTTGTGTGGGTGGCATGCACCCAATTTTTGCGGCCTTCCAAACGAACTGCAGTTCTCGTGGCGAGAAGAACCTGGTAAGGGCTCACAAATCTCCGCTTCAAATTCCGCTTCCGGCCAAAATTTCTGGTGACGACCCAGTCACCCGGTTGGAGCCAATGTCCAGGACCCTCTGTCTGTGCCGGCAGTGCTTTAAAGACCTGTTGATGAATTAACCTCAGTTTAGCAGTCAGATCATGAAGATAATCAATTAACATTGGGTACTCAAGACTATTGAAGGACCTAGGTCTAGGGACCCCCCAAATGTTTGCAGGACGGCCGAACAATCTCATATGGGCTGAGCCCTACTCGAGAGTGTACAGTCGCCCTGGTCGACAAAAGAGCCAGAGGCAAGGCATCAGGCCATGACAGACCAGTCGTAGCTTGAATCTTAGCAAGTTTCAATTTTAGAGTACCATTGTACCCTTCGACCAAACCTGCTGACTGGGGATGATTGGCGCAGTGGAATTTTTGTCTAATTCCAAGGCCCTTACACACACTCTGCATCACACTCCCCACAAACTCACTTCCATTATCTGACCATACAATCCGTGGCATTCCATACCGAGGAAAGTATTCCTTCAGTAGGACTTTTGCGGTGGACAGGGCAGTATTATCTTTAAGAGGATAGGCTTCGATCCATCTGGAGAATGCGCAAACCACAACTAAAACGTACTTCAGGTTATTACATCGCTCCATATGGATGAAGTCCAGTTGGATAACCTCAAAGGGACATGTAGGAGGAGCAAAGTGGCCAGGTGGGGTAGGAGTGCCCTTGCCAGGATTGTACATCATACATACCATACAATTCTTAACCACTCTCTCAGCACACTTAGCGATACCATCATTCTTCCATACAGGGGATAGCAACTTACAGATACCTTTTGCGCTAATATGGGATAAACCATGCGCCATAGTCACAACAGCTAGCACATATGCATCCGGCAACATCCACTTCCGGCTTTCCGACAAATCAATCCAACATCCATGCGCATCTAACTTTCCTGTGCTTTCTTCCCACTTAGTCTTTTCAGTTTCGGTGGCCTCATTCTGAATCGCTTTCACGCTCTCAACAGTGTCCTCACACATACCAGTCTCTGCAGGCCACCTTACCGAACTCGTCACATACATTCGGGTTGCAAGATTTCTAGCTGTCTCTTTAGCAATCTCATCCGCAAACGCATTACCACGACCAACATCATCCGTCACTTTTTGGTGCGCGCTGCATTTAATAATCACCACCTGCTTAGGCAATGTAAGTGCGTCTAAAAGATCGTTCACAAGCTGTCCGTGTTGGATCTTCGCGCCATGCGATGTCATAAAGCCTCTCTCTCGCCACAATCGACCAAAGCTATGTGCAACGCCAAAAGCATATTGGCTATCAGTAAACACATTCACTCGCTTTCCCTTCGACAAAACACACACTCTTGTCAACGCAATCAACTCTGCCGCCTGCGCGGAATTCTGATTCAATCTCGCAGTTTCCACAACCGTACTCAACATCACCACAGCATATGCAGTCGTCCCATCACCATTCGGCAACTTAAAACACGAACCATCAACATACAAAGTACCATCGGGATCTGCCAATGGAGTGTTTTTTAGGTCAACACGACCCTTCGTTTCTTCCTCAGTTCGCAAATAACAATCATGTGGTGGTACCTCGTCTGATTCCATATTAGTCGGCAACAACGTCGCCGGGTTTAAGACATTACAGCGCTTTATTTGGATATGACTTGCCAAAAGCGTCAACTCGTAACCGGACAACCTTGCGCTCATCAAGTGTTGAGTCTTTGTACGATTTAAAAGAGTGTCAACTGCATGCGGAACCATCACCGTAAGCATATTATCCATGACCAGTCCTGCAGATTGTCGGATGGACACCGCAGCCGCCGCTGTCGCTCTTAGACAACTCGGCAAAGCTCTAGCTACTGGGTCCAAGGTCGAGGAAAAATATGCACATGGACGCTGCTTACCGCCAAATTGCTGCGTCAAAACACTCAACGCACAACCCTCTCTCTCGTGAACGTATAGTGTAAACGGCTTGCTGTAGTCAGGAGTACCCAACACAGGAGCCGAACACAACGCGTCACGCAATTCAGAAAAACTTTTCTGACACTCTTCCGTCCATGGCAAAGGAGTTGGAACATCCTTGCACGTGAGGGCTACCAATGGTTTCGCTAGCAATGAAAAATTTGGAATCCATTGCCTGCACTATGACGTGATACCTAGAAAAGCACGCACATCTCTCTGAGTTGTTGGCACAGTCATTCGAGCGATCGCTGCAATTCTCTCTGGGGTCAACCTTCTTCCCTCCTTTCACAATAAGTGACCTAGATAGGTTACTTCTTGACAACAATATTGCAGTTTAGAAGGTGACACCTTATGATGTAAGTCGCAGAGATGCTGTAACAACGACACCGTAGCAGTTTTGCAGATCTCTTTTGTGTCAGCCGCCACCAGCAAGTCATCAACGTACTGGATCAAAGCCGCGCCAGCCGGTAACAGAAACGCATCAAGTTGACTCTTCAGGGCTTGGCTGTATATCGATGGACTCTCACAGTAGCCCTGAGGAGCGCGTTTAAACCTAAAGCTGCGACCTCCTAATGAGAAACCGAATAGATCTCTGCTTTCCTCAGCAATCGGAATGCTAAAGAAAGCATTCTTCAGATCGATCACTGAGAACCAAGAAGCAGAGGCTGGAATCAGAGTCAGTAAAGCTGTAATATCAGGCACCACAGAAAATTGTGGAATCACAATTTTGTTCACCTCCCGTAAATCAATAACAAAACGGTAAACAGGAGGCTTGGATGGATCAGTACGTTTCAAGATAGGTAACACAGGACTATTACACACGTTTCCCCGAGTCTCCTCGATAACATCTTTATCGATCAAATCATAGATGATTGCTAACAACGCTCGTTCTCCATCAAGGGAGATACGATACTGGGGAATACGTGGCAAACGTACATTCGACTTCAGTTTAACAACATAAGGAGAGATGTCAAGCAGGCCCACGTCATTGGGACCTGTTGCCCACAAAGATGCAGGAAGAGAACTCAATTCCGGTGGGAGCTTATCAGATGATAAGTACATAGGAGAGATCACTCTCTGTCCCAAAGTAAGCTCCACTCCCGCAGGAGAACAGTACAAAGTCGCATATAACCGTTTCAGCAAATCCAGGCCCAAAAGATTTTCACCACAACCAGTAGTCAAAATCAAGGGAGCTTTCAGCTCTCAAGGCCCAATTGCGATGGACAAAGGGCTAGAGACCGGATTGCTAACGGGGGCGCCAGAGAATCCAACGGAAACATTCGTTAAGCCAGACAAAGGTGCGCCAGGGAGTTTCGAATGCATGATGGAACTTTTCGCTGCACCAGTGTCCAACAGAAAAGGCTCAACTACGCCCGATGTGGCAACTGCGACGTAAGGCCCTCTCTGATCAACCGGAACTGATACTACTCCCTCTCTTTGTCCGTGGCTGTCCTAGTAGTTACCGTCATCAATATCATGCTCAATGTAATAATCGTCCACATGATACTGTGCAGATCTACCTGACGATGAACCACGCTGATCGAAGCAATTATTGGAATCAGACGAATTATTAGAACGCTCATTTTGATTTTGGGTAACACCACGACCTCTACCACGTGATACCTGTTGAGGACCACTACGACCTCCTCTAGCTGAACCACCACTATTCCGATCGCGCAAAATCGGACAATCAAACTTCAAATGACCCTCACCTCGACAGTATGCACATTGATTGTATCCGAGCATAGATCTCTGCGTAGACGAGTCATTCCGTGACTGTGACCTAGCAGATTGTGATTGCGATCTATTCCGCTGTTGAGAATCATTTTGATTTGAGCGCAGAGGGTACGCTTGCTGTAACAGAACTTTTGTTTTGAGATCTTTCGTCTTTTTATCCGCACGATCATTTTCCTCCTTCTCCCTATTTTCATAATATTGAGCCGTGGCCAATATCTGAGCTGAGGTAGAAACAGCCCACAAACTCTCTGAATTCTTTAATTTATTGCTAAGGTCAGGCAACAAATTCGATACAAATTTATCTACGAACAACCTCTGACCTCCCTCGGTGCTCATATCTTGACCACTGTGATCGATGAATGCCTCCTCAAATCTCGTAAAGAAATCGGAGACACTCTCGTCCTTCTTTTGCATACACGCAGACAGTTTATCCCAATTGACTTTCATCGCTGGCATAAGTTTCTTCATTAGTGTAATAATTCTTTGAGGCAAAGACGCAAATAACTGCTCAGGCTTAGCCCCACCAACCTGCAATCCGTCAGCCGCTACAAGCGCAGCCCAATCACCACCTAACTCAGCAGCGTGATTTTCTTGACGGATTTTCGCCCAAACCGGTTGAGGTACTACATTGCCGAACAACATGTCGATGTCGGCAAGATTCATGATAGTGGCATCCACTAATTGGGACAACTCTTTATAGTATCCTGCAGGATTTTTGCGGGGGTCAGGCAAAGATTGTTTCACCTGCAAGACTTCCGATCGCTTCCATGGGAGGTGTATCCAAACTCTCTGGAAGTGCGGAAGAACCGGAGCGGCAGCACCAGGGTTACCTGGCATATACACTGGTGGAACTTCACGCATGGGATACCGACCAGGCGTTGCCATCCACTCCTCAGTTTCATCTTTAAACAATGCTCGAGGTATTACAGTAGGACGAAAAGATAGAAGATGTTCTACAGCACGTCGTACATTACTACCCACAATCATACCACTCGAAAACTGATGCTGAAGTTCAGTTAAGTCGGACGGTACATTGTTTACCTCATCATTTTCTATCACCTCACGTAAACATTTACACATTTCCTCAAACACAAATCTCTGTGTGGGCTCATTGAATTGAGAGAAGGTCTCAAAAATTATGCGCGGGGAGTTTTTAACAGGATACCTAATCCAATTACGCGCCATTTTTATTAGCGTATCGCTCTCCCTACCACCAGGAAGTTGACTTCGTCGTTGAGGAACATCAGAAACATCGGATCCAAGAATCGGTCCAAAAGGAGAGTAGAAATTAGCAACAATATTAGGAATGCGTCTTCGAACAGACGGAGAAGAGGAGAGAAGTAAAGGGGCAACAACATGAGGACCAAATACAGGAGCAGCAGAGGCAGTAGGAGTAGCCAAAAGAGCAGAATTAGCAGAAACAGTAGACTGAGAAGGTATAGGCAGCAGAGCAGTAGGAACAGTAACAGGTAAAGGAATAGGGACAAGCGGATTCGCAATGACCGGACCAGCGACAGGCTGTCCAGCAGCTGCCGGAACGACAGGTTGAGGAACAGGGGGAACCACAGGCGCTGTAGTATCCTGCGCATATGGAGGTGGTGACTTCAGTAGATAGGACAACAAAGGGTCCTCTACGGCTTCCTCTCCCTTCTTATCAGTACCCGTCGGTAAAACAGGATAACAATTATCCACTGCCATACGTTGTAATCTATTAAAAACTTCCTTTTCCTTCTCTTCTTTGTCTCGCTGAAACTGCTCTGCATTTCTCATTGTTGTAACGATACCTTCCCTCTTATTACGTTTAAGCTGTTTGATTTCTTTCTGCTTGGCTTCTTTACACCATAACCGAAAAGAATCAAACCTGGCCGGCCTTGCTTTCCTTTGGAACAATTTAGCTTCGAGATTATCCAAAATTGGGGTTTCGAAACTACCATGAGGTGGCCAACTAAGGACACCGTCATCTTTAGTGTAGCGGACCCAGCAATCATTATATGCAATAAGACCCACTCCATGTCGACTATATAACTCATAAACAGGAGTTCCAACTGGAGGTATCGGACATGAGTCCTCCAATCGGGAATCCGTACCACAACCTTTAAAGCAGCTAAACAAAATACTACGGCCAGGCATCGTGCACACTAACCGAGTTTCACAAACGTCAAGGGTTATTGGATTACGATGTCCTCGCAAAAATGCAAAACACTCGGTTTTTGGCGATTGCAATTGTCAAATAAAACCACTAAGAACCACAAATGCAATGGAACCATGCAAAACAACCAAGCACCAACAACAACTAAGGACTCTGGGAGCGACCCACAAATACTTAACCTAAAGAACAATGGCGTCACCAGGAAGGCCCGTCTATCGTCTCGCTGTACCAAGGACTACGCCAGGCGCCAAAACAGGTCGACAGTCAGGGCATCAGTCCGTCGCAGCCATCAGGAGGCGGGGATCTTCGCGGAAAGGTCTTCGGGCCACTTATTTCGACAACAGGATCGATGAAGCGGGGTGCACCTTCCCTCGGAGATTTCACACGAAGTTCCTCACGATCGTCGGGCTTTGGACCGGTACCGCTGATGTCGCCCCACGCTGGGCGCCAACTGAAGGACTGGGCTTTTCTAAGGCCCAGCGGTGCCAGGGGACAACACCTGAAACCTTCGTGGGTTACCTGTTGCGGCGTACAAATGACAGAGACACGGGACACTTCCTTCGGCGTCAAAGATCGAGGTTTATTTACTGCAGGGAACACAGAAGTCACAAGAAGTACAACATGTGTAGGTTCTAGGAGACTGCTTCAAATTGCAACTGTGGATCGCTCTTTTTATACAGATTTCTGTCATAGAACAACATAGCGAACAAAAGGTTACAACTTAGTTCCCACAGTAAAACTTAGAAGGGTCGGTTTCATGTATTCAGAGTCCCGGAACATAATTACTGTAGCATCGCCGGTTCCTAACTGTAAAAGTACATCTTCCCACCATTAGTACATTCCATTCCGGCTGTAAACGAGTTAAGGAAGAGTCAGAAACAGGTGCAGAGGAAGACAAAGATAGTCAACAGATTGAAAAGAGTGTAGGGGGGTGATATCGGAAACACAATTGCAGGATCAAAGGAGACATGCCTAATGAATGCACGGCTGAAACAATAGACCGGCACGGCAAGATGAGCCTCGAGCGGGGCCATCTGCCTTTGCAGTGTCATCCCCCTCATCATAAAGACACCCTCAAAGGAACACGCGTCTTCCGCAAGAGTTTGGGAATCCCAGGGTCACGAAGCGGACAGTATCCGTTCGTTGGCTACTTGAGGGCAAGAAACAAAATGGATGCCGTATCTAAAATGGAACGTTGTGGGTTCAGATGAAGAAACCCACGAAACGGACGAACGGTTTAGGTCAGCATAGCGAAAACGCGTACACCCACTAAACTCGTCATTTGCGGTTGATAGATACCAAACTCGTCCATATTCGAACGAGTCGAAAACACCACTTACAATTGTCACGGAACCTCAGTGCTGAGGACGGAACCCCGTCTGAGAGGCACGTAGCAGATTATTAGATTCTAGATAATCTACTAAGATGTTATTGACGTACCTCTCAAGCAGTTTGCTCATCCAGGGAAGCAAGGAAATTGGGCGATAGTTGGTCAAGTTATTCTGGTCCAATGTGGGCTTTTTCAGTAAAGCTTTAACAATCGCACACTTCCAAGGAGCTGGGACGGAGTTGGAAGTGATGGAAGCATAAGGACATCCAGGATGACCGGGCGAATGGCATCAATGACCTTAATGAGAGTCTGTGGGGGTGCTGGGTCATTAGGAGATCCTGAGGTGATTTTGGGAATCAGTCTATCTGATGTGATGGAATCAAGAAGTGGAAATTTGTCCAGCAAACAGGGGACGGGAAAGTCAGAATCTGTTGTGGTAGTAAGTTCTGTGTCATCATTACCCGTGCTGAATGATGAATAAATGACCTGAATCTTCTGGGAGAAAAAAGTAGCTAAATTGTTACAACGGGTTTGTGCGCCGTCTGATGACAGACGCTCATGGGAGGGGGAAATTAAAGATTTGACTATTTTAAAAATTTCTTTAGGGGCGTTCGCAGCCAGATTAATTTTGGATTTGTAGAACTGGGCTTGTGCAGATTTCATTTCATTTTTGCAGAACTTTATTCGGCTCTGTACTCTGCCTTCTTCAGTTGTGAACATTCTTGTCTCCAAGCTCTCTCAAGTTTGTGGCAGGATTGTTTCATCGTTCTAAGGGCGGGAGAATACCAGGGAGCGACTTTGGATCTTATTATAGAGTTCAGGGAATCCCTCGGGAGAACTTGATCCAGCGTACTAGAGATCGAACTGTCAAAATTGACAGTGGCAGTATTAGGATTGGTCGCCTTCTGGAGTGGGTGTTTGGTGAGAGCCAATTCCCATTCAGGGAGCGGGAGGAAAGTGGATTTTCAAATTAAAATGCGACACCAACGGTCTCAATGACAGTATTCCGTGGGTCTCATTATGAGTTGGGGTTGACCATCTTCTTGTATGTTTAAACTCCTCTGTCATCTCATTACTATCTAAAGAACCTATCTAGGATATCATCTATTAGGAGTATTACTGTATGTAGGAGACACATTAACACAATACACTACTCTAGCAAACATAGGCCTACAGTGGGTAATTCACCTACACGATCCGGAGATGCCTTCTAGAGTGGTTAGTGCGCACACTCTGTTTGCGGATATGACGCATTGGCGCTATTACACCTTATAGCATTTATTTCAATTTTCTGCACCTCTCAAAGCGCATTCTTACAAACAAAATCAACTACGTGCAGTCTAAGAATTGATGTGGTAGGGGTCGCTCAATAGTTGGCTGGGGAAGTAGTTTGCACTTTTGTCAACTAAGTGCGTTTTTGATAATATATAGCATGCGTTTCACTTGTTGCCTTTTATTATGAACTGAACTCTACAAAGCGCGACTGTATAGATATGTGCATGTTTATGACTAACTACGAGCATTTTCATGTAATGTGGAGTGGGTCTCCCCACATGGGGATAATATTAAAAAACAATCCTTTGAGTTCACAACTAATCGTGAGTAATCACGGCATTTCCATTATCTCTAGATGGACAGTTTTTTTCACTCGTACCTTCACATGAATGAAGACTTATGTGGTTCAATACTTCTAAAAGGGTTGGGAGGCTGGTTTATTCCGCTTGGCGACTGGTGCGGGCTCTGTTCGCTATACAGCACTTATCTCACCCAGCGCATGCGCGCACGCTGGTGCACTAATCTAAGAGCATGCGCGAACGTTGGAGACAATGTGTATGCTAGACGCGCATGCTCACTATCGACCTGGGTTGTGGTCATGCGTGTAATTGACAACACCGAATGCTGACTGACACTAGCAGTGTCGTCTTCATTTCAAGAGCCTCTAATCAGCAAAGCTCTTTAATTACCGCTACTTAACCAATCTAAGATGGCATACAAGGCAGGCTGACCTGCCGTTCGGTACCTCCCCTTCGGCTTGGACTTCATCCGGAGGTACCGACGGACAGGTAAGCGGCCTGTGAGCGCTCTTAACAGTCTTCTTTTTCTATTTACTTGTCCCTTTGATCAAGACTTATATATTTAGCGCTGTGATTCCTGAAAGAGGTTGCACTTTCAGCCCTTGGATGGCAGGTGCCCTTTCTTTCTATAACATATTTCTCTCAACTGCTTGTGAGGAATAGGAGACCAGTTGTTTACTTAAGGATTCCATATAGGCACAGGCTGACCTAATGACTTAGGGGTATTTGAGCGTCAAATAAACATGTTTATTATGTATTCAGTCAACTTACATAATCTAAATCCATAGCGGTCCTGTCTGTCTATAAGCCGTCCAGCAGACTGTCAGAAACTTAGTAAACAATTAATAGAGCGGGCCTCATTTACTGAGCAGATGCCGGGTGAGGTAAGGCTTACTCCCACATAAAGCTGGTTGAGTACCATTTCTATGAATTAATTAGGTTATTCGCACTACTCGAAGTCTCTGAGTCAATTAGAGAATGCACGGACAGGGGAGAGGAGGCCATGTTGGTACTCCTCGACCTGTCCGCTGCATTCGACACCATCTCACACGACACACTAATGACTCGCCTGCAAGAGACATGGATTGGCGGCCCTCCCCTCCTGTGGATAAAATCTTTTTTAAATAACAGAACCCAACAAGTGATGCTAGGATCGTTTCTCTCTGACAAAAAACCACTGACCTGGGGAGTCCCACAGGGCTCTGCCCTGAGCCCTCTCCTCTTCAATGTGTACCTTAAACCTCTAGCAAAAATTGTGGAATCATGTGGAGTCAAGGTGACTTTCTACGCCGACGACACACAACTGGTGTTCTCCTTTAAAGACCATGATGAAAAATCATTTGACAACTTCCGCAACTGCATGGTAAAGATCGCCTTATGGATGGCCGAGAACAACTTAAAACTCAACACTGATAAGACGGAAGTCTTATTCTTTAATCAAAAATCTCCTCTACCCCCCAATATCTGGTGGCCATCCGAACTAAACCCTCCCCCTGTGCCGGTCCCAGCGGCCCGAAACCTAGGATTCCAATTCGACACTGCTCTCTCCTGCAAAACCCAAATCAGTAAAGTAACCTCTGCCTGCTTTGGAAAGCTACGCATGTTAAAAAAAATCATTCCCTACCTACCACTTGACTCCCGGAAAACAGTAGTCCATGCCCTGATAACCTCCCACCTGGACTACGCAAATAGCCTGTATTTGGGGGCACCCGCCTATCTCATCAACCAGTTACAGAGAGTCCAGAATGCAGCAGCCAGATTAATCAACAACATTCCTTTTCGACACTCCATCTCCCCCCACCTTATCAAACTCCACTGGCTCCCAATAAAAATGCGTATACAATTCAAAGCCCTGACCCTGGCCTTCAGAGCCCTCAATGACCGTGGCCCTGCATACCTCCGACGCAGACTGAGACTCTCTCATTCACAGCGTAACCTCAGACCTAACAACCTACGTCTAATCAATACCCCCCGTTTCCGCCTCACACGCACGGGTGGAAGGGCCTTCGCCGTTGTCACCTCTAAACTCTGGAATCAGTTACCCACAGAGTTAAGATTCGCCTCCTCAGAACCCCTTTTCCGAAAAAAATTAAAGACCTGGTTCTTCTCCCAGATCTAAACTCTCGTTCCTCCCCCATTCCTTCCTCTGAGATAAGGTCTTCAGCGCCGGGACACCTCCGTCGGAGGTAGCTGTGCGCTCTATAAAACACTAAATAAAATAAAATAAATAAATTCAGCATATGTTCTGGTTGGCCACTTTCTGGGCTTGGTTGTCTATTTTTTGAGACAAGCATCAAACTGTTCATTTTGTTCAGGAGGATGTATGTTCATCTTCTAGTGTCACAAATTCTATTTTTTGCATTATTTCAAGAAAGAAGACTACATACGTACCTACCGATTACCGTGGTCCATACCAGGTCCTGATAGGGAGGTTCCCAACCACTGATGTATATATTCTCTTAAGAAGATTTCTGAATTCGGTTGTATATTGTATATATTATTGCAGTAGCATACCATTCTTTTTAGGTCCTTACGAAAGACTGTTAACTTTACGGCTGAAACATGTTGACCTTCCATCTATTGCCAAAAGATAGTGTGAAAAAATGACTATCAGGTTGTTTTTAATGTTGACATTTGGACGATTCTGAATAAACATGTTTTTCGCCTTACAGTCATTTTTAGTTGTCACATTCACTTTGCACTGCACACCACCAGCACTACTGCTTTGAGGGCACTTTGGCTGAGCCAACTATTAGATATAAGTCTAGTGTTGTACAGCCATCCCACTGGTAGGTTGGTGACACAGATTTCACTCCACCATCTCCCAGATGACGATGCTCCGCCAGAGTGGTGGGCTGATGGGACTTGTTCCAAAGTCTGGTGCTACCCAAATCATTTGTGACTGATGTCCTTATCCTCTTGAGCATATGTGCTAGGTTTGACAAATTGACAAATAATCCCCTATTCTGTTTTTCTGAACATTGATTTAAGCCTTTTCACCCAAACTCTTGAATTCTAATAGTACTGGGGATTATTTTTGTCATTTATTGGTCTTGTGGTAACTCTATATAAAAGAATCCTTATTTTTTATATAAAACCTTGTGTGGTGTACATTTGTAGTGTTGTCACTGGGTTACTCTATGTGTTCACAAATGCTTTACACACAGACTCTGAGATAAGCCTGTCTGCTCGTGCCAAGCTACCAAGGGGGTGAGCAGGGGTTATTTTAGGAGTGTACCCCCTTACCCTGACTAGAGGAGAGGGTCCCTATTTGTCACAAGTACCTGTGCCAACTAGCGATCCAGAATTCTAACATTGTTGGTCAGCGGAGGGATTCTGGACTTGCATTTGTGACTCATATACAGTGATTAGTGAACACTACTTAGTGAGTGCAGACCATAACGCAACCACGTACTTCTGATACATGTTTTTGCCTGGGATCTCAATTTTTTTGCCAAGGATATGCCTGGCTCAATCATCATGGAAAAGGCAGCATCTTTTGCATTGTGGACTGTGATTGGGAGGAAGAGAAAATAGAAAATGACACCAACAAGCAGATCAGGAGCTTCTGCAAAAAATGTAAAATTCCCCTCATGGGAATCTCCAAGAAGGAGCAGTACCACAAGGCGCTGAGGGCCTGGATAGAGGCAAGGAATGCCCCTGGAGACCTGGTGAAGTATGAGAATGTAGAGCAGCAGCATGGTGGACCACTGGGTCTTGGAAGAGTGGGTGCACCCTCCCCAGTGGGTAGCAGTGTTTCTGCCCGAGGTCTGTCTACAGAAGAGTTTGCAGACCGGAAAGAAAACAGGATGCATGAAATGGAGATGGCCAAGCTCAAATTGAATGGGCAACTTTGAGTTAGAAAGCAATAAAATGGCTCTGGAGGAAAAAAGATTGCAGTTGGAACATGACAAAGTTTTGAGGGAGTTAGATTTAAAAGCCACAAGCCTAGAGATTACTCCCTCTGGTGGCAGCACACCGTCAGCGCCTGTGGAAGGTAGAGTGTATACCCGCAAAGACGTGGTAATAGTTTTTTTTTTTTTAAATTATGTAATTGTGCAGTGGTTCAGAGCCTCTGAGGTAGCCATGTCTTACCACCGGGTCCCTGAGAGAGATTGGGAAAGGTTCCTTAGTGAGGGGCGGGACACACTGTTGGACTTGCCTTCTGAAGTCCATAATTCCTATAGCCAAATGATAGAGACACTCATGGCTAGGTATGGTTTGACCCCTGAACTCTATAGGCAGAGGTTCAGGAAGTGCAAGAAGATAGAAAACAGTACCTGGTTAGAATATGTCACTTTCTTTCGCAGAGCATTGGTTGGTTGGGTAAAGGGCAACAAAGTTAATGATTTTCAAGGTCTCTTGGATTTAATTGCATGGGAGCACTTGTCTAATAATTATTTTTCAGAGCTGTGCCAGCACCTGATTGATAGCAAGCTGAGTAGCCCTAGGAAGCTTGCTGACGAGGCGAACCGCTGGGTCAGTACCACAGTCCACAAGGGTCACGTGGGAGACTCAGCCAAAGTTGGGCAGGGTCCCCAGCAGAAGAGTGGGGGGGACAAGGGTAAACAAAAGGAGTTCCGCAGAGGGCCCCAAAGTAATTCCCATGGGAACCAAGGGAAAGGTTCCCAGCCTCCCCACTGAGAGAAAGCAAGGGGTCCGACAGGTAATCCTGTTCCACAGGGACCCCTGAGATGTTGCAAATGTGGGGAAATGGGTCACAGGGCGAGTGATCCAAGGTGCCGCCTATTTGGAAAAGCAGCACCCACTGGTGCTCCGCCCCGGTAGATGGCAAGTGTAGCCTTTGGGGAGGAGATTGATGTCCAAGCTGGGTGGGGTCCCGCAGAAATGTCCCTTGTCTCTTTAGGAGACTGTGAGGGGGTCCAAGAGAACCAACTGCCCAGGAACATCAAGAAATATGGGCAGTGGGTGACCATCAATGGCCACAAGGTGGAGGCTCTTAGAGACAGGAGCCAGTGTGACAGCTGGCAGGTGTCACCTGGTGTCTCAAGAGCAGGTGGTCCCTCATGCATTTTGCATAGTTGTTAACACCGATAACACAGAGAGCCATTGTCCCATGGCTCAGGTTCCCTTTGAGTGGGGGGGGGTGTCTCTGGTACTCTTCAGGTAGCTGTGAGGCCCGCCATGCCTGTTGACTGTTTGTTGGGGAACAATTTGGAGAGCTCACCTTGGGAGAAGGTGGAAAAGAGTACTCGCCTGAGGATGGTGGGTCTGCCTGAGTGGGCGTGCAAGACCACCCAGTCAATGGCAGCCAGGGGGGGGTGCTCAAGAGGACCTGGAGCCTGAGAGGGAGGCCCAGGAACCTGCCTTCGAGAGAAGAGGCAGGGGGTGTGGAAACCGGCCCCCGAAGTTCCAATGTCCCAGGAGGAGGTAGACCCTCAGGGGGAGCCTACCGGGGAACAGGTAGCGGAACTGGGGGACCTGCCTGAGCTGACCCATTGGCAGCAAGAAGGCGGCCCCTCCAGGGAGAATTCTGCCGGGAGCAGAGAGAATGCCCTTCTCTTGAGGGCTTGTGCCAACAGGCTGCAAGCCAGGTAGCAGGTGATCAGTCTGGGTCACATTGGATCTACTGGGAGAACAGTCTCCTGTATAGTGAGCCTAAGGTTGCTGAGCCTGGGTCAGCCCGTGTGCTGGTGGTACCCCAAAGCTTCAGAGCCTTCCTACTGGGGCTGCCTCATGATGTGCCATTGGCAGGACATTTGGGGCAGGACAAGACGTTTGAGAGGCTTGTCACCCACTTTCATTGGTCCCAAATGCCCAAGAGTTCAGACACTCATTGCAGGACCGGTCAGACTTGCCAGGGTAGTGGAAAGAGTGGGAGGAAGCAGAATGCTCCTCTCCAGCCATTCCCTGTGGTCAGGACCCCCTTTGAGCGGGTGGGGATTGACATTGTGGGGCCACTGGACCCTAAGACAGCCATGGGCAAAAGGTTCATCCTGGTCTTGGTGGACCATGCCACCCGCTGCCTGGAAGCAATACCTATGAGGACCCCGTGGTGGGAAGAGCACTGATGGGAATTTTCTCACGAGTAGGATTCCCTCGAGAGGTAGTGTCTGACCAGGGGACAAACTTCAATTCCAAGTATATGAAGTCCCTGTGGCAGGAGTGTGGGGTAACTTACAAGTTCACCACTCCTTACCACCCCAAAGGAAATGGGTTGTTTGAAAGGTTCAATCTAACCCTAAAGGCCATGATTATGGGTGAGGAACCCATGGGGCGTAAGTGGGACATCCTCTTACCATGTCTGTTTGCATAACGTGAGGTGCAACCGAAATCTCTAGGGTTCAGTCCCTTTGAGCTTTTCTATGGGCACCAGGTCGGAGGACCTCTGAGTCTGGTTAAAAAAAGCTGGGAGCAATCTCCCAGGAAACTTCCCAGGATGTAGATGGCTACATGCTGGCCATCAGGAACCAGACTAAGTGTTTCAGGCAACTCACTGAAGCGAATCTGGAAGCCAGCCAGGAGGAGATGAAGCGGTGGTACGACCAAAATGCCACTCTGGTAGAGCTTTAACCTGGTCAGAAAGTGTGGGTCATGGCCCCAGTGGCGCCCTGTGCGCTCCAAGATAAGTGTACCGGACCATTTGAGGTTGTGGAGCGCAAGAGTCCAGTTTCCTACTTGCTGTCTCCCAGGAACCCCTTGAGGGTCCTGCATGTCAACCGCCTTAAGCCCCACTTAGAGAGGTGTGAAGTGGGCATGCTCTTGGTGACAGATGCTAGAATGGAAGAGGAGACTGAGCCTCTTCCTGACCTCCTGTCGGCCACAGAGCAAGATGGGTCAGTGGATGGTGTTAACCTCTCTTCCACCCTGACCCATGAGCAACAGGATGACTGCCGCCAGTTGCTGGGACAGTTTTCTGATCTGTTCTCCCTGGTTCATAGTATCACTGATTGGTGTGTCCATGATGTAACTGACAGGGTAAGGGCTTGCATCAAAGAGGTCTCAAGGATGCTTGCGCTAGGGGTGATTGAGTCCTCTAGCAGTCCTTGGGCCAGCCCAGTGGTCTTCATCCCAAAGGCTGCAGCGCCGGGTGCCACACCCAAACTCCGGTTCTCTGTGGACTACCGAGGGCTTAATTCGGTCACAAAGACCGACGCGCACCCCATCTCTAGAGCCGATGAGCTCATTGATTGGTTAGGGGCTGCACGTTACCTCAGCACATTTGACTTGATGTCTGGGTACTGGCATATCGCTTTGACTGATGGGGCAAAGGAGAGGTCAGCATTTTCCACACCAGATGGGCATCTGTGTTATGCCCTTAGGGATGAAAAATGCCCCTGCCACCTTTCAGAGGTTGATCAACCAGGTGTTGGTTGGACTGGATGAGTTCAGTACCGCCTACCTGGATGACATCCCAGTGTTCAGTGTCAGTTCGGAGGAACATCTGTGCCACCTCTGGAAAGTGTTGGCGCTGCTGAAGGCAGGCCTCATGATCAAGGCGAGTAAGTGCCAGATCGGGCAGGGTTCTGTGGTGTACTTGGGACACCAAGTTGGGAGCGGCAAGGTGGCGCCACCTACAACCCAAGATTGAAACCATCCTGGCTTGGGAACCCCCCAAAACCCAGACAGAGGTGAGGGCCTTTTTAGGACTCACCGGGTACCACAGGAGGTTTATCAAGGGGGATGGCAACATTGTTGCACCCTTGACAGAGATGACTTCCAGGAAACAGCCCAAGAAAGTGATTTGGACTGACACCTGTCCGAAAGCTATTGAGGCCCTGAAAGCTGCCATGTGCACAGCACCCGTGATCCTGGCACCCAACTTCTCCTTAGAGTTCATCGTTCAAACAGACGCTTCAGAGCATGGTGTGTGGGCTGTTTGGTCACAGATGAATGAAGAGGGCCTGGATCAACCTGTAGCCTTCTTCAGTAGGAGGTTACTTCCACAGGAACTTCGGTGGAGTGCTATTGAGCATGAGGCATTTGCTGTGGTCTGGGCACTGAAGAAGCGGAGACAATACCTGTTTGGGACTCACTTCCGGGTTCAGACAGACCACAGGCCCCTCAGATGGTTGATGCAGATGAGGGGTGAGAATCCAAAGCTGTTGAGGTGGTCCATTTCCCTACAGGGTTTGTACTTTACGGTGGAACACCGCCCTGGTACAGAACACACCAACTCTGATGGTCTGTCCAGATTTTTCCGCCTTAGTGATGAGCACTCCCAGGAGGTAGGGTAGTTCTCCCCCTATTTCAGCTTGAGGGGACACGTGTTAGACCTGGCACTATTGGCGTGGGTCTCCCTTCCATTTTTTTCTGTCGCCTCATGTGTTTTTGCTGGTGTAAGATGCTTTGGGCACTGTGCCACTGTTGTCCAGTGCCATAGTGAGAGTGCTCCCTGTTGTACATGCATGTATTAATTAGGGATTCCATGATTGACTATTTGGTTTACCTGTCAGACCCTAGTACAGTGTACTGAGTGTGCCCAGGACGTGTAAATTTAAATGCTGCTAGTGGGCTTGCAGCACTGGTTGTGCAACACACAGAAGCAGCCTTGTAAAACGTGTCTAAGGTCCACCATTGTAGAGCCTGCCTGCAGTCTGGTACCGTCATGCTGACTCGGCAAGTACACCCACTTACCAGACCCTAAACCTTCGCTTTTCTTCATATTAGTCACTCCTATGGCAGGCCCAAGGGTAGGGTGCGTTGTAAGTATAAGGTAGGACAATCCCCGATGTGGGTTGCATGTCCTAGTGAATTACAGCTTTTTCGTTTTTTACTATTGCAAGGCTACCCGTTCTTTATAGGCCAGAATGGGCTGTTAGAACTATTACATTTTATAATCCTAACTGACTTGGAGAACTTGGTATAAATTAGAGTTTAGTATACCTGTACTCAGAATGATAAAATACATCTTTTAGTAAAGTGGGTTTTAACATTAGAAAGTAGGTATTTGCTTGCCTAACCTTTCAAGCCTGCCTCTGCGAGGTTGTGTATTCCTTTGTCTGGTTTTGTGAGTGACCCGGCTGGGGGATTCCAAGAGACAGGATGAATAGGGAGATCTGCATCTAGATGGGAGGGAGGAGTTGCACCTGAACCTTGAATAGGGCAGTGCCTGCCTTCCACAATGCTGGCTCCACCTCCTGGGGTGCGGCTGATGTATCTGCCCTGCACACTGAAAGAAGAGAAGGAAGACTGTCAAATAAGTGCTCCAGGACTGTACTTGCCTTCCACAATACTGGCTCCACCTCATGTGGCGTTTCTGATGTTCCTGCCCTGCCCTGCCTTGCACTGTGAAAGGAAAGGAGAAGTCTGGTAAACATAGTGCTTCAGAACTGGTTTGGACTGGGCACAGGCCCCTCTCCCCTCAGAGAACAAAGGATTTTGGGGTATAAGTATTGGGACCCTGATCCCAAGAAATTAGATCACTTTTGGACTACAAGAATAAACCTTTGCTGAGAAGAGGAACCTGAAGAAACTGAGGAGAGACTATTCCCAAGCTGAAGTGTTGCTGGGGGGGGGGGGGAGGGGGGGGGGGGATTGGCCTGCAGTGGTTGCCTGACTGCCAAAGAGAGGAGAAAGAACTTTGTGTACTTTACTTTCAACTTGTGAAAAGATCTCCAAGGGCTTTGAAGAGAGCTTGCCCCTCTGACAGAAGTCTCAGGACCAGTACACTTCACCAGCCGTTGTGGATTGCTGCTGGAAACGCTGTTTCAGTGCCTACAGAGGCAGGGATCTGTGACCAACTTTCACGACTGGCCTGTTGTCCTGTAGGCACCGCATCGAAAAATGCAAGCTCTGAGCTCACCGACTCCGTCCTGATGCAGTCACCTAGCCGTTGCCTGCACCGCGACTGGTGGACACCGCGACGTGCAACGCCTCGCTACACCGACTCGTACTGGTCTGACCGAAGCAGTCACTGCTGTTGACAGAGTCCTGTGAACGCACCAGAGTTGGGCACCGCCTCACACGCTTCGCGACGCAGCGCCCGACTCGTACCGCTGTCCGGACTGATCAACGCCAACTCCCGAACTCCGGCTCTGTAGCCACACTGCAACGAAGCACCGTCTCACCCTGCAACGCACGCCTTGGATCCACCGACTGTCAACGGGCCGCTGCTGCACCACATCGAGGGACGTGTCCTGCAACGCTCTCTTTTATGCACCGCGACGAACACCAGAACCGGCTTGCACGCCCATGCCGGCCGCATCAAGTAAAAGGTACTGTGACCGAGTCTGTCAACATTTGAGTGGGCCCGGACCAACGCAGTCCGCTGGATTTATTAGACTTTGTGCTATTTCAACAACGCCGTAACCGGACAGGGCTACCGACTCGCGCAGAACCTTGATTTAAGCCTTTTAACCAAAACTCTTGAATTCTAATAGTACTGTGGATTATTTTTGTTGTTTATTGGTCTTGTGGTAACTATATAAAAGAATACGTATTTTTGATATAAAACCTTGTGGGGTGTCCATTTGTAGTGTTGTCAATAGGTTACTGTATGTGTTCACAAATGCTTTACACATGACCTCTGAGATAAACCTGTCTGCTCGTGCCAAGCAACCAAGGGGGTGAGCAGAGGTTATTTTAGGAGTGTACCCCCTTACCCTGACTAGGGAGTGGGACCCTATTTGTCACAAGTACCTACCTGTGCCAAGTAGAGATCCCCAATTCTAACACCATCTTTACCCCTTGTGTGCTCACGTCCCGGTGGGCGTGTGCTCAGGACGGCCCCCGGCCATCCGAACGCCGTTTCCCCAGCACATTCCACACCTGTCCTCCCCACACGCCTATCGTGATGTAGGACGGACAGGGGCTGTCCTGAGTACACAAGGGGTTACACTCCCTGATTAAATCCCTGCAGCGGAATTCACACCGCATGGAAGGGATTAAACAATTTGTCTTCTATCTGTTTTGGACTTGGATTATACTGAGCAGTGCTTTCATAATGGAATTATTGATTTGTGACTAATTAGAATGATTTGAGCTGGTATCCCAGCTAATCTGTTAATAAACCTTAATTGTTTGCAAATGTACTACTCTCCGTCATGCTTGTGGAGCCAAATGGGGTTCACGGTTATGGATGCATTACTGATTTATTTATGTTTAGCCTCAGCTGGAGACAAAGGTCCATCCACTTGAGTGCAGCTTGAACATAAGTTTGTACCAAAGATCTGGACGGTGCAAACCCCATCATGCACTGCTTCAACACCAAGACTGTTAATGACCACCATGGCATTGCATGTCAGAGTGTGTTCAACTCTGAATACTCACATGTACCCAAAGCTGAACCACATCCCAAAAACATCAGGAGTTATCCAAGAAGCAGCACAGCAAATAGAAGCTCAATGAACCACTGATCAGAAGCCCATGAGGATACTAACCATCAAGAAAGAGAGGCCTTCAAAGCACCATAAATATATAAGACGAGTCAGGCAACATGCTATAGAGGTAGCCGTGT
Organism: Lissotriton vulgaris; assembly: GCF_964263255.1. Taxonomy (NCBI): domain Eukaryota; kingdom Metazoa; phylum Chordata; class Amphibia; order Caudata; family Salamandridae; genus Lissotriton; species Lissotriton vulgaris. The sequence continues at coordinate 260,820,302 of NC_141695.1, forward strand.
GAAACAACCCATTAAAATTGGTTATGAAAACAGCATTATCCCTAGTTATACATAAAGAGAAGATATAAAACAAGTGAAGAATGAAACAGTGTAATACTGACCGATCAGAGTTGAAAATGGAGTAAACATCAAGGCAAAAACAAACATTGCCACTAGAACACTGGTAGGAAGTGTTAGCAAGGGAAATAGAAAGACGAGTGATATGGGAATTGGAAACCACTCTTAGTCTGAAAACAATATTGAAATTGACTCTACAGGAAGGAGAAACACCGAAGAACAGCTTGTGTGAAACACCTAACACACCATCCTATCTGGTAAAAGTTACAGTTAGAAATACATCACAACTGGAAATCACATGAAAGCAATCTCTTTAAGAGCACAAAAAGGAGGAGCCATTGATACAGCCAGTGAAGCACCAGAACAAGGCAAAAACAGCAAATGTCAGGGATAGAATGTTTGAATACTATGGCAGCCTTGGGGTTCCCCACCAAGAAATCAGCTAGATATTCAACCCGAGTAAAAAACAAAAGTCTCATCAGATCATAAGATAGGACTGCAAGGGACAGAGATATACACCATAAGCAAAAGAAAAAAAAACAAAAGACGGGGACATAACCTGAGGGTTACAGGACTTATATAATGGGGAAGTTCACTGCTACTACCATTAAAGGCCTTCTATGGACTCCATGCTGGAAGATAAGAAGCACCTGCAAAGATGGCATTCAGAAAATAATCAAACATCCCAGGGAGATTACAGGAACTGACCATGACCCCTTGGAACAGCAAGGAGGAAATCCAGTTGATACTTCTTGTAGTGTGGAGACAGCACAGGAGCAGAAAGAAAGGAGGAAAGCAACTATAACTCCAAAGGAAAACAACAAGTAAGGAAAACCTCCTTCCAGAAGTGGTGGCAACACTTGAAGGATCAGTTTTGCAAGAAGATTGCCCAGCTTGGAAGTAAAGAGATTGATGAGGGAAGCTACTGAACCATATGTGGCAAGAATGTAACATATCAAAGTCCAGCAAGCAGGCAATGGGAAAAGAAAAAACTATGCTTGTCAGGATTTTCACTTATCTCAGAGAAGCGAGCAGTTGTCCATCAGCTAGTGAAATTATTAACCAGCCCCAGGATACAGATTCCTTGTGATGTGACATCTAGGGTTGCAGCCACATCCCAAATAAGGCAGATGTAAATCAAATTCAACCAAAAGATCTGATTTCAATAGAGTCATCTTGCTTAGTAGGAGAAACAATAATATAGAACCCTTCCGGAATACACAACCATCTGCAGCATTTCCCCACTCTTCTAAGAACACATAATTGATGTCGGGACCTATCTGTAATAGTTATAGTGTTACAGGAAGGTTGCATGGCTTCTTCGTGTGGCAAAATACCCTTTTTGCAGGATCATAGCCACTTTTTGCTAGATTTAAGGATAGTTTACTAACTCTGAACATAGGGCCATGCCGTCCAACATCTAGTGTATGTGCTCTGATCTCTAAAAACACGTAGGACGGGCTAACGCCTTACTGACATATCTAACTCACCTGTAAGTCCTTAGGAATGGAACACTTATTTTTCCACCACTATAACCTGCAATTGTTGCTTAGCATGGCAGTATTAAACTGCCAATTTGACCTGTCAAATAACTTTTTTGACAGGCCTAATCCATCCTTTTCAATACTTGTCAGACACCCAGAAGATAAGCTCTAAATGCGTATGCATGGTATTTAAAAAGTAGGACATGTGTACAGGTTTTACAATGTCTTAGCACTGTAAATCAAAGTGGCAAGCCTTGCTTTCACACCAACTGTACAAGCTTCAAAGGGCAGCCCCTTTAGTAGGCGGATGTAACTCACACCTGGGCCTGCCCCTGCCGATGTCCCAGTAACCAGTGTGGCACCTAACCCAGTCGGGAGAACACCTGTACCAGGAATGGCTCTGCAAGGGGCAATCCTCTTTTCCCTAGACAAACCTCAGGGGTTGCGTCCGGAGCTTTGACCAAGGATAGAAAGATTCTGTCATGTTGGATTTTGGTAGAGGAAGACACTGTGGGATTGTTTGGGGACAAACTCCCAGGACGCGATGTCAGAGTGGGTAGTCTTGCCTGCGGTAACTTATTCCTTATTAGTTAGAAATCTCCCTCACCCACAAGCTGGTGCCAGGTATAAAAGTGGCAGCTCTGGATCTCTTCTTTACAACACTGATGGACCTGTGGAAAACAGAAGTAGTACTGCCGCTGCTGAGCCAACAGACGAACTAAGAAGGACTGAGCCTGCCGTTTTACCGGTGGAGCGATACCCCAAGGCCTGGATCTGCTCTCACTTGAACCCAGGATAGAAGAGTGGATTCCAAGGGCTAATTGACTAGTCTTCTGTTAAGCTCAGAACACAGAAGCTGCAAGAAGCCTGCAAAAAAGAAGAGCCTAGCTGTCCAGTTCTAATGGATTTGCCCTACACCCTGCTGGTGGCTTTATGAGTGAGTCCTAACTCACCAAGTGGTGCCAAAAATGTCCTTGACTAGCTATAGAGTGCACTTGCCCACCCCTTGTGATGGCAACAGTGGACACTTTGAAACTTATTCTGAACGTTTTCATGAAAGAACCAGAGACTACCAAAGCACCGCTGACAAACCAAAACCTCCGTCGTCGCATTACCGCTCAGATACTACTTTCTGGTTTGCTCTGCTGAAAGCAGCTCTACTTACAGAAAAGTTTTAAAGTCCTAACATGGAGCATTTTACCGTGACCAATGCTGAGCAGCACCCTGCCATCATCAAGCCCTGTGTCAGATCATGCCGGCATCCTGCCCCACTGACTAGAAAATTCCTCCTTAAAGACTAATGGCCAGATTTATATTTAGGCAGTTGGCTCGTTTCTCCCCTGGGGTGACTGAGTAAATTACTCTGTTACCTTGATGGAGGTGCCACCAGTCCAAGTTAGAAAATACCTCCATGCTGGCGGTCATTTCTAAAGCGCTGGCAGAAACAGCTGTCCCGGTGGTAAAAAAAAACAAGTAACAATTAGAAGCCCTGCCCACTCCGCCCATTTGGCTTTTGCCATTGTGTGTCCTAAATGATGGCTTCTGATTTGTCAATCCGCTTGTTAGTCCCTCCTCAGTACTGCCTCCTCTTCATTTGTCACCTCCCATGCCGACTGTTCCCTTTACTTCGTTCGTTACATGACATTTTAGACTGAGCACTATTTTCTTTAAGGAGCTTCTCCTCCTCAGGCACAACATGCTTTGGTGCCTTCCTTAACCTCCCTCCCCCAACCCCCCCCCCCACCCTGTTATCCGTGCATTGTTCCCTCTGCCTGCCCTCCCTCCTCTTGTCCAGGTCTTCAAAATCCCCTCTCCTGCCCTCCCTCCCTCACGTTGTCCAAGGGTAACTACGTCCACCAAATGTGTATTTTATTGTCCGGAACACCACCAAGATATTCATGGAATCTTGTACCAAATAGTGACGGTAGTATAGGTCAATAGGTGGGTAAACATACAAGCCAAGGGACTTACCTTGGTCACTGGGCCAGAAAGGGTTAAGTGTGCTTCCCTTTCATTATTCTGCGTTTGTCTGCAATCTCGGGAGGGTCGAGGGCACAATTAACAGAGGTCTGTGAAGGCATTTGCGGACGACAGCAGCTCTGGTATGTTTCTCCTGGATGGAGGTAGTTACTTTTGTTTTCTTTAGGCATAATTGGGGGCCACTTGGGCCATATGCTGTAGTGTGGCTTAATTTGTACAAATAGACTGGAACATTAGGAAGCCTCTGCTCTGCCTTGTAGACCACATGGCCCCAGCCACACTCCCTTTATTTAACCAATCATTGCTTTGAGGTGTTAGTTTGACTGGATCAAGTAAGCTGACCCAAGACTACAAATCCCAGAATACATTTGACAACAAGTCCAGTAACCGTACAGTGGTGGTTGCCTCAGCACCATACCCGTCTTTGCATTCAAACGCCATAACTTCCTCCCACGTCTTTCCGAATCCTGTTCCTGATTTTGTCCCTTGTCACGCTTACATATTTTTGTGTACGTAGTTCAACGTATTTACAAAACTTTCTTGCGGGAAACTTTTTTTAATCTCACTTTGGAGCCTGTTGTACCCTTCCACGTTTTATTTGTGGTCCTCGTATTCTAGTCAGAGCTGAGCCGTTCTTATCTCTTCTTCATTCTGTCGCTTCATATCGGACATCTTTAGAAATCTCAAGCCTGTCTCCAAGCATTTCCCTGTGTTGAGTGCCCGATTTGCCATCCTCGCAACGCCCATTTTTTAATAGTCAGCATCGTGTGATACCATGTTCCAATAAATAAATTGGATGCTGCCCCTTTCTTGCCGTAGTTTAATGTTACCGTGTAAATTGTTGCACTACACCCCTATGAGAATGCAAGTGGACTGTATGCGTGCTCCCAGAGTAATTCCTGCAAGGCTGGCAGTAAACGAGACACAGTTACTGCCAGCCTTGCTTCTCGTAAGCACACTTGCAGGATTTCAAAACACAAATAAAAGGCATTGCCATTTACAATGCCAATAGCTCAAATTCTCACAAATGCGAGACCTATTGCATTGCAAATGGTTGTTTACTTTTTTCAGCAATGCTGCATATACAGCATGGCTAAAAACCATTGCCAACGTGAATATGTCTCATAAATGAGACCTAAAAACTTTGTCAAAGCTTGCTCAGTTAAGGTGCCCGTATTATCAAAATAGCACTAAATATACCCTTATTACGTGGTTTTTGAGCTTTGTTTCTATAGTCACTCAGCTTGTTTTAAGAGGTCAGTCCTGCTCATAAAACAAGCTTCACTAACTAAAGAAAGCAAACCCAGAATGACAAATTGTTTTTGCTTGGCTAACATCAGCAACACAGAAAACAGCACTTTAAATTTTTTTTATATATATTTTAAAAGTTTTATGTAGCGCTGGCTAGACCCGGAGTTATCGGGGCGCTTTACATAAATTGCAAGTTACATCGTTACAAAAGGTTACACAGTTATTAGAACCTGGCAACATAGTGACAAGTAAGGTCGAGACAAACAAATGGACATATACGTAAGGGAAAAAGCAGGGGAGATATTCAGGAGAGGAGGGGGTAAGAGCAGGGGAAGTAGAGAGAAGGGAGAAGGGGGAAGAGGAGGGGAGGGTGATAAAACACACAGGGGTGGGGAGGGTGACGGGACACGAACCGGTAGACGAGTCAGAGCTGCGTCCAAAGTCCAGTAAACTGTGATCCCAGGGGAAGTGGTATCATTTCCCCATCTCTGTTGCAAGAGGCTCCCTAAACGCAGTGGACTCTCTCAGAGGGGTCTCTGAGACTCCAAGGCCTACATAATGGATCCTTCCCCAAAAAGGAGAGAGGGAGTGCTTTGGCCAGGGGTGCCATACCATTCCACAGCTGTGAGTGGCTCCCTTGGCGCAGTGGACTCTCTCAGTGGGTTTGTTGAGACTCCAGAGTACAAATATTGGATCTTTCCCCAACAAGGGGAGGAGTGCTTAGTTAAAGGGTCCAAAAGGACAGGGGGCTAGGCGGTGTAGCGGGCAAGGGGAAGGGGAAAGATTCAGGTGAGAGGGGATAGGAGCAAAGGAAGTAGACAATGAGAGAAAGAGTGCTAAATGGGAACAGATATATAGAGAGGAGACAGGGAAAAAGAATAGTTACAGAAATATGATGTGGGGAGGGCGAGACAGGGAGACGGGGAGAAAAACTGTGCCCAAAGTCCGGCTGGGTAGGTGACGGTCAGGGGATGAACCAAGGCCGATCTCCTCAATAGCTGAACAGAGCAGCTCCACCGGGCGTCGGACATAGTGCTCGGACTCCGCTGTCAGTGTGGAGATCAGGAGTACTCGGAGATTATCAGATTTGGGGGAGAGAGAAACCATGGTCCGAATGAATTCCAGACACCATCTTGAGGTCAGACACAGTCCTGGTAGGATTATGTAAGGAAGAGTTTAGTTAAGACTCTTGGAAGGCAAGGTCCTGGCATCAAGGACTCGCACAGGCCAACAATGCACATCCTGCCAGCAATGCACACAATTACCAGGAGAGACCTTCACTGTTTTAGATCTGCCAAGCAGTTTCCAAGGAGAATCTGGCCATTTAGCGCTGATATGGAGAGGCCACTCCTGAGAGAACCTCCTTCCGGTTTTCTCTGCTGCAACTCTTGGCTCACCAGGGAAGGAGGGGGGGGGGGGGGGGGGGGGGGGGGGGGAAGAGGATGAAGATCTGTGGGCTGCAAGAGAAGGTGTGGCGTGCATCAGCCGCAGCAGGCTATACTTTGAGAACCACTGCTATAGCGATATCATTAAGTCTGCACTCTTTTTTTTGTAAAATTACTATCTGTAAGGAGCACGCCAACTTTGTAGGTCTAGTTCACATTATATAAAACTTTTAACTAATATTTATTAGGAATAGTTTTTTTGGGGGTTCTGATGGTGCATTATGCAACTGATAAGGTAATGTGGCAAGGTGACAAGTAGAGAACTAGCTGTGGGAATCCAATAATCCAGTAAATGAAGGGTATAAAAACAGGAGAACTCAGCCCGCAGGTAACATTACCCTAAGACAATGGCCCGACAAATCAAGTCCAGCAAGTTCGAAGGGATTGACCCTATTCAGAACGACCCCCCAAAATTATATCCAGAGGAGAGGTAATGTGGCAAACAAGGGAGGAGTTGATGTATCTATAAACTTACCACGTGAATGCTGTCCCTATGTGGCAGTCCTGGTTAACGCCCCCCCCCCCCCCCTCCCTTGCAGCCAGGACAGAAGGAAACCCAGGACACCCTAAAGAACAGAGTGGTACACTGGCTTGATAAGAATTGTGGATACCCGGTGGCAGGAGCTGACCAGATACTTTTAACGTGAAGAGTGAGCTGGATTGGCCCCCTATTAAAGACTCTTAAAGCAGGTTGTATAATTATTAATTTTAGAAATTAAAGCTGGACAAGAAATACCCTAGATAGAGCAATTCCGCCCATGCAGTTCCACCCGAATAGGTCACTACAACCGCTTGGTTTTTTCTAAAGGTACCCAAGGTTGACAATACAGGGAAGACGGGTCAGGCCATTTACGTATGACCCAGGATTTGAAAATCTGAACCAGATTTGAAAAGTTAAAGTTGTACAGCGAAATGATAACCTTCAGAGTCTGGTTAGGGTTCAAACTTAAATAAATTATTTTTTTTCAAGCCTTTCTCTACAACAGACCTTGATTGCAACCCAATAAAAAAAATAGTTAACAGAATGGTCCGCTTAATTTTATTAAACTCTTCTTTATCGTTCCAAACAACAAAAATTACATGAACATTTTATTCGCACTTCAATCTAGAGAGGTGGGAGGGTACAAGCCTCAGCTTGGCAAGGTTCTTGGGTAAGAGAAAGAAAGAGGGAGCTGTTGAAACAGAGCAGTCTTTATTTGTAGAACTCATGCTCCTGTTCATCCTTCTTAATGACTGTTTTGTAGGCCTTCTCAAAATCCTTGGAAAGGACGATGTACCGGTTCTCCCGGACTGCCAGCATACCACCCTAGGAATACAGAAAGACAGCTCAGTTTCATGGCTCCAATCACACTGCTGCAACACTTTGTTGACGATCATGCTAGACATATGTTGAAGGCCATCTCCTAATCCAAGAGAGTCACTTTCACAGAGGCAAAGAGTAATACACGCGCTAATCATGTTAAGTGGCTAAGAGGAACGAATGAGCTGTATGGACACGTGCTTGAACCAAACAGAAAGAAAAGTTAGCTGCAACTGCAGTTCTGCAGAATGATCATTTTCATAACATCACATTTCCATTATTCACCACAATCATTCGGGAAAGCAGAACTAGAAAAACGTATAACATTTCACTAACTAATCTATCTCACTATATGGCCCAGGATGGAGCCAATACGGTGGAAAGGCCTTTGCGTGGAAAGGCCTCTGCGCTCCACTTAGTCTTCAAGGCTTCTATAGTTCAGAACTTAAAAGCAATTAAATGAACAATTATGAAGCACCCCGTGGAAATAGTAGGAGGTAGGGATGCATGTAAATTAGACCATACCAACCCTGCAGGCTGCTGGTTGGCGAAAAAGTGGGGGAATCAGAATGTGTGGTTTTAAATGGAATTCCAAGGGCACTTTAGGGATAAACTGGGTTCACCTTCAGAACAACAGGGTCCCTGTAAAATTTCATAGCTGTTCCTTGATACCAAAAGCTTGAATTTCACAACTTTTCTTGACAACGCTGCTTACTGGACCTTACTACAGTTTTAGAGCAAGTTTATGTAACAATCACTGTGGCAGAAAAATTATTCTGCATACTTGATAGACCACATTCAGTGGGCTGCAGGGCAAGCAGGGGCTCCCGGACCTCAGCCATGGGGGTTGGGATCATTTGCCTCTGATATTCGGAGGCCCATCCGACTATGGATTTGCAAACTGGGAGAGGTACAACTCCTTCAGCACTTGATTCTCAGTGACAGAGTATTTATTACAACTCAAAAACTAAAATGGTATGCACTAGAAAATGCGGGTATAAACCTGCTGATGCGCCACTGTACTTCGGGATCAGGGTTCAGACCTTAACCCTCCCTGCTCGTCTCGGTCTCCTACAATTGGGATTAGATATGGAGTGGCAGGTTCCAGACACAGATGCAGGGCTACGCTGCGAGTTTGTGCTCTCATTTAAAACGGTCTAGTCCCAATGTTCATACCTCAGAAATGCAAGGGCAGTCATGGGCGGAACCCACAACACGCATCTAAGGTCTCTCTTCTTCTGAAGGAAATCTGCTGGCTCTGTGTGCTTTGGTTCCATACTCTGAGGCAGCAGTGGAAGCCTCAAACCCAAGTCTGTTCTTGCAGGAGTGTCTGGTGTAGATGATGGTCTACAGCTGGTCATAGGTGTGCCTCTGGACAGCGAGTCAGGCAGTGAATTGAGAGTTCAATGCAGGTAATTTTTTGGTGGCGGCAAAGATCAGATTCAGCAGTCCAGTTCGGCAAGAATTTCAAGACTTGCAGCAGCCTAAACCACTCTGGTATAATGCACAACTTCACAGAAGCAAGAAATGTGCCCTCCGCTATATGATGTGCTGCTTCTGCTCATCCTGGGCGTTCACACCTTCTGTGTGGTTGAATGTGCCCCTTTTTCACATTGTCACCCCTCACCACCACTTTTTGCCAGGTATTTGATGGAATTTTGACAGAAAGAGCATTAGGTAAGGCAGGGTGCACTATACCACATGTGTCGATATAGCAGCATGAGCAGATCTACATGAGATGTCTGAGCCAATTCGTACCTATCATAAGTGAACAGGAAAAATATTTTAAGGACATGTGCTGGACACCACAGACGGGGTTGACATCCTACAGGTGAGAACCTACGCTCTTGGAGAGCAGAAACAATGCCCTCCAGCCAGAGGTGGCACCACCTACTCCAAGCAGGATGGCTTAGTTATCAGCACATCAAGGCAGAAGGCCCCTTTAAGGCCCTTTTAAGGGCCCTGCTGACTTTGATATGGAATTATGGCTTCCCCAGATAGGGGAAATGCCAACCTCCCATTTGGCACCAGGACAGGAGGGGAAATAAGATATGCAGGGAGGTGTGGCGCACTGCCAGGCCAGTCACACTCCTAAGGTGAGCTGCCTGATGAGCCCCCTATTAGGAAAATTATGCCTTCTTAGTCACGGCAAAATTAGGAACTTTGGGACAGGACTATGCCCACATCCAACAGTAAGTGGTCACATAGGTGGTGTAGTGACCCCAATGGTAAATAGCCCATTGGCTACCACACTTCAATCCCCTCAACAACCCCAAGTTTAATATTTAGGGGAGACCGTGGCACCAGGAAAGGAGATTCTACTGACCTGAGAAGGAGGACACTAAAGAACTGTGATAAGCAAGAACTGAGGAGCAAAACTCCAAAAACCCAACACTGGAAAGTGCCAGTGCACCTGTTTTCCCCAGCCTGAGTCTAAGTGGGCCCACATTGCCAGTGAGGTCCTGAGACCCTCCAGAGGTACAGCAAGATGCAACCCACATACCATCGCTAGGAACAGTCTACACAGCCTCCAGCACAACGTGCCCATGAACATTTGGCGTCAAACCATTAAGAAGGCACAAGGACCTTAAGTATGATTGCACATCGAAAAGGAGATAATGTAGCAGAAAATAAAGAAGGAACTCAAGATAATAGCAACAGGGGAGTTAGAATTCAAATAGAAATCAAACTTTAATTGAAAAGCTTTAAAAATATTTAAATAAAAAGCATCTGGGAGCACTCTATTCCATCTAAGGTGCTGCCCCTGTGAAGGAGTAGAACACTGCCGGTTATAGAGCACACAGGGTAAACTTTTTTAGAATCCCTGAGAAAAAATACTGTAGGAGATTATGGCCGGCTCAAACCCTTTGAAAGCTTAAAATAAAGTGAACCATGGATGAAGATATAAAGTAATAAATCACGCTAGCAGCACCTCTATTAACATGGGTAGGTGATATGCAACATGTTGGCTCTCAACTTCAGAGGAAAATGTGGACCCTAAATTAAGCTCAGACATGATCGAATTCTTAAGATTCCCCTGAGGAGTGTAAGAAAAATGCATAGTCTCAAGAGGTGAATGAACCACATCTTCATAGGGAGTAAAGCACCTTAGCGAACAGGGGTGTAAGTTAAAATCACAAGCAACAAGCATTTGCAATGCAATAGGTCTCACATTAGGAAAGTTTGAGCTATTAATATTGTAAATGACAAATTAGTTATTATGTGTTGGATTTGAAAATAGCAAAAGTAATAATTTGGTCATTTACCATGTTAATAGTTTTAACTTTTGCAAAGTGACACCTATAGCATTTGTAATGCAATATGTGTTGTATTTACGTGACTTAGATGTATTGATATTATAAATAAAGGCTTTTATTTTTTTCTAAATAATTAAAACTTAAGTAAAAGATATTTTTATTTATAATGGCAATAGCTCAAAGTTTTGTAACTAACTTTTGTGAAGATTAGGTTTAGTGTATTTTATCGTGGCGAAAATCTAAGAATTGAAGTGAAATATTAAAATTTTTTGTAACACTTGTAATAAAGCTTGAAACATTGATAGAACACATTTGAACTAGTTGTTGTCCTTTGATTTTTGTGCACCTTGACACTCTGCACACTTTATACTCTGCAAAGCCTTACACTCTGCGCACCCTAACATGCTACATAATCGAGTGCATTTCATTCAATATACATTCCAAATACTACACAGTGCCACATAATTACATGCTACATAATGACATTGTACTCAATCGAGCATACACTCCAAGTACTACCCAGTGCCACATATTTACACACTGCATAATTACACTGCAGTCAATGCAACATACATCACAAATACCACTCAGTGCCACATAATTCCAAGATACATAATTGTACTGCACTGAATGCAACATACACTCCAAATCCCACTCGGTGATACATAATTACGTGCTACATAATTACACACCACATAATTACATAGCATTCAATGCAACATACACTCCAAATACCACATAATTCTATGGCAGGACCGGAGGCTCAGATTATGCTCTTCTCTCTTCGCTATTTATTATAACAGAAAAAACACAGCAGCCTCAGAAAAGCTTACAATGAAAAAATGCTTATATCACGACAAAGTTAAAGCATTATCCATAAAAGAATCCAAGAAAAAAGTCTCTGGGACTACAACTCCCATCGTCCCAATATAGTCAGTCTCCACGGAGTCCTTCCACTATGTCTACCATCCATAGATAAGCGACCCTTTCTCCTTGATCTTCCTCTATCTTCGCTGCTCACGCAGCCAGATAAGTGTTTTTCTTTTTCCCCGGGTTGTATCACAGCTGGCGGAATTTGTTATCTTGTATGTTGTGGGGTCTCTGTTGGCTTCTTTATTTCACAGAGCCCCAAGTGGTCGCGGAAGCGCCGTTTGGCTTCCTTCGCGACTTTATTCCCGTGCGTTTCTTGCGGTGAGCTGCCAACCGCTAGAGGGTGCTGCTGCGTCTCGTTGGTCTCCGGCGCGGTTTTCCTCGCTGAGGAGCTGTGCTGAGGAGACCAACTGTCATGGAGCCGTGCCCTCGAGCTGCCTCTTGAACGCCCGGTTTCCCCGGGTCCCCATTGCCTCTTTTATTGAACACCCCTTTGGGGTCTGTACTGCGGCTTGACCGCATCCGACGCCTTCTGGCAAGTCTTGCATTCGTACCTTGATAACGGTGTGGTAGAGCGCTAAGAGGTGGCTGACCTGGTCCCTTGAGGTGGGTCTGCGCGCTGCGGGGGTGAGTGCTCCCTATTCCTGCCAGTCCCTGGCGTTAAACTTTATTGCAGTCCTCCGGTCTGCCCACATTGTTATAACACCCACGTTCGCTGGGTTGTGTACGCAGCTTGATACTGGTGTGGTAGCATGGAGGGCGAGTACTACGACGACGACTCACAGTCCTACTTGCAGGATGAGGAATTTTATCAGGCTGTGGATAGCTCCATTTACCGCTGCGTTACTGAGGTGGTGGCTCCTATGGAGGAGCGCCTCTCGGCGCGCATTGTGGAGGAATGTGCCAAGTTAGCACAGGTGCAGGGAGGACTTCCATTCCCCCCCCCCCCCCCCCCCCCCCCGGTACATCAGGGGAAGGCCCCCCCGCTCCTAAGAAGCCATGCAGGGAGGGGTTGTCGCAGGGCGCCCAGGGGGTGGGCAAGGGAGCCTTTGAACGTCTGTGTGACGCTTTTCTGGCAAAGGCGACAGAGGCCCCGCCTGACCGGCCTTCGACCCCCGCTTCGGTGGTGGCTCCCGAAACGGACCCTCGATCCCCGGGAGATTCCCCGGATTCAGACTGAGATGAGGAATCGGTGCGCTCTTGGCGACCTTCGAGCTCATCCGCCGAGTTGCCGCGGGACAGCTCGGGTGTGCTGGATCCGGATGAGATCATTCATCCGCGGTCCGCGTCTGGGCCCCGGGCGACAAGGTGGCGAAGTTCGTGTCCAGCCGGTTGCGCAAGCCTCTGGAGAAGGAAGTGAGGGGGTGCCTTCGTGGGGAATGCCCTAGGCCAACCTTGGAGGGCAAGGTGACCATGACGCCAGATTTAGATCCTAAAATGGCGACCTCTCTAGCGAAATTTATGAAGGATCCGTGGAAAGGAATCGACCGGTCCTGGCGGTCGTGTCAGGACAAGCTGCTTGACGCAGTGGGGACCATTACAAAAATCCTTGACATGGCGGAGGAAGCTAATGTCACTGGGGCCGCCATTTCCCCCGACATCCTCTCGAATTGGGCACAGAGGGTGATTATATTCTTAGGCAATGCCAACTGCGCCCTTTCGACGGAATGCCGGAGGTCTTTCCTGATCAAGCTTGATCCAAAGCTAGGGGACCTAGCCTCTTCGGAGGCGGGGGCGTTTGCCCAGGGTGGTCTTTTTGGGGAGCAATTTATCAAAGAGTTGGGCAAGTTTGTCTCAACCTTCACCTCCTTGGATAAGGCCCAAACAAGTATTAAGCGCGTCTTCACGCAGCGTTTCTCCCAAGGGGTCGGTCGCGGTAGGGGCCGCGTGACCGGCCGTGGCGGGCAGAATGCCGGCAACAGAGGGCAAGGCTCCGGGCGAGGACAGTACAACACCTCAGCCAATTTCAACTCCTTCTACCCTACAAGAGGGCAACGCTTCGGAGGTCGAGGCTTCAAGAAGAACTCCGGCGCCAACAACAACGGTGAGTGTTCTACCTGCGGAGCAGGTTCGGATTGGCGGTCGGTTAGCGGCCTTTCAGGGGGCGTGGGAGGCTCTTACAGCGGATGCGTGGGTGTTGCAGACCATCCGCGGGTTTCACATAGTTTTACGACCAGCCCTTTCAGGTGGGTGCCCCACACCCTATAACCTTTTCAGTGGCAGATGCTCAGTTGATAGACGAAGAGGTTGCGGAACTTCTCCGCAAAGGGGCCGTTCGTCAGTCAACTCGGCACCCTTCGGGGTTCATCAGCAATCTTTTCCTGGTAGACAAACCCAGCGGGCGCCGTCGGCAGGTAATCAACCTCAAGGAGTTCAACGGATGGTTGGTTTACCGTCATTTCAAGATGGAGGGGATCCATCTCCTCCGAAATGTACTCCTCCCATGCGATTGGTTGGTGCGGTTGGACCTCAAGGATGCGTATTTGGTGGTTCCAATCTATCCCCCACACCGTCGCTTCCTGCAGTTCCTCTGGAGGAAACGGGTGTTCGAGTTTGCCGCCCTTCCGTTCGGATTGTCCTCGGCCCGTGGTGTTTCACGAAAGTGTTACACCCGGTGGTGGAATTCCTGCGGGGGCAGGGGATAAGCCTCATCATCTATCTGGACGACATTTTGCTAATGGCGCAATGTCTACACAATTTGCTGGCCAAGCTGCGGCAGACGGTAGACCTCTTGCAAGAACTCTGATTTATCATCAACGGTTCAAAGTCTGTTCTCGTGCCTTCTCAGAAGGTAGAATTCTTGGGTTTCGTTGTAGATTCTATCGACGCTTCCTTCAGTCTTCCGTCGAGGAAGATGTCCAAGATCAAACATGTCTTGCAGCAGACAATAGCAAAATCCAATACTTCGTTGCGGCAAGTTGCCAGAGTGGTGGGACTTCTTTCCTCTTCGATCCAAGCCATCTTCCCGGGCCCTCTCCATTACAGGGCCCTCCAGCGTCTCAAGGCTTACCATCTGCGCAGAGGCATGTCTTACGACCAGATTGTTTCCCTCTCGGAGGAGGTGAGGGAAGAGATGTCGTGGTGGCTGACCCACATGGAGGCCTGGAACGGCCAGGCAATTTTCGGATCTACCCCGGACCTAGTTATCGAATCCGACGCCAGCAGGGGATTTTTCCACAGGCGTCACCTGGTCTTTAGAAGAACATAAGTTTCATATCAACTGTCTAGAACTTCTAGCGGTTTCTTTCGCAGTACGCTGCTGGACCGGAGACTCAGTGAAGTCGTGTGTGCTTTTGAAGATGGACAACGTGTCAGCAGTTCGATATGTGAACCACCTAGGGGGTTCGAAGTCCCGAGCACTGGCAGATCTGGCGAAGCAGTTCTGGGATTACTGTCTGGACCGTCACGTTTCTGTGACGGCGGAGTACCTTCCGGGCCAGGCCAACCAAGTTGCGGACTGGCACTCCAGATATCTTCGGGATTCCAGTCTATGGATGTTGAGGTTTTCCACTGGCTCAGCGAGCTATGGGGTCCTTTCTCGGTGGACCCGTTTGCGTCCCGTTTGGACCATCAGCTCCCGAGGTTCTTCAGTTGGAGACAGGATCCGCTGGCAGAGGCAAAGGACGCTTTCCACCAGGACTGGAGCGGCTCTTTGAGTTTCCCCCTTTTTCGATGGTGATGCGGACGGTGGCTCAGGTGCGCCGACAGGTGGTGGAGCTGGTCCTGGTGACACAGTTCTGGCGGTCCCAAGTCTGGTTTCCAGTTCTTCTGGAACTTTCCTGGGATTCTCCAATACTACTCCCCCAGTTTCCACACCTGCTTCTCAATCCGGATCGGGAACCGCATCATCTCATCGTTCAGGGCTCTCTCCGCCTCATGGCATGGAGGCTTTCAGGAGACGCTGGTCGCTCCCTGGCCTTTCAAGATCAGCTGAAGGACTTTTGTCCAAGGCCTGGGCGGTCAGTACGGCAAAGCTCTACAAATCCGCTTGGTCTAAGTGGGTTCGTTGGTGTCTTAGACGGAGTTTGGATCCCTTGGTCGCGGGAGACGTTCCCGTGCTGAATTTCTCGGCGGAACTAGCCACGAAGGGGTTTGCATACCGCACAATCAATGCTATGCGGTCGGTTATCTCGGCAGCCCACCATCCAGTCGATGGTTCCCCTATTGGGGTTCATCCTTTTGTATGCCGGCTTCTGCGGGGCATCCGTTTGTCACTACCCCCTGAGCCGCGATACTTTGGGATGTCAATGTGGTGTTGAACCTTTTTCTTTCTTGGCAACCTAACAGGTACCTGTCTTTCAAGGAACTCAGGGAAATTGGCAATGCTGTTATGCTTAGTGTCCTGTCGCAGAGTGTCAGACGTGCGTGCTTTGGATGTTTCAGCACGCGTATTTTCGCCGGATGGAGTCACTTTCACGATTGGTCGCCGAACAAAGTCGGCTTCTAGGACCATTTCGTACCCGGCTTTTGTAGACATCCCGAAGTTGTGTGTTGTTCAGTGACTGAAAGCTTATGAGGATGTGACTTGGGACATTCACCCTCCGGGCGAGAGACAGTTGTTGATTACCTTGCGAAAGCCACACCATGCAGTCTCTTCCCCCACCATTGCTAGGTGGGTGCGCTGTGTCATGCAAGAAGCAGGAATTGATACTAAACGTTTCGGTGCTCACTCTGCCAGGGGGGTCATGGCCTCTAAGGCTTTTTCTGCAGGAGCCCGTCTAGAGGATTTACTGCGGGCCGCCGACTGATCCTCCGATTCCACCTTTAAGATGTTTTATTTTAAGCCTGTGGTGGATATTGCTCATTTGGTGGTAAGTAAGCTTTGAACTAGCATAATCTGAGCCTCCGGTCCTGCCATTGAATCAAAATTTGCCTAGCTTCTGTAACGGTAAGTTTCAATTCCATTAAGGATACGGAGGCGAGGATTATCCCACCCAGGACGTCTTCGAATGACATCCCGCCCGTATGACTTTAAGTAACCTGTTTTGACGGTTTATTCCCTGCGTTTGCCTTTGATCTTGTTATGGTGTTTTCAGTTGTAAGCACGTTTTTCCTCTGAGTTGCATCGCTTACACTGTTTTGTTTTTCTATTAGGCAATGATGGTTCCAAATCAAACCAATGAACTGAGTGCGTAATTCGCGCGAAGAAAGAGGAAGATCAAGGAGAAGGGGTCGCTTATCTATGGATGGTAGACATGGTGGAAGGACTCAGTGGAGACAGACTATATTGGGACGATGGGAGTTGTAGTCCCAGAGACTTTTTTCTTGGATTATTTTATGGATAATGCTTTACCTTTGTCGTGATATAAGCATTTTTTCATTGTAAGCTTTTCTGAGGCTGCTGTGTTTTTTCGGTTATAATAAATAGCCAAGAGAAAAAAAGCATAATCCTCGCCTCCGTGTCCTTAATAGAATTGAAACTTACCGCTACAGAAGCTAGGCAAATTTCGATTACACTCCATATAATTACATGGCACTCAATGGAACATACATTCCAAATACTATTCAGTGGCACATAATTACACGCTAAATTTTTAAACTGCACTCAATGCAACATAAATTCTAAATACCGAAATGTCACTCGGTACCACATAATTACACACCACATTATTATCCAGCATTCAATGGAGCATACATTCCAAATACCACTCAGTGCCAGATAATTACACTCTATATAATTACATTGCACTCAATGCAACATACACTCCAAGTAACATTCAGCCACATAATTGCGCGCCACATAATTACACTGCACTTAATATAACATACACTCCCAAATACTATTCAGTGTCTCATAATTACACGCTACATTTTTACACTGCACTCAATGCAACATACATTCTAAATACCAAAAATGTCACTCTGTCACATAATTACACGCCACATTTACACAGTTCTCATTGCAACATACACTTAGTGTCACAAAAACATATACTACATAATTACACTGCGCTGAATGCAACATACACTCAAAACAATACCACCATATGATTATATGCTACATAATTACATACCTCATACTTACACTACTCAATGCAACACAGATATACTTTATCTATTTGTCTACCTATTGCTCTCACTCTAACGCAATAATATAGCATTACTCAGCACCACTACAGTATCAGCCAGGGACACCGCAACATTACTATGCACTACCACAGCATCATTAAATGCCATAGCATCACTTGTTGCCACCACAACATCACTACCATAGCATCAATCTGTGCAACTATTGAACAACAACTAGTTCAAATATGTTCTCTCAATGTTCTAATGGTTATTACAAATGTCACAGAAAGATGTTAATATTTCACTTCTGTTCTTAATTTTCTGCACAATAAAATACAATGAACATAGTCTTCAAAAAAGTTATTTACAAAAGCTATTGCCATTATAAATTACAATACCTTTTAGTAAAGTATTAATTATATTAAAAAATAAAAGCCATTTTTACTTGTAATATCAATACATCTAAGTCATGTAAATACTACACATATTGCATTACAAATGCTATTGGTGTCCCATTTGCGAAAGTTAAAACCATTTGCATTGTGAATGACAAAGCTATTAATTTTGCTATTTTGAAAACGACCTCATTAATAAAAACGGCACAGTATGATGTTAGCTAGGGGGGACTGGGAGTATATTAGTGGGTTTTTTTACAGAGGTCTTGGTTTGTAGACATGCTTGGTGTTGGAAGCTAAAAGATATGAAGGGGGTGGGGGTGATGCAGTGAGCTGGATGGAAGTTGAGTTTCTGTTGGGTATGCTGTACACGGAGGGAGAAAAGATCGTAGGTTATGTATAAATAGATGCGCATGTGGCTGAGGATGTCTGAGACTGCGGGGGGATGAAAGTTATGGACAGAATGTAGGGGGGTGGGGTGGATGTTAAGTACGTAGCAGTGGCAGAAAGTGAAGGTGAGATGTGGGTCCACTTGTAGACTAACTGTGCTAGTGATACCGATTTTAATAGAAATGCAGGAAAATCAGTCATATGTTTTTGGTGTCCGTTTTAAGGGTTGTTATCTGGGGTGCTACGCAGGCAATTGCTCAGAACAAGTCAAGGATGGAAATAATGAAAGGCACGTAGAGATAGAGGCCAAAGAATTTACCAACCCATCAGCCAACTCCAACGACATCACCCCCTCTTCAAGCCCTCTGCGACTCCCTAGCTTCATTCTTCCACAACAAAATCGCAGACATCCACAACAGCTTCGACAACCGACCCGGAGACCAACCCACCCAATCTTCTGCAGGACCTTCACCCCCCTTGGACATCTTTAATGACTGGAACCCAATCTCCACTGAGGACACCATCCGCCTGATGAACTCCATCCATTCAGGATCCCCAACTGACCCATGCCCTCACCACATCTTCAACAAAGCAGACTCCATCATAGCACCACACCTCCGAGATGTCATCAACTGCTCCCTCAACTCCGCCACCTTCCCGGAAAGCTGGAAACACGCAGAACTCAGCGCCCTTCTGAAAAAACCCACAGCTGACCCCACCGAACTCAAAAACTACCGCCCCATCTCGCTTCTTCCATTCCCGGCCAAAGTCATCGAGAAAGCTGTCAACAACCAGCTCGCCACCTTCCTCGAAACCAACAAATCCCTCGACTCCTCACAGTCCGGCTTTCGAGCCAAACAGCACTGAAACCGCCCTCATCGCAGCAACAGATGACATTCGAACTCTACTGGACAATGGAGACACAGTCGCCCTCATCCTCCTCGACCTCTCCGCTGCCTTCGACACAGTCTGTCATAGCACCCTTTTACAGCGCCTCAGAAACGTCGGAATCCAAGGAAAAGCACTGGAATGGATCACCTCGTTCCTCACCGGAAGAACCCAGAGAGTCCGCCTCCCACCATTCAAGTCAGAGGCCACTGAAGTCATCTGCGGCGTGCCACAAGGATCGTCACTCAGCCCCACCCTCTTCAACGTATACATGAGCCCCCTTGCGGCCATCGCTCGCCAACACAACCTCAACATCATCTCCTACGCTGATGACACTCAACTGATCGCTCTCACTCACAAAAGACCCTAACACCGCCAAAACCAACTTACACGAAGGAATGAAAGAAGTAGCCGAGTGGATGAAGCACAGCCGTCTGAAACTGAACTCAGACAAAACAGAAGTCCTCATCTTAGGCACCTCCCCCTCCGCCTGGGATGACTCTTGGTGGCCAGAGGCCCTTGGAAAAGCACCCATCCCGACGGACCACGCACGGAACCTGGGCGTCATCCTGGACTCCTCACTCTCGATGACCAGACAAGTCAACGTCGTTTCATCATCTTGCTTCAACATTCTTCGCATGCTCAAAAAAATCTTCTGCTGGATCCCCACCGAAACTAGAAAAACGGTCACCCACGCACTGGTCACGAGCCGCCTGGACTACGGAAACACCCTATACGCCGGTACCACCGCAAAACTCCAGAAAAAACTCCAACGCATCCAAAACGCTTCAGCCAGGCTCATACTAGACATCCCGCGTAAAGAACACATCTCTGGTCACCTGAAAAACCTCCACTGGCTCCCCGTAAATAAGAGGATTACTTTCCGCCTCCTAACCCACGCACACAAAGCACTTTACGAACTTGGACCCGAATGCCTCAACACACGACTGTCCTTCTACACCCCCTCCCGCCAGCTACGATCCTCCAACGAAGCCCTTGCCACTGTACCTCGCATCAACAAAACCACCATGGGAGGTAGATCCTTCTCCTACCTGGCAGCTAAAACCTGGAACTCACTTCCCACTCACCTTCGCCTTACTCAGAACCACCTAGAATTCAGAAAGCAACTTAAAACTTGGATATTCGACAAGTAATTCCCCACCCTTCTCCAAGCGCCTTGAGACCCTATGGGTATGTAGCGCGCTATATAAATCACTTGACTTGACGAAGATTAAGAGTAAAGAGTATGCGTTTTTTATTTAGTGTCTTTGCTGCCATGGGCTGATGGGTGTTAGGCATGGACCTGGGTGTGTTTGTTGAGGGCGTTGTAGGAGCAAGGGGAGGTATGCAGATTAAATGGTAAGCATTTTTGCGGCAGGGATGGTGATGCTGTGTTCGGTGCAAGAGTTCACGGTGTGACCACAAGCGAGGACATCATGGAGCTACACTATGGAGCTTCCACTGTTGGCTTTGCTTGGATAGGAGGCGGGACAGCAGCTGCACAAGCATAATACGCATGTTTAAAAATGAGGAGCACGAGATATGAAGGCTGCAGTTGTAGCAAAATTGTAAAACAGCATGAGGCATAGCGCAATATTAACACATGCTGTTTGTGAATAGGAGATGCGAACGCATATTTCGGAACGCAATTGCGAACAGCATGACTTGCTGACATGACATATGCTGTCTTTGTGAGTTGTAAATGCAAACGTATATGTATGAATGCATCTGCAAACTAATTATGTAATGTAAAAAGCGCGACGTGCAAATTGTGGCTGTTGAGTGTAGTATTGCGGATGTACAAGGTGAGGCTTAATAGGACAGTAGGTAGATGGTGTTTAGGGATGGGTGTCACATAGTGGCTTTTGTGTGAAGCCTTCAAGATAAGAATGAGGAGTGCGTGGGTGTTGCGCAAACAATTCACCCGTACAATAAAGGGAAGAAAGTAATGGCACGGAGAGATGTTATTTAGGAGGCATTAGGAGTAGGTGGTGTGTTTTTTACAGAGCTAATTGTATTGTGTTCACGCATTTGTTTGTGCAATGAATGACATGAGTGGGCTAGAGATGGAGGGTGGTTCTAGCTAGGTGGATTGAAGTTGGTTTGCTAAGACAGTGGTGAGGTATTAGTTGGGGTGGGGGCAGGTGGTGGCTTATGTGCGTATTAGCTGACGTGATAGTGCTGAGTGCGTGTGTGTTGCGCGCTTAATTTTCTTGACAATAAAGAGAAGAAAGTAACAGCACGGAAGGATGGTGTCGAGGGTGGCCTAGTAGTAGAGGGAAAGCTCTGCTACAGAGCTGGTTGAGTTGCAAGCATGGTAGTGTTTGGGGGCTGAAGGATACGAGGAGGCTAGGGGTAGAGGGTGATGTATGTTAGGTGAATGGGAGTTTAGAGTTCATGTTCTGCATGCTGTACACTGAGGAAAAGAAGTTTGCATGCAATGTGTAGGTAGCTGCGCATGTGGCTCAGGGTGCTTTAGACTGCGGAGGGGTGTAGTATAGGGAAGGTGGAGATATTTGGCACGTAGCAGTGTAAGAAAGTCATGTTATGGTGGCGGCGAAGTTTTATACGAACAGTGATGTTTAAAGTTAGTAGCATGGATATGTGAGAGATGTAAGCAACTGATTTGCTGTCTGTGCGCGTTTGTTGCGGGTGTAATGCTTCAAAGATGCAATTGTTGTAGTCTAATACATCATACTTTTAAAGTAAACACCAGTGGCATATGAATTGCGATGTAAAGCTGTCTACATTTAAAGCTTTAAAGAAATTTTGAATAATTTAGTGCAATACCCTCAACTACATATACATTTAAAGCTGAGCATAATGCCAAAGAAGTTTGTACAAATAGTTTTTTTGTTGTGTTACGTTTGTGAAATTACAGTAAAAAAAAAAAAGAATGTGAAGTCAGAGGGGGGGGGGGGGAGGAGAGCTCTTTGAAATGTGAAGCTCTCGGCGAGGGGGGAGGAGAAGTGAGCGGATCCCTTTGAAGCACGCACGGCCTCGCGGCCGTGAAAGAAGTGTGAACAAGCAACAAATGGCTTTCATGTGGTGATGCGAGGCAGGCGGATGGAAGCGCGTTCGAGACCACATGCACTTCTGGAAATCCGCATTTTTCAGAGCTTAGTTTAGCTCTTAGTTTAGCCCCAATAGTCTTGTCCTATTCATTCCTTGCGGAATGGAATAGGACGAGACCTAAAAATGAGATAGGCAATTGCAGAAATATAATTAGGCATGTTATCAAATATTTTCTTTTAAGGGCCTATGCAGGGGGGTCGAGACAGAGAAAGGGAATTATAAAAGTTCACTATAAGCAAACTGAGGAAGCTAGGAAAAGTAAACTTGACTGCAGCCAAGTGTGAAGAGCTGGTATTGAGTTTGGTGGCTTTACAGGTCACATTTTGAAAGACTAGGATAAGGAGACCACCTGTAGCTATCTCATGAGATTGAGGGGTAGCCGGAATAGAAAAGGAAAGAAAACCATTAAGAATAAAATGTAACCAGTATCCCAAGTTTTTTGCAGGCACACAATAGCAACAATAATTCAAAGAAAGCCTCATTACTCAGTTTGTTAGAGCCAGCAATGTTCCAGCTAAGAATCCTAAGTATATAAAAAAAACCCTGTCACTGCTGTATCTTGTGTCAGCCTGCACCTGTTTGTGCACTATGCGAGCTGACTTCCAAATACTGGAAGGGTTTAAAAACATTACAGGAATCGGGCGATTGGTCACTCCTTTAATAAACAATTAGAGTCCAAAGTTTCAACTTTTATTAACTGGTGGCTTTTATTTAGCACTTACCTCTTGGCAGATTGAGTTGATGTCTGCACCAGAGATCTTATCAGGCCTCGCAACATCTGCAGCAGTGAGTAAAGGAATATTTTAAAGCAGCATGCTGAATGGAAAATACTAGAAACATATCTAGGGGCTGGGCAGTGAAAGGTCAACCCCTTCATAAGGTCTTTGCCACAGGTATAAGACACACAATCAAGAAGCATAGTGATGAAGAAAATTCTCAGAAAATTACAAACTCATCAATCACATTCTGGAAAATAATTGTGCATCCAGCAGTGCAAGCTCTAATATATACAAAATATTACTGTACCACACTTGCAAACACTTTTTCAAAGAGGACTCAAAAAAAATGTACAAAAAGTAAAGAATACCATACTGAAACACATGACAGAGAAGAACTTGAAAATATCGTATTTCTACCGCACACATTTCAAATACTCACATAACAAACTTGAATATTTGTTGTGCTTCCCCATCGGGATACCCCAACACATTATCCAATTTCTAATGCAGTACTACTTAATTCGGCGGGGAGTTCTAGTTTTTTTTTTTTTAAATGGAGGACATAACAGATTTATTTCATATTAATTGAGAGTGAACCAACTGTGCAAATACTGCTCATGTTTTTTGATGTGTTCTAATGTTCACACCTCATTCAACAAGAATCACATGCCAGAGGATTTCAGACTCAGAACAAACTAGAGTTCTTTTACCTACAATCCATCGAATTCTGTTAGGATGATGTAAACTTTGCTGTAATTTGCACGGTTCTGGGAGTTTCTAAAATGCAACATTTGTTTAATGCATTAGGTTTCTGAAGCACTTCATTATTCACTTTTTACTTTCTAAGTGTTACATAACAGGTGTAGTAGTTTGGAAAGGACCTTAAACAAACAAGACTATAAGGATGTAAATTGATACTTGTATAGCGCACTACTCACCCGCAAGGGTCTCAAGGCGCTTGTACGAATACCGCTGTGGAACCCATCCTGGCTTTCCCTGTGAGGCGTCCACTTCTGGGCACCCCCAAGGTGGACGCCAGGCATCCTTAGTGGGGGCTGTTGTGGAGATTAAGCAAGTTATTGCCCGGAGTTGCAGAGTGGGACACCATGATTGGAATAGGCACCAAGGCGAGAATTATCTGGTCCGTGGAATTTTTGAGCCCAAGACCCGCCGATGCGGGGAATTGAACCCTGGTCCCGGGCTACACCTCTGCATCAGGGTCTGCCGCTCTAATCATTGAGCCACACTTCTCCACTCAGTCAGGATCAATAATAAATAGTTAGAAAATAAATGGGAGCCACCTTACGCCAAATAGTTACAAATAAAGGGGAAGACTAAATTAGAATGAGTAGCCACAAGTACACACTGAAATCACCACATCAAAGCAGAAGACAGGGTCATCAAACTGTATATGATCCTGGTTTTATTCAGCATTGTCAAACACCATATAACTTATTTGTTAATTTATAAGCCTCGTCATCATGGATTTACCTACAGTATCGCTGATGTTAAAATCATGGATTATAAACATAGTGAATAATTTCCTCTTCAGCTTAGCTGAATATATGTTAGGTTAATTTGTAAAGCGCACTATCACTCGCATAGGCCTCCTGGTGCCGAGCAAGTGAGTGCCTAGCCCTGCCTATAGTAGATTGGTTACTTGAAAAGCCAGGGCTTCAACTTCTTGCGCAATTCAAGTAGAGGAGGAAGCGCTTATGTGGAGTAGAAGGCCGTTCTACAATTTAGGAAAAATGTAAGAGAATGCCCTTCCTCCTGATCTTGGTCTGTGTATGTGTGGGATGTTTGCAGACAGGAGTCCTGTGGAGAGGTGGAGTCTGGGTGGTTAGTGGAAGGAGATGAGACTTTTCAGGAAAGTGGGGTCTAAGTTATGTAGTGCCTTAAATATGTGTAAGGAGTTAGAAATGAGCGAGTTAGTGGAGCTCCCAGAGATGTGGAGTAATGTGAGTTCTGTGTGGGAGACTGAGTTAGAGTCTGACTGCCAAGTTCTGGATGATTTGTAGTCTTCTAGTGAGTTATCATAATCCTAGCATAGAGGGTGTTCCCACAGTCCAACTTGCTGGTGACTAGGGTGAATTGCACCTTTTTGAGTGTTGCTTTGCATTACTATTGCAAGGGGCATTACTATTGCAAGCTCTGTTTTTGCCTAGTCTTGCCTGCCTGACGACGCCGCCCGCCAGACCTGGATAGTTGCGCCCCGTCGAACGCCGAACGCCGCACAGAGCCTCAGAGCCCCGTCGAATGCACCGTCGAGTGCACCGCCCAGCAAAGGACCGCGGATTGAAGCTGACCCACCGAGGAGACCCGCTCTACCCTCCCCCGCCACCCCCCCCCCCCGGCAACGCGGAAAAGAAGTGTGTGGTGCAGGGTTAATAGGGTGGTGAAAAACCGGTAGGGAGGGGGCCGGCATACATACACCCGCGAAAACCAAAAAAACGCGGTGTGTGCGACCTGCCGGCTGCGCAATTATCAGCAACCTGCAATCCCCTCTAGTCCACGGCCCATGTGGAGAAAAGACAGAGAGGGCCCCTGCACAGTGCTGCCAGCGAGGAAGCAGCACACGAACAGTGATCTAGGAGCAGGAGGGGCAGGCTGCATTGGGAAAACACGATTTTGGTCGAATACACTCCAGGACCAACTAGGAACAGTGACCACAGGCTCAACCATCTGTGGCACTTACATAAACAAAGACCCAAGATCTGAAAGGCGAGCCTAGAGACCTGGACGCAAACCAGACAGCGCAAGGAGTGTAAGAACTGGAAAATCACAGGAGAGTCAAAGGAGGAGAAGAAAACAAGTGCGGCAAGGCAGGCAGACGGTCAAAAGGCATAACAGAGGTAAGTGAAAGGTGTTAAGTATAACAAAGTAATATTAATACAAAAGGAGAAATTAACACAGCAGTACTACAATTTAAGTAATTATAGAGATGGCACCAAAAAGAGGGCAAAAATTGCGCTCAGAGGATGGCACAGAGAAGAGTAAACAACTGGAGGGCTCACTATCATTGGAAGAGAGCCAAGAAAGTCAGGCCTCCATTATAGACAATAGTAAAGGGCGGCGCAAGAAAAAAAAAGTTAAAAGAGCGACCAAAAATGCCCAACAGGCTAAAAGGGGATGCGCCCCAACAACCCCCAAGCAGCAAGACAGTACGTCAGCATCCAAATCTATAAAGGATTTCGTAGGGAAACACTATAAACCTACGGAACCAGCACTAAACCCAGAGCAAGAGGGAGATGGCTCGAAGGGCGGAGAAAAGACAGGGGCAGTAGTTACGACCCAGATAAGCAAAGCCATGGAAGAACTCCCTGAAGAAGAATTTCCATTCAGAGAAGAAGGAAGGGAAGACCCCATACTGATAAACCTAACGCTCTTGAGTCAAAACCTCCATTTAGCAGCCCCTCGCCTTTCATCATCTCCAAAAATGTTTTTGTCACAAGTATTGGGAAATGAAGAATCAAGGGGGAACGAAAGCCAGAGCCACAGCTATGTCTGGGGGGGAGCACCAGACCAACAGCTGCAGCAACAAAATACCCCTAACCCCCAACCACAGCGAGAAAGCATAAGAACCAGTCGGCATACAAACTTAGAAAGAAGTATTGCACAGGAATTGGAACTCTCTGCAACGCCTACAACATCCTTGGTGGATCTAATACTGATGTTACAAAAGATACTACAAGGAATCTTAGAAGTAACACTTTCTAATAACGGAGTGATGAAAGCCCAGAAACAGCACCTAAAAAAGATCGAAGAGGAATTAGCCGAGATAAAAAACCAAATGCCAAATATGATGAGGCCTATAAATTCAACACCTCCCTCAGATGGAAATGCAGAGAATGCACCTGTAGATTCCCTTGTGATAAACACGACAGGGACACCCCTCCCCACAGAACAATGTATAATAAATGACTCAGTTGAAGCTCTGGATAACGTATATATCTCTAGATATCCAATGCTGATAAAAAGGAGAGGGGTGTATGCAGCGGCCACTAGGAACAGGGTTGGTAAGAAGGGGGCAATAAAGCCAAAAGTAAAGGGAAAAGGCAAGATAACAGAAGGGGATGTACAGCCAGCACTAAACCCCCTAGCCCCGTCATACGTCCCGAATAGACACCTGCAATCGGAGCCACAAACAACAAAGACCCCGATAGTACTAAGTAAAAACGGGAAAAGAAAGACGACAAAAGCGAAACCCACAACATCCAACACCGGGAAGCAGAAAGTAAGGATAGTCGCAGAACAATCCAGTAACGGAAGTAGACCTGACAGCCCTTTGAGGCAGGCACCATCCGGCGAGGGAAGCAAAGGATGGGTGATAGGGAGAACAAAGGCTAGACAGCAAAAATCAGAAAACCCCAAGGAATTGCAAGTGACAGATAAAAATAAATGGGTATATTTAGACCAGATATGGAAAAGGGGAAAGTCGGGAAAGAAAATGAACCCCCTAAACAGGGCACAGATACTTTCCGCTTTTTCCAAATGTAGTAGCTTGAGTGGGATCAGTACAAATGATCTCCGGCAAATCGGGTTTGTAGAGAATAAAAATGGGAAAGAAATAACTAAAATGGCTCTCCACTCAGACCTGGTAAAAAAGGCAATCTTGAAAGCAGCAGGCGAGATAAACCAACAGGGAATAAAGATAATCCCAGAGAGAGAAGTAATGGTACCCACTGATATTACATTCCTAAAACATCATGCTGGCCTAGGGAGGAGGCAAGTGAAACTATATAGAGACAACGAAGGAAACCGTAGCGGTCTGAACATTGTAATAGACAACACAGATAATGAGGCCCCTTGGCATAATTGGTCTCTAGGAAGTAGCTCAGTAGGGGATGACAACGTGAGCGATACGGACGAAGAAGCAGAAGAAGGTGGATTAAGCGAGGTAGAATAGGACGGGGGGGTGCCGCAAAGTCTAGGTCTCATAACTTGGAATGTGAATGGGCTAGGCAATGAACTAAAGCGAGAACAAATAAAGGAAATAGTAAATAAGGTGGACATTGCCTGCCTGCAAGAGACCTGGACATGCGACGAAACCCCAATATCTGAAGGTTATCTACAGTTGAGTCGCCCGGCCACGAAAAAAAGATTTGGTCGAGCCTCAGGAGGACTGATGATATTGGTCTCAACGAAAATTTTGAGAGAAGTCACACCGATAAAAACAAAATGCAAATGGGTCCAAGCATGCAGAATAGAACTACTGGTAGTAGAAATGAAGTATAAAATGTTGACTGTGTTAAATGTATACATGCAGTGGGATAATAGAGTAGAGTATGAAAATGAGTTGAGGCTTTATAAGGAAGATGTTGATACCATACTAGATAAATATGCATTGGATATACTGATAATAATGGGGGACTTTAACCATAAATTAGACCCGAAAAAGGCGGACCTCTGGAATAGAGAACTGCTAGAGGTGTATGGCATAAATCCAGCAATCTTCCCAGTAGTAGAGATCTCAAAACAGGAAACTGAACTTGTACATGTCATGGGGGGTAGGGGATTCCAATGTGTGAATGGCAGAGTGAAGTCAGATTCCCCAGCAGGGAAGACCTTCAAATTAGGTTCACAGAAATGCCCAATAGACTACATGTTTTTACAAGCCTGGAACTTTCCACTAGTGCATGAATTTAGGATAGAACAAAAAGAGGTCAGTGATCACAATGTATTACATCTGACATTACTGGGGGGGAGTAAACTGATTAGAGATAAAGTGATCCACCAGGAGGTTGAGTATCCCAAACGGGTATCGACACGACTGACGGAGGAATATCAGGAAAAACTAAAGGCCATGCAAATTAAGACCGAGTTTGGAAACATAGAGAATAAAAACTTGGAATGGTTCATAGAAAAGATGGAAGAAGTGGTTCAGTGCCTAAAATTAGAATTGAAAAGGAATAAACATGTTTGTGTAAAACCGCCCTGCCGAGTAAAATGGTTCTCCGCTGAGTGTCAATCCAAAAAAAGGGAGATACGGGCAGCACAACGTAGGCAAAAAAAGAGCTTCACACATGAGAGACAGGCACATATAAACAATTTGAAAAGAGAATTTAAAAAAATGGCCGACACTGCGAAAAGGATATATAAAGAAAAATGTTGGTTGAACCTGTTAGAAGCGATTGAAGAGAAAAATCTTAGGCATTTTTGGAAATTGGTAAAAGCGGCAATTGGCCCGACAGATGGGGAATTAAAATGTGTAGTTAGTGAGGGAGCATGGGAGGAGTATATAAGAAAACTGTACGGGTTAAGAGCTCCCAGAGATCCTGAAGACAATGTAAATTGGCAAGAAATTTCAGAAGATCTCAAAGCAAAGTTTAAAGAAAACCAGGTAGAAGTTACAATAAGAGAATTGAAGTTAACCCGGGCGGCAGGTCCTGATAACCTCCCGGCAATAATACTAAAATCGGATGCAAACTGGTGGGCAAGATTCTTCTCACAGATGTTCCACTTAATCCGAACAGAAGGCATAATGCCACCTAACTGGAAGGGCGCAATAATTAGGCCAATTCACAAAAAAGGGAATATAGAGGAACCACAGAATTATCGATTGATTAACCTCCTGGATATAGGAGAGAAAGTTTTCTCAAAAATTGTATTGAACCAACTAAATGCATGGGTAAAGGAGTGCCACATTGTACCTATAGAACAGGGAGGATTCAGAGAAGGGCACTCCACGATTGACCATGGATTCGCACTATGGGCTATGGCAAAGAAGTCGACGGAACAAAACGGCAAGTTGTGCTGTTGCTTCGTCGACTTCCGAGCCGCATTCGACTCAGTAGATCGGGCCTGTTTATGGGAATCCCTGACGAAGGTAAACATACCCAAAGACCTCTTAACCATAATAAAGGAATTGCATAGAGGAAATTGGGCTCAAGTCATTAAGGATACCGAGGGATCTCTGACGAAAAAAATACCCATTGAAAACGGCCTGAGACAGGGGTGTGTTCTGGCCCCACAGTTATTTTCGATCTTTCTGGCAGACCTCCCGGCCTATCTAGAGGTAAAGGGTAGTGCAAGCCCGAGAATGGACGGTAACAAGGTGCCCTGTCTACTATATGCAGACGACCTGGTAATAGTGGACCAGACCGAGAGAGGCCTCCAAAGAAAGCTTAATGCTTTCAAGGTATACTGTGCCAGAAAATTCCTAACAGTTAACCTAGACAAAACAAAAATATTATGCTTTGGGAAAAAGATAAATAGGTTTAACTGGTACCTAGGGGATCTCAAACTAGAGACGGTAAATGAGTACAGATACCTGGGTATATGGTTCGACAGGACACTGAACTGGCGTACCCATTTGGATTCACAAAAAGCAAAGGCATATGCTTCAATTTGTGGACTAAAAATGTTCAACAGGGATTACGGAGAAATGTCACATCGACCCATGTTAAGAGCATTTGAGGCAATGATCCCCCCCCAAGTCCTATATGGAGCAGAAATCCTTTATTTGAGCGGTAAGGGAGCCTGGGACTTGGTGGAGGGGAAGTGCCTAAAAAGCCTTCTTTCTCTACCTCCGTCGTCTATGGTCCAAGCCATAAGAATTGAAATAGGTACAAAGTCTTGGGATATACAAACTCAAATGGCACTAATAAGACTTTGGAATCGATTTGAAGATCTAGAAGGGCAAAAAGTTGCCCAATGGTGTAGGAGAGAAATACAAAAGAGTGACCTAAAATGGGCAAAAGCATGTAGAGAAAGACTGATGCAAATCTGTAAAATGCTAAAGGTGGTGTCCCAGGAAACGCACCAAGTAACATGCACTAAGAGTGAGTTGAAATTAAAAGGGAACGAAGTAAGCAGAACCATTGATATGAGTTACCTAGCAATGAAGAAATCAGTAACACACATGATGAATGCCTGGTCAAATGATAACTGGTTCCCCTATTTAGACATACTTCCCAACCGTGGTTACAGGCAGGAGATACTAAGGCTGCGGATAGGGATCCACCCATGGTTAATGAATAGAGACTGGAAAGCAAAAATGCTAGATCAGGAAGGGTGTTGCAGGTGTAGCTTAGGATGCAAAGGAGACCTGGTACATACTCTACTGGATTGCCTGTCGTTTTTAGAACAGCGGAAAACGTGGCTACGTCCTGTATTTATAAAACATGATGTAAGGACAAGGGCACAGGCAACAAACTTAATATTTGAAAGCTCAACTATTGATATTGTAATTGCCCTGGGGAAATACATAAAGGCGATGCAAAAAGCATTAAGAAGCCAAGAATATTGTAGTACTGCATGAACTCTAACACGAAGGAAATGATATAAGAACTAAAGGAAGGTAATGAGTTTTAAATGTTAGAATAAGTTTTATGGTAAGATGTATATTTTAGAGAAACTGATAAATGTAAAAAGGACTATTAAGAGTTTTTATCTGACATTGGATTAATTGTACATTGTTTTATGAGTTTTATGGGAATATTTTAAAACTGTGATATTGTGTATTGCTACTGTTTAAAGACTATGGTCATAATAAACATAATGTTGACTTGAGTGTTGCTTTGGACACATTTCAGGAACTTCCTCAGAATCTTAAGGGAGTGGAAGAAGGATGCAGTGATTGTGCTGACTTGTGTGGTCCAGTTTGCGGTCAATGATAATTCTAGGACTCCTGGCCACCAGTTGCAGTGCCATGGTGAAGTGTTTTTGCGCAAGATCACTACTTCTATCTTGTTGGTGTGAGGCTTGAGACAGCTGGCTTTCATTCAGTAAGCAACTTCAGTAATGCAGCAGTGAACTTTATTTTGGGTTCTTGTCTGAGAGGGAGACTACGAGTTGCGTGTTGGTGGCATAGGACAGGGTGTTGAGGTCGTGTGCAGATGACGCTGGCTAGAGGGATCATGTATGCGTTGAAGAGAGTGGGGATTAGAGATGAACCTGGAGGCACTCCACAGATGAATTTGAAAGCTTTCAAGTTGGCAGGTGCCAGGCTGGCAGTTTGTGTTCTATCCGTAAAGAAGCAGATCAGAGTGACAGTGGGTCCTTGGATGCCAACCTTGTGTAGGTGCCTGAAGAGGATGCGGTTTGAGATTGTGTCAAATGCTGCAGAAAGGTCCAGGAGAATGAGTTTGACTGATTTTTCTCTGTCTTGGATCACATGATGTCATTGTGGCAGCGATCAGTGCCGTTTCTGCACTCTGGTGGGGCCGGAATCCTGACTGCGTGTGAGAAGCTGATCGTTGCGGAGGTCATCAGTAAGGTGTTGTTTGATTCGCTTATCTAAGACCTTTGTCAGGTACAGTAGGAGAGAGATGGCTCTGTAATTGAAAAGCGTGGCCGAGTCAACAGATGGTATCCTTAACAGGGGCATGACAGTGGGATACTAACAGGTGTCCTGGAATGTGGCGGAGTCAATGAAGGCATTGAGGATGGAAGTTAGTGCTTTGCTGATCAGTAGGATCTGATGGTGAAGGTGTGGTGGGGACAAATGTCAGATAGGGTTGCAGAGTGGATGGTCTTTATGATAGCAGGGATTTTTTCAGGGCTGATGGAGAGAAGAGATTGGGGTTCATTCTTTGGTCGTGATGGGATGTTGAGTTGTGACGGTGACAGAGTCAGGTTAAAGGTCAATGTTGCTTTATTTGATGAGGATTTTGTTACAGAACAATTTAGTGAGCTTGTTGCAAAGGACATGCGAAAGGGTGATACTGCAGGAGGCAGCAGGAAGGGAGATAAAATCTGATGATGGCAAAGATTTCCTTGCTGCAGTTATTGCCGACGTCTATGAGATGTGCAAAAGCTGTGCCCTTGGTGTTCTGCATCTGCTGGTGGTAGCATCTTAGCACCGATTTGAAGATTTCTTTATATTGACTTGTTTGCCATTTACGCTCCAGTTGCTTTCAGTGGCATTTTGATAGCCTGAGTTCCTCGCTGTACCAACTGGCCAATGGTCGGGCTCTTGCCCTTGGGTTATGATGGAGGGGACCTAAGGTGTTGGCGCATGCAGTGACCGTGCTGCTGAGGTTCTTGTTGCAGGTGTGTTCAGGCCAGTGCACAGATGTTTTTCCATCTGCAGCGGGCGGTTCCCATGGTGGTACGCAATGAGTATGCTGAACGGACGAGGGCATAGTCATGTACAGGTCATAGTTGCTGCTTAGTCGACTGACATTTCAGATTGAGGAGAAAATTGGACCCAATAGGTGGCCGGCTGGTGGGCGGGTTCGGTAATGTGGTTGAGGTTTTCTACAAGGGTCCTAGAACCTGGGTCAGTGTAGTCTTAGGGTATAAGAAAAGCGTCTCCAAGGAAGATGAAGACGATGGCTATGATGAGGGTTGTGATGAATTCCGTGATGTTGCTGGCAATTTTAGTGCAGGTACCCGATAGTCTGTATACTAGAACTCCATCCAAGGAGAAGTTGGCTGTGATGCATATCTTGAACGTAAGGTCTTCCACGTAGCTGGTAACGGTATCCGTGTAAGTTGTGCAGCAGATGGTATCTTTGAATATGATGTTGAGTCCCCCTACGGGCTTGTGCAGATGTCTTGCCTGGTGAATTGTTTGGGCCGGCGGAGGATGGCTGTAGCGATGTCCGGTGCAGATGTGGAGTTCTGCCATGTTTCTGTGAGGAAGAGCAAGCCCAGAGCATGGTTGTGCAGTAGGTCCCATATCCCAGTAGAGTCTTTGGTGAGCAGGGGGGTGTTGAGGAGCATGCATGTGAATGTGGTGCGCTGTGTGGGTGGTGTTTGGTGGTCTGTATGAGCATGTGTGTGTAGCTTGTTTGAGCAGGTGTGAGCGAGTGGGATGCTGGGTACTGCTGATGGATTAGTGGACGCATGGTGTGGAGGAATGCCTGAGAACTTTGAGAGGCATGTGAACCTCCTGTGTTGTGTGGTACAGTATGGCAAGCAGTGCGAAGAGAGGCGGCCAGGGTTGAGAGCACAGCTGTAGATACTGTCAACATTGCTTTAGAGCCCAATTATCAAGGCATGCCATGCCTTTTCACTTCTTCAACATGTTTAATCACGCTTGTATTTTTATCCCCTGTTTCCAAACTGTAGATCAAGTAGATCAAAGCAAAAGCGAGTCGAGAGCCTCACACTCAACGTCAGTGGGCAGGCTCAGCAAGGACATTAGCGGACTACACACTTAAGATGACAAAGCTAGGTCACTAAGGATCTATTTACTTACTGCAGTTTGTACTACGTAAATTGCAAAAGAGTTTGCTAATTTGCCCTGGTTACATTTTGAATATTAGCACTTGCACTGCCGGATGCATATTTATTCAGTAGCATGTGATTCACAAACCTATGTGACCTCTGACTCTCCTATCTTTTTTGCGCAGAAATCTCTGCACGCGGAAGTATATGGTTTTGTCGCAAATGAAGGAAAGACAGGGGATTGGCTAGAAAATGGGAACAAATATGCTACTTACCAGTATGCATCTGTTCTTGGCATGTAGGGCTGCTGACATTCATATCTGTGCATAGATCGCCGCCTAGTGTTGGGTCCGGATGATCGCACATTGTTGTCCTGGAAGAGTCTTCGAAGTATCACGAGATCGGTGGCTCCTCCCCTGGACTACAGTGCGCATGGGCATCAACTCCATCCTCAGATTGTTTTTAGCCATTGTGGCAAAGATGGAGTGAAACTAAGTGAATGATGACCATGCTAGAAGTAAGTGTGAATTCTGCACCTGCTACAGGCGCCGGGGAGGAGGGCGGGCGATATGAATGTCAGCAGCCCTACATGCCAAGAACAGATGCATACTGGTAAGTAGCATATTCGGTTCGAGGCATGTGGGCTGCTGAATTCATATCTGTGCATAGAATACATAGCAGTCCCTCCATTAAAGGCGGCCGCCCGTGCCAGCTGCAGCAGTTTAGAAAAGTGTTTTTAGAACAGCCTGCCCTACAGCTGCCTGCTGTTTGGAGTGCACATCAACACAATAATGCTTCGTAAATGTGTGTGGTAGACCATGTGGCTGCTCTACATATGTCTTCCAAAGGAATATTTCCAAGGAAAGCCATGGAGGCCCCCAACTTTCTAGTGGAGTGGGCCCTTGGTGGAATGGTGAGAGTACGTTTGGCTTTCAGATAGCAGATCTGAATACATTTAACTATCCACCTAGCTATACCAGCTTTGGAAATGGGTTTACCTTTGTGTTGTGGCGCAAAGGCAACAAAGAGTTGTTTAGTTTTCCTAAAATCCTTGGTCCTATCAATGTAATACATCAGGGCCCGTTTGACGTCAAGGGTGTGGAGCATTCTCTCCGCCAATGACTCAGGATTTTGGAAGAACACAGGTAATTCAATAGTTTGGTTAATATGGAATCGAGATACTACTTTAGGAAGGAATTTAGGATTAGTGCGAAGCACCACCCTGTTAAAATGAATTTGAATAAATGGCTCCTGGATAGTTAGTGCCTGGAGCTCACTAACTCGTCGCAGCGATGTAATCGCTATAAGGAAAGCTACTTTCCATGTCAAGAATTGAATCGCGCAGGAATGCAGAGGTTCAAAAGGGGGACACATCAGCCTGGTGAGGACCACATAGAGGTTCCACTCCGGAGCTGGCGGAGTCCGCGGAGGAATGACTCGCTTGAGCCCTTCTAGAAAGGCTTTAATGGCAGGCACCCTGAAAAGTGAGAGGTGCTGCCTGTTTTGGAGATAAGCAGCCATTGCAGATAGATGTATGCGAATGGAAGCATAGGCCAAATTACATTTGTACAGATGGAAAAGATAACAAATGATGTTTTGAATAGATTCATCTAGCGGGTTAATGTTGTGGTCTGCACAGTAAATGACAAACCTCTTCCACTTGGCCGCATAGCATGCTCTTGTGGTGGGCTTCCTCGCCTCCCAGATGATGTCCATGCAGTCAGGAGGCAACTTTAGGTAGCCAAACTCCAAGACCTCAGGAGCCAGATCGCCAGGTTGAGCTGTTGCGGATCTGGATGCTGAATGTCGCCATGGCTCTGCTTCAGAAGGCTGGGTGTGAGGCGTAGCCTTTGATGCGGTACCACGGACAGTTCTAGAAACGTGGTGTACCATGGTTGGCGAGCCCACGTTGGAGCAAACAGGATGAGAGTCATCGAGTGCTGCCTGAGTTTGCGTGCCACCAGCGGTATCAGAGGTGCTGGGGGAAAAGCGTACGCAAATCTGCCTGACTAGTTCATCCATATCGCATTGCCCTGCGACTGTGGGTGTGGAAACCTGGCGGCGAAGCTTTGGCATTTTGCGTTCTCCCTTGTGGCGAAAGGGTCTATCTCTGGATGACCCACTTTTGGAAGTACGGGTGGAGTACTGATGGATGTATCTCCCACTCGTGCATTTGGTGGCTGTACCTGCTGAGCAGGTCCGCCATCTGATTGTCTTTGCCCGGGAGGTGTTCTGCCATGAGGAAGATGTTCCTCTGAATGGCCCACTTCCACATGCTCTGAGGCAAATGAGACAGCTGCGGAGAGTGGGTACCTCCCTGTTTCTGAAAGTAGTACATGGCAGTCATGTTGTCCGTCCGGATCAACACGACCTTGTTGCACAGATGTACCTTGAAAGCCTTCAGTGCCATGAAGATTGCCATCAGTTCCAGAACATTGATGTGCATCCTCCGTTGCTGTTGCATCCATAGTCCCTGCACAGTGTAATGGAGTACATGAGCTCCCCATCCCTGGAGAGAAGCGTCAGTTGTCAGGATGATCTGTGGCACAGGCTCTTGGAACGGTCGTCCCTTGCAAAGGTTTTGTGGATTCCACCAATGCAGAGAGTTGTATGCCCGACCGGTCACCAACACTAGGTCTTTCAACTGCCCTTGAGCCAGAGTCCACTGACGTGCTGGCACTCCTGAAGCGGACGCATATGTAGTCTCGCGTGCGGAACTATGGAGATGCAGGAGGCCATCATGCCTATCAACTGCATGAACACTCTCGCTGGAAGCGAGTGTTGGGGTTTGAATCGTATCAGCGATTGAATGCTGCTGACCCTCACTGAATTTGGCTGTGCTGTGGCTGCCAGAGTGTTTATCGTCGCACCCAGATACTGCCGTATGTGGGCGACTGGAGGTGGGACTTCGGGTAATTCAGTGAGAATCCCAGGTCATGAAGGAGGTGAATGGTGTGGGACACGTGAGCGGCACACTGCTGGGCTGACTTCGCCTGGATGAGCCAGTCGTCCAGATAAGTAGACGTGAATTTTCCGTTTCCTTAGGTGCGCCGCCACTGTCGCCAGGCACTTCGTAAACACCCTGGGTGCCGTGGTGACTCCGAAAGGCAAAACCTTGAACTGGTAGTGTTGGTTTTGGATGGTGAACCGGAGGTATTTTCTGTGTGACGGGTACAGTGGAATATGAAAATACGCATCTTGTAGGTCTAAAGTTGCGAGAAAATCCCCCTGACTGAGCAACGGGAGCACTTGCTGCAGTGTCCGCATATGGAAGTGCTCCGATAGGATGTACAGGTTGAGGGGCCTGAGGTCCAGTATGGGCCTGAGGGACCCGTCCTTTTTTGGTATCAAGAAGTACAGGGAGTAGACTCCTGTGCCTCTTTCCTGCACAGGCACGCGCTCCATCGCCACTTTTTGCAGCATGACGATGACCTCCTGCTGCAATAAGTGCAAATGCTCGGCAGACATAGGACGGTGTCTTGGGGGTATGTTGGGTGGAGTGGATGTTAACTTCAGACAATAACCGTACTGTATAAGTTGTCTGACCCACCTCTCTGTGGTGATGGTTCTCCAGACCGGCAGGAACTGCTGAAGTCTCCCCCGACCGGTGTTGTGTGGTCGGGGGGCAGTGACATGGCGCTGTTTCCACGATATCCACCTCGACTTTTGTTGGTGTATGTGGACTGTGTGTTGCCTTTGTAGTACTGCGTGGTTTGGGAGAGCTGGCCTCTGGAAACGCCTCTAGTGCTTGAGCGACGAAAAGACCCACCCCTGACTGTAAGGCACCCATGGACTTAGCAGTTTCAGTGTCCTTCTTAATCTTTTCTAAGGTGGTGTCAACCTCTGGGCCAAACAGGTGATCTGGATTCACTGTTTGATTAAGGATGGTGGTCCGTATCTCCGGCTTCAATCCAGAGATTCTCAGCCAGGCATGTCGTCTTAGCATAACACTAGTGTTGACAGCCCTGGCTGCGGTGTCAGCCGCGTCCAATGCACACTTAATTGAAGCATTAGAGATCAGCTTTCCCTCTTGAATAAGCATCTCAACTGCCTCCTTGTATTCATCTGGCAGGTGTTGCAACAGGGTCTCCAGTGTGTCATAGTGTGCCCTGTCATACCTCGCTAGAAGCGCTTGTGTATTGGAAATGCGCCAGATGTTGGCCGCTTGTGCTGTCACCCTTTGCCCTGATGCCTCAAAGACCTTAGATTCCTCGTCTGGGGGAGGAGCATCACCCGTTGTCTGAGAATTAGCCCTCTTCCGGGCATTCGAGACGACAAGAGAGTCCAGAGGCAACTGTCCTTTAATGTAGGTAGGATCAGTAGGCGCTGGCTTATACTTTTTTTCAATCCTAGGGTTTATCACCCTTGCTCTGGTAGGCTCTTTAAAGATCTCTCCAGCATGTTTTAAGACACCTTTTAACATAGGTAGAGTTTTGACAGTCCTCTCCGAGACTGAAAAGGTATCAAAAAGGAAATCAACGTCAATAGGGTCAGCATGGAGCTGGACATTGTGATTTTTAGCCGCCCGTTCAATGAGGGCATTGAATGCTGCAGAATCCTCTGTAGGAGATGTCTTCACAGAATAGAGTTGAGTGTCTTGTCCAGAATGAGGATCACCTGGGTCAGCACCAGCAGCCCAGGGTTCATTGGTATCATCAGGGTCTGTATAGACAGGATAGCTGTACTCATCCTCATCATCGCCCTCCCCAGCGTCCACATCAGAGCGGGCGACACATCACGAGTCTGTGGAGAAATTGGTTCCAAAAGGACAGGAGTGGAAGCAGAGTCCTTCTTTCTCTTTAGGGGAATCTTGTAGGACTCCATTGGTTGTTCCGGGGGCAATTTTCCGCTTGTGGAGGGAAAGTCTGCCCGTTTCTGCATCAATAAAAGGTTCATGTTGTTCGTCCACCGAAGATTGTCGATGCTTCAAGGTGGACACCACCGTCGACGACTTCGGCACCAAGGACACCTTCTCGGGGACGCTGGCGACCGCTTTAGGGGTGAAAGCCTTCGGCGCCACCTTCGGCGGCAACGTGAAGTGAATGGGCGTCGACGCCTTGTGAGGTTTCTCGACCGGCTTCGGAGGTGGAGGATCTGTTGTCCTTCTCCCTGATGCGCTGTAGGGAGTCCGTCACCTTCCTGGTGAACGCGGTGGACGGGCGCGCCGAGTCGACGGGATCCTTCGAGGCCCCACTAGGAGTGGACTCTCAGGGTGCGCCGCTATTGGCCTTGTCCTGTTGACAAGGAGTCTCGAGAACCTTTGGGTCGCCGAGTCCTTTCTTCGGGTCACCGAGTCCTTTCTTCGGGTCACCGAGTCCTTTGTTGGTGTCGACTGCCTTCGGCGCAGACCTAATCGGCTCGACCACCTTGACTTTAGTCTTCGGCGTGGCAGACTTAGTCTCGACGCCCTTGACTTGAGCCTTCGTCTCGACAACACCCTTTTGCTTCTTCGGCGCCGAGGGCTCCGAGGCCTTGGATCCGACCAAAGTAATGCGCACTTTCGGTTTCGAGGCGGGCACCTGCGCTGTTTCTTGTGTCGAGACCGTAGGTTTCACTTTCGGTTGCGATTTTCCAGGGTGCGGCTCAATAGCAATGTCTGTGGCCGAGCCCGAAGACGGGGCCGTAGAACCCATCGTAAGATCTTGGGTAAGGCCTAGTGGCGATCCCTTGACCTGAGCCTTAAGAATCGGTACGACCCCAGTGACAGAGCGAGGTCGCTCTTCGTCCGAGCTATCCTCCATGGCCCCGAAGGCCCCGTCGTCGTCCCCTACCTAGTCGACGACTTCTTCAGCTTCGAACCTTTCTGCGTCTGCATCGTAATCGTAGTCTACGTCCGACGCGGGATTCAACAGGTTGTCACCGATGTCCCCGGTAACTTCTTCCTCGACATCCCCGGCATCGAAAATGTCCGCAGGCGCCGGTGCAGTGAGCTGGGCCTCCTGGCGCGCAGCGCGTCGATGCTTAAGCGTCTTCTTGGACGTGAAGCGGGAACAAGCCATGCAACTGGCTTCATCATGGTCCGGCGACAGACACTTGTTGCACACTGGGTGGACGTCGATGTGGGGATACTTTGAGTTGAAGACAGGACATATTTTGAACGGACTTCGGTCCATGATGATTAGTCAATAGGGTCTGAGGCGTCGACTGGGCCCTCCGCGTCGAAAGCACGCGGGTGATGGAATCCGGCTCGGAATCGAGCTGGAAGAGTTAGGCACCGAACGCAAGACAACACCGACGTGGAACTAAAGACCTTTTGGTCTTAAGAAAAGGTTTTTATCGATTCCGACTAGAGGGAACCAATATACATCCAAACCCAATGGCAGAAAAAAACAATCTGAGGATGGAGTCGATGCCCATGCGCACTGTAGTCCAGGGGAGGAGCCACCTATCTCGTGATACTTCGAAGACTCTTCCAGGACAACAATGTGCGATCATCCGGACCCAACACTAGGCGGCGATCTATGCACAGATATGAATTCAGCAGCCCACATGCCTCGAACATACTTATTACTGAACTGGGGGAGGGGTTTAAGGAGGAATAATACAAACACTCACCCACAAACGAGTAAGATAGTTGCTTTCACAAACTACACTTCCAAAGCTACTACCGCACTAAAGGTCACAAAACAGTAGAAAACTTACTCCAGCACACTATAATACACAATATCAGTAGCAGGGAATATCTATGAAACCCATCAGGAAATAATGTTAAAGTATTTAAATTTTTTGCAAAATTAACATTTTAGAAATTAAGAACAAACTTTTTTTTAAAAAACATTAAACTACATTTTTGTTAAAACTGTACATTAAGCGCAACTTGATTAATACTTAATTAAATTTACTAAAAAACTAAATGATAGTAAGGGTGGTTTTATTTGATTTAAAAATTACTATTTATAAATTAATATATTTAAATTTGTAATTTAAAGTTTTATTGTGAAGGGTTAATATGTTAATACTTTTTATTAGTTCCAGGGAAAAAAGTAATTTTTAGTTTAAATTTAGATTTTATTTTAAAATATTTGTGAAAAATAAATAAAAGTTATTCATGTTCACTATACTTTCCCAAAACTAGTTCTCCATCACTGTGCAGAGATCTACATGTCAAGTTACTAGTAGGAACTTTACACTCGTTATTTCAGTCCCTGAACGGAGGGGGGAAGACCTAACTACACTTGACTGCAAATCTACAATCAGAAATGTTAAGTAGGAAAAAAGCATAGAATTAGACTAGGTTGCAAGTGCAAACTTACAAGTAAATAGGCACATGCAAGTTTACCTTTGTGAAAAGTGCCCCAAGTTTTTAAAGTGCTGCTCGCAAAACTCTTACCAGTAGTTAATTCTTCATTTTACAGACATGCCAGATAGGTTTTGGAGATGGAGAACGTGTGTGAAAATGAGCCACTTAAGACCACCTAAAGTACCTTACTCATGGAAAAAGTCTGCATAAACCTATACCAGAAGACATTGGCAGAATAAAAGGATTCCCCGCTCACCCATCACATCATCTAGATTTTAATCACCACAAATAAACTGTATGAATGCAATAGGCAAGCTGCTCATGACTATTAATGTAGATGCTGCTTAATATAAAAGCACTGGGAAACCCTTGGCCAAGTGAAAGGATACTTGGTAGCTATGTTGGATGAGGGAGATTTTTTTTTACTATGTCAATTGAATAGTCAAGAGCTACACATACATTTTAGATATTAGATACCTGCTTATCAGCCGGTGCCGCCACAGACTGACTGAACCCATTGATTATGCTGTGACATTAGGGCAGTAATAATTTACTTAACTGATATCTTTTAGTATAAGTTAGTATTTTCTTTTAAAATTACTCCTAAATATGAAAGCTCAAATCCATTACACTAAATAAATGCAAATCACATACCATACATGCACTAATAAACTACTCTTTTTGTGGCTGTTCAACATGATAATTTATGCACGGGTTTCAAAAAGCGAACAGTAACAGTAATTAATCATGACTTGATAGAATTCTACACACCATTCATTACAATTACAGTATACAAAGGATACAGTCCTCTAGATCAACCTCCTCGGACAGGTTCATTTTGCTTGTGATGGTGGAGAAGATGAGGCGCTTCTGTCGTCTGTCTGGGACTGGAAATTCAATCTTACGATCAAGTCGGCCTGGCCTTAGCAGTGCAGGATCCAGAGTGTCAGCTCGGTTGGTGGCCATTATGACCTTGAAGGAATTTGCAAGCATGGTTAAGAAATGATAATCAATGGTAACCGCTCAAAGGTTTAAGCATCAAGCTAAATATTCCACTGTTTTTAAGAAGAATAAAACAGAACCATTTAAAAACAATAACTTTCACGTGGGATTCCCAAAAAAAAGTCAGGTTTCATCAAGTGCTTCTTACTGGAGGATATTCTGTTTCATGTGATTTCAACTGTGGTAGGTCTAAGTAAACAAGCTTTTTCAGAGACCAAGTATTTTACTGACAGGGGAAGCATGGACCTGAACTGTGATCCCAACCGCCTTTCTAAATAAATGTCATAATACATTTTTGAATCTATAGCAGGAGTTTACGGTACAAGCTCTTCATTATGACTTGATCCAGCACAAACCTTATGCTACAAAATCTTTTTTTTTAAAAATATATATATATTTTTTACAAGAAACCTCCCTTTTGACCTTCAAATTGATTGAGCTAAGGGTTTCAGCAACCTAATTAAGTTCACGCTCTTTACTAATGCCAGCAATAAACTTCATAGCGCTACACATTGACAATTTATTCAACATCATAACAGACGAGAGTTTACATGCACCCGTTTGTCAAAATAGCAAGTCTAAAGTAGTTTATTTCAAAGGGGGTGGGTGGATGAGGAGAAAGTAAAACAGGAAATGGTGGGGACTACATTTTGCAATTTGACCAGCCCTTACCTTCACATTAACATTTTGATCAAAACCATCCATCTGGTTTAACAACTCAAGGAGGATCCGCTGAACCTCCCGGTCCGCTGCAGGTGAGAAAAAAAAAGTGAGGTTACTTTGGGTATGCTGGGCTGTTAATCTAAGAGCATAAAATGTAATTGCCCATTTTCAAC
This sequence comes from Lissotriton vulgaris, assembly GCF_964263255.1. Lineage (NCBI taxonomy): Eukaryota > Metazoa > Chordata > Amphibia > Caudata > Salamandridae > Lissotriton > Lissotriton vulgaris. The sequence goes on from NC_141695.1 coordinate 260,863,618, forward strand.
TATTCATACAGGTTATGCACAAATAACTAATTTTATGAGCAGGCAAAGCAGAAGAGGCGGAATCATGATTAATGTTAAAATAAAAAACTGCATCTATAGAAGGAAAAATATCTATCATTCTTCTTAAAGGTTTATAAAGTACATGCAAACAATGAATATTTTAAACATTCTAATGTGAAGCTTAGTCCTATGTGCTGCTAATTCATAGAAGTCACAAAAGGACCGAACTTGCAACCAAAATCAACACTAAAAGACCTACCCGAGGACTACTTGTGAAGGTGGTATATGCCATTTAGCAGTGCAATGCTTAAAAAATAGTGGCAAAAAGAAGTTTAACAGCAGAGTGCTAAAATACATAGTCTGCATATTAGCAAAAATCAACTTTGGTCTGTTCTTTATTATCGCTCCCAACCAGGCATAATAATATTCAATTCTGCAAATGATTACTTTTGGCAGCTCGAATGAAAAGTTTAGTCAAGACAATTAAGAAGGTCTCCATTGATTTTGGCCACTTGTGGTGTGCCGTCTTGTTCTGCTGCTGTGAGGTCGCCAAGAACCCCGAAGCCCCCCCAGACCAATGACCATTGCTAGAGAACTCCCTAGGAGTAGAGGGACTACTTCCCTGCAATAGGCTGGCACAGAGTCCGGCTTATCGACCGGCTGCTCCCTGGCAATGCAGGAACCAAACCCGAAGCGCTACACCAGCTTCTGAGGGTTATATCTGCCCCCCCAACAAGTGAGAGGACACCACAACCCAACTGAGTCATGCAGGAGCAAAACCCACGGTACCAATCTACCTGCAACCGACAACGAAGAGTCCAATTCGGACTCCAACTGCCAAGGAAGCAAGCACCCGTCGAGGAACATTGGAACCCGAGACCCAATTAGCGAGTGGACCAGCTGTCTGTAAATCATCCTGCAACCTGCTTGCCCCGGACCATGAAGACCATCTTGAAGCCCAGATCCCAGCCGAACTACCTGCTCTGCACCCAGCACGCCCGGTGTGGGTACCGACGAATAAGCTGTGCATCCATGGTTCTGAGGCCATTGCGACCTGACCAATCGTTTGAGGGCCCCCAGACTTTCCTGTAAGTCCCATTATGCAGCCTCTTTTGAGATGCCCCTCTTCTCCATAGCGTGCCTGCTACCAACGACCTCAGCACCCTGCTCCAGGCCAAATCCGGGACTCTCGGCGCTCTGCTGGTGGAATATTGGAACTGGCCTTGCTACCCTCCTAAAACCCGAAGGTGAACCTCGTGAACCAACTGTACAATTTCCTATGCATTTTTTCTATATTTCTCAATAGACTTCTATTGTGCGTAATTGCGCACAACAGAGTTATTTTCCCCAACTAAAAAAAGTACTTACCTATGAACAAAGTTCTTGGTCTGTTAAGTTTTTATAACAACCATTGCTATTTTTGCAAATTTGGTCTCGGATTTATTCTCGAGTGTGCGTCTCATTTCTTGCCTCCGAGTACACCAAATGCTTAGCACTGCTCTCTGGTAAGCCTACCTGCTGGCCCACACTACCACAAAATACAGCGTTTGTTTTATCTACTTATGCCTCTATATACCAATCTGGGTCTCACTGAACTCTCTGCATAGTGTACTTCGTTTTACTACACTATATAGAGAGCCAGCTTCCTACAGCTGGCCTTCACACAAGCCTTGAAAAACTAATTTTAATTATTGTAGTAGCTTGCCCTTGTACATGATGGCACTAAGTATTCTCATCTTTCCTTTCACTTTCTACAGCTAATATGGTCTACGAATCATAGCACCAAGATGTACTTGTGTCAACGAGCGCTGAATAAATAATAAATTACCAAAGTCAAAATGCCACTGACATAGTAGATTTTACACAACACCGTATCATATGGCTGTCAATCATGATCGAAAAATCTTCAGTGTCGATTTTTACTCAATTTGTAATATTATGGATGCTTATGTGCAGTGCTCAACAGCATATTTAAGAGACCAATGTAAAACTAAAATCTGGGAAACGGTTTTAACATTATATTGCGTGGCTAATAACTTTATTGGATCATTATTAATTATAGAATCATTTATCTAGGAATGGAGGAGGCGTTTTATTTCCTTTCACCACCTTCTAGATTTCATTTTCTACTGATGTCTCTGTAAATTGTTCAAGCAGGCTGTTTGCAGGAAATAAATAAAGACAGACTGGAGATGCATTAGTCAGAACTTTTCAGTAATTTTCAGAGGCATCTACAGACCATGTGTTACAAGAAACAGCAGCTGTATCACTGCCTGTAGGTCATCGCAGAAGACAAAATTGCACATCATAGTCCTTAAAATTGCATAGGCTTAAAGGACTATGGGTTGGATAGGGAGAAGCAACACAAGTTGAAAGTGTTGAGGAGACCTCCTTGGAGTCGAGAACCTTTAAGATCTAAGCACAGACCAATGTAAACTTGATGGCGTCATATAGTGCATTAACATTAAAGAGAAGGATGACGAGGTTGGACCCGCAAATGAGTTGAACCTTGAGAACTATCAAGCTGGTGTGGAAGATGCAGAAGGAAAGTTCTGGAGAGAGATTAGGACACAATCGTTTCTTATTGCAACCCTTTACTACTGTAACCAAATCTTAGAATATAGGCTCTTTTATAAACATCTATGGATTAATTAATGAGAAGGGGGAAGAAAACCACCAGTTATTTTTCATTAGTAAAGTCGGAAACCAAGTAATGGCATTTGAACCAGTGGTAGGGTTTGCAAGTACCATCACGCAAGCTCTTGTAATGGTCACCAAAGAGAATTGGAACTGCCTTTCTCCAGAAGCACACCAATGGGTGATCTTTAAGAACAATTGCAAAACGACCCTGTTTTACGCCTATTTCACAACGGTTTGTGGTGCACCCATCAGGCAGAGTTTAATTCCCATCTCTAGCCATGCCAATTACAAAACATACACGTATAATGTGTGTCGATGTTTCTAATGGTTTTGTACTCGCACACAATCTTCTCTTTGGTGGAATACAAGCGTTGCTAAAGGTCCCTGGAACACTGCTCACACATGCGTTTCATCTTAGAATTGCAATTTTGTTACCTCGTACATCAACTCTCTACTGTTAATTAGATTTTTTTTATTGTATCAAATTGTCAGACACCAAATGACCTTATGCTATGGTACAACGTGGGACATGTCCACTAACTTCTATTTCAGAACACACATTGAGTATAGGTAATGATTGTAACAATACCTCCAGTCTGTGCATCAAAGCGTTTCGTTGCAATGGCATCAATTTCATCAATGAAGATGATGGCAGGGGCATTCTCCTTAGCCAGTCGGAAAACGTCTCGCACCATGCGGGGTCCTTCGCCCAGGTACTTCTGCACAAACTCTGAGCCCACCACTCGAATGAAGGCAGCTAGAAGGAAGCACAGAAACAATGACAGCACTGTGATGCATGCTGGGTGTGAACATGAATGAAGAGATTCTTCGCAAATATTAGAACCTTTCATGAAGAACAAGGGCAGGCTCCGAATTGGAAATGGACGGTGTGTCACAGTATGTTCCATCACCCTAATTCTTTAAGGTATTTCGCTGCAATACACATAATTTACACTTTGAAGCTCCCTGACCAGGCAAGAGTTTCACTAATACTCTAAGAAAATGAACTGCTTCAGTCCTCAATCACTTATGCAATTACAGAGCCCAACAAACCACCCTTCACACCTTAATTTGTATATTTGATAATCTAGCGGAAAATGAGAGAGTAAACATACTGGGGGCCCTCCGCAAGAAATTGCTTAGTGGCATGAAAGTAACACAAGGGCTGGAACCCCCAAGTATTCTCTGGGGAGGCGATTTTAACCATCACCCCTGTGAGAAACTCAATAGTAATGTTTGCGGGATGGGGGCTGAAACAGAAGAGCAAATAACCCACTTCAGTCACTAGGTAGTGGGGGATTTCTTAAATTAAACTATGTCAAGTCTGGACCTAGTTATACTAAATCAAATAAACCCTTCGTCTGGGAAATTGGACCCCACATACCTCGGTAGGGGTAGTGAAACAACTATCGATTACATTCTCATAACACCGACTCTTGTTAATAGGCATACGAATTTTAAAGTTAAAATCAACACGTTGAGCGATCACTCAGCTTTGGTTTTTGAATTATCCTTAGACAATGGTCAACCACTTTCCCAAACCATAATGTCCACCCTCGCCCAGAATAACATACAGCTTATAAAAACAAATGGCTATACCTTGGGGTGGGGGAAGATCTACCCAAATGAATTAACAAATAGGGTCGTAACTGGAGCACAATCGGCAATAATGAAATGCTTAGACATGGAGGCAAGCGAAGAGGAAGTCCTGCTTCATTTTAACTTCATTCTAGGAAAAGTGAATGAATGTCTCACCGTAAATCAGAAAGGGACTAAGGAAGGGAAAAAAGGTTGGTTTAATCATGATTGTACAGACGCCCATAAAAAGCTAAAGAGAGCTCTATCGAAACCAATAAGAGACCAAGAGGAGATTAGGACCTTGAGAAAAACGTATAGGCTCACGTGTAAAGCACGGAAAGAAGAACTTAAAAAAGCCTTATGGGATCAGCTGCATGAAAGTTCCAGAAATAAAGATAGCGATCTATTCTGGAAGGTGGTAAAAGCACCTTTTTTAACGGATACAGAAGATCGTCCCAGCGTAGAAGTGGCCATTGAGGGACAAACCTGGGTACATCACTTCGCAAAAATTTTCAGCCAACCCCCAGTAGTACCCCTCATAGACAATAGCCCAAATCACAATAATCTATTCCCAATCCCATTGAGAGTTGGCCTACTTGAGGTAACAGCTGCAGTCAATGCCAGTAAAAGCAGAAAAGCCCCTGGCCCAGATGGGGTGCCAGTCGATTTTTTTCAATTTAAATTAGATCTGTGGGCTCCCATCATCACAAGGGTATTTGACGCAACAATGAAGTGTGGCTTACTCCCCTTTTTTTTTTTTTTAAATTTATTTTTATTGTTGCCTCAGGCGGATCATGGGTACAGGAGACAAAACAACTCGGGGGAGCGTCAACATTCCGCTCTCCCCGATATTCTGCAACTTTTTAATAGTCAGTTACATATCTTTCAGCATGACGAACTTGTTTTTCATTTTCACCCCAAACTCCCACCCGCCCCCCTGAACTCCTGAAAACGTCATCAACTGAGAGGCCTCTATCGAAAGCCCCCCTTCCCGCCCTCCCTTTCCCCCCCTCCCACCCCCCACTCTGCAGCATACCATCCTTCCCCGCCACCCCCCCCGACCCCCGAGCCTCCCTCCCCCTCTAAGTCGTGACATAGAATATATACAATCCAGCAACCCGGATCCTCCGTGAACAACTATGCTGGAATCAGCGTCGAACGTGTGTCCCGGCTATCCTCCCTTCCACCCACCCTCCTCTCCGGACAGTCCTACTCCATTCCATGGTAGTGCCTCCACTTAGTCCATATTTTTCGAAATTTTCGTGGGCACCCTCTAGCTTTGTAGGTCACTCTTTCAGCCGCCATATACATATCTAGACCCCTCCTCCATTCCTCTAGGTCGGGTTTCCCAGGCGCCCCCCACATTCGTGCTATATCTCTTTTTGCTACTACCAAAGCCAGCTGCAGGAAAATGAGTAGGTATCTTGTAATGTCCACCTCCGTTGACATTCCCAGAAGCGCCAGTTTTGGATCTCTAGGAATCTCCACCTCCAATATCATACTCAATTCCCTAAGTACCTCGCCCCAATATTCCTGTATCACAGTGCAGCCCCAAATGATGTGGTAGAAGTCGCCTGTTTGGTGCTGGCATCGTATGCATGAGGTGTCGGTCACCCTCCCCATCCTGGAGAGCCTCACTCTGTCAAAGTAAGCCCGGTGAAGGACCTTAAACTGTATTAGGCGGAGCCTCGATTTTATGGCCACTTCCCTCGGGTGCATGAGTGCGAGTTCCCAATCCAGGTCCTCCATCGTGCCCACATCTGCCTCCCACCTCGCCCTGAGTGCCTGCAAGTCTCCCAACATATTATTTGTCAGTGTTTTGTATGTCATGGATATTGCCCCCCTCTGTATCCGCTCCTGGAGTAATCGGCCCTCAAGTGGTGCAAACTGGGGTATGTCGGTAAGCGATATGTGCTGTGCTCCCCACGCGTGTCTTAACTGCAAGTATTTATAGTATTGGGTGTTCTGGAGGCCATAGTCCTGCTGCAGCGTCTGGAAGGTTTTAAGTTCCCCCTTTGCTATGACATCTCCCACCGTGGAGATGCCGATGTCGTCCCACCTGTGGAATCCCTTCAGTTTATGCAGCTCCGTCAACCACCTACACGACCATAGGGGTGTCTGTCTGGTGAGCCTTTCATGCCAGCCCATCCTAATTGTCGCTCTGCGCCACGCCATCAAGGTAATCTTCGTCGCAGGTAGGAGCTGGCGGCCTCCTTTCGCGCCATACCAGAAGTGTAGTACCATCTTATTGCCCCATTTGGATCTCTCTAGAGCATAGGTGGGATGGTCAGCCGGGGCGTGTAACCACTCATTGATCGGGGCAAGGTGTTCTGCCCAGTAATAGGCCTCCAGATTAGGTAGCGAGATTCCCCCACTATATTGGTGGCGTTGCAGGGTCGTGAGTGCCACCCGGGATTGCTTCCCCAACCACAGGAAAGAGCGGAGATCAGCATGGATTGTCCGCAGTGTCGCATCTGGTAAGGGATAGTACTCATTTTGCAGGGCGTATAAAAACTTCGGTAACAGGATCATTTTATACAGGGCGGCTCTGCCTAACATGGTGAGCGGTAGCGGTCTCCATCTATCCATCTCCGTCTTCGCTGCCCCCAACACCCTAAGTACATTGTCTGCTCAGGAGCGCCTCCTGTCCCGGGTGATAAAGACCCCCAAATACCGGAAGCCTTCCGTAGTGTGAATGAGCAACTCAGGCAGGCACTCCCCCCGCGGCTCACCTTGCGGGTCGTAGAGGATCGACTTATGCCAATTTATAGTGTGTCCGGCCACTGCCCCAAAGTCGCCTAGTTCCCTGAAGAGGGCCGGTATTGTCCTAGCCGGGTTCGTCACATATAGCAGCACGTCATCGGCGTACAGGGAGATCTTCTCCTGGTCAGCTGCCGAGTCCCCCCAGTGAAAGCCAGTCACTTCTTGATTGAGCCGGATGCGGATCGCCAGGATCTCAATCGTGAGGGTAAAGAGGAGTGGGGACAGCGGGCACCCCTGGCGGGTCCCCCGCTCTATCGCGAACTCTCTCGACAGTCGCCCATTAACTCGCACTCTCGCCCTAGGGCTCGAGTATAGAAGACTCACCCAATGTCGGAACTTGGGCCCGAACCCAAAACGTTCGAGAGTGCCCATTAGGAAGGGCCAGTGGACCGCATCGAATGCCTTCTGTGAGAAGTTGGCCTGATAGGTAGTGTTTCCAATTCTGGAACCACTGGTTATCAGTCCAAACAAACCCCAAAGATGTCAGGTTGTAAGTCAACCTTGTAGACAAGCTATCCTAGTGGTAGCATGGACTAAGCAGCCTTAAAGGCTTAACTTAAGAGGTCGTGTTAAGCGAGCTTGTTTTACCACATACAATCCTGTAATCAAATGAAAGGACACCACACAAGTATATATTATAAAAATATATGTATTTATTACTAAATTACTCCCCAGTACTCTTTATGAGGAAAGGGGCACAAGCGTTAAATCAAAAAGCACTGTTACACATATAAAGTTGCACGTTTATGGATGAGGGCGGGTGGCCACTCAGACCATATATCAAAAAAGTGGTATAAGTAACACTTTACGAACAATGGTTAGGCCTAGGGCCTAGAGATTCGCTGGGAGCAGTCAGGACAAGCAATGAAGAAGTCGGGAGTAGCCCACAGGAGACGGATGCAGCACGGAAAGTGCAGCGCGCACCAATGCACTGTCAATGGTGCGTAAAAGTCAATTAAAGTGAATAAAAAGATACTTCCGCTGAACCTAGGAACACAAAACTTTAGACACAGACCCTAGAGGTGTGTACCAGTGTAAAGACACCGGCGTTGCAAAGTTACCTCACCCACAGGCCGTGGGTGCACAGGGTCGAAGTGGCGTCGGGTTCTGTCACGCAGGTTCTGGGTGCTTGGAGCTGTTGCAGCTGCAGGCGCTGTGAAGCAGAAGTGTCCGGTGCGATCCAAGGGTGGATCGATGTAGAAAAGTATCTGAAAGCAGAGGGGACAGAGTCTGGGTCACTCAGCAGTGACCAGGGTGGAACCAGGACGGAACCAGGCAATGTCGGGCGCAATCAGGCGGTTGTCGATAGGCTTCTCTCCGCTGTCACGTGGGCTCTGGGGCATCTGCGACGTCCAGGAGCAGGTCACGATCTGTCCCACGTAGGCTCTCGCCGTCAGCACCGTCGGCTTGAAGATTGTAGCAAACAGCACTTGGCAAAAGCAATCCACGCGGAACCGGGAGATTGCTTATCACTCGAACCAGGAGGGTCAGAGTGGGTGCTCCTTTTCACAGGAGCTGGTGCAGATCTGGAGCAACCAGAAAAGCAAGTCGTATTTCGAAGTTCGTCGGCACAGGGGCCACAAGCCAGCTGGCAAGTGACCGGGCCAACGCGTCGAGCGCACACAAGCAGAAGGGCCCCACGCAGCACTCGTCGAGTGTGGAGGGGTGAGCTTTGGTGCAAGTGGAGCTCGGGGCTGGGGCTTCTCAAACCCCGGTGTACAGCTTCGAGGGTCACTCGTGGGCCGCACGGTCAGCGTCTCGTGGCCTTTTCAAGATGGCGTGCCCCACGCTTCCGGTCGCCTCCACGGGTCTCAGCTCTGCAGGGACTGTGGATCGGGCAGGTAGAAGGCAGGCAAGCTTGATCTCGTCGATCTCTGTCGCTCGAGTTCCGGCGGGAACTGCAACAAAGCAAGGGTCGAGGGCTGGATGGTGCCTGTTTGCACAGGGTGGTCACTCCTTGACCACAAGGGAGATTCTTCAGTCTTCTCACGTCGTGTAGAAAGTCGAAGGGTCCAGATTTCGTTTCTTATGTTTCTTCAGGATGATCTGAGGTCCGTTGGGACTGCTCCCCCTCTTATTCGAATCTAGGGGGTTGGACATCCTGCTAGGTCCCCTCCTATGGGTGGGACCCAGGAAGGGGGTGGTTACACCCCTCTCCTTTGATCCTGGCCGCGCTGGGACAGGGGCTGGGAGGCCCCAGAACCGGTTTGGCCGGATCCTGCAAGGGGCAGCCTTGTGCTCCCCAGGCAGTGTCTGGTTTCATTGAAACCTCCCTACTCCAATCCACTATCTCCTGTCTGGGGTGGTTTGACACCGCCCTGTGACAGGAAACTCTTTGTCCAGGCCTCCTCTGCTGGGTTTCGGTCAGCAGCAGGAGGTCAGACCCGTGTCTGTGGCAGGGGCATCCATTTTGTGGATCTGAGGCTCATTTTAAATCAACCGCGTTTCAGTAAAGTAACATGTCTTCTCCCTCTAGAAGGGTGGAATGCTATCCCCGTCGCCAGAACTGGCGAGGGGATAGTATTCCAATTCGTATGACACCTTACACGACATGTTTTGATAAAGCCAAACCAAAGTTGCTATATAACCGCGAGGATTATAATGCGCTTAAGAGTATATGGTATGGCATTATCCCGGATCAGCTTAGGGAGTTGTTCCCGCCAGCTGCAGACAGGCTCAGCTCATGCCAGAGCACCATCTCACATAAAACCACGCACTCTGCCTCCAGGATTGATGAGGCCTTCCATAGGAGTGGCTTACAGGCTATATATGTGTCCAGATATAGGTTTAGATATAGGTATACTATATCTAAGCAAGGGGTGATTACACCCACTTGCCCCAGCTGAGTGATCAGCCAGTTGTGTCAATTTAAGAACCAGCCAGGGGTGGCAAAAGCTATGCTTCAGCCCCTGGTAGGCCTTGGTGGCACCTATGCCCTGAGCACCTATAGTGCATGGTACAGGGGCTGACAAGGAGTCCATTTCCAATTGTGGTATGTACCTATAGCACATGTATTACAAATTTAGAGAGAGAACAGCAGGCTGGGGGTCTGATTAGCAGGCCCACAGCCTCAGTAAGTCGAAAACCAGTGAAGCAAAAAGCAAAAATTGGGGTGACCATAGGATAGCAGACCCTACTCTCCTACACCTTCTCTGCATCCAATGAGAGGAACCAGTGTGGCTCACTTTTGTCACCGACTTCCTGGAGCCAGTTGTGTGTGCGCCGCAGGTTAAGTTTAGTGGCCCTGTCCGGCAGGAACCCGGACTGGTCTGGGTGTACTAGGTCCGTTATGACCTGTCGGAGTCGCCTTGCCAGAATGGTGGCGAGAATTTTATTCTCAATGTTCAGAAGGGAGATTGGGCGGTAGGAAGAACAGTCCTCCCTGGGCTTGCCCTCCTTGTGGATCGGGACTATGGTGGCTAGGGCCAGGTCTGGCGGGAGACTACCGGAGACAAACACACCCGCATATAGTGATTTCAAGTGACGTGCCAGGAGGTCCCCCGTCCGTTTGAAGAACTCCGCCGGGAAGCCATTAGGTCCCGGGGATTTCCCAGGTTTCAGGACAGCCACTGCCTCCGCGATTTCATCCATGGACAGGTCGGCTTCCAGCGCCTCGCAATCTTCGGGGGTTAACTGCGGCACTTCCATGCTACCCAGGAACGACTTCACCACCCCGCAGTCTCCGAGGTCCCTGGCCCTATAGAATTCTTCGAAATAGGTCGCAAAGGCCTCTGCTATCGCGATATCTGACGTTGCTCGTGTCGGGCCCGGTATCCCAATCCCGTCAACCCATCTGGCTGCCTGCTCCCGCCTGCTCAGCCATGCCATGAGTTTCCCGGATTTGTCGCCTACATCATACAGGCGATGGAGGGTGGCCAGCGCCTGTGTGCGCGCTTCGTCCGTGGTTAGTTCCCTGTATAGCCGTTGAGTGTCCAGCAGAAGTCTCAGATGCCCCTCCCTTTTCGTTTTGAGGTAATCAGCTTCTTGAGTCAAGATGTTCGCCTCCACCCGCGCTACTTCCTCAGTGCGTTTCCTTCTGGCCTCCCCCACCCTTGAGTTGAAACGGTCCCTCAACACAGTTTTCATGGCTTCCCATAGCGTAACTCCCGATTGCACCGACCCCTCGTTTTCCGCCACAAAGACTTTGATGTCCGCTCTAATGCCCCCTAGAATCCCAGGAGTCTGTAGGTCCCACGGCGACATACGCCACTGTGCCTGTCCACTCCCCCTGCCATGTCCTATGTGTACAAACAGCGGGGAATGATCCGAGATACCCCTCGCCTTATAGTCGGCCGAGTCCCCCGTCGAGAGTTCCTGTCGTGTAGTGAATATATAGTCCAATCTAGAAAAAACCTTGTGGGCCCCAGAGTAAAAGGAGTAGGCTTCCTGCACAGGATGAAGCCACCGCCACACATCAGTGAGGCCAATCGTGTCCATTCTGCGCGCCAAAGCAGTCACTGCAGCCACTGCCTGGGAGTTCCCAGATCTATCTCTAGTCGTGCACATCACATCGTTGAAATCCCCACCCATAATCTGCACCGTGTCTGCCGTGTCAAGCAGTATGTTCGTGATCTCCTGCATCGTCCGGTTTTGTAGTTTGGGTGGAGCATACACTGACAGTAACGTGTACCTGCGCCTCTTCCATGTCCCCTGTACCCCCGCAAACGTGCCCTGCGGGTCCAACCATGTGCGTGTCACTGTGAAGGGTGTCGTTTTCCTAATGAGTATGGCTGTGCCCAGTGAGTCCTTAGTGTATCCAGCGTGCGCTAAGACTATGTATGGCCCACGTGCTAAGAAAGCACAATGGTTCCCCCTCAAATGTGTTTCCTGGAGGAATATGATGTCTGGTGCCATGCGTTTAATATAGGCATTGACCAAGCCCCTCTTAATTTTGGAACCCAAGCCATTTACATTCCAGGTTAGCGCCTTCACCCCAGCGCCATCTCGGGTTGTTTCAGCTAGTGTACCTGCCATTGCACTTCACACTGACCACCGAATACCGGACCCTGGGTCCAGGGTAGTAGCAAGGGTGAACTCTGCTGCCTCACTGATACCACCCCCCTTCCCCCCCCAACTCCCCAACACCCCGACGTGGGACAAAAACAGTACCAACATTCCCTACCATCCCCCTCCCCACCTCCCTCCCCTTCCAGCTGCGCCCCAACATGGGACCAAACCATCCATGGGAGTAGGTCAGTCGCCCTCCCGCACATCCCTCCCCAGTCTAAACTGTGTTTAGTTCAAACACACAAAAGAAACAAACTGTAGGGGGTGTGCCAACTTGCGTGCTCCGTTATGCCGAGCTGCTATCTCATCCGAGCTGCATGGTCCTGCCTTCAAGAATGTGAGTCCTGAGTGTCTATGATCGGGTCTGGACCCGAGGAGTCTTGTTCCAGCTGACGGATCTCCTTAACCAAGGGGTGTAGTGATTCGCCCACAAGGTCCATATCTTCCTCACCGGATGAGGGGCCTTCCGATCTCTCCACGTCATCTCCCTCGGAGCGTATCCCATTCCTCAGACTGCTGAACCTCGAGCCCGCCACTGAGTCTTTGCCTGGGGATTCCGATCTGCCTCCCCTGTTGTTCGCCGAACCTCGAGTCCTATATGGCGTCGCCAAGACTGTGTGTTGGGTCCTCTGTAGCCTCCGTCGCTGCGGCTTCGGCCGCTCCCAGCTCGATCTTTCCCTCACTGTTCTGTCCATTGCGTCTCGACTGGCTGTCTCCCTACTGTTCAAGATAGGGCACTCCTCCAACCACTGCCACGCGTCTTCTGGGTGGGCAAAAAAGATAGACTTGTCTTTATATATCACCTTCAGCTTGGCCGGGAAGAGGAGCATGTATTTAATATTCAGGGATCTCAGTTTCGCCTTCACAGCGTCAAAGGAGCGGCGCTGTTTCGAGACCTCCTGACTGTAGTCCGGGAAGATCATTATTGTAGTGTTCTCCAGGCGGATCTCTCCCAGGGCCCTAGCCTCCCTCAGGATCAGGTCCCGATCGGCAAAGTTTAGGAAGCGCGCTATAACCGGCCTTGGTCTCGCGCCCTCAGGTGGCTTGGCCAGAAGCGCCCTATGTGCTCTTTCAATAATAAAGCATGTGGAAAATGGCGCCGTTGGGAATGTAGATTTCAGCCATGTTAGGAGGAAGGCGGCCATGTCCTTTTCCTCAATCCCCTCCCTAAAACCTACAAAGCGGAGGTTGTTGCGCCTGGACCTGTTCTCTGCATCGTCCACCTTCCATTGGAGGTGACGGTGCGCAACCTGTAGCTCCGCCATGTCTTTCTTGAGCGTAGTGATCGCCTCCCCGTCCTCCTTCAATTTGTCCTCCGCTGCCGTCACTCTTTCGGTCAGGTTCCGAAAGTCCTGGCGCAGCAGCGTCACCTCGACCCCAACCTCGCCAATCTTGGTCTCTAGGGCGGATCGCGATGCCTGGATGTCCGTTCTGGACGCTTGGATGGCCTCCAGTAGCATGGCCGTGTCGGTGCGGGAGCCTGGATGGTCTGCCATGGGCCGTGGCGCCGCGAAATTGTCCATAGGTCCCTGGCGTGGGGGTTTGGGCACCGGGTCTTTCTTTCCCATCTCCGTACCGTATAGCCGCCCAAGAGAATATGCCGGGATTCCTGCTTCCGCAGTGGGGCGCCAGCCAGTGTGTGAACCGCCGGATGGCGGGAGCGTGGGTCACTGCCTCTGTGCCTCCCCCTCGCCAGATAGTCCCCGAGGCACTGGGTCTCTCCCCTTGTTACGCCTGTATGTTGCCGGGTAGTAGGTCAGCTCCCTCTCCTGTGGGTCGTATTCCCGCTGCCTCCCGGGAGCCGTCTCCGCCACTTCGCTCTTGCTCCCAGCGCCCCCGGGTCTCTTCACCCCCAAGGCGGCTCCAGCCGGCGTCTCAGGGGGGGGGGGGGGGGGGGTCAAGGGGGGGGGGGCGGGGTAGGAAAGCCGGCCTCGGCGCCCGTGGAATGGGGTGCTTCTCCCCCTCTGCTCACCGTAGGTGTCTGGTCCGCCTCGCACAGTGGTGCGCCGCAGCAGGCGCCGGGTGCGTCTCCCGTCACTTTACCTCCCGCCGGCGGCCATCTTGGTGCAGGCTACCGCGGCCCCTCGATCTCCTCGCGCCGACCTTCTTCTGCCCCCCGCAGGCTCTCGGCTTCTCCCGGCTGATTGGAGAACTCCGGATTGCAGGGCGGAGAGCGCCAGCCGCCGACCCGTCGGTCGCGTCTTTTAGGCAGCCAGCGGACCCCTTTCTCTCGCGGCCGCCATCATGGCCGCCGTCCCTTCGCCAACTTCTGACGCGAACCACTCGCTGCGGAAGGCTGACACTTCCCAGGCTGCTCGCTCTCGATCCCAGAGTACGCTATCTTCACTCTGGCAGCGTTTCAAGCTCGGTTTGGACGGATTTCAGGCGGATTACGGGGCAGCTCGGCCGGAGCTCCGGAGTGGCACGTCTAGTCGGCCATGCTGCTGGCCACGCCCCCGGCTTACTCCCCTCTTGGTCCCAATCTATATTGGTACCCATTTTTAAAAAGGGAAACAGAGAGGAGGTGACCTGTTACCGACCAATTTCCCTCCTGGACTCACTGGGGAAAGTACTGGGTAGAGTGGTACTCCAGCGTCTACAGGAGTGGGCGGAAGACACCGGGACCCTCTCGGATATCCAGTATGGCTTCCGAGAGGGACTCGGAACAAGCCCTGAACCTGGCCCTACTGATGGGGAAATACGTGTCGGCAAGACGCGAGAAGCTCTACATTGTTTACGTCGACCTCTCTTGGGCTTTCCACTGCGTTTCCCACGCTAAATTATGGTCGGTGTTATCTAATATGGGAATTGATAAGGCCCTTCTGACTCTACTTAGGGAACTCTATTCCAACGCTTCCTCCAGGGTTCGCTTTGGAGTACGAGGCGAGCTGTCGGAATCTTTTCCCGTGGTGCGTGGGGTCAGGCAGGGGTGCATCCTCGCCCCCTTTCTCTTCTCCCTCTACACAAATGGTCTTGAGGTAGAGATGTTGAGGGGGGGCCTGGACCTGCCCCGGGTAAAAGACAGACTGGTCCCCGCGCTCCTGTACGCGGATGACGCGGTTATCATAGCACGCACTCCACGCGAGCTGCAAAAATCCCTGAACAGCTATGCGAAATTTATGAGTGACTTGGACCTTCATATAAACATTAAAAAAAACCTATGTCATGGTTGCTGGTCAACCTAGGAAACAGGGAAAAAACATCTACCTTAATAACGAAAAACTGGACACCACCCCCCAGTATCCCTATTTAGGGATTATGATTGATGAGCAGCTCAACTGGAAAGCGGCAATAGAAGTGCGTAAACACCAACTTTTGCGCTCCACTGCCGCTCTCATGAAATTCGCACAGAAGCTAGGGAAAAAGCCCCCGGTCGAACTTCTACAGATCTATAGAGCCAAAGGCCATTCCATCTCACTTTACGGGGCAGGCCTGTGGGGACATAAAAACACGAAAGCCCTCCAGGTTGCAGAGAACACTTTCACGAGATTTCTACTTGCGGTTCCAAAATCAGTTTCCACTTTTGCCTGCCATGCAGAACTGAGGCTACCACACATTGAGGACTTGGCCAAAATCGAACCTGTACTCCTATGGCGCCGAATATGGGTTTTAACGAAAAATACTCTTACTAAACATATTATTGCGGACTGTATGACCCTAGACTATGCTGAAAAAATAGATTGGCTAACATATGTAAAAAAAACTTTTTATCAATCTAGGAATGGCAGACTTTTATTATAAACCTGAATCCATTGCTGAAATTACCAAAAAAGAATTAAAGGCAAAGGCGCTGAGCCACTTCGAAGAATTATGTATTTCTGTGGAAATTAAGAAACCATCTGTACAGCACTCCCTAGAGGTCATGACCACCTTGGATATGGAACCATATTTAACTTATGTCGACTCGCAGTTTGAACGATTCCTACTAGCAAGATTCAGGCTGAACATTTTCCATAGGGTTGTAGCATTTCCCAACAGAAACAGCTGGGAAGAAAGTTTAATGGCTTGCCCATTCGATGGACTATCTGAGCAGACAACAATCCACACAGTACTGTTTTGCAAATTTTATTCGGCACATCGTAAACTTTGGTTAACCCCCTTGCTCCGAAATTCAGGCCTTCGAAGGCGTCGCCCTGCAATGCTGTGGCTGCAATTTTTAAGCTCTGAATATGCATGTAAAGTTGTAAGCACTTTTCTAAAATGTATTTTTAAGCACAGGCTAAACCTACAAAACAATAATCTTCAATCTCCGTGATAAATTAACGGTACTATAAATTTTAAAATGAACTGAATATGTTTTAGAAATGTTATAATGAAATGAAATGTATGAAAGCTTTTATGGTTTCTTGTAAAATTACAAACCAAATAAAGATTTTACTACTACCTTAATTTGTTGATGCCTGCAGCAGATACTAAAATGTAAATACCATGGCATAAATCTCTCACCTGCATGTATTCCTTCCTAAACCACTAGAGTTTGTACTCACCTGTGGTATGATGAGCCACAGCTTTGGCCAGCATGGTTTTCCCACATCCAGGAGGACCGTACATAAGAACCCCACGGGGAGGATCAATGCCAATCTGCACAAGATAAGAGGAAGGAAGTGAAAGGGTATCCGTTAGTAACTCAAGGGTCTCCAACCTTTCCAGAACAGGAACTACTTATGGTCAATGAAAACCATCCCGAGCTAATAATTATTATTACTGTTAGACCACATAAGACAAGATTGCATTAGTGCCATCATTTACAAGATTACCAGCAGCAATCACCACTGTGCAGGGTTGCCAGCAGTAATGCAAAAAAGGCTTAGGTTTTATCAATTTGGAATGCCTCTAATGGGATAATACATAATAGCTACTATTGCAATGCCCCAGCACCTATTAAGTCTTTATAACTCCACATGAGTTATCGCTCAAAATATCAGCTTTAGATGTATTTTGGAAATTATAAGTCCACATAATACACATTTTCTTTTTAAATACTCACTTTTCAATTTTGTTATACATTTGCTAATTTAACTTATAAAATCTTCTAACTTAGTAGTCTGGGATGCACACAGGACAGCTACTTATAGGTGGCAGAAGAGCTACCAGTAGCACACAAGCTACACGTTGGCGAAGCATGCATTAGTTATTTATACCAAGATTCTACAATGAAATATATTCTACCTAACAAGGATTCCGCCGACCATTAACAGTTTGATCCTTTGTGTGTACTTCTTTGCAACAGAAATGCTTTGCCACCAAATTAGGCTACTAGAACGAAGTATGTCCTTTTCTCTTGATCCTAAAAGAACGCTTATTATTTTATACAAATTTGAGTTTACAAACTTCAGTTCTTTTTACCTGCAGTTCTATTTTAATGTTTTTGCGAAGCTTTGATGGCCCAAACTGCCAAAATAAATTCTGGATTAAATGAATGAAATGCTGCTCAATTTCAGGTCTGCAACTACATGGACTATTTGAATGCGTACTGACTTGGAGCTATATTGTACCCTTGCACTTAAAACACGATCTTACGAATCGGTGGTAAAGATGCAGAGAAAACAGAATACAAAATATATAAAATCAACTGATCCGAGTCAAACTATGTAGGAAGCTGGCTCTCTATAAAGTGGACCAAAAAGAAGCACACCGTGCAAAGAGTCCAGGCAAACTCGAAAGGAATTAAAGAGGCACAAATGAAACCCCTAAACGCTCTCCTTGGTGGTGGTGTGAGAGAGCAGTAAGGAGCATATTTATTGCACACACACACACACACACACACACACACACACACACACACACACACACCACACTTAAAAAATAAATACACCAACCAAAAAATAACATACTTTTATGTGAATTTAGATACCTAGATCATCTGAAACAGGTAAGTATTTGTCAAGTTATGAATTTTTACAGTTTTCAAAAGCTGATAAAGTGCCATTTTAGGAGCGGTAATGTTATCCTATGGGGGGAAAAATGTACTACATTCGGGCATTTAGGAAACAGGGTTTTTGTAGCAGTAGTCTGCCCCACACACTTTTGCCTGGTATTTGATGGAACTCTGCAAAAAAACAAGGAGATGGACGGAGCGCCAAAACTTTTCAGACGCTCACCTCAAGTCACAGATCTGGGTTGAATAAATCATAGTTCTTTAGCTCACTTAGCCTCCCCAGTTTAGACCCAGCCTTATGCAAATCACTCTAAACACTGAGCCTCATGGGAACAGTCCAGCCCAAACTGCCAAGCCAGGTCTTCTCTGGACATGAAACAAGCATCCCGTGACCAGTTTCTGGGTAAAACTCCTCATCAGCCAGGCTAGCTTGAATCCAAAGGAATGTGAGCAAGGGACTCACGCCTGGGCGTACCCTGCCAACTTAGGGCGTACAAAGCAAACACAAGGAGATGATGGACAGAGCGCTGAAACTTTAATGCAACTCTGACTAAAGTGCGCTGGTTTCTGCTAGCCAGGCCCCAGTAGCAGTGTTTCTTTCCCAAAACAAGACACCTAGTCACTTGATGTCCAAGTGAGCAGGCCTTTAACATCTCTTCAAGTCCCTTGTAAATGGTCCCACAACGTGCAGGTCTGTCTTCCTCAGCAATTGCTGTCTGGACAGGACACAACAAGCCTTGGTTGCTGCAAGGGGTCCAGTACTTCAGGTAATGGTGTTGTAGGCTCCAGTCGGTCCTGGCATCTCCACACTTGAAGGGAAGACAGATCTGCCTGGGGGAGAATGGCTATTTCTTCCTGGGCAGCTGCTGCATCTGTAGTCGTGGTGGGAGGCAGGTCTGTTTAAAGGGCATTGCTTCTTTAGTGCCTGCGGCTGATGGAATAGCTCCTCTACTCCAGTGGAGTTTCTGTGGCAACTGGCGTAGCACTGGTAGACCTCCAGGTTTCTTAGAGTGAGCACAGCGGCAGGACAAGTTGGCTGCTCCATGGGGTGCAGCAGGCAGACTGGCAGGGTTGGGGTCAAGTTCGCAGTGCTCCTCGGGGTCAGCAGTCTTCTTTGTCCACTCCTTGTTTTGTGTCCGTCTAAACCGGAAGTCCTGGTATAAGGGAGTCCCCTAAATACTCAATTTAGGGGTGATTACCCCTTCCTTTGGAGAATGGGCTTCCCCTTGTCCCAAAGTTCCTGATTCCACCACACACAAGATGGTGGAGTTCTTAAATGAATATGCTACTTATCAGTATGCATCTGTTCTTGGCATGTAGGGCTGCTGACATTCATATCTGTGCATAGATCGCCGCCTAGTGTTGGGTCCTGATGATCGTACATTGTTGTCCTGGAAGAGTCTTCAAAGTATCACAAGATAGGTGGCTCCTCCTCTGGACTACAGTGCGCATGGGCATCAACTCCATCCTCAGATTGTTTTTAGCCATTGTGGCCAAGATGGAGTGAAACTAAGTGAATGATGACCATGCTATAAGTATGTGTGAATTCTGCAGCTGCTACAGGCGCCGGGGAGGAGGGCAGGCTATATGAATGTCAGCAGCCCTACATGCCAAGAACAGATGCATACTGGTAAGTAGCAGAATTCGGTTCGAGGCATGTGGGCTGCTGAATTCATATCTGTGCATAGAATACATAGCAGTCCCTCCATTAACGGCGGCCGCCCGTGCCAGCTGCAGCAGTTTGGAAAAGTGTTTTTAGAACAGCCTGCCCTACAGCTGCTTGCTGTTTGGAGTGCACATCAACACAATAATGCTTCGTAAATGTGTGTGTGGTAGACCATGTGGCTGCACTACATATGTCTTCCAAAGGAATATTTCCAAGGAAAGCCATGGAGGCCCCCAACTTTCTGGTGGAGTGGGCCCTCGGTCGGTGGAATGGTGAGAGTACGTTTGGCTTTCAGATAGCAGATTTGAATACATTTAACCATCCACCTAGCTATACCAGCTTTGGAAATGGGGTTACCTTTGTGTTGTGTAGTTTTCCTAAAATCCTTGGTCCTATCAATGTAATACATCAGGGCCCTTTTGACGGCAAGGGTGTGGAGCATTCTCTCCGCCAATGACTCAGGATTTTGGAAGAACACAGGTAATTCAATAGTTTGATTAATATGGAATTGAGAAACTACTTTAGGAAGGAATTTAGGCTTAGTGCGAAGCACCACCCTGTTGGAATGAATTTGAATAAATGGCTCTTGGATAGTTAGTGCCTGGAGCTCATTAACTCGTCGCAGCGATGTAATCGCTATAAGGAAAGCTACTTTCCATGTCAAGAATTGAATCTCGCCGGAATGCAGCGGTTCAAAAGGGGGACCCATCAGCCTGGTGAGGACCACATTGAGGTTCCACTCGGGAGCTGGCGGAGTCCGCGGAGGAATGACTCGCTTGAGCCCTTCTAGAAAGGCTTTAATGGCAGGCACCCTGAAAAGCAAGAGGTGCAGCCTGTTTTGGAGATAAGCAGCCATTGCAGATAGATGTATGCGAACGGAAGCATAGGCCAAATTACATTTGTACAGATGGAAAAGATAACAAATGATGTTTTGAATAGATGCATCTAGCGGGTTAATGTTGTGGTCTGCACAGTAAATGACAAACCGCTTCCACTTCGCCGCATAGCATGCTCTTGTGGTGGGCTTTCTTGCCTCCCAGATGATGTCCATGCAGTCAGGAGGCAACTTTAGGTAGAAAACTCTAAGACCTCAGGAGCCAGATCGCCAGGTTGAGCTGTTGCGGATCTGGATGCTGAATGTCGCCATGGCTCTGCGTCAGAAGGCTGGGTGTGAGGCGTAGCCTTTGATGCGGTACCACAGACAGTTCTAGAAACGTGGTGTACCATGGTTGGCGAGCCCACGTTGGAGCAACCAGGATGAGAGTCATGGAGTGCTGCCAGAGTTTCCGTGCCACAAGCGGTATCAGAGGTGCTGGGGGAAAAGCGTACGCAAATCTGCCTGACCAGTTCATCCATATCGCATTGCCCTGCGACTGTGGGTGTGGGAACCTGGCGGCGAAGCTTTGGCATTTTGCGTTCGCCCTTGTGGCGAACAGGTCTATCTCTGGATGACCCCACTTTTGAAAGTACGGGTGGAGTACTGATGGATGTATCTCCCACTCGTGCATTTGGTGGCTGTACCTGCTGAGCAGGTCCGCCATCTGATTGTCTTTGCCCAGGAGGTGTTCTGCCATGAGGAAGATGTTCCTTTGAATGGCCCACTTCCACATGCTCTGAGCCACATGAGACAGCTGCGGTGAGTGGGTACCTCCCGGTTTCTGAATGTAGTACATGGCCGTCATGTTGGCCGTCCGGATCAACACGACCTTGTTGCACAGATGTACCTTGAAAGCCTTCAGTGCCATGAAGATTGCCATGTATGTATGTATGTATGTATGGGCATTTATATAGCGCACTACTTACCCGGAGGGTCCCAAGGCGCTTCGACCGCTGCGAAACCCTTCCTGGCTTCCCTGAGAGATGGCCCCTTAATGGGTATCTCCAGGGTGAGACCAGGCATCCCCGGCGGTCTGGTGGGGCCGTTAGTGAAGATGAGGCAAGCTAATGCCCAGAGTTGCCGAGTGTGAACGCTGATCAGAGTGGGCACCGAGGCGAGAGAATTATCGAGTCCGCTGACCCTGGTCCAGAAACCTGCCGCGCCGGGAATCGAACCCTGGTCCCGGGCCGTCCTCTGCTCTCGGGTCTGCCGCCTCTAACCAGTTCCAGAACATTGATGTGCATCCTCCGTTGCTGTTGCGTCTCCCTGCACAGTGTAATTGAGTACATGAGCTCCCCATCCCTGGAGAGAAGCGTCCGTTGTCAGGATGATCTGTGGCACAGGCTCTTGGAACGGTCGTCCCTTGCAAAGGTTTCGTGGATTCCACCAATGCAGAGAGTTGTATGCCCGACCGGTCACCAACACTAGGTCTTTCAACTGCCCTTGAGCCTGAGTCCACTGACGTGCTAGGCACTCCTGAAGTGGACGCATATGTAGTCTCGCGTGCGGAACTATGGAGATGCAGGAGACCATCATGCCTATCAACTGCATGAACACTCTCGCTGGAAGCGAGTGTTGGGGTTTGAATCTTATCAGCGATTGAATGCTGCTGACCCTTACTGAATTTGGCTGTGTTGTGGCTGCCAGAATGTTTATCGTCGCACCCAGATACTGCCGTATGTGGGCGGGTTGGAGGTGGGACTTTGGGTAATTCAGTGAGAATCCCAGGTTGTGAAGGAGGTGAATGGTGTGGGACACGTGAGCGGCACACTGCTGGGCTGACTTCGCCTGGATGAGCCAGTCGTCCAGATAAGGGTAGACGTGAATGTTCAGTCTCCTTAGGTGCGCCGCCGCTGTCGCAAGGCACTTTGTAAACACCCTGGGTGCCGTGGTGACTCCGAAAGGCAAAACCTTGAACTGGTAGTGTTGGTTTTGGATGGTGAACCGGAGGTATTTTCTGTGTGACGGGTGCAGTGGAATATGAAAATACGCATCTTTTAGGTCTAAAGTTGCGAGAAAATCCCCCTGACTGAGCAATTCAATTTCAATTTAATTTCAATTTAAAACATTTATAGAGCGCAGCGTGCACCGTACGGTTTCTTGGCGCTAGTAGAGGGTTCGGCAACAGAGGCAAAATAAAACCTGTTGTAGAGAAGAAGGGAAGTTACACGGAGAAGGCCTGTTTGAAAAGGAACGTTTTTAGGTCTTTACGGAAAGAAAGATAATGAGTGGCAGAACGAAGGTGGTCGGGGAGGGAGTTCCAGAAAGTGGGAGCTAAGGTAGAAAAGTTGGTCCCACCCCACTTTTTACGTTGGCAATGGGAGCACTTGCTGCAGGGTCAGCATATGGAAGTGCTCCGATAGGATGTACTGGTTTAGGAGCCTGAGGTCCAGTATGGGCCTGAGGGACCCGTCCTTTTTTGGTATTAAGAAGTACAGGGAGTAGACTCCTGTCCCTCTTTCCTGCACAGGCACGAGCTCTATCGCCCCTTTTTGCAGCATGACGAGGACCTCCTGCTGCGATAAGTGCAAATGCTCGGCAGACATAGGACGGTGTCTTGGGGGTATGTTGGGTGGAGTGGATGTTAACTCCAGACAATAACCGTACTGTACAAGTTGTCTGACCCACCTGTCTGTAGTGATGGTTCTCCAGACCGGCAAGAACTGCTGAAGTCTCCCCCCGACCGGTGTCGTGTGGTCGGGGGGCAGTGACAAGGTGTCACTGCTTGCTGGTGGCAGAGGATCTGGAGTTGTTGTTTCCACGACCCCTGCCCATGGCGCTTGTTCCACGATATCCACCTCGACTTTTGTTGGTGTATGTGGACTGTGTGTTGCCTTTGTAGTACTGCGTGGTTTGGGAGAGCTGGCCTCTGGAAACGCCTCTAGTGCATGAGCGACAAAAAGACCCACCCCTGAACTGCTGGGACTGTAAGGCACCCATGGACTTAGAAGTTTCAGTGTCTTCTTAATCTTTTCCAAGGTGGTGTCAACCTCTGGGCAAAACAGGTGATCTGGATTCACTGTTTGATTAAGGATGGTGGTCTGTATCTCCAACTTAAATCCGGAGATTCACAGCCAGGCATGTCGTCTCAGCATAACACTAGTGTTGACAGCCCTGGCTGCGGTGTCAGCCGCGTCCAGTTCACACTTAATTGAAGCATTAGAGATCAGCTTCCCCTCTTGAATATCTGTCTCAGCTGCCTCCTTGTATTCATCTGGCAGGTGTTGCAACAGGGTCTCCAGTGTGTCATAGTGTGCCCTGTCATACCTCGCTAGAAGCGCTTGTGTATTGGCAATGCGCCAGATGTTGGCCGCTTGTGCTGCCACCCGTTTCCCTGATGCCTCAAAGACCTTAGATTCCTTGTCTGGGGGAGGAGCATCACCCGTTGTCTGAGAAATAGCCCTCTTCCGGGCATTCGAGACGACGAGAGCCCAGAGGCAACTGTCCTTTAATGTAGGTAGGATCAGTAGGCGCTGGCTTATACTTTCTCAATCCTAGGGTTTATCACCCTTGCTCTGGTAGGCTCTTTAAAGATATCTCCAGCATGTTTTAAGACACCTTTTAACAGAGGTAGAGTTTTGACAGTCCTCTCCGAGACTGAAAAGGTATCAAAAAGGAAATCAACGTCAACTGGGTCAGCATGGAGCTGGACGTTGTGATTTTTAGCTGCCCGTTCAATGAGGGCATTGAATGCTGCAGAATCCTCTGTAGGAGATGTCTTCACAGAATAGAGTTGAGTGTCTTGTCCAGAATGAGGATCACCTGGGTCAGCACCAGCAGCCCAGGGTTCATATAGACAGGATAGCTGTACTCATCCTCATCATCGCCCTCCCCAGCGTCCACATCAGAGTAAGTGGGTGAGACATCACGAGTCTGTGGAGAAATTGGTTCCACAAGGACAGGAGTGGAAGCAGAGTCCTTATTTCTCTTTAGGGGAATCTTGTAGGACTCCATTGGTTGTTCCGGGGCAATTTTCCGCTTGTGGAGGGAAAGTCTGTCCGTTTCGGCATCAATAAAATGTTCATGTTATTCGTCCACCGAAGATTGTCGATGCTTCAAGATTGACACCACCTTCGACGCCGAGGACACCTTCTCGGGGACGCTGGCGACCGCTTCAGGGGTCGACGCCTTGTGAGGTTTCTCGACCGGCTTCGGAGGTGGAAGATCTGTTGGTTCGACCGCCGAGGCCTTCTCCTAGGGAGTCAGTCACCTTCTTGGTGAACGCGGCGGACGGGCGCGCCGAGTCGACTGGATCCTTCGAGGCTCCACTAGGAGTGGACTCTCGGGGTGCGCTGCTCTTGGCCTGGTCCTGTTGACGCGGAGTCTCGGGAACCTTTGGGTCGCCGAGTCCTTTCTTCGGGTCACCGAGCCCTTTGTTGGTGTCGACCGCCTTCGGCGCCGACTTAATCGTCTCGACCACCTTGACTTTAGTCTTCGGCGCGGCAGACTTCGTCTCGACGCCCTTGACTTGAGCCTTCGTCTCGACAACACCCTTTTGCTTCTTCGGCGCCGAGGGCTCCGAGGCCTTGGATCCGACCAAAGTAATTCGCACTTTCGGTTTCGAGGCAGGCACCTGCGCCGTTTGTGTCGAGACCGTAGGTTTCACTTCCGGTTTCGATTTTCCAGGGTGCGGCTCAATAGCAATGTCCGTGGCCGAGCCCGAAGGCGGAGCCGTAGAACCCATCGTAAGATCTTGGGTAAGGCCTAGTGGCGATCCCTCGACCTGAGCCTTATGAATCGGTACGACCCCAGTGTCAGAGCGAGGTCGCTCTTCGTACGAGCTATCCTCCATGGCCCCGAAGGCCCAGTCGTCGTCCCCTACCTCGTCGACGACTTCTTCAGCTTCGAACATTTCTGCGTCCGCATCGTAGTCGTAGTCGACGTCCGACGCGGGATTCGACAGGTTGTCACCGATGTCCCCGGTAACTACTTCCTTGACATCCCCAGCATCGAAAATGTCCGCAGGCGCCGGTGCAGTGAGTTGGGCCTCCTGGCACGCAGCGCGTCGATGCTTAAGTGTCTTCTTGGACCTGAAGCGGGAACAAGCCATGCAACTGGCTTCATCATGGTCCGGCGACAGACACTTGTTGCACACAGGGTGGACGTCGATGTGGGGATACTTTGAGTTGCAGACGGGACATCTTTTGAACGGACTTCGGTCCATGATGAACAGTCGATAGGGTCTGAGGCGTCGACTGGGCCCTCCGTGTCTAAAGCACGCGGGCGATGGAATCCGGATCGGAACCGAGCTGGAAGAGTTAGGCACCGAACGCAAGACAATACCGACGTGGAACTAAAGACCTTTTGGTCTTAAAAAAAGTATTTTTTTTATTTTTCGATTCCGACTAGAGGGAACCAATATACATCCGAACCCAATGGCGGAAAAAAACAATCTGAGGATGGAGTCTATGCCCATGCGCACTGTAGTCCAGGGGAGGAGCCACCTATCTCGTGATACTTCGAAGACTCTTCCAGGACAACAATGTGCGATCATCCGGACCCAACACTAGGCGGCGATCTATGCACAGATATGAATTCAGCAGCCCACATGCCTCGAACTTAGTGTTCACTTCAGGCTGTTCACTCTAGAAGTGTGTCCAGCCTGGCAGTGCAACACGACTTCTGCATAGCTAATTTTTAGGGGGAAACAAACTCGTTTGTGGCTGCAGGCTGGACTGGACCAGTCAACAGCAAACTAGAGGCCTAGTTGGGCTCAGGGGATACCTCTAAGGTACCCAATGGGTGCATGTATTAATAAATCCATCACTGTAATCAGTGCAGAGGTATACCAAACACCATATGTCTCAGTGAAGCCATTATGTAGCTGGGGAACTCGTTTTGACCGGTGCCCAGCACATACTTTAAAACAGCCTTACTGCTCATAGGGAATAGGCCTGCTTTAGGGGTCGCTTGCTAATATTAGATGCAGTGACTTTGGCATGTCACACAGGAGTATGTCATGTTTTCAATCATGGTTTGCACCAGGTCACATAGCCTACAACGGCAGTTCTGTGAATGTTGTATGTTGGTCCCTTGGGGTGTCAAAATATGTGCTGCAGCCCTCCGGTAACCTCTTCAGTTCCCATGCCCCCAGTACCTGGGGCACCATTAACTAGGGACTTCCAGGGGTGCGGAAATCCTTAGCCAACTGTAGCACAATTACACAAAACCTTCTTTTGGGGAAGGAGCAGTGGCACGGAGGTCTGGTTAGCAGGCTGCTGCACTGTCAGTCGAAAATCAGCATCTAGTAGCTAAACACAGGGACAAAAAGAGGGGGGGGGACAACTGCGACAAAAGCCCTGTATCCTACGAACTATGTGCAGCTAAGCAGACAAGAGACTGCACATTTTGTGTCAAGAGTAACCCAAGAATGCTGCTACAGGTACACATAGTTAGCCAACAGACCTTAGATCCTAGAGAAAGAAATAAACTTGTTGCAATGAACGTACCTGAATATTGTTAAACCCACAGAACATATTAAACAAGTTTTAATCAATATCTGTGCCTCGTAGTTGCTAGTTATGAAAAATATACCAAATAGCTACTTTGAAGGAGAAGAAGTGCATAACATGCTTTCACTGTGCTAAAACGTTAGGGTGAGTTATTCTATCACATACAATAAGTGGTGTGCCACAGGATTGTACTACATTAATTGGATCCTTTGTTTTTGATTGAAGCCAGGGAGGGTGTTAGCTCCTTCAGCTGCAGGGTGCATGTTCCATGGTGCAGTTCCTACATACAAAAAGCACTGGCGAAGCCAAAAGATTGGACATATGCAAAATCTATTGGCTTTGTCAATTTCTTTTTTATATGTTGCACAGCGTTGCGAGCTGGTTTGCTACATAACTTAAAGTAAAAAAAAAAAAAAAAAAAGAAACAGCATTACGTGCCCAGTCTACGTTATAGGGCTTTTTTTTCTTGCAGCAGCGGGCATCCAAACAAGCTAAAATCGTTATTTTTCTTACATAATATCTAGTTTAGATTCTTGAACAAATGCCTATTGCAGTTACCAGTTTGCAAATGAACGCACACATGTGTATAGATATGGATTGTTTATGAGAACAAGCTCCCATCTTTTAAAAATAGATATGCATTACTTAACCCTTCCTACCACTAAAACCATCTCTAAACCCTAAAACCAGCTTACTAGCCCCTCAACACTACCCAACCCAAAACCCTAAAAAAAAGTTTTTAAAAACAAACCTTAACCCACCTATTCTTGAACTTTAAAAGAAATTACCACGCCTTAGCACTACCCATCTCTCAATCATAAAGTCCTTAATATCCCTATTGAAGTACCACAAAGGTTAATAATATATATATATATATATTTTTTTTTTCAAGGGTTACATTACACTAAAAGGAGGTCTGTCACAAGGATGGTGTCATGAGTGATGTCACTGACGATGTCATGAGTGATGTAATATGGGACGTCATCAGCAGTGCATTGCAGGCGCGCTTGTTATAGGGAGTCCAACTAACTATAACGCTGGAATTTCTATGGTTTTATGTCAGTAAAATTTCCAGCTAACTATAACTGGTGTGAAACCTATGGTTTTTTCAGTGAATATATATATATATACACACACAAATTAAAATAGATCTTAACATTTACAGGTGTATATACACACACAAATCTGAGTTATTACATCAACTACTTTGTCTTTTTTTTTTTATAATGAACAGCCTGCGATGTAAATTACCACGATGAACACTTACCAAAACAAGCAAGCAAAGCCAATAAATCTTGTTTATGGGCAAGCTATTGGCTTTGGCAATCAGGTGGATGGAGGTGGAGAATGAGAGAGCAGGTGCATTAAGCTGCTTCCCTACCACTGGGTTAATCAACAATCATCCCACAAGCATGGAGCATAGCTTGACTGCATGCAACGGGACAGCCAACTTGATTAGCATTGCATAATTACGGCACCCAATTGTGTAGCAATCAAGAATTCTAGGATGTACGTTGTTGGGCATTGACCTGAACTCTTCTACTCAATATCAATGTGTTCTAAGTAAAGTTGTAGGAAGTGAGCTCTGTATATTGTATAACACTAAGTGGTTGTACCATGTACAGAGTCCAGAGGTTCCCCTAGAAGTGTAAAGGGCTTAATTTAAACCCAAACTGCTCTATTTGTGGTAGTGTGGACGAAAAGTCCTAGGCCTAACAAAGAGGAGTGTAAGAAATTTGTTGTGCACACAATGACCAATAAATGACACGTAACTCAAACAGGAGATTCACACGAACTTCTAAAAATAAGGTTTGCTCAAAATGTATTCTAAGAACAAGATCTTTGCAAAAAGTTAAGTACGTTTTTAAATGGAAATTCTTTTAAGTTTCAAAAGTGGACACTAAATGCAACTTCCAATATTTGCAACGTTAACCTATAGAGGAAAACAATAATGCAGGTTTGCAGGTAGGTAAGTAACTTACAAATCCAGTCTTCGGGGCTGCAGGGTAAGCAGAGGGCAAGGTCCAGGTCAGCGCAAACACTGCACCACCAGTGCCAGAGGGGCGGCCGGGTGCAGAGGTAAAAGTTGAAAATCAGGCCCAAAATTACCAAATGGGGACTGGGGGTGCTTGAAGACACACTGCTGGCAGGTACGTTAAGTGGCTGCAAGGTTCAAGCTTCGGTGGTTTAGGCAAGCAAAGGGGGCTACAAGGCAGCACCAAACAAACCACCTGCGGCACAGGGGCAGCCAGGCGCAAGGTGCAAACATGGTGTCGGGGGCCCAATGCAAGTAAATTGAGAATATTGGATTTGAAAGCAGGCATCGAACTGGAGGCTTCACTAGGAGCATCAGCGACAGCAGAATTAAGTTGGCATGCTGTAGGTCGCAGGGACACCATAAGTCGAGCTCCTCATGGCCCTGGGGCTTCAGGTGCAGGGGTGTCTTCTGACGTCAGGTTTCTCTAACCGTAGCCGGTTGCAGTCAGGGGGAGAATTTGGATTCAGACTGCAGATATCATCGTTGAGTTCTGGAAGGGTCCACCAATGCTTGATTGGCATCAGGATCGCTGGGAACCTTTTCTGGATCATTGGGCCAGCTGGACACAGCTCAAAGGCGTCTGGTGCGGTGGCCAGGCATTGCGGATCTGGAGGGAACCAGAGTACTTTGTGTTGGTTTCTTGTGGACAGAGCCACTGCCCTCTGGAATTCTGGTCTTTTTCAAAGGCAGGCAATCCTCTCCGGCGTTTGGAGGTCGCTGGCTGCAGGACCTACAGTATCGAAGAATAAACTTAAATGTTGTAGGGGCATATATGCTCATGCAGACATGCCCACACCTGTGATATAGTGCACCCGGTCTTAGGGCTTTAACGCCTGCTAGATAGTTAACTTGCCCATACCATGCACAGTGCTAATGGGCATGGCACACAGGCAGTGTGCCATGTAGACTTTGATTATGTCTGCACCCGGACATGCTTACTGCAGTGGCAATCTGCATGGCCTAGGTGAGGGTCCCTAGGGAATCCTCTTCAGTCCCACTGCCCTAGATACCATTTACTAGGGACTTACAGGGGGGCCTGTTTTAGGGAAGAAGCACTCGCACAGGGGACCTGGTTCCACGGACCCAGTGCACTACAATCAACCCCACATCATTATCCAGGCCAAACGTAAGGGATAACCATGTTCAAAGAGGCACTTTCTCACAAAAGTGAAGTGTAAAATTCTGAAATAAACATGAATGCACCGTAGGTGATTTTTTTACTTTATTTAAATGTAACATCACTTTAGCAGGGTCAATCGCATATGTAGAGTACAACGTTTGCCTGGAGAATGTGCAGTGTCCTGTGCAGCTGCCTACGGGGGCTCGGTTTTACTTCTGGAAATCGAAGGCACCACTACCCTCATCAGCTTTGTGATGTTGAGGGAAGGCTAGCTTGCCAGATGATACAAGCCCTCCCATCTACCAGAGAGTAAGCACTCACTCCAAGGGGGATGAGACTAACGCAGAACACAGGTTTTAATGCCAGAGAAAACTACAGTTGAGTACTGCCCTAGTAGACACATTCTTTCAGAGCCTGCACAGTACCAGCCACGGACAACAAAAAAAAGGATGGATGCAGGTTACAATGGAAAAAGACAGTGGGCACGGACAGCGACCGAATGGGGGGAGGCGGGGTGGGGGAGTAAAGCAACAAACAGGACACCACCAGAGGGAGGGCCGGCGGGGGCAAGCAACAATAAAGATAGAGGGAAGCAGGTGGGGCACTGAAAGGGGAGAAGAACACAACGTGACTTAGCCAGAAGAATAAGATCACTTTTGATAAAGTGCTTAAACAGAAAGAAAAGTGTAGCTCAAAAACAAGGCAGTAGAGGGTCCAAGCAAAGCGTCCATGCTCCGGACAAGTGACAAACACACAGAAAAGGAGGGACCATGCAAGGAGTGCATCTGTGATGTAATGTAATGTAATGTAATGTATAGGCATTTATATAGCGCACTACTTACCCGGAGGGTCCCAAGGCGCTTCGACCGCTGCGAAACCCTTCCTGGCTTCCCTGAGATGGTCCCTTAATGGGTATCTCCAGGGTGAGACCAGGCATCCCCGGCGGTCTGGTGGGGCCGTTAGTGAAGATGAGGCAAGCTAATGCCCAGAGTTGCCGAGTGTGATCGCTGATCAGAGTGGGCACCGAGGCGAGAGAATTATCGAGTCCGCTGACCCTGGTCCAGAAACCTGCCGCGCCGGGAATCGAACCCTGGTCCCGGGCCGTCCTCTGCTCTCGGGTCTGCCGCCTCTAACCAGTGAGCCACACTACTTCACTAATGACCAATAAACACCAAGGAAATGAGACAGAGTGATGCGATCCAATGATAAGTAATTGTGAGCTCAAAGACCACTAATGGAGAACAAAATGTCTGTGACAGCTCATGAGCTGTGTGGGTAAGACCTAAAAAAGACCCTACATATCTGCGATCTAAAATCTCTGATGTGCTAACCCACGATGTACAGGTAGTAAAGCCACAAACATATTTTATAATTTCGGAGTAAAGAAGAGGAATGCAACCATTATGAAAGAACTATGAGAGCAACGGGCTCATTGAGACTATGAAGAAAAACATTTTATGAAAGTTAACTTTATTACACATAAATGTATCCTCGATACACGAGCCATGAAAAATAGCAATACAAAATGTTAATGCACGTGAAGGATACAAAGACTCTTTGCTCAGTGGGGGAAGAGATTCTCAAACATTTGCAAAATAATAAAGTTATGCTGGCAATCAAAGAACAACAACGTCAGCTAAATCATCTAAGTAGCACTTGCTGCATTGTAATTTGTAACATGAAGGGCATCTACTGCCGTGTTTAAGAATGTGGACAGCATTAAAAAGACACGAGTACCTCAATGTCCAATGAGCTCACGAAACCCTTATCAGCAGACACAGCACATACTCGCCTGTTTATACAGCTCAAAGTGGGTCAGTGGCAGCTCAACTGCCTCCCTAACTTCCTGCTTCTGAATGTCCATTCCTCCAATATCCGAATACAGAACATCTGGCTTTTGATCTGAGAGCAAAAAAAAACAAAACATTAACAGGCTACATTTGTGTTAAACTCCCAGAACACGCGAGAGCATGTGCATGAAAATCAAGAAACATGGATATGTCTAAATGGCAGGACTGACAACTTTAGAAAGGGGTGTTCTCTATGAACTGGGTGAGGTAATCATGAACAGTTCAAATTAAGTTTGATGGAGTGCTCCGGAATCAGAGCTCTCAGGCAAAGCAACTAGTTTGCTTTGTATGTAATCTCAGTTTCTGGATTTGTCAGATGAGATCCCTTCTGTAATAAGACAAGCTCTGTTCCCACGCCTATACAACAAGCTGAACAGTAATGTGGATGGACTGAGCCCAACATCCAGTATTCTTTTAATGAGATTTTAGTCTCCATGTGCATATGTTACTTCAAAAAAAGGAGACCCTGTGGATTACTATTAATAAATGGAGTCCTAGGCACTAGCTAAGGTCCAGCAGTGTGGGGGCAGACAGGTCTTAGGGCAATAAGAGTTTGTGTATTTTATAATGGCAAATGAATAGAACACTTTTCATATTATATACAACAACAAAAAATTTCCACAATAAAACAAATCCACCAAAGGTAAAAGGAATGTGTATCAAAAAATACAGTTTATTATAATACCTCCCTTAAGGGTTACAATCTATATCATTAAAATCAATTTTCCACATAGTGAAAGAATATGCTAAAAAAGTCAAAAGAGAGTTGACGCGACGTTTCGGTGTTCGTGTTACAATATTCACACCTTCATCAGGACATTTTGACTGACAATCTAAAGATTTAAACAACAAAATTGTAGTTTAGGCAGAAAAACAGAAAAGCATACATTGTGTTTCTTTTCCTATAAGTGTTCATATTACACTCTAAGATCCTGGGACTATTCCTCTGTGGGGGCCACCCTCAGCGCTTTTTTTATTATTTTTTTTATCTTAACCACTACCCCTGATGATGATTGAAATGAATCCAGGTGGGTACTTGGATTGGAGACTGACTTAAAACATAAAAATGGGGAGGATTTATATTGCGCAAATACCAGATTTTTTTTAAGCTTCTGATTTAAATTTAGAAGGCTTCTAAAACAACTGGAAAACTTGTGTACAACTGTTGCTTACGAGTATGTGGTACCTTAAAGGAAGAAGAATATGCCACAGTTATTTCTCTAATCACGTCTAATGTTGAGTAATTTGTGCTATACATTTCATTTATAGTTGTTTACCTGTATGCTTTTCTGTTTTTCTGCCTAAACTACAATTTTGTTGTTTAAATCTTTAGATTGTCAGTCAAAATCTCCTGATGAAGGTGTGAATATTGTAACACGAACACCGAAACGCCGCGTCGACTCTTTCTTTTGACTTTTTTAGCATATTCTTTCACTATGTGGAAAATTGATTTTAACGTATTTTAATGATTTAGATTGTAACCCTTAAGGGAGGTATTATAATAAACTGTATTTTTTGATACACATTCCTTTTACCTTTGGTGGATTTGTTTATCGTGGATTTTTTTTTTTATATAATATGAAAAGTGTTATATTTATTTGCCATTATAAAATACACAAACTCTTATTGCCCTAAGACCTGTCTGCCCCCACACTGCTGGACCTTAGCTAGTGCCTAGGACTCCATTTATTAATAGTAATCCACAGGGTCTCCTTTTTTTTGCATTACTCTCCCCCTCCCTGTGATAACAACCAGGGGAACCTTCCAACAAATTTGCTTTGCATATGTTACTTCACCATCTGTGTAGGGTTTTCTGATCTGCAAAGCTCCTGATAAAATGTGTCAAAAGTCACAACGTAATCAACAGTGGCTCCTCTTGTTGAAGCCATACTGCTTATGCTTCTTTTTTTAACATATATGGCTGCATGTGGCATAGTGCTCTAAGGATTTGTGCCAGTCCGTTATCCACCAATTTAAATAGGCTCTGTTGAAACATGCACTGCCACTTGAATATCGTATACCTATAATCGGATGCTCTAAAATGGAAAGGCAGCTCTTGCTCTCGTAATATGCTGCCCCCACGGGTTCTCAGTTGCGTAACAGAGTTTTAATCAATAGCACCGTTTTTCATCATCTATGCAACTTTCACAACCATGGTCAAAATTTAAAGGACTGGCTGAACACAGCTGTTGTCAAGTGATAAAGAGCACAAAAGGTTCTGTTTCATAGCAACCGCAAAACAGTGTTGCACCAAAGCCTTTAAAAAGCATCAGCAACAATGCCATTTCATCTTTCCGTTTATACTCTACAATAATCAAATACATTACAGCCGTCTTTGATCTAGCATATTCTAGTTCAAGATGCCAGTAAAATGAATGAATTCTCTGCTCATCAACTCTACACATGGAGAGTTTGTCATTTTTTGATTGCTGCATTAATGTTCTATTTGTATTTATGTGGAACCAGCTTTCCTGGAATAATCTATTATAGGTAAAGTAAAATAAATCCTTGAGCGACATATCAAAAAATCTTGCGTTTCAATCTTTCCTTTCAGCCCCTCCCGCCCTCAGTTCAGTGGTTAGCCAAGATGATTTTTACTTTTTGTACTCCTGACAAAGACCGTAGCAGCTCCTCTTATATTACATTGAAAAAAAAAAAAAAAGATTACATAAATATCAAATCCCACTAAATAGATATGGTTAACTGAAAGAGAAATTAAAAGAAAAACCCTCATTCTAATCGGTGGCCAGACCGCAGTTGAAACATTTGAATAAAACAGGAATGGTAAATATATGTCCAACTGAAAGTTAGACAACTAGGAGGCCCATCCAGATCAAACAACCCTCTTTAGGCAAAGGATCCAATTAACTCTGCATGGGATAGAAGTATACAACAGGGGACACACAGCTGTCCTAGGAGGGAGGCTCTGAGAAACACTATTAAAGCACTCAAGTCAAAGCAAGATAAGTCGCAACAACAGGTCTTGAATGAAACACATTCGACCCTTACCTGAACTAAGCATCATAATGCTACTGTCAGCCTCAGGAGGAAGCACGTCCACAAGGGCATTGCTGTGTTTGTGAAGAGCAACTGAGGCATTGGGCTTCAGTAGTTCCCGGTCAATAGTGCTAAGAATCCTCACGTAGTAGTTGGAACCTGATGGGAGATATCAGAATGCAAGTAAGATTTGACTAAACACATTAAGTATTAAGCCAATTAAAACAACTAAAACCAGAAGCAGTTGATCACCTGTAGTGGACCCAACAATAGCAGTGTTCTGATCCACAGCCTCAAGAAACTGCCCAATGACCAATGGAATACTCTGGATCCGCTTCACCTCTTCCTGTGCATGGAGGAATTCCTTCTTCAGGTTTTTCTGCTCATCCTTGATGTACTCCTCCTGCACTTCCAGAAACTCTAGCTCCTGTTGCAATTTCTGTAACAAACAAAGATTATTCTTTGTACAAGCCCAAGAACACTATCTATCTAGACTGCTTTGTCCAACAGGAGAATCTCTTGAAATACAAGCAACTGAAGGCAAAACAAAAATAATCTCTTGCAAAATAAAAAAGAAATGATACACATATGAAAAAATTCTTTGGAAAAATACACCACACTATAAAATTTCCAAGTTAATGTTGCTTTATTTAGAACAAAAGCGCTCTACCAGCTTGTTTCAACCTCACAGGATCTTTTTCACAGTAGGCGAGTCTGCTCTGCAACAGCTAACTGGGAAGCATTGTGGGAGCTGGAGTTTCACTATACTTATTTACATGCAAACAAAAGAGGCAGTAGTGCTTTTTGTCAACGTAACATTTTTTACCTTTCTTGTAGTCATCATATTTTTTACATTGCGTTGTGTCCCTTCACACAGAGAGTAACATATTTAGCACATGATTAATGGTATTTTTAAGATTGTGAAATTGTACATAAATTGCATTCTGGTTATATCTAGTATCGGACTATGATTAGAGTCTAGTACCATCTTTGTTTTTAGTTCATAGTTGGTATACCCATTTCAGTTTCTTGATTTGTTGCACTACATACTAACACTGCAATGGACATCATTGCATGTTCATATTCATTCATAACATGTTCATAGCTATCGTTTCAATAGTTTCTTTTTATAGATGTACATATAATATTTCCTCATTGTTATTCAGACCTCTCAGTGTCTTTGTTTTGCGTCTGCTAATGTAACGAGATTCCAATTGTCTTAATCTTTGAGTTTTGTTACCCCCACATTCGTTCTGAGGAATCATAGCCATATCCAAACTATTCGATTTTGGAAAACCATTGTTTTGTTCTAATAACCAATTCTTTGTGTGTTTGTCTTTAAAATGAATTGGCAACAGCTGTTCTTTTAAGGATTGGTTTTCCTGTAGGCTATTAAAGGACGTGGACCTAAAAATATGAATATGTCCGGATTCTTTGATATCAAATGCCAGTGTTTTTGGATGATATTGGGGATTTTCTTGCTTCTTTAGTGTATGTCATTATCAAGCTTGGCGCTTCTTGTTCTTGTTGTGTGGGTACTACTGCTTGGTTTTTAGGTCTTGCCTGGCGAAAGCAGCGCATGCGCTACTCCCGCTATTGGGAGTACCTTTTGGAATCGATTCTGCCGAGGACTTTCATGCACGTGTCTGCATGGACAAACATGCCTGCTGTTGCCATTTGTCCATAGCAAACTGCATGCGTGTGTCCGTACGGAGTGTGGACAGTCCAACGTCATCTTGCGAAGCTTTCGTTGTCATAGCAACGAAAATGCTGCTTCGCGTATGCAGCTTGCCGTGAACAGTCCACCACCATCAGTATGTCGTACACATTATATTACGGCACTTTGAACATTAGGTTACTAGTTATGTTATGCTCATTGTATGTAAGGCTAAGCCACCTTCAGGGCGCACGCTGCTTTGATATTTCTTCTGGTGCACGGGAGTTTCTTTCTAAAGGCGTGTTTAGATAATTAACATTAGAGTAAATTCACTTAATTGAGAGTCTATTTTTTGGGCGCTTCAGGGTCTATGGATATATATTTATATATTTATAAAAGCTCTGTGGGTGGCCAGACTCTGGGAACAGGACTGCTCTGAAGTAGCCAAGAGCACATGGTGCGGTATGTGCAAGGGAAGGACCTTTGAGACCAAGGGCCTTGGGCAGGGCGGGGCTGGACATGCACATTCTGCGGTGTGGGCGGGGCCAAGGGGTATGGCTCGGTGATGCCTCGCTTCCTAACAGCATCTTCTGTGACTCTGGGCATCACTGGCACTTCCACAGCTGCCCCCGTTTCTGTGAGTGACCAATATAGTCACAGACACCTGGAGAGATCATATGACTTTATAAATAACACTGATAACAAGTTGAAGAGCACAGCAGCAGTTTCGTGGGGGTTACTGTCGGCATCTTAAATCCGTGCCAGTCTGCCGGGAGCACCTGAGTGGTACCGCCGTGGGTGGAGACTCATGCACCTGGGGTTGTGCAAAGAGGGCTGAGCCCGGACAAGCCGTGGGGCCGAGGAGGCGAGCTGTGAGGGTGCTCTGGAGCGCAGGTGAGCAGCATTCCCATGCCCCCCTCCCCCAATGTGAGTGCCATGCGCTGGGCGTCTGCCAGGAGGGACCATAGGCATGTATTATCGTGCGTGCTGACTCGTGTGTCCATATCTGTTGTGTGTATGTGCGTATGTTTGCTTGTGCGTTTTCTGCCTGGATGTGTTGTGAACAACCTTCAGTTTCTGCACGTGTGGTTATGTGATCTGTCATGAGCGAGTGCCGGTGAGACCATTGGTGTGTAAGTTTTAGCGTGTGTGCCAATCTGTTTGTGTGATATGTCTGCTGTGTATACCCATCTGCCGAAGTGTGTTGTGAGTATATTTATTTTGAAAGTTTTATATAGCGCGAACAAGATCTTTGCAGATATCAGAGCGCTTTACAAGGGCACAGGGGAGATGGAGTAATAGAATGTAATAGTTGAGGTAGTTAGGTACAAGGTGCATAGTTACATAGGTAGGTCAAAAAACAGGAGGTAGATAATAGGTGAGGTAGTACAAGGTGCATAGTCAAACAGTTGCGCCAATAATATAAAAGTACAAAAATAAGCATATACTTGTTTAAGCGTGCTACAAGTGTTTTTGGAGATAACAAAGGTGGGCATAGTTGAGGTAGATGCGTGCAGGATGTAAAGTCACACAGGTGCATCAGTAGTACAAAAGTAGGGATAGTTGAGGTGGTGTAGGTACAGTGTGCAAAGTCAGACAGGTGCGTTAACAATACATCAAAATACAAAGAGGGAACATATACAATCCAATAAGTCATGATACAAGTAGTACAGGTAGACCAAGGGGTCAGGCAGGTATTACGGAGCGGATTCCTGAGAGCTACAGGATAATAGATCATGTGTATTTAGCCATGAGGATCACTTTTACTTCTTTCTTAAACAGTTTGTTGGAGGAGATGAGCCTGTTTTCCGGAGGGAGTGAGTCCCAGATCCTGGGTGCCATTCCTGAAAAGGACCGTTTATAGGTTTTTTCCTTCCTGTATCTTCGAGGTTTCAGCAAAAGATTGTTTGTGCTTCTAGTAGTTCTAGAGCCACCCGAGATTGTCAGCTTTTGAGTGAGGTAGGCGGGTGAGTTCATGTGTACAGCCTTGTGAGTCATGCAGGCGATTTTCAGATGTATTCTGGCTTCAAAAGTTAGCCAGTTCAGGGATTTAAAGTTAGGGGAAATATGCGAGTGTTTTTTTGAGCCAGTGATGAGTCTCGCTGCAGCGTTAAGGGACGCTCTTAGGGGTGCCGTTGTAGTTAGGGGGAGCCCGCAGAGGGCGGTGCTTCCGTATTCTATGTGCGGGATGACTATAGATTGTACTGCAGTTTGGAAGTCTTTGGCTGGAAGGAAGGCTTTAAGTTTTCCCAAGGTATTGATTTGGAAGTTCGCTCCTTTGGTTGCCTTGCTGATGTGCTGCTGCATGTTGAGATTGGCGTCAAGTGTTATGCCTAAGGATTTTGCTGAGTCTACGACGGTAGGTTGTACATTTAAAGCCGTTAAGTGCTTAAGCCATGTTTGAGCCGTAGAGATTTTTGCGGGAGGTGAGAGCAGGAGGAACTTCAGTGCATTGAGTTTGAGGTGATTCTCTGCAAGCCAGGATTGGGTGTTTCTGATCGTGGTGTTCAGAAGCATGATGTCCTTGGGGGATTGTATTTTGAGATAGAGTTGGGTGTCGTCGGCATAAATGTGAAAGTGCACATTGGATGTCTGTAGCAAAGTAGTGAGAGGTTCCATAACTAGGTTGAACAGTGTTGGGGAGAGGGAGGATCCTTGGGGGACGCCTAGCGATACAGGTACCGGAGAGGACATCAGGTTGTTGCTTTTGAATCTTTGTGAGCGGTTGTGTAGAAAGGAGGTGAACCACTTGAGAACAGTCCCTGATATGCCCATTCTTGTGTTTAACAGTTCGAGTAAGTTCTCATGTTTAACTGTGTCGAATGCTGAGGAGAGATCCAGAAGGATGAGGAGGCAGGTATCATTTTGGTCTAGGATTTGGAGGGCGTCGTCCACAATGTGAGTCATGGCTGTTTCGGTACTGTGCCCTGCACGGAAGCCTGATTGATGAGCATTGAGGAGATCAAACTTGTCTATGTGTTTAGTCTGTTGTAGCTGTACGCATTTTTCCAACAGTTT
Source organism: Lissotriton vulgaris (assembly GCF_964263255.1). Lineage (NCBI taxonomy): Eukaryota > Metazoa > Chordata > Amphibia > Caudata > Salamandridae > Lissotriton > Lissotriton vulgaris. The sequence goes on from NC_141695.1 coordinate 260,903,159, forward strand.
AGCGAGGCTGGGAATATTTGTAATAGGGCGGTAGTTGTTTAGATCGAGGGGTCTGCTGTTGTTTTTTTTAGTAGAGGTGTGACTTGTCCGACTTTGAGGGCGTCAGGGATGGATCCTTGTTGAAGAGAGCTAATGATAATTTTAGTCCAGAGTGGGAGGAGCAAAGGGGTAAAGTCTTTTACCGCGTTTGCAGGAAGGGGGTCAGTGAGGTGATTGGATGGTTTTAGGGTGCTGAGCAATCTGCCAATTTCGTCTTCGGAGTAGGTGCCAAAGGATGACCATGTAGCGTTGTTCTTTGGTTCAGGCGCTGCTGTGAGTTGGGGGTTGGAGTAAAGGATTGCGTCATTGAGGAGATCGCTTCTTATGTTGTCGGTTTTTTGGTTAAAGAAAGCAGAGAAGTATTCACAGGAAGGTGTGATGCTAGTGGTGCTAATTGTCTGGGGTTGTTCTTTGGATTGTGTTCTGATTAACTCAAACAGTTTCCTTGGGTGTTTTTTTTCCTCGGGCGAGCTGGAGGCTGAAGAAATCTTTTTGAGCGTTTTATTTTTCTGAAGTAGGCGTTTCTCTGTTTCTTCAGGCTTTTTAGGTGCAGTGCAGAGGGGGCTGACCTCCAAGTGCGCTCTGCCATTCGCATGGCCCGTCTATCCTCATTGAGGCTCCCGTCATACCAGGGGTTGGAGATCTTGGACGAGACTCTTTTCAGTTGCAAGGGTGCAGCCTCATTGATTATTGTGGACATAGCATTTAGATAGTGGTCAGTCAGGTGTTGAACGTCCGTAGCGCCGGACGGGGGAAGTAGGAGATTGCAGCTGTTAGGCGGTAAGGAGTTTGGGTTGAGTTTCTTTATGTCCCTTTTCCAGACTTAGGGCTTAGAGGGTTGCACTGGGTTAAATTTAATTTTTTCATTGATAAGGAAGGAGACAATATGATGATCTGACCAGTCACAAGGTTGGATTGACTCCAGTTGAATAGCGTCCTCTTTGGAGATAAGGTCGAGGATAGAACCTTTCTGATGGGTCAGGCTATTGCATATTTGGGTCAGATCAAGGGCGTTGAGGAAGCATTTGAGGCTATTTACCACTGTGTCACTGCTGTCATTCCAATGGAGATTGCAGTCGCCAAGGAAAATTTGGGTGTTTTGCCGTCCTGAATTGGTTGATATTGTGTCCATGAGTTGTTGGCAGAAGGAGAGCTTGTCCCCAGGTGGGTGGTATATGATGTGAAGTGAGCAGACCGGTTTGCTTTCGCTGATGACATCAAGGCAGAGGTATTCACAGGAAGTAAGAGAAGGGGCGGACGCTTTAGTAACTGAGAGGTTGCTTCTGTAGATACAGGCAATTCCCCCGCCTGTCTTTTTGGGCCTGTCAAGTCTAATGATACAGTAGTTGGGGGGGGGGGGGGGGGGGGGGGGGACGGGGGACTAGGATATCCAAGATAGGTGTAGAAGAATCAGACAACCATGTTTCAGTCAGAATGGCCAGATCCGGTTCCTGAGACATGATGAGCTCGGCGACCCCCGCAGAATGCCTTTGGGCCGATCTGCAATTGAGAAGTATGCATTTGAGGCTAGGGGCGCAGAGGGTGGAGGAAGGTTCTATAGCGATGGGCACATTAGTGAGGTTGTTGGGGACGGCGCCTCTGGTTATCCTTTTGGTGCCTGAGGGGGTTAGAGATAATCGTTGGGATGGACAGGTGGTTGGTGGCTAGGCGATTTTGGGGGGCCGGGACGTAAGATTGGAGAAGGGCGTGTGTGTCATGGTCTGAGACCGGATTGGTAGTGCGTCTGGGGCGGTTGGTGGTATTGCGAGCGGGGATAGAGGTCCAGTGTGGGGGGAGTTGTGTGATAAGGCGAGTAGGCGGTGAGGAGGAAGTGTTGTTAGGTGTAGGGGGGAGTATTACGATTGGTGGTAATGCGATTGCGATTGGTATTGTGATTGTTGGTATTGCGAGAGGGGATGGAAGTCCGGTGTGGGGCGTGTTGTGTGGTAAGGTGAGTAGGAGGCGCGGGGGAAGTGTTATTAGGTGTAGAGGTGGTGGTGGGAGGGGGGTGTCTGGGGTGTGTGATGAGCAACTCTTTGATGGAGTGTAGTTCTTCTTTCAATTGGAGGAGGGAGGACAATCATGTCCAGCGTGAAGTTGGGCGCGGAGTTGGGGAGGGGCGATGAACCGGCGAATAGGTTGCTGGAGACGGGTGGGGATCGGTGTGGGGAGGTGGAGCTGGTGAAGGGGTTGGAAGTGTTAGAGAGAGGATAGGTGTTAGGGATGGTGTTGGCGTTATCGGGAAGGGCATCAGTGCTAGGGGAGGGAGGGAGGAACGGGGGAAGTGAGGGTGTTCTGTGTGTGGTGTGGGGTGGTGTGGAGGCTGGTGGTAGCGGGGGAGGAGGTGGGATATTGGGGGGTGAGAGTGGGGGGTGAGAGATTGAAGGAGGGGTGAAGGCTAGGCGTGACGGGAGTGCTAAGAATGGGGGGCGAGATAGGAGGAGAGAGAGTAATATTGTGTGGGGAGCAGTTGGGGGAGGAGGGGTGTTCTGAGAAGATTGATGTGGAAGACGGGGCGGGAATGCTAAGTGTGGAGAGGGAGATAGGCGGGGAGAGAGACCTGTTGTGTGTAGTGCAGTTGGGGAAGGAAGGGTGTTCAGAGAAGATTGGTGTGGAGGACGGGACGGGAGTGCAAAGTGTGAGGGGGGGTATGGGATGATGAGCCGAGGGTAGGTAGGGGGGATGGGGGAGCGGGTGGTGTAAGGGGGGGTGGGGTCTCTGTCTGAGATTGAGGGGTGGGGCGGGGTAGCTGCAGCAGGTGGGTAATTGCCTGTGGTGCTGGGTGTGAAGGTGAGGTGAGTGTCGTTCTGGTGCTGAACTGGGTTGGGGGTGTTAAGGGTGGGTGCTGTGCCGTCAGGGGTGGTAGGACAGGAGGTGATATGAGTGAAAGTCCGAGGATTGGATAGGTGCTCTTTGAAAGTGGGGAACAGGTTGTCAAGTAGTTCCAGGTTCCTGTCTGTCGATTGAAATAGGACAATCCCGTTGTTGTAAATAGTGATGGTGGTTCTGCCTGGGAAGAGTTGGGATGGTGTGATGGAGAGTGTTAGGCCATGGGTGGATTTCCTGGTGGTGGATACGTTGAGTAGGGTGAGGAACGCTTTTTTCCATTGAGCTCTGCGTGTAGTGTGGAAGATGATATCGGTGTTCAAGGGTCCATTGACCGATGAGAAGTAGGTGTCGGCAAAGGGGGTTTCTGGGTGGGACTTAAGGAAGTCGTGTTTGAAGCGTTTAGCGGCTTTTTTGGTGAGCAAGGGTGGGTAGTTGATTTTGTATGTGTGCTTGCCGATGAGATCCATGTTGCAGGTTAAATAAATGTGCTGAATGCACGCGACAAATGCCAACAGCAGGTTACACGGCTCCAAAGTGCCCCTAGGGCGCCACCGTGACACTAGTGCGCCTACGTGACACTAGTGAGCGACCAAAACACTTGAGGTAGCAGTCGGTAAAATACAGGAGAGGAAAGTGAGAAATGGGTGCAGGTTGCAGCGTTTTGCAGAGTAGTGCAGAATACAATTGTAGGTATAATTCTGATAAAATATAAGAGCAGAATACATATGCAAAGCAATCATTTACATGAGACAGATAGGTGTGTACCACAATACGGTAGTTGAGTTTGGTCTAGGGGTGGCGAGTTCTTAGTGTCAGTTCATATAGTGAGAATTAAAGAACAGTCCAGCGACAATGACTAGTCCAAGATGGCCACCCGAGAGAGAGACTGGACCAAAATGGCCGCCACATAGGTGGGAAAGAGACATTGTAAGCTTCTTCGAGCATGTTCCGTTTTTTGACATTCTATTTTTGTTTTCATAATCCAACTCACTTGCATGTCCGTTGAGTTCTTTTCACGTGCATGGTTGTACTTTGGGTGGTTCATTTGTAGGATCGGATTGCTGTGAATTTGGGCTGGTTTCAATCACGCCACTTGCCATCACTACTTCTGTTTCAACTGTGCACTCTGTTCCTATCTGTGACGGTCTCGTTATTCTACACACTAGATGTTCTATCATGGCACTCACGTTTTCATTTCCGTATTCACAACTTGGTCTCGCCTTGCATTGAGTGTTTTTTCTGTCATCAATTTTGCATGATTCTCCTCACAGCCTTGTCTGAGCAAATACATGCCTGTTGTCGTGTTAAAAATCGAGGTTGAAATCATGGTTTATGTCATTTCTCTAGATCCCCTGATGAAGGGCTTTTTTTCCATAAGCCCGAAATGCATTGGGATTTGTAATTTCATCGAATTTGAAGATTGTTATAACATGTCCTGGATTCTGTGAATGTCAACATTGTCCTTGGATATAAACTTTTTCATCATGACTTCAATACAACGCTTATAATGAACTACAACCAATGTCTCATCTGGTCATTTTCTTTCATCGCATAACATTCTGAACATTCTTCTTGTGTACAATTTAAGGAACTGAACAATATTTCAGAAGTTTTTTGATTTACACTCCTTTGAGTGATTACGCTGTGCACAAGGCTACTTCGACTCACGTCTAGTATTTCCTTGTATTCAACGACAAAGGGTTTGCAGGACCCTTTTCCTTGTGGCACGCAACTGATTAACATTGATGACTGGTACCTTTATTGGTATTAACATTGAGTATTGGATATAATTGAGTGCATCCAGGTTGCTCTTTCCCGTATTGTGATCAGGGAGGGCAGTTTCACTTTCATGCTAGCCCAGCTTCTAAGTTGCTGTGTGGGAGTCTTATCTTGCAGGAGCCTCGTGGGCACAGGAGGTGATTTATTGCCTTAGCTTTTGGGCCCCCCGCCATTTTGAACAATGGAGAGTTAAAAATGTGTACTGGCAAATTCAAATAAATACCTTGTTTGAGCTTAAAGTATGCTTAGCTCTCGCGGATGTCTTTAGCATCTGGCTCCATCAAGCCTCCATGCACGCCTGAGGAGCCTCGATCCCCCAGTGTCTGTAGTTCACCCGGTCCGCTGCAGCTCTTGATCCGCAGCCCTTTCAGACTCACCAGGCGCCGACGCTTGATTCCAGCTTGCTCCCTCCGCTTCACCACTGCAGCTCCCAGGGCCGCGGGGCAACACTCACACTCGGCCCCCGCTCCCTCCGCCAGACACCAGATGGGGCGACGACGCTTGTTTCCCGCCTGCCTCGCGCCCGCTTGCCTCGCTCCACCACGGCAACTCCCTGGGCAGCAGGGGTGCCCGTCTGGGTTGAGGAACCTTGTTACTTTACGGATCACTTCTGATATTAGCAAGCAGGACGCACATTTGCCTCCAAAGGAGAAGTCTTGATCCAATTTAGCTCATGAAGTTTACTTTTCTCAGATGCTGAACAACCCAATGCTTTTTGGCGTACTCACTCCAGGACAGGGAAGTATTGTTATATTTATTTGGCAGTCAGTACTGAGACAGGGAAGTATTGTTATATTTATTTGGCAGTCAGTACTGAGACAAACTGCTTGGGGGCAGGCTCACTCGATCCTCCAGAGCCCGGTGGCCCCCACCGCTGAGTGCCGCAACTACCCCTCCGGTGTCCGCAGGTCCTCTCCCCAGGTCTCGGCAGCAGCTGGGGGGGCCGCCGGGAGTCACCGCCGCAAAGGGATTCCTGGTGTTGTCCGTAGGGCAGTCGGACGCTCCCGAGCCGCAGACCCTCCCGCCTCCGCCTCAGGAGGCGATGCCGATCGCTTCTAACATGCCTCGCCGTGTTCCTCGGGGCTCCACTCCGGACGCTAGCGCTCCCCCTCGCCTCAGCTCCCGTTGTCTTCGGAGTACAGGGCATCCGTCTCGGGCATTGCCGCTGGCATAGGCAGCCCGGGGTTCATGCAATGAGGGGGGGAGGGGGTCCCGATTCTCTCCTACGACGGCCGGGGGGGGGGGGGGTGACCAGGGACCCCCGCAGGCTTCAGACCGAGCCACAGGAGACTTCAGGCAGCCAGACGTTCGCCCCAGGCACCGCCGCTGGCCAGGGGCAGTCGAGTGTCCGGTGAGGCGGGGGCGATTCGGTCCTCTCCCTCGGCTATCCCAACCTCCGAGATCGTGGAGAAGAGGAATCCTCACGGTGCTCCAGCCGCTTCCAGTCAGGTAAGGGTGCTGAAAATGTTATTCCTGTTGCGATAGATTATTAGATGCAGTTACTAGCTTGCGAGGGCCGGGGGTGCTGGGTGCTAACAGGGATTAAATCCAGAATTGGAATCCCAAGCACTCGGAGCTCTAGCCCAGAGCGACTGCACGTGTGTGTAAATGTGGGTGTGTGCCTGTGAGAATATCGACGTGTGTGCTGTGTGTGATGTCCATGTACCAGACGAGCAGGGCCGTTCAGAGGTAAAGCTAATACTGCGCCCAAAAGCTTTAAAAGCCACACCCATGAGGGGAGTCTATGCGCTTCTGAACATGTGCGCACGCAGTGTGTGTGTCCAGCAGTGCGTGCAGCAGAAATCCTGCCTGTGGAGGGTATCTGCTGCAAAGGGCTGTGTAGCTAACAGTGCATGTGTGCACAGAGTATGTCCAGCTGTGAGTCTGTACAGTGTTAGTGCGGGTTTGTGTGTTCCTGTGGAAGACTTGGGATGGGAGCCTGCCTAACTCGACAACCAGGCACTGGCGGTTGAGCGGGTTCAGAACCTGTGCCCTAGATGTTGCACAAAGTCCGCATTCACCCACTGAGCTTTGTGACCAAGATTAGTATCTGTGACCTGTGCGCAACACATGGGTCATGGAAGTTGCTGCATTAACTGATTTACTGTTTAGTAGGGATCAGCTCAGCTCCCGTCTCAGTCTCAGACATGTCAGGGCCAAACTACCCTCTCGAGAAACAGGTTGTCTGTTTAGATGAAGAGCCATGGTTGGCTTTGGAGACTACGGAAGGCATGGGGACGACGTTCCAAATAGTTCCTGCCCACTTCGACCTCTGCTGTGTGACAGTGATCAGGAAGGAAAATGTTTGAGTGTTTGCTTCATGTCAGCAGCGTGTGTGTGTGTTTGTGAGAAATGAAATACCAGCATTTGTAAAGCGCACAGCTACCTCCGGAGAGGTGTCAAGGAGCTGGGGGCCGTCGGGAAGATTAAGCAAGCTATTGCCCGGAGTCTCACTGACTGACTCTCACACTGACTGTCTCACTAACTGACTGTCTCACCGACTGATTGACTGTCACGGATTGACTAACTCGCTCTCTCACCGATTGACTGACACTATCACTGATTGACTGACTCTCTCTCGCTCACTGACTTACAGACACTTCTTTATTATGACTTTTCAGCATGCTGCAGACATCTGTACAGCACAGATTAAAGACGTAGGTCAAGTCAATATCTCTGGCTAAACACTTATAAGTTCCCAAAGGCGAGACCTATTGGCTATGACAATGCTTGTTCTCTGAGTAATCAATGTCTCTGCACAAGATTTATTTCTGACACATTTTTGCAGATCTCTTAGTTTACATCCTTTTTCCCAGTCTGTACACTGTATCTGCGTCCTCTTCTTTGGAACAGTTCCTTCGCATTCTGATTAGTTCTCCCTGCGGGATGTTTTTGATCAGTGATGTCGGATGGAAGCTTGTTCCATGAAGTATGCTGTCAGTTGAGGTCTCTTTTCTATATGACGTTGAATGGATTTCACCTTTTTCTATATAGACCTGTATATCCAAAACTTTTATTCTAGTGCTTCTGGTTGAACAGGGAAATTATAGTAATAACTATTTTGATTCACCTTTTCAAAGTACTTAATTAATTACTTATTGTTCCATTCCAAATTAAACATATCTGACCCATAGTACTATCTTATTGAGTTCCTGTTGATTTTCTGTTCCGCCAGCAATATCCTTTTCCCACCAGCCCATTACAATTTTAACATCATTTGGTGAAGATATGCCTATGGCAGTTCCGCATTGCTGTTGGTTAAAAAGGAACATTATTAGTCAAGCACATTTTAATCATTGTCAATAGCATCCTTGAGTGTTGCAATTCCGTGATTTTCGTTTGCTTAAAAAAATAGGTTCAAGCCTGCAGCTCTATTGCATGTCTAACTGAGGTGTACAGAGACACCATGTATATTGTTACTATTAAGAGATTTTCATTCCAACTGGTCTCAGACAGTATGCGTAAGAAATCTCTCATCTCGCTTATATAAGAGCTTAAGCTGTAGACTAGTGGTGCAAGGTATTGATATACATAGATTGATATTTTCATGTATGAGTCGCAAGTGGAGACAATAGGTCTGCCAGGGAGAATGCGGAGTGTTTTGTGAATTTTGGGTAAAAAGTATATTGTTGGAATAGTAGGTTGACATTTAACATGAAATTATATTCGTCGTCATTGATTACAGCTAAATCGTGCCAATTCTTTAAGTTTATTATTCAAATCCATAGTCATCCGATTTATACGATTAGTGATAGGTTTTGTGTAGTTGGTTGTGTTGCATATTTGTCTGTAGGCTTCTTCCATATAGTCACTTTTGGTAAGTAAACTTTATTGCCCTCTTCGGGCAGGTTTGATTAATAAGAAATCATTTTCCATCAAAGTTGTCAATGCTGTACGTTATTTTAGTGTGAGGTTTTCTATTTTAACACAATGTCATATCGTTGTCATATTTTCTAGATCTGTTGTAATAGCTTCAGAAAAAAGATCGAATTTACTTCTTGAGGAAAGTGGAGACAATATTTGGATTTATTTTTCAGTTTTCTGAAAGACTGTTTGCTTGTTTCTATAGAAAGTTCCTGTATTTTAATTTAATCTTTATTGTTTAGTTAATTAAAACCATAACAAGTTTCCTGGTCAGTTCACAAACTAATATTTTAAAGATAAAATTTGCATGAAAAAAAAAATGTTCAAGAATGAAATTGCAACAAAATAAAATCCAAATAATCATATTCATGACGATAAAAAAAAAGAACAGAAAAATATAAAACGTTAAATGTCAAGGAATAAGAAAACATGAAACATAATACTTTTAAAAAATATATATTAAATTGCTTTTAGGCGTTTTTCAAACGCAAGCGGGAACTTCATCATCTTGCAGTTTATTTGGGGGGCCATTGAATCCAAACAACAAATGACCGCTGTCCTGCATGTGCGCAGTCTCTTAGCCAGAAAGCAGTTCTTTAAGAAGTGCGTTCGCTCTTGATTCAGCTTCTTACAGTGACATGTAATGTGAATTAAATCTTCCTTGTGACCACATAGCAGACCGGCAACGGATAGTAGTTTCCAGGCAGGCTCGTCTGCCAACGTTGGATATTTACCAAATCTTAGGGCCATCAACCTTTTTTTTTTAAAAACTGAATAGGTAGAAGCCAAGTAAGACGCCGGAGTAAGTGATTTATAACTGTTTATCACGGCCCAAGCGTGAGAGCGATGGGAAAAGATTTCCTCATCAGTTATCAAGGAATGGAATTTGGCCGCTTTATTTATAACATGTTTAAATGAGGTAAATGGCAAATTCTTATCCCAAAGCTCTGCAGTACTTGTTAATTCCAATGCGCTGGACACAAATGTATTTGCTTCAGATTTTTCAAGTGTTTTGTCATATAGCTACTTCTTTTCTACATACTGTGTTAAGTTAGCATGAGTTTATTAAATGTTTGCACGCCGTTTATTCTTGCTTCACTTTTGCACACGACACATAATTGTTGTTTTAGCTTTCAACCTAGAAGAGCTTCGTGATTTACTAGAGAAATAATATGTTATTGCTCTGATATCAGTTTTGTTCTGCACTCTGTCTGCACACCGAGTGCTGAAGGCTACACGGATAACTTAACCCAGTGTTGTTGTAAGGTCTGATCTTCGCACCTTTATAGACATAACACACATGCTGCTGCCAAAATCTGGCTCTAGGCGAGTTTTATATTGTGATGCTGAACGCACAAAAACACACTGGATATGCTTCGCATGCAGAGAGCTGGTGGAAGGTGATGTGATCGTCCTGCCACTGAGATTTTAAGGTATGGGCCCGCCCTGCTAAAACCCAAATGAGACCTTCATAGATATAATATACTATGCTAAATAGGGAGAGTGTGAATTAGACATTGTTAATTTCTATTCATTTCAGCATATTAGTATGCTCTCACCATTCGCCTTTTATGGACTGATAACTATGCTAATAACTTTGTTGCTTATAATATGTTTGTTAGTATTATACAAGATACTGCGTTTGAGAACCTTGCATTAGTAAATAAATATTTCAAACGTGCACGTGTCCTCTTTTACTCCACGTTCTGGTTTGTGATGATTATATAGCGAAAGAGTGTTCATGTGTTCCACGATTCCTGAGGTAATCTAAGTTCATGTTCTGGTCTGTCTAAGCATTGGGAGTTTGTTATGACCAATGAGACACTGTAGCTAGCTCGGTAAGGGGATTTTGGGTAGTGAGGTGAGTTTTGGGCCATCCTAATTCACCGAGGTTCCAGGTCTCTATGCACAGTTCTGTAGGAGAACGGAATTCCCGCTACAGTTTCAAATTCCTGCCATAGAAATTTATTTAGATTATTATCAATGGCATACCTTAATACATGTATACAGTCTACCCACTGTCTCATTCATAAGACCAAATTCTAAGCGCATTTGCGCTGGTGAAGCGGAGATGGGAAGTTGAGACTTTCTTGTAGATTTTGGTAATTAAATTGTTTAAAAGAGCGGAGTCCTTAACGTGCATTGCTACACTTGCATAAGCTAAGGTGGGAAGTGTTTTGCTGGCAATTACAGATAGGAATGGTTTGAAAGATGGACCCTCTAATTTTTTTTGACAGGGTACTAAATGCAAAAATTAAGGCTACAGCTCTTTGTGTTAAGTAATTTTTCTGGTCTTTTAACGCTAGTTTATCATCAATGAAGTATCCCAGATATTTAGAATTTGATACCCTTTCCAGCCTTTTTCCTTCAAAACAAATGTTGCAATCGGTTGAGCGTCGATTGGTAATTAACATTGTTTTAGTCTTAAATAAGTTCAGAGACAGCTTTGTTTACGTACAGAAAAGCAGAAAGTGCAGTTAGCAACCTGGACATACCAACTTTTGTTAAGCTCATGAGCACAATGTCATCAGCATATGCAAGATGAGTGAGCTGCAAATTGCCTAATTTCGGTGAGTGAGCGTTAAACGTGTTTAACTTGCCGGAGAGATCCGAGAGGAATAAATTAAATAAATGTGGAGCCAAGACACAGCCTTGTTTTCAACCAGTTCTTGTGAACACTTTCCTTGATAAACGGGAACCATCTCCTTATTTTACCTGTGTCCATGAAAATTGTAGCAGGCCCCGCAATAAGCTCTCCGGTATAGCCCATGCTCTCAATTTAGCCCATAGTAGGTCCCGATCCACACTATCAAATGCGGCTTGCAAATCTATAAAACATAAGTTCAACTCCTGTTTGATGCGCTGACATTTTTCAGCTATCATCGTGATGGATAAAATATTTGAAATAGTTCCGATCCCCTCTCTAAACCCAGTTTGGTTGATTGGGATCAGTTCTCTTTCTCCAGACCAGGTTACCTGATCTTTTAAGAGCAGCGATGCAAAATATTTTGCTTCCACGTCCTGTAGTGCTATTCGTCAGTATTTAAGTGGATTGGATCTTTCACCACCTTTATATATAGGCATTATTATGGAGCCTTTCCAGCACTTGATTGTAGGTTTGTACATCTGAAAAGAGGTTCCCAAGAGGTGTGCTCCAATAATCAGGCGCGTGTTTGTAAGCAGCTTGCGGGATGCCATTTGGACCCGGGGCCCCGTTGCTTTTGACCTTTTTAATTACTTTTATTATCTCATCCGCAGTAGAAGGTCCGAGCGTTGCAGCCGATGCGGAAACTTTACTTAAATAGACTAGCGGCTGGCGGCAGCAATCCACCTGATTTGTCCTTTTATGATGATGTTGCAGAATTGGTTGATCCCCTAAAGGTTTTATTGTATTTTCTTTGAATTTTGCTGAAAGAAAAAGTAGCCCATTCGCTTTCCTGCACGTTTGATGTTAGTACATTCCGAGGTCTTGTTAGTTGATTTATAATTTTCCAAAAAGTAATTGAGTTAGGAAGTTTGGAACTGAAGAGCAATTTAGTCCAAAAACTCATTTATCCCTCTTATGCTCACAGACCTTTTTATACAATTTTCTTAGAGCAAGAAAAGTGTCCAATTGATTTAAGTCTTTGGCATTTAGTTGCAACTTCTTATGTGATTTTCGCAGATCCTTTCTTAGATCATTCAGTTCCTTTGGCAGTTTGCTATTTGGACCGCGCCCATTGTCCTTCACATTAGGCGATTTCATTTTGAGCTTAAGATTCTCTAAAAAGAGAGTCCATGCTTGAATGCTATTCGTTAGCGTGTCACCTAAATTGTTCATTGTTTCCTCTATTATCGAGAACCACTCGATTTTATTCGAATTAGACCAGAATATACGTTTTTGGTTCATAGTGCATAGTTGGCCCTCAAGTATGTATGATGATTGGAATTTTTCCACACATAAGTTGAATATAGTATGTTGCATTGCATGATCACTCATAGTTGTAAAAACGATCTAATAGGGGAAACAGTGAAAGACTTGCGATTGTATAGTCCAATATTGATTGGGCATGCGGACCATAGAAGGTTTTTTAGGTGGTCTATCTTCATCAGTTCTTCCATTCAAGATACGCATGCCCAAATACTCTAGGTCAATCACAAATTGAGTGCCTAATCGATCCTTACGGGTCCTTGACCCTCGTTGGAACTGTTGCGGAACACTCCAGTGCATGTTATCTGATGTTAATATTTAGTCTTCCTCCACGGAGTATATCAAGTTGGAATTAAAGTCTCCGGTTATTATTATGTTATGTTATGGCTCTGTGTTGCGTAGGTCCGTTATTACATTGCGCAATAAAGCGTTTTTTATCTTTTTCACCCGATTTTTGGGTTGCGTCTAATAATTAATCAGGATAGTTGTCATATTATTGCTTGCAATTGGGCCTGACAGTTTGATTACATTGAATACTTGGATCGGGAGAGTTGAGTTGTTCCGACTTAATTTTTAAAGCTGATGACACATAGACCGAAAGACCACCGATGGCTCTGCCGTAGATTTTACATTTTTCAGCAGGTACCGAATAGTGCATAAAGCCGGCCAGCGCAATTTCTTCTTGCAGCCATGTCTCTTGTAAAGCGATTATATCGCAATTTGCCCATTCATCCAAAGGTAATCCATCCTCCAGCAATCTTTCAGCTCCAGCAATGTTTCATGATAGAACGTGTATATCGCTTTTTTCCACTTGCTTAACATTATCTGTATATATGGTCAGTTCTTCTGCTTGTCATTTAAACTGGGAAGCCATTTCCAGTGCTCCATTGGAGATCTGGCATCCCCCCTCTTTCTGCTTCCACTCCTTCCTGGGTGAGGACAACGTCAGTTGTATAGAATCGAGTAGACAGGCTTTTGAGTAGCCAACTCAGCCGGTAACCTTATCTGTTGCAAACTACAAGTTTTCTTTAACGGAAATGGATAGCGAGGGGTGACGGGCTGTGATAGATGAATACCCCATGTTTGAAATAGGTCTGATCTTCCAAGTATTGTTTGCGCAATCCCCTGGGTTTTCCAGGTGGTCAGTGTCTGTTCACTTGTTAAGTCATTTGACCCTGTTAGAAATTGAACTCGTTCAAGATCTATGGATTTAATATCTCTTAACTCCTTAATTTAAGCCATTACTTTCAGGATATTACACCTATTTAGTATATCATGACAGCCCTGTGTCTTGTACTCCAGATAATTGGATAAAGGTCAATACCAGGCTTAGGAGAATTTGTCCTTTCTCTTTGCCATCCGGTTGGATTGGTTGCGATATTTCGTTATTCATTATGCAGAAGCTTAACTTGCACTGACTCAAACTGCTCTTTGTTCCAACTAGCGATCTTGAATTATCGCGCCGACGGTTATCGACCATATCTTGGTCTCCCGTATCTAGTACCGTTTGTGAAGGGGAAACTGAGTTTAATTGTACCCCTACTTCGTTTCGATGCTCCAGATGTAATGGACTGTTGATGCTGGCTGGAACTCCAAATTTTCAGCCGTTTGATTTGTTATTTCAGAGAATTGAGGTGTTAATTCGGTTGTTATTACTGTAGGTTTTATATGCCCATCAGTGTTGTCATTTTCGGGAGGGAGAATTATGTCTTGAGGTAGCATCATGGTCCGGGTAGACTTCAACTGCATGATCACTTTAGAGTAAGGATCACTATTTATATTCCAGTTTGCAGTTTTACTGGGCTTGTTACTGGGGCCAGTGGTAGGCGAATGATATTCTCTCAGCAGCGCGTCTTGATGATTTATTGCTGCATTTGAAGGGATTGTCGCGCTGGTGGTTGCGAGCTCTTGGGTTCACATTTGCTCGTAGGCTTTTCACTAACGGAGTTGGTGACTTTTTCAGTTGCATCTAACTGGATTTCCGTGATGCAGTCTTCTTTAATTATTTTTGCTTTTGAGTTTCAAAAAAATGGGAAATAACCCAATGCCTGACTGAGAGTCTGCATCGCACTTCTTGTTCCTAGCCTTCCGTTCAAGTTTTCTTTTTCGCTTTGTTAGTCCTTGTTTTATTGGTTCTGAGGAAATTACCTCGGACGTAACTATTTCATTTGAATCGTTTCTAAAAGTATCATTGCCTAACCGAGTTTGTTATCGGCTGATGGTTGGCGCACGATTTTGAGATTGCCTAGTTGATCGAGCATTGGGTCTGGATAAATAAAGCATTTGTTGAGAGTGAGTATTTGTTCTAGTACAGTTGGTAATGAGCTTAACTTATCGAGAACTGGTCCGCAAGGGCAAGTAGGTTGAGATTGAAAAGAATCTGATTGTGTTTGCACTCTGTTAATTAGATTGTTCAAATGATCTAATTTCGTATTTATCCCGGCTATGTAAGAAGCAATCACATTCATCAGATCTATCTGAAAGTCCAATTTGTCAGATTGCATTATTAGAGTTGCCGTTGAGGTTTGTAGTGCTTTTAGTAGAGGAGCGACAAAGTCCGGGAGCCTACATCCTCGTGGAGCGTAGTCTTGACCTCATTGCTTAATGATTTATCCAGCCTCGCGTTTGCTGATGGTAACAAAAGATCACCGAGGCCCACAGGACTCGGATCCTGAGCACACCGCACAGCTGTCTCTGCGCTGTCAGCGGACTTAGAAACGACAAACAATTCACAGCGCCATTGCGCAGATAGGCCACGCCCCCTCATCGCTCGGTATACAACGCTGAATACAAGCGCTGTCTGCCATAACCTCGTATCCTCCTGAGGCGGAAGCCGGGAGTTAGCTGTAATTCTTTTTAAAACTTTGTGTGTCACTTGTAATACTGCTGATTTTAAAAGCACCTACCTGCCCTGGCACCACAGGACTCGGATCCTGAGCACACCGCACAGCTGTCTCTGCGCTGTCAGCAGACTTAGAAACGACAAACAATTCACGGCGCCATTGCCGGCGTGCAGATAGGCCACGCCCCCTTGGAGGCCACCCCTCACGCCCTCCCTCAACAAATCATGTGCATTCACCATACGCGCAGCAGGCGCGCCGGAGGCGCGCCTAAGGCAAGCCCGTCTTCGCCAAGACATCGCCTCTCGCCGGTACCCCTGTTCAAATCACACGGATGGCGTACCACTAAGATAAAAACCTACCTCCTTGCACTTAACCCGGGCCAACGCTGTGACAAGCTAGTGGGCTGCATTGGACAGACCGATCTACATTGTAAACCTTGTAATTTAGTCATATCTAAGCCGAGCCTACCTCGACACAAAGCCAGCATGAGAAAACATACTCCGCTCACGATCCTCCAGCTTAATGTCAGGTCCCTGGTAAAGCACCACCCTGAGGTCAACACTCTATTGACCGATGAAAACCCAGACATACTGTTCCTGTGCGAAACCTGGCTCAAGGATGAGCTAACCAGCATTCCAAATCTCACGCTGCCGGATGGATTCTCTATGAGATCCATCAATAGGGACTCTAGGGGAGGCGGCATTGCCATTATCTACAGAACGCTATACTCCTGCTTCTTTCTGAAGGAAGACATCACGGGATGTGAGTGCGCCTGCTTCAAAATCACCACCAGCCCTCACTTCTCCCTCTCAGGTCTTTATCTACCGACCCCCGGGGCCCACCTCTAAATTCACGGAGGAACTCCTAGAGGTAGCCCACGCCTTGATCATGAGCTCCGCCAACTTTACCATTTTGGGAGACCTTAATCTCCACTTTGACTCCACCTCGGATCCCACCATCAGTAACCTCTTGGCGGACCTAACAGCCCTACAACTGATCCCTCTTATCCAGTCCACCACACACTCTGCTGTTCACCTACTCGACCCTGTTTTCACCAATATCTTGGAAGCCAGAGCCGACCCACCTAAACCCATGGGTTGGACTGATCACTTCCTCATTAAATTTGTGATATCGGCCGACATCCAACCCAACAAGGACTCGCCTCCTTCCTGTCTTAAGCGGCCCTGGCATAAACTACAAAATAAGGATCTCTTCGCTATCTTAGGAGAACCTACCCTCCCAACCACTAATGACATTAATACGTCCTATGCCTCT
Source organism: Lissotriton vulgaris (assembly GCF_964263255.1). Taxonomy (NCBI): domain Eukaryota; kingdom Metazoa; phylum Chordata; class Amphibia; order Caudata; family Salamandridae; genus Lissotriton; species Lissotriton vulgaris. The sequence continues at coordinate 260,919,698 of NC_141695.1, forward strand.
TTCCAAGATTGGATCACTAAAGGACTCGATGCCCTCATACCTGCCAAATGGACTAGAGGACGCAGCACCCCCTCTAACCCATGGTATGATGATAATCTGAAACTTCTTAGAAAGGAATGCAAAGTAGCAGGACGTAACTGGAGAAAGGACTATATGGACAAGGACAAAGCATTCTACCTGTCCAAACTAAAATCATACCATAAAACTATACGCGCAGCCCGCGCATCCTTCTACGCCAAGGAAATCGACTCCAGCTCCAACCCTACGAAAACCATTTTTAGACTGGTTCAAAAGCTGCAAAACTGTGGCAATCCTGTCTCGTGCATTTCTACCACTCAGCAGTGTGAGGACCTCGCCACCTTTTTTATTGAAAAGGTGAGGAAAATTTATATCACCTTCCCACAGAATCCTTCTGACTGCACTAGTTCCTCCAACTCTTCTTTTAAAGGCACCATACTTACATGCTTACCTGCAATTTCCCACGGGGACCTAGCTAAACTCTGTAGAAAGGTGAAATCAGGCGCCCCTCCAGATCCCATGAGACCGGCTCAATTTCTAGAGGCTCTGGACTTCTTTCTTCCATCCTTGGCCACACTCCTCAACCTCTCCTTCTCTTCGGCAACTGTTCCTACTTGCTGGAAACAGGCATGGGTCACCCCCATTATTAAAAAGCCGACCCTGGACCCCACAAAGCCGGAGAACTACAGGCCCATCTCACTGCTTCCCTGGGTGTCCAAACTAGCAGAAGCCCATGCTAACACCGTACTATCAGACCACATAGCCCAAAATAACATCTTGGACCCCTCCCAACACGGGTTCCGGCCAGGGCATAGTACGGAGTCCGCCCTTCTATCCACCACCGAACATCTCCGGAAGGTACTAGATGCCGGTCAAAGTGCTGCGCTGATCTTACTTGATCTCAGCGCAGCCTTTGACACGGTCTCCCATAACATCCTGCTGAGTCGCCTGGAAGATATAGGGATCAGTGACCAGGCACTCGATTGGTTCCGCTCGTTCCTGACGGGCAGATCCTTCCGTGTCTCAGCACCCCCGTTCACCTCCCGATCTCACTCTATCGGCCAAGGAGTCCCGCAAGGTTCGGCACTCAGTCCATCCCTTTTTAACCTGTATGTGCAGCCTCTCGCGGCAGTGGCCAGAGAATGGGACCTCACGCTGGTGTCGTACGCCGACGACACACAGCTGGTAATCTCCCTCACTGAGGCCCCCTCAACCTCTGCCAAGAGATTCAGGGATGGACTGGCTGCAGTCGCCCATTGGATGACGGGTAACTGCTTACAACTGAACGCAGGGAAAACCGAGGTGCTGCTCCTTGGCAAGAACCCCAGCTGTTGGAGCGACCACTGGTGGCCATCCTCGCTGGGCACCACTCCTCCCCCTAAATCCTTGGTAAAAAACCTGTGAGTCTGGTTGGACTCCTCGCTGAACTACCAAACTCACACCAAAAGAGTAGCAGCTACGTGTGTTGGCCTACTAAGAAGCCTTAATCCCATTCTTGGGTTCTTCGATCCCAAAACACATCAGCTCATAGTCCAATCCATCATCCTCTCCCGGCTGGACTATACTAGCGTCCTATTGTTAGGCGCAAATAAAGCAGAGACAACTAGGCTTCAACGAATTCAGAATTCTGCGGCCAGGGCTATTGTTGGCCTTCCAAGAAGATGCTCTGCTAGAGCTACCATACAAAGACTCCACTGGCTCCCAGTGGAAGCCCGAATCCAATTCAAGGCCCTTACCACTGCCTTTAAAATCCTCAAAACTGATGGCCCTGAACTCCTCCGCCCGCTTCTAACACCCTACACCCCCAGCGCAACTTGCGCTCCCTAGGGCAACATCTAGTAGTGGTTCCCCGCACGAAACTCTGCCGTGTCGGGGGTCGCTCTTTGAGTTTTAGGAGCAAAACTCTGGAATTCCCTTCCCCCGAACATCCGCAGCCTTGACAATCTGTCCGCCTTTTGCAAGGCAATAAAAACTCACCTGTTCCCACTGCCTTAAACCCTTGACCTCCCCCCACCCCCTCAGTAGGTTATGCTATGGTTTCTCAGCGCCGGGACGCCCCGTTGCTGGGGCAGCTGTCGCGCTTCAACAAACTCGTAACATAACATAACATAACATAACATAACATTGGCCTGGGCTGATTTTCCATATGGCGCGTGCAAGCGGATTGTTGAACCTCTACATAGCCGCCCTTTTCTGCGGCTACAGCTACCTCCGCATGGGCTGAATTTGTGTCAGCCAATCGATCATTCTCTTTACTATTATCCAGACCCCCCAGGATATAGCGGCATGGATTAGCAAATTTAGCGGCACAAAAATGGAAATTTAGCGGCACAAATATGGAAATTTAGCGGCAATTTTGCGGCATTTTATTTCGCCATTTTTCCTACAACAAACACAGATATCTTCGTTTTTTTGGTTATTTACCAACATGAAGCTATGTATATTTGGTTTATTTACAATGTAGACACTTTGTTTCCCTTGAAAAGCAAAAGACTGCCCGTCAGCAGCCCAGGGCAGCAAAACAGCATTACAGGCATCCTGCGTTGCGTGCGGCAAAACGGTGCTTTATATCGCGGTGTCAGCGCCTCTCCAGTGCAGCAGCTCAATTGGCACACCTTGCATAAAAAAAGGTTTGGATCTTTGTTGTTCCAGCCTGTCCTTGTCGCTCTCCTCTTCCCGCAGCAGGCCCTGAATATAGGCCGTGTACACAGCGCTATCTATCTCCAGCCCGTCTAGCCTGCGTCCCAGCCACTCCTGGAAGCCAGACTCCATTCCACACTGGGATAGTGCTCTGACTGCCGGCCAGCCAGCCTCGCCGCCTTTGCAGTAGATGACCTGTTGACAGCCACTGGAGCTGTATTACGCACTGAGCTGTACGAAGCCTATGCTTGGAGTTGTGGATAGCATGCTCCTCTAGTCTACAGGGCACAACAGGAAGGATCCTGTGGGATGTAAGTAGTCGTGAGTCGGGGGATTTTGTGAGCTGCAAGATGTTGAGAGCTGTGGGTTGGTAGGAACTGCATGCGGTGTGAGATCAATGATGTTGATGCTGTTGTGATGTAGTGCTCGGAGCTGTAGGAAGCTGCGAACTACAGGATGCCTGGATTTCTGTGAGGTGCTGTGGGTGTTTGCATTTGGTGAGCTGTAGCATGCTGTGGACTGCATGTTCTGTCAGCTGTGGGATTCCCAAACTCTGTCATAGATAACTCTATCCACCACACATCCCGGCACTGCATTGCACCTCCACGCCCACTCTACACTGCACAGCTCTCGTTTCCAGATGTGCATCTGTCACAGCTCCCTGCTGCCTTCACGGGTCTCGGTTCCAGCGCACATCCCTGCACTGCATTGCACCTCCACGCCCACTCTGCACTGCACAGCTCTCCTTTCCAGAACAGGGTTGCCAACATGGCATGGGTGCAAATTCAAGACGGTAAGGTTAAAAATTCAGGACAAAGGGTCAAAATTCAGGACAAAATGTGAATAAATGTACGTTTTCCATACACATCATAGGAAGTTGCGCGATAGTATAGCCTTCAGCTTTCAGTACACGCACTTTTTTACCGGATGTGTGACTGGGCTGGGACCTCAAACTCAGCTTCACCCTAAGCTTTTCACGGGTCGTCCAAAACCCATTTATAGCTACAGGAGGCTTTGTGTTTTTTTATTGCCTCCTGCAATGTCAGTTCTCTGGCTAAGTAGCCCATTTGCAAGGTGTTGGAGGATAGATCATCTGGGATGAAAGATTCAATTATCACACAACGCCCACGAACGAATAGTCAGCAGACGTGCCTTGTGTTGTCATACTCTCATATTGCACAAAAGAGAGACAAAACAAGAGGAATTTAGAGTGTAACGGAGAGAGAGCGTTTTATAATCTATGCAAGGCCTAACGCAGTGATAAAAACGAACTATTTGAGAAGGGCTTCACCTTCCCAAAAATGAAATCGGAATGAAATTAGAAAATACTTATTGTTTTCATTTTCAGGTTTGTTTCATTTTCCTAGCACCTTGAAACTATTCTTAATAACAGAGACTACTCAAACAAAATCTGAAGTGGAAAAATTGTATCTTGAGACTAGTTTCTATCAATGATTCAAATTTATACTCTAGCCCGCCAAGTCAGTCTTCTTACATCATACCAGGTAATCTTTATCTTAAGTAAACCGTAATATGCGAATTTCTTGAGCTTTCCAGCCGCTCCCCCACGTGGGCCCCATCCTGACATCTTGGCCTGCCGTCAGGCCGATTTCTAGATTTTCGAAGAGGAGGAGGAGGGAGGAGGGGGGGGGGGGGGGGGGGGGCGTACTCACACCTGCCTGCCGAGTTGTCATGTGTTATGCGCGGTCTTTCGGGTTCTTTCGCCCCCTGACCCGGTGTAATGTCCGGCTGTGGGAGAGAAGTAAAGTGTGTGTGCACGCAGTGCTGAACACCGTCAGGCCCCCAGGCAGCAAGCAAGTCTCTTGGGGCAATCAGACAAGGCAGATGGAGAGAGGCGGGCCGGTATCGGCAATGGAGCTAAGAAGCGTGGGAGTCAGTCGTGCTGCATCCGCCTTGCCCTGGGCTGTATATGCGGCTGGAACCCCACCCTGGGTCCCAAAATCAGGTCTGTCACTCACCACCCGGGCCGTCACCAGCGCCCAGCAGGTTCCCTCTCCGGTGTTGTTGGGAGGTATTCGGGGTCTGAGTTATGCAGCCAGGAGCAGTCCGTGCAGCCGTACTTAATCGCGGGGACTCCTGCGTTACACAGACCCCCCAGGATATAGCGCATGCATTATCTTTTATAAAAATGCTGCGATTTCTATAAAAGTGCCGATTTCGCGGGCACTTTTGTAAAAAATCGCGGCATTTTTACAAAAGTGCCGATTTCGCGACAAACTGCGAAATCGCGAAATCCTGGAGGGTCTGATTATCTGTTAAATTGTTTAAGTTGGGCCAAGGATGAAAGCTCGAATGTAAAGATTGTATATGATGGTCTTGTTAATTGTAAATTATTTCCAAACTTTGACATTGACTAGTTGAATTTGTCAAATGCGGTTGCTGGATAGATATCTTCTTTGAATCCTCAAAAGCAGAATGTACAGTAGCAGATGTAATTATGCTGCTTTTTTTGTAGTCTAAATTATCCAATTGAACTGGTGCTTTGGGTGAGACGCAATTTCCACTAAGTTGGAACTTTTGATTCCCTGCGGTAGATGAAGTAGATGCATGAGTGGCATTATCCAGCCACTGTTTCTTTACTGCTAGGTTTTTTGCGGGGGCTATGGGAGTTGATAAAACCACAACATCCCCTGTTAGGGAAACAGTGTAGAGCCTGGATCCTTCAAGAATTGAAAATGCAAACTACTTAGAATGTTTTTTTTGACACAGATTTTTTGAATAGAGAAGCAATTGGGGAAATTAAAGGATTTTTCATGTTGTTAATTGCTTTGTTTCCAGTTGTTTTATCAAGTCTTCTCCGTTTGGCCGATCCCTTAGGGGCACTAGACTTTTCACCGGGGACCTTCCTTACTTTACCAGACCGCATAGTTGTTCTGGGGGTCTAGATTTGGTAGACTTATGTGCTGGGTGACCAAAAGGATATCTTGCGGACTGCACGCTCCCTCTTTGCAGCTGTGTCAAACCCCTTGCAGCCAGCGGATCCCCTGCCGAAAGGAGGAGGCACCCTCTGCGACACTTTTACCTCCTTTTCTGATTTTTATATAACTACGCTGTCCCAGTGCTAGGAGTTATTAAACCACTTTCAGTTTTTTTTGCGTGGAATAAGCAGTCTATAGGGGGCTGGGGAGCACATACAGGTCTAGTCACGTCTGTGTTATCGCAGATGCTATGTATGCCTGGCACTCAAGCTGCGGTGTCCGGTTTAGTCACCTGCTCAGCGCCAGTAAACAAAGACCGGTGACTCCTCTCCTCTCTCCGTTGCAACGCCCTGGTTCCCCCAATACTTCAGCACGCATAGGATAATACAGTCACTGTGTTATGCTGTATAATGCTGCTTACCGGATTTTCCACCGGGTTTTCCACACGCTGCTTGTTTGTGGCAAGAGTTTAGCGGGAGTATGGCAATACGCTGTTTTCGCCGTTTTTCCCAGTTTTCCGCTAAGCCCCCGCTTTCTGCTCACGGCTCGCAGTCTCCAGGAACTCCTGAGCTTGCCACCAATCAGCCGAGCTGCCCAGGCTCTCCCTTATTCCGCGGGAGTGGCAGCCCCCCTGCAGCCCCAAGCAGGCTGTCTGCTAACACCACTTACAACCACCTGGGCCAAGACCTTCAATGCCGGCCGGCCGGAATGCAGTAAGCAGGCAGGGCAGATCAGGACACAGAGTGTAGGACACAGGTTGCAGGGTGCTGGGCATTGATTATGAGGAGCTAGGCACCCCTGCAGACTTTCCGCTCACCCACTGCTGGACCTGCTTTGCCGGCTGCCAGATAGCGGAGGCTAACTCCAAGGGGCTGTAATTCGCACCGCAACTCTCACCGCACCGCAACTCTCTGCTGCTCATGGGTTCAACACGCCCTCAACACCCCCAGCTGCAATGGCCCAATTCGGCTCGGCTCAAGTAAAAACGCCGGCTTGAGCAGCACGCCACAGCCGCTGCGTCTTCCTCGCTGCCTTGCTCACACGCTGAGCTCCGTGGACTGGATTTTCTGGATAGAGGAGAAGCCTATAGGAGGTCCTGTAAGACTTCTTTTTCCGTCATTTCTTCCTCATCAAGATTATACACAAGAACAAACACATTTTAGATATCTGGAATGTGTTCTATTGGGAGATTGGTTTCTTGTTTTTGTGTTTGGGGAAACTGATTTTGAAGGTTTACATGCATGTATTTTTGCCTACTTAACTTGCCAAATATTTATAATTATGAATCCCGGGGTCTGGGGAAAAAAAAGAGAGGCAATTATTGAGTAGTGCATGTTCATCTTTAGTTATTCAGGATTGGAACGATTGATTATTATGAAGTTTACACCACCATTCAATTCATTCTTTTTGCTCAAATTGCATAGACCTCACCTCAATACGACATGAAACATGGCTGCAGGCTTGCACCTATTTTTTAAAACCGAGGAAAATCACAGAAATGCAACACTCAAGGATGCTATTAACAATGAATGAACTGTGTCGGAATAAGGTTTTCCTTTTTAACCACCAGTTTTAGCAACACCAATGCGGAACTGCCACGGGCATATCTTTTTCAACAAATTATGCTAATATTGAAATGGGCTGGTGGAAAAAGATGATTACTTGGGGAGCAAAAAAATCAACAGGAACTAGATAAGACTATAGGTCAGATATATAGACAATTCATGAAGTACTTTGAAAAGTTGAATCAAAACAGTTTAGGACTATCATTTACCTATTCAACCAGCAGCACTGGAATTAGCTTTTTGGATATACAGGTCTATATGGAAAAAGGTGAAATCCATTCACATAGAAAAGAGACCCTAACTAACAACATTAGTGGCTTCCATTCGACACCACTGATCAAAAGTATCCAATATGGTGAACTGATAAGAATGCTAAGGAACTGTTCCAAAGATGAGGACGCAGAAGCAAAGTTTTCCGATACAGTGTACAGTTTGAGAAACAGAGGATACAATCTAAGATCTGCTCAAATGTGCAGGAAAAAAGAAATAAAGCTTGTGCAGACATGGATTACTCAAAGAGAAAAAATAAGCATCAGTACCCACACATCAAGAACACTAAGCACCAAGATTTATAATGAAAGCAAGAAAATTACCAAATATAATCCCAAAACACTGGCACTCAATATTCAAGGATCCAGACATGGGCACATGCTTAGGACCACGTCCTTTAGTAACCTACAGGAATACCAAATAATAAAAAGACCAGCTGGTGCAAAGTCATTTTCAAGACAAACTCAAAAGAATTGGTTAGAAGAATGAAACAATAGCTTTACAAAATGCAAAAAAGTCACAAGGCAAACAAAATTGGGATTAATATGCAAACTATCACAGATAAACACAGCAAATGAATCACGATCTCCCATGTAATTGCCTAAATCACTATGTTTACATCATTCAATGCAAGGCTGTGAACTACTATATGTAAAAAGCACTATATGCATGCTTAAGAGAATATTAGAACACATAACCGTGGTCCCAAAAAAAAAAAAAGATCTAATCTATACAACAGACAAACATCTTGCCCTATGCCAAAACAGTAAATGGAAAACAATGTGATTCTTAAGATTGGATAAGATTCCTCACAACAAACATGGAGGTAACAGAACACAAAGATTAAGACACTTGCAATCAATTTATATTATCAGATTTAAAACCAAGACACTGACAAGTCTGAATAACGTTCAGGGATTATATTTACATCAAAATCAAGAAACTATTGAAATATCAATGAACAGGTCATGAATGAATATGAACATACCATGATGCCCATTGCAGTGTTAGTTTAGAGTGCAACAAATCAAGAAAGTGAAATGGATATACTAACTATGATCTAAAAACAAAGATGTTACTAGACCTAAATTAAAGCTATAAAAAATGTAACTGATTATTATTATTTTTTTTAAGAGACTAAGCTCTTAAACAATAATCATGGTCAGATACTAGTTATAACCTTGATGTAATTTTACAATTATTGTACAATGCTGTTATATATTTTGAGTTAAGCATTTGTAAAAATACCATTCATCAAGTACTAAACATGTTACTATCTGTGTGAAGGCGCACAACACAATGTAAAAGAAAATGCTGACAAGAAATGTAAAAAAAAATATTACGTCGACAAAGCACTACCTCCCTTTTTTTGCTTGTAAATAAGTAGGGTGAAACTCCAACTCCCACAATTCTTCCTTATTAGCTGCTGTGGGAGTAATATATAAACATTTTTGGAGAAAAGACTTGCCTACTGTGAAAACAACCCAGCGAGGTTGAAATGCGCTGGTGGAGCCATTTTGTTAAACAAAGGAATATTAACTTTGAGATTAAAAAGCACTGGCAGTTGTGAAAATATCACATACAGAACAGTTGCAGTGTAGGTAGAAAGAAACACTAACTCAAAGCTCGGATGGAGAAAGGCAGATTTGGATCAGTGCATTGGCAGTGTTGAAAAGTACAAAACTATTTAAAAACAATGAAGAGATGGACATATCAAAGTTCACCCCACCTTATAGCGGCTGTACAGGTCCTCCAAATCTTCGGGTTCTGGGCCCAGGAATGAGAGTCCAGTCTGGGGTCTTGATACAGATAAAATAGGAGTTTCATCCTGACATAAAGGGCAAAAAAAAACAAGTCATGCTAACATTTGTCATCGACAGTAAGGTATCTGCAGACTAGAGGTCACCCAACGATTTGTGGCCAGTGACTTAGTCTGCAATAGTGCAATGCAGCGGATCAAGTACATAGATAGCATGCAGGGCAAATAGCACATCAACCTCACTTTTTTGACTGGCAAATTGGTGTGAAACAAATGGATTATAATAGGAGACATTTTAACGCACCCTACCCACGAAACACATTTTTTTTCCTTTGCAAGTGTATACTCCTTCAATTTATTGTAACCCAGAATGTAGCAAAGCACATGTAGCTCTAAAATTAGCGCTCAAAAGAGACCTCAAATACATCACGGAGAATAAAAACGCTAGAACTATTTATTACAATAAAAAAAAAAAAAAGGATATAAAGCAGGAGGTATGGGATACTCTTCATCAAGCTTGCCTCCAGAAGGATAATACAGGATTCTGGAAGGCAGTGAATGCCCCTTTTTTTGTTGACGGAAAATCGGACAAGATAGAACTAGCAATAGAGGAAGCTACCTGGGTTACCTATTTTACCGGATTATATGAGAAGGATAACTTATCCGGGAATTTAGATATTGAACTACATGGCGAGAGGGAAAATACGCCGGTGGAAGTATTTCCACTGGATAATAACTTTGAATTATCCGAGGTGGAATTAGCCATATCTGAGAGCTCTGGGGGTAAGGCCACTGTTGATATTTATAAATCCAATATCAACTTATGGGCCCCCCTCTTAACTATTGTGCTAAACTGCACAAACAAAATTGGGTTCCCTTCCACATGGCAGGAAGCTATTGTGGTCCCCATCTTCAAGAAGGGTGACTGTTACGACCCTAAATGTTACAGGCCAATTTCGCTTTTAGATTCTTTTATGAAAGTGGCGGGCAGGATCCTTTTAAACAGGTTACAACAATGGGCGGAAGACACAGGGGTTTTATTGAAATTTCAATATGGTTTTAAGGCAGGATTGGGCACAGTAGAACAAGGACTTAATTTAGCTATAATTATTGGTAAATATGTGGTCGCAAAGGAGGATAAGTTGTTCTTAACATTCGTAGACTTAAGTTCAGCATTTGACTGCTTAAGTCACGAAATTTTATGGGACACACTTTTACACGTGGGAATTGACATGAGCCAACTTAATTTTATCAAAGAACTGTATAGTGGGGCAGGTGCAAAGGTCCGGTATGGCAGCAAAGGAGAGTGTACTACTAAATTTCCCATAAAAAAGGAGTCCGCCAGGGATGTATATTGGCGCCTCTTTTATTTAACTTATATTTTAATAGCATAGCATCCCACTTGTTGCAAGACAAACAAGATTATCCACAAATTGGAGGAAACTTAGCCCCAATCTTGTTGTATGCGGACGACGTTGTTATTATGGCAAGGACCCAAGTGGGTCTCCAGAGATCCCTTATGGCCTTCTCAGACTACTTGAATGCTAGAGGCTTAAAAATCAACATTAGTAAAACCTTTAGCATGTGTTGTTCTAAAAAGAGTAAGGGTCAATGTAAAATCTACCTGTCAGACACAAAGATTGAAACTATAAAAACATGTTCCTATCTAGGTATAAATTTCGACAGGAGTGGAACTTGGACTGCAGCTGCTAATATGAGGAAATTAGCCTTCTCCCGCGCCATTGGCACTGTGCGCAATTTTGCGATAAAGTTTGGGGGACGACCAGTAAATATTCTGCTTGATATCTACAGATCAAAGTGTGTGTCCACCGTGATATATGGCTCAGGTATTTGGGGGATTGCGGACCGAAACAAGATCCAGCGATGTGAAAATGCTTTTGTCCGCTATTTGCTAGCACCAAAGTCAATTTCTACTTCTGTTCGCCACAAAGAGTTGGGCCTAGTTTATGCATCTGATCTTAGAAAAGTGAGCCCAATATTGTTGTGGCATAAGGTCTGGGTTTCTCAGGAGACAGATTTGAACAGGGATATCATTCAGGATTGTTTGAAACTTCAGGGGAGCCTAAAAATTGAGTGGTTGTTGTATGTAAAACGCTTCCTCAAAGATATTGGCCATGCCGAATTCTTTGAAAACCCACCTACCTTAACAGCAATTTCAAGGAAAAAGTTGAAGGAAATCTGCCTATCTTTCTTAGGAAATAAAAAGGTGGCAGTTGGAGGGCAAGAAGAGCTCGGTAATGCAAAATCAATTAATGTTACATGGCCAGGGCTTACAGCAATACTTAGTGTGTAAACAAAGCAGTTACACCAGGATGCTATTAACCCGCTTCAGAGCAGGGAGTCTATTCAGATTGTTGACCTTCCCTGAAGTTAACACTTGGTCCAAGTCTTTGATCTTGTGCCCCTGCGAGGACGTATCGCACCAATCAACGATTCATTGCATCTTGTTTTGTAAATTTTATATCTATCAGAAAAAAGTATTTAATTGCCTTACTTAAGAGCTGAGGAATGAGACAATGTAGACCGGCCTTATTAAGACTCCAAATGTTAGAGGACGAGATAACATTGTATACTGTATCAATGTTTAAAAAGGTATGATGAGATTTAGACTGACAATGAATTGAGTGATTTTTAACAATTTTTAACATTTCAAATAACTTTACTTCGGTCCTATATTTGATTTTAAATTGTCGTGGATTGCGTTTATATGTGAAATGTAATGTTTCATGTAAACTGTATTTTATCTTCTTGTGCTTTTATGGATTCTTAAATTGAAACCAAATAAAGCTATGTTTGATTTGATGTAAGAAGTTAACGCCCATACTTTCAGGCGTGTGCATGATTTACATTTAGCTTCCTTGCATGCACCACCTGTTTCACCCTGGCATTGTTCTTTTCAAAGGCATTACAGCAATGATGACTTACTTCAGAAATGACCAATAATTCCCACTATGGTAACTATAATCATATACACTTCCCAATCCTACTGCATCTACTGGTGACTTCTAAGATGCCTTGAATAGGCTCAATATTGTTAGGAAAAGTTTTTCAAAAAAGAAAAAAAAGGTGTCAATTTATACAAGTACAAATCACATTCTATTCTAATTACAGAAACTCGAACAACTATATTCAAAAATGTCAACTGAAATATTAACAAGCATTTACAATGCAACGGTCTCGGCATTGCAAAAGTTAGAGCTATTAGCATTGTAAATGACAACATTTTTATTTATATGTTGGTTTTGAAAACAGATAAATAAATGGCATTGTCATTTACAATGGTAATAGCTTAATCTCTCGCAAATGGCACACACCAAGACAGACCCACACACAGAGCCAACCCCCACACACACAGCCACACACACACACACACACACACACACACACCCACCCAGAGTCACACACACATTGAAAATGCAATAGATCTGGCTTTTGATCAAGTTAAAGCCATTTTCTTCGCTAATGGTATTGTATAGCAAAGAAAATGGCTTTGACTTAATGAAAGGCAAGACCTATTGCATTTTTACATGCTTGTTTTCCTCTGTCACTTTAGCCCAAGTCTCCCAGGAGAGGGTTGTCTCTGCACACAGTAAATGCAGGTAGCAAATGAAGTGAGAAAATAAATGTACTAGTGCGAAAGAGAAACAGTTCATGTGCACATCATATGGCAAGAACACAAATCCCATCACACCTGGGAATACTGTACATTGTGGGAATTTTGCTGAGACTGCCCTTCCCCCTCCCCCTCCCCGTGTTGATTTTGTGTTTGTTGTATTTAGTTTCAAGTGTTACTACAGGCAACTCAAGTGAGCCGCTGGCTTTAGGAAGGTGAGAGCTGGCAGCTGCTGATGGTACTCATTTCATCAGATGTGAGATTCTGATCAAATTATGTGCCTGACAGGTGCTTTGAATTGCCAATGAGAAAATAAACGTGTAGGCACTAGCTAGTACCCTTCCTTTGACTTCGCCCCCTTTCAATTGCCCTAAGGGCCTCACAGCAGTGTCTGATTTCTACACCTCCTGTGTAAATGCTCCGGTTACTATAAAATGAACGCCTTGAACGAGGTTCATTGGTTTTCCAGCCGCCGCCCCTTGCCACTTTTCCAGGTGTCGGAACAAAGTGTAAAATAGAAAAGCAATAAAGACGGCGGCTGGGCAAATGTAAGTTCTTTGGCACACCTGTTAGCCGGGTATCCACGGACAGGACAGGGTTGCGGATGCCCTCTCTAGTCGGGGCTGTGCAAAGATTTGTCTTTGTTCTGTTGAATGTCAGGAAAAGAAAAAAAAGATGCTTATCAGGGCGGAGCCGCAGGACAGGACGTGGTGTTACTTACTGCAAGGGCTGCCGGCTTTGGAATTGGGGAAAGGGGTTCGAGTCTCAGCATCATGTGTTTTTTGTTAAATCCCTAATGTCCCCGTGCCTAAAACTGAATATGTAATGCAACTGGTGTTCATGTAAAGCGCCCCCATGCTTTCGGGTCGAGTTCGCGCTGTGTAACATTGCAAAAAAAAATAAAAAAACCAACGGAATCCCTTCCCATCGTGGCTTCTGCGATCCTGTTTGGAATATAAATCACGCCAACACCTCTTACATTCAAGCTGGTCCTATCACATATCAGCGCCGCGCGCCTCTCTGCAGACTCCCCTTGCATTCCAGAGAGGCGCGCGTCGCGATCCGGTCTGCCATGCCATGCTGTGGAGACAAGACCTGGCCGCGCGCACCATGTTATCCTATGGGGAAACGCTGCGCGCGGCCAGGTCTGGTCTCTCTACGTCATTCTGAGACGGCTGAGACGCAGACTATAGTTCTCTGGCGAGAACGCGCTTCGCGCGTTTCTAGCCGAGACCTAAAAACCAGGTCATAAGCTTATTCGCTTATGAATGCATCAGTCATATTTTCTAATCATGTATTTATCAGTCGTATTTCTCTGGCAGATATCACATTCTAGTCCCTATTGATTGATTTGTACAGTAACCCTAATAAAAAGGTACATACAAAAACACCTATTTAGCGAGATGGTTTTAAATAGCAGCAGAGACGCAGTAACATGGTAAGAGTTCAACTCACTTAAAGGATGCATGGAAAAAACGTTAGCAGTGGCAAAAATACAAGTGAAAAGTGGCACCATCACTAGAAAGAAGCATGGTTTCAAAAATGAGGTGGGTAGATGGAGAAAGTTAACTTGAAAATTAAAAGGCAAGTTTGGCTCATTACAGGTTGCAGGCGATGATATTACTTGTAATTATAAAGGTCTCATTGAAAAACAACTCAGATGCATTATGTTTGAAACTGTGCACCACATTCCCTCTGTTTGGAGAACGGTGACAACACTGACACAGAGGTAAACACTCAAAGAACGCACCCCAAGTGAAGAACTCTAAGACAACTCCCAGGCTGAGGGCTTCTGTTATTGAGGGAACAGATTCATCGCATCCCTGGCACAACAAGGACAAGTGCCTGTGACTCTTAACTGGTTCCTTCGGACTGAAGAAAGAGACCAATCACTCAGACAGGGCTCATTGTGTATCACTTACTATGAAGCCAATGGCCTTAACCCGCTTTTCCAAAGGAGGCCCTTCCTTGCAGTAGGAGCATAGATGGCACTCCTCAAGAGGATTCAAGTAACACTGATAAAGATATTCCAGCATTTGGAGGAGCACCCGTCTCACACAGAGGATACAGTCCTAGGTGTAGAGAGAGGGATATGTGAACGATAAAGATAAGGTCAAGAATGTATCACACAAAGGTGAGGGGACTAACATTATTCAGCTATCCAAATATTCCCTGGGAAGACAGACACCGATTTTGCAGCGGCCTCCTGTCAGTGAGGAAAACGTTCTAGAACTCCAAGAGGTATTCACACTAGTCACAGCATTCCAGGACAGCACTGCATTATCAAACACTTTTTGTACCTCCAGGTTATCGTTGTATTCCAGGCTTTTTTAGCAGTAACAAATTCCAAACCGGTCTGAACCTGGCGAACGGTCTCAAAAGTCACCTGAGGCAATACTATATGCATCAGACTACTAAAATAACTATATCAATCAATCAATCATCTAATTTGTAAAGCACACTACTTATCTGTGAGGGTCTCAAGGCGCTGGGGTGAGGGGGAATGCTGCTTTGCTCGAAGAGCCAGGTCTTGAGGAGTCTTCTGAATGTCAGCAGGTCTTGGGTTTGTCGTAGGTGGGAGGGGAGGGTGTTCCAGGTCTTGGCGGCAAGGTTGGAGAACGATCTGCCGCCAGAGGTCGCTCTTCAGATGCAGGGGACTGTGGTGAGGGAGAGGTCGGCGGAGCAGAGCTGGCGGGTTGGGGTGTAGAAGCGGAGTCGTCTGTTGAGGTATGCTGGTCCGGTGTTGTGGAGTGCCTTGTGTGCGTGGGTGAGGAGCTTGAAGGTTTTCCTCTTGCTGAGGGGGAACCAGTGCAGGTCTCAGGTTGGGAGTGGTGTAGCTGCGGCGAGGGATGTCGAGGACCAGGCATGTAGAGGTGTTTTGGATGCGTTGCAGCCGTCTCAGGAGTTTGGCCGAGGCTCCAGATTAGAGGGCATTTCCGTAGTCCAACCTCATGCTGACGAGGGCCTGGGTGACCGGTCTTCTCGTTTCGGTGGGGATCCACTTTTAGATCCTGCGGAGCATGCGGAGGGTGTTGAAGCAGGAGGAAGAGACTGCGTTGGCCTGCTTCTTGGTGAGGGTGGAGTCGAGGAGGACCCCCAGGTTGCGTGCGTGGGTTTTGGAGCTGTTCCCAGTGCGGTCGGCCACCAGGAGTCGTCCCAGGCCAAAGGGGTGGATCAGAGGACCTCCGTCTTGTCAAAGTTCAGTTTCAGTCAGCTGTTCTTCATCCATTCGGCGACGGCCTTCATTCCATTGTGGAGGTTGGTTTTGGCGGTGTGGGGGTCTGGTGAGGGAGAGGATAAGCTGGGTGTCATCGGCATAGGAGATGATTTTGAGGTCGTACCAAGCCACGTGTGACTAACTATATTGCAAGTATTTTCTATGCATGGTTATTAATATATTCCTACCATGACATTTTTTTAAAGTGACTCCTTGTTTGAACAAACAAAATCCCTGGAAAACGAGTAACCAATGTTTTTAAAGAACACTACCAGCCCTAGATCAGACCTAGCCACACAGGAGGCTTTAGCAGGGAGGATAAGTACACAAATAAACAGTGCTACTGTAATTATTTTTGTTGTGCATAGTGATAAGCACCATTCAGGTAAGGAATGGAAGACGTGAATAAATTACATAATGGGCAGGCACAGTATACAGCCAACAAAAGACAGTTGACAGTTGCAACATTAAAAAAGCAGCACAGGCATCATTAAGAGAAATATGTTCAAAGAGATCTGCTTTACACTAGGAATGAAGATTGTTTTTTAAGAATATGCAGTGAAAAAGATCACGACCAAACCATTAGTACTGGAAACAGAAAACTCTGGCAATGAAGTCACTCTGGTATGAAAGTGGCAAGTCAATTTGATGGCAATCGGTGCAGCCTGCTATATGTGTTGTAAAGTGCTGGGAAAATACCATGCTCAAAGCACAAGCAGATAAACCACTAGGACATTTGAATAAGTGAGAGAATAGAAGCCTTCACAGGTTCCCAAAAAGTTAAGTGTTCGAAAAGGGAAACTGGGGGAAATGTTATCAGTTAAACTATGGCATTACAATGAAAAACAGAAGAATAGGAATAGAGAAGCAAATAAGAAGTCGAGAAATGATTTACGTTACTTCATTTAAGAAATTAAGCACATCAACATAAATAGCCAATACTATAACAGGTAGTAAAGAATGTGCTAGATTATGATAAAAGGCCTTTAAAACTATGAGTTTCTTAAAGGTTGAGGGTAAGGTGCCAGAATTCCAAACTGCAATTCGTTCGATTCCTCACAAATCCTTAAACCGGATCACAAGGGGATATTTATGCTATTAGGAAACCACCGAAGCAATGGTACAGACAAGACTTACTGAAACGCAGGCCCACAGGAAGCGATATGCTTCAAGTAAGTCATGATAGGAGTAATTAGGGTGGGAGGGTAGGCAGGAGGTCGGATGGCAGGCAGAGAAAAGGGTAGGAAGCACGGGTAGACGACTATCCCTGTATCACAGATGAAAGTAGGAGTAGCGAAAGGAGTCCGCTTATAGAGGAAAAGGAGCAGGTAGGTGATTGTTAAGCAGTGGCCTGCAATCACAGTTGCATAACTCTGTCTTAAAGTAATTCAGGCTTTAATCTAATATGTCTAGGGTAACCAGACGTCCCGGTTTTCAGAGGACTGCCCCGATGCTTTTCATAATTTTTATTATGTGTCCCGGTATTTGGGCCAAAGGTCAGGTCAACCTGCAAACTAGAATTAAATGGTATGCTCCGCTTTCAGAGGCTGAACAACTGCAAGTCATCTATTTGTTTTGTCAGGCAGCTCCCAGCAAAATGAGAGAGTGGGAGCTGCGGGGTCGGCGAAGGAGCAGGACAAGTGCTCCCCTATGCAGACTTATTCCGCTTGCCCTCATCAGCGTTCCTCTATTCAGACCTATTCTGCTTGCCCTCATTAGTATTCCCCTGTGCAGACCAATGTTCCCTCTAATTATTTTCCTCTGTGTGCGGCAGTGTAGGGTCTCTGTGCGCTGCAGCCATGGCTATGTGTGCCAGGAAACAGACCACACTTGTGGGTACAGCGCCAAAAAATCAATCCAAACTTTTGCTTAAAATAGTAAAAAGACAGTGCATTTTCACACATACAGCACCACGTTAATGGTCTTAAGGCAGATTTGCAATGTGGATACACACGCCATGACATGAATTGTTTGCACAGGAGAGTACAGTTTGGGTTTAGAAAAGCACAAGACTCCAATGGTGTTACCATCATAAGATTTTACTGCTGTAGGTGTAATGTTACTTGTTGTATTATATATCTGGATGCAGAGACAGAAAGATGCAGCAAAGTACCAACCGGGTAGCACACTATCTAAGCAGAAATTCCTTAACTTCTCCCAGCCAACTAAAAGTTCTCCCCCCCTCAAATATTCATGCTACGGTGAAAATTCTACACCAATATCTTGTGGGAAATTGTTCATAGTCACTTTTCCTTTAGGCAATTTTCCTGTGAACTGATTGTTTTGTGAAGTTATTTTAACCTTTGCTGTTATTGGTCTGTAGTCCTTATTTGGTTCAGGTCAGATCAATATATAATGTAATGGATTTATTTTGTCTTCCCTTTTCTGTGCAGAAAAGGCCCCGAGGATTAAAGTGATAATAAACTTGAAATTGACTGTTCCCTACTTGAGCCGTTTGAGGCAATGCACAATTGTCTAACAGACAACTTTACACAATACTCAACAAGGGCGTTAATAACCACCAGACACTCCCTGTGAACGTATTTCACTCTTTCAGGTTCTTTTACTCCTTTTCAGTCGTACTTTCATTCAGGTCATCGTTTGTCCATCTATCTCTTCTTCCTTTCCCCTTATGGTGGTTTTGATGGTCTAGATTGCAGGGGTGGCTGGCACATGTAAGAGGGGGAAATAAATTAACAGAAGACGGGACAGGTAAAATTAAATAAACAATAAATAAAACCACTTACCTTCCGCTTGCCGATATGTGGTTTTATTTTTATTTTTATTTCATCTCACCTATCCCGTCATCTGTCGACTTACACCTCCCACCCCGCCTCACCGCTCTTACCTGTGCCGTCTGCGCCTGCTGGCTGGACAGCTGTCACCAGGCAGGTATTTGAGAATTGCTATAGAGGGGTTTTGGCTCTGCCCACATGTTGGTATCCAGAGTTATATGTTTTGGCAGGGCAGACGTGCTTCCTCACAAAAAAGTGTAGCCCGCCCCACAGCTGTGATCATTTTTTTTTATTTATCCAGCGGCTGAGCTTGCTTGACTTTTCAGGGACACACACATTATAATTCTGTAAAAGTGTCTTAGAGAACTAGATCATTCATGGTGCTTTTCTCTGTCAGCAGCACAGATGGGAGTAGGGCAGTCTTTAACCTACATAAATTCTTGGGTCTGGCTTGATAGTGCAAATGACACCAGAACTTTTAACCTACGCCAATATGATTCTACATTTCTTTGTGTCCACAAAATACATATCTGTTCTAGTGCTATATACTAGAAATGATTCACTTTTTTTTGTGTGACGTTTTATATAGCGGTGGTATCAACGCGCTTTACATGAGCACCATTTACGTTACATACAGACACATTCATTTTTGTTAGGCACAGGGAGATTAAGTGATTTTCCCAGAATCACAGAATGTTGAGTGTCCCTGCCGAGACTCGAACCTGGTTCCTCAGCTCTGAGGTCGATTGCACTAGCCGTTAGGCTACATTCTCTACACATTACTGTCCAATATGCCTTTAAAGCTAGACCTACTGACATTGCCAATGCTTGAATATCTCTTGTACTGAGTTAAAGTACGAAATATGGGCGGGCCCCACCAGCAATAACCAGGGGTAGGAAGGGGGTAAGAGGGGGGGAGGGATAGAGAGAGAGCGCAAGAGAAAGGGTGAGAGGGAGAGATAGGGAGCGTTACCAAGGCAATACACAAACTCGCAGGGATTACAGGTCAGATAGCGCAGTCGGTTCATGTGCAGGCTGCACACATCGCTCTTTAACCTGAAAGACAGGTATGACTCCCGGCAGTTGGGCACATCCTTTCATCCTTCTACACTTAGCTCTGAACAAGCTGAGTTGAGCAACAGTGACATCTTCTAGTAACTTGAAGCGCGCACGTGTCATGTGCAAAGGGAGCACAAGTCACCTTCGCAAACACACGCAAAAGATCACACAAAAAAACACAGCAGAGCTGCAAACTACTCAAAATCTATCAGAAGTTCCCGATAAAATCAAACATTTTGGAAAGAATTGTAAATCTTACGAAACAAGAAAAATCTGGACAATAATCAACAAATAATAAAAGCGTCACAAAGAACCCACTAAGCAAAAAATACAACATACCCCTCTCCGAACAAACATTCCATTTCTTAGGTCCTAAAAACACTCAATCAGAACCATATGCATAAAGTGGGATCATATAGAGGAATGTACACACTCGAGTGCACACAAATGCTGGTTCACGCATCACACAACCCAAATACATGCAAGAATACACACACACGTATGGCCAGCAAGATATACAAAGTTTGAGGAACCAAAGCCACAATCTCCTGAGGGAGTACCCATACTAAAATATATGCACAAGTGTATGCCAGCACAAGCCCTCAGCCTCGCTCCATTAAGAAGAAATGCAGCGAGCCCAAAAGCACGACGTGCTTTTCAACTTGATGCCTGTCTTTTCTTAAGCGTGGCTGAGGGCTTATTGTGGACACTTGTGAAAGTATTCCTGTTAATTGCTGCACCCTCCTGGGCTGCAATTAACAGGAATACTTTCACAATAACCCACGATCAGCCCCCAGCTGTGGCGTAATTAAAAAACAAATGAACAAGTGCAGGAGACTCTTGCTTTAGAAATCCGGCCCGCAATTAGAAAATTACCATTTTTCGCGCTGTCCGTTTTAAAAGCGGTGTGAATGCTCCCCCGCAATGTGTGCGCGCTAAACTCAGGACACTGCGCGCTCAGGGTCACAGAGCTGGGCAGGCGCTCGGGTTACAGGGAACACTGGTGCAGACTTATTCCGCTTGCCCTTACCTGCACTTTTTCAGCCACGGCAATTCCTAACTCCTCCATGACTCGGGATTTCTGTTACTCTGCCGGGAGGCACCGCAGCAGACTTAGGACGTCACTTCCGCCCACCAGTGCACAGGGGACGATGGGAACTGTGGTCCTTTATTAGCCACAACAGAAACGATCTCTGTCACCGTATACTTGCAGACGTTCCCCTCAGATGCCGCCCAGCTTTGAACTAGACATACGTCTCTGCCCTCTGAGATACTGCTCTGCACTGCCTCATGGCTACCTACGGACTGTGTGTCAATTACGCAACTGCTTGCGTTGCACCTTCCTCAAGTCCCTACATTTAAAACCATGCACATGCGTAATAAGCCGATAGATAGATTTTTAATCAATTGCAAAACATCGTACTTTTTCCTTTTAAAGGGTCCTCTCTCACTGTCAGTCAGTAGCAAGATGGCGGGTACTCATAATGTAGAACTAGAAATGAATTTTTGATGTTGGTGACGTAAATCCCAAGCGCTGCAATGACTCGTCCGGTAACGTTTACCCGTAAGAAAGGCCAGATACTAGGACGTACAAAAAACCGACCGAACCCTGGCAGGTTGGGTTGGTCACACTCATAGACATAGCGTACAGCCAGACACATGTACTAAACTAAAGGAACTCCTAACGAAGTTCCCGTCTAGTCCTATTTTTGTTTCCATGTTCATTGTTGCTTGGCTGGGCAAGGCAAGTTGTTTCAAACTGAAATATAACAAGCATTGCTGCTATTTTCTCAATAAATGTCCACTATTCCAGAAGAATCCTATTGTGTTTGAGAATTGTGGTTCAAGTGGCCTGTGTGGAACGGGGAGTACAAGATTGTCATCACTAATGAGAGCTTTTCCACCATCCCGATGTGTCCACGCGGAGAGGGGTTAATCATATTGCTCATTTTTTTTATTGCACCCCTTACTGGAAAGGAACCTTCTTAGAATCTGACCTTAATGGCACAACCCCGTAGCAATACACTTTGAAAACACCAACGTGTACTTTACTGGCAACAAAACGCTCTCCAGAATGTACCCTCGAAAATTCAGATATCATAAAAGTGCCTTAAGTGAGTCGGATCCGTGCGTTAAGTGAAAAAAAAGTAAACACCTTAGTGGAGCGCTACTTGGCGAAAAACGTGTGTTGCTATCTGTTAAGTATGTATGCCATTTAATATGGTATGTATGTCAATTAATATTGCATTCGCTCTCGCTGCGCGAACGATCTTCAATAAACCATATCATTTCATCCATCTGCATGATTTCATCTTTACACTATCCTTCTCAAATACACTGCGACAGTGAGCGCAGCAATTCATTACTATTGGTTGTGGTGTTATTTCTGTGGAGAATATGAGTGTTTCACTTAGCGTCATTTCCCTTTGTTGGTGCAAGCGACCGTGCGCTGTCACAGGCAGCGCCTCCTCCTCACTCAATTCTTTAGATTTGATTGAAAGCTGTTCTGCTGTTGTTAATCGAGGAAGGATTAAATTGCCTCTTGTTTGAAGCACAGTATGCTAATTTTACTTATGCAAAGGGAGGCTCGCGTGGGGGCGAATCTTGTTCAAGAATGCAAGGGAGTTGAGTTTGGGGGTTTCCCAGCAGGCAAAGAAGTGAGAGGACAAGGCGGGAACAAGTAAGCCCAATTAACAATCGTTTTAACATAAACGCTGATGGAAGCCAATCAAACAGAAAGGGGTGGCTTAAAGCACCCTTCACAAATCGTATTGATTCCAAAAGCCCTTGCATGGCTAGACCTAATTAATGATGGATGGAACACTGAACAATGCATATATTCATCCCCAGACACAAAGATCTGGGTTTAATCTATCCTTTTGCTCAACATACCACCTCAGATTGGGCCCAGCCATGTGCAAATCAATCTTGACCCTGCTCCTCATGGTAACAGTCCAGCCCGAACTGCTAAGCCGGGTCCTGCCTAGACAAGAAACAAGCACCCTGGGACCAGTTTGAGAGCATCAACCCATATCAGCCAGGCTAGCTTGAATCTCCTTTCATCTATTGTAACCACCTTAGTTCCTTATACAGACAGACCACAAGCCTCTGAGTGCCAAACAGGTATGACCTCAACTTCTTCAGGGTCCAGACCACTGCAAAGGCTTCCCTGTATATTACGCTGTTCTCTAGGGAGTAGTCTTCTGCTTATAAAAGCAACAGGTTGGACATGTCCCTCTTCATTTCTTTGGGCTAGGACTGCAACTATCCCATATTCAGAGGCATCTGTCTGCAGAATGAACTGCTTGTAGTAGTCTGGAGCTTTTAGGAATGGGACAGAGCCCATTGCATCATTCAGAGTGTAAAAAGCCTTTTGACAGCTCATTGTCCAGTTATCTTTCTTTGCCATCGTTTTGGAGGTAGGTTCCGTGAGGGGACACTAGGGACCCACAGTCTTTCACAAACCTCCTATACTACCCAGTCAAGCCAGGGAATGCCCTGACTTGAGTCTGGATTGTTGGAGCTACCAAGTCCAGAATTGTCTGGATCTTGCGTTGGAGTGGCTAAACCTTGCCTTCACCTACCAGGTGCCCCAAGTACACAACATTTCCCTCTCCTATCTGGCACTTAATTGCCTTGATAGAGGGCCCTGCACTTCTCAGAATCTCAAGGACCTTCCCATGGTGGATCAGGTGGAGCTATATGCAGCAATATCAACTAGATAAGCAGCACTATATGATTCCAATCCAGCAAGGAATAGGATCGCCAACCTTTGGAAGGTGGCAGGGGCATGGTTTAATCCAAAGAGGATGACAGTAAACTAGAAGTGCCCACTTGGGGTGGAGAATGCTGATTTTTCGTTTACTCCAGGGGTCAAATTTATCTGCCAGTACCCAGATGTGAGATCAGAGGTACAGAGATATTTGGCTGCCCGAACCTGTCAATCAGTTCATCTGCTCTAGGGATTGGGTGTGTGTGAGAAACTGCCTCTTTCTGCATGGTTAACCCACACTTTTTGCCTGGTTTTGATGAGGTTACAATTGTAGTGCACAGAGTGCCTGCCATCTAGTTGTCCAGTGCCAGTGCTTCTTCCCTAAATACACATCCCCAATTGGTACTTCTGCTCCCTGTAAGTCTCTAGTAAGTGGTACCCTGGGCACCTGGGAGCTGACGCGGGTCCCCTGGGATTCCCCCCCCTCACTGGGACCATGCCAATGCCCTTGCAGTAGGTCCGGCCGACATGGAAGCCGCAGATAGGGTTGGAGAGTCCGGTGGAGCAGGTCTGTGAACCACCACTATTGAGGCCACTCCGGAGCAATGAGGATCATTCGCGCTCTGGATTGAGACAGCTTGATGAGCACTGCCGGAATCAGGGGAATGGGTGGAAAAGTGTACAGAAAGCTGTTCGACCAGCTGATCCATAGCGCATTCCCCAGAGTCCCCGGTTGGTAAAACCTGGAGGCGAAGTCTCAGCATTTGCTGTTTTCGATGGTGGCGAACAGATCTACGTCTGGAGTGCCCCATCTTTCGAAGATGTTTCCTAGCACCACGTCGTTTAGCTAGCCAGAGGACTGACGATAACGGCTACCCATCTACCAGGTGTGCAGAATGCTCAGGCGGACGCACTCAGCAGGCTAAAAGTGCGTCCGCCTGAGCATTCTGCACACCTGGTAGAAGGGTAGCCGTTATCGTCAGTCCACTGGCTAGCAGCCAGTGCCAGATCGCCTGCGCTTCCTGAGACAATGTGCGCGATCTTGAGCCTCCCTGCTTGTTGAGGTAATACATCGTGGTAGTATTGTTCATCTGTACAAGCAGGGAGTTGGTCTGGAAGGACGGATCAAAGGCCTTCAGTGCCAAGTGAACAGCTCTGAGTTCCAGAAAATTGATATGGTACGTGGACTCCGCTTGGGACCACGTTCCTTGGATCTGCAGATGGTCCGAATGCACTCCCCAGCCCTGGAGAGAAGCATCTGTCACAATGGTATGTATTGGAATGTCCTCGTGGAATGGAACCTCCTTGAGGAGATTCTCTGCTGAACACCACCACTTCAGTGACTGCTAAGCGTGCTGGGACAGTGTGATCTTGTCCCCCCAGCTCCCTCGTTTCTGGTCCCACTGATAATCCAGACATTTCTGCAGCGGAGGCGTGCATGTGGAGGCGTGCATGTGGTGTAAGGAAGATGCGAGAAGCCATCGACCCCAGGAGAGACGACACTGTCCTCACCGTCGTTGATGAAACGGACATGAAAGTCTGAGCCTTTCGAATGATCGATAAGCGTCGCTCCTCCGAAGGACACACGCTTGCTCTGAGAGTATCGATGGAGACTCCCAAGTACTGAAGACACTGAACAGGAGTCGGAACAGACTTGGACATATTGATGTGTAGACGCAGTATGCTCAACAGAACAGCCATCCTGTTGAAATGCAATTGTGCTTCCTGGAAGGTGGAGGCTTTGATCAGCCAGTCGTCCAGGTACGGGTAGACAAACACCTTGTTCTTTCTTAGGTGCGCCGCCACCACTGCCTTGCATTTCGAAAAAGTCCTGGGTGCAGACTTCATACCAAACGGAAGTACGGTGTACTGATAGTGGTTGGTGCTGACTAGGAAGCGTAGAAACTTCCGATGTTTCTGTGTAATGGGTACATGGAAGTACGCATTCAGCAGATCTATTGCGCAGAGCCAGTCTCCTCAATAAAGCTGAGGATAAATCTGGTACAAGGACAACATGCAAAACTTCTCCCTGCGGATCAACTTGTTTGCTTGTCGCAAATCCAGAATGGGCCTGAACTCGTTCTTGTCCTTTTTGTGCGCCAGAAAGAACCTGGAGTATAGACCCTTTCCCCTTTGAGACAGAGGGACGTCTTCTATCGCCCTTTTTCTTAATAGGGTATCAGCCTCCGCTTGGAGATCGCGCAGCTGGTACTGCGAGCGAACCGGTGAAATAGCTGGAGGAGGGCTGACAAAACGAACACTGTATCCATTGCAAACAATATTCAGCACCCACTTGTCCTGAGTAATTTTTCTCCACTCTGCCGGGTAATTCTGAAAGCTTCCTCCCACCGGAGTGGGTAACAGATGAGGGGGAAGTAATCCCTCAGGGCTTCGACCCAGCCGGGCCCTTATCCCCCGATGAGGTCTGCTGACCGCCTCTGCCCCTCTGACGCTTCTGGAAGGGCTGCCTCTGATATTGTTGTTGTTACTGCTGCTGTTGTCCAGCTTGGTGACCCTGTCCTCACTGGAATCGTTGGGAGGAGTAGCGCCTCTTGAAGGGCCGGGAAGACTTCCGCTGGTCCTTTGGTTTCTCCAAACCGACTGCCTTCAGGGTCTCAACTTCTGCCTTCATGCGGGCCATCTCCTCATCTGCATGAGTCCCGAAGAGGGTAGTGTCCGAAAAGGGCAAGCTGGCAATACGCTGCTGCGCCTCCGGCTTAAGAGAGGTAAGGTGCAACCAGGAGTGGCGTCTCAAGTTTACTCCATGGCAGTACCCGTGAGCAGCCAGGAGAGTGGCATCCGCAGCCGCGCTGATGACTTGGTTGGAAACCATTGATCCAGCGCTCCTATAGAAAAACTGTCTCATAAACGCTACCTATCACCTCAATACTCACCATTAATTATGAAACACTTATACAGGCCCATAACACCAATGAGACAATTTTTGAGCAAATGAATCTAGTGGTATGATTTATGAAACTATTCACATGATATTTACAATACTATATACAACTGCAGTTTATCATCTTTTACCATGGATTTAAGCATTTGTCATTTATTAAATCAGACCACTTAAGGCGATTGGATCAACTGATAGTAACTAGACCATGAATAAACAAGACCAGCTTGTCTTTTCAAATCTAATTTTTATTAACTTTATTCTTCAGAAAGAAAGTGCATTTATGTTTTAGAATCTTTATTTTATAAGCAAATAAGAAAGCAGCATTTTATTAGGAAATGCACTAATAAACTGACATTATTAAAGCAAGATCAGAAACATGAAATATTAGCAATTAACAGTTTTCATACCCTAAATCTATTTCCCAGTCTATTTCTCACTTCACCTGAAAAAAGGAAAATATCATTTAAAAACTGCTGCCCTTACGTGCGCCAAAAGTCCAACAGCACATCACGTCATTCAGGAATCGAGAAGCAAGAGAGTTTTTTCCATGCCCCAAGTGTCAGGTTTTATACCTTTTTCTCTAGCTAAACTTTCTACATTTCACATTCTTTACAGCGAGTCCAAGCTCCTCATTGGCTGTCCTGTGTCAGACCACGATAAAGTAAATTATGTCATCTCCGATCCTCGACCAAGTCCAGGCTTCACATAAGCCCTATTGTCTTTCATTTCCACAATATTTGGCTTCCTCAAAAGAGTAACTTTTCTTCGAATCTTGTACTTTTCACTTCCTAACCTTGGCAGACTTTTACAAATCCTGTCCTTGAAGCTTATTCTTCATGTGCACATTCATCTTGACCAAAAACTGTTTTTCAATTAATAATATCAATGCAGCAAAAATCCTCACAGCTGCGTACGTACCAATACTTCACTCTGGACAAGGTTTCACGTCTGCTGTGCTGTCAGCCACCTTTTAGGCCTCACTTTGGAAACTATTATTAAACAAACACAAGACATCAATTAATTAAAGAATTTAGACCCATTCTGTTACCCTCCCCCTTTACTAATTAACCCTGTTAATTGTGTTACCTAGCTGAAGCACAGTCAGGCAGCTTTATATTTACTCTTCCTCAGGAACTGCGCGAACTCCAAAAGCTTTTGTCACAGAAAGACATAACATAAGCACACATAATAAGCACATGCCATTAGTTAAACAGCCGCATTTAATACTGACAAAGACAATAGACAGGGTTAGTTTATTATTTTCTTCTTTGCGTTTGCAACATAAAGCACATTAGTTTATCCCGCGTGTACTGATGTTTGCATTTTTAAACTAAATTGATTAATAATTTCACCACATGCTTATTAGTTTGATTATTCATTATGAGAGATTAACTTCACAAGTTAGAACAACATTTTGTTCTTCACCTTGCTCCATCACCATCATGCCCTCATTCAAGATTTCCTAAAAATCTTCCCTTCTGTCCCTCGGGAGGAGCTCAATGAATTGTTGCAGGGACTCCCACAAGGAGCGGTCATGCCGACCCAGCAGTGCTGTTGAACTCGCAGCTTTCATAGAAGTGGCTGCCGTATTGCAGACCTTTCTCCCTGCCGAATCCATTTGACGGCTCTCCTTGTCCAAAGGGACCGTTGATGAAGGAGCAGTAGAGTATGGCTTCTTTGCCGCTATAACAATAACTGAATCCGGGGCAGGATCTGTTCTCAGGAACGCTGGATCCGTATCCGGGGGCTTGTACTACTTCTGAAGCCGGGAAGGGGTCAGACTTCACCGAGGCCGGAGTCAGAAACATCTCTATGGCTGGTTCCTCTAACCCTGGCACCAAAGGCAGCAAGGGGGAGACAGGTGCTTACGCTGTAGCGTTTCAAAGATGACAGAGGTGGAAGGGGTGGGCACCGTCAGTGCTATCCCCAACTTCGCAGCTCCCCTCAACAGCACGTCCTGAAACGTCACAATGTCATCCACTGGTGACACCCTTGTTGCAGGAGAGTCAAAGTAGGTGAATACCTCCTGTCACTGGAAGAGTCTGTGTATCTGGTATGCCTGGACCGCAACCTCTCTCTACGACGATAATGTCTTGACCTGGTTGAAGATCTACGCTCACTGCGAGAGCGATGTCTCCCCCGTGATCGTGAACTCGGTTTCCTGGGTCTTGCCGGACCCACCGGCAGCGGCTGTTGCGGAATAAGATTGACAAAAAAGTGGTTCTGTCGGGTATTGTGCAATCTCTTTGGGTTAGGCTGCAGACAGCTCTAAAACACAAACAAGCAAAACTCTCTGATATCCAAAGTTTTTATATATATTAAAAACAAAAACCAATGAACCAGTAGATTGGAATTACTTCATTCCACTACATTGTTATCAAACATAAGTGCAGTGACTGTAGTGAATCCAGTGACAAATGTGAAATATGTAGTGACACTTATATACAAGGACGTTGAATCAATACACTTTACAAAAAAGGAGAAGGGAAAGGGGGAAGAGTAGCACGATATGTTCTTTTATCGTTTTGTGGCCAGTTTCATCCTAGTAAAAGTTCCAAGGAAAGCAAGGAATTATTGTCCATATTCCTGGAATTATCTTGGCCAAAAGGAAGAGCGTCGACGTTTCGACCCTGGTTGCGCCCCAGTTGGTGGTCGCGGCGGGTCTTTATCAAGACAAAGGGGGGATGGGAGATGTTCAACAGTTAATGTATTCCAGAGGGTAGCCCGTTGGTCAACCCTCGATATACAGACATCAGCGTCAGTGCTTCCGTGATGTGGGAAAAGCGATCCAACCGTGAAAGCCAGAACCGAGCTCTCTGGGTGAGAACGCTCGTACTAAGCGGCTTGTCTCAGGGCGGTAAATGTACTCGTTTCCAGGCAACGTTGAGCCGGAACGAGTACATTTACCGCCCTGAGACAAGCCGCTTAGTACGAGTGTTCTCACCCAGAGAGCTCGGTTCTGGCTTTCACGGTTGGATCGCTTTTCCCACATCACGGAAGCACTGACGCTGATGTCTGTATATCGAGGGTTGACCAACGGGCTACCCTCTGGAATACATTAACTGTTGAACATCTCCCATCCCCCCTTTGTCTTGATAAAGACCCGCCGCGACCACCAACTGGGGCGCAACCAGGGTCGAAACGTCGACGCTCTTCCTTTTGGCCAAGATAATTCCAGGAATATGGACAATAATTCCTTGCTTTCCTTGGAACTTTTACTAGGATGAAACTGGCCACAAAACGATAAAAGAACATATCGTGCTACTCTTCCCCCTTTCCCTTCTCCTTTTTTGTAAAGTGTATTGATTCAACGTCCTTGTATATAAGTGTCACTACATATTTCACATTTGTCACTGGATTCACTACAGTCACTGCACTTATGTTTGATAACAATGTAGTGGAATGAAGTAATTCCAATCTACTGGTTCATTGGTTTTTGTTTTTAATATATATAAAAACTTTGGATATCAGAGAGTTTTGCTTGTTTGTGTTTTAGAGCTGTCTGCAGCCTAACCCAAAGAGATTGCACAATACCGGACAGAACCACTTTTTTGTCAATCGCATATACCCAGGTTCTGAGGGACACAGGGTTACCCCATTTTGTTAAAATGTTGCGGAATAAGAGGCAGAGGAGAAGGTGGAGGAGGAGGAGGTAGTAGTTGTTGTGGAGGAGTATGTGTCCTAGGCCTTGAGGGCGAGTAGGTCCTCGATTAATCAGAGTCCGGAGATCTAAGTAGTCTCCTCTTCTTACGAGCTGGCCTTGGAGAGGATGCTCTGGAGGTAGACTTTCCTGAGAAGGAATGCCGGCGCCGCTGCGACCGGGAACTCTCTGATGAAGAGACGCTCGCCACACTAGACCCTGTCCGGGGAGTCGGCTTCCTCTTTGACGTCGACTTTTCCTTCCTCAAGGTCGATTTCCTCGACGCTGCTCTCTCTGACGTCGATCTTCCAGACGTCGATCTTCTAGACGTCGATCTTCTGGACATCGATCTTCTGGACGTCAATCTTCTGGACGTGGCTCTCCTGGACGCGGCTCTCCTGGACGCGGCTCTCCTGGACGCAGCTCTCCTGGACGTCGATCTTCTGGACGTCGATCTTCTGGACGTCGATCTTCTGGCCGTCGATCTTCTGGACGTCGATCTTCTGGACGACGAACTTCGTGTCCACGTTAAAGGCACACGGTGGTGTCTCCTCGACAGCGAGCGCCTGCCTCTCCGGGACTCAGCACGACAACGATGATGTGTTGACACCGGTGAAGTCCTAGACGTCGACCTCGTCCGAGGTCTCGACATCCTACCCCTCGACGTCGAACTTAGAGGCCGCTTCGACCTAGAGCCCTGGGTTGACAGGGAACAGATGATAGTCATTCCTCTCGACGCTGAAGCCCTTGACGTCGACCGGAACCTGTGCCGTTTCCTGGCCTGTTCTTGACTGGGAAGCCCCCCAGAGGCCGATGCACAGGCAGAGGATGAAGATAGAGTCCCTCCATGCACAGAGGTCCCACCTGCTTCCTGGTGTCCCCTCTGCTCCAGGCCTTGGAGACAAATCTTCTCCTGGTCATGCAGTGTCCTCCTGGAGAAAGAATGGCAAATATCACAGGAGTCAGGTACATGAGTAGCAGGCAGACAGAGTATGCTCACTCTGTGGGGGTCTGACTTGGCCTTCTTCCTACCACACTCAGGGCACTTGTCGAATAAAGCTGGCATTTCGACAAGATAGAGGTAGTACAACTGGTCAAAAAAGACAGCAACTGGAAGAGGAAGACCACAGACGTCGAGTGAAACACAATTCTCACTGAAAAATATCCAAAAATTGAAGATATACCCAAAAAGGTAGAGCTCAATGCTCCAGGGTCCTGCTAGCAGTAGCTGGAAAAAAGAACTGAAAGTAATTTGCCTTTGGCTGTGCATCATGGGATACCGAGGGTCTCTGGAGGGTTCCTTAAAGGCACGGTATCCCTTTTCCAGACACATAATGGCAGCCTATGAGGCTTGTCTCTCCAAAACTTCCTCTCTATCATGCAAAGGGGAGTTTCTATATGCGTGGTGAAAGTCTGTAAAATGTGTAAAATTTAATGACATTATTTGGCTATCCTTTTCACTTCAGGATGAAGTGCTGGCCAATGTAGCCTTGTTAATGTCAGGCTGCATTATCTGTCTTTTATTTTCTCTTAAGTGTTTATGCAGGACTGCAGAAGAAGACGACTTAAGAGACTATTTTGATTGCTCCGGGCACATGGGCGGGACTATTCACAGATTATGACTATACACAGAGATCCCCTACTACTTTCAGTCCCTGTCATCTTGAAGATGGGGGGACCCCTTCAATCAGGGCTAGGTTGATGTCCCCTCCCACAGGAAGGTTGGCTTAATAGAGGGTGTAGTCACTCCAGGTTAGGTGCCCAATGGCCCTACCTGTTACTCCCCTAAAACGCCCCTAAATCTAGTATTTAGGTGGCTCCCACAGACACAAACTAGATCTATGACGACCTAAGATGACCAGCCTGCCGAGAAGGATGAAGAGGACGACTACCTTGGCTCCAGCCTACCAGCTTATCTACAGCTTCTACGAACCTGCGACCAGTCTTGCAGCTGGCGACCTCTGAAACCCCGAGAGGACTGCGGCCTTCTTAAAAAGACTCCTATATCTCTTGTACAGTGGACCTGTCCAAAAAAAACGGACTCAAAGGACTTCGATCTCTGCCCACTCTGCAACCAACAACACGCCGGCCAGTGTCTGAGTGGCTCACCTTTGCAGTAAAGTCATTGGCTGAACTCTCCTGATCTTCACGACGGCAACTACAAAGTGAAGCCAAAGGCTTCTCGGACAGCGACCAGCTCCAGTAAGAAGACTCTGAAGCCCCTGGGACTTGGTGAGCTTAGTCAACTGTGCCCCTACATCTCCACTTCATTTGGATGTCATTGGTCTCCCTCCTGCAACCTCTGGTGCCATGCCTGCAGCCTGTTTGGCAATATAAGAAACCCTATTGAGCCAAACTGGGTGCCCAACGCAGATTTTGCACCCCTGCACCCATCCACCACTGTAAATGTAAATGTATAGGCATTTATATAGCGCACTACTTACCCGTAGGGTCCCAAGGCGCTTCGACCGCTGCGAAACCCTTCCTGGCTTCCCTGAGAGATGGTCCCTTAATGGGTATCTCCAGGGTGAGACCAGGCATCCCCGGCGGTCTGGTGGGGCCGTTAGTGAAGATGAGGCAAGCTAATGCCCAGAGTTGCCGAGTGTGATCGCTGATCGGAGTGGGCACCGAGGCGAGAGAATTTTCGAGTCCGCTGACCCTGGTCCAGAAACCTGCCGCGCCGGGAATCGAACCCTGGTCCCGGGCCGTCCTCTGCTCTCGGGTCTGCCGCCTCTAGCCAGTGAGCCACACTACTCCACTGTGCAGCTGGTAGTGGTCTATGTTTGGCGCTGCTTTGTGAACCCCTGTGCTTTTGCTAAAACCCAAAGCTTGACTCCTGCAACCAATTTACCTACCTGCAAGCAGTGTGGCGCCAGGAACCCCGGTCTCCATTTAAAAGCATTGGGCCGAACTCAGACTTTGACCCCTTGTGCCGCTGGTGGTGATGTTTTATTACTCACCTGACCCTTGCTCTTTGCTGACCTATGGTCCTGAAGACAGGAATTGTAAGTGTGTTTAATCGCAATATTGTTTTCTCCATAGGATAACATTGAACTGTTCCAAAAAGTTTCTAAGTGTTGATTTTCCAAAGTGAAATGTAATTTTATTTAAAAACGCACTTACCTGATTGCGAAGATATTGGTCTTAAATAAAATACAAAGAACATTTTTCTACAATTGGTCTGTATCTCCTTCTTGAGTCATATGTCCATTATTGGTCAATGGTTTGAAATAAATGTCTTACATTCCTCTGTGTTAATCCTAAAGCTGCTCGCCCACAGTACCACTAATTTCTTTGGGTTTTACGTTGAGCCCTGTACACTTTTGGGAAACTCCTTGACTCTGTGCGCGGTAGAATCACCTAATGGCAATACTGTATACAGAGCTAGCTTCCTACAGTGTGCATCAGTTTTTGTCACAGCATTGAGGCCACTATGGTTCACACAAAACCTAATTTCTTTCTTTTCATTCTTAGAGTGAAGTTTGGGGACTAAGACAACTGGGCTGGCCTAGGGGCTCTTTAAGGGGTAAATGACCCCAATTTCAGCATCTTGCTTATTTAAGCTTGGATGCTCTTAGACATTATCAAAATACCTGTAAATTTTGTTTTTGACAGGTAGGGTTTCAACAGTCTCCACTTTGTGGGTACACCAGCTAGTCTGACCAGCGGTCAGAGAGAAGAGCTCAGCATACTGGTTTAGGACTTGCCTACAGTCAGCTTGCTGTTGTCAGTGAGGGTGTCTGAAACTACCATTCCATCAACAAACCCATCTTTGGGATTGCTGGAGAGGAGATCAAGGATAGGTTCACTCTCAGTTTCCTGTTCCTCATCAGTGACCATGAGCATGGTCATGTCAGCACTCTGATAATAGGGCTTCAGGCGATTGACAGGCATCAGCCTTTTGGGGTGTTTGCAACTATTAAGATCCACCAGATAGGTGACCTCCCCTTTTCTTTCAAGAACAGGATAGGCCCCACTCTGCTTGTCTTGGAGGACCCTAAGGAGCACAGACTCCAATATCCATACCTTCTGCTCTGGTTTCAAATCTACTACAGCAGTCTTTTGCTCGTACCACTGCTTTTGAAACTATTGGCTGGCATGAAGGTTTTGGCTAGCTTACTACATGTAGTCAGCCATCCTGGAACGAAAGCCAAGCACATAGTTCACTAGGTCTTGGTTTGGTTCTTTGTTGAGAGGCTTTTCTCATCCTTCCTTGACAAGACTCAGAGGATGTTCAAACAGAAGTTCAAAGGGTGAGAACCCCACTCCGTTCTGTGGCACTTCCCAAAAAAGCAAGCACGGAAGTAAGACTCATCTCCTTATGAGTTTTTCAAGGAGTTCAGCAATCATGGCTTTCAATGTATAGTTGAATCTCTCTACCAGGCCACTGGTTTGTGAGTGGTATGGTGAACTTGAAATTTCCTCCACACTCCACCCACATGTGTTTAAAGTAAGCAGACATTAAGTGTGTGCCTCTGTCTGATACTCCCTCCTTAGGAAAGCCAACCCTGGTAAAGATACCAAGGAGGCCCTTGCCTACCACTGTAGCAGTGCTGGCCCTTAGGGGATTAGATTCAGGATACCTGGTGGCATAATCCACTACCACCAGAATAGATTTGTTTCCTGAGCCTGTTGGCCCCTACCCTTTAAAAGTGGAACCCAACCACTGGAAGTGGAATTAAGGGGGCATTTCTGTGGCATCCAGCCTTGCTACTGGCTTGGCAGGTAGCACATGACTGACAAAGATCCTTTACTTTCTGAGGCATCGTTGGCCACTAGAAGTGGGTGTCAACCTACTCAAAGTTTTATCCTGAGCAAGGCGCCCAGCTAAGCGGATATCATGGGCTAAAGTGAGGAGGAACTCTCTAAACCTCCGAGCACTACCACCCTGCTGGGTGCACACGGATTGGGGTCTCTGGCCTCAGTGTATAGGAGTCCATCATGTGGGTGCCATCGATATCGCCCTTTTCCTGAGTGGGAGAGTGTAGGAAAGTAGGATCTACTTATGGTTACCCCCACTTTTTTTGCGTGACTGATGCTGTTTTTGACTTGTCTGACTGGGATCCTGCTAATCAGGACCCCAGTCTATCTGCTTTCTCCCTATTGTTGCGTTTTGTACTTCGGTACAAAATGCAACAAATGGATACTGGGGTGGTTGTCAATCTACTAAAAGTTTTATCCTGAGCAAGGCGCCCAGCTAAGCGGATATCATGGGCCAAAGTGAGGAGGAACTCTCTAAACCTCCGAGCACTACCACCCTGCTGGGTGCACACGGATTGGGGTCTCTGGCCTCAGTGTATAGGAGTCCATCATGTGGGTGCCATGGATATCGCCCTTTTCCTGAGTGAGAGAGTGTAGGAAAGTAGGATCTACTTATGGTTACCCCCACTTTTTGCTTGACTGATGCTGTTTTTGATTTGTCTGACTGGGATCCTGCTAATCAGGACCCCAGTCTATCTGCTTTCTCCCTATTGTTGCGTTTAGTACTTCGGTACATCCCAGATTGGATACTGTGGTACCCTTGTCAGTCCCTAGTTTATGGTACCCAGGGCATAGGTACCTCAGAGGTCTCATGGGCTGAAGCATGTATTATTCCACTCATGAGAGACCATTCAAATTGGTACTACAGGCCGGGCATTGCAGCCTGTGTAAGTTGGTGCATGCACCACTTACTAAACTTATAGGTTTACTATATCTAAGAGTCACTGCACTTAAAACCTATAAGTCACCCCTATAGCAGGCCTTTATAATCTTGAAGGCAGGGGGCTTGGTTCTAAGTGAGAGGGTGCCCCTGCATGAGCAGGATACCCCTGCAGCCTACAGAGTCCATTCTCCCGGGTTGTCAGTGACGCAGCCATACACTATGTAGAGGGGCACCATGTAATTAAGAGATGACCATCTCGAAAACGGATGCAACGAATCCTATCATGTTTGGTATCAAACATGTTGGAATCATACTTCCACACCGTAAACTGTGTGGGAGTACGATTCCAAGCACTGGACGAGCCCTTCATTAGGCTCCCAGTGTTCCTGGTGCCAACCTTCTAGTACCAGGCAGCACAAAATGGTTGCTGCCAATCAGAGACCCATTTCTGCTCTCCTGCCGCTGAGCCAAGCTCGAGCAGAGGGAGGTTAAACAATAGGCATCCTATTAGAATTGGGGGTATCTAGGTGGCACAGGTAGGTACTTGTGACAAACAGGGAACCTCTCCTTTAGTCAGGGTAAGGGCAGTGTGTCGCAAAGTGTGCGAGCGGTACCCAACTCCGATGCGTTCTCAGTACTCGAAGTCAGCAACAGTGATCGTGTCAGTCAGACCAGTTCGATTTGATGTAGCGAGGCGTTGCACGTCGCGGTGTCCACAAGTCGCGGTGCAGGCAACGGCTTAGTGACGGCGTCAGGACGGAGTCGGTGAGCTCAGAGCTTGCGTTGTTCGATGAGGACATTGTTCGATACGGTGCCTACAGGACAGCGGGCTGGTCGTGAGTGTCGGTCAAAGCTCCCTGCCTTTCTAGCCTCTGAACCCGGGTTACCAGCAGCAATCAACAAAGACTGGTGAAGTCTACTGGTCCTGTG
The DNA here is from genome assembly GCF_964263255.1 of Lissotriton vulgaris. Classification (NCBI taxonomy): domain Eukaryota; kingdom Metazoa; phylum Chordata; class Amphibia; order Caudata; family Salamandridae; genus Lissotriton; species Lissotriton vulgaris. The sequence continues at coordinate 260,956,362 of NC_141695.1, forward strand.
ACTTTGGTCGGGGGGCAAGCTCTTTTCTAAGCCCTTGGAGATCCTTCACAAGTTGAAATAAAGCACACAACGTTCCTTTCTCCTTCCTTTGGCAGTCAGGCAATCACTGCAGGCCAATCCCACAAGCAGCACTTCAGCTTAGGGATAGTCTCTCCTCAGTTTCTTCAGGTTTCTTTCCTCAGCAAAGGTTTCTTCTTGTAGTCCAAAAGTGATCTAACTTCTTGGGATCAGGGTCCCAATATTTATACCCCTAAATCATTTGTCCTCTGAGGGCAGAGGGGCCTTTGCCCAGTCCAAACCAGTTCTGGAGCACTCTGTTTACATGACCCCTTCTTTCGTTTCACAATGCAGGGCTGAAACATCAGACGCCCCACAGGAGGTGGAGCCAACATTGTGGAGGAAAAGCAAAGCCCTGGAGCGCTTTGTTGACATGATTCCTTCTCTCCTTTCACAGTGCAGGGCAGAGATATCAGACCCACCACAGGGGGTGGAGCCGGCATTGTGGAGGGAAGGCACAGCCCTTTTCAGGTCCCAGGTGCAACTCCTCCCTCCCATCTAGATGCAGATCCCTCGATTCACCGCTGGGCAGAATCATCCTGTCTCTTGGAACACCCTAGCCCTGTCACTCAAAATCCAGACAAGGAATACACAACCTAGCAGAAGCAGGCCTGGATAGTTAGACAAGAAAATACCTACCTTCTAAAAGTGGTATTTTCAAACACAGAATGCTAAAACCAACGTCACTAAAAGATGCATTTTATCATTCTGAGTTCAGGCATACTAAACTCAAATTTCTACCGTGTTCCCTGAGTCAGTAAGGATTATGAGATGTAATATTCTAACTGCCCATTCTAGCCTATGGAGAACAGGTAGCCTTGCAATAGTGAAAAACATAAATGGCTGTAATTCACTATTAGGACATGCCACTCACACACACCGGGGCTTGTCCTACCTTATACTTACAATTCACCCTGCCCTTGGGACTACCATAGGGGTGTCTGACATGAAGAAAAGGGAAGGTTTAGGGACTGGCAAGTGGGTGCACTTGCCCAGTCAGCAGGGCAGTACCAGACTGCACACGGGCTCTGCAATGGCAGGCCTTAGACACACTTTTTCAGGCTGCTTCTGTGGGTGGCACAACCAGTGCTGCAAGCCCACCAGCAGCATTTGGTTTACAAGCCCTGGGCTCTCCTAGTGCACTGTACTAGGGTATGACAGGTAAACCAAACCAGCCAATCATGGGATCACTAATCCATACATCAATTTAACATAGGGAAAACTTGCACTGCGGCCCTGGACAGCAGTGGCACAGTGCCCAAAGCATCTAACACCAGCAAAAACTCAAGAGGCAACAGCAAAAATGGAAGGGAGACCCAGGCCAATGGTGCCAGGTCTAACACCACCCTGCTGTAGGATGGGGGCATGAACTAAGCCCTGATGATGGGAGGAGTCTTCCAATCTTCAAGATGATGGGGACTGAAAATTGTGCCTTAGGGGTGAGGTTGGCAGAGGTGGGCACACCACCTATTCTTTTGAATCTTTCCCACCAGTTTTCCCACCCAAAGTGGGGGTCTACCTCAGGGGATGCCATCTGCTTCTATCAGCAGCGGCTGGGGTCGCATTCCAAAGGTGGCAGGCCTTTGAAATTTCCATCTTTGAGCACTGGCCCATCCGGGAGGGCTGGTGGGGTGCGTGTGTGTGTGGGGGGGGGGGGGGGGGGGTAGGGAGGCAGGGGGGATAGGGAGGCAGGGGAGAAGGGTGACACCTCTGTCCAGGATGTGTATTGTTTCAGGTCCCAGGGAGCTGGGGCTCTCTACCCAGGGATCCAGAAACATGTCTGGTCGTGGTTGGCTGCCTACAGCTGGTCAGACACCACACCAGGGTTCATAGGTTTTCAGAGGAAACCTCTGAAGTGCCCGCCGAGAACATGGTACAAAAAACCCCCACTGGCATCAGTGAGGTTTTACGGTAAGGAGTACTTTGGTACCAAATACTCCTGTGTTGATCTTTCTCCTTCTTAGCAAGTTCTCCACTGAAGTTACAAATAAAAAGGATGTGTATGATACATCTATTTAGCGTTTTTTGAATGTTGGAACATATCTTAATAAATGCCAAAACAAAATACCGTTACCAAACGAGAAATTCAAGGAGCACAAAGAATTGCTGTCTTCCACCCTCAGAATCTCACCACTCACCCTCAGAATCTCACCACTCGTGTTACATTGTGTGATCTACTGTAACAGATTGCAACAAGCATTTTCAATGCAATAGGTCTCGCATTTACACAAGTTTGAGCTATTGACATTGGAAATAACAATGCCTTTTATTTTTGATTCGTCTGTAAAACATAAATAAAAGGCATTGTCATTTCAATACCAATAACTTTAACTTGTGTAAATGCGAGACCTTTTGCATTGCAAATGCTTGTTCGTTGGTGGTGACCAAGGCACTAATATAAGCAAACATTTACTACAACGTGTTAAGTCCAGTGGTGGTAACCTGAGGTGACGTCATTATTGCATCTGGACTTTCCCTTATGTGGTAAAGCAGGTCCAGGGAGTCGAGCAGACCGCAGGAATGTCGGTGGAGGCGGGGAATGAAGGGTTAACGCAGAGATGATTATGGGTGCGGGGGGGGCAAAGAGCATCGTGGCCACAGGGAGATAAGTCGGGAGTCATTGCAGTAATGAGTACAGATGCTGTGGGGTGGGATTCGGGGATAAAAAAGGTTGGGGCACCCTTGCAGTAATGAGTACAGATGCTGCGAGCGCGGGTTTCTAGAATAAGAGGGGGTGGGGGCACCCTTGCAGTAATGAATACAGATGCTGTGGGGCGGGGTTCAGGGATAGGAGGGGGCGTGGGGGACACCCTTGCAGTAATGAGTACAGATGCTGTGTGGGCGGGGTTGGGGGATATGTTGTGTGGGGGTGGTGGCTGTCCATTCAGTAATGAGTACAGATGCTGTGTGGGCGGGTTCGGGGATAAGAAGGGGGGTCGCTGTCCATGCAGTAATGAGTACAGATGCTGTGTGGGCGGGGTTCGGGTATATGGTGTGTGAGGGTTCGCTGTCCATACAGGAATGAGAACAGATGCTGTGTGGGCAGGGTTCGGGGATAAGAGGAGGGGGCACCCATGCAGTAATTCCCCTGTCTCGGGAATCTGGGATGCTGGATGTCCGCTCTGAGCAGAGAGGATGTCTCTAATTCCACTGGCATTGGGGAGGGTGGGCAGCTCCTTCGCCCCCAAGGTCTTGAGGCGAAGCAGATGTCGCAAGCAGGAGAGTTGTTGTCCTGCATTGCAGTTTCCATGGTCCCATCCGAAGTCCTGAACGAGGAGTGGACAAGGCTCATAGGCGAAAGAATGCCCCCCTGTATGATGGCGCTTGTGCTTTTGGCATGTGTATAGCACCCTGTATCATTCACTTGGCACTACAGCGCTTTACTCATCTGGATGCCCTTTTCCTCTGCTCCTGTGTGTGGTTCTTTGCGCCTGCTTGAGGTGCTCATTCTTGTTTGTGTTTCGTTACTTGAAGGGTAAATTTGTTAGATCCTGTGAACACCTTTGTAACACCTCGTGCTGGTGTGTACGGACGCGGAAGGGTTCTGATACTTGTCATGTGCTGGGTGGTCGCGCTGACACCTTCATCAACCAGGTTCATGGCTGCCATGCAACGCTCTGCGCATGCGTGAGCGGTGGGATTAAGCTGACTTTAGCTGCAAGGCGCTATAGTGGATGTCGGGTCGGTGAACCCGGTCTAGTCGTGGAGCTTCGCCTGATCTCCGGTTCTGGTCTTGTGCTGTGGGAAGAGGACAGAGATGCTGGGTACTGTGTGTTTGTATTAAACCAAGGCCCTACGAAACAAGAACATATTAATTGCTCATAGGCACGGGGAGATTACGTGATGTGGCGGGATCACAGGATGTTTAGCCAACGCTTCCCTAGCTCCAACAAGGTGACACAGGTGCTGTGCATGCAGGCTCTGACAGAGAGAGGTGAGGAAGTGGCGCTGGAAGAGATAGGCGGGATCAGTGCGGGAACCTAGCAGCGAATCGTCACCTTTCTGAATGACGGTCCTCCTTGCTAATAAAAATGCTGGGTGCGCGCGCCAGCGGGCAGAGGTAACAACCAGCGTGGTAGGCTGTACCTTTACTTTCCAGGAAGAGCAGCATGTGAGGTGATGCAGCGGAGCCTGTAGCAGGGGAAAGAGCCCGGTGAGTGGTTGGGTAGGTGTGTGTGTGTGTGTGTGTGTGCACGTGTGTCTGTGTGTGTGTGTGTGTGTGTGTGTGCGCGCGCGTCTGTGCACGCTTCCTGATACGATTCCGGTATGTTGTTCACAGGAGCAATGGGGGCGCGACCTGATCCGATTCCTGAGGCTGCGCGTGCCCATCTCCTGTCTCCTGGGAAGCAGAGCCGGTGACTATAGGTCTCGCAGTCAAGACAGCGCTTTCGCGCTGTAATCGCCAGGTGCGAGACCAAAAAGGACTGTAGTTGAAGGCATGTCAGCATTTAAGACAATCCACTTAAGAAACAAGCAAAACAAGAAACTCGTTTACCGTTCTGTGCATGGTACAGTGGGACTGGAAATTCAGGGAGGGCAGAGAAAACGGGAGGGATAGGTAGAATTAATGACAGGCCCTATGGAAGAGAATAGGTGGGAGGCAGTATGCGGGGGAAGCTGTGGCTTAAAAACATAGCTTTCAGAATGTCAGTATTGTATTGCGATCCTGAGCATACTTAGAGGCGATGTCCGTAAAGTGTAGGGGTGCAGTAAGATGCATAAATAAGAAAAAAAATATTTTGTAACTATATTGTTGGACTTTCACTTAGAGTTAACTTCACCTCAATAAAGCTTCTGAAAAGGCGCTTCCTTGGCTTCCAAATGGCGAGCAGAGTCATGATTTTAACAGATGTCCTCCATGCCTTTTTGGGCAGGCAGGTGCACAGATGATAAAGTGGCAGGCTCAGTTCACCACCGGAGCAGCGTTGCTTCAGATTGGCAGTAAGAATGTAAATCTGTATTTGTAAAGTGCAAACTACTCACCCTTATGGTTTTCAAGGCACTGGAGGCCATCGTGGAAATTAAGGGGCAGATGTAGGTAATCCCCGACTACCGATTCTTAAATACCGAATCATACCGATTCGGTATTTAAGAACTGGCAATCAGGATTTTATCTATTTATTTATTTATTTGATAGTTTTATAGAGCGCGAACAAGATCCTGACGGATATCAGAGCTCTATACAACCATTAAAAGTTACTTATACATGAAATATAAACATAACCACACATATGTACAGCACATTTTATAAAAGTTGTATAGTTAGGTTTTATCATCCAAATGTCTTGTGTTTGAGTGCGCATGTGCATCTCGTCACAGTGTTTCCAAAGACCATATTCATGTGAATTTGGCCATGAGGATGGATTTTACTTCCTTTTTCAAAGAGGTAGTGGATGGGTCAAGTCTGGTTTCTGGGGGTAAGGCATTCCATATTCTGGGCGCCATCCCAGAGAAGCATCTGTTATAAGTTTTTTTCCTGTGGAATTTTTGTGGTTTCGGTAGTAATTTTTCAGCATTTTTTGAGGATCTGGATCCACCCGAGATTGTCAATTTCTGTGCCAGGTAGCTTGGTGTCTTGTGATGCATGGCTTTGTGCGTCATGCACACAATTTTCAGTTGAATTCTAGCCTCCAGGAGTAGCCAATTCAGGGATTGTAGGTCCGGGGAGATGTGGGAGCTGCGTTTAGACCCAGTTATGAGTCTTGCTGCGGCATTGATCGATGCCCTTAGTGGTGCAGTTGATGCTTTGGGTAGGCCACAGAGAGAGACACATCCGTATTCCACTCTAGGAATAACCAGAGCCTGTACTGCTTGCTTGAAGTCATTGTGTGGTAGGAAGGATTTCAGTTTCCTCAGTGTGTTTATCTGGAAGTTTGCTCCTTTTGTGGCACTGCTGATATTTTTTGCATGTTGAGATTACTGTCTAAGGTTATTCCTAATGACTTAGCTGAGTCTACGACGGTGGGTTGAACGTTGAATGCCGTAATATGTTTGGTCCATTCTTGCATTTAGGCGATTTGGGCCGGAGGAGCTATTAGTAAGAATTCAGTCTTTAGGGCATTAAATTTGAGATGATTTTCTGCCAGCCAGGTTTGGGAATTCCTAAGCACTGTATCAAGTCGTTTGATATCCTCCAGGGTGTGGATCTTGAGGTATAGTTGTGTGTCGTCTGCATTCATGTGATATTGCACGTTAGATGTTTGTAGAATTTCGGTGAGAGGAAGAGATTAAACAATGTTGGGGATAATGCGGATCCTTGCGGGACTTCCAGAGATACTGGGACGGGCTTAGACAGGGTGTTGTTGACTTTGAATTGTTGTGTCCGATTTTGGAGAAATGAAGTGAACCAGCTTAGCACTGTCCCAGATATGCCCATTCTGTGTTTCAGGAGGTCTAGCAGGTTCTCATGCTTGTATCAAAGGCCGAGGAAAGGTCAAGTAGGATGAGTAAACATGATCTGTTTTAGTATATTTACCGAATCAATTACCGAATCGGTAAGATTCGGTAATTACCGAATCGGTAAATACCGATTCAGTAAAATTACCGAATTCACAAGGGGGACAGGGTGTCACTTTGACACCCTGTTGCACCCCTGATTCTGGCTTGTGTGCAATGTGACACACATACATGCCCTTAGGGCATGTATGTGTGGGATATGGCACAGGTGCACATGCACAGTTGTGCATGTACACAGGAATTCGTTATTTACCATGAGATAGTATTTCATGGTAAATAACGAATTCTTAAGGGCCTGTGGCACTATTTTAAGTTCCACCTACATCTGGAATTACCGATTCAGTAAATATACCGAGTCGGTATTTTACCGAATCTGTAAATTTACCGAATCGGTAAATTTATAGATTCGGTCAAATTCGGCCGTTACCGACCGGTAATTGGCGACCTACATCTGGCCCTAAGTGAGCTGTTGCCCAGAGCCACATGGTGCTGAGCTGATCTGCCACCAGAACTGGGGATTGAACCGTGAACCCTGTAGTCCAAAGTCAGCTGCCCTGGCCGCTGCACCACACCTCTCCACCTGCTGAATAGCTGAAGGCACGGGGAACACTGACAGAGGGGCAGGAGTGCCTTTGAATTTTACAGATGCAGGCCCGGAGGGAATTGCTAAATGACACAATGCCCAGTATAAAATTAATGATAGTGTTGTGTGGAGCACTAATCAACATACAAGCACAGTTTAGATGTGATTAATCCATGTTAATTAAACTATTAGTGAAACAAGCTTTCTCATCAGTCACAAACTCGATAGAAGACTGTTCTCTACATGGGACATTTATTGCAAAACAAGATGCAAGAGTGTATCCGTCCACTAACCTTGCTCAGTGTTGAACTCTCAAATGTCTTTCTCTCTGCTACACTTTGTCTGCAACCCCCACTGACATACTGCTGCTGGCATTTTTCAGAAGCATACCAAGTACTCAAAAAGCATATACAAAGAAATACCCTTCAATCTACTGAATGGGCTTGATAGTTCATCTTCCCTCCTGGCACTTATCAGTTAACTGAAGACTGTACAATTCATGCTCTGTGTGTAGGCCAACTCATGAATGAATGAATGACTAGTAAAAGCACACAGCTACTCCAATCGGAGTATTCCAGCGCTACAGGTTCACACAGACTGTCCTAGAGATGGTTTAGCTCCTAAAATGCTATGTTTTCAGCAGTTCCTTGAAATTAGACAGGTTAGTGGAGGTTCTGAGGGCAGCCGCAAGTTTATTCCATGTTTGAGCCCCCAGGAGACTAAAGGATTTATGGCCCGGCGTGCCAGGCATACCTTAGGGACACATGCATAAACCGCAGAGAATGATCTAAGTACTCTTGTAGGGGTGTAGCAACAGACGCGTCTTCTGAGGTAACTGAACCCCTTACTGTGGAAGGCTTTAACCCTTTCGATGCTGATGACGAGCTCAGCTCGTCATCACCCACGGGTGTCGTGTGCTGATGATGAGCTGAGCTCGTCATGAACAATGGGCTTTCCAACAATCCAGCACCGGAGGAAAATATCAATAGCAGCGAAGGTGTTAAAAAAAGTTACCTTGGCCTTAAATTTTGTCTGCTCCCTCACCGGTATTCAGTGAAGGGCCTTGAGATGAGGGGCCATATGGGACCTGGGGTTTAAACGGAGAACAGCCCTAGCTGCTGAATTTTGCACCACCTAAAGGCGCTGCAGGAGGAAGTCCTGTAGGCCTAGGTAAAGGACATTCGCATAGTCCAATCTGGACGTAACCAGTGCCTGGACTACTATCCTCCTGGTGTCCAGTGGGAGGAGCAGAAGAAATGTTTTCAACACCCGAAGTAGGCCAAAGCAGGACCCCAATATGGCCTGAAATTGGGAGCTCATAGAGAGGGCATTATGAATGTAGATTTCCAAATTCTTCCCTGTGGATTGGGGAACACTCGGCGGGAGAGAAGTCCTCGGGCCACCATTGGCTCCAGTCGTGCAGTGAGGGCAGTCCGAAAAAAACAATTTCTGATTTACCAGAATTGCACTTAAGCTGGTTCTTCTCCAGCCATCTGAAGACCACAGTGAGACAAGATCTAATCGCGCCCCTTCAAAAGCTGTGCCCTTGTTGCAAGAGAAAATCAGCTGAGTATCATCAGCGTATGAAATTATCTTGGCACCATAGGCCTCCACCAGTAGTGCTAAGGGAGACATGTACAAATTAAAAAGCGTTGGGCTCAGAGAAGAGTCCTTAGGGACTCCCACCTGCATACTGGGCATGGGAGAAGAGAAAGGGGGGAGTCCAAATAACCTGTTCTCTGTCCTCTAGATAGGATGTTATCCAGGCTAGAGCCCTACCTCCAGTACCCATGTTCCTCAGTCTATCAATGAGCCTCATATGTGGCACTGTTTCGAACGCCGCCGAAAGGTCCAAAATATGAGGATCGCTCTGCCCCCCTGATCCAGCTTCTCATTAAGATGTTCCGTCACTTTCAGCAAAGCCGTTTCAGTGCTGAAGTTGGCCCTGAAGCCCGATTGAGTGTGGTGCAATAGATTATGATTCTCCGCATACTCCTTCATTACTTTATTGACGTGCTTCTCCAAAACTTTTGAGTATGCCGGAAGGAGGGAGATAGGCCTGTAATTTGTGGGTATATTTGGGTCAGCACTCATTTTTTTCAAGAGTTGCAGGACTTTTGCCTGCTTCCAGAGTGGTGGCACGATGCCCACTGCCAGAGATGAATTCAACACCTTATTAATTGGTTGGTTCATGATGGGTGCAAGGGCAGGCAAAAAGTTTTGCTGGGCATGTAGGAGAGTAGGATCTGCTTACTATGGTTACCCCCACTTTTTGCTGGTGTTTCAATGTTTTTCGATTGTAGTCTGGCTGGGGCCCTGCTAGCCAGGATCCCAGCCTAGCTGCTTCCTCTCTAAATTGATTGTAAATACATTAGGTACACTCCAGATTGGTTACTGGGTTATCCTTGTGAGTCCCTAGTACATGGTACCTTAGGTACTAAGGGCATAGGTACCCCAGAGGCCTACCAGGGGCTGAATCATATATTATGCCACCCCTGAGAAGCCTTTCAAAATGACACCACAGGTCTGCTACTGTGCATGCACCCCTTACTAAGATATAGGTTACCTATATCTACCTTATATCACTGACATATATAAACCTATACGTCACTCCTATGGCAGACCTTATCAATCCGGAAGGCAGAGTGCTTGGTTTTGTGTGAGAGGGTGCCCATGCATGAGCAGGACCCCTCTGCAGCTTTCGGAATCACTTCTCTGTTGCTGTTCTGTGATGCAGCCAGACCATATACTCTTAAGTGCATTATAACCTCGCGGTTAATGCTAACTTTGAAATGGCTGCATGGAAACATGTTGTGTTTGGTGTCAAACACTTTGGAATCCTACCCCGCCAGTTCTGGCGTGGGGGTAGAATTCCACCCTTCTAGAGGGAGAAGACATGTACACACTTACCTAACCAGTAATAATTTAAAAGAGCCCCAGCATCACCAAATGGATGTTGCAGCCACAGACACAAGTCTGACCTCCTGCTGCTGGACGAAACTCCAGCAGGGGTGGCCTGGACAATAGGTTTCCTGTCACAGGGAGGTGTAACCACCTCAGACAGGCTTTAGTGTATTGAGGCTGGGTGGGTGCATTCAGATAATGCTTTTCAGACAGTGCTGGGGTCACACTTGGTGTCCCTGTGCATACCCCAGTTCAAACCGGTTGCAGGGGCACTCAGCCCCTGCTCTGGCATGAAACTGGACAAAGGGAAAGGGGTATAACCAACCCCTCCCTGGGTCATCCCATAGGTGGGACCCTAGAGTAAGTCCAACCCCTAAACTTAGAATAAGTATAGGAACCCAGTCCTTAGGACTTTAGATTACCCTGGGCGAAACTCTGCAACATATATCCTGGAACTTCGACATTCTATTTCAACTAGAAGACAGAAGAATCTCCCTAGGGGTCAAGGAGTGACTCCCCTGTCCAAACAGGTACCAAAAAGGCATTTTGCCGGTCTGCATTACCAAGGCTCCAGACAGATTTGTGAGACAGGACATGGACTTCCAGACTTCTCAGAGGCTGACACGAGATCCCAGCAAAGCTGAGACCCGCAGCCCTCCCGAGTGATGTAGGACCGGAACTCCTGGACACTGTGCACATTTACAAGTGCATCAACTACCCGAGCTTTCTTGAAGTTGTGCATTGGGCTACTTGTAGTCCAAGCCCCGAGCACCATTTGCACCGAAGATTGTGGGCCTACACTCCACGAGTGTTCTTTGGGCCCGCTTCTAGCATTTCCGCTCGAGGCTCCTTCGTGATCCATGATCTGCTGACTGGTGGGTCCCCACAAAGGTACCTCTTCTGTTTCTTGGGCTTTTCTGGTTGCTCCAGATGTGCCCAGACTCTCCTCCAAAGGGTGAGTCCCTCAGACCTTGTTGGCCTGATTCGAAGCCAATCTCTGCTTTCTGCTTGGGTTGCTGTTGCCAAGGCTTGTTGGGTCCAATCCGGAAACCAACACCGTAGCACTGGACATCCTTTGTGGGACAGCTCAAATTCAGCTCCTAGTCATCGTCAACGCCTCATGGTCCTCGTGGCTGAAGAGTCAAGCTTCACCTTCTTCACCTGAAATCACCCGACCTCGGTTGGCATAAAGAGACTAGAGGGATGTGTTTAGAATAAATACATATATTTTATATAAAGAGCTCTGTCACCATCACGCTGCAACCTTACTTCCCAGCAACGAGCAGGAACAGACACGGACCACGATATTTGGATGCCGAATTTTTATTTCAGTGCTGCCGCCATAACGTTTCGGCTCCGTGGACCCTTTATCACATGACAGCGTAACAGAGTGCTTCTTCGATATTTAAAGTGCAAGTGCTACCATTTCATTGGGCCACATGGAATGAACATAAAGACAGATTTAAATATGTACCATTTCATTTTCGACTTTGCACTGGTATAAAAAATATACTGAAAAAAATATAAATATACTGTATCTTGGTAAAATACTACAAAGTCACAATAATATAAATTCTAGTGACGTATTTCTATTTACTCTTTTCACATGTGAAAATGACGCTGATAATATATAAAACACGTGACAATGGTCTTATTAGTCGCAAGTTCATCTGCCTCAGTATCACAAATACAAGGTGATAAAATTACAATTCTGGGCTAAATCCCCTTATGTACTATACAGTACGAACAATTAATGTTCATTCTTGTAACCTGCACCTGTAGTGATACAATTTCATAAAGTGTTAATAAAGTGCTAATTGTGCAATTAAAAATAATTGTATTATAAGTCCGTTCTATTGAATTTCCCTGAGCCCAGTTCTGTCTGAGGTTAATTCAATCTTCACTGTCGGATGTACCATAACAAACACAAATTTGTTTGGTTCAACGTTTCTGAGGAGTTTCATGGTTAAAATGAACATCAGACATACATATACTAATAAATATCACATTCTGAGGCACCACATTGTACAATAGCGTAAATTCAAAAATATTTTTTTCTAAAACTTAATGTTTAATCCTTGCCCCAGTGTATGTCCGGGAGGTACCATCTCGTATCACATTCCTAAGAGTTCAGATGTACTGTTTAAATAAGGTATTATATACAGATTCAATGGTTAATCAATTCACCATAGTGTAAGGCGAGGCCCAAATAGAGATACATTCAAACATGATCCTCATGCTGAAAATGCGCAAAAAAACGACAGTAGGTAGTGCAAATTTCTTGAATTAAATCACATTAAAACAATAAATAACTATCAAAATGGTAAAAACTATTTAAAATAATGTCAGTTGCATCATTTTGCCTTTAATTTATCCCGACTGACTCTACCTACATCTAATATAGACAGGTGTACAAATCTTTCGTAAGGTTAAGTTTCCCCGGTTGCTTGATGTCTAATTGTAGGATGTATTTGGTCTCAAGTTTGCACAATTTTGACTCTCTATTGCCACCCCGCCTGCTAGCACTCACTTCATCAATAACGTAGTATTGAAGCCCTTTGTTGTTGCTCTGATGAAGCTCTTTGAAGTGTCTAGCTACCGGGTACGTATTATCCTGGCTTGTTATTGCCCTCAGATGTTGAAGTATACGTTTATGCACAGGGAGTTTAGTACTCCCAACATAACGGAGGGCACAGGGACATTCAAGGATGTAAACCGCATATTCGGTCTTGCATGTGAGAACTTTACTTATTTGATGTTCTCTATTGCTGAATCCATCCTTGAACGTCTTCCTGTTAGTACCATGGGTGCAGGCTTTACAAGTTTTACACTTGAAAAAGCCTCTATTAGTTTGTAGCCATGATGTTTTTTCCAAGACTTCAGGGCCTGTGTCAACCACTCTGTTCTTCATAGAGGGAGCTCGACTGTAGGTGATTGATGCCTTCTTAGGCCAATGATAGTGTCTCTTAGAACAATTGGCCAACTGTTGTTAATGATTTTACGTAAATCCTTGTGTTGATTACAGTATCCAATTATAATTCTGAAGGGATCTGCAGGTTTCAAGTTTTTTACACTGCCCTCAAGTTCATTAGTAGACATCTCGTCCGAGATATCATATTTACTTAACAATTGAGTGCGACATAGATTTCTGTCTCGCCTTCTCAATGACATTCCTGGAGTATCCTCTTTCCAAGAACCTCCCAGTGCTTGCTAACTGTGCCTGATGTAGTTCTGAATCATTGCTACACAGTCTCCTCAGGCGTATCATTTCACCGTAGGGAATGCTCATTATTAAATGAGCAGGATAAGCGCTGCATGCGTGGAAAGTGGTATTCCCAGCTGTACTTTTTCTATACAGTCGGGTCTCAAGTTGGTTCCCGCTGACATATACCTCGGTGTCTAGGAAGAGCACTCTTACTTGAATCATAGTGACTGTGAAATTAAGATTATATTGGTTCACATTGATTTTCTCCACAAAGTCTAAGGACTCCTCCTGGCTGCCCCTCCATACCACAAAAAGATCATCTATAAAGCGATACCATGCTGTCACCTTATTAGCCATCACCTCACGGAAATCCGCCATGAGGACCAGTTCCTCCCAAGCTCCCATATGCAAACAAGCATAGCTTGGGGAGAAACTGGCCCCCATCGCTACTCCCTGCAATTGCCTGTATAGCAAGTTGTTGTACATGAATATATTGTGCTTTAGGCAGAATTCACGCATCTGAATCAGAATGGCATTATGTTTGTCAAACAAAGCATCCCTACGTGATAAATAATATTTTACTGCAGCTACACCGTCAGCATGTCTAATGCTTGTATATAAAGCAGTTACATCAAGAGCCATCATCCAATCACCCTCATGCCAATCAACATTTTGCAGTTCAGACAAAAAATCACCAGTATCTTGTATGTATGACTCAAGCGACTTGACAAATCCTTGCAGGAAATAATCAATATATACCAATGTACTCTCCATTAAACTCCCCCTGGCCGAGATGATAGGTCTACCGGGGGGTTTACCTGATCTTTGTGTATTTTAGGTATGTAATATATAGATGGAATCACCGGATTGTCAGTTCTCAAATATCTATATTCCGCCTCAGACAACAATTTCTTGTTCTTCCATTTTGATGAATGTTGATGGAATTCGGTCTGCATTGTCTTGACCATAGTTGCATTCATCCTCTCATAGGGATCACGATGATTCAATTGAATCTATGCTTCCTTGTCGAAATTCAGCTTTGTCTGTAGTACAATATTGCCGCCTTTGTCGCTCGGGCGCACAATGATACTCTTATCTTTGCTTAATTTAGCAACCAAGGACTCATACTCTACAGTTGATCTGTCCTACTTGTATTTACCCTTACAAGTCCTACTGTGCAATACCTTAAGTTGACTGGTCACATTCTCATGAAATAAATCTATTGCATCATTTGGCATGATGGGGCTGAACGTAGAAGGTGGTTTGAATGGTGTTAATGGAACTTCCAATGTCGATGTTGACGTGTCGTTGTTACTGAATTGGCCCATCATGTTTGATGTAGACATCGAGCCCACCCCTTCAGTTACCCATAATTCCAACATTTCTTGTGTCAGGGATCCCTCCGTATTGCGGGAATTTTGCTCCATTGCTCTGATGTTGGGATTGCTATTGCAGGTTTTCAGCAGATGGAATTTTTTGAGTTGCAATATCCTTGTGGCTTTGTATATGTCCATTCTCGCAGCAGCATAGCTCATGTCAGTTTTAGGGGCATAGGAGAGGCCGAGCTTAAGTATGTCCTCTTGTTTTTGCGTAAGGACCATAGGAGTAAGATTGACAATAGTTACTTGTGAATTGTTCTCTATACTTGCTTCTTGGTCCATTGGCCTCTGCCTCGCCTCTTGTTCTGCCCACCGTTTCCTTGCCCTGTACCTCTTCCTCCTTGAGTAGTTCTTGTATATATATATTCCTGGTGTGGTTCTCCTTTCTTTTGGTAATTCATGAGATTATAGACTGGTAAAACAAGCTGCTTTACATTCCTTCAAGACTTAGCCTGAAGGCTGCTCTCCACAGCTACCACTAGGATAGCTTTCTATATAGGATGTCTTTAAACCTACCATCAATAAGGGTCGTTTGGACTGGTGCAAGGTGCCTACTAGAATAGTGGACAGCATATGCCAGGCCATCTTCTCACAGGGCACACATCTGCTGGTGATCCAGATTTAAAGTTCATCAGATTAGTGGGTGAGTCCTCTATTTCAATGGCCAGAAAATGTAATAATTGTGGGCCTTGTGAGAATCCAAAGTAGGGAGGAGACCTAATTATTTCCTCTTCCATACTAAATGAAGGCCTATCCTCTCTGGTCGTCACAGAGAAGGACTGCCGGATTGTCACTATTTTAACATGGAAGGACTGGGCCACCAGGCTAGTCCAGTCTGCTGACAGCAGGGCTACTTTCCTGATTGCATTTGGAGCCATGAAGGACTTTACGATCCCAAATATCTCCTTGGCCTTATTATTCAAGGACACAATTTTGGTCAGCAAATAGCTTATCTTGGCCTCTTTCACCATTTTATAATATGCATTTAAAGCTGACCTGGAAATGTTCCTATTCTCCAAGAGATAACAGTTACGTCACTTCCTTTGAAGAATTTTACATTTCCTTTTGCTAACTCTCAAAGATTCATTGAACCAGCAGGCTGAGCGACACCCTCCTTCAGAAGTGCGCCAGGTCCGGGGGGCAACTGCGTCGATGTTAGTACTCAGCCAGGTGTTAATGGCGCAGGCGTCTGCTGCAGGGTTGTCGGAAAGTGAGGGGACAGATGAATCGAGCGCCCTCTGCAGGGGCGGAAACAATATCTTATTGAGAGCTCTGAAATTGTGTTCGGCCTCCGTCGACCCTGAGGGTACGCACTTCCTTATGGTTGATATCCTAAATATGACAAGGGAATGATCTGACCACATGATAGGGATCGGAGGATCTGTGTCCAATTTCATATTACAAAAGATTTGGTCTAATACATGACCCACCTTTTGTGTGGGATCCTTAATGAGAGGCATTAATTTACAGACGTACAATACCGTAGTGTCTCAGAGTAGGATTAAGAGGGGAAGTAATCTAATAATAATAATAATAATAATAATAATTCACATTTTTAAAGCACACAATCACCCGTAAGGGTCTCTAGGCGCTGGGGGCCGTCGGGAAGATTAAGCAAGCTATTGCCCAGAGTCACATGGTGTTGGGCTAATCTGCCGCCAGTGTCGGGGATAGGACCATGATCCCCAAATTCCAGAGTCAGTCACCTTGGCCGCGGCGCCACACCTCTTCTGAGAGCTGGAGTGGTGCATAGCAAGAGCCCAGCATCTGACCTAACACCAGACTGCTGCCTCTTCGTGTACTATTGCTGCTCCTGTCCCCATACACAAAAAGGTAGCTGCAGAGAAACAGTACTGAGATGTTTCAATTTATATTTGAACAACAAAGCATGCCCTCAGAGAACATCAAAAATGCCACAAAACCACATTGCTATGGTGAAAGCCAATGGAAAAATGTGAGATATTTACAACCAGAGTTTAATTTGTAAAAGAATACGTGCCAGGGCTGAAAGTTTTGCTCAGGTGTCTACGGTCAGCACTACTTAATGTCAGTATGTCAAATACCAAGGTAGCAGAGTCCTAATTCCTTCTCATGGCTCCCCAAACCACCGCTAGACTCTCCCATGCCATTTTTCTCACTCTTAAAGGTTGCTGCGTTTTCCATTTCCGTGTTTTTCTGTCTCTTCTTCCTTCTTTCCTCATGTCTGCTTTTCTTTTGCTTGCTCTTGGTCAAAGTCTAATGAGGAAAAAAAAGGTTTTGGTCCCGAAAACATAGCTAAGTGGACCCAACTGCTACTAGTGGCTCAAAAGAAGCACTGTATACAACATTTCCCTAGAGGAAATGTTTCATCTTTATTCCAAGTGTAAATTACCTCCTCAGTCAGCAAGAGCGTTGGACATGAGGTTCCGTGACAATTATAAGTGGTGTTTTCGACTCGCACGAATATGGTCGAGTCTGGTATCTGCGTACCGCAAATGACGAGTTTGGTAAGTGTGCGCAGTTTCGCTGTGCTAACTTAAACCGTTCGTTTGTTAAGTGGGTTTTTCATCTGTACCCACGGGTTCCATCTTAGATACGGCATCCATTTTGTCTCTTGCCCTCAAGTAGCCAGCGAACGGATGCTGTCCGCTTCGCGACCCTGGGACTCTCAAGATATTTGCGGAAAACACATGTTCTTTATAAATGTCTTTATGACGAGGGGGATGATACTGTAAGGCAGATGGCGCCGCTCGAGGCTCATCTTGCCGCACAGACTTATTGTCTCAGCCGTGCATCTCATTAGGCACGTCCCTTTGATGCCTGTATCTCATGTTTCCCGATACCTCCCCTTTTACACCCTTTCCGATTTCCCCACTGTCACCGTCTTCCTCTGCACCTGTCTTTGTTCCTATTTCGATCTGTTTTACTGCCGATTGGAATGCACTAATGTTGGGAAGATGGGTTTTTACAGTTGGGAACCGCCAAATGTTTCCGCACTTATGTTCCGGACTTTGTGTGTATCAAAGTGACCAAAGCGACCCCTCTGGGGGATAATTATGGGAACCGGGTTGTAAACCTTTGTGTGTCATGTTGTCCTATGGGTAAAATCTGTATAAAAGGAGCGATCCACAGAACCAATTGGAAGCAGTCTCCCCAAGTTGCATGTGTTGTACTTGTCGTGACTTCTGTGTTCCCTGCAGTAAATAAAGCTTGAATCTTTGACGCCGAAGGAAGTGTCCCGTGTCTCTGTCATTGGTACGCCGGAACAGGTAACCCACGAAGGTTTCAGGTGTTGTCCCCTGGCACCGCTGGGTCTTAAAGAACCCAGTCCTTCAGTTGGCGCCCAACGTGGGGCTGCATCAGTGGTACCGGTCCAAGCCCGACGATCGTGAGGAACTTCGTGTGAAATCTCCGAGGGAAAGTGCACTCCGCTTCATCGATCCTGTTGTCGAAACAAGTGGCCCGAAGACTTTTCCGCGAAGATTCCCGCCTCCTGACGGCTGCGACGGACTGCTGCCCTGACTGTAGACCTGTTTTGGCGCCTGGCGTAGACCTTGGTATAGCGAGACGATAGACGGGCCTTCCTGGTGACGCCATCGATCTTTGAGTTAAGTATTTGTGGGTCGCTCCCAGAGTCCTTAGTTGTTGACACTTTAGCGGGTGTTTTTGTTGTTAACGCTGTGTGAGTGTTTTTGTCAGTGACACTTTGCTAGCGTACTTTGTTGTGTTATTTGACGACTGCAGCCGCCAAAAACCGAGGGTTTTGTTCTTTGCTGGGACTTGGTAAATCCCGTAACCCTTGAAGTTTGTGAAACTCGGCTAGTGTGCAAGATGCCCGGTCGCAGTACTTTGTTTAGTTGTTTCAGACCTTGTGGTACGGATTCCCGACTGGAGGACTCGTGTCCGATACCTCCGGTTGGAACCCCGACTTATGAACTGTACAGTAAACATGGGCTAGGCCCGATTACTTTTAATGAATACTGGATCAAATACACAAAGAAAGATGGTGACCTTCGTTGGCCACCACATGGTAGCTTCGAGGCCCCGATCTTAGATAATCTAGAGGTTAAATTGTTTGCGAAAAAGTCAAGGCCGGCCATGTTTGATGCCTTTCGGTTGTGGCGCAAAGAAGCCCGACAGAAAGAAATCAGACAGACTAAGCGAAATCAGAGAGATAGTGCTGGTACCATTGTAAAGAAAGCAGAGCAGTTTCAGCATGATAAGGAGATTAGAGAAAAGGAAGTGTTTGACAGATTACAGCGTATGACTATAGATAAATGCTATCCTACTTTGCCTACGGAGTCGGAAAAGAAGGATGAGCCAGTTGAGGATTCCTTAATGTCCTATCTTATGAAGTCGCCACCTCCGTATGTACAGGGTACCACAGCCCCTGTGATTCCCCCTGTACCTGTTCCTGCACCTATTCTTCCTCCGCCTGTTCCTCAACCTGCACCCGTTTTTCCGACTGTCCCTGCTTCTTTGTCTGTTGCTATCCCTACTGCTCCTCCGCTTCCACATACTCCTGCTCATGCTACTGCTCCTGCTCTGTTAACTCCTGCTGTTGCTTCTGTTTCTACTCCTTCACTTGTTAGTCCTGTGTCCTATACTTCTCCCTCTACTCGTAGTCGTAATTCTCCTCTTGCGGCTAGTTTCTTTCATTCGCTCGGACCTGTTCTTGGGTCCGCTGGTTCAGATGGTCCTCAGAGACGTAGCCAGCTTCCAGGTAATAGAGAACGTGCGTCGCTATATAATATGGCGATGGGTTGGATGACGCACCCCCTTAGAAATCCACCCCGTATTGTACTCGACACGTTTTGTCAGTTCAATATACCAACCCAGAGATTTGTATTCGAGGAAATGTGCAAGGTCCTTCGTGATCAGATATCGGCCGACGCACCTGACGAGGTGCTGACCGCGTTGTCTGATTTACAGCTTCAGTTTTCGGCTGGATTGATAGTGGATACCAACGTTCGACGAGCCGTTGAACGGTTGCTATCTTTTCGTCCCACTCCTATACCTCAAGCCTTGTTTGTTGAGGATATTGAAAGACAGCCAGACGAGTCTGGTCAATTTCCTATGCGAGAAGTTCCACCGGTTTGGATACCAGCTGATCCTAATGCTCAACCCCCGGTATTGGCGCATTTCCAGAGAGTATGGATACATCTCTCATGGAAACGCTCGGAAGTATTGCAGGTGAAGCAATCTTTGCCTGACCCACGCAAGAATCCTACAGGGTATTACAAAGAATTATCGCAGCTCGTAGATGCTACGGTAATGAATCTTGCCGATATTGATATGTTGTTCGGCAATGTCGTACCGCAACCGGTATGGGCTAAGATTCGTCATGAAAACCATCCGAATGAATTAGGTGGTGCTTGGGCTGCTATTGTAGCGGCAGATGCCGGACAAACGGCTGCTGCTAAACCCGACCAGCTGATTGTTGACCTTCCTCAAAGAATTATAACATTAATGAAAACTCTTATGCCAGCTATGAGGGTGAACTGGGACAAATTGTCAGCTTGTAAGCAAAAGAAGGACGAGAGTGTTTCCGACTTCTTTACGAGGTTTGAGGAGTCATTCATTGATCATAGTGGTCAGGATATGGGCACTGAGGGTGGTCAAAGGTTGTTCGTAGATAAATTCGTTTCGAACTTATTGCCCGATTTGAGCAATAAATTGAAGAATTCAGAAAGTGCATGGGCCGTTTCTACTTCAGCTCAGATATTGGCCACGGCACAATATTATGAGAACAGAGAGAAAGAAGAGAACGACCGTGTTGATAAAAAGACGAAAGAGCTTAAAACTAAAGTGTTGCTTCAGCAAGCGTACCCTCCACGTTCTAATCAGACTACTTCGCAACAAAATCGATCGCAGCCGCAATCGAACCGATCACAATCTCGCAATGACTCATCCTCCCAAAGATCCTCGTTAGGGTACAATCAATGTGCTTATTGTAGACAGGAGGGACATATCAAATTCAATTGTCCTGTTCTAAATGAACGTAATAGTAGTAATACATCTAGGGGAGGTCGTGGTGGTTCGCAGCAGGCTCCACGTGGCAGAGGTCGTGGTGCTCAGAATGATCGCTCGGATAATTCATCCAACTCCGATAATTGTTTTGATCAACGTGGATCGTCGCAAGGACGATCTGCGCAATACAATGTAGACGATTATTACGTCGATCAGGGAACTGACGACAGTAATTACTAGGACAGCCAAAGACAAGGAGAGGGAGTGGTATCAGTTCCGGTTGATCAGAGAGGGCCTTACGTCGCAGTTGCTACATCGGGCGTCGTTGAGCCTTTTCTGTTGGACACTGGTGCAGCGAAAATTCCATAAAGCATTCGAAACTCCCTGGCGCACCTTTGTCTGGCTTAACAAATGTTTCCGTTGGATTCTCTGGCGCCCCCGTTAGCAATCCAGTTTCGCGCCCTTTGCCCCTTAAAATTGGGCCTCGTGAGCTCGAAGCTCCGTTGATTCTAACCACGGGTTGTGGTGAAAATCTTTTGGGCCTGGATTTGCTTAAACGTTTGTATGCGACTTTGCATTGTTCTCCTGCGGGTGTAAAGCTTACGTTGGGAGAGAGAGTTGTCTCTCCTATGTACTTGTCTCTCGATAAGCTTCCACCGGAATTGAGTTCTCTTCCTGCGTCTTTGTGGGCAACAGGTCCCAATGATGTGGGCCTGCTTGATATCTCACCACATGTTGTTCAGTTGAAATCTAATGTGCGGTTGCCACGTATTCCCCAGTATCGTATCTCTCTTGATGGCGAACGAGCGCTGTTAGCGATCATCTATGATTTGATCGAGAAAGACGTTATTGAGGAAACACGGGGAAACGTGTGCAACAGCCCTGTACTTCCCATTCTAAAACGTACTGATCCTTCGAAACCACCTGTTTATCGTTTTGTTATCGATTTACGGGAGGTGAATAAAATTGTGATTCCTCAGTTCCCTGTTGTGCCTGACATCACGGCCCTACTGACTCTGATTCCAGCTTCTGCATCGTGGTTTTCGGTGATTGACTTGAAGAATGCGTTCTTCAGCATCCCGATTGCAGAAGAGAGTAGAGACCTTTTCGGTTTCTCCCTTGGTGGACGCAGCTTCCGGTTTAAACGCGCTCCTCAGGGCTACTGTGAAAGTCCATCGATTTACAGTCAAGCCTTGAAGGGCCAACTGGATGCGTTTACGCTGCCGGTCGGTGCGGCCTTAATCCAATACGTCGATGACCTATTGGTAGCTGCCGATACTCAGGACATTTGCAAAATTGCTACAGTATCGCTGCTGCAACATCTCTGCGAGTTAAATCACAAGGTGTCGTCTTCTAAACTCCAATATTGTTGTCAAGAAGTAACCTATTTAGGTCACTTATTGTCGAAGGAGGGAAGGAGGTTGACCCCAGAGAGAATTGCGGCGATTGCGCGAATGGCTGTGCCAACAACCCAAAGAGATGTGCGTGCCTTTTTAGGTATTACGTCGTACTGCAGGCAGTGGATTCCTAATTTTTCATTGCTAGCGAAACCATTAGTGGCTCTTACGTGCAAGGATGTTTCGACTCCTTTACCATGGACGGAAGAATGTCAGAGAAGTTTTTCTGAATTACGTGATTCATTGTGTTCGGCTCCGGTGTTAGGTACTCCTGACTATAGCAAGCCGTTCACATTATATGTTCACGAGAGGGAAGGTTGTGCGTTGAGTGTTTTAACGCAACCTTTTGGTGGTAAGCAACGTCCATGTGCATATTTTTCCTCGACTTTGGACCCGGTAGCTAGAGCATTGCCGAGTTGTTTGCGAGCGACGGCGGCAGCCGCGGTCTCCATCCGACAATCAGCAGGGTTGGTCATGGATAATATGCTTACGGTGATGGTTCCGCATGCAGTCGATACTCTTTTAAATCGTACGAAAACTCAGCACTTGACGAGTGCGAGGTTGTCTGGGTACGAGTTGACGCTGTTGGCAAGCCACATTCGAATAAAACGTTGTAATGTTCTGAACCCGGCAACTTTGTTACCAATTAGCTCAGAGTCAGATGAAATAACAGAACACGATTGTTATTTGAGGACGGAGGAGGAAACAAAAGGTCGAGTGGACCTTAAAAACACCCCATTGGAAGACCCAGACGGTACACTGTATGTGGATGGTTCATGTTTCAAGTTGCCGAATGGCGATGTGACTACTGCATATGCTGTTGTAACGTTGAATACTGTTGTTGAGACTGCGAGATTAAGTCAGAATTCTGCCCAAGCTGCAGAGCTGATCGCTCTTACTAGAGCATGTGCGTTAGCAAAAGGGAAGCGTGTGAATGTGTTTACCGATAGCCAATATGCCTTTGGCGTCGCACATAGTTTTGGACGGTTGTGGAGAGAGAGAGGTTTTCTAACATCGCATGGTACGAAGATTCAGCATGGCCAGCTTGTGAATGATCTTTTGGATGCGCTTACGTTGCCTAAGCAAGTGGCAATTGTTAAATGTAGTGCGCATCGTAAGGTGACGGATGATGTTGGTCGTGGTAATGCTTTTGCGGATGAGACTGCTAAGGAGACTGCCCGGAACCTTAGCACACGAATGTATGTGACGAGCTCGGTTAGGTGGCCCACAGAATCAAGTATGTGTGAGGACACTATCGAGAGTGTGAAAGCAATTCAGAATGAGGCCACCGAGACTGAAAAGACGAAGTGGAAAGAAAGTACGGGAAAGTTGGATACGAATGGTTGTTGGATTGATTTGTCTGATCAGAAAAGATGGATGTTACCGGATGCGTATGTGTTGGCTGTTGTGACTATGGCGCATGGGGTAGCACATATTAGTGCGAAAGGTATTTGTAAATTACTGTCTCCTGTGTGGAAGAATGATGGTATTACGAAATGTGCTGAACGCTTGGTTAAGAATTGTATGGTATGTATGTTGTACAATCCTGGTAAGGGAACCCCAACTCCTCCTGGCAGTTTTGCTCCCCCTTCATGTCCCTTTGAAGTGATCCAATTGGACTTCATCCATATGGAGCGATGCAATAACCTGAAATACGTCTTAGTTGTGGTTTGCGCATTCTCCCGATGGATCGAGGCTTATCCTCTCAAAGACAATACTGCTGTGTCTACTGCGAAAATCCTACTGAAGGAATATTTTCCTCGGTATGGAATGCCTAGAGTCGTGTGGTCAGATAACGGAAGTGAGTTTGTGGGTAGTGTGATGAAGAGTGTGTGTAAGGGCCTTGGAATTAATCAGAAATTCCATAGCGCCAATCATCCCCAGTCAGCTGGTTTGGTTGAAGGGTATAACGGCACTCTTAAACTAAAACTAGCAAAGATTCAGGCTACGACTGGTCTCTCGTGGCCTGACGCTTTACCCTTAGCATTACTGTCAACAAGGGCAACTGTACACTCCCGAGTAGGGCTCAGTCCCTATGAAATAGTGTTCGGTCGTCCTGCTAATGTTTGGGGGGTCCCTAGACCGGGTATTTTTTGTGATCTTGAGTATCCAATGTTGATCGATTATCTTCATGACTTGACTGCTAAACTGAGGTTAATTCACCAACAGGTTCACGAAGCATTGCCGACGCAGACGGAGGGTCCAGGCCACCAGCTCCAGCCCGGAGATTGGGTGGTGACGCGCAACTTTTCGCGCAAGAACAACTTGGACCCGAGGTTCACTGGACCCTACCAGGTCCTCCTTGCCACGAGAACTGCAGTTCGTCTTGAGGGGTGAAGAATTGGGTGCACGCCACCCACACGAAGAAAGTCCCTATCCCGTTGCCAGCAGACTCGTGGGTGAGGAAAGGCATTGCATCAACTGAAACCGAAGGATTGCCGGCGTTTGTACCTTTCAGTGACGCACAACCTGTCGGAGAATCCTCAGCGCAGCAGAAAGACACTGTTGAACATTTGACAGCAAAAGACTCAAGACCAGAACATTCAGCTGATCAACAGGACGTTGTCCCTTCAACCGATCCTTTGTTTGACGAACAGACACGTCCTGGGAAAACCCGATACTTTTTGCGATCTAGCACCAGAGACTAATAAAAGATCCTGTTCGGTCCCCTGACAATTGCATTATCCCGTTTTCCACGATCAGTTTGAACACTCGTATTACTGTGATTATTTTGTATATATATTCATTGAGTTTCGTTCCTCATATTTTTGCTTCCACAGCTGAGAGACATTGTTTTCGCATATATATATATATTTGTGAAATAAAGACCGTAGGGCCGCGCGCGTACTTCCTTCTGGTTAGTAGGTCTTGACACTAGGTTAAAGACCGTCGGTTCCTGGGAACTCCTAGGGATTGACTACTGCTACACAGAACGAAGTGCGTCAAGAAACGTTGCGGACGGTCATAGGGAATGACATTTTCGAAGCTGACGGACTTGGAAGGAGCTCAAGAGCAAAGATTCAAGCTGCGGCAACTCAGTCGTACCAAATGTTTTAAATTCCAAATATTTGTATTGTTTTTGACTGTTTCTGCATTACTGGCGGGTGGGGTGTATTACACGATGTTTTACTTCTTACCTTCTGATATACCTACTCCTACCCCTGACCCTAAACTTACCTCCACTGTATCTCCTCATTCTTTTCATATCTTACCTGAACACGAACAGGCTAGACGTGCCGAATTCCGCAACAATTCCTTTATTCAGCTCCTTCACCAGCATCAGTTAGTGGTTAACACTACTAATTGTTGGGTGTGTGGGTTGATGCCACATACTACGGATAAGGGAATTCCATATCTGGTGTTACCGTATAGTTCCCAAGGGTCTGCTCGAGCATTTCAAACCATGTTTCGAAGCGCACTGGGTTTCCACCCCATTCGAGAACCACGTTCCCCCTACTCTGGTCCTACCTCGTACCAAAAACCTTTGTCTATAGCAATAGAGGATTTAGATAGCGATATCTATGATCCCTCGCTGATTCCTGAAGAAGAGGTACAAGCCTATAGGGTCCTAAGTAGAGGCGAATATAGTGTGTTCACTGGTGAAAAACAGCTTAAAAGCTCGCCTCCGATATGGGTCGTACCCCACATTGGTAATTTTTGTCTAATAGGTCGTGGCCGGAGATCGAAAGCCCGACTTGGAGAGAGTGCTTGCACTGAAAATTACGTTCTGCCGATGGTCTCGTCCCCTGTGTTTTTGGCTGCCAAGGGTACATACTTTATCTGTCATGATCGTGCGTATGCATGGTTGCCCTCTGACTTCATGGGCTCATGTTTTATCGCAAACTTGTTGCCTCCGACGTTTACTGTAGATGCAGATTATCACAAGACTAGAGTTGCGAGAGGCGTAATTAGCAAAGAGGATACTGCCGGTCAAGAGGCAGGAGACTTTTTCAAGGGTTTCCTCCCGTTTTGGGGACCTATGGCTAATAGTAGGAACCTGAGACAGTTGACTCGAGTGGTAGAATCGACAGCTAATATTACTGCCAGTGCCCTTGGTAATATCACCACTGAACTTCAGGCGGATAGGCTTATGACGTTACAAAACCGTATGGTTTTAGATGTCATCTTAGCAGATCGAGGTGGGGTATGTAAGGTGATCCATTCGAGCTGCTGCATTTTCATTCCAGATAACGCTCCAACTGTCTATCAAGCCATCTCGAAGTTGCATAAGATCTCCGAATCCATACACGTGGATGTAGGGGATTGGACGCTACTTGGGTGGTTTTGGGGCCTGATGTCGACTTGGGGTTGGAAGATTCTGATGATCATCGGAGTCGTTGTGGCGTTCCTGTTCACGTGTTGCCTTTGTGTGCAGTGCGGTCCTGCCTTATGTGGCCTCTGTGCTACAACGTGTATGAGACAGCCACCTGTTGCCAAGGGGACTCGGTTGGACAGAGCTATGCTACAACAACATCTCAATGGTCTGATGAATATCGAATATGATTCTGACTAGCGCTTGCCTACATGTGGGCAAAAGGAGCGTCTGAGGTTCCGTGACAATTATAAGTGGTGTTTTCGACTCGCACGAATATGGTCGAGTCTGGTATCTGCGAACCGCAAATGACGAGTTTGGTAAGTGTGCGCAGTTTCGCTGTGCTAACTTAAACCGTTCGTTTGTTAAGTGGGTTTTTCATCTGTACCCACGGGTTCCATCTTAGATACGGCATCCATTTTGTCTCTTGCCCTCAAGTAGCCAGCGAACGGATGCTGTCCGCTTCGCGACCCTGGGACTCTCAAGATATTTGCGGAAAACACATGTTCTTTATAAATGTCTTTATGACGAGGGGGATGATACTGTAAGGCAGATGGCGCCGCTCGAGGCTCATCTTGCCGCACGGACTTATTGTCTCAGCCGTGCATCTCATTAGGCACGTCCCTTTGATGCCTGTATCTCATGTTTCCCGATACCTCCCCTTTTACACCCTTTCCGATTTCCCCACTGTCACCGTCTTCCTCTGCACCTGTCTTTGTTCCTATTTCGATCTGTTTTACTGCCGATTGGAATGCACTAATGTTGGGAAGATGGGTTTTTACAGTTGGGAACCGCCAAATGTTTCCGCACTTATGTTCCGGACTTTGTGTGTATCAAAGTGACCAAAGCGACCCCTCTGGGGGATAATTATGGGAACCGGGTTGTAAACCTTTGTGTGTCATGTTGTCCTATGGGTAAAATCTGTATAAAAGGAGCGATCCACAGAACCAATTGGAAGCAGTCTCCCCAAGTTGCATGTGTTGTACTTGTCGTGACTTCTGTGTTCCCTGCAGTAAATAAAGCTTGAATCTTTGACGCCGAAGGAAGTGTCCCGTGTCTCTGTCATTGGTACGCCGGAACAGGTAACCCACGAAGGTTTCAGGTGTTGTCCCCTGGCACCGCTGGGTCTTAAAGAACCCAGTCCTTCAGACAGACCATTCTCAATGTTAGACATATTGTAATATGGGCTCCTGTTCTTCATTTAGATTCTTCCTTGATATACTTCCTTAACCCGTTGACTGCGCCGGCGATTTTGTGGAAGTGCTGCACTTCCGCAAAACGGGCGGGGCCGCGTCGGCCATTGGCCGACAGCAGCACCAGCGAGGTAGCGTTGCCGTCGGCCAATGGCCGACGGCAGCATGGAAGAGGTTAATATCACTTCCAGTGGTTGAGATTCCCTTTGAGAAGGCGGGGATTGACATTGTTGGTCCCCTAGACCCGCCAACTGCTTCTGGAAACAGGTTTATTTTGGTGGTAGTGGACCATGCAACCAGATACCCAGAAGCAATACCCATTGTGGCATGCACAGCTTCCACAGTGGCCAGAGCCCTAAGTAGCATCTTCACATGATGGGCCTTAACCGAGGAGGTGGTCTCAGACATGGGGACTAACTTTATGTCTGGCTTTTTGAAGGCGATGTGGGATGAATGTAGTGTTACCTACATGTTCACGTCCCAACATCATCCCTAGACCAATGGGCTGGTGGAAACATTCAACAAGACCCTAAAGGCTGTTAGACCTGGAATCTTTTGGCATGTTTCCCCTGTCTTTTTCCATCCTGGCCTGTTTTGATGGTATGCTGAACTTTGTTTTTGCTAGTTTGTTGTCTCCGCGCATTTTACCAGTGCTGATCAGTGCTAACGCGCATATGCTGTCTGTGTCAATTGTATTGGTGATGGATTTTTATCTATGATTGGCATATTTGATTTACTAATAAGTCCCTAGTAAAATGCACTGTATGTTCCCAGGGCCAGTAAACCAAATGCTACCAGTGGGCCTGCAGCACTGATTGTGCCACTCACACACTTGCTACTTAGCCTTTCAAAGGTGTCTCAGACCTACCACTGCAGTATCTCAGTGAGCAGTTTTACACTACCATGTCGACCTGGCAAGTACACCCACTTGCCAAGCCCAAACCTTCCCTTTCATTACATGTAAGTCACCCCCTAAGGTAGGTCCAAGGTCGCCCCATGGGCAGGGTAAAGTGTACTTAAAGGGTAGGACAGGTAGTGGTTTGCTTTTACATGTCTTGTGAAATACTGTGCATTTCGTTTTTCACTATTACAAGGCTATCTCTTCCATAGAATAATATGAGGTATGCCTGGAAACACCCTTTAAGTGCAGATTCTCATTGAAAGATGATAGGAAGTTAGAGTTTGGGATGTCTGAACTCACTATTTAAAAATACATATTTTAGTGAAGATGGTTATTAAATTGCATGTTTAAAACGTCTCTTTTAAAAGTGGGCATTTTCCTGCATACCTGCCTGTGGAATTCACGTCTGTGTTGCCTGACAGCTGGGCTTTCCTGCATCCACTTTAGACAGTCACACAAAGGGAGCTGAGGTGTGCCCTGCATATTCTGATGGCTCATCACCCAGTTGATGAGCTTTCCTGAGCTAGAGTGGGGGGAGTAATTGTCACTAACACATGAATCGGGCTGTTCCTGTCTCCACGCAATGACACAATGCTGTCTCCAAACCTTGTAGTGTGTCTTGGCACAGATCAGGGAGGGGCAAGTTTTGTGCACAGCAAGAATTAGTCTTTGATGTTTGTTGGACTTGGCCCTTTTGGCAGGTTCACCCTGAAACTTTTTGCGTTCTCCTAGCCTTTTTCTGTAACCTGGTGTTGGTGATTTTAGGCCTTTGTGTACTTCAGCACTGTGGTGCAGTGTAAAGTGTGTGCGCTCTCCGTGTATGTGTGGTGAGATGGGCCTGCCCTCCCATAGGAATGCATGGGGGATATGTGTGTCCATAGTAATTATTGATATGAGAGGAGTGCAGGGGCAAGCTTAGTATGTGTGAACTTGTGAGAATAAATGATGCGCAATGGTGTGCACAGATTTATGGTGACTGGTGGAGAAATGCCACTTTTAGAAGTTGGCATTTCTGTGTACTGTGTGTCTGCCTGCCTGATGTGAATTGCTTGTCTGGCTTGTAATTGACAGGTGCTGGATGGTGTGGGTGGCTCCAGGCGCCAGGATGAGTCTGCCCAGTGGTGAATAGGGAGATCTGCATGTAGATGGGAGGGAGGAGTTGCACCTGGGACCTGAATAGGACTGTGCCTTCCTTCCACAATGCCGGCTCCGCCTCCTGTGGTGCATCTAATCCCTGAGCCCCCACCTGACAAAGCAGAGAGGAGCTGAGCAAAACAAAGTGCTCCAAAGCTCCCCTATACCAGTTCTAACTTGTATCCCTAAACCCTGTGCGGTGACAGAAAGGGAGTTGCTAATATAAATATAGGGGCTGTGTCCCCATGAAATGGTTCAGTGGCTCATTTAACTGGAGGGGGGTGGGACTTGCTGCTGCTGGGGCCCAGGAGGGACTGCCATGGGAGCTGCCTCCCTACCGGACCCTGTGTGCTGGCCCGTGGGCCCAGCTCTGCCCTTGAACCCCTTCCTTGGACTTTGCCTGCTCTGTTACAGACCTCCAGGACTTTTGGGACCCTTGTGCTTTTCTGGGTAGAGGCCAGGACTTTATCCCTGCTTCTTGCGCCTTGGTAGCGCAAATTATTGCCCTAGAAGAGAGCGAGGAGCTGACGGCGTACAGCGCGTCTGCCATGAACCGAGGGAATCCCGATGTAGGGATTCCCCCGAAATTACTGGGATTGCGGGTGCCCACCCCGCTTATTAATTTTTCCTTAGAGGGAGTCTACCCCTCATTGCCTCCATGCATCGGTTACAGGCGAGTGCTTACCCGCGTTATATTTCACGACAGGAGGAAGCCTGCCCCTCATTGCAAAAGAATCACTGCCGCGACCCGATCTGCCGGAAGTCAGGCAACCTTCATGGTGACGTGGGCAGGGCTTGCTCAGGGAGCAGAAGGGGAGTGCTGCCGGAAGACCCAGGAGGAATCCAATCCCATCACTGGGACATGCAGAGAGGAAGCCTGGAGCCTCGCAGGCTCCACGTTCAAGTCCAGGGTCCCAGGAGGGGGCTCGGGTGAAGAGGAGAGGCCGCCGATACCAGACGGGGCTTCAATGGGGAAGACGGAGCCCTGCGTGCAGCCTGAACCGCCTGGAGCCTTGTAGGCTCCTTGTGGACGTCCCAATCCCAGGAAAGGGACTGGGTGAAGCAGAGAGCACACATGAGCATCACAGGATACCAGAGGAGTCCTAGTGAGCCCGGTGAGTGGGGCTCTTTGTGTTAGTGCCGGTGCGAGGCACAGAGTCAGAGCAGCCCTGTCTGGCAGCGGGCCGCTCCTACGTGGGCCATGTTTGTTTTAGAGCCCAGTGGTTTTGCTCCATCGTGGGCATGTTTTGTTGTAGAGCCCCGTGTGGCACCATCGTGGGCACGTTTTGCTGTAGAGCCCCGTGTGGCTCCATCATGGGCATAGTTGATTGTAAAAGGGCCCAGAGGGCCCCATATTTTTTCCCCTTTGTCTGGCCATTCCTCCACAGTTGCCCCATTTTGCCCAGAGGGATCCTTCTAGTTTGGGCACATTTGTTTTCAGGGCACATTTGGTGCCAGTGCCCCATAGTTGATATTCACAGTTGCCCAGCAAGTAGTGGGCAGCTGCATCGTTTAGGCCCCCCACTTAGTCTGCACAGCTGCCCAGCAAGTAGTGGGCAGCTGCAACGTTTAGGTCTGCGCTGATTGAGCACCCTTGACTTTCGCTGCTTTGGCAGCACGCCCTGACTTTTGGGACATAGGGCATTTGAGCCCCTTTTGAGATGGCCAGTTGGACTGAGAGTGATAGGGCGCCAGGCCCTAATGTGATTGTGTAGCTAGGAAATGTAATGTATGTAGTATGATTTACGCACCCTGTTTTATACCTCTAAATGTTATTTTCTGATTATGAGGTTGTTTTGCATATTATGGTTTATGCTAGTGAGATTATGTTTCACTGTGTGATTTATGCCCTTAATGTGAGTTATGCTTAGGAGGTTAGGGTCTAATGTGTTTAGACTTGTGAGAGGATTGCATAATGTGTTTATGCTGGTGAGGTTGGCGCAGAATGTAATTCACGCCTGATGTGATACTGTGCATAATGTAATTTATGTTACAGGCTGATGCTAAGTACAGCGATTACCAGTGGTTACTGGTTGTACATTTATGATCTGTTTTACTTTTACTAAGTTCGCTTTGTGATGGTTCTGACAGTGGCCCAGTGGACCCTGTTGGGTGTAAATAATCCCTTGTAGATATGACCCAGTCCCAGGTGGCACCATGTATATTTTGTGTTTACTGTTCTAACGCGTTATGAGAATACAAAGGCTATTTTTGATATAACCTTGTGTGGAGTTTCTTTTGTAGTGTGCCTGGGATGTTGTTGCTGTGTGCTTGTGCAAATGCTTTACACATGGCCACCGGGATAAGCCTGGCTGCTTGTGCCAAGCTACCAATGGGGTGAGCAGGGGTTATCTTTGGCGTGTAACTCCCTTGCCCTGACGAGAGTGGTGGTCTCTGCCTGGCTTTGGTTCAAGCCTTAGCCAACCAGGGAACCCATTACTAACAATGTTTAACTCCTTCACAGACCAAAAACTGGTATAAGTATGGGACTCTGACATCACAACTTTAGATTACTCTGGACTAAGGACTTTGTAAAGAAGAAGAGCTGGAACCACTGACAAGAGAGATTACCACTTTGCTGCATGCTTTGCTGTGTTAGCCTGCTGTGTGCTGCATCTGCCTTGGGCAGTGAAAGGACTGAATTGAACTTTTTTTATCCTGCTGTTAAAGTTTCTCGAAGGGCTTGAAGTAGAGCTTGCCTCCTATTGGAAGTCTCAGAAATATCAAAGACTTCAACACCATCTGTTTACCAGCACTGGGAACTGTGTGTGCATGCTGCAACAGAAGAAAAAATAGCACCAACGCCATTTCTGATGCCGTCTCCGACGATGCTGCCTGCACCGTGACCTGACGGCGCTGCAAGAAGCATTGCCCCACTTTACCACGCAGCGCTACTATCACAGCTATCACCGCCATCATCAAATTGCTGCTTGCACCGTGACCTGTAGGCACCGCACATCGCATCGCCTCGCCTCGCTTTACATCTCAGGCTTTTTATCTCTGATGACGTTGTTCCAAGCTAACACCGACACCGCTGCCTGCACTGTGGCCTGTGGACAACGCTCGTGTGGTTCACAAAGCATTGCCACGTCTCACACTGCAGCCCTGGTTCACCGACATCAGCTCCTTCGACTCCGGCATTGTCAACCGATGCCACTGCTTTCACAGCGGCCTGTGGTCACCACACATCGCATCGCCCCTCTTTGCATTGCAACCTTGGTTCCACCGATGACTGTGATTCAACAACAACGCCATGCTGGTGCCTGCACGTGGCCTTTCGACACCGCACGTTACATCTCCCCGCATAAAATCGCAGCCCAGGAATCACTGACGATGCCGTATGCCGTCACTGAGCCACTGCCTTCACTGTGACCGGTGGGCACTGCACGTCGCATTGCAGCCCTGGCCCCCGACGCCAGCGCTCCTGACTTTCGACCTCATGGATTTCGATCTGCAATCTTGTGACTTCAAGGGTCTGATGACTTCTGCGCCGATCTCTAGAACCAACACCTGCTGATTCCAGGGAAGCTGCAAGTTTGGATCTCATTAATAGGTCCACGATGACATGCATTTCCAAGGTACTGTTTGCAGGTCTTTCCCACAAAGTAGCCCTGCGACCTCAAGGTCGACCTGAACTGCTGGATTTGTTGGTCACGGTGCTGCTATAGCTCTGGATGGAGATATCAACTTTGAGGAACTGTATTTAAAGGTTATTCTTGTAAAATCCGTATCTCTATTACTGTATGTTCAATTTGGGTCTTGTTTTACACAGCTAAATATTGTCTATATTTCTAAAACTGGTGTAGTGTGATTTTGTAGTGTTTTCACTGTATTACTATGTGTCATGTAAAACCCTTTACACATTGTCTCTGAGATAGGCCTGACTGCTCGTGCCAATCTACCAAGGGAGTGAGCAGGAGTTATTGTAGATGTGAAACTCCCTTATCCTGATTAGAAGGAAGGGTCTCAACTTGGACAGGGTTCAAGCCACTGTTAACTAGAAACCCCCATTTCTAACAAGGACATTATAATGAGCTTGTTTGACAAGCTCAGGAGGAGATGGGATGAGTTTTTCTCATGCCTGCTGTTTGCTTACAGTGGGGTGCAACAGAAGGGGATAGGTTTTAACTTCATTGAGTTACTGTTTGCCCATCCTGTAAGAGGGCCTGTGAGTTTGGTTAGAGAAGCTTGGGAGAAGCCTCTCAAAGAGCTAAAACAAGATATGCAGGACAACACGCTAAGCCTGTGATCCTGCTTGGCCGAGTACATGAAGAAGGGAAACAGCAACCTGGAGGCCAGCCAAAAGCTTATTAAGTTCTGGTATGACCAAAAGGCAACCATGCCTGAGTAGCATCCAGGACACTTTGTGTGGTTGTTGCAGACTGTGGCTCCCAGGGCCCTCCAGGGCAAATGGACTGTGCCCTAACCCATTCAGGAGAAAAAGGGTGAGGTCAGCTACATTTTGGTCCTTAGCTCCCCCAGGAGTCCACACAGGGTACTCCATGTCAACGTACTGGAACCCTACCAAGACCTGGATGACCTGACCATGCTGATGGTCACAGATGAAGGGGAGGAGGAGAGCGAGTTTCTGCCTGACCTCTCTACCAATGCCGAAGATGGGTCAGTGGAGGAATTAGTGCATACCCCCAAGTTGACCGGCAAGCAGCAGACAGACTGTAAACAAGTATTGAAACAGTTTGCTAGACTGTTTTCCTTGACCCCTGGGCTAACCAAGTGGTGTCTTCATGACGTTAACAGTCTGCGTTTCAAAAATAAACTGTATATGTTGTCTGATCAGGTCAAGGCAGGCTCAAAGGCTGAGATAGCCAAGATTCTTGAGTTGGTGGTAACTGAGCTCTCTGAAAGGACAATCCATGGGCCAGCCCACTGATACTAGAACCAAGGCATAATCCCCAAGGGTGGAGGAAAGAATTAAGGTTTTATGTGGACTACAGAGGAGGTTTCATTGCAGTCACAAAGACTCATAGTCACTCCACATCTAGAGCTGATGAGCTTAATGACAGGCTGGGGACTGCAAAGTACCGGAGTACTAGAAGATTGCCCTGAGTCCAGGAGCACAGGAGAATTCAGCATCTTCCTCCCCAGAGGGCCATTTTTAGTTCAAAGCGATGCCCTTTGGCTTGAAGAATGCCCATGCCACCTTCCAAAGGTTAGGAAACAGGGTCCTTCCTGGGTTGGAAATTTCAGTCTAGTCTATCTGGATGATATTACGGTATTCAGTTCCACCTGGGAAGAGCGCCTGGTCCACCTGAAATTAGTATTTCAGGCCCTGCAGCAGGTGGGCCTGCCTATCAAAGCAAGCAAATGCCAGATAATTCAAGGTACAGTGGTGTACCTGGGCCACCTTGCAGGTGGAGGCCATGTACAACCTCTCCAACCCAAGATCCAGGCCATCCTGGTTTGGAATGCCTCTAAGACCCAGACACAGGTGAGGGCCTTTCTTGAACTGAATGGGTGTTACAGAAGATTTCTGAGGAACTATGTGACCATTGTGGTTCCACTGATCGAGCTCACCTCAAAGAAGCGGCTCCAATCGGTCATTTGAACCACAGAGTGCCAGCAGCCTTTGACGTTCTAAAGGAAGTTATGTTATTGGCACCAGACCTACTGGCCCCTCACTACAAAAAGGAGTTCATGGTTCAGACAAACACTTCAGAGCAATGGATTGGGGTAGCACTGGCACTAGTATATGGAGAGGGCCAAGAACAACCAGTTGCCTTAAATAGCAGGCAACTACTCCCCAAAGAGCAAAAATGGAGTGCCATCGAGAGAGAAGCCTTTTCTGTGGTCTGGTCCCTGAAAAAGCTGAGACCATATGTTGTAATGGTGGGCCTTATGACTCGTGACACAGTTAGTTGATTTAAGAATGCTTCTTTTATTTTTACAGTTATTGCACCAAAGTACATGTTCCAGTGTAGTCTTCTCTTTTTCTTTTGCAGAAATGGGGAAGCCGGGATCACCGAGATGATGTATGCCCCTCAAAGGAAGGCGAATGCAACAGGTAACTGCATAATAAGTGTACAATGTTACATTAGGGGGAGGGTTCAGGAGGGATGTCACCCAATTCATTCATGTCTTCCTGACCCCATCACCAATTGTAGGTATTTCTTAAAGCATGAGGTTAGCAACAACTAAAGCAGTAGCATAAACCTAGTTAGCGTCACTAGGGAAATACACAAATTAAGTTATAAAGTCAAAGCAAATGAATCCTCAGCAAGTTTCAGACTGATGCACGTACCAATTCCTAGCCCGCATAGGGACTTTAAGAAACACTTGCCCAGAGCTTTAATAAGGTAGCAGACCTTGATCCCGATTCCCACCACAACTCAGGCTTCATACTCCCTCCTCCCGGGCTTCCCCAGGAGACAAACGTGTACCCGGATAGCCACAATCCTAAGGAATGTGGCAGGGCACCTTATAGTGATGGTGGCCTTCTAGCATTCTCCCGACCTCGGACAGATAAGGGGTGTCTCTTCTCGAGTGCCATGCACTGTTGACTTCTCTAAATCAACTGCGGTTTCAGGTGGTAAATCTTCCTGCTCATCTCCGCCCCCTGTCACCTGTTAAGGGTTCACTTTTTATGTCTTGCTCTGGGTCACATAAGTCATGTCCTCCCCGAAATTAAAGGGACCATATTCCAGTATTCTTGTTGGGCAATCCTTCTGTCTTTGGTTTCCATTGATTGTAGGGAAGAAATGACTTAATGTCCCAATCTCTGTTGCCTGACTTCCTTATACTAGCTGTAAACAGAAAACACCAGCGTCAATATGGAAGGATGTGGTGGGAACGTGTCAAGGGAATTTATCCACCTCATCCTCTAGTCTCGGATCTGGAGACAGGTCAGTCTGACACCATACCTGTTTGGTACTCACTTCCATGTTCAAATCAGCCACAGACCCTTCTGATGCAGATGAGCGGGGAAAACCCAAAATTGTTGAGGTGCTCCTTTCCCTAGAAGTGACTTCACAGTGTAGCACAGAGCTGGGACTTCCCATGCAAACGCAGATGGACTTTTTAAGTTTTCCCACTTAGATGATAAGGACTACCAGGGAGTAAATTAGTCGCCTCTTACCTTTCTTCTTGGAGGGGTTGTGCAGGAAAGTCATCCCTTCGCCCTGATCATCCCCCATTTTTGGACTGATGCTGGAGGTTTCTGACTCTCAAAATGCCCTGGGCTCGGCTAAAGAGTCCCAGGGCCAGTGCTCTTTCATCAAAGGTATATGCTGATCAGTATAATTCTAATTGGTAAGGATTGCCAGCCTGCAAGTCCCTAGTACATGTAGAGCATGTAATCTTGGAGACCCCAGTGGCCTTAATGCACGTAAATGTTCACTGGTATGGTGTCTGATGTCATTTTAAAGCCAGGCCTGCCTTGCAGGCTAGTTGTTAAAATGAAACGATGTTGAAATTCGATTTTGGAATCAAAATCACTTCCAAAGTACAAAACTATAGTTTTATTACTTATAAGTCACCCCTAAAGCTGCCCTAGGTACCCCAAGGATAGAGTGCATAGTTATGAAAAGCAGAGACTATAATAAAGAATGTTTTATATGCCCCGGTAGGGAAAAACAGCCAATATAGTTTTTTCCTATTGTTGTGATGCTAGCACCATAGACTTATATGATAAGTACTTTATTAAATTTAATAAAGTCTAACTTTTTGATTTGAGCTAGATAGTGTTGGGACGGGAAGTCTTCATCCATGTCTCTGGAGAGTGTGCATCCCCTGACTTATGCTGATCTTCAGCCTAGTCACTGAAAAGTTACTGTATCGTTTGTGGATCCCTTACCTCAGTGAACATTCCATTCATTTATGTCCACTGATGGTCTCCCAGTTTACGTGGATTGAGACCCCCGAAGCTTGCCTCTGCCCTCTCTACCCATGCTGTGGTAGATTTACAGTGGTAGCAGCAATCAATCTACAGTCAGGGGTACCTATATGCCGGTATTCTAACGAGGGTCGACTTCTAGCCATCCTCCTGATCAAGCCTGTGCTGCCTCCCATTACTGCGGTCCTGTTGCCTTAGTCAACCTGACGTGTGTTTGAGACCTTGTGGTAAATAAAGTATTACCCTGTCATAATTTCTATACTTAAACAAAGGGTCATGCATAAAATGAGAGGCAGAGTCCGTGGTGTCCGATTCAAAAGGGCTTTATTTCAATAACTCGAGTTAAGGGAGAATCGGTTCCATCACCACTAAGGTTCAGGAAGGGTCTTCTAAACTTTATTCACAGAGTACAATATTTATACATTCAATCTCGTACATAGGGAGGAGCGCTCCAGGCAGAGCAAGAAAAGAGAGATAAGAGCATGTGGGCGTGCATGAGGGCGTACATGTGGGCGTTCACTTGAGGAGTCATAGGTGAGTGGATACATGGAGGGGGGTTGCATGGCCAGCTGGAACCTTTGCCCTACTTGTGTGCGCAACTTGATCATGACGTGCAACTGACGTGTAACTGGGGGGAGCTGACTTTCGGTCTGGTAGGGAGGCCTTCAGTGTCAGGGCGACCTGCACGTCTGGTATTATCTGATATCTTAGGTCCGGGGATGTATTATCTGAAGCAAAGGTCGCTCATCACCAAGAGCCGGTGTGGGCATATATTTCTTCGTTCATTGCGTGGGGGCCTTGAGCTTTCTATGGGCGCGAGCTCTGCAAATCACTTAAACGGAGACAGAAAGGCTAGGCCCTATCTCTGCAGACAGGTTCTGTTTACCTTCTTCACCAGGCAGGAATGTGATTCTGTAGAGCAAGCAGATAACTGTTGTGCAAAATACTGTCTTGGCACCCCGTGCCGGGCCCCTCTCAGCTTAGCCAAAAGTATGCGAGGTCAGGGATACGTAGCTGCAGCTCTCAGAGTGTCTGGAGACATGAAACCTTAATTCGGAGACTGGCTCTGGCTGAGCCACAAAATGGGTTCTTCTCAATTTTAAAAGTGCACAATGCAAACACATGGGCCACATGGGCCTCAGTGCAAGATTAACATTTCTTTTATGGAATACTTGGTAACTGACATCCTAATGTAGGACGCAAATACAGAGGCATTATTATTGCAGGCCATAGAGGGAAAATGCATGGGTGACATGCACATACACTAAACGTTGGGGTACACGCAGGGGACACATTGGCCATGTAAAATTTATTTTTCCTCAACCTCCTGGTTGTACTAAGTGAGGGTGGTGAGATGAGCGATTGTGTGTAATGTGATCTGAGCTGTTCTGCTAGACATTTCAGCTCCCCTGTGCCCTCCCTATTCCTGGGAAAAGCCTTGTGAGCTGGAGGCAGACACTCACTCTTATCCATGTTTAGCTGCACTAACTCTGCTAGGAGGGACCCTACCCCCCTTTCTGTTGGTTGATGGTCAGGATTTCCTGGTCTGGAGTTAATTAAAATTCCTCTCCTGGGACTAACCAGGGCTGGTACAATGGAAGACAGTAAGGGCCATATGTATCAAGCCATTTTTGAATCGCAAAGGCCGAAATTCTCAGAATTTCGGCCTTTGCGACTCGCAAACAGCCGTTTTGCACGTTTTGGAATGTATGAAACATTCCCAAAATAAGGAATTGCAAACTTGTGCGATTCCTTATTTTTCCGTAGCATTTAGGGAATCGCAAATTTGCGATTCCTTAAATGCTATGCATGTAGCAATTTTAGCTTGCAAATTTTGTTTAAGAATTCGCAAATTACCACCAACTTTCAGTTGTTGGTAACTTGCGAATTCTTCCAGAAATGCACAAATCGGCATTTTTAAAGGTGGCATATGATGCACACACATGCCCATAGGGCATGTATGTGCGGCCATATGCACACACATGTTCTTTTCAGGGGTGCAGCAGGGTGTCTTTGAGACAAACCCTGCACCCTTGCAATAATTCTCAAATTGCGATTAGCAAATTGCGAATTCGCAATTTGAGAATTATTTTGCATTCATTCCTATGGGCCTTCTGGCCCATAGGAATGCATTGGAAATTATTCCTAAATTGCGAATTCGCAAAATGCGAATTCGCAAATAAGGAAGCTTAAGGAATCGCAAATAAATAGCGATTTTGTTCATACATACCATTTTGAATTTCCTAAATAGCAATTCCTTAAAACTCGCTATTTAGGAAATGCAAAATAGTTTGATCATACATATGGCCCTAAGTCATTCTTTATATGTCTCTAACATGCGGTGAACAGGCCACAGCTGTGCCTCATGATTGGATGACCACCCAGGATTCAAAAGTAGCAAACCCTCTGATTGGATCGGACTATCAAACAGAAGTGATAAAAGCATGGCTGTAGTAGTCAGTTTTTGTTCAAGACCAGTCTATCTTTCAACAAGGAGGCTGGCCCACACTGGGTTTGTCCAAGGAAGCTAGCCGCAGACCATGGTGTGAAAGCAAGATAAGAAGTTTGCTCACAGCATATCTGAAAACCGTTTGATAAGGGTGGAAACTTGAGTAATCTCTGTGACTTATGAATTACGTTTCAAAGGTATTTGCCAGTTTGACATGGAGCAAGTTAGCAGCCTCGGTCAGTGAACCAGCCGTTCGTTTGAGGCTTGTGGAGCGGGCGACATGAAGACAAGGAAATTGCAGACAGCTGATCAAGATAAGGAAGCTTGCAGCACATCAACTGAGTCAGAGGGAGGTGGGGAAGCTTAATCTCAGTCCTTGAAGGTGAGATCACTTTGCCCAGAAACTCTCCTGTGCTGTGGGAGCCTGCGTGGTACTTCCAGTTACAATATGTAGCGGGTGAAGGCCCACACCTTTCTTTTTGTGACATCTGGTGGGTACCAGGGTGTACTGGCACTCTGTCCAGTCACTACCCTCCTACAGCTAGTCAGTGGCTACTGGACTAGTGGGACTCCAGTAAACTGTGCCAAGACATGAGATACCTTCGATCAGAGCCATGGTGTGGAAATCAAAAAACCTTTTTAGGGGTCCCACTGATACTTGGTCCTTTTAAACCAACAAAGAAGAAATTGGCACAGAAGCTGAAATATAAAAGAGCATCTTTAATGACCTCAAATGAGGTGAGACTACGTCACACATAAGCCTTAGTGTTTGATCTGGGGGTCTCTAGTTGGTAGAGGTAAGTACCTTTATCCAAAAAGTGACCCTTGCTTCTAGTCAGGGCAAAGGGGGCACACACTGTAGATAACCCCTGCTCACCCTCTAGGTAGCTTGGCCGAGCAGACAGGCTTATCCCCAAGGCAATGTGTTAGTATTTGCACTTAATAACAACAATGACCCCAACAGTACACCACAAATTGACACCACACAGGTAGGTATATAAAAATATAGCTTTATCTAGTTTAGCAAAGTAAAAAGGTCAGTTACAAGGTAGTTGCGTTTCTTCTTAATGGTTGCACGTATTCTTAAGGGTTTCACTTAGTTCTAGGAAGTTATTCACTTATTTGAATTGTCAAGTCTCTCAAAAATATCACTGGAGTGTTAACTAGGGCGGTACGATCAAAATCAGCACTTCGCTCTATATGCGCGAGCCCTCACACGTGCGCCTCACCGTCTTGTTCCCTTGGAAGCCTCAGCGTGCGAGAAGCCTTCAAACCTGCCCCGGCCGGTCCCTTCAGCTCTCCGCCCGCTCTCGACAATCCAGCGAGCGGTGGGGAACTAATCCGGCACTTCTTGACTGGGACGGCAGGCCAGGGGCAAAGAATACACGCGCTGCTCCCACGGCGAGAACGGGTCTCTCTTCGGCCTTGAGCGCGGCTCCCTCGGCGAGGACGGGTCTCTCCTCCAATCCGGTCGCGGCTCTGCAGACGAGCCTCCGCAGACGCCTGGGAGTCAGCCAATGGCAGTGCGGCTCCCGGGACGAGCCCCTAATAATGCTGTAGCCTCTAACCAACGGCTGCACGGCTCAGATGATAACGCGGCGGTGCTGGGACCAATCCCAGCACGGCGTTAGTGAGGGGGCTCGACTCCCTCGACCAATGGGAGAGCAGCGGGCTCGCTCTTCGTCTATAAAGGGCCGGCAAGGTACAACGAGATCGCGGGACGATTTACGGTCCCCTGGCAGCGAAAACTTTAGCGGCAACTAGGTTTTGTGGGCGCTGGCCACGGCTAGGCCGCCCTCAGGGTCACAGATGTTGTTTTAGGGCAGAATTCACAATGGGAGGCACCACAGACCTCCGACCCTCGCAAACCGTGTGCCGATGAGCACACCGATCTAAAACCCTCAAGCAGCAGTTGACAAACTCATGCTCTAGGCAAAAACAGCACGATCTTTGCAGCTTCGTTCAGTTTCTTGGGAACCTGTTATCCCTGGGTTCCAGGACAGGAGGCCAGCTCTTCTCAGGCCCTTGGAGATTCTTGCACACAGCAAAGTCTTGGCAGTTCAAGCAGGTAGGGGCACAGCACACAGCAAAGCCCCTCTTCTTCTCTCCTTCAGTTGAACAGCAGAACAGGTCAGCCCTTAGAGCACACAGCAAGGCAGTCTTCCTTTAGTTCCTTCAGCGGTCCTTCTTCTGGCAGAGGTTCCTCTTGATTGTAGAATCTGATTTTCAGTTGTCAGGGGTCCTTCTCTTATACCCCTAAAAGTCTTTGAAGTCTTTGTGCAAGTGGGCCCTGAGCCCGGTCTAAACCAGTTCTGGGTGTTGCTGGAGCACTTGGGCTTCCTGGCTTCCTCCTTCCTTTCAGTGTAAGGGGCAGAGGCGACAGCCGCCCAGCAGGAGGTGGAGCCAGCATTGTGGTAGGCAGGCACAGCCCTGTTCACTCCCAGGTGCTATCTCCTCCCATCACTCTAGTTGCAGATGTAGTCATTCAACCACGGGCTGACTCAAACAACCTCTTGGGGGCTCCCCAGCCCCTGTCACCCTCAAACCAGACAGTCAATCCACAAGCAGGCCCAGGCACACAGAAAGGTTAGACAAGAGAACAGCCACTTTCTAAAAGTACTGTTCTCAAACACAGAATTTAAAAACAACCTTTCCTAAAAAATGTGTTATTAAATTCTGAGTTCAGGGATATCAATCACTTATGTCCCATCTTGTTCCTGTGGGAAGATAGGCTGGTGTCCATTGGGACCAGCCTCCCCCATGTTAGTCTATAGAGCAAGATAACCTTGCAGCAGTGAGCACACAAAATGGCTGCTGTTCACTACCAGAGCATGTTACCTGCACTAGTACATGCTCTACCTTTCGTATACACTGCACCCTGCCCAGGGGGGTACCTTGAGCCTTCCATAGGGGTGACCAATGTGTACATAAAGAGAAGGGTTAGGCCCAGCCAGTGGGGACACTGGCCAGGAGGACATGGCAGTTCACTGACTGCACACAGGAACTGCGGTGGCAGGCCTGAGACACCATTTTAGGGCTACTCATGTGGGTGGCGCAATCAGTGCTGCAGGCCCACTAGTAGCATCTGTCATCACCAGCCCTGGCACACCCAGTGCATTTTACTAGGGACTTTGTGGTGATACAAATATGCCAATTAGGTACATCCAATCAATATGATAATTTCCAAAGGGAGCACTTATACTCTGGCACTGATCAGCAGTGGCAAAGTGTCCAAAGCATCTAAACCAGCAAAGGCGAAATCCAGCACAGCATCAAAAATACAGGAGGCAGAGGCAAAAAGATAGGGGAAAACTACGCCAAGGGTGTCAGGTCTAACACTTAGCAACTGAATGAGGCAGTCTAAGGAGTACAGAAAACTGGGACCTTATATATGCTTAGGGTTACATAGTAAAAACAACAATTGATGGACACAATGCAGAACAGTGTCATACATTCACCCCAGTACTGAGATCTGGGCTTAAATCCATCGTTTTTTGCACTCCACACCACCCCAGTTCAGACATGGCCATATGCAAATCAGCCTTGACCCTGTGCCTCATGGGAACAGTCCAGCCCGAACTGCCAAGCCATGTCTTTCCTGGACCAGAATCAAGCATCCTAGGACAGGTTTCTGGCTATCAGCCGTCTTCAGTCAGGATAGCTTGACTCCAGTGAAGTGGAGAGCATGGGGCTCACGTCTGAGCATACCCATCTCACTCGGGTGACAAATGCAAAAACAACAATTGATGGACAGAATGCAGAACAATGTCATACATTCACCCCAGTACAGAGATCTGGGCCTAAATCCATCGTTTTTTTGCACTCCACACCACCCCAGTTCAGACATGGCCATATGCAAATCAGCCTTGACCATGTGCCTCATGGGAACAGTCCAGCCCGAACTGCCAAGCCATGTCTTTCCTGGACCAGAATCAAGCAACCTAGGACTGGTTTCTTGCTATCAGCCAGGATAGCTTGACTCCAGTGGTGTGGAGAGCATGGGACTCACGTCTGAGCATACCCATCCCACTCGGGGTGACAAATGCAAAAAAAAACACAATTGATGGACAGGATGCAGAACAATTTCATACATTCACCCCAGTACAGAGATCTGGGCCTAAATCCATCGTTTTTTTGCACTCCACACCACCCCAGTTCAGACATTGCCATATGCAAATCAGCCTTGACCCTGTGCCTCATGGGAACAGTCCAGCCCAAACTGCCAAGCCA
Organism: Lissotriton vulgaris; assembly: GCF_964263255.1. NCBI lineage: Eukaryota > Metazoa > Chordata > Amphibia > Caudata > Salamandridae > Lissotriton > Lissotriton vulgaris. The sequence continues at coordinate 261,000,360 of NC_141695.1, forward strand.
TGTCTTTCCTGGACCAGAATTAAGCATCCAGGACCGGTTTCTGGCTATCAGCCGTCTTCAGCCAGGATAGCTTGACTCCAGTGGTGTGGAGAGCATGGGACTCACGTCTGAGCATACCCATCCCACTCGGGGTGACAAATGCAAAAACCACAGTTGATGGACAGAATGCAGAACAATGTCATACATTCACCCCAGTACATAGATCTGGGCCTAAATCCATTGTTTTTTTGCACTCCACACCACCCCAGTTCAGACATGGCCATATGCAAATCAGCCTTGACCCTGTGCCTCATGGGAACAGTCCAGCCCGAACTGCCAAGCCATGTCTTTCCTGGACCAGAATCAAGCATCCTAGGACCGGTTTCCGGCTATCAGACGTCTTCAGTCAGGATAGCTTGACTCCCGTGGTGTGGAGAGCATGGGACTCACGTCTGAGCATACCCATCCCACTCAGGGTGACAAATGCAAAAACAGAATCAGACGTGAGTCCCATGCTCTCCACACCACTGGAGTCAAGCTATCGTGGCTGTAGGCTGATTTGCATATGGCCATGTCTGAACTGGGGTGGTGTGGAGTGCAAAAAAAAGATGGATTTAGGCCCAGATCTCTGTACTGGGGTGAATGTATGAGATTGTTCTGCATTCTGTCCATCAACTGTGGTTTTTGCATTTGTCACCCGAGTAGGATGGGTATGCTAAGACCTGAGTCCCATGCTCTCCACACCACTGGAGTCCAGCTATCCTGGCTGAAGACGGCTGATAGCCAGAAACCGTCCCTAGGATGCTTGATTCCGTTCCAGGAAAGACATGTGAGGAAAATTGAATTTTACATGACCAAGTATGTCCCCTATCGTGTACCCCAACGTTCAATGTATGTGCATGACATCCATGCATTTTTCCCTCCATGGCCGAAAATGAAGACGCATTTGCATTTGCGTCCAACGTTAACATGTCATCTACCAAGTCCTCCATGAAAGCAACATTAATTTGGTTCTTAGGCCCATGTTGCCAACGTCTTTACATGATGCACGTTTAAAGATGCACACGTTTTTCTGGCTCAGTCGAGCCAGGCCCTGAATTGAGGCTCCGAGCCTCTTCTGTCTCAGAAAGCTGCAGTTTAGGTATGCATCCCTGACCTCTACCTTACTTTCTGCCCCGGCAAGCGGTGCCCGGCTCAGCCTGGCCTGCCTGCCAAGACGGTATTTTGCCTACAGTTATCTGCCCAGCCTCCGCAAAAACACATTCCAGTCTAGTGAAATAGGTAAACATATTCCCGGCTGCAGAGCAAAGGGCCCGGCCTTCCTGTCTCCTTACAAGTAATTTACTGCACCCGTTGCCATAGTAGGCCCATGGCCCCGCGCATTGCACGAAGACACGTATGCACCCACTAGCATTCAGTGATGTATGGCCTCTGCCCGAGAGACCTTTTGCTTCAGACAACACATCCTCCAAACACTAGATATCAGATATGTTATAGGTGCAGGTCGTTCTGACATCCCAGACATCAGTCTCCTCTACTAGTGCTAAAGTCAAGCCCCCAGCTCTCCCCAGTTACACGTCAATACCACGTCATGCTCAGTTGCGCACGCATCCAGGGTAAAGGTTTCTGCTGACCCTTCAGATTTCCTCTATGCATCCACCCACCTATGACACTTCTGTGACGTATCTAGCACACACCTCCGTGTACGTCCTGTACACGCCTTCTTTTACGCCCATATGTTCTTATCTCTTTTCTTTTCACTTGTCACGCCTACTGTATTCAATGCAACTGTTCAGTTTTACTATATATATTGTGTGATGTTAATAAAATGTTGAATATCCCTTCCTGAACCTTAGTGGTGATGGAACCCGATGTCCAGTGTCTCGAGCCACTTAATTAAAGCCCGTATGACTCAGATACCACAGACTCTGCCTCTCATTTATTGAGCTATTCTTATTGTCATTTAATGTATAGAAAAATAGTCCCGGTAATTTTATTTACCACACATGGCTTGGCAGTTTGGGCTGGACTGTTCCCATGAGGCACAGGGTCAAGGCTGATTTGCATATGGCCATGTCTGAACTGGGGTGGTGTGGAGTGCAAAAAACCGATGTTTTTAGGCCCAGATCTCTGTACTGGGGTGAATGTATGACATTGTTCTGTATTCTGTCCATCAACTGTGGTTTTGCATTTGTCACCCCTAGTGGGATGGGTATGCTCAGACGTGAGTCCCATGCTCTCCACACCACTGGAGTCAAGCTATCCTGGCTGAAGATGGCTGATAGCCAGAAACCGGTTCTAGGATGCTTGATTCTGGTCCAGGAAAGACATGGCTTGGCAGTTCGGGCTGGACTGTTCCCATGAGGCACAGGGTCAAGGCCGATTTGCATATGGCCATGTCTGAACTGTGGTGGTGTGTAGTGAAAAAAATTATGGATTAAGGCCCAGATCTCTGTACTGGGGTGAATGTATGACATTGTTCTGCATTCTGTCCATCAACTGTAGTTTTTGCATAGGGTTACATGGTAAGCATAAAACCAAGTGTCAGTCCTGGCTCATGTAAGCATGCAAAATGACTAAGATGGGCATACAAGATCTGCTTGCTCAACAAAGTGGGAGGAGAGTTACTTCTCCATACAGCAGCATAAATAGCCTGACAGTCATACTAGAGAAACAGGTGCATTCTACTGGCTAGGCACTTCTGGGCATGTGTGAAGGTGGAAGATGCTGAATATAGTTTGTCTCTAGGCAGATTTCAAGAGCAGTTAACAGAAAGGTAGGACAATATGGCTGCCAAAAATACAAAATGGCTTTCACAAAGCGGATAAGATAACTTCTAAATACAGGATGGCTTCTGCTAATGCTAACCCATTGCTGCCAATTTACAACAATGGCACTACTAGAGTTTTGTCCTTACTCTGAAGAAAGGGCACTTCTGTTTCTTTGGGTGGCGACTTAAGGGCTGATCAACAATATTTGACTTTATATCAAATGCTGAAACTCTATCATTTCAGCATAAAGATAGGTATCACAGATCTAGTGAATGAGAGCAACGTTGTCTGTAAAAATCAATGCTAATTGTGTGCCTACATGTTAACTGTGTTTTTTTAGTGCTTAGCGTCCAGTTGGCTAAATACTGTAAATACTAAAAATTGCTAAAATTGTCGGAGATCTTCATACTAATAATACCAGCGACCAGAACAATTTTATCCAGAGGTTGGATGAAGCGGCACGGGCGAGCACCTCCCTGGACAACTTTATGGTCCTTACGGATGACTTCTTTAACAATCTGGCTAACAGTGTGTCCTCTGTCTCCCCACTTGAAACAAAATTTTGAAAACTATCGGTCAAGAAACCTTTCCTTGGCTGTGACAGATCTGCAGCCAATCCCTGGAAGTAGGAATAACCCCAGAGGCATGGAACCAGGCTGTAGTGACACCTCTGTTAAAAAAAACTCTCGCTAGACCCTAAGACCAGCAAACTTCAGACCCATCTCCCTTTTGCCATATCCAATTAAAATCTTGGAAAAAGCAGTCAGCAAAAGTCTCTCATGCTATTTGGAAGATAACCATCTGTTCGATAGAGACCAATTTGGGTTTCATCCAGGTCACGGCACGAGACCGCTTTGTCCACCGTATTAGACAACCTACGAATGCGTGCTGACAATGGGAATGGTACCATCCTAGTATTACTAGATATGTCAGCCACATTCGATACGGTGAGCCACGCAGTTCTGGTGGAAAGACTGGAGAGGATAGGGGTGTCGGGATGGGCCCTACAGTGGCTACAGTCCTACCTATCAGGAAGACAACAGATAGTGACTATGGCACCTTTTACCTCCAGTAAGTCCCCAGTACATCATGGGGTACCGCAGGGCTCTGCGATCAGTCCCATTACTTACAGTCCCTGTTCCACATTATTAAATCTTTTGGCATTGACCTGGTCAACTACGCTGACGACACTCAACTGGTGTTTTCCCTGGAGGGGAAGCAAGCAGTATCCATGGATACGTTCCAGGAGTGCATGCGTCAGACTGCTGGATGGCTTAGGAGAAACTCTTTACAATTTAACGGGGTGAAAATGGAGGTGGTATACTGCCCCAGGGTCAGAATGTCGCAACATCTACCTCTGGGGTTCAGGCTCACTCCTGATGAGGAGCCTCTGGTTCCAGTCAAAATGATGCGCAATCTGGGAGTTTTGGTGGACGGTAACCTCCAAATCGAGTCGCAGGCCAACAAAACTGTTAGTGTGTGCCTTTCTTTAATGCGTATACTACGACAGATCCTTCCGCTACTCCCTAAAGACTCACGTTCCCTTGTAGTGAGGAACATAGTGCTGAGTAGGCTGGACTACTGCAACTCCCTGTATTTGGGAGCACCGCAATACATCTTTCAGGGGCTGCAGAGAGTCCAGTCTATGGCGGCAACAATGGTGTTAAATAGGCAACACGGGTCCTCCACAACGCTGGCATGAGAGACCTTCAGTGGTTGCCTATTAAGGAAAGGGTGGATTTTAAATCTCTCTGTATTGCCTACAGATCAGTATACAGCTTGGGTCCTGTCCCACTGCAAGAGAAGTTCACCTGGTACAATCCCAAGAGGCAGCTCCGCTCCTCCAGCGCAAATTTGCTGATGGCCACCAGATGTAGGCGCTCCAGGATGGGGGGGGGGGCTTTCAGTGTGGCAACCGCTCACTTATGGAACGAGCTGCCCCAGAATATCAGACAAGCCAGAGTTCAGAAAGAGCCTGAAAACTTGGCTCTTTCCTAGGACCGATCCCTAGCCCTGTACCCTTGTCATTCCGGTCTATGTTTAGGTTGGTCTATTTAAGTCTGAGCGCCAGGATACCCGTAGGGTGGCAGGTGCGCTATACAAGAACTTAATTCATTCATTCATTCTGTTTAAGGTCAGCACTCCGGCTCAGAGGGTTGTAGAGGCATCTGTTTCTCACTGTTTAGCTTAGTGTTTTGTGAAGTATATTTCTCAGGGGTGTATTAAAGTACTTTTCTTTTTTAAAGTAAAACACTGACTGTACATTGATTTTATCAGCTGGTAGTACGGTGTGCACTGTATTCTGAATTTCTAACCCCACCCCACATAATTTCCTTGAGTAAGCCTTGAACGTCTCTGTCTCACTAACCTGAGCGAGTCAAGTGCTGGAGAGAACTAGTTGGTTATCCAGTTTTGGGTCCACTAGTCCTGAGGCCCCAGGACACAAGTGGGGAACACTCTGGTTGATGCGATTGGAGCATAGTAACCCCTCAGAGCTGGGTCTAACAGATAGATATATCATTCAAGGTATCAAATTAATAGTCACATTAAATCCAACAACTTAACAGTCTGAGCCAAGCTGCTCCCTGATTAGGTGTGAGTTCTGCAGATCCAACAATAGATCCATTTGGTGGGAGTAGATCTTCTTCCCGAAGAAGCCATCAGCGGTAAGAACCACCCCAAGAAGCTGTAATAAACATCAATGGGCTCCAAGCTGTAAGGATCAATTGTCACTCAGGTTTAACAAGAATGCTCGGGCCTTAAGCTTTATCATGAAGCAACGGGCCTTAAGCTGTAAGCCCCGGGCAATTGCTGCATCAGTTTAGATTGGTTCATTAGGTTTTAGAGTACCCTGAACTAATCAGAGTTGTTGTACTGTATGTACTACACTTGACTCCGTGGGTCTGGCAGAGAGGCCAGATCATGACAAGATGTGAACAAGAAATCCCGTGCTTTAGAGAGTGAAATCTGCTGTTGTCTATACTTCAAGCCTCCAAAACTACTCTCAACTCTCTCCATTGCAATAACAGTCCCTGCAGCTATCTCTTCTGCTCTACACTTCACCCCTGCCCACCTTCACCATCACTGATTCTGCCCTTGGCTGCTCCTGTGGAGTGCGCCTATAATGCGTGTAAGAAATTGAGTAGTTTGTTAACTGGGATGTGACCTCTGGTCAAACAGCAACTATGATAATTTTTAGGGTGAGGCACAAGTCAACCCTAGATTAACCTGGGCCCTCTGATAGCTTGGCACCAAGAAGTCTGGCTTAACGTAGAGGCAATGTGAAAAACATTTGTGCAACACTTCAAACAGTAATAAATAAAAAAAAAACATGCAAAAAGGATCCACATCAAATTAGAAAAAGTAGATAAATGTTTCTTAAATAAAACAAGATCAACAACAGAAATCTAATCAGTAGAACTGGGGATATTCAGGTTTGAAGATCTCACTTAAAATAGCTGCAAAAAGCACAAAGTGCCAACTGTGGCTATGTGGTTGTGCCGGACAATGACAAAGTCACAAGTGCAGGGTAACCGTGATGGAGCATAGGCTGGCTACAGGGATCCAGTCAGGCTCACTGAGCAAAGTGGGCCTGGTTGCAGAGCATTGCGTGGTTCAGCGCTGAGGATGCACCACGCTGCCGAGGCGAGGCATTGGTTCTGAGGTGCTGTGGGGCTGTGATGCGAGGTCCTGCATCGTTGTTGAGGATCCCAACGACGAGAGCTTGCCAGGTGAAATCTGGTGTCAGGGACATGTCTTGTAGGTGAGGCAATGCATGAGTTCCAAGGAGTTGCAAGGTTGCGATGTGAGAGCCTGCAGCGTCGTTGTGGCTGCCGTCAAGATGCAAGGGCCTGCATCAGAAAAGCTTTACACAGGCAGCACTTCTGATGTAGCTGCAAATCGTTACGGAGTCCTTTGCATTAGAACAACCCTCGCAAACCTAGATGTGTCCTTTCTAATCGGGTCGGTGTTGCAGAGCAGGGGAAATGCGTTGCTTGTGCTGGATCCACCAATGGGCTAATAGAGCACCTAAAGCCCACTTCCAAGGGTCCAGGAATAGGGTGGCACACTTGGCAGGGTAGAACTCACAATTGGCCAGGTCCTGAGTTCCATGTTGTTGAGGCCTTCTGTCCCCGAGTCTATACGCAGGAGGCCAGCCAACTAGCCCTTGTCACTCTGGGGTCCTGGGTTCAACAGATGCAGGTCCAGTACCTCTCACTCAAGCAATAGGGCAGCAGGACAGCACAGCAAGGCACCAGTCCAGCAAGGCAGACGTTCAGCAGGGCAGCCGTCCAGATGAATGATAGCCCTTTCAGCAGCACCGAAGTCCTTCTTCTTGGTAGAGTATCCAAAGGCTCAGAAGTGCACTGTAGAAGTGGTTTCTGCGGTCCAATATTTATACCTGATGCCCATTCCATTTGAAGTCCCCAGGCATCCTGCCTTTCCTGTCCTGACTCCAGAATAACAACTGGGGGTATGCAACCCTTTGTGTGGAATGTAAGGAGGGCTGGGCAAAGCTCTGCCCTCCCATACTGCCAGTGATGGCTCATCCAGGCACACCTAAGTTCTGTCTTGTGTATGGCTGTCTAGTAGGAATACACAAAGGCCATCCATCAGCTACACCCAGTTATGTGACTGTGACACGTTGCAGGCAGTAAATGGCAAAGGCAGGAAAATGGCAATTTCTCAAAAACTCCACCATGAGTTTTGAGTTTTCATTACATTTTCAAAGACACCAAACATGAACTGGTTACCTGTCCCATTTAGAAATTACAGCTTATAAAATGTCATAAGGTAACTCCAATTTTGTCCTATGGGAGAGGTAGGCCTTACAGTAGTGAAAAACAAATTTAATCGAGGTGCGAGGACCTCCTATAAGGTTTGAGGTGCTAAGACCTCCCAAATTATTTGAGGTGCTATGACCTTCCATAATTGTCAGGGGATCTGGCTCAATATTCTTAGATTTCTTAACTCTATTCCCTTTATTGATAGATGTGTTGTTATGGGTATTAACGTTAGAGCCTTCAGTAAAGTCGTCCTGTTCAGGAGGAAGGGATCTTTTGGCGGACATAACCTCCTTTAGAGTATCCAACATACAGGACCTCAATTCTTTATGGCTAAACTTTTTAAAAGATTCATCATTAAAATTGGGGGAACTGGCCACAGCATCATCAGAATCCATATCCGAAATTTTTAGGCTCAGAATAAGAAGGAGTAGAGAGAAGGCTGAGGGTTATTTAACCCAGAAGGAAAGCGTTAGAAACACGCATAGAAAAGCGCTAGAAACACATGTGCGTGCCCGCCCAGTAGTAAAGAGGAATTTATTTTTATTTATTTATTTATTTCATTTGTATAGCGCAACAGCTACCCAACAAAGGGTTTCCCGGCGCTAAAGATCCAGTGATAGGTTTCGGGGCAAGGCATTTCAGATGTTGAACAGTCATGTTTTTAAGGCTTTCCTGAATTTCATATAACTTGTCTCATTGCATAGTGCGTGTGGCAAAGCGTTCCAAAGTAAGGGTCAAAGAAACGAGAAGGATTTACCGCCCATGCGCGACAGTTTTATTTTGGGGATCACAAAGTGATTAGCTGTTGCTGATCGAAGGGTCCGGGAGGGATGATAGGGACGTACTAGATTTTGCAAGTACATTGGGGCATTCTTAGTGGAGATCTTATGCATAGAGCAAAGGGATTTAAATTTGATCCGATTCTCAATTCTCAACCAATACAACTCTCGGATATATTTGGACTTTGATGTGTTAATGGGGATTTTCCACAACAGTCTAGCTGCTGCATTTTGCACCGTCTGCAATCTGCGGATCGTGGCCTTTTTTGCCCCTAAGTATAAAACTTTGCCATAATCAAGCCTAGATGTTACTAAGGCATTGATGACTGTTTTCTTAGTGTGTTCCGGCAGCATCCAGCATATCTTTTTGAGCCATTTTAGTATTGCGAAGCAGGTGGCCGAAGTCTTCACAACTTGCTGGTGCATATTCAGGGAATCATCAACAATGACACCCAAAATATGAGCCTGCGTGGCCGGAACCGGAAGAGTGCCCATTTCAGGTGGCCAATGTTGGGGTCCACAAAGCTCTTTATTTTTCCCCAGGACAATTAACTCGGTCTTATCACCGTTGAGTTTAAGAAAGTTTTCTTGCATCCACTCTGCAATCTTACTCAGTCCTAATTTTAAGGAGGAAGGATTGTCACGTTCCGCAGAGGAAAGAGAGAAGAGAAGCTGAGAATCATCAGCATAGGAAAACATTTGCAATCCAGTCTCTTCTACTACTTTAGCAAGTGGGCTCATGTATATGTTGAAGAGCAGCGGGCTCAGAATGGAGCCCTGCGGTACTCCGTGTTTGAAAGTCAGGGTGTCTGAGCAAGCAGATTGTGAGAAAACTTGAAATGTACGATTTTCCAGCAGTGAATTAATCCAGTTGATGGCTGCACCACGTATGCCTATAGAGTGAAGTGTCCGCATGAGTACCGCATGAGACACCGTATCGAATGCTGCACTGTAGGTCGAGCAGAACAAGGGCCACTGTTTCTCCTCTATCCAACATGGAACGGATGTTCTCTGTTACACCCAGCAAGATCGTCTCAGTAGAGAAGCCTGACCGAAATCCTGATTGATGGGAGGGCAACAGGTCATGTGTAGTTATAAAGTCTGTAAGGGACCGATGAACATGTTTCTCTAATATTTATGCAAAAATGGGCAAGAGGGAAATAGGCCGGAAGTTAGAGGGCAAATTAGGGTCAGCACCCGCTTTCTTTAACAGCGGATGAATCATTGCATGCTTCCATTCATCAGGCACGTAATTTTCCTGAAGTGATGCATTTAGAAGGTCGGTGATAATGCCCATAGCGCCTCTGCTGAGTTGTTTTAGAAATAAGCATGGTAAAGGATCTTTGGGCGAACCTGATTTAAGAGTGTCAAGTAGCTCACAAACGATGTCTGTACTGAGCTTAGGCCAGTTATCTAATACACCGGGAGGTGTCTCAGAGGGAGCAATCGGATCTAGTATGTCAGTAAAATTGCTTGGTTTGGCAGATGGAGTATTTGGCAAGGTCATATTTGCCTGATTTTGTTCATGTTGTGCCAGTTCTATGCCCTGATATATTTTATCAACTTTATTGACAAAGAAGGTAGCCAGTAGATCACATTGTGTCTTATTAAGGTCTGGCGAAGGTTGTGTCGTATTTGAACCAGCCAACTCTTTAACTATTTTGAAGAGTGTTTTAGATTGATCCAGGGCCTCTGTAATTTTTGTACATACGAATTCTGCTTTGGCTTTTCCACACAACTTTTGATAGTATGTTAGTTTTATTTTATAGTCCTTCTTTGCTTCAGAAGAATAGGTCTTCCTCCATTGACGCTCTGCGTTTTTACAGCAGTTTTTTTCCTGCTTTAGTGTCTCGTTAAACCACGGAGCAGGGGGGCGATGAATATTGAGTTTTAGGTGAGGAAGTAGGAAGGATGGCGGGAGGGAGATTGATAACCAAAAATTGAAAATCAAGAAATGAGTTATAGGAGGGTAGGGGGGGGGAAACCCTTTTAATAAATTGGTGTAAGGATGGTTCCATGTTTAAATATCGATAACAAAAATATAGTTAACAAAAATATAGATGTGAAAATATCGACTACAAAAATATTGAATCCCTATACTTAAACAGGCAAGTACAACAATATCGACTCAAAAATATAGATGTAAAAAATACAGATGTAAAAATTATCGACTTTAAAAAATAATATAACTTAAATTAAATAATTAAATATTATTAATATTATTAACAAAATAAATTAAATTACATTTATATTAAACTAATTATAACAAATAAACTTAATTTAATGAATATAAACACAATAAATGAGTACATATACATATATTTTCATAATTACATTTTCTTATTATCTTTATTTAATTTATAAACTTTAATAATTATATAAAAATAAAAGAAACACATAAATAAAACATTTTGAATAAAAAATAATATTCTATATTTAATTAACACATTAAAGAATTAAAAAATAATAATACATACATTTCATAACAAAATACAAACATTAGTAGTGAAAACATTTGATAGCGAAGGGGTAAAAATTACTATTCCCACTCCAAAGAGTGCAACAGTAGGAAAAGCGCTGGATAGCGTAGGGGTAAAAATTACTATTCCCACGCCAAAGGGTGCAACAGTAGGGAAAGCGTTGGATAGCGTACGGGTAAAAATTACTATTCCCACTCCAGTGAGTGCAACAGTAGGGAAAGCGTTGGATAGCGTAGGAGTAAAAATTACTATTCCCACTCCAGAGAGTGCAACAGTAGGGAAAGCGTTGGATAACGTAGGGGTAAAAATTACTATTCCCACTCCAGACAGTGCAACAGTAGGGAAAGCGTTGGATAGCGTACGGGTAAAAATTACTATTCCCACTCCAGTGAGTGCAACAGTAGGGAAAGCGTTGGATATCGTAGGAGTAAAAATTACTATTCCCACTCCAGAGAGTGCAACAGTAGGGAAAGCGTTGGATAGCGTAGGGGTAAAAATTACTATTCCCACTCCAGACAGTGCAACAGTAGGGAAAGCGCTGTATAGCGTAGGGGTAAAAATTACTATTCCCACTCCAAAGGTTGCAACAGTAGGGAAAGTGTTCGATAGCGTAGGGGTAAAAATTACTATTCCCACTCCAGTGAGTGCACAAGTAGGGAAAGCGTTGGATAGCGTAGGAGAAAAATTACTATTCCCACTCCAGAGAGTGCAATAGTAGGGAAAACGTTGGATTGCGTAGGGGTAAAAATTACTATTGCCACTCCAGAGGGTGCAACAGTAGAGAAAGCGTTGGATAGCGCAGGGGTAAAAATTACTATTCCCACTCCAAAGGTTGCAACAGTAGGGAAAGCGTTGGATAGCGTAGGGGTAAAAATTACTATTCCCACTCCAGTGAGTGCACAAGTAGGGAAAGCGTTGGATAGCGTTGGAGAAAAATTACTATTCCCACTCCAGAGAGTGCAACAGTAGGGAAAACGTTGGATAGCGTAGGGGTAAAAATTACTATTGCCACTCCAGAGATTGCAACAGTAGGGAAAGCATTGGATAGCGTATGGGTAAAAATTACTATTCCCACTCCAGAGGGTGCAACAGTAGGAAAAGCGTTGGATAGCGTAGGGGTAAAAATTACTATTCCCACTCCAAAGGGTGCAACAGTAGGGAAAGCGTTGGATAGCGTAGGGGTAAAAATTACTATTCCCACTCCAGTGAGTGCAACAGTAGGGAAAGCGTTGGATAGCGTAGGGGTAAAAATTACTATTCCCATTCCAGTGAGTGCAACAGTAGGGAAAGCGTTGGATAGCGTAGGAGTAAAAATTACTATTCCCACTCCAGAGAGTGCAACAGTAGGGAAAGCGTTGGATAGCGTAGGGGTAAAAATTACTATTCCCACTCCAGACAGTGCAACAGTAGGGAAAGCGCTGTATAGCGTAGGGGTAAAAATTACTATTCCCACTCCAAAGGTTGCAACAGTAGGGAAAGCGTTCGATAGCGTAGGGGTAAAAATTACTATTCCCACTCCAGTGAGTGCACAAGTAGGGAAAGCGTTGGATAGCGGAGGAGAAAAATTACTATTCCCACTCCAGAGAGTGCAACAGTAGGGAAAACGTTGGATTGCGTAGGGGTAAAAATTACTATTGCCACTCCAGAGGGTGCAACAGTAGAGAAAGCGTTGGATAGCGTAGGGGTAAAAATTACTATTCCCACTCCAAAGGTTGCAACAGTAGGGCAAGCGTTCAATAGCGAAGGGGTAAAAATTACTATTCCCACTCCAGTGAGTGCACAAGTAGGGAAAGCGTTGGATAGCGTAGGATTAAAATTACTATTCCCACTCCAGAGAGTGCAACAGTAGGGAAAACGTTGGATAGCGTAGGGGTAAAAATTACTATTTCCACTCCAGAGATTGCAACAGTAGGGAAAGCATTGGATAGCGTATGGGTAAAAATTACTATTCCCACTCCAGAGGGTGCAACAGTAGGAAAAGCGTTGGATAGCGTAGGGGTAAAAATTACTATTCCCACTCCAAAGGGTGCAACAGTAGGGAAAGCGCTAGATAGCGTAGGGGTAAAAATACTATTCCCACTCCAGACAGTGCAACAGTAGCAAAAGAGCTGGATAGCGTAGGGGGAAAAATTACTGTTCCCACTCCAGAAAGTGCAACAGTAAGGAAAGCTTTGGATAGCGTAGGGGTAAAAATGACTATTTCCACTCCAGTGAGTACAATAGTAAGGAAAGCGCTGGAACACAAAACAATAAAAAAACTATCATTTTTTTTTTAAATTTAATTTCCAATATAAACATAATTAATATATACATTTAAATATATTATTATTAACAAAGATAATACAAATTAATTAATTACACATTATTTAAAACTATAACATCCACCACACACAGCTAAAATTTATTACACAATTACATTTAATATTTACTAATTAATTAATGAAAATTAATGTATTATTTTTTTATTAATTAATTACCAGCTTTCACACCATGTACACTTAAAAACACTACAACATACACCTACATTTAATAACACATTTACAATTAATAATTACTAATTAATAATGGTAATTCATTTTTTTAAAATTAATTATTCAATAATAAATTAATTAATTACCACCCTTCACACCATTTACACGTATGAACTCCCCAACATACACCTAAAATTAATTAAACAATTAACATTGTTAATGATTAATTAACTAACTGAAATTAATTAACAACTAATTATTACACTATTATTAATTAATTAACACATTAATTAATCAATTAATTTTATATAATTAAATGAATTCCCACCCTATTCCCCTATAAACCCCAAACCCGCTATGGAAGTAATAACACAAAATTAAACATAAAAAACATTAATCTATACTACTATTATAAAGAGAGAACAGAAAGCTTTTGGCAAGGTAAACTCGGGAACCACAGCACCAATCCTCACACCCAATACATTGTTGGAATCCTCAGGGTGTGTAGATGGACATAGGTGACATAAAATAAAAATAAAACGTAAATTAAAAAATGTAAATTTAAAAACAAAGTAGTCCCCTAAAACTAGCTCCGGCCGTGAGGTACCGCTGACCGCGACCTAGACGTGCGTGATGACGACAGGCGGGGAGGAGTGGTGACGAGCGGCGAGGAGTGGCGGTGAAGTCCGGAGCGCGGGGAGTAGCGGCGGCTCAGGTAAGGCAAAGGCGAGGCGGGAGGCGGGCGGGAGGCGCGAGGTGGGAGGCGGGCGGGAGGTGGTCTGGGCAATGTCGTGGTGGGCGGGGGCAGCGAGGCGGGAGGCGGGAGGAAGGCGGGCGGGAGGCAGGAGGCGGTCTGGGCAATGTCGGGGCGGGCGGAGGCCCGGTCGGGAGTGCACAGAAGCCTAAAATGCTGCCCCAGCCCCCTTCTGCCCCGGGCAACGCCGGGGCGGGCTGCTAGGAACTAATACAATTTCAAAACATATAATAAAATAACAAACAATTCTCATTTAAAACACTAAAATACATAACATTATTAATAGATCAATATTTTTGTAAACTATATTTTTGTAAACGATATTTATTACAAGTATATTACTGTTTTCGATATTACTTACCTGTCAGTCGATATTCTGGTCAAACTATATTTTTGTTGTCGATATTTGTTCCACTCGATATTTCTGCGGAGATATTAATGTCAGACGATATTTCTACGTCGATATTACTACTCTGCACCGTAAGGATAGCTAAACAAAAGGCAAGATATCACAACAAGTCAAGGTATAAAATATGAGAGATGGTAAATGAACTTATCTGCTTGGAGCCACATTTAAAAGATGCAGACTATTTTGTGCCCATGCCTTTTATACTGTTTGATTGTACTATTCTAGAACAGTTTTACTTTGTGATGTAGTGTGGCTGCTTGTGACTGCATTAAAAGATGAATGCACAATGTTAGCCTCCGTGTCGTAAATGAAATCTAGATTCTCTAGTCATGTTAATAGCAGAATCACAATTTTTCACCCCCAGGACATGTAAGTAGATTGGGCGGTTCAGGGCCTACCCTAGGGATGACAAACATTTTTTAAAAAGGAAGGGTAGGGCCTTGCAAAAGGTTTACTTTACCACGTCAACATGGCAGTTTAACCCCTTCGCTGCTGGCCCGTTTCCGCCACTGTGCGGTAAACAAACGAACAGGGCGGGGCCGTGACGAACCCCAGCCGTCATCAGCACACGAGCACCGTGGAGCGTGATGGCTGGGGTTCGTCACCAGCATACAAGGGGTTAAAACCGCACACACAGGCTGCAATGGCAGGCATGAGACATGTTTAAAGTGCTACTTAAGTGAGAACAATCAGTGCTGCAAGCTCACTAGTAGTATTTAATTTATATGCCCTGGGCAGAGGTAGTGCCACTTTACTAGGGACTTACAAGTAAATTGACGAAGCCTACTGGCTATAAGCCAAGTCCACCATGTTTTAAGGAGAGAAACAAGAACTATAGCATTGGTTAGCAGTGGTAAAGTTGCAGAGTTCTAAAGCCTGCAAAAACGAAGTCAGCAAACAGGAGGGCTGAAGGCTACAAGTTGAGATTTAAACCACAACAAGGATGCCAGGTCTAACACTGCATCTCATACTTCATCCACTTTCGTCCAAAGCTCATCATGCTCTGCCTGGCATTGCAGTTTTCCAAAATAACAGAATTAAGCCAGACCTAGAATTCTTTCTCTCTTTATCGTATGTTCTCTGCTCCTCTCTCTCACTTACTCATCTTCTCTTCCTCCTGATCTATTTTCCTATCTTTCTTTCTCTCTCTCAACCCCTCTCTGGTCAAAACTCTTGTAATTAGAGACTCGTCCAAGTCTGCTATGACACTACATTATGAAGGAAAATAATGTTATAGAGTCTGTTGACACACATTTGTCATTTCAGAAAGGAAATGCAATATCAGTGAAAGTTTTGTTTACTGAATGCTTTGAAATGGGTCACCTGGACACCTTTTTTAGGAGAAGATAAGAAAAAACGAGCATTTGCAATGCAATCGGTCTCACATTAGCGAAAGTTAGAGATATTGGCGTTGCAAATGACAATGTTTCTTAGTTATTACATTTTTTTGTTGTTGTAAAAAAATACCCCATTATTATTTAAAAAATACAAGGGAACCAAGGGCGCAATAACCTAAGGACCTTGGGTAGGTACTTATTTTCAAAGACAGTGGTCCTTAGACAAGAAAGGAAATGTACAGGGAATAAATATAGACTAAGTAGAACTATATTTTTTAGGAAATGTCCAGCCGGACAGTTTAATATCTTGATACGAATAATACACGAGGAGTAAGTCACAGAGTGTGATGGACGTGGGACACCAGCCGATGTCCGACTATCACACTGGGGGGACACAAACAGGAGAGGAGAATAGTAGGCAAGATCGGGTCATCTGAGCATCATGTATCATAAGCAGATAATCCACACTATACACATATGCATGCACAATTTATCTCAACTATGCATTTAGTGCATTTTTGGTCGACGACGTTTCGAACCATACATAATATTGGTTCATCCTCAGGACAGTGATGATTGCCTAAAGAGAAAACAATTTCACTTGAACCCATAGTGGAGTAAGCTGACAATCAACCAGCACGGTATAGGTGATTGATTGAATTTCACGGGGTAGAGCCGGCGTGAAAAATGAAGGATCAGAGGGAGCGATGCCCTGGTCCAAGAATCGGACTGCGGAAATGGTGCAGGTCCACAATGGGGGTCCTTGCGCAGCGTGAGGAAAACTTCAAGTTTGGTATGTATGGTTCGATAAGTCGTCGACCAAAAATGCACTAAATGCATAGTTGACATAAATTGTGCATGCATATGTGTATAGTGTGGATTATCTGCTTATGATTCATGATGCTCAGATGACCCGACCTTGCCTACTATTCTCCTCTCCTGTTTGTGTCCCCCCCAGTGTGTTAGTCGGACATCGGCTGGTGTCCCACGTCCATCTCACTCTGTGACTTACTCCTCGTGTATTATTCGTATCAAGATATTAAACTGTCCGGCTGGACATTTCCTAAAAAATATAGTTCTACTTCGTAAAAAAATACCCCAGCAGCAGCATAAGCAATAAAAGAAAATCTGCAAAGCAAGGAAAGGGTGCAGTAATAATAATAATAATAATACTGAGTTTTATAGAGCGCAACAGCTACCTCCGTAGGAAGTGTCCCGGCGCTGGCATGGGCAGTGAGAGTCATAATGCAAGAGAGAAGAGATTTATTGCGTGAAAAGCCATGTTTTCAGTAGGCTTCTGAAGCAAGGTTTGGAGGGTGCTTGTTGGATTTCCCGTGGCAAGGTGTTCCAAAGCCGTGCCGTACTTACGGAAAAAGTTCTTCCACCTAAGCGCGCCCTTTTCACTCGAGGAACGTGGAGATAGACCTTATAGCTAGACCTTAGGAGTCTGGCCTGAGAATATCTAGGCAGTCGTTTTTTTAAGTAATTTGGGCAGGTCCCATGAAGGGCTCTGTAGGCCAAGGTGAGCGCCTTGAATTTTATGCGACTTGCCACAGGCAACCAGTGTAGCATGCGCAAATGGGGAGAAATGTGATGTCTAAAAGGGACCTGCCTGAGTAATCTAGCCGCTGAATTCTGCACGATTTGCATCTTTTGCAACAAAAACTTCAGTACCCCAGGCTATTACTAGGTGTCTCTATGGAGTTCCAAAGGGGCTGAACCATGAATGCAGCCTACTGAAGGATGTTGTTCCCACACTGTTTTCTTTTGAATGCAGTGCCAGAGGTGCAATCCTTTAATGTCTCTGTTAAACAGCAGCACCACAGACATTATTGGAGGCACGTATATTATCTCCCTTATTATGATAAGAATAATGTGATTTAAATGTCAAGGCACAATGCTTTAATGGCTCTCAACAGGTGAGCAGTGGAATGTGCCACCAACACAGCACACTTCTAGAAAGCAAAGATTTGCCGCAGCACCCCGCACACTACTGGAGCTGGCTTGCGAGCAGTTCCTGTCGCCTTTTAGCGCCTCTACTAAGCTGTATCCGGTAAAACACCACCAAACGTAGGGCCCAGAGGCAGCTGTTTGCCTCTTATGTCAGTTACTGTACTTTCACTGATTTTTCATTCATGCTGCAAGTACTTCTTGAAATATGTAGGTTTAAATAATATTGTTAAATGTATGGAGTAAAACTCACACCCGGTAGTAATTTTTGTCTTCTGTTTGATTCCTTATGGTAACTTCTGTAACTATATGCAGTAATGCCCAACTTGAGCCTGTCTCCTGCTCCTCTCAGGGTCTGCCTTAGAAGTCTACCCCATAATAAAGAGTTGTGGCAGGGCCCTGAGGTCTGTCGAGCCCGGGGCTTTATTGGGGCTTCACGGATCACCGTCGATGCCCCCAGAGAAAGGCTTATGTAGGGCACCCTTCCTGCATGAGAACAGGGGAACGCAGGATGGAGTCACATCTTTGATGGCATCAGGACAGTTTTGCAGTGCCAAGTGGCTTGTGCCTCTCATGGGGGAAGCGCAGGACACACATCAAGCTCCCCTGGGGCTTGAAAGGAGGCTAGCGGTCTCAGATGCAGAACTGGACAAATGTCTGGTCACACGCATCAGAACCTAGGACGTGGCCAATGACTTGAGCCTTGAAGGCTCGGCCTGCTCCTAATTGCATGGTAATGGGGCCCTACTGGAAGGCGCTGCTGGGGTGTGGGATAGGCAGCAGGTGCCTCGACCCTGCATGTATGCCTAGAAATGGAACATTGTAACATTGTGTCGTGTAACTGGTGCTCATTTAAAGCGCTCCAATACCTTTGAGTCGACTTCACGCTATATAAATCTGCACAAGAAAAGGAATGCCGCTTCGGCCGTGGATTGATCACGCTGGTGCTCTGGTGGTGGCAAGCACTTCACCAAGGGCTGTCCTGGTCAGAAAAATATGCTTTGAAAATGGAGCGCTGCCACAACAGCTTCTGTTTGAAAGGGGGATTGCTCACACCTGTTCTTTCAAGCTCCAGTGCTTTTGTAAGCCTCCGTCAAAGGTGATGCAGCGCCGAAGCTGTAAGTAAAAGATAAAGCGTGGCGCTCTGAAACAGGCACCGCGCTGACAGTTAAAGTTTGTTGAAAGTCATTAAAAAAAGGTGGGTGGGTCGCACCTTGCAGAACAAAGGAAATGTGCAGCTGCCATACTTGAAGATACAACTAGGCGTGCTGCTCCGCACCAATTATAAAAAAGATTTCTCTGAAACAACATATGAACAATGGAAGCAGCAGGATACTGTACTTGGGTGGTGCT
This sequence comes from Lissotriton vulgaris, assembly GCF_964263255.1. Taxonomy (NCBI): domain Eukaryota; kingdom Metazoa; phylum Chordata; class Amphibia; order Caudata; family Salamandridae; genus Lissotriton; species Lissotriton vulgaris. Next base: position 261,019,430 of record NC_141695.1, read on the forward strand.
CTTGTGGAAAAAACAAAAGTAAAATATCTCTGCAATAACCATTTGGAAAGCAGCATAGAAGCGCCACATTGCCTTGAACCAATGGTACGGCAGCAGGCGGGAGCCAAGTCCTTTATCGAGTACAGCAGGTCTTTCAGAGAGCGTGTGCGCGCTGTCTAAGCTTGACCTAAATAGGCAGCAATTGTCTGTCATCCTCAGAGGACTCAACTAAAGAGAATGGATTCAGCTACATGCACAGATTGGTTAAATATGTTTGCTGAAATGTGACAACCTTTCAAAATTCACATTAGCATTATAGATAATACAAATACAGTATGTTAGTTGATAATTTTCTTTCATTTACTGTACATTGCAAGATTGATGTGACAAGGTATTTCTAAAAGACGTTATTGATCTCAAATTAACAGTTTGGTTGCAAGAAGGGCTATCATTCTTATTTACAGAAATTAACACTAAGTAAATGTGCTAAATATTTAATGCACACTTAAGAAGACTTAGGACCTAATTTAGTGTTTGGTAAATGGGTACTCAGTCACAAATACATAATGAGATCTTTTGCAGAAAACACAGCATAGGTTTTAACACAAAAAATACCCTTTTCTTTCAGGAAACTCAGTTGTGCTCACATTATACAACAAAAAAGGTGGCAGCGGATCATAAGTTATCACACCAGTCCCCTGTTCCAAAAAACAGTCAATAATAAACATTCAATTTAAATCAGCGTGCATTCACAATATACACCTGCTGTAAAGGTGCAACCTTTTGGTCAAAGAACAAATATAATGCAAATAAAGATGCTCTGCAAGAATTATTTTCATATGAAAAAGGCTCTATTCAAATTCCAATGCTTTCCAGTTCTCCATTTTATTTTATTTGAAAACTGAGTGTCACATAATTACAGTGTGGGCAGCCTGTCCACGCAGTAATTATGTGATGTTCAGTTTTTAAAGTGTAAAAACCAATTATTGCGGTGCATCTCTATTTGTATCATATATGAGCTCACATTATGTATCATATCTCACAAGCACTGATTGAGGCCCTCTATGCTGCATTTGGCAACTTGTCCTATGTTCCTAGATTGGTAACTGAAACAGTTATCTTACTTGTGTTTTTTCCTGAACAATTAGGCCCTGATTCCACATTTAAGTTTCATATAAAGCACGTGACAAATAATGATACCACGGAGTACGTTGAGAAGCGTGGCTCAATGTTTAGAGCGGCAGACCCTGATGCAGAAATCTGGCCCGGGACCAGGGTTCAATTCCCGCCTCGGCGGCTCTTGGACTCAATTTCCCCGGTCCTGAAAATTCTCGCCTCGGTGCCTAGTCTAATCATGGGTCTCACTCTGTGACTCTGGGCAATAGCTTGCGTAATCTCCACAACGGCCCCAGCAGCACTGTGGATGCCTGGCTTCACCTTGGGGGTGCCCAGGAGTGGACATTTCACAGGAAAGCCAAGATGGGTTCCACAGCGGTATGAATACAGTGCTACGAGGCCTCTGGGTAGAAGTGTGCTATATAAATACTCTAAGCAGAAACAATTCCCAACAGGTATCATGTAAAGACAGTTTCAATAATGTATGCAATATGCATTACAAAGAAGGAAGAAACAAGGAGTTATTTGAATTTTTTGAAAAAGGCAGTATTATTCACCAAGAAGCAAAGGGAATGGTCTTTCACATGACAATACAGTTAAAACAGCACTGTACAGAGCAGATCATGTGACAACCCAGTGGCACTTGGTGCAAGGTGCTGTATACAATTGGTGATAGTGAAGGTGCAAGTGCTAAAATGATACCTGTTGGGAATTGTTTCTGCTTACACGACACACCCATCCCAACGAGGTTTATCGGTCTTCTCCTGTTCTTCTTACACATATAAATACTCTACACATTAATAGCGATAACGATAAATAACAACTATCACAAGTTTGTGGGGAATAAAATGCAGATTTTGGTGTTTAACGCACCAAAATACACAAATACCGTACAATTTCCCCTCTTAAACTTAGGCAGGTTTAACCTGTTGAAATGTAATGACAGCTGAGGTATATAACGTATCTCATTATTATCAGATGCGGTAAATATAGCCATACTTGTAAATGTGACTCATGCGTAAAGAGGAATTTAGGCACGGGTCGGAATTTACCGGCCCACTCCTAACGAGTACCTAATCACAAAACAATTTCCAATTGTTCTTCTTCTCTAGAAACTGGTGTGGGAGCACACTGCTTCACCTCCCAGCAGAGTCGCCCCTAGGCATCATGGTAGATGCAGTTCAGTTCAGTTCTGCGCGCCTGGAGAGATATTGCAGTCCAAGAATACAGCAGCCTGCTCAGCAACCCCAAATAATTTTGCCTAATCTCTGCTGATGACGGATAATAATCCAGAAACACGTGTCCAGAGATTGCCAGCACTAATCTGCACCCACCTGGTGAAACACTTAAGAGACTTTCCAAGTGTACACGCTTGATGAACCGAACTGCATCTACCATGATGCCTAGGGGCAACTTTGCAGGGAGGTGAAGCAGTGTGCTCCCATATCAGTTTCTTGTTTAAAGGCTCCCTCGAGTCGCTTTGAGCTGACGAGCTCGTGGAGAAGCACCTGCCCGCTTGGAGAGATACTGCGGTCCAAGAATACGGCAGCCTGCTCAGCAACCCCAAATAATTTTGCCTAATCTCTGCTGATGACGGATAATAATCCAGAAACACGTGTCCAGAGATGGCCAGCACAAATCTGCACCCACCTGGTGAAACACTCAAGAGACTTTCCAAGTGTACACGCTTGACGAACCGAACTGCATCTACCATGATGCCTAGGGGCGACTTTGCAGGGAGGTGAAGCAGTGTGCTCCCATATCAGTTTCTTGTTTAAAGGCTCCCTCGAGTCGCTTTGAGCTGACGAGCTCGTGGAGAAGCACCTGCCGCTTGGTGAGATACTGCGGTCCAAGAATACGGCAGCCTGCTCAGCAACCCCAAATAATTTTGCCTAATCTCTGCTGATGACGGATAATAATCCAGAAACACGTGTCCAGAGATGGCCAGCACTAATCTGCACCCACCTGGTGAAACACTTAAGAGACTTTCCAAGTGTACACGCTTGACGAACCGAACTGCATCTACCATGATGCCTAGGGGCGACTTTGCAGGGAGGTGAAGCAGTGTACTCCCATATCAGTTTCTTGTTTAAAGGCTCCCTCGAGTCGCTTTGAGCTGACGAGCTCGTGGAGAAGCACCTGCCCGCTTGGAGAGATACTGCGGTCCAAGAATACGGCAGCCTGCTCAGCAACCCCAAATAATTTTACCTAATCTCTGCTGATGACGGATAATAATCCAGAAACACGTGTCCAGAGATGGCCAGCACTAATCTGCACCCACCTGGTGAAACACTCAAGAGACTTTCCAAGTGTACACGCTTGACAAACCGAACTGCATCTACCATGATGTCTAGGGGCGACTCTGCTGGGAGGTGAAGCAGAGTGCTCCCACATCAGTTTCACGTTTAAAGGCTCCCTCGAGCCGCTTTGAGCTGACGAGCTCGTGGGGAGGCACCTGCGCGCCTGGAGAGATACTGCGGTCCAAGAATACGGCAGCCTGCTCAGCAACCCCAAATAATTTTGCCTAATCTCTGCTGATGACGATTAATAATCCAGAAACACGTGTCCAGAGATGGCCAGCACTAATCTGCACCCACCTGGTGAAACACTCAAGAGACTTTCCAAGTGTACACGTTTGACGAACCGAACTGCATCTACCATGATGCCTAGGGGCGACTCTGCTGGCAGGTGAAGCAGTGTGCTGCCACATCAGTTTCTTGTTTAAAGGCTCCCTCGAGCTGCTTTGAGCTGACAAGCTCGTGGAGAGGCACCTGCGCGCCTGGAGAGATACTGCGTTCTAAGAATACGGCAGCCTGCTCAGCAACCCCAAATAATTTTGCCTAATCTCTGCTGATGACGGATAATAACCCAGAAACACGTGTCCAGAGATGGCCAGCACTAATCTGCACCCACCTGGTGAAACACTCAAGAGACTTTCCAAGTGTACACGCTTGACGAACCGAACTGCATCTACCATGATGCCTAGGGGCGACTCTGGTGGGAGGTGAAGCAGTGTGCTCCAACATCAGTTTCTTGTTCTTCTTCTCTGATGTTTATGGCAGCATGCTTATTTGTATTTTTCTTTAATTTATTGCTGATTTTGAAACATCTTGTCACATTATTACCTAAAGTATCACCTGATTTTTGATAGGCTTTACAGCTGCTATACAATACACTTGGTGCCACCCCAACACATGTAAGCAAACAGCACATTTCTTTAGTGTTCATTGACGTCAGGCTCATATACTTTGTGTACATTTACGACTAGCAAAAATAATTTAAAACGAGGTTTGACCCCATTGCAATACTAGTCAGCATTTGCTTACTGTCATCTTAGGATCTATTCCCAAGTGGCTATGGACCCCAGGTGCACGGACTTTACAGACTGTTCTCCATGTTCACCATTTTTAGGTCGAGCCTAGCGTTACAGCGCAGGCACTGCTCGCTTTGCGAGGCATGCAGTATTCAGTATAGCGGGGAAGCTTCGTGGAAGCTCTGCCCACTCTCCGCCCATCTTTTTCATTGGCTTAGGCCCTAAATGCTGCCTTCCAATTGCTCTTAGGCTTGTTAGTCCCTCCTCATGACAACCATGTCGTCATTTGTATCCTTTCAAGGCAACTGGCCCTTTTACTTGGAGTGTTGCACAGAAACTATTTTCTTCTCGTGCTTTCTCCTTCACTGCACACCTCCCGCAGTCCGTGCATTCTGCCCCCCCCCTCTGTTGTTTGAGCCTTCTCTCTCCCTGCCCTCTGCCCGCACTCCCGTTTTCAATGCAATAAGTCTTGCATAAATGCGAGTCCTATTGCATTGCTAATGCTTGTTTTTCAGTCCCTATGCCTTTAATGCGCTGAAAAACAAAGAACGTTTTAACAAAGATTGCATGCTGTCTCGTTTGTCTAACCCTCCTGCTCCCAAACACTCCCTCTCCCCCCTTTTCCCCCCACCCCCAAAGTGGAAGGAGGTGGACCCCCTGCGCCCACCCAGTTTGTACGCTGAGCCGCTCACTTTAGGAGTCTATCGATCACACTGGCTGAGGCCGTCTACAGAGAGCACTCCCATCGGTTTCCAAAGCCACGCCTGGGACTCTTGCACCTCTGTCGCTGTCACCAAGGCTACAGCTGTCCCAGTGCTAAGGGATGGGTACTGTAAACAATGGCACGAGAGGGTAAAGCAGCGGTGCTTCACACTCAGAGTATTGCGAGAGCCGCCATCATAGCATCCGGGACCAGACCACCTGTAACCAAGGTAACGGAGTTGCACTGTAGGTGACCCCCTCGGCTTCTATCATCTGTTCTGCCCCTGTGCATGAGTTGCCACCAAAGCTGACAACTGTCCTGTTACCCTTAGACCTCCTCTTCTTGTTTTCTATTACCTTGCAGGTGCCCTACGTATTTCTCTGTCCTACACACCCAGGCTTGTGACTCGCCAAGTCTGTGTCTGCAGCCTGTGCCAGCATGGGCAATTTGTGCACATAAGGCTATTCCTACCAGCTGTACTGCCACTATATACCTCCAAGTAGGTGCTCCGTAGTCAGTGCCTCCAGTCTTTGCTTTCTTCTAGCTCATGCCACCCTCAACCTGTGCCCCCACACCAGTGTCTCCCTCTCAGATTGTTCCACTCCAGGCCTCGGCCCCAGCAGGGCCTAGCCTGTGCTCTGCATCACACTCTCTCCCACTGCCTGTGCTACACCATCCTCAGCAGCTTCATCTGCACTTCTGGCTCTGTGCTGCCTATACAACCTTTCAGAAAAGGGGGTGGTGATGAACAGAGTGTCTGAATTAAGCAGACCACTCTTACCCAGTCCAAAGATCAGAGCTTGATCCATCACCGTTTTTTAGCTCACTGCACCATCCCAGCTCAGAACCCGGCTATATGCAAATTAGTCTGACCCTGGCCCAGTGCATCATGGGAACAGGGCCGACCAAACTACCAAGCCAATTCTTATACTGGGAAGGAAACAAGCTTCCGGGGACCAGTTTCTGGCATTTCAGCTGTCTTCGGCCCGGCTTGCTTGAATCCTGATGGTGCAATGAGCAAGGGACTCACATCTGAGTATACCCTTCCCCGCTTATGGTGGACAAAAACGATTCAGAAAAGGGGGTGGTGATGAACAGAGTGTCTGAATTAAGCAGACCACTCTTACCCAGTCCAAAGATCAGGGCTTGATCCATCACCGTCTTTTAGCTCACTGCACCATCCCAGCTCAGAACCCGGCTATATGCAAATTAGTCTGACCCTGGCCCAGTGCATCATGGGAACAGGGCAGACCAAACTACCAAGCCAATTCTTATACTGGGAAGGAAACAAGCTTCCGGGGACCGGTTTCTGGCATTTCATCCGTCTTCGGCCCGGCTTGCTTTAATCCTGATGGTGCAATGAGCAAGGGACTCACATCTGAGTATACCCTTCCACGCTTATGGTGGACAAAAACGATTCAGAAAAGGGGGTGGTGATGAACAGAGTGTCTGAATTAAACAGACCACTCTTACCCAGTCCAAAGATCAGGGCTTGATCTATCACCGTTTTTTAGCTCAGTGCACCATCCCAGCTCAGAACCCGGCTATATGCAAATTAGTCTGACCCTGGCCCAGTGCATCATGGGAACAGGGCAGACCAAACTACAAGCCAATTCTTATACTGGGAAGGAAACAAGCTTCTGGGGATCGGTTTCTGGCATTTCAGCCGTCTTCGGCCCGGCTTGCTTGAATCCTGATGGTGCAATGAGCAAGGGACTCACATCTGAGTATACCCTTCCACGCTTATGGTGGACAAAAACGATTCAGAAAAGGGGGTGGTGATGAACAGAGTGTCTGAATTAAGCAGACCACTCTTACCCAGTCCAAAGATCAGGGCTTGATCCATCACCGTTTTTTAGCTCACTGCACCATCCCAGCTCAGAACACGGATATATGCAAATTAGTCTGACCCTGGCCCAGTGCATCATGGGAACAGGGCAGACCAAACTACCAAGCCAATTCTTATACTGGGAAGGAAACAAGCTTCCAGGGACCGGTTTCTGGCATTTCAGCAGTCTTCGGCCCGGCTTGCTTGAATCCCGATGGTGCAATGAGCAAGGGACTCACATCTGAGTATACCCTTCCACGCTTATGGTGGACAAAAACGATTCAGAAAAGGGGGTGGTGATGAACAGAGTGTCTGAATTAAGCAGACCACTCTTACCCAGTCCAAAGATCAGGGCTTGATCCATCACCGTTTTTTAGCTCACTGCACCATCCCAGCTCAGAACCCGGCTATATGCAAATTAGTTTGACCCTGGCCCAGTGCATCATGGGAACAGGGCAGACCAAACTACCAAGCCAATTCTTATACTGGGAAGGAAACAAGCTTCCGGGGACCGGTTTCTGGCATTTCAGCCGTCTTCGGCCCGGCTTGCTTGAATCCTGATGGTGCAATGAGCAAGGGACTCACATCTGAGTATACCCTTCCACGCTTATGGTGGACAAAAACGATTCAGAAAAGGGGGTGGTGATGAACAGAGTGTCTGAATTAAGCAGACCACTCTTGCCCAGTCCAAAGATCAGGGCTTGATCCATCATCGTTTTTTAGCTCACTGCACCATCCCAGCTCAGAGCCCGGCTATATGCAAATTAGTCTGACCCTGGCCCAGTGCATCATGGGAACAGGGCAGACCAAACTACAAGCCAATTCTTATACTGGGAAGGAAACAAGCTTCCTGGGACCGGTTTCTGGCATTTCAGCCGTCTTCGGCCCAGCTTGCTTGAATCCTGATGGTGCAATGAGCAAGGGACTCACATCTGAGTATACCCTTCCACGCTTATGGTGGACAAAAATGATTCAGAAAAGGGGGTGGTGATGAACAGAGTGTCTGAATTAAGCAGACCACTCTTACCCAGTCCAAAGATCAGGGCTTGATCCATCACCGGTTTTTTAGCTCACTGCACCATCCCAGCTCAGAACCCGGCTATATGCAAATTTGTCTGACCCTGGCCCAGTGCATCATGGGAATAGGGCAGACCAAACTACCAAGCCAATTCTTATACTGGGAAGGAAACAAGCTTCCGGGGACCAGTTTCTGGCATTTCAGCCGTCTTCGACCCGGCTTGCTTGAATCCTGATGGTGCAATGAGCAAGGGACTCACATCTGAGTATACCCTTCCACGCTTATGGTGGACAAAAACGATTCAGAAAAGGGGGTGGTGATGAACAGAGTGTCTGAATTAAGCAGACCACTCTTACCCAGTCCAAAGATCAGGGCTTGATCCATCACCAATTTTTAGCTCACTCCACCATCCCAGCTCAGAACCCGGCTATATGCAAATTAGTCTGACCCTGGCCCAGTGCATCATGGGAACAGGGCAGACCAAACTACCAAGCCAATTCTTATACTGGGAAGGAAACAAGCTTCCGGGGACTGGTTTCTGGCATTTCAGCCATCTTCGGCCCGGCTTGCTTGAATCCTGATGGTGCAATGAGCAAGGGACTCACATCTGAGTATAGCCTTCCACGCTTATGGTGGACAAAAATGATTCAGAAAAGGGGGTGGTGATGAACAGAGTGTCTGAATTAAGCAGACCACTCTTACCCAGTCCAAAGATCAGGGCTTGATCCATCACCGTTTTTTAGCTCACTGCACCATCCAGCTCAGAACCCGGCTATATGCAAATTAGTCTGACCCTGGCCAGTGCATCATGGGAACAGGGCAGACCAAACTACCAAGCCAATTCTTATACTGGGAAGGAAACAAGCTTCTAAGGACCGGTTTCTGGAAATTCAGCCGTCTTCGGCCCGGCTTGCTTGAATCCTGATGGTGCAATGAGCAAGGGACTCACATCTGAGTATACCCTTCCACGCTTATGGTGGACAAAAATGATTCAGAAAAGGGTTTGGTGATGAACAGAGTGTCTGAATTAAGCAGACCACTCTTACCCAGTCCAAAGATCAGGGCTTGATCCATCACCGTTTTTTAGCTCACTGCACCATCCCAGCTCAGAACCCGGCTATATGCAAATTAGTCTGACCCTGGCCCAGTGCATCATGGGAACAGGGCAGACCAAACTACCAAGCCAATTCTTATACTGGGAAGGAAACAAGCTTCCGGGGACCGGTTTCTGGCATTTCATCCGTCTTCGGCCCGGCTTGCTTTAATCCTGATGGTGCAATGAGCAAGGGACTCACATCTGAGTATACCCTTCCACGCTTATGGTGGACAAAAACGATTCAGAAAAGGGGGTGGTGATGAACAGAGTGTCTGAATTAAGCAGACCACTCTTACCCAGTCCAAAGATCAGGGCTTGATCCATCACCGTTTTTTAGCTCAGTGCACCATCCCAGCTCAGAACCCGGCTATATGCAAATTAGTCTGACCCTGGCCCAGTGCATCATGGGAACAGGGCAGACCAAACTACCAAGCCAATTCTTATACTGGGAAGGAAACAAGCTTCCGGGGACCGGTTTCTGGCATTTCATCCGTCTTCGTCCCGGCTTGCTTTAATCCTGATGGTGCAATGAGCAAGGGACTCACATCTGAGTATACCCTTCCACGCTTATGGTGGACAAAAACGATTCAGAAAAGGGGGTGGTGATGAACAGAGTGTCTGAATTAAGCAGACCACTCTTACCCAGTCCAAAGATCAGGGCTTGAGCCATCACCGTTTTTTAGCTCAGTGCACCATCCCAGCTCAGAACCCGGCTATATGCAAATTAGTCTGACCCTGGCCCAGTGCATCATGGGAACAGGGCAGACCAAACTACAAGCCAATTCTTATACTGGGAAGGAAACAAGCTTCTGGGGATCGGTTTCTGGCATTTCAGCCGTCTTCGGCCCGGCTTGCTTGAATCCTGATGGTGCAATGAGCAAGGGACTCACATCTGAGTATACCCTTCCACGCTTATGGTGGACAAAAACGATTCAGAAAAGGGGGTGGTGATGAACAGAGTGTCTGAATTAAGCAGACCACTCTTACCCAGTCCAAAGATCAGGGCTTGATCCATCACCGTTTTTTAGCTCACTGCACCATCCCAGCTCAGAACACGGCTATATGCAAATTAGTCTGACCCTGGCCCAGTGCATCATGGGAACAGGGCAGACCAAACTACCAAGCCAATTCTTATACTGGGAAGGAAACAAGCTTCCGGGGACCGGTTTCTGGCATTTCAGCAGACTTCGGCCCGGCTTGCTTGAATCCCGATGGTGCAATGAGCAAGGGACTCACATCTGAGTATACCCTTCCACGCTTATGGTGGACAAAAACGATTCAGAAAAGGGGGTGGTGATGAACAGAGTGTCTGAATTAAGCAGACCACTCTTACCCAGTTCAAAGATCAGGGCTTGATCCATCACCGTTTTTTAGCTCACTGCACCATCCCAGCTCAGAACCCGGCTATATGCAAATTAGTCTGACCCTGGCCCAGTGCATCATGGGAACAGGGCAGACCAAACTACCAAGCCAATTCTTATACTGGGAAGGAAACAAGCTTCCGGGGACCGGTTTCTGGCATTTCAGCCGTCTTCGGCCCGGCTTGCTTGAATCCTGATGGTGCAATGAGCAAGGGACTCACATCTGAGTATACCCTTCCACGCTTATGGTGGACAAAAACGATTCAGAAAAGGGGGTGGTGATGAACAGAGTGTCTGAATTAAGCAGACCACTCTTGCCCAGTCCAAAGATCAGGGCTTGATCCATCATCGTTTTTTAGCTCACTGCACCATCCCAGCTCAGAGCCCGGCTATATGCAAATTAGTCTGACCCTGGCCCAGTGCATCATGGGAACAGGGCAGACCAAACTACAAGCCAATTCTTATACTGGGAAGGAAACAAGCTTCCGGGGACCGGTTTCTGGCATTTCAGCCGTCTTCGGCCCAGCTTGCTTGAATCCTGATGGTGCAATGAGCAAGGGACTCACATCTGAGTATACCCTTCCACGCTTATGGTGGACAAAAATGATTCAGAAAAGGGGGTGGTGATGAACAGAGTGTCTGAATTAAGCAGACCACTCTTACCCAGTCCAAAGATCAGGGCTTGATCCATCACCGGTTTTTTAGCTCACTGCACCATCCCAGCTCAGAACCCGGCTATATGCAAATTAGTCTGACCCTGGCCCAGTGCATCATGGGAATAGGGCAGACCAAACTACCAAGCCAATTCTTATACTGGGAAGGAAACAAGCTTCCGGGGACCAGTTTCTGGCATTTCAGCCGTCTTCGGCCCGGCTTGCTTGAATCCTGATGGTGCAATGAGCAAGGGACTCACATCTGAGTATACCCTTCCACGCTTATGGTGGACAAAAACGATTCAGAAAAGGGGGTGGTGATGAACAGAGTGTCTGAATTAAGCAGACCACTCTTACCCAGTCCAAAGATCAGGGCTTGATCCATCACCAATTTTTAGCTCACTCCACCATCCCAGCTCAGAACCCGGCTATATGCAAATTAGTCTGACCCTGGCCCAGTGCATCATGGGAACAGGGCAGACCAAACTACCAAGCCAATTCTTATACTGGGAAGGAAACAAGCTTCCGGGGACCGGTTTCTGGCATTTCAGCCATCTTCGGCCCGGCTTGCTTGAATCCTGATGGTGCAATGAGCAAGGGACTCACATCTGAGTATACCCTTCCACGCTTATGGTGGACAAAAATGATTCAGAAAAGGGGGTGGTGATGAACAGAGTGTCTGAATTAAGCAGACCACTCTTACCCAGTCCAAAGATCAGGGCTTGATCCATCACCGTTTTTTAGCTCACTGCACCATCCAGCTCAGAACCCGGCTATATGCAAATTAGTCTGACCCTGGCCAGTGCATCATGGGAACAGGGCAGACCAAACTACCAAGCCAATTCTTATACTGGGAAGGAAACAAGCTTCTAAGGACCGGTTTCTGGAAATTCAGCCGTCTTCGGCCCGGCTTGCTTGAATCCTGATGGTGCAATGAGCAAGGGACTCACATCTGAGTATACCCTTCCACGCTTATGGTGGACAAAAATGATTCAGAAAAGGGTTTGGTGATGAACAGAGTGTCTGAATTAAGCAGACCACTCTTACCCAGTCCAAAGATCAGGGCTTGATCCATCACCGTTTTTTAGCTCACTGCACCATCCCAGCTCAGAACCCGGCTATATGCAAATTAGTCTGACCCTGGCCCAGTGCATCATGGGAACAGGGCAGACCAAACTACCAAGCCAATTCTTATACTGGGAAGGAAACAAGCTTCCGGGGACCGGTTTCTGGCATTTCATCCGTCTTCGGCCCGGCTTGCTTTAATCCTGATGGTGCAATGAGCAAGGGACTCACATCTGAGTATACCCTTCCACGCTTATGGTGGACAAAAACGATTCAGAAAAGGGGGTGGTGATGAACAGAGTGTCTGAATTAAGCAGACCACTCTTACCCAGTCCAAAGATCAGGGCTTGATCCATCACCGTTTTTTAGCTCAGTGCACCATCCCAGCTCAGAACCCGGCTATATGCAAATTAGTCTGACCCTGGCCCAGTGCATCATGGGAACAGGGCAGACCAAACTACCAAGCCAATTCTTATACTGGGAAGGAAACAAGCTTCCGGGGACCGGTTTCTGGCATTTCATCCGTCTTCGTCCCGGCTTGCTTTAATCCTGATGGTGCAATGAGCAAGGGACTCACATCTGAGTATACCCTTCCACGCTTATGGTGGACAAAAACGATTCAGAAAAGGGGGTGGTGATGAACAGAGTGTCTGAATTAAGCAGACCACTCTTACCCAGTCCAAAGATCAGGGCTTGAGCCATCACCGTTTTTTAGCTCAGTGCACCATCCCAGCTCAGAACCCGGCTATATGCAAATTAGTCTGACCCTGGCCCAGTGCATCATGGGAACAGGGCAGACCAAACTACAAGCCAATTCTTATACTGGGAAGGAAACAAGCTTCTGGGGATCGGTTTCTGGCATTTCAGCCGTCTTCGGCCCGGCTTGCTTGAATCCTGATGGTGCAATGAGCAAGGGACTCACATCTGAGTATACCCTTCCACGCTTATGGTGGACAAAAACGATTCAGAAAAGGGGGTGGTGATGAACAGAGTGTCTGAATTAAGCAGACCACTCTTACCCAGTCCAAAGATCAGGGCTTGATCCATCACCGTTTTTTAGCTCACTGCACCATCCCAGCTCAGAACACGGCTATATGCAAATTAGTCTGACCCTGGCCCAGTGCATCATGGGAACAGGGCAGACCAAACTACCAAGCCAATTCTTATACTGGGAAGGAAACAAGCTTCCGGGGACCGGTTTCTGGCATTTCAGCAGACTTCGGCCCGGCTTGCTTGAATCCCGATGGTGCAATGAGCAAGGGACTCACATCTGAGTATACCCTTCCACGCTTATGGTGGACAAAAACGATTCAGAAAAGGGGGTGGTGATGAACAGAGTGTCTGAATTAAGCAGACCACTCTTACCCAGTTCAAAGATCAGGGCTTGATCCATCACCGTTTTTTAGCTCACTGCACCATCCCAGCTCAGAACCCGGCTATATGCAAATTAGTCTGACCCTGGCCCAGTGCATCATGGGAACAGGGCAGACCAAACTACCAAGCCAATTCTTATACTGGGAAGGAAACAAGCTTCCGGGGACCGGTTTCTGGCATTTCAGCCGTCTTCGGCCCGGCTTGCTTGAATCCTGATGGTGCAATGAGCAAGGGACTCACATCTGAGTATACCCTTCCACGCTTATGGTGGACAAAAACGATTCAGAAAAGGGGGTGGTGATGAACAGAGTGTCTGAATTAAGCAGACCACTCTTGCCCAGTCCAAAGATCAGGGCTTGATCCATCATCGTTTTTTAGCTCACTGCACCATCCCAGCTCAGAGCCCGGCTATATGCAAATTAGTCTGACCCTGGCCCAGTGCATCATGGGAACAGGGCAGACCAAACTACAAGCCAATTCTTATACTGGGAAGGAAACAAGCTTCCGGGGACCGGTTTCTGGCATTTCAGCCGTCTTCGGCCCAGCTTGCTTGAATCCTGATGGTGCAATGAGCAAGGGACTCACATCTGAGTATACCCTTCCACGCTTATGGTGGACAAAAATGATTCAGAAAAGGGGGTGGTGATGAACAGAGTGTCTGAATTAAGCAGACCACTCTTACCCAGTCCAAAGATCAGGGCTTGATCCATCACCGGTTTTTTAGCTCACTGCACCATCCCAGCTCAGAACCCGGCTATATGCAAATTAGTCTGACCCTGGCCCAGTGCATCATGGGAATAGGGCAGACCAAACTACCAAGCCAATTCTTATACTGGGAAGGAAACAAGCTTCCGGGGACCAGTTTCTGGCATTTCAGCCGTCTTCGGCCCGGCTTGCTTGAATCCTGATGGTGCAATGAGCAAGGGACTCACATCTGAGTATACCCTTCCACGCTTATGGTGGACAAAAACGATTCAGAAAAGGGGGTGGTGATGAACAGAGTGTCTGAATTAAGCAGACCACTCTTACCCAGTCCAAAGATCAGGGCTTGATCCATCACCAATTTTTAGCTCACTCCACCATCCCAGCTCAGAACCCGGCTATATGCAAATTAGTCTGACCCTGGCCCAGTGCATCATGGGAACAGGGCAGACCAAACTACCAAGCCAATTCTTATACTGGGAAGGAAACAAGCTTCCGGGGACCGGTTTCTGGCATTTCAGCCATCTTCGGCCCGGCTTGCTTGAATCCTGATGGTGCAATGAGCAAGGGACTCACATCTGAGTATACCCTTCCACGCTTATGGTGGACAAAAATGATTCAGAAAAGGGGATGGTGATGAACAGAGTGTCTGAATTAAGCAGACCACTCTTACCCAGTCCAAAGATCAGGGCTTGATCCATCACCGTTTTTCAGCTCACTGCACCATCCAACTCAGAACCCGGCTATATGCAAATTAGTCTGACCCTGGCCCAGTGCATCATGGGAACAGGGCAGACCAAACTACCAAGCCAATTCTTATACTGGGAAGGAAACAAGCTTCCGGGGACCGGTTTCTGGCATTTCAGCCGTCTTCGGCCCGGCTTGCTTGAATCCTGATGGTGCAATGAGCAAGGGACTCACATCTGAGTATACCCTTCCACACTTATGGTGGACAAAAACGATTCAGAAAAGGGGGTGGTGATGAACAGAGTGTCTGAATTAAGCAGACCACTCTTGCCCAGTCCAAAGATCAGGGCTTGATCCATCATCGTTTTTTAGCTCACTGCACCATCCCAGCTCAGAGCCCGGCTATATGCAAATTAGTCTGACCCTGGCCCAGTGCATCATGGGAACAGGGCAGACCAAACTACCAAGCCAATTCTTATACTGGGAAGGAAACAAGCTTCCGGGGACCGGTTTCTGGCATTTCAGCCATCTTCGGCCCGGCTTGCTTGAATCCTGATGGTGCAATGAGCAAGGGACTCACATCTGAGTATACCCTTCCACGCTTATGGTGGACAAAAATGATTCAGAAAAGGGGGTGGTGATGAACAGAGTGTCTGAATTAAGCAGACCACTCTTACCCAGTCCAAAGATCAGGGCTTGATCCATCACCGTTTTTTAGCTCACTGCACCATCCAGCTCAGAACCCGGCTATATGCAAATTAGTCTGACCCTGGCCAGTGCATCATGGGAACAGGGCAGACCAAACTACCAAGCCAATTCTTATACTGGGAAGGAAACAAGCTTCTAAGGACCGGTTTCTGGAATTTCAGCCGTCTTCGGCCCGGCTTGCTTGAATCCTGATGGTGCAATGAGCAAGGGACTCACATCTGAGTATACCCTTCCACGCTTATGGTGGACAAAAACGATTCAGAAAAGGGTTTGGTGATGAACAGAGTGTCTGAATTAAGCAGACCACTCTTACCCAGTCCAAAGATCAGGGCTTGATCCATCACCGTTTTTTAGCTCACTGCACCATCCCAGCTCAGAACCCGGCTATATGCAAATTAGTCTGACCCTGGCCCAGTGCATCATGGGAACAGGGCAGACCAAACTACCAAGCCAATTCTTATACTGGGAAGGAAACAAGCTTCCGGGGACCGGTTTCTGGCATTTCATCCGTCTTCGGCCCGGCTTGCTTTAATCCTGATGGTGCAATGAGCAAGGGACTCACATCTGAGTATACCCTTCCACGCTCATGGTGGACAAAAACGATTCAGAAAAGGGGGTGGTGATGAACAGAGTGTCTGAATTAAGCAGACCACTCTTACCCAGTCCAAAGATCAGGGCTTGATCCATCACCGTTTTTTAGCTCAGTGCACCATCCCAGCTCAGAACCCGGCTATATGCAAATTATTCTGACCCTGGCCCAGTGCATCATGGGAACAGGGCAGACCAAACTACCAAGCCAATTCTTATACTGGGAAGGAAACAAGCTTCCGGGGACCGGTTTCTGGCATTTCTTCCGTCTTCGTCCCGGCTTGCTTTAATCCTGATGGTGCAATGAGCAAGGGACTCACATCTGAGTATACCCTTCCACGCTTATGGTGGACAAAAACGATTCAGAAAAGGGGGTGGTGATGAACAGAGTGTCTGAATTAAGCAGACCACTCTTACCCAGTCCAAAGATCAGGGCTTGATCCATCACCGTTTTTTAGCTCAGTGCACCATCCCAGCTCAGAACCCGGCTATATGCAAATTAGTCTGACCCTGGCCCAGTGCATCATGGGAACAGGGCAGACCAAACTACAAGCCAATTCTTATACTGGGAAGGAAACAAGCTTCTGGGGATCAGTTTCTGGCATTTCAGCCGTCTTCGGCCCGGCTTGCTTGAATCCTGATGGTGCAATGAGCAAGGGACTCACACCTGAGTATACCCTTCCACGCTTATGGTGGACAAAAACGATTCAGAAAAGGGGGTGGTGATGAACAGAGTGTCTGAATTAAGCAGACCACTCTTACCCAGTCCAAAGATCAGGGCTTGATCCATCACCGTTTTTTAGCTCACTGCACCATCCCAGCTCAGAACACGGCTATATGCAAATTAGTCTGACCCTGGCCCAGTGCATCATGGGAACAGGGCAGACCAAACTACCAAGCCAATTCTTATACTGGGAAGGAAACAAGCTTCCGGGGACCGGTTTCTGGCATTTCAGCCGTCTTCGGCCCGGCTTGCTTGAATCCTGATGGTGCAATGAGCAAGGGACTCACATCTGAGTATACCCTTCCACGCTTATGGTGGACAAAAACGATTCAGAAAAGGGGGTGGTGATGAACAGAGTGTCTGAATTAAGCAGACCACTCTTGCCCAGTCCAAAGATCAGGGCTTGATCCATCATCGTTTTTTAGCTCACTGCACCATCCCAGCTCAGAGCCCGGCTATATGCAAATTAGTCTGACCCTGGCCCAGTGCATCATGGGAACAGGGCAGACCAAACTACCAAGCCAATTCTTATACTGGGAAGGAAACAAGCTTCCGGGGACCGGTTTCTGGCATTTCAGCCATCTTCGGCCCGGCTTGCTTGAATCCTGATGGTGCAATGAGGAAGGGACTCACATCTGAGTATACCCTTCCACGCTTATGGTGGACAAAAATGATTCAGAAAAGGGGGTGGTGATGAACAGAGTGTCTGAATTAAGCAGACCACTCTTACCCAGTCCAAAGATCAGGGCTTGATCCATCACCGTTTTTAAGCTCACTGCACCATCCAGCTCAGAACCCGGCTATATGCAAATTAGTCTGACCCTGGCCAGTGCATCATGGGAACAGGGCAGACCAAACTACCAAGCCAATTCTTATACTGGGAAGGAAACAAGCTTCTAAGGACCGGTTTCTGGAATTTCAGCCGTCTTCGGCCCGGCTTGCTTGAATCCTGATGGTGCAATGAGCAAGGGACTCACATCTGAGTATACCCTTCCACGCTTATGGTGGACAAAAACGATTCAGAAAAGGGTTTGGTGATGAACAGAGTGTCTGAATTAAGCAGACCACTCTTACCCAGTCCAAAGATCAGGGCTTGATCCATCACCGTTTTTTAGCTCACTGCACCATCCCAGCTCAGAACCCGGCTATATGCAAATTAGTCTGACCCTGGCCCAGTGCATCATGGGAACAGGGCAGACCAAACTACCAAGCCAATTCTTATACTGGGAAGGAAACAAGCTTCCGGGGACCGGTTTCTGGCATTTCATCCGTCTTCGGCCCGGCTTGCTTTAATCCTGATGGTGCAATGAGCAAGGGACTCACATCTGAGTATACCCTTCCACGCTTATGGTGGACAAAAACGATTCAGAAAAGGGGGTGGTGATGAACAGAGTGTCTGAATTAAGCAGACCACTCTTACCCAGTCCAAAGATCAGGGCTTGATCCATCACCGTTTTTTAGCTCAGTGCACCATCCCAGCTCAGAACCCGGCTATATGCAAATTAGTCTGACCCTGGCCCAGTGCATCATGGGAACAGGGCAGACCAAACTACCAAGCCAATTCTTATACTGGGAAGGAAACAAGCTTCCGGGGACCGGTTTCTGGCATTTCTTCCGTCTTCGTCCCGGCTTGCTTTAATCCTGATGGTGCAATGAGCAAGGGACTCACATCTGAGTATAACCTTCCACGCTTATGGTGGACAAAAACGATTCAGAAAAGGGGGTGGTGATGAACAGAGTGTCTGAATTAAGCAGACCACTCTTACCCAGTCCAAAGATCAGGGCTTGATCCATCACCGTTTTTTAGCTCAGTGCACCATCCCAGCTCAGAACCCGGCTATATGCAAATTAGTCTGACCCTGGCCCAGTGCATCATGGGAACAGGGCAGACCAAACTACAAGCCAATTCTTATACTGGGAAGGAAACAAGCTTCTGGGGATCGGTTTCTGGCATTTCAGCCATCTTCGGCCCGGCTTGCTTGAATCCTGATGGTGCAATGAGCAAGGGACTCACATCTGAGTATACCCTTCCACGCTTATGGTGGACAAAAATGATTCAGAAAAGGGGATGGTGATGAACAGAGTGTCTGAATTAAGCAGACCACTCTTACCCAGTCCAAAGATCAGGGCTTGATCCATCACTGTTTTTCAGCTCACTGCACCATCCAGCTCAGAACCCGGCTATATGCAAATTAGTCTGACCCTGGCCAGTGCATCATGGGAACAGGGCAGACCAAACTACCAAGCCAATTCTTATACTGGGAAGGAAACAAGCTTCTAAGGACCGGTTTCTGGAATTTCAGCCATCTTCGGCCTGGCTTGCTTGAATCCTGATGGTGCAATGAGCAAGGGACTCACATCTGAGTATACCCTTCCACGCTTATGGTGGACAAAAATGATTCAGAAAAGGGGGTGGTGATGAACAGAGTGTCTGAATTAAGCAGACCACTCTTACCCAGTCCAAAGATCAGGGCTTGATCCATCACCGTTTTTTAGCTCAGTGCACCATCCCAGCTCAGAACCCGGCTATATGCAAATTAGTCTGACCCTGGCCCAGTGCATCATGGGAACAGGGCAGACCAAACTACAAGCCAATTCTTATACTGGGAAGGAAACAAGCTTCTGGGGATCGGTTTCTGGCATTTCAGCCGTCTTCGGCCCGGCTTGCTTGAATCCTGATGGTGCAATGAGCAAGGGACTCACATCTGAGTATACCCTTCCACGCTTATGGTGGACAAAAACGATTCAGAAAAGGGGTGGTGATGAACAGAGTGTCTGAATTAAGCAGACCACTCTTACCCAGTCCAAAGATCAGGGCTTGATCCATCACCGTTTTTTAGCTCACTGCACCATCCCAGCTCAGAACACGGCTATATGCAAATTAGTCTGACCCTGGCCCAGTGCATCATGGGAACAGGGCAGACCAAACTACCAAGCCAATTCTTATACTGGGAAGGAAACAAGCTTCCGGGGACCAGTTTCTGGCATTTCAGCAGACTTCGGCCCGGCTTGCTTGAATCCCGATGGTGCAATGAGCAAGGGACTCACATCTGAGTATACCCTTCCACGCTTATGGTGGACAAAAACGATTCAGAAAAGGGGGTGGTGATGAACAGAGTGTCTGAATTAAGCAGCCCACTCTTACCCAGTCCAAAGATCAGGGCTTGATCCATCACCGTTTTTTAGCTCACTGCACCATCCAAGCTCAGAACCCGGCTATATGCAAATTAGTCTGACCCTGGCCCAGTGCATCATGGGAACAGGGCAGACCAAACTACCAAGCCAATTCTTATACTGGGAAGGAAACAAGCTTCCGGGGACCGGTTTCTGGCATTTCAGCCGTCTTCGGCCCAGCTTGCTTGAATCCTGATGGTGCAATGAGCAAGGGACTCACATCTGAGTATACCCTTCCACGCTTATGGTGGGCAAAAACGATTCAGAAAAGGGGGTGGTGATGAACAGAGTGTCTGAATTAAGCAGACCACTCTTGCCCAGTCCAAAGATCAGGGCTTGATCCATCATCGTTTTTTAGCTCACTGCACCATCCCAGCTCAGAGCCCGGCTATATGCAAATTAGTCTGACCCTGGCCCAGTGCATCATGGGAACAGGGCAGACCAAACTACCAAGCCAATTCTTATACTGGGAAGGAAACAAGCTTCCGGGGACCGGTTTCTGGCATTTCAGCCATCTTCGGCCCGGCTTGCTTGAATCCTGATGGTGCAATGAGCAAGGGACTCACATCTGAGTATACCCTTCCACGCTTATGGTGGACAAAAATGATTCAGAAAAGGGGGTGGTGATGAACAGAGTGTCTGAATTAAGAAGACCACTCTTACCCAGTCCAAAGATCAGGGCTTGATCCATCACCGTTTTTTAGCTCACTGCACCATCCAGCTCAGAACCCGGCTATATGCAAATTAGTCTGACCCTGGCCAGTGCATCATGGGAACAGGGCAGACCAAACTACCAAGCCAATTCTTATACTGGGAAGGAAACAAGCTTCTAAGGACCGGTTTCTGGAATTTCAGCCGTCTTCGGCCCGGCTTGCTTGAATCCTGATGGTGCAATGAGCAAGGGACTCACATCTGAGTATACCCTTCCACGCTTATGGTGGACAAAAACGATTCAGAAAAGGGTTTGGTGATGAACAGAGTGTCTGAATTAAGCAGACCACTCTTACCCAGTCCAAAGATCAGGGCTTGATCCATCACCGTTTTTTAGCTCACTGCACCATCCCAGCTCAGAACCCGGCTATATGCAAATTAGTCTGACCCTGGCCCAGTGCATCATGGGAACAGGGCAGACCAAACTACCAAGCCAATTCTTATACTGGGTAGGAAACAAGCTTCCGGGGACCGGTTTCTGGCATTTCATCCGTCTTCGGCCCGGCTTTCTTTAATCCTGATGGTGCAATGAGCAAGGGACTCACATCTGAGTATACCCTTCCACGCTTATGGTGGACAAAAACGATTCAGAAAAGGGGGTGGTGATGAACAGAGTGTCTGAATTAAGCAGACCACTCTTACCCAGTCCAAAGATCAGGGCTTGATCCATCACCGTTTTTTAGCTCAGTGCACCATCCCAGCTCAGAACCCGGCTATATGCAAATTAGTCTGACCCTGGCCCAGTGCATCATGGGAACAGGGCAGACCAAACTACCAAGCCAATTCTTATACTGGGAAGGAAACAAGCTTCCGGGGACCGGTTTCTGGCATTTCATCCGTCTTCGTCCCGGCTTGCTTTAATCCTGATGGTGCAATGAGCAAGGGACTCAGATCTGAGTATACCCTTCCACGCTTATGGTGGACAAAAACGATTCAGAAAAGGGGGTGGTGATGAACAGAGTGTCAGAATTAAGCAGACCACTCTTACCCAGTCCAAAGATCAGGGCTTGATCCATCACCGTTTTTTAGCTCAGTGCACCATCCCAGCTCAGAACTCGGCTATATGCAAATTAGTCTGACCCTGGCCCAGTGCATCATGGGAACAGGGCAGACCAAACTACAAGCCAATTCTTATACTGGGAAGGAAACAAGCTTCTGGGGATCGGTTTCTGGCATTTCAGCCGTCTTCGGCCCGGCTTGCTTGAATCCTGATGGGGCAATGAGCAAGGGACTCACATCTGAGTATACCCTTCCACGCTTATGGTGGACAAAAACGATTCAGAAAAGGGGGTGGTGATGAACAGAGTGTCTGAATTAAGCAGACCACTCTTACCCAGTCCAAAGATCAGGGCTTGATCCATCACCGTTTTTTAGCTCACTGCACCATCCCAGCTCAGAACACGGCTATATGCAAATTAGTCTGACCCTGGCCCAGTGCATCATGGGAACAGGGCAGACCAAACTACCAAGCCAATTCTTATACTGGGAAGGAAACAAGCTTCCGGGGACCGGTTTCTGGCATTTCAGCAGACTTCGGCCCGGCTTGCTTGAATCCCGATGGTGCAATGAGCAAGGGACTCACATCTGAGTATACCCTTCCACGCTTATGGTGGACAAAAACGATTCAGAAAAGGGGGTGGTGATGAACAGAGTGTCTGAATTAAGCAGACCACTCTTGCCCAGTCCAAAGATCAGGGCTTGATCCATCATCGTTTTTTAACTCACTGCACCATCCCAGCTCAGAGCCCGGCTATATGCAAATTAGTCTGACCCTGGCCCAGTGCATCATGGGAACAGGGCAGACCAAACTACAAGCCAATTCTTATACTGGGAAGGAAACAAGCTTCCGGGGACCGGTTTCTGGCATTTCAGCCGTCTTCGGCCCAGCTTGCTTGAATCCTGATGGTGCAATGAGCAAGGGACTCACATCTGAGTATACCCTTCCACGCTTATGGTGGACAAAAATGATTCAGAAAAGGGGGTGGTGATGAACAGAGTGTCTGAATTAAGCAGACCACTCTTACCCAGTCCAAAGATCAGGGCTTGATCCATCACCGGTTTTTTAGCTCACTGCACCATCCCAGCTCAGAACCCGGCTATATGCAAATTAGTCTGACCCTGGCCCAGTGCATCAAGGGAATAGGGCAGACCAAACTACCAAGCCAATTCTTATACTGGGAAGGAAACAAGCTTCCGGGGACCAGTTTCTGGCATTTCAGCCGTCTTCGGCCCGGCTTGCTTGAATCCTGATGGTGCAATGAGCAAGGGACTCACATCTGAGTATACCCTTCCACGCTTATGGTGGACAAAAACGATTCAGAAAAGGGGGTGGTGATGAACAGAGTGTCTGAATTAAGCAGACCACTCTTACCCAGTCCAAAGATCAGGGCTTGATCCATCACCAATTTTTAGCTCACTCCACCATCCCAGCTCAGAACCCGGCTATATGCAAATTAGTCTGACCCTGGCCCAGTACATCATGGGAACAGGGCAGACAAAACTACCAAGCCAATTCTTATACTGGGAAGGAAACAAGCTTCCGGGGACCGGTTTCTGGCATTTCAGCCATCTTCGGCCCGGCTTGCTTGAATCCTGATGGTGCAATGAGCAAGGGACTCACATCTGAGTATACCCTTCCACGCTTATGGTGGACAAAAATGATTCAGAAAAGGGGATGGTGATGAACAGAGTGTCTGAATTAAGCAGACCACTCTTACCCAGTCCAAAGATCAGGGCTTGATCCATCACCGTTTTTCAGCTCACTGCACCATCCAGCTCAGAACCCGGCTATATGCAAATTAGTCTGACCCTGGCCAGTGCATCATGTGAACAGGGCAGACCAAACTACCAAGCCAATTCTTATACTGGGAAGGAAACAAGCTTCTAAGGACCGGTTTCTGGAATTTCAGCCATCTTCGGCCCGGCTTGCTTGAATCCTGATGGTGCAATGAGCAAGGGACTCACATCTGAGTATACCCTTCCACGCTTATGGTGGACAAAAACGATTCAGAAAAGGGGGTGGTGATGAACAGAGTGTCTGAATTAAGCAGACCACTCTTACCCAGTCCAAAGATCAGGGCTTGATCCATCACCGTTTTTTAGCTCAGTGCACCATCCCAGCTCAGAACCCGGCTATATGCAAATTAGTCTGACTCTGGCCCAGTGCATCATGGGAACAGGGTAGACCAAACTACAAGCCAATTCTTATACTGGGAAGGAAACAATCTTCTGGGGATCGGTTTCTGGCATTTCAGCCGTCTTCGGCCCGGCTTGCTTGAATCCTGATGGTGCAATGAGCAAGGGACTCACATCTGAGTATACCCTTCCACGCTTATGGTGGACAAAAACGATTCAGAAAGGGGGTGGTGATGAACAGAGTGTCTGAATTAAGCAGACCACTCTTACCCAGTCCAAAGATCATGGCTTGATCCATCACCGTTTTTTAGCTCACTGCACCATCCCAGCTCAGAACACGGCTATATGCAAATTAGTCTGACCCTGGCCCAGTGCATCATGGGAACAGGGCAGACCAAACTACCAAGCCAATTCTTATACTGGGAAGGAAACAAGCTTCCGGGGACCGGTTTCTGGCATTTCAGCAGACTTCAGCCCGGCTTGCTTGAATCCCGATGGTGCAATGAGCAAGGGACTCACATCTGAGTATACCCTTCCACGCTTATGGTGGACAAAAACGATTCAGAAAAGGGGGTGGTGATGAACAGAGTGTCTGAATTAAGCAGACCACTCTTACCCAGTCCAAAGATCAGGGCTTGATCCATCACTGTTTTTTAGCTCACTGCACCATCCCAGCTCAGAACTCGGCTATATGCAAATTAGTCTGACCCTGGCCCAGTGCATCATGGGAACAAGGCAGACCAAACTACCAAGCCAATTCTTATACTGGGAAGGAAACAAGCTTCCGGGGACCGGTTTCTGGCATTTCAGCCGTCTTCGGCCCGGCTTGCTTGAATCCTGATGGTGCAATGAGCAAGGGACTCACATCTGAGTATACCCTTCCACGCTTATGGTGGACAAAAATGATTCAGAAAAGCGGTAGTGATGAACAGAGTGTCTGAATTAAGCAGACCACTCTTACCCAGTCCAAAGATCAGGGCTTGATCCATCACCGGTTTTTTAGCTCACTGCACCATCCCAGCTCAGAACCCGGCTATATGCAAATTAGTCTGACCCTGGCCCAGTGCATCATGGGAATAGGGCAGACCAAACTACCAAGCCAATTCTTATACTGGGAAGGAAACAAGCTTCCGGGGACCAGTTTCTGGCATTTCAGCCGTCTTCGGCCCGGCTTGCTTGAATCCTGATGGTGCAATGAGCAAGGGACTCACATCTGAGTATACCCTTCCACGCTTATGGTGGACAAAAACAATTCAGAAAAGGGGGTGGTGATGAACAGAGTGTCTGAATTAAGCAGACCACTCATACCCAGTCCAAAGATCAGGGCTTGATCCATCACCAATTTTTAGCTCACTCCACCATCCCAGCTCAGAACCCGGCTATATGCAAATTAGTCTGACCCTGGCCCAGTGCATCATGGGAACAGGGCAGACCAAACTACCAAGCCAATTCTTATACTGGGAAGGAAACAAGCTTCCGGGGACCGGTTTCTGGCATTTCAGCCATCTTCGGCCCGGCTTGCTTGAATCCTGATGGTGCAATGAGCAAGGGACTCACATCTGAGTATACCCTTCCACGCTTATGGTGGACAAAAATGATTCAGAAAAGGGGGTGGTGATGAACAGAGTGTCTGAATTAAGCAGACCACTCTTACCCAGTCCAAAGATCAGGGCTTGATCCATCACCGTTTTTTAGCTCACTGCACCATCCAGCTCAGAACCCGGCTATATGCAAATTAGTCTGACCCTGGCCAGTGCATCATGGGAACAGGGCAGACCAAACTACCAAGCCAATTCTTATACTGGGAAGGAAACAAGCTTCCGGGGACCGGTTTCTGGCATTTCATCCGTCTTCGGCCCGGCTTGCTTTAATCCTGATGGTGCAATGAGCAAGGGACTCACATCTGAGTATACCCTTCCACGCTTATGGTGGACAAAAACGATTCAGAAAAGGGAGTGGTGATGAACAGAGTGTCTGAATTAAGCAGACCACTCTTACCCAGTCCAAAGATCAGGGCTTGATCCATCACCGTTTTTTAGCTCAGTGCACCATCCCAGCTCAGAACCCGGCTATATGCAAATTAGTCTGACCCTGGCCCAGTGCATCATGGGAACAGGGCAGACCAAACTACCAAGCCAATTCTTATACTGGGAAGGAAACAAGCTTCCGGGGACCGGTTTCTGGCATTTCATCCGTCTTCGTCCCGGCTTGCTTTAATCCTGATGGTGCAATGAGCAAGGGACTCACATCTGAGTATACCCTTCCACGCTTATGGTGGACAAAAACGATTCAGAAAAGGGGGTGGTGATGAACAGAGTGTCTGAATTAAGCAGACCACTCTTACCCAGTCCAAAGATCAGGGCTTGATCCATCACCGTTTTTTAGCTCAGTGCACCATCCCAGCTCAGAACCCGGCTATATGCAAATTAGTCTGACCCTGGCCCAGTGCATCATGGGAACAGGGCAGACCAAACTACAAGCCAATTCTTATACTGGGAAGGAAACAAGCTTCTGGGGATCGGTTTCTGGCATTCCAGCCGTCTTCGGCCCGGCTTGCTTGAATCCTGATGGTGCAATGAGCAAGGGACTCACATCTGAGTATACCCTTCCACGCTTATGGTGGACAAAAACGATTCAGAAAAGGGGGTGGTGATGAACAGAGTGTCTGAATTAAGCAGACCACTCTTACCCAGTCCAAAGATCAGGGCTTGATCCATCACCGTTTTTTAGCTCACTGCACCATCCCAGCTCAGAACACGGCTATATGCAAATTAGTCTGACCCTGGCCGAGTGCATCATGGGAACAGGGCAGACCAAACTACCAAGCCAATTCTTATACTGGGAAGGAAACAAGCTTCCGGGGACCGGTTTCTGGCATTTCAGCAGACTTCGGCCCGGCTTGCTTGAATCCCGATGGTGCAATGAGCAAGGGACTCACATCTGAGTATACCCTTCCACGCTTATGGTGGACAAAAACGATTCAGAAAAGGGGGTGGTGATGAACAGAGTGTCTGAATTAAGCAGACCACTCTTACCCAGTCCAAAGATCAGGGCTTGATCCATCACCGTTTTTTAGCTCACTGCACCATCCCAGCTCAGAACCCGGCTATGTGCAAATTAGTCTGACCCTGGCCCAGTGCATCATGGGAACAGGGCAGACCAAACTACGAAGCCAATTCTTATACTGGGAAGGAAACAAGCTTCCAGGGACCGGTTTCTGGCATTTCAGCCATCTTCGGCCCGGCTTGCTTGAATCCTGATGGTGCAATGAGCAAGGGACTCACATCTGAGTATACCCTTCCACGCTTATGGTGGACAAAAACGATTCAGAAAAGGGGGTGGTGATGAACAGAGTGTCTGAATTAAGCAGACCACTCTTGCCCAGTCCAAAGATCAGGGCTTGATCCATCATCGTTTTTTAGCTCACTGCACCATCCCAGCTCAGAGCCCGGCTATATGCAAATTAGTCTGACCCTGGCCCAGTGCATCATGGGAACAGGGCAGACCAAACTACAAGCCAATTCTTATACTGGGAAGGAAACAAGCTTCCGGGGACTGGTTTCTGGCATTTCAGCCGTCTTCGGCCCAGCTTGCTTGAATCCTGATGGTGCAATGAGCAAGGGACTCACATCTGAGTATACCCTTCCACGCTTATGGTGGACAAAAATGATTCAGAAAAGGGGGTGGTGATGAACAGAGTGTCTGAATTAAGCAGACCACTCTTACCCAGTCCAAAGATCAGGGCTTGATCCATCACCGGTTTTTTAGCTCACTGCACCATCCCAGCTCAGAACCCGGCTATATGCAAATTAGTCTGACCCTGGCCCAGTGCATCAAGGGAATAGGGCAGACCAAACTACCAAGACAATTCTTATACTGGGAAGGAAACAAGCTTCCGGGGACCAGTTTCTGGCATTTCAGCCGTCTTCGGCCCGGCTTGCTTGAATCCTGATGGTGCAATGAGCAAGGGACTCACATCTGAGTATACCCTTCCACGCTTATGGTGGACAAAAACGATTCAGAAAAGGGGGTGGTGATGAACAGAGTGTCTGAATTAAGCAGACCACTCTTACCCAGTCCAAAGATCAGGGCTTGATCCATCACCAATTTTTAGCTCACTCCACCATCCCAGCTCAGAACCCGGCTATATGCAAATTAGTCTGACCCTGGCCCAGTGCATCATGGGAACAGGGCAGACCAAACTACCAAGCCAATTCTTATACTGGGAAGGAAACAAGCTTCCGGGGACCGGTTTCTGGCATTTCAGCCATCTTCGGCCCGGCTTGCTTGAATCCTGATGGTGCAATGAGCAAGGGACTCACATCTGAGTATACCCTTCCACGCTTATGGTGGACAAAAATGATTCAGAAAAGGGGATGGTGATGAACAGAGTGTCTGAATTAAGCAGACCACTCTTACCCAGTCCAAAGATCAGGGCTTGATCCATCACCGTTTTTCAGCTCACTGCACCATCCAGCTCAGAACCCGGCTATATGCAAATTAGTCTGACCCTGGCCAGTGCATCATGTGAACAGGGCAGACCAAACTACCAAGCCAATTCTTATACTGGGAAGGAAACAAGCTTCTAAGGACCGGTTTCTGGAATTTCAGCCATCTTCGGCCCGGCTTGCTTGAATCCTGATGGTGCAATGAGCAAGGGACTCACATCTGAGTATACCCTTCCACGCTTATGGTGGACAAAAACGATTCAGAAAAGGGGGTGGTGATGAACAGAGTGTCTGAATTAAGCAGACCACTCTTACCCAGTCCAAAGATCAGGGCTTGATCCATCACCGTTTTTTATCTCAGTGCACCATCCCAGCTCAGAACCCGGCTATATGCAAATTAGTCTGACCCTGGCCCAGTGCATCATGGGAACAGGGCAGACCAAACTACAAGCCAATTCTTATACTGGGAAGGAAACAAGCTTCTGGGGATCGGTTTCTGGCATTTCAGCCGTCTTCGGCCCGGCTTGCCTGAATCCTGATGGTGCAATGAGCAAGGGACTCACATCTGAGTATACCCTTCCACGCTTATGGTGGACAAAAACGATTCAGAAAAGGGGGTGGTGATGAACAGAGTGTCTGAATTAAGCAGACCACTCTTACCCAGTCCAAAGATCAGGGCTTGATCCATCACCGTTTTTTAGCTCACTGCACCATCCCAGCTCAGAACACGGCTATATGCAAATTAGTCTGACCCTGGCCCAGTGCATCATGGGAACAGGGCAGACCAAACTACCAAGCCAATTCTTATACTGGGAAGGAAACAAGCTTCCGGGGACCGGTTTCTGGCATTTCAGCAGACTTCAGCCCAGCTTGCTTGAATCCCGATGGTGCAATGAGCAAGGGACTCACATCTGAGTATACCCTTCCACGCTTATGGTGGACAAAAATGATTCAGAAAAGGGGGTGGTGATGAACAGAGTGTCTGAATTAAGCAGACCACTCTTACCCAGTCCAAAGATCAGGGCTTGATCCATCACCGTTTTTTAGCTCACTGCACCATCCCAGCTCAGAACCCGGCTATATGCAAATTAGTCTGACCCTGGCCCAGTGCATCATGGGAACAGGGCAGACAAAACTACCAAGCCAATTCTTATACTGGGAAGGAAACAAGCTTCCGGGTACCGGTTTCTGGCATTTCAGCCGTCTTCGGCCCGGCTTGCTTGAATCCTGATGGTGCAATGAGCAAGGGACTCACATCTGAGTATACCCTTCCACGCTTATGGTGGACAAAAATGATTCAGAAAAGGGGTAGTGATGAACAGAGTGTCTGAATTAAGCAGACCACTCTTACCCAGTCCAAAGATCAGGGCTTGATCCATCACCGGTTTTTTAGCTCACTGCACCATCCCAGCTCAGAACCCGGCTATATGCAAATTAGTCTGACCCTGGCCCAGTGCATCATGGGAATAGGGCAGACCAAACTACCAAGCCAATTCTTATACTGGGAAGGAAACAAGCTTCCGGGGACCAGTTTCTGGCATTTCAGCCGTCTTCGGCCCGGCTTGCTTGAATCCTGATGGTGCAATGAGCAAGGGACTCACATCTGAGTATACCCTTCCACGCTTATGGTGGACAAAAACGATTCAGAAAAGAGGGTGGTGATGAACAGAGTGTCTGAATTAAGCAGACCACTCATACCCAGTCCAAAGATCAGGGCTTGATCCATCACCAATTTTTAGCTCACTCCACCATCCCAGCTCAGAACCCGGCTATATGCAAATTAGTCTGACCCTGGCCCAGTGCATCATGGGAACAGGGCAGACCAAACTACCAGGCCAATTCTTATACTGGGAAGGAAACAAGCTTCCGGGGACCGGTTTCTGGCATTTCAGCCATCTTCGGCCCGGCTTGCTTGAATCCTGATGGTGCAATGAGCAAGGGACTCACATCTGAGTATACCCTTCCACGCTTATGGTGGACAAAAATGATTCAGAAAAGGGGGTGGTGATGAACAGAGTGTCTGAATTAAGCAGACCACTCTTACCCAGTCCAAAGATCAGGGCTTGATCCATCACCGTTTTTTAGCTCACTGCACCATCCAGCTCAGAACCCGGCTATATGCAAATTAGTCTGACCCTGGCCAGTGCATCATGGGAACAGGGCAGACCAAACTACCAAGCCAATTCTTATACTGGGAAGGAAACAAGCTTCTAAGGACCGGTTTCTGGAATTTCAGCCATCTTCGGCCCGGCTTGCTTGAATCCTGATGGTGCAATGAGCAAGGGACTCACATCTGAGTATACCCTTCCACGCTTATGGTGGACAAAAACGATTCAGAAAAGGGGGTGGTGATGAACAGAGTGTCTGAATTAAGCAGACCACTCTTACCCAGTCCAAAGATCAGGGCTTGATCCATCACCGTTTTTTAGCTCACTGCACCATCCCAGCTCAGAACCCGGCTATATGCAAATTAGTCTGACCCTGGCCCAGTGCATCATGGGAACAGGGCAGACCAAACTACCAAGCCAATTCTTATACTGGGAAGGAAACAAGCTTCCGGGGACCGGTTTCTGGCATTTCATCCGTCTTCGGCCCGGCTTGCTTTAATCCTGATGGTGCAATGAGCAAGGGACTCACATCTGAGTATACCCTTCCACGCTTATGGTGGACAAAAACGATTCAGAAAAGGGGGTGGTGATGAACAGAGTGTCTGAATTAAGCAGACCACTCTTACCCAGTCCAAAGATCAGGGCTTGATCCATCACCGTTTTTTAGCTCACTGCACCATCCAGCTCAGAACCCGGCTATATGCAAATTAGTCTGACCCTGGCCAGTGCATCATGGGAACAGGGCAGACCAAACTACCAAGCCAATTCTTATACTGGGAAGGAAACACGCTTCTAAGGACCGGTTTCTGGAATTTCAGCCATCTTCGGCCCGGCTTGCTTGAATCCTGATGGTGCAATGAGCAAGGGACTCACATCTGAGTATACCCTTCCACGCTTATGGTGGACAAAAACGATTCAGAAAAGGGGGTGGTGATGAACAGAGTGTCTGAATTAAGCAGACCACTCTTACCCAGTCCAAAGATCAAGGCTTGATCCATCACCGTTTTTTAGCTCACTGCACCATGCCAGCTCAGAACCCGGCTATATGCAAATTAGTCTGACCCTGGCCAGTGCATCATGGGAACAGGGCAGACCAAACTACCAAGCCAATTCTTATACTGGGAAGGAAACAAGCTTCCGGGGACCGGTTTCTGGCATTTCATCCGTCTTCGGCCCGGCTTGCTTTAATCCTGATGGTGCAATGAGCAAGGGACTCACATCTGAGTATACCCTTCCACGCTTATGGTGGACAAAAACAATTCAGAAAAGGGGGTGGTGATGAACAGAGTGTCTGAATTAAGCAGACCACTCTTACCCAGTCCAAAGATCAGGGCTTGATCCATCACCGTTTTTTAGCTCAGTGCACCATCTCAGCTCAGAACCCGGCTATATGCAAATTAGTCTGACCCTGGCCCAGTGCATCATGGGAACAGGGCAGACCAAACTACAAGCCAATTCTTATACTGGGAAGGAAACAAGCTTCTGGGGATCGGTTTCTGGCATTTCAGCCGTCTTCGGCCCGGCTTGCTTGAATCCTGATGGTGCAATGAGCAAGGGACTCACATCTGAGTATACCCTTCCACGCTTATGGTGGACAAAAACGATTCAGAAAAGGGGGTGGTGATGAACAGAGTGTCTGAATTAAGCAGACCACTCTTACCCAGTCCAAAGATCAGGGCTTGATCCATCACCGTTTTTTAGCTCACTGCACCATCCCAGCTCAGAACACGGCTATATGCAAATTAGTCTGACCCTGGCCCAGTGCATCATGGGAACAGGGCAGACCAAACTACCAAGCCAATTCTTATACTGGGAAGGAAACAAGCTTCCGGGGACCGGTTTCTGGCATTCCAGCAGTCTTCGGCCCGGCTTGCTTGAATCCCGATGGTGCAATGAGCAAGGGACTCACATCTGAGTATACCCTTCCACGCTTATGGTGGACAAAAACGATTCAGAAAAGGGGGTGGTGATGAACAGAGTGTCTGAATTAAGCAGACCACTCTTACCCAGTCCAAAGATCAGGGCTTGATCCATCACCGTTTTTTAGCTCACTGCACCATCCCAGCTCAGAACCCGGCTATATGCAAATTAGTCTGACCCTGGCCCAGTGCATCATGGGAACAGGGCAGACCAAACTACCAAGCCAATTCTTATACTGGGAAGGAAGCAAGCTTCCGGGGACCGGTTTCTGGCATTTCAGCCGTCTTCGGCCCGGCTTGCTTGAATCCTGATGGTGCAATGAGCAAGGGACTCACATCTGAGTATACCCTTCCACGCTTATGGTGGACAAAAACGATTCAGAAAAGGGGGTGGTGATGAACAGAGTGTCTGAATTAAGCAGACCACTCTTGCCCAGTCCAAAGATCAGGGCTTGATCCATCATCGTTTTTTAGCTCACTGCACCATCCCAGCTCAGAGCCCGGCTATATGCAAATTAGTCTGACCCTGGCCCAGTGCATCATGGGAACAGGGCAGACCAAACTACAAGCCAATTCTTATACTGGGAAGGAAACAAGCTTCCGGGGACCGGTTTCTGGCATTTCAGCCGTCTTCAGCCCAGCTTGCTTGAATCCTGATGGGGCAATGAGCAAGGGACTCACATCTGAGTATACCCTTCCACGCTTATGGTGGACAAAAATGATTCAGAAAAGGGGGTGGTGATGAACAGAGTGTCTGAATTAAGCAGACCACTCTTACCCAGTCCAAAGATCAGGGCTTGATCCATCACCGGTTTTTTAGCTCACTGCACCATCCCAGCTCAGAACCCGGCTATATGCAAATTAGTCTGACCCTGGCCCAGTGCATCATGGGAATAGGGCAGACCAAACTACCAAGCCAATTCTTATACTGGGAAGGAAACAAGCTTCCGGGGACCAGTTTCTGGCATTTCAGCCGTCTTCGGCCCGGCTTGCTTGAATCCTGATGGTGCAATGAGCAAGGGACTCACATCTGAGTATACCCTTCCACGCTTATGGTGGACAAAAACGATTCAGAAAAGGGGGTGGTGATGAACAGAGTGTCTGAATTAAGCAGACCACTCTTACCCAGTCCAAAGATCAGGGCTTGATCCATCACCGTTTTTTAGCTCACTGCACCATCCCAGCTCGGAACCCGGCTATATGCAAATTAGTCTGACCCTGGCCCAGTGCATCATGGGAACAGGGCCTACCAAACCAATTCTTATACTGGGAAGGAAACAAGCTTCCGGGGACCGGTTTCTGGCATTTCAGCCATCTTCGGCCCGGCTTGCTTGAATCCTGATGGTGCAATGAGCAAGGGACTCACATCTGAGTATACCCTTCCACGCTTATGGTGGACAAAAACGATTCAGTAAAGGGGGTGGTGATGAACAGAGTGTCTGAATTAAGCAGACCACTCTTACCCAGTCCAAAGATCAGGGCTTGATCCATCACCGTTTTTTAGCTCACTGCACCATCCCAGCTCAGAACCCGGCTATATGCAAATTAGTCTGACCCTAGCCCAGTGCATCATGGGAACAGGGCAGACCAAACTACCAAGCCAATTCTTACACTGGGAAGGAAACAAGCTTCCGGGGACCGGTTTCTGGCATTTCAGCCATCTTCGGCCCGGCTTGCTTGAATCCTGATGGTGCAATGAGCAAGGGACTCACATCTGAGTATACCCTTCCACGCTTATGGTGGACAAAAACGATTCAGAAAAGGGGGTGGTGATGAACAGAGTGTCTGAATTAAGCAGACCACTCTTACCCAGTCCAAAGATCAGGGCTTGATCCATCACCGTTTTTTAGCTCACTGCACCATCCCAGCTCAGAACCCGGCTATATGCAAATTAGTCTGACCCTGGCCCAGTGCATCATGGGAACAGGGCAGACCAAACTACCAAGCCAATTCTTATACTGGGAAGGAAACAA
Source organism: Lissotriton vulgaris (assembly GCF_964263255.1). NCBI lineage: Eukaryota > Metazoa > Chordata > Amphibia > Caudata > Salamandridae > Lissotriton > Lissotriton vulgaris. The sequence goes on from NC_141695.1 coordinate 261,053,813, forward strand.
GCTTCCGGGGACCGGTTTCTGGCATTTCAGCCGTCTTCGGCCCGGCTTGCTTGAATCCTGATGGTGCATTTAGCAAGGGACTCACATCTGAGTATACCCTTCCACGCTTATGGTGGACAAAAACGATTCAGAAAAGGGGGTGGTGATGAACAGAGTGTCTGAATTAAGCAGACCACTCTTACCCAGTCCAAAGATCAGGGCTAGATCCATCACCGTTTTTTAGCTCACTGCACCATCCCAGCTCAGATCCCGGCTATATGCAAATTAGTCTGACCCTGGCCCAGTGCATCATGGGAACAGGGCAGACCAAACTACAAGCCAATTCTTATACTGGGAAGAAAACAAGCTTCCGGGGACCGGTTTCTGGCATTTCAGCCGTCTTCGGCCCGGCTTGCTTGAATCCTGATGGTGCAATGAGCAAGGGACTCACATCTGAGTATACCCTTCCACGCTTATGGTGGACAAAAACGATTCAGAAAAGGGGGTGGTGATGAACAGAGTGTCTGAATTAAGCATACCACTATTACCCAGTCCAAAGATCAGGGCTTGATCCATCACCGTTTTTTAGCTCACTGCACCATCCTAGCTCAGAACCCGGCTATATGCAAATTAGTCTGACCCTGGCCCAGTGCATCATGGGAACAGGGCAGACCAAACTACCAAGCCAATTCTTATACTGGGAAGTAAACAAGCTTCCGGGGACCGGTTTCTGGCATTTCAGCCGTCTTCGGCCCGGCTTGCTTGAATCCTGATGGTGCAATGAGCAAGGGACTCACATCTGAGGATACCCTTCCACGCTTATGGTGGACAAAAACGATTCAGAAAAGGGGGTGGTGATGAACAGAGTGTCTGAATTAAGCAGACCAATCTTACCCAGTCCAAAGATCAGGGCTTGATCCATCACCGTTTTTTAGCTCACTGCACCATCCCAGCTCAGAACCCGGCTATATGCAAATTAGTCTGACCCTGGCCCAGTGCATCATGGGAACAGGGCAGACCAAACTACCAAGCCAATTCTTATACTGGGAAGGAAACAAGCTTCCGGGGACCGGTTTCTGGCATTTCATCCGTCTTCGGCCAGGCTTGCTTTAATCCTGATGGTGCAATGAGCAAGGGACTCACATCTGAGTATACCCTTCCACGCTTATGGTGGACAAAAACGATTCAGAAAAGGGGGTGGTGATGAACAGAGTGTCTAAATTAAGCAGACCACTCTTACCCAGTCCAAAGATCAGGGCTTGATCCATCACCGTTTTTTAGCTCAGTGCACCATACCAGCTCAGAACCCGGCTATATGCAAATTAGTCTGACCCTGGCCCAGTGCATCATGGGAACAGGGCAGACCAAACTACAAGCCAATTCTTATACTGGGAAGGAAACAAGCTTCTGGGGATCGGTTTCTGGCATTTCAGCCGTCTTCGGCCCGGCTTGCTTGAATCCTGATGGTGCAATGAGCAAGGGACTCACATCTGAGTATACCCTTCCACGCTTATGGTGGACAAAAACGATTCAGAAAAGGGGGTGGTGATGAACAGAGTGTCTGAATTAAGCAGACCACTCTTACCCAGTCCAAAGATCAGGGCTTGATCCATCACCGTTTTTTAGCTCACTGCACCATCCCAGCTCAGAACACGGCTATATGCAAATTAGTCTGACCCTGGCCCAGTGCATCATGGGAACAGGGCAGACCAAACTACCAAGCCAATTCTTATACTGGGAAGGAAACAAGCTTCTGGGGACCGGTTTCTGGCATTTCAGCAGTCTTCGGCCCGGCTTGCTTGAATCCCGGTGGTGCAATGAGCAAGGGACTCACATCTGAGTATACCCTTCCACGCTTATGGTGGACAAAAACGATTCAGAAAAGGGGGTGGTGATGAACAGAGTGTCTGAATTAAGCAGACCACTCTTACCCAGTCCAAAGATCAGGGCTTGATCCATCACCGGTTTTTTAGCTCACTGCACCATCCCAGCTCAGAACCCGGCTATATGCAAATTAGTCTGACCCTGGCCCAGTGCATCATGGGAATAGGGCAGACCAAACTACCAAGCCAATTCTTATACTGGGAAGGAAACAAGCTTCCGGGGACCAGTTTCTGGCATTTCAGCCGTCTTCGGCCCGGCTTGCTTGAATCCTGATGGTGCAATGAGCAAGGGACTCACATCTGAGTATACCCTTCCACGCTTATGGTGGACAAAAACGATTCAGAAAAGGGGGTGGTGATGAACAGAGTGTCTGAATTAAGCAGACCACTCTTACCCAGTCCAAAGATCAGGGCTTGATCCATCACCAATTTTTAGCTCACTCCACCATCCCAGCTCAGAACCCGGCTATATGCAAATTAGTCTGACCCTGGCCCAGTGCATCATGGGAACAGGGCAGGCCAAACTACCAAGCCAATTCTTATACTGGGAAGGAAACAAGCTTCCGGGGACCGGTTTCTGGCATTTCAGTCATCTTCGGCCCGGCTTGCTTGAATCCTGATGGTGCAATGAGCAAGGGACTCACATCTGAGTATACCCTTCCACGCTTATGGTGGACAAAAATGATTCAGAAAAGGGGGTGGTGATGAACAGAGTGTCTGAATTAAGCAGACCACTCTTACCCAGTCCAAAGATCAGGGCTTGATCCATCACCGTTTTTTAGCTCACTGCACCATCCAGCTCAGAACCCGGCTATATGCAAATTAGTCTGACCCTGGCCAGTGCATCATGGGAACAGGGCAGACCAAACTACCAAGCCAATTCTTATACTGGGAAGGAAACAAGCTTCTAAGGACCGGTTTCTGGAATTTCAGCCGTCTTCGGCCCGGCTTGCTTGAATCCTGATGGTGCAATGAGCAAGGGACTCACATCTGAGTATACCCTTCCACGATTATGGTGGACAAAAAAGATTCAGAAAAGGGGGTGGTGATGAACAGAGTGTCTGAATTAAGCAGACCACTCTTACCCAGTCCAAAGATCAGGGCTTGATCCATCACCGTTTTTTAGCTCACTGCACCATCCCAGCTCAGAACCCGGCTATATGCAAATTAGTCTGACCCTGGCCCAGTGCATCATGGGAACAGGGCCTACCAAACCAATTCTTATACTGGGAAGGAAACAAGCTTCCGGGGACCGGTTTCTGGCATTTCAGCCATCTTCGGCCCGGCTTGCTTGAATCCTGAAGGTGCAATGAGCAAGGGACTTACATCTGAGTATACCCTTCCACGCTTATGGTGGACAAAAACGATTCAGTAAAGGGGGTGGTGATGAACAGAGTGTCTGAATTAAGCAGACCACTCTTACCCAGTCCAAAGATCAGGGCTTGATCCATCACCGTTTTTTAGCCCACTGCACCATCCCAGCTCAGAACCCGGCTATATGCAAATTAGTCTGACCCTGGCCCAGTGCATCATGGGAACAGGGCAGACCAAACTACCAAGCCAATTCTTATACTGGGAAGGAAACAAGCTTCCGGGGACCGGTTTCTGGCATTTCAGCCATCTTCGGCCCGGCTTGCTTGAATCCTGATGGTGCAATGAGCAAGGGACTCACATCTGAGTATACCCTTCCACGCTTATGGTGGACAAAAACGATTCAGAAAAGGGGGTGGTGATGAACAGAGTGTCTGAATTAAGCAGACCACTCTTACCCAGTCCAAAGATCAGGGCATGATCCATCACCGTTTTTTAGCTCACTGCACCATCGCAGCTCAGAACCCTGGTATATGCAAATTAGTCTGACCCTGGCCCAGTGCATCATGGGAACAGGGCAGACCAAACTACCAAGCCAATTCTTATACTGGGAAGGAAACAAGCTTCCGGGGACCGGTTTCTGGCATTTCAGCCATCTTCGGCCCGGCTTGCTTGAATCCTGATGGTGCAATGAGCAAGGGACTCACATCTGAGTATACCCTTCCACGCTTATGGTGGACAAAAACGATTCAGAAAAGGGGGTGGTGATGAACAGAGTGTCTGAATTAAGCAGACCACTCTTACCCAGTCCAAAGATCAGGGCTTGATCCATCACCGTTTTTTAGCCCACTGCACCATCCCAGCTCAGAACCCGGCTATATGCAAATTAGTCTGACCCTGGCCCAGTGCATCATGGGAACAGGGCAGACCAAACTACCAAGCCAATTCTTATACTGGGAAGGAAACAAGCTTCCGGGGACCGGTTTCTGGCATTTCAGCCATCTTCGGCCCGGCTTGCTTGAATCCTGATGGTGCAATGAGCAAGGGACTCACATCTGAGTATACCCTTCCACGCTTATGGTGGACAAAAACGATTCAGAAAAGGGGGTGGTGATGAACAGAGTGTCTGAATTAAGCAGACCACTCTTACCCAGTCCAAAGATCAGGGCATGATCCATCACCGTTTTTTAGCTCACTGCACCATCGCAGCTCAGAACCCTGGTATATGCAAATTAGTCTGACCCTGGCCCAGTGCATCATGGGAACAGGGCAGACCAAACTACCAAGCCAATTCTTATACTGGGAAGGAAACAAGCTTCCGGGGACCGGTTTCTGGCATTTCAGCCGTCTTCGGCCCGGCTTGCTTGAATCCTGATGGTGCAATGAGCAAGGGTCTCACATCTGAGTATACCCTTCCACGCTTATGGTGGACAAAAACGATTCAGAAAAGGGGGTGGTGATGAACAGAGTGTCTGAATTAAGCAGACCACTCTTACCCAGTCCAAAGATCAGGGCTTGATCCATCACCGTTTTTTAGCTCACTGCACCATCCCAGCTCAGAACCCGGCTATATGCAAATTAGTCTGACCCTGGCCCAGTGCATCATGGGAACAGGGCAGACCAAACTACCAAGCCAATTCTTATACTGGGAAGGAAACAAGCTTCCGGGGACCAGTTTCTGGCATTTCAGCCGTCTTCGGCCCGGCTTGCTTGAATCCTGATGGTGCATTGAGCAAGGGACTCACATCTGAGTATACCCTTCCACGCTTATGGTGGACAAAAATGATTCAGAAAAGGGGGTGGTGATGAACAGAGTGTCTGAATTAAGCAGACCACTCTTACCCAGTCCAAAGATCAGGGCTTGATCCATCACCGTTTTTTAGCTCACTGCACCATCCCAGCTCAGAACCCGGCTATATGCAAATTAGTCTGACCCTGGCCCAGTGCATCATGGGAACAGGGCAGACCAAACTACAAGCCAATTCTTATACTGGGAAGGAAGCAAGCTTCCGGGGACCGGTTTCTGGCATTTCAGCCGTCTTCGGCCCGGCTTGCTTGAATCCTGATGGTGCAATGAGCAAGGGACTCACATCTGAGTATTCCCTTCCACGCTTATGGTGGACCAAAACGATTCAGAAAAGGGGATGGTGATGAACAGAGTGTCTGAATTAAGCAGACCACTCTTACCCAGTCCAAAGATCAGGGCTTGATCCATCACCGTTTTTCAGCTCACTGCACCATCCAGCTCAGAACCCGGCTATATGCAAATTAGTCTGACCCTGGCCAGTGCATCATGGGAACAGGGCAGACCAAACTACCAAGCCAATTCTTATACTGGGAAGGAAACAAGCTTCTAAGGACCGGTTTCTGGAATTTCAGCCATCTTCGGCCTGGCTTGCTTGAATCCTGATGGTGCAATGAGCAAGGGACTCACATCTGAGTATACCCTTCCACGCTTATGGTGGACAAAAACGATTCAGAAAAGGGGGTGGTGATGAACAGAGTGTCTGAATTAAGCAGACCACTCTTACCCAGTCCAAAGATCAGGGCTTGATCCATCACCGTTTTTTAGCTCAGTGCACCATCCCAGCTCAGAACCCGGCTATATGCAAATTAGTCTGACCCTGGCCCAGTGCATCATGGGAACAGGGCAGACCAAACTACAAGCCAATTCTTATACTGGGAAGGAAACAAGCTTCTGGGGATCGGTTTCTGGCATTTCAGCCGTCTTCGGCCCGGCTTGCTTGAATCCTGATGGTGCAATGAGCAAGGGACTCACATCTGAGTATACCCTTCCACGCTTATGGTGGACAAAAACGATTCAGAAAAGGGGGTGGTGATGAACAGAGTGTCTGAATTAAGCAGACCACTCTTACCCAGTCCAAAGATCAGGGCTTGATCCATCACCGTTTTTTAGCTCACTGCACCATCCCAGCTCAGAACACGGCTATATGCAAATTAGTCTGACCCTGGCCCAGTGCATCATGGGAACAGGGCAGACCAAACTACCAAGCCAATTCTTATACTGGGAAGGAAACAAGCTTCCGGGGACCGGTTTCTGGCATTTCAGCCGTCTTCGGCCCGGCTTGCTTGAATCCTGATGGTGCAATGAGCAAGGGACTCACATCTGAGTATACCCTTCCACGCTTATGGTGGGCAAAAACGATTCAGAAAAGGGGGTGGTGATGAACAGAGTGTCTGAATTAAGCAGACCACTCTTGCCCAGTCCAAAGATCAGGGCTTGATCCATCATCGTTTTTTAGCTCACTGCACCATGCCAGCTCAGAGCCCGGCTATATGCAAATTAGTCTGACCCTGGCCCAGTGCATCATGGGAACAGGGCAGACCAAACTACCAAGCCAATTCTTATACTGGGAAGGAAACAAGCTTCCGGGGACCGGTTTCTGGCATTTCAGCCATCTTCGGCCCGGCTTGCTTGAATCCTGATGGTGCAATGAGCAAGGGACTCACATCTGAGTATACCCTTCCACGCTTATGGTGGACAAAAATGATTCAGAAAAGGGGGTGGTGATGAACAGAGTGTCTGAATTAAGAAGACCACTCTTACCCAGTCCAAAGATCAGGGCTTGATCCATCACCGTTTTTTAGCTCACTGCACCATCCAGCTCAGAACCCGGCTATATGCAAATTAGTCTGACCCTGGCAAGTGCATCATGGGAACAGGGCAGACCAAACTACCAAGCCAATTCTTATACTGGGAAGGAAACAAGCTTCTAAGGACCGGTTTCTGGAATTTCAGCCGTCTTCGGCCCGGCTTGCTTGAATCCTGATGGTGCAATGAGCAAGGGACTCACATCTGAGTATACCCTTCCACGCTTATGGTGGACAAAAACGATTCAGAAAAGGGTTTGGTGATGAACAGAGTGTCTGAATTAAGCAGACCACTCTTACCCAGTCCAAAGATCAGGGCTTGATCCATCACCGTTTTTTAGCTCACTGCACCATCCCAGCTCAGAACCCGGCTATATGCAAATTAGTCTGACCCTGGCCCAGTGCATCATGGGAACAGGGCAGACCAAACTACCAAGCCAATTCTTATACTGGGAAGGAAACAAGCTTCCGGGGACCGGTTTCTGGCATTTCATCCGTCTTCGGCCCGGCTTTCTTTAATCCTGATGGTGCAATGAGCAAGGGACTCACATCTGAGTATACCCTTCCACGCTTATGGTGGACAAAAACGATTCAGAAAAGGGGGTGGTGATGAACAGAGTGTCTGAATTAAGCAGACCACTCTTACCCAGTCCAAAGATCAGGGCTTGATCCATCACCGTTTTTTAGCTCAGTGCACCATCCCAGCTCAGAACCCGGCTATATGCAAATTAGTCTGACCCTGGCCCAGTGCATCATGGGAACAGGGCAGACCAAACTACCAAGCCAATTCTTATACTGGGAAGGAAACAAGCTTCCGGGGACCGGTTTCTGGCATTTCATCCGTCTTCGTCCCGGCTTGCTTTAATCCTGATGGTGCAATGAGCAAGGGACTCACATCTGAGTATACCCTTCCACGCTTATGGTGGACAAAAACGATTCAGAAAAGGGGGTGGTGATGAACAGAGTGTCTGAATTAAGCAGACCACTCTTACCCAGTCCAAAGATCAGGGCTTGATCCATCACCGTTTTTTAGCTCAGTGCACCATCCCAGCTCAGAACCCGGCTATATGCAAATTAGTCTGACCCTGGCCCAGTGCATCATGGGAACAGGGCAGACCAAACTACAAGCCAATTCTTATACTGGGAAGGAAACAAGCTTCTGGGGATCGGTTTCTGGCATTTCAGCCGTCTTCGGCCCGGCTTGCTTGAATCCTGATGGTGCAATGAGCAAGGGACTCACATCTGAGTATACCCTTCCACGCTTATGGTGGACAAAAACGATTCAGAAAAGGGGGTGGTGATGAACAGAGTGTCTGAATTAAGCAGACCACTCTTACCCAGTCCAAAGATCAGGGCTTGATCCATCACCGTTTTTTAGCTCACTGCACCATCCCAGCTCAGAACACGGCTATATGCAAATTAGTCTGACCCTGGCCCAGTGCATCATGGGAACAGGGCAGACCAAACTACCAAGCCAATTCTTATACTGGGAAGGAAACAAGCTTCCGGGGACCGGTTTCTGGCATTTCAGCAGACTTCGGCCCGGCTTGCTTGAATCCCGATGGTGCAATGAGCAAGGGACTCACATCTGAGTATACCCTTCCACGCTTATGGTGGACAAAAACGATTCAGAAAAGGGGGTGGTGATGAACAGAGTGTCTGAATTAAGCAGACCACTCTTACCCAGTCCAAAGATCAGGGCTTGATCCATCACCGTTTTTTAGCTCACTGCACCATCCCAGCTCAGAACCCGGCTATATGCAAATTAGTCTGACCCTGGCCCAGTGCATCATGGGAACAGGGCAGACCAAACTACCAAGCCAATTCTTATACTGGGAAGGAAACAAGCTTCCGGGGACCGGTTTCTGGCATTTCAGCCGTCTTCGGCCCGGCTTGCTTGAATCCTGATGGTGCAATGAGCAAGGGACTCACATCTGAGTATACCCTTCCACGCTTATGGTGGACAAAAACGATTCAGAAAAGGGGGTGGTGATGAACAGAGTGTCTGAATTAAGCAGACCACTCTTGCCCAGTCCAAAGATCAGGGCTTGATCCATCATCGTTTTTTAGCTCACTGCACCATCCCAGCTCAGAGCCCGGCTATATGCAAATTAGTCTGACCCTGGCCCAGTGCATCATGGGAACAGGGCAGACCAAACTACAAGCCAATTCCTATACTGGGAAGGAAACAAGCTTCCGGGGACCGGTTTCTGGCATTTCAGCCGTCTTCGGCCCAGCTTGCTTGAATCCTGATGGTGCAATGAGCAAGGGACTCACATCTGAGTATACCCTTCCACGCTTATGGTGGACAAAAATGATTCAGAAAAGGGGGTGGTGATGAACAGAGTGTCTGAATTAAGCAGACCACTCTTACCCAGTCCAAAGATCAGGGCTTGATCCATCACCGGTTTTTTAGCTCACTGCACCATCCCAGCTCAGAACCCGGCTATATGCAAATTAGTCTGACCCTGGCCGAGTGCATCAAGGGAATAGGGCAGACCAAACTACCAAGCCAATTCTTATACTGGGAAGGAAACAAGCTTCCGGGGACCAGTTTCTGGCATTTCAGCCGTCTTCGGCCCGGCTTGCTTGAATCCTGATGGTGCATTTAGCAAGGGACTCACATCTGAGTATACCCTTCCACGCTTATGGTGGACAAAAACGATTCAGAAAAGGGGGTGGTGATGAACAGAGTGTCTGAATTAAGCAGACCACTCTTACCCAGTCCAAAGATCAGGGCTAGATCCATCACCGTTTTTTAGCTCACTGCACCATCCCAGCTCAGATCCCGGCTATATGCAAATTAGTCTGACCCTGGCCCAGTGCATCATGGGAACAGGGCAGACCAAACTACAAGCCAATTCTTATACTGGGAAGAAAACAAGCTTCCGGGGACCGGTTTCTGGCATTTCAGCCGTCTTCGGCCCGGCTTGCTTGAATCCTGATGGTGCAATGAGCAAGGGACTCACATCTGAGTATACCCTTCCACGCTTATGGTGGACAAAAACGATTCAGAAAAGGGGGTGGTGATGAACAGACTGTCTGAATTAAGCATACCACTATTACCCAGTCCAAAGATCAGGGCTTGATCCATCACCGTTTTTTAGCTCACTGCACCATCCTAGCTCAGAACCCGGCTATATGCAAATTAGTCTGACCCTGGCCCAGTGCATCATGGGAACAGGGCAGACCAAACTACCAAGCCAATTCTTATACTGGGAAGTAAACAAGCTTCCGGGGACCGGTTTCTGGCATTTCAGCCGTCTTCGGCCCGGCTTGCTTGAATCCTGATGGTGCAATGAGCAAGGGACTCACATCTGAGGATACCCTTCCACGCTTATGGTGGACAAAAACGATTCAGAAAAGGGGGTGGTGATGAACAGAGTGTCTGAATTAAGCAGACCAATCTTACCCAGTCCAAAGATCAGGGCTTGATCCATCACCGTTTTTTAGCTCACTGCACCATCCCAGCTCAGAACCCGGCTATATGCAAATTAGTCTGACCCTGGCCCAGTGCATCATGGGAACAGGGCAGACCAAACTACCAAGCCAATTCTTATACTGGGAAGGAAACAAGCTTCCGGGGACCGGTTTCTGGCATTTCATCCGTCTTCGGCCAGGCTTGCTTTAATCCTGATGGTGCAATGAGCAAGGGACTCACATCTGAGTATACCCTTCCACGCTTATGGTGGACAAAAACGATTCAGAAAAGGGGGTGGTGATGAACAGAGTGTCTAAATTAAGCAGACCACTCTTACCCAGTCCAAAGATCAGGGCTTGATCCATCACCGTTTTTTAGCTCAGTGCACCATACCAGCTCAGAACCCGGCTATATGCAAATTAGTCTGACCCTGGCCCAGTGCATCATGGGAACAGGGCAGACCAAACTACAAGCCAATTCTTATACTGGGAAGGAAACAAGCTTCTGGGGATCGGTTTCTGGCATTTCAGCCGTCTTCGGCCCGGCTTGCTTGAATCCTGATGGTGCAATGAGCAAGGGACTCACATCTGAGTATACCCTTCCACGCTTATGGTGGACAAAAACGATTCAGAAAAGGGGGTGGTGATGAACAGAGTGTCTGAATTAAGCAGACCACTCTTACCCAGTCCAAAGATCAGGGCTTGATCCATCACCGTTTTTTAGCTCACTGCACCATCCCAGCTCAGAACACGGCTATATGCAAATTAGTCTGACCCTGGCCCAGTGCATCATGGGAACAGGGCAGACCAAACTACCAAGCCAATTCTTATACTGGGAAGGAAACAAGCTTCTGGGGACCGGTTTCTGGCATTTCAGCAGTCTTCGGCCCGGCTTGCTTGAATCCCGGTGGTGCAATGAGCAAGGGACTCACATCTGAGTATACCCTTCCACGCTTATGGTGGACAAAAACGATTCAGAAAAGGGGGTGGTGATGAACAGAGTGTCTGAATTAAGCAGACCACTCTTACCCAGTCCAAAGATCAGGGCTTGATCCATCACCGGTTTTTTAGCTCACTGCACCATCCCAGCTCAGAACCCGGCTATATGCAAATTAGTCTGACCCTGGCCCAGTGCATCATGGGAATAGGGCAGACCAAACTACCAAGCCAATTCTTATACTGGGAAGGAAACAAGCTTCCGGGGACCAGTTTCTGGCATTTCAGCCGTCTTCGGCCCGGCTTGCTTGAATCCTGATGGTGCAATGAGCAAGGGACTCACATCTGAGTATACCCTTCCACGCTTATGGTGGACAAAAACGATTCAGAAAAGGGGGTGGTGATGAACAGAGTGTCTGAATTAAGCAGACCACTCTTACCCAGTCCAAAGATCAGGGCTTGATCCATCACCAATTTTTAGCTCACTCCACCATCCCAGCTCAGAACCCGGCTATATGCAAATTAGTCTGACCCTGGCCCAGTGCATCATGGGAACAGGGCAGGCCAAACTACCAAGCCAATTCTTATACTGGGAAGGAAACAAGCTTCCGGGGACCGGTTTCTGGCATTTCAGTCATCTTCGGCCCGGCTTGCTTGAATCCTGATGGTGCAATGAGCAAGGGACTCACATCTGAGTATACCCTTCCACGCTTATGGTGGACAAAAATGATTCAGAAAAGGGGGTGGTGATGAACAGAGTGTCTGAATTAAGCAGACCACTCTTACCCAGTCCAAAGATCAGGGCTTGATCCATCACCGTTTTTTAGCTCACTGCACCATCCAGCTCAGAACCCGGCTATATGCAAATTAGTCTGACCCTGGCCAGTGCATCATGGGAACAGGGCAGACCAAACTACCAAGCCAATTCTTATACTGGGAAGGAAACAAGCTTCTAAGGACCGGTTTCTGGAATTTCAGCCGTCTTCGGCCCGGCTTGCTTGAATCCTGATGGTGCAATGAGCAAGGGACTCACATCTGAGTATACCCTTCCACGATTATGGTGGACAAAAAAGATTCAGAAAAGGGGGTGGTGATGAACAGAGTGTCTGAATTAAGCAGACCACTCTTACCCAGTCCAAAGATCAGGGCTTGATCCATCACCGTTTTTTAGCTCACTGCACCATCCCAGCTCAGAACCCGGCTATATGCAAATTAGTCTGACCCTGGCCCAGTGCATCATGGGAACAGGGCCTACCAAACCAATTCTTATACTGGGAAGGAAACAAGCTTCCGGGGACCGGTTTCTGGCATTTCAGCCATCTTCGGCCCGGCTTGCTTGAATCCTGAAGGTGCAATGAGCAAGGGACTTACATCTGAGTATACCCTTCCACGCTTATGGTGGACAAAAACGATTCAGTAAAGGGGGTGGTGATGAACAGAGTGTCTGAATTAAGCAGACCACTCTTACCCAGTCCAAAGATCAGGGCTTGATCCATCACCGTTTTTTAGCCCACTGCACCATCCCAGCTCAGAACCCGGCTATATGCAAATTAGTCTGACCCTGGCCCAGTGCATCATGGGAACAGGGCAGACCAAACTACCAAGCCAATTCTTATACTGGGAAGGAAACAAGCTTCCGGGGACCGGTTTCTGGCATTTCAGCCATCTTCGGCCCGGCTTGCTTGAATCCTGATGGTGCAATGAGCAAGGGACTCACATCTGAGTATACCCTTCCACGCTTATGGTGGACAAAAACGATTCAGAAAAGGGGGTGGTGATGAACAGAGTGTCTGAATTAAGCAGACCACTCTTACCCAGTCCAAAGATCAGGGCATGATCCATCACCGTTTTTTAGCTCACTGCACCATCGCAGCTCAGAACCCTGGTATATGCAAATTAGTCTGACCCTGGCCCAGTGCATCATGGGAACAGGGCAGACCAAACTACCAAGCCAATTCTTATACTGGGAAGGAAACAAGCTTCCGGGGACCGGTTTCTGGCATTTCAGCCGTCTTCGGCCCGGCTTGCTTGAATCCTGATGGTGCAATGAGCAAGGGTCTCACATCTGAGTATACCCTTCCACGCTTATGGTGGACAAAAACGATTCAGAAAAGGGGGTGGTGATGAACAGAGTGTCTGAATTAAGCAGACCACTCTTACCCAGTCCAAAGATCAGGGCTTGATCCATCACCGTTTTTTAGCTCACTGCACCATCCCAGCTCAGAACCCGGCTATATGCAAATTAGTCTGACCCTGGCCCAGTGCATCATGGGAACAGGGCAGACCAAACTACCAAGCCAATTCTTATACTGGGAAGGAAACAAGCTTCCGGGGACCAGTTTCTGGCATTTCAGCCGTCTTCGGCCCGGCTTGCTTGAATCCTGATGGTGCATTGAGCAAGGGACTCACATCTGAGTATACCCTTCCACGCTTATGGTGGACAAAAATGATTCAGAAAAGGGGGTGGTGATGAACAGAGTGTCTGAATTAAGCAGACCACTCTTACCCAGTCCAAAGATCAGGGCTTGATCCATCACCGTTTTTTAGCTCACTGCACCATCCCAGCTCAGAACCCGGCTATATGCAAATTAGTCTGACCCTGGCCCAGTGCATCATGGGAACAGGGCAGACCAAACTACAAGCCAATTCTTATACTGGGAAGGAAGCAAGCTTCCGGGGACCGGTTTCTGGCATTTCAGCCGTCTTCGGCCCGGCTTGCTTGAATCCTGATGGTGCAATGAGCAAGGGACTCACATCTGAGTATTCCCTTCCACGCTTATGGTGGACCAAAACGATTCAGAAAAGGGGATGGTGATGAACAGAGTGTCTGAATTAAGCAGACCACTCTTACCCAGTCCAAAGATCAGGGCTTGATCCATCACCGTTTTTCAGCTCACTGCACCATCCAGCTCAGAACCCGGCTATATGCAAATTAGTCTGACCCTGGCCAGTGCATCATGGGAACAGGGCAGACCAAACTACCAAGCCAATTCTTATACTGGGAAGGAAACAAGCTTCTAAGGACCGGTTTCTGGAATTTCAGCCATCTTCGGCCTGGCTTGCTTGAATCCTGATGGTGCAATGAGCAAGGGACTCACATCTGAGTATACCCTTCCACGCTTATGGTGGACAAAAACGATTCAGAAAAGGGGGTGGTGATGAACAGAGTGTCTGAATTAAGCAGACCACTCTTACCCAGTCCAAAGATCAGGGCTTGATCCATCACCGTTTTTTAGCTCAGTGCACCATCCCAGCTCAGAACCCGGCTATATGCAAATTAGTCTGACCCTGGCCCAGTGCATCATGGGAACAGGGCAGACCAAACTACAAGCCAATTCTTATACTGGGAAGGAAACAAGCTTCTGGGGATCGGTTTCTGGCATTTCAGCCGTCTTCGGCCCGGCTTGCTTGAATCCTGATGGTGCAATGAGCAAGGGACTCACATCTGAGTATACCCTTCCACGCTTATGGTGGACAAAAACGATTCAGAAAAGGGGGTGGTGATGAACAGAGTGTCTGAATTAAGCAGACCACTCTTACCCAGTCCAAAGATCAGGGCTTGATCCATCACCGTTTTTTAGCTCACTGCACCATCCCAGCTCAGAACACGGCTATATGCAAATTAGTCTGACCCTGGCCCAGTGCATCATGGGAACAGGGCAGACCAAACTACCAAGCCAATTCTTATACTGGGAAGGAAACAAGCTTCCGGGGACCGGTTTCTGGCATTTCAGCCGTCTTCGGCCCGGCTTGCTTGAATCCTGATGGTGCAATGAGCAAGGGACTCACATCTGAGTATACCCTTCCACGCTTATGGTGGGCAAAAACGATTCAGAAAAGGGGGTGGTGATGAACAGAGTGTCTGAATTAAGCAGACCACTCTTGCCCAGTCCAAAGATCAGGGCTTGATCCATCATCGTTTTTTAGCTCACTGCACCATGCCAGCTCAGAGCCCGGCCATATGCAAATTAGTCTGACCCTGGCCCAGTGCATCATGGGAACAGGGCAGACCAAACTACCAAGCCAATTCTTATACTGGGAAGGAAACAAGCTTCCGGGGACCGGTTTCTGGCATTTCAGCCATCTTCGGCCCGGCTTGCTTGAATCCTGATGGTGCAATGAGCAAGGGACTCACATCTGAGTATACCCTTCCACGCTTATGGTGGACAAAAATGATTCAGAAAAGGGGGTGGTGATGAACAGAGTGTCTGAATTAAGAAGACCACTCTTACCCAGTCCAAAGATCAGGGCTTGATCCATCACCGTTTTTTAGCTCACTGCACCATCCAGCTCAGAACCCGGCTATATGCAAATTAGTCTGACCCTGGCCAGTGCATCATGGGAACAGGGCAGACCAAACTACCAAGCCAATTCTTATACTGGGAAGGAAACAAGCTTCTAAGGACCGGTTTCTGGAATTTCAGCCGTCTTCGGCCCGGCTTGCTTGAATCCTGATGGTGCAATGAGCAAGGGACTCACATCTGAGTATACCCTTCCACGCTTATGGTGGACAAAAACGATTCAGAAAAGGGTTTGGTGATGAACAGAGTGTCTGAATTAAGCAGACCACTCTTACCCAGTCCAAAGATCAGGGCTTGATCCATCACCGTTTTTTAGCTCACTGCACCATCCCAGCTCAGAACCCGGCTATATGCAAATTAGTCTGACCCTGGCCCAGTGCATCATGGGAACAGGGCAGACCAAACTACCAAGCCAATTCTTATACTGGGAAGGAAACAAGCTTCCGGGGACCGGTTTCTGGCATTTCATCCGTCTTCGGCCCGGCTTTCTTTAATCCTGATGGTGCAATGAGCAAGGGACTCACATCTGAGTATACCCTTCCACGCTTATGGTGGACAAAAACGATTCAGAAAAGGGGGTGGTGATGAACAGAGTGTCTGAATTAAGCAGACCACTCTTACCCAGTCCAAAGATCAGGGCTTGATCCATCACCGTTTTTTAGCTCAGTGCACCATCCCAGCTCAGAACCCGGCTATATGCAAATTAGTCTGACCCTGGCCCAGTGCATCATGGGAACAGGGCAGACCAAACTACCAAGCCAATTCTTATACTGGGAAGGAAACAAGCTTCCGGGGACCGGTTTCTGGCATTTCATCCGTCTTCGTCCCGGCTTGCTTTAATCCTGATGGTGCAATGAGCAAGGGACTCACATCTGAGTATACCCTTCCACGCTTATGGTGGACAAAAACGATTCAGAAAAGGGGGTGGTGATGAACAGAGTGTCTGAATTAAGCAGACCACTCTTACCCAGTCCAAAGATCAGGGCTTGATCCATCACCGTTTTTTAGCTCAGTGCACCATCCCAGCTCAGAACCCGGCTATATGCAAATTAGTCTGACCCTGGCCCAGTGCATCATGGGAACAGGGCAGACCAAACTACAAGCCAATTCTTATACTGGGAAGGAAACAAGCTTCTGGGGATCGGTTTCTGGCATTTCAGCAGACTTCGGCCCGGCTTGCTTGAATCCCGATGGTGCAATGAGCAAGGGACTCACATCTGAGTATACCCTTCCACGCTTATGGTGGACAAAAACGATTCAGAAAAGGGGGTGGTGATGAACAGAGTGTCTGAATTAAGCAGACCACTCTTACCCAGTCCAAAGATCAGGGCTTGATCCATCACCGTTTTTTAGCTCACTGCACCATCCCAGCTCAGAACCCGGCTATATGCAAATTAGTCTGACCCTGGCCCAGTGCATCATGGGAACAGGGCAGACCAAACTACCAAGCCAATTCTTATACTGGGAAGGAAACAAGCTTCCGGGGACCGGTTTCTGGCATTTCAGCCGTCTTCGGCCCGGCTTGCTTGAATCCTGATGGTGCAATGAGCAAGGGACTCACATCTGAGTATACCCTTCCACGCTTATGGTGGACAAAAACGATTCAGAAAAGGGGGTGGTGATGAACAGAGTGTCTGAATTAAGCAGACCACTCTTGCCCAGTCCAAAGATCAGGGCTTGATCCATCATCGTTTTTTAGCTCACTGCACCATCCCAGCTCAGAGCCCGGCTATATGCAAATTAGTCTGACCCTGGCCCAGTGCATCATGGGAACAGGGCAGACCAAACTACAAGCCAATTCTTATACTGGGAAGGAAACAAGCTTCCGGGGACCGGTTTCTGGCATTTCAGCCGTCTTCGGCCCAGCTTGCTTGAATCCTGATGGTGCAATGAGCAAGGGACTCACATCTGAGTATACCCTTCCACGCTTATGGTGGACAAAAATGATTCAGAAAAGGGGGTGGTGATGAACAGAGTGTCTGAATTAAGCAGACCACTCTTACCCAGTCCAAAGATCAGGGCTTGATCCATCACCGGTTTTTTAGCTCACTGCACCATCCCAGCTCAGAACCCGGCTATATGCAAATTAGTCTGACCCTGGCCGAGTGCATCAAGGGAATAGGGCAGACCAAACTACCAAGCCAATTCTTATACTGGGAAGGAAACAAGCTTCCGGGGACCAGTTTCTGGCATTTCAGCCGTCTTCGGCCCGGCTTGCTTGAATCCTGATGGTGCAATGAGCAAGGGACTCACATCTGAGTATACCCTTCCACGCTTATGGTGGACAAAATCGATTCAGAAAAGGGGGTGGTGATGAACAGAGTGTCTGAATTAAGCAGACCACTCTTACCCAGTCCAAAGATCAGGGCTTGATCCATCACCAATTTTTAGCTCACTCCACCATCCCAGCTCAGAACCCGGCTATATGCAAATTAGTCTGACCCTGGCCCAGTGCATCATGGGAACAGGGCAGACCAAACTACCAAGCCAATTCTTATACTGGGAAGGAAACAAGCTTCCGGGGACCGGTTTCTGGCATTTCAGCCATCTTCGGCCCGGCTTGCTTGAATCCTGATGGTACAATGAGCAAGGGACTCACATCTGAGTATACCCTTCCACGCTTATGGTGGACAAAAATGATTCAGAAAAGGGGATGGTGATGAACAGAGTGTCTGAATTAAGCAGACCACTCTTACCCAGTCCAAAGATCAGGGCTTGATCCATCCCCGTTTTTCAGCTCACTGCACCATCCAGCTCAGAACCCGGCTATATGCAAATTAGTCTGACCCTGGCCAGTGCATCATGTGAACAGGGCAGACCAAACTAGCAAGCCAATTCTTATACTGGGAAGGAAACAAGCTTCTAAGGACCGGTTTCTGGAATTTCAGCCATCTTCGGCCCGGCTTGCTTGAATCCTGATGGTGCAATGAGCAAGGGACTCACATCTGAGTATACCCTTCCACGCTTATGGTGGACAAAAACGATTCAGAAAAGGGGGTGGTGATGAACAGAGTGTCTGAATTAAGCAGACCACTCTTACCCAGTCCAAAGATCAGGGCTTGATCCATCACCGTTTTTTAGCTCAGTGCACCATCCCAGCTCAGAACCCGGCTATATGCAAATTAGTCTGACCCTGGCCCAGTGCATCATGGGAACAGGGCAGACCAAACTACAAGCCAATTCTTATACTGGGAAGGAAACAAGCTTCTGGGGATCGGTTTCTGGCATTTCAGCCGTCTTCGGCCCGGCTTGCTTGAATCCTGATGGTGCAATGAGCAAGGGACTCACATCTGAGTATACCCTTCCACGCTTATGGTGGACAAAAACGATTCAGAAAAGGGGGTGGTGATGAACAGAGTGTCTGAATTAAGCAGACCACTCTTACCCAGTCCAAAGATCAGGGCTTGATCCATCACCGTTTTTTAGCTCAGTGCACCATACCAGCTCAGAACCCGGCTATATGCAAATTAGTCTGACCCTGGCCCAGTGCATCATGGGAACAGGGCAGACCAAACTACAAGCCAATTCTTATACTGGGAAGGAAACAAGCTTCTGGGGATCGGTTTCTGGCATTTCAGCCGTCTTCGGCCCGGCTTGCTTGAATCCTGATGGTGCAATGAGCAAGGGACTCACATCTGAGTATACCCTTCCACGCTTATGGTGGACAAAAACGATTCAGAAAAGGGGGTGGTGATGAACAGAGTGTCTGAATTAAGCAGACCACTCTTACCCAGTCCAAAGATCAGGGCTTGATCCATCACCGTTTTTTAGCTCACTGCACCATCCCAGCTCAGAACACGGCTATATGCAAATTAGTCTGACCCTGGCCCAGTGCATCATGGGAACAGGGCAGACCAAACTACCAAGCCAATTCTTATACTGGGAAGGAAACAAGCTTTTGGGGACCGGTTTCTGGCATTTCAGCAGTCTTCGGCCCGGCTTGCTTGAATCCCGGTGGTGCAATGAGCAAGGGACTCACATGGGAGTATACCCTTCCACGCTTATGGTGGACAAAAACGATTCAGAAAAGGGGGTGGTGATGAACAGAGTGTCTGAATTAAGCAGACCACTCTTACCCAGTCCAAAGATCAGGGCTTGATCCATCACCGGTTTTTTAGCTCACTGCACCATCCCAGCTCAGAACCCGGCTATATGCAAATTAGTCTGACCCTGGCCCAGTGCATCATGGGAATAGGGCAGACCAAACTACCAAGCCAATTCTTATACTGGGAAGGAAACAAGCTTCCGGGGACCAGTTTCTGGCATTTCAGCCGTCTTCGGCCCGGCTTGCTTGAATCCTGATGGTGCAATGAGCAAGGGACTCACATCTGAGTATACCCTTCCACGCTTATGGTGGACAAAAACGATTCAGAAAAGGGGGTGGTGATGAACAGAGTGTCTGAATTAAGCAGACCACTCTTACCCAGTCCAAAGATCAGGGCTTGATCCATCACCAATTTTTAGCTCACTCCACCATCCCAGCTCAGAACCCGGCTATATGCAAATTAGTCTGACCCTGGCCCAGTGCATCATGGGAACAGGGCAGGCCAAACTACCAAGCCAATTCTTATACTGGGAAGGAAACAAGCTTCCGGGGACCGGTTTCTGGCATTTCAGTCATCTTCGGCCCGGCTTGCTTGAATCCTGATGGTGCAATGAGCAAGGGACTCACATCTGAGTATACCCTTCCACGCTTATGGTGGACAAAAATGATTCAGAAAAGGGGGTGGTGATGAACAGAGTGTCTGAATTAAGCAGACCACTCTTACCCAGTCCAAAGATCAGGGCTTGATCCATCACCGTTTTTTAGCTCACTGCACCATCCAGCTCAGAACCCGGCTATATGCAAATTAGTCTGACCCTGGCCAGTGCATCATGGGAACAGGGCAGACCAAACTACCAAGCCAATTCTTATACTGGGAAGGAAACAAGCTTCTAAGGACCGGTTTCTGGAATTTCAGCCGTCTTCGGCCCGGCTTGCTTGAATCCTGATGGTGCAATGAGCAAGGGACTCACATCTGAGTATACCCTTCCACGCTTATGGTGGACAAAAACGATTCAGAAAAGGGGGTGGTGATGAACAGAGTGTCTGAATTAAGCAGACCACTCTTACCCAGTCCAAAGATCAGGGCTTGATCCATCACCAATTTTTAGCTCACTCCACCATCCCAGCTCAGAACCCGGCTATATGCAAATTAGTCTGACCCTGGCCCAGTGCATCATGGGAACAGGGCAGGCCAAACTACCAAGCCAATTCTTATACTGGGAAGGAAACAAGCTTCCGGGGACCGGTTTCTGGCATTTCAGTCATCTTCGGCCCGGCTTGCTTGAATCCTGATGGTGCAATGAGCAAGGGACTCACATCTGAGTATACCCTTCCACGCTTATGGTGGACAAAAATGATTCAGAAAAGGGGGTGGTGATGAACAGAGTGTCTGAATTAAGCAGACCACTCTTACCCAGTCCAAAGATCAGGGCTTGATCCATCACCGTTTTTTAGCTCACTGCACCATCCAGCTCAGAACCCGGCTATATGCAAATTAGTCTGACCCTGGCCAGTGCATCATGGGAACAGGGCAGACCAAACTACCAAGCCAATTCTTATACTGGGAAGGAAACAAGCTTCTAAGGACCGGTTTCTGGAATTTCAGCCGTCTTCGGCCCGGCTTGCTTGAATCCTGATGGTGCAATGAGCAAGGGACTCACATCTGAGTATACCCTTCCACGATTATGGTGGACAAAAAAGATTCAGAAAAGGGGGTGGTGATGAACAGAGTGTCTGAATTAAGCAGACCACTCTTACCCAGTCCAAAGATCAGGGCTTGATCCATCACCGTTTTTTAGCTCACTGCACCATCCCAGCTCAGAACCCGGCTATATGCAAATTAGTCTGACCCTGGCCCAGTGCATCATGGGAACAGGGCCTACCAAACCAATTCTTATACTGGGAAGGAAACAAGCTTCTGGGGACCGGTTTCTGGCATTTCAGCCATCTTCGGCCCGGCTTGCTTGAATCCTGAAGGTGCAATGAGCAAGGGACTTACATCTGAGTATACCCTTCCACGCTTATGGTGGACAAAAACGATTCAGTAAAGGGGGTGGTGATGAACAGAGTGTCTGAATTAAGCAGACCACTCTTACCCAGTCCAAAGATCAGGGCTTGATCCATCACCGTTTTTTAGCCCACTGCACCATCCCAGCTCAGAACCCGGCTATATGCAAATTAGTCTGACCCTGGCCCAGTGCATCATGGGAACAGGGCAGACCAAACTACCAAGCCAATTCTTATACTGGGAAGGAAACAAGCTTCCGGGGACCGGTTTCTGGCATTTCAGCCATCTTCGGCCCGGCTTGCTTGAATCCTGATGGTGCAATGAGCAAGGGACTCACATCTGAGTATACCCTTCCACGCTTATGGTGGACAAAAACGATTCAGAAAAGGGGGTGGTGATGAACAGAGTGTCTGAATTAAGCAGACCACTCTTACCCAGTCCAAAGATCAGGGCATGATCCATCACCGTTTTTTAGCTCACTGCACCATCGCAGCTCAGAACCCTGGTATATGCAAATTAGTCTGACCCTGGCCCAGTGCATCATGGGAACAGGGCAGACCAAACTACCAAGCCAATTCTTATACTGGGAAGGAAACAAGCTTCCGGGGACCGGTTTCTGGCATTTCAGCCGTCTTCGGCCCGGCTTGCTTGAATCCTGATGGTGCAATGAGCAAGGGTCTCACATCTGAGTATACCCTTCCACGCTTATGGTGGACAAAAACGATTCAGAAAAGGGGGTGGTGATGAACAGAGTGTCTGAATTAAGCAGACCACTCTTACCCAGTCCAAAGATCAGGGCTTGATCCATCACCGTTTTTTAGCTCACTGCACCATCCCAGCTCAGAACCCGGCTATATGCAAATTAGTCTGACCCTGGCCCAGTGCATCATGGGAACAGGGCAGACCAAACTACCAAGCCAATTCTTATACTGGGAAGGAAACAAGCTTCCGGGGACCAGTTTCTGGCATTTCAGCCGTCTTCGGCCCGGCTTGCTTGAATCCTGATGGTGCATTGAGCAAGGGACTCACATCTGAGTATACCCTTCCACGCTTATGGTGGACAAAAATGATTCAGAAAAGGGGGTGGTGATGAACAGAGTGTCTGAATTAAGCAGACCACTCTTACCCAGTCCAAAGATCAGGGCTTGATCCATCACCGTTTTTTAGCTCACTGCACCATCCCAGCTCAGAACCCGGCTATATGCAAATTAGTCTGACCCTGGCCCAGTGCATCATGGGAACAGGGCAGACCAAACTACAAGCCAATTCTTATACTGGGAAGGAAGCAAGCTTCCGGGGACCGGTTTCTGGCATTTCAGCCGTCTTCGGCCCGGCTTGCTTGAATCCTGATGGTGCAATGAGCAAGGGACTCACATCTGAGTATTCCCTTCCACGCTTATGGTGGACCAAAACGATTCAGAAAAGGGGATGGTGATGAACAGAGTGTCTGAATTAAGCAGACCACTCTTACCCAGTCCAAAGATCAGGGCTTGATCCATCACCGTTTTTCAGCTCACTGCACCATCCAGCTCAGAACCCGGCTATATGCAAATTAGTCTGACCCTGGCCAGTGCATCATGGGAACAGGGCAGACCAAACTACCAAGCCAATTCTTATACTGGGAAGGAAACAAGCTTCTAAGGACCGGTTTCTGGAATTTCAGCCATCTTCGGCCTGGCTTGCTTGAATCCTGATGGTGCAATGAGCAAGGGACTCACATCTGAGTATACCCTTCCACGCTTATGGTGGACAAAAACGATTCAGAAAAGGGGGTGGTGATGAACAGAGTGTCTGAATTAAGCAGACCACTCTTACCCAGTCCAAAGATCAGGGCTTGATCCATCACCGTTTTTTAGCTCAGTGCACCATCCCAGCTCAGAACCCGGCTATATGCAAATTAGTCTGACCCTGGCCCAGTGCATCATGGGAACAGGGCAGACCAAACTACAAGCCAATTCTTATACTGGGAAGGAAACAAGCTTCTGGGGATCGGTTTCTGGCATTTCAGCCGTCTTCGGCCCGGCTTGCTTGAATCCTGATGGTGCAATGAGCAAGGGACTCACATCTGAGTATACCCTTCCACGCTTATGGTGGACAAAAACGATTCAGAAAAGGGGG
This sequence comes from Lissotriton vulgaris, assembly GCF_964263255.1. NCBI lineage: Eukaryota > Metazoa > Chordata > Amphibia > Caudata > Salamandridae > Lissotriton > Lissotriton vulgaris. The sequence goes on from NC_141695.1 coordinate 261,077,426, forward strand.
TGGTGATGAACAGAGTGTCTGAATTAAGCAGACCACTCTTACCCAGTCCAAAGATCAGGGCTTGATCCATCACCGTTTTTTAGCTCACTGCACCATCCCAGCTCAGAACACGGCTATATGCAAATTAGTCTGACCCTGGCCCAGTGCATCATGGGAACAGGGCAGACCAAACTACCAAGCCAATTCTTATACTGGGAAGGAAACAAGCTTCCGGGGACCGGTTTCTGGCATTTCAGCCGTCTTCGGCCCGGCTTGCTTGAATCCTGATGGTGCAATGAGCAAGGGACTCACATCTGAGTATACCCTTCCACGCTTATGGTGGGCAAAAACGATTCAGAAAAGGGGGTGGTGATGAACAGAGTGTCTGAATTAAGCAGACCACTCTTGCCCAGTCCAAAGATCAGGGCTTGATCCATCATCGTTTTTTAGCTCACTGCACCATGCCAGCTCAGAGCCCGGCTATATGCAAATTAGTCTGACCCTGGCCCAGTGCATCATGGGAACAGGGCAGACCAAACTACCAAGCCAATTCTTATACTGGGAAGGAAACAAGCTTCCGGGGACCGGTTTCTGGCATTTCAGCCATCTTCGGCCCGGCTTGCTTGAATCCTGATGGTGCAATGAGCAAGGGACTCACATCTGAGTATACCCTTCCACGCTTATGGTGGACAAAAATGATTCAGAAAAGGGGGTGGTGATGAACAGAGTGTCTGAATTAAGAAGACCACTCTTACCCAGTCCAAAGATCAGGGCTTGATCCATCACCGTTTTTTAGCTCACTGCACCATCCAGCTCAGAACCCGGCTATATGCAAATTAGTCTGACCCTGGCCAGTGCATCATGGGAACAGGGCAGACCAAACTACCAAGCCAATTCTTATACTGGGAAGGAAACAAGCTTCTAAGGACCGGTTTCTGGAATTTCAGCCGTCTTCGGCCCGGCTTGCTTGAATCCTGATGGTGCAATGAGCAAGGGACTCACATCTGAGTATACCCTTCCACGCTTATGGTGGACAAAAACGATTCAGAAAAGGGTTTGGTGATGAACAGAGTGTCTGAATTAAGCAGACCACTCTTACCCAGTCCAAAGATCAGGGCTTGATCCATCACCGTTTTTTAGCTCACTGCACCATCCCAGCTCAGAACCCGGCTATATGCAAATTAGTCTGACCCTGGCCCAGTGCATCATGGGAACAGGGCAGACCAAACTACCAAGCCAATTCTTATACTGGGAAGGAAACAAGCTTCCGGGGACCGGTTTCTGGCATTTCATCCGTCTTCGGCCCGGCTTTCTTTAATCCTGATGGTGCAATGAGCAAGGGACTCACATCTGAGTATACCCTTCCACGCTTATGGTGGACAAAAACGATTCAGAAAAGGGGGTGGTGATGAACAGAGTGTCTGAATTAAGCAGACCACTCTTACCCAGTCCAAAGATCAGGGCTTGATCCATCACCGTTTTTTAGCTCAGTGCACCATCCCAGCTCAGAACCCGGCTATATGCAAATTAGTCTGACCCTGGCCCAGTGCATCATGGGAACAGGGCAGACCAAACTACCAAGCCAATTCTTATACTGGGAAGGAAACAAGCTTCCGGGGACCGGTTTCTGGCATTTCATCCGTCTTCGTCCCGGCTTGCTTTAATCCTGATGGTGCAATGAGCAAGGGACTCACATCTGAGTATACCCTTCCACGCTTATGGTGGACAAAAACGATTCAGAAAAGGGGGTGGTGATGAACAGAGTGTCTGAATTAAGCAGACCACTCTTACCCAGTCCAAAGATCAGGGCTTGATCCATCACCGTTTTTTAGCTCAGTGCACCATCCCAGCTCAGAACCCGGCTATATGCAAATTAGTCTGACCCTGGCCCAGTGCATCATGGGAACAGGGCAGACCAAACTACAAGCCAATTCTTATACTGGGAAGGAAACAAGCTTCTGGGGATCGGTTTCTGGCATTTCAGCAGACTTCGGCCCGGCTTGCTTGAATCCCGATGGTGCAATGAGCAAGGGACTCACATCTGAGTATACCCTTCCACGCTTATGGTGGACAAAAACGATTCAGAAAAGGGGGTGGTGATGAACAGAGTGTCTGAATTAAGCAGACCACTCTTACCCAGTCCAAAGATCAGGGCTTGATCCATCACCGTTTTTTAGCTCACTGCACCATCCCAGCTCAGAACCCGGCTATATGCAAATTAGTCTGACCCTGGCCCAGTGCATCATGGGAACAGGGCAGACCAAACTACCAAGCCAATTCTTATACTGGGAAGGAAACAAGCTTCCGGGGACCGGTTTCTGGCATTTCAGCCGTCTTCGGCCCGGCTTGCTTGAATCCTGATGGTGCAATGAGCAAGGGACTCACATCTGAGTATACCCTTCCACGCTTATGGTGGACAAAAACGATTCAGAAAAGGGGGTGGTGATGAACAGAGTGTCTGAATTAAGCAGACCACTCTTGCCCAGTCCAAAGATCAGGGCTTGATCCATCATCGTTTTTTAGCTCACTGCACCATCCCAGCTCAGAGCCCGGCTATATGCAAATTAGTCTGACCCTGGCCCAGTGCATCATGGGAACAGGGCAGACCAAACTACAAGCCAATTCTTATACTGGGAAGGAAACAAGCTTCCGGGGACCGGTTTCTGGCATTTCAGCCGTCTTCGGCCCAGCTTGCTTGAATCCTGATGGTGCAATGAGCAAGGGACTCACATCTGAGTATACCCTTCCACGCTTATGGTGGACAAAAATGATTCAGAAAAGGGGGTGGTGATGAACAGAGTGTCTGAATTAAGCAGACCACTCTTACCCAGTCCAAAGATCAGGGCTTGATCCATCACCGGTTTTTTAGCTCACTGCACCATCCCAGCTCAGAACCCGGCTATATGCAAATTAGTCTGACCCTGGCCGAGTGCATCAAGGGAATAGGGCAGACCAAACTACCAAGCCAATTCTTATACTGGGAAGGAAACAAGCTTCCGGGGACCAGTTTCTGGCATTTCAGCCGTCTTCGGCCCGGCTTGCTTGAATCCTGATGGTGCAATGAGCAAGGGACTCACATCTGAGTATACCCTTCCACGCTTATGGTGGACAAAAACGATTCAGAAAAGGGGGTGGTGATGAACAGAGTGTCTGAATTAAGCAGACCACTCTTACCCAGTCCAAAGATCAGGGCTTGATCCATCACCAATTTTTAGCTCACTCCACCATCCCAGCTCAGAACCCGGCTATATGCAAATTAGTCTGACCCTGGCCCAGTGCATCATGGGAACAGGGCAGACCAAACTACCAAGCCAATTCTTATACTGGGAAGGAAACAAGCTTCCGGGGACCGGTTTCTGGCATTTCAGCCATCTTCGGCCCGGCTTGCTTGAATCCTGATGGTACAATGAGCAAGGGACTCACATCTGAGTATACCCTTCCACGCTTATGGTGGACAAAAATGATTCAGAAAAGGGGATGGTGATGAACAGAGTGTCTGAATTAAGCAGACCACTCTTACCCAGTCCAAAGATCAGGGCTTGATCCATCACCGTTTTTCAGCTCACTGCACCATCCAGCTCAGAACCCGGCTATATGCAAATTAGTCTGACCCTGGCCAGTGCATCATGTGAACAGGGCAGACCAAACTAGCAAGCCAATTCTTATACTGGGAAGGAAACAAGCTTCTAAGGACCGGTTTCTGGAATTTCAGCCATCTTCGGCCCGGCTTGCTTGAATCCTGATGGTGCAATGAGCAAGGGACTCACATCTGAGTATACCCTTCCACGCTTATGGTGGACAAAAACGATTCAGAAAAGGGGGTGGTGATGAACAGAGTGTCTGAATTAAGCAGACCACTCTTACCCAGTCCAAAGATCAGGGCTTGATCCATCACCGTTTTTTAGCTCAGTGCACCATCCCAGCTCAGAACCCGGCTATATGCAAATTAGTCTGACCCTGGCCCAGTGCATCATGGGAACAGGGCAGACCAAACTACAAGCCAATTCTTATACTGGGAAGGAAACAAGCTTCTGGGGATCGGTTTCTGGCATTTCAGCCGTCTTCGGCCCGGCTTGCTTGAATCCTGATGGTGCAATGAGCAAGGGACTCACATCTGAGTATACCCTTCCACGCTTATGGTGGACAAAAACGATTCAGAAAAGGGGGTGGTGATGAACAGAGTGTCTGAATTAAGCAGACCACTCTTACCCAGTCCAAAGATCAGGGCTTGATCCATCACCGTTTTTTAGCTCAGTGCACCATACCAGCTCAGAACCCGGCTATATGCAAATTAGTCTGACCCTGGCCCAGTGCATCATGGGAACAGGGCAGACCAAACTACAAGCCAATTCTTATACTGGGAAGGAAACAAGCTTCTGGGGATCGGTTTCTGGCATTTCAGCCGTCTTCGGCCCGGCTTGCTTGAATCCTGATGGTGCAATGAGCAAGGGACTCACATCTGAGTATACCCTTCCACGCTTATGGTGGACAAAAACGATTCAGAAAAGGGGGTGGTGATGAACAGAGTGTCTGAATTAAGCAGACCACTCTTACCCAGTCCAAAGATCAGGGCTTGATCCATCACCGTTTTTTAGCTCACTGCACCATCCCAGCTCAGAACACGGCTATATGCAAATTAGTCTGACCCTGGCCCAGTGCATCATGGGAACAGGGCAGACCAAACTACCAAGCCAATTCTTATACTGGGAAGGAAACAAGCTTTTGGGGACCGGTTTCTGGCATTTCAGCAGTCTTCGGCCCGGCTTGCTTGAATCCCGGTGGTGCAATGAGCAAGGGACTCACATGGGAGTATACCCTTCCACGCTTATGGTGGACAAAAACGATTCAGAAAAGGGGGTGGTGATGAACAGAGTGTCTGAATTAAGCAGACCACTCTTACCCAGTCCAAAGATCAGGGCTTGATCCATCACCGGTTTTTTAGCTCACTGCACCATCCCAGCTCAGAACCCGGCTATATGCAAATTAGTCTGACCCTGGCCCAGTGCATCATGGGAATAGGGCAGACCAAACTACCAAGCCAATTCTTATACTGGGAAGGAAACAAGCTTCCGGGGACCAGTTTCTGGCATTTCAGCCGTCTTCGGCCCGGCTTGCTTGAATCCTGATGGTGCAATGAGCAAGGGACTCACATCTGAGTATACCCTTCCACGCTTATGGTGGACAAAAACGATTCAGAAAAGGGGGTGGTGATGAACAGAGTGTCTGAATTAAGCAGACCACTCTTACCCAGTCCAAAGATCAGGGCTTGATCCATCACCAATTTTTAGCTCACTCCACCATCCCAGCTCAGAACCCGGCTATATGCAAATTAGTCTGACCCTGGCCCAGTGCATCATGGGAACAGGGCAGGCCAAACTACCAAGCCAATTCTTATACTGGGAAGGAAACAAGCTTCCGGGGACCGGTTTCTGGCATTTCAGTCATCTTCGGCCCGGCTTGCTTGAATCCTGATGGTGCAATGAGCAAGGGACTCACATCTGAGTATACCCTTCCACGCTTATGGTGGACAAAAATGATTCAGAAAAGGGGGTGGTGATGAACAGAGTGTCTGAATTAAGCAGACCACTCTTACCCAGTCCAAAGATCAGGGCTTGATCCATCACCGTTTTTTAGCTCACTGCACCATCCAGCTCAGAACCCGGCTATATGCAAATTAGTCTGACCCTGGCCAGTGCATCATGGGAACAGGGCAGACCAAACTACCAAGCCAATTCTTATACTGGGAAGGAAACAAGCTTCTAAGGACCGGTTTCTGGAATTTCAGCCGTCTTCGGCCCGGCTTGCTTGAATCCTGATGGTGCAATGAGCAAGGGACTCACATCTGAGTATACCCTTCCACGCTTATGGTGGACAAAAACGATTCAGAAAAGGGGGTGGTGATGAACAGAGTGTCTGAATTAAGCAGACCACTCTTACCCAGTCCAAAGATCAGGGCTTGATCCATCACCAATTTTTAGCTCACTCCACCATCCCAGCTCAGAACCCGGCTATATGCAAATTAGTCTGACCCTGGCCCAGTGCATCATGGGAACAGGGCAGGCCAAACTACCAAGCCAATTCTTATACTGGGAAGGAAACAAGCTTCCGGGGACCGGTTTCTGGCATTTCAGTCATCTTCGGCCCGGCTTGCTTGAATCCTGATGGTGCAATGAGCAAGGGACTCACATCTGAGTATACCCTTCCACGCTTATGGTGGACAAAAACGATTCAGAAAAGGGGGTGGTGATGAACAGAGTGTCTGAATTAAGCAGACCACTCTTACCCAGTCCAAAGATCAAGGCTTGATCCATCACCGTTTTTTAGCTCACTGCACCATGCCAGCTCAGAACCCGGCTATATGCAAATTAGTCTGACCCTGGCCCAGTGCATCATGGGAACAGGGCAGACCAAACTACCAAGCCAATTCTTATACTGGGAAGGAAACAAGCTTCCGGGGACCGGTTTCTGGCATTTCATCCGTCTTCGGCCCGGCTTGCTTTAATCCTGATGGTGCAATGAGCAAGGGACTCACATCTGAGTATACCCTTCCACGCTTATGGTGGACAAAAACAATTCAGAAAAGGGGGTGGTGATGAACAGAGTGTCTGAATTAAGCAGACCACTCTTACCCAGTCCAAAGATCAGGGCTTGATCCATCACCGTTTTTTAGCTCAGTGCACCATCTCAGCTCAGAACCCGGCTATATGCAAATTAGTCTGACCCTGGCCCAGTGCATCATGGGAACAGGGCAGACCAAACTACAAGCCAATTCTTATACTGGGAAGGAAACAAGCTTCTGGGGATCGGTTTCTGGCATTTCAGCCGTCTTCGGCCCGGCTTGCTTGAATCCTGATGGTGCAATGAGCAAGGGACTCACATCTGAGTATACCCTTCCACGCTTATGGTGGACAAAAACGATTCAGAAAAGGGGGTGGTGATGAACAGAGTGTCTGAATTAAGCAGACCACTCTTACCCAGTCCAAAGATCAGGGCTTGATCCATCACCGTTTTTTAGCTCACTGCACCATCCCAGCTCAGAACACGGCTATATGCAAATTAGTCTGACCCTGGCCCAGTGCATCATGGGAACAGGGCAGACCAAACTACCAAGCCAATTCTTATACTGGGAAGGAAACAAGCTTCCGGGGACCGGTTTCTGGCATTCCAGCAGTCTTCGGCCCGGCTTGCTTGAATCCCGATGGTGCAATGAGCAAGGGACTCACATCTGAGTATACCCTTCCACGCTTATGGTGGACAAAAACGATTCAGAAAAGGGGGTGGTGATGAACAGAGTGTCTGAATTAAGCAGACCACTCTTACCCAGTCCAAAGATCAGGGCTTGATCCATCACCGTTTTTTAGCTCACTGCACCATCCCAGCTCAGAACCCGGCTATATGCAAATTAGTCTGACCCTGGCCCAGTGCATCATGGGAACAGGGCAGACCAAACTACCAAGCCAATTCTTATACTGGGAAGGAAGCAAGCTTCCGGGGACCGGTTTCTGGCATTTCAGCCGTCTTCGGCCCGGCTTGCTTGAATCCTGATGGTGCAATGAGCAAGGGACTCACATCTGAGTATACCCTTCCACGCTTATGGTGGACAAAAACGATTCAGAAAAGGGGGTGGTGATGAACAGAGTGTCTGAATTAAGCAGACCACTCTTGCCCAGTCCAAAGATCAGGGCTTGATCCATCATCGTTTTTTAGCTCACTGCACCATCCCAGCTCAGAGCCCGGCTATATGCAAATTAGTCTGACCCTGGCCCAGTGCATCATGGGAACAGGGCAGACCAAACTACAAGCCAATTCTTATACTGGGAAGGAAACAAGCTTCCGGGGACCGGTTTCTGGCATTTCAGCCGTCTTCAGCCCAGCTTGCTTGAATCCTGATGGGGCAATGAGCAAGGGACTCACATCTGAGTATACCCTTCCACGCTTATGGTGGACAAAAATGATTCAGAAAAGGGGGTGGTGATGAACAGAGTGTCTGAATTAAGCAGACCACTCTTACCCAGTCCAAAGATCAGGGCTTGATCCATCACCGGTTTTTTAGCTCACTGCACCATCCCAGCTCAGAACCCGGCTATATGCAAATTAGTCTGACCCTGGCCCAGTGCATCATGGGAATAGGGCAGACCAAACTACCAAGCCAATTCTTATACTGGGAAGGAAACAAGCTTCCGGGGACCAGTTTCTGGCATTTCAGCCGTCTTCGGCCCGGCTTGCTTGAATCCTGATGGTGCAATGAGCAAGGGACTCACATCTGAGTATACCCTTCCACGCTTATGGTGGACAAAAACGATTCAGAAAAGGGGGTGGTGATGAACAGAGTGTCTGAATTAAGCAGACCACTCTTACCCAGTCCAAAGATCAGGGCTTGATCCATCACCGTTTTTTAGCTCACTGCACCATCCCAGCTCGGAACCCGGCTATATGCAAATTAGTCTGACCCTGGCCCAGTGCATCATGGGAACAGGGCCTACCAAACCAATTCTTATACTGGGAAGGAAACAAGCTTCCGGGGACCGGTTTCTGGCATTTCAGCCATCTTCGGCCCGGCTTGCTTGAATCCTGATGGTGCAATGAGCAAGGGACTCACATCTGAGTATACCCTTCCACGCTTATGGTGGACAAAAACGATTCAGTAAAGGGGGTGGTGATGAACAGAGTGTCTGAATTAAGCAGACCACTCTTACCCAGTCCAAAGATCAGGGCTTGATCCATCACCGTTTTTTAGCTCACTGCACCATCCCAGCTCAGAACCCGGCTATATGCAAATTAGTCTGACCCTAGCCCAGTGCATCATGGGAACAGGGCAGACCAAACTACCAAGCCAATTCTTACACTGGGAAGGAAACAAGCTTCCGGGGACCGGTTTCTGGCATTTCAGCCATCTTCGGCCCGGCTTGCTTGAATCCTGATGGTGCAATGAGCAAGGGACTCACATCTGAGTATACCCTTCCACGCTTATGGTGGACAAAAACGATTCAGAAAAGGGGGTGGTGATGAACAGAGTGTCTGAATTAAGCAGACCACTCTTACCCAGTCCAAAGATCAGGGCTTGATCCATCACCGTTTTTTAGCTCACTGCACCATCCCAGCTCAGAACCCGGCTATATGCAAATTAGTCTGACCCTGGCCCAGTGCATCATGGGAACAGGGCAGACCAAACTACCAAGCCAATTCTTATACTGGGAAGGAAACAAGCTTCCGGGGACCGGTTTCTGGCATTTCAGCCGTCTTCGGCCCGGCTTGCTTGAATCCTGATGGTGCATTTAGCAAGGGACTCACATCTGAGTATACCCTTCCACGCTTATGGTGGACAAAAACGATTCAGAAAAGGGGGTGGTGATGAACAGAGTGTCTGAATTAAGCAGACCACTCTTACCCAGTCCAAAGATCAGGGCTAGATCCATCACCGTTTTTTAGCTCACTGCACCATCCCAGCTCAGATCCCGGCTATATGCAAATTAGTCTGACCCTGGCCCAGTGCATCATGGGAACAGGGCAGACCAAACTACAAGCCAATTCTTATACTGGGAAGAAAACAAGCTTCCGGGGACCGGTTTCTGGCATTTCAGCCGTCTTCGGCCCGGCTTGCTTGAATCCTGATGGTGCAATGAGCAAGGGACTCACATCTGAGTATACCCTTCCACGCTTATGGTGGACAAAAACGATTCAGAAAAGGGGGTGGTGATGAACAGAGTGTCTGAATTAAGCATACCACTATTACCCAGTCCAAAGATCAGGGCTTGATCCATCACCGTTTTTTAGCTCACTGCACCATCCTAGCTCAGAACCCGGCTATATGCAAATTAGTCTGACCCTGGCCCAGTGCATCATGGGAACAGGGCAGACCAAACTACCAAGCCAATTCTTATACTGGGAAGTAAACAAGCTTCCGGGGACCGGTTTCTGGCATTTCAGCCGTCTTCGGCCCGGCTTGCTTGAATCCTGATGGTGCAATGAGCAAGGGACTCACATCTGAGGATACCCTTCCACGCTTATGGTGGACAAAAACGATTCAGAAAAGGGGGTGGTGATGAACAGAGTGTCTGAATTAAGCAGACCAATCTTACCCAGTCCAAAGATCAGGGCTTGATCCATCACCGTTTTTTAGCTCACTGCACCATCCCAGCTCAGAACCCGGCTATATGCAAATTAGTCTGACCCTGGCCCAGTGCATCATGGGAACAGGGCAGACCAAACTACCAAGCCAATTCTTATACTGGGAAGGAAACAAGCTTCCGGGGACCGGTTTCTGGCATTTCATCCGTCTTCGGCCAGGCTTGCTTTAATCCTGATGGTGCAATGAGCAAGGGACTCACATCTGAGTATACCCTTCCACGCTTATGGTGGACAAAAACGATTCAGAAAAGGGGGTGGTGATGAACAGAGTGTCTAAATTAAGCAGACCACTCTTACCCAGTCCAAAGATCAGGGCTTGATCCATCACCGTTTTTTAGCTCAGTGCACCATACCAGCTCAGAACCCGGCTATATGCAAATTAGTCTGACCCTGGCCCAGTGCATCATGGGAACAGGGCAGACCAAACTACAAGCCAATTCTTATACTGGGAAGGAAACAAGCTTCTGGGGATCGGTTTCTGGCATTTCAGCCGTCTTCGGCCCGGCTTGCTTGAATCCTGATGGTGCAATGAGCAAGGGACTCACATCTGAGTATACCCTTCCACGCTTATGGTGGACAAAAACGATTCAGAAAAGGGGGTGGTGATGAACAGAGTGTCTGAATTAAGCAGACCACTCTTACCCAGTCCAAAGATCAGGGCTTGATCCATCACCGTTTTTTAGCTCACTGCACCATCCCAGCTCAGAACACGGCTATATGCAAATTAGTCTGACCCTGGCCCAGTGCATCATGGGAACAGGGCAGACCAAACTACCAAGCCAATTCTTATACTGGGAAGGAAACAAGCTTCTGGGGACCGGTTTCTGGCATTTCAGCAGTCTTCGGCCCGGCTTGCTTGAATCCCGGTGGTGCAATGAGCAAGGGACTCACATCTGAGTATACCCTTCCACGCTTATGGTGGACAAAAACGATTCAGAAAAGGGGGTGGTGATGAACAGAGTGTCTGAATTAAGCAGACCACTCTTACCCAGTCCAAAGATCAGGGCTTGATCCATCACCGGTTTTTTAGCTCACTGCACCATCCCAGCTCAGAACCCGGCTATATGCAAATTAGTCTGACCCTGGCCCAGTGCATCATGGGAATAGGGCAGACCAAACTACCAAGCCAATTCTTATACTGGGAAGGAAACAAGCTTCCGGGGACCAGTTTCTGGCATTTCAGCCGTCTTCGGCCCGGCTTGCTTGAATCCTGATGGTGCAATGAGCAAGGGACTCACATCTGAGTATACCCTTCCACGCTTATGGTGGACAAAAACGATTCAGAAAAGGGGGTGGTGATGAACAGAGTGTCTGAATTAAGCAGACCACTCTTACCCAGTCCAAAGATCAGGGCTTGATCCATCACCAATTTTTAGCTCACTCCACCATCCCAGCTCAGAACCCGGCTATATGCAAATTAGTCTGACCCTGGCCCAGTGCATCATGGGAACAGGGCAGGCCAAACTACCAAGCCAATTCTTATACTGGGAAGGAAACAAGCTTCCGGGGACCGGTTTCTGGCATTTCAGTCATCTTCGGCCCGGCTTGCTTGAATCCTGATGGTGCAATGAGCAAGGGACTCACATCTGAGTATACCCTTCCACGCTTATGGTGGACAAAAATGATTCAGAAAAGGGGGTGGTGATGAACAGAGTGTCTGAATTAAGCAGACCACTCTTACCCAGTCCAAAGATCAGGGCTTGATCCATCACCGTTTTTTAGCTCACTGCACCATCCAGCTCAGAACCCGGCTATATGCAAATTAGTCTGACCCTGGCCAGTGCATCATGGGAACAGGGCAGACCAAACTACCAAGCCAATTCTTATACTGGGAAGGAAACAAGCTTCTAAGGACCGGTTTCTGGAATTTCAGCCGTCTTCGGCCCGGCTTGCTTGAATCCTGATGGTGCAATGAGCAAGGGACTCACATCTGAGTATACCCTTCCACGATTATGGTGGACAAAAAAGATTCAGAAAAGGGGGTGGTGATGAACAGAGTGTCTGAATTAAGCAGACCACTCTTACCCAGTCCAAAGATCAGGGCTTGATCCATCACCGTTTTTTAGCTCACTGCACCATCCCAGCTCAGAACCCGGCTATATGCAAATTAGTCTGACCCTGGCCCAGTGCATCATGGGAACAGGGCCTACCAAACCAATTCTTATACTGGGAAGGAAACAAGCTTCCGGGGACCGGTTTCTGGCATTTCAGCCATCTTCGGCCCGGCTTGCTTGAATCCTGAAGGTGCAATGAGCAAGGGACTTACATCTGAGTATACCCTTCCACGCTTATGGTGGACAAAAACGATTCAGTAAAGGGGGTGGTGATGAACAGAGTGTCTGAATTAAGCAGACCACTCTTACCCAGTCCAAAGATCAGGGCTTGATCCATCACCGTTTTTTAGCCCACTGCACCATCCCAGCTCAGAACCCGGCTATATGCAAATTAGTCTGACCCTGGCCCAGTGCATCATGGGAACAGGGCAGACCAAACTACCAAGCCAATTCTTATACTGGGAAGGAAACAAGCTTCCGGGGACCGGTTTCTGGCATTTCAGCCATCTTCGGCCCGGCTTGCTTGAATCCTGATGGTGCAATGAGCAAGGGACTCACATCTGAGTATACCCTTCCACGCTTATGGTGGACAAAAACGATTCAGAAAAGGGGGTGGTGATGAACAGAGTGTCTGAATTAAGCAGACCACTCTTACCCAGTCCAAAGATCAGGGCATGATCCATCACCGTTTTTTAGCTCACTGCACCATCGCAGCTCAGAACCCTGGTATATGCAAATTAGTCTGACCCTGGCCCAGTGCATCATGGGAACAGGGCAGACCAAACTACCAAGCCAATTCTTATACTGGGAAGGAAACAAGCTTCCGGGGACCGGTTTCTGGCATTTCAGCCGTCTTCGGCCCGGCTTGCTTGAATCCTGATGGTGCAATGAGCAAGGGTCTCACATCTGAGTATACCCTTCCACGCTTATGGTGGACAAAAACGATTCAGAAAAGGGGGTGGTGATGAACAGAGTGTCTGAATTAAGCAGACCACTCTTACCCAGTCCAAAGATCAGGGCTTGATCCATCACCGTTTTTTAGCTCACTGCACCATCCCAGCTCAGAACCCGGCTATATGCAAATTAGTCTGACCCTGGCCCAGTGCATCATGGGAACAGGGCAGACCAAACTACCAAGCCAATTCTTATACTGGGAAGGAAACAAGCTTCCGGGGACCAGTTTCTGGCATTTCAGCCGTCTTCGGCCCGGCTTGCTTGAATCCTGATGGTGCATTGAGCAAGGGACTCACATCTGAGTATACCCTTCCACGCTTATGGTGGACAAAAATGATTCAGAAAAGGGGGTGGTGATGAACAGAGTGTCTGAATTAAGCAGACCACTCTTACCCAGTCCAAAGATCAGGGCTTGATCCATCACCGTTTTTTAGCTCACTGCACCATCCCAGCTCAGAACCCGGCTATATGCAAATTAGTCTGACCCTGGCCCAGTGCATCATGGGAACAGGGCAGACCAAACTACAAGCCAATTCTTATACTGGGAAGGAAGCAAGCTTCCGGGGACCGGTTTCTGGCATTTCAGCCGTCTTCGGCCCGGCTTGCTTGAATCCTGATGGTGCAATGAGCAAGGGACTCACATCTGAGTATTCCCTTCCACGCTTATGGTGGACCAAAACGATTCAGAAAAGGGGATGGTGATGAACAGAGTGTCTGAATTAAGCAGACCACTCTTACCCAGTCCAAAGATCAGGGCTTGATCCATCACCGTTTTTCAGCTCACTGCACCATCCAGCTCAGAACCCGGCTATATGCAAATTAGTCTGACCCTGGCCAGTGCATCATGGGAACAGGGCAGACCAAACTACCAAGCCAATTCTTATACTGGGAAGGAAACAAGCTTCTAAGGACCGGTTTCTGGAATTTCAGCCATCTTCGGCCTGGCTTGCTTGAATCCTGATGGTGCAATGAGCAAGGGACTCACATCTGAGTATACCCTTCCACGCTTATGGTGGACAAAAACGATTCAGAAAAGGGGGTGGTGATGAACAGAGTGTCTGAATTAAGCAGACCACTCTTACCCAGTCCAAAGATCAGGGCTTGATCCATCACCGTTTTTTAGCTCAGTGCACCATCCCAGCTCAGAACCCGGCTATATGCAAATTAGTCTGACCCTGGCCCAGTGCATCATGGGAACAGGGCAGACCAAACTACAAGCCAATTCTTATACTGGGAAGGAAACAAGCTTCTGGGGATCGGTTTCTGGCATTTCAGCCGTCTTCGGCCCGGCTTGCTTGAATCCTGATGGTGCAATGAGCAAGGGACTCACATCTGAGTATACCCTTCCACGCTTATGGTGGACAAAAACGATTCAGAAAAGGGGGTGGTGATGAACAGAGTGTCTGAATTAAGCAGACCACTCTTACCCAGTCCAAAGATCAGGGCTTGATCCATCACCGTTTTTTAGCTCACTGCACCATCCCAGCTCAGAACACGGCTATATGCAAATTAGTCTGACCCTGGCCCAGTGCATCATGGGAACAGGGCAGACCAAACTACCAAGCCAATTCTTATACTGGGAAGGAAACAAGCTTCCGGGGACCGGTTTCTGGCATTTCAGCCGTCTTCGGCCCGGCTTGCTTGAATCCTGATGGTGCAATGAGCAAGGGACTCACATCTGAGTATACCCTTCCACGCTTATGGTGGGCAAAAACGATTCAGAAAAGGGGGTGGTGATGAACAGAGTGTCTGAATTAAGCAGACCACTCTTGCCCAGTCCAAAGATCAGGGCTTGATCCATCATCGTTTTTTAGCTCACTGCACCATGCCAGCTCAGAGCCCGGCTATATGCAAATTAGTCTGACCCTGGCCCAGTGCATCATGGGAACAGGGCAGACCAAACTACCAAGCCAATTCTTATACTGGGAAGGAAACAAGCTTCCGGGGACCGGTTTCTGGCATTTCAGCCATCTTCGGCCCGGCTTGCTTGAATCCTGATGGTGCAATGAGCAAGGGACTCACATCTGAGTATACCCTTCCACGCTTATGGTGGACAAAAATGATTCAGAAAAGGGGGTGGTGATGAACAGAGTGTCTGAATTAAGAAGACCACTCTTACCCAGTCCAAAGATCAGGGCTTGATCCATCACCGTTTTTTAGCTCACTGCACCATCCAGCTCAGAACCCGGCTATATGCAAATTAGTCTGACCCTGGCCAGTGCATCATGGGAACAGGGCAGACCAAACTACCAAGCCAATTCTTATACTGGGAAGGAAACAAGCTTCTAAGGACCGGTTTCTGGAATTTCAGCCGTCTTCGGCCCGGCTTGCTTGAATCCTGATGGTGCAATGAGCAAGGGACTCACATCTGAGTATACCCTTCCACGCTTATGGTGGACAAAAACGATTCAGAAAAGGGTTTGGTGATGAACAGAGTGTCTGAATTAAGCAGACCACTCTTACCCAGTCCAAAGATCAGGGCTTGATCCATCACCGTTTTTTAGCTCACTGCACCATCCCAGCTCAGAACCCGGCTATATGCAAATTAGTCTGACCCTGGCCCAGTGCATCATGGGAACAGGGCAGACCAAACTACCAAGCCAATTCTTATACTGGGAAGGAAACAAGCTTCCGGGGACCGGTTTCTGGCATTTCATCCGTCTTCGGCCCGGCTTTCTTTAATCCTGATGGTGCAATGAGCAAGGGACTCACATCTGAGTATACCCTTCCACGCTTATGGTGGACAAAAACGATTCAGAAAAGGGGGTGGTGATGAACAGAGTGTCTGAATTAAGCAGACCACTCTTACCCAGTCCAAAGATCAGGGCTTGATCCATCACCGTTTTTTAGCTCAGTGCACCATCCCAGCTCAGAACCCGGCTATATGCAAATTAGTCTGACCCTGGCCCAGTGCATCATGGGAACAGGGCAGACCAAACTACCAAGCCAATTCTTATACTGGGAAGGAAACAAGCTTCCGGGGACCGGTTTCTGGCATTTCATCCGTCTTCGTCCCGGCTTGCTTTAATCCTGATGGTGCAATGAGCAAGGGACTCACATCTGAGTATACCCTTCCACGCTTATGGTGGACAAAAACGATTCAGAAAAGGGGGTGGTGATGAACAGAGTGTCTGAATTAAGCAGACCACTCTTACCCAGTCCAAAGATCAGGGCTTGATCCATCACCGTTTTTTAGCTCAGTGCACCATCCCAGCTCAGAACCCGGCTATATGCAAATTAGTCTGACCCTGGCCCAGTGCATCATGGGAACAGGGCAGACCAAACTATAAGCCAATTCTTATACTGGGAAGGAAACAAGCTTCTGGGGATCGGTTTCTGGCATTTCAGCCGTCTTCGGCCCGGCTTGCTTGAATCCTGATGGTGCAATGAGCAAGGGACTCACATCTGAGTATACCCTTCCACGCTTATGGTGGACAAAAACGATTCAGAAAAGGGGGTGGTGATGAACAGAGTGTCTGAATTAAGCAGACCACTCTTACCCAGTCCAAAGATCAGGGCTTGATCCATCACCGTTTTTTAGCTCACTGCACCATCCCAGCTCAGAACACGGCTATATGCAAATTAGTCTGACCCTGGCCCAGTGCATCATGGGAACAGGGCAGACCAAACTACCAAGCCAATTCTTATACTGGGAAGGAAACAAGCTTCCGGGGACCGGTTTCTGGCATTTCAGCAGACTTCGGCCCGGCTTGCTTGAATCCCGATGGTGCAATGAGCAAGGGACTCACATCTGAGTATACCCTTCCACGCTTATGGTGGACAAAAACGATTCAGAAAAGGGGGTGGTGATGAACAGAGTGTCTGAATTAAGCAGACCACTCTTACCCAGTCCAAAGATCAGGGCTTGATCCATCACCGTTTTTTAGCTCACTGCACCATCCCAGCTCAGAACCCGGCTATATGCAAATTAGTCTGACCCTGGCCCAGTGCATCATGGGAACAGGGCAGACCAAACTACCAAGCCAATTCTTATACTGGGAAGGAAACAAGCTTCCGGGGACCGGTTTCTGGCATTTCAGCCGTCTTCGGCCCGGCTTGCTTGAATCCTGATGGTGCAATGAGCAAGGGACTCACATCTGAGTATACCCTTCCACGCTTATGGTGGACAAAAACGATTCAGAAAAGGGGGTGGTGATGAACAGAGTGTCTGAATTAAGCAGACCACTCTTGCCCAGTCCAAAGATCAGGGCTTGATCCATCATCGTTTTTTAGCTCACTGCACCATCCCAGCTCAGAGCCCGGCTATATGCAAATTAGTCTGACCCTGGCCCAGTGCATCATGGGAACAGGGCAGACCAAACTACAAGCCAATTCTTATACTGGGAAGGAAACAAGCTTCCGGGGACCGGTTTCTGGCATTTCAGCCGTCTTCGGCCCAGCTTGCTTGAATCCTGATGGTGCAATGAGCAAGGGACTCACATCTGAGTATACCCTTCCACGCTTATGGTGGACAAAAATGATTCAGAAAAGGGGGTGGTGATGAACAGAGTGTCTGAATTAAGCAGACCACTCTTACCCAGTCCAAAGATCAGGGCTTGATCCATCACCGGTTTTTTAGCTCACTGCACCATCCCAGCTCAGAACCCGGCTATATGCAAATTAGTCTGACCCTGGCCGAGTGCATCAAGGGAATAGGGCAGACCAAACTACCAAGCCAATTCTTATACTGGGAAGGAAACAAGCTTCCGGGGACCAGTTTCTGGCATTTCAGCTGTCTTCGGCCCGGCTTGCTTGAATCCTGATGGTGCAATGAGCAAGGGACTCACATCTGAGTATACCCTTCCACGCTTATGGTGGACAAAAACGATTCAGAAAAGGGGGTGGTGATGAACAGAGTGTCTGAATTAAGCAGACCACTCTTACCCAGTCCAAAGATCAGGGCTTGATCCATCACCAATTTTTAGCTCACTCCACCATCCCAGCTCAGAACCCGGCTATATGCAAATTAGTCTGACCCTGGCCCAGTGCATCATGGGAACAGGGCAGACCAAACTACCAAGCCAATTCTTATACTGGGAAGGAAACAAGCTTCCGGGGACCGGTTTCTGGCATTTCAGCCATCTTCGGCCCGGCTTGCTTGAATCCTGATGGTGCAATGAGCAAGGGACTCACATCTGAGTATACCCTTCCACGCTTATGGTGGACAAAAATGATTCAGAAAAGGGGATGGTGATGAACAGAGTGTCTGAATTAAGCAGACCACTCTTACCCAGTCCAAAGATCAGGGCTTGATCCATCACCGTTTTTCAGCTCACTGCACCATCCAGCTCAGAACCCGGCTATATGCAAATTAGTCTGACCCTGGCCAGTGCATCATGTGAACAGGGCAGACCAAACTAGCAAGCCAATTCTTATACTGGGAAGGAAACAAGCTTCTAAGGACCGGTTTCTGGAATTTCAGCCATCTTCGGCCCGGCTTGCTTGAATCCTGATGGTGCAATGAGCAAGGGACTCACATCTGAGTATACCCTTCCACGCTTATGGTGGACAAAAACGATTCAGAAAAGGGGGTGGTGATGAACAGAGTGTCTGAATTAAGCAGACCACTCTTACCCAGTCCAAAGATCAGGGCTTGATCCATCACCGTTTTTTAGCTCAGTGCACCATCCCAGCTCAGAACCCGGCTATATGCAAATTAGTCTGACCCTGGCCCAGTGCATCATGGGAACAGGGCAGACCAAACTACAAGCCAATTCTTATACTGGGAAGGAAACAAGCTTCTGGGGATCGGTTTCTGGCATTTCAGCCGTCTTCGGCCCGGCTTGCTTGAATCCTGATGGTGCAATGAGCAAGGGACTCACATCTGAGTATACCCTTCCACGCTTATGGTGGACAAAAACGATTCAGAAAAGGGGGTGGTGATGAACAGAGTGTCTGAATTAAGCAGACCACTCTTACCCAGTCCAAAGATCAGGGCTTGATCCATCACCGTTTTTTAGCTCAGTGCACCATACCAGCTCAGAACCCGGCTATATGCAAATTAGTCTGACCCTGGCCCAGTGCATCATGGGAACAGGGCAGACCAAACTACAAGCCAATTCTTATACTGGGAAGGAAACAAGCTTCTGGGGATCGGTTTCTGGCATTTCAGCCGTCTTCGGCCCGGCTTACTTGAATCCTGATGGTGCAATGAGCAAGGGACTCACATCTGAGTATACCCTTCCACGCTTATGGTGGACAAAAACGATTCAGAAAAGGGGGTGGTGATGAACAGAGTGTCTGAATTAAGCAGACCACTCTTACCCAGTCCAAAGATCAGGGCTTGATCCATCACCGTTTTTTAGCTCACTGCACCATCCCAGCTCAGAACACGGCTATATGCAAATTAGTCTGACCCTGGCCCAGTGCATCATGGGAACAGGGCAGACCAAACTACCAAGCCAATTCTTATACTGGGAAGGAAACAAGCTTCTGGGGACCGGTTTCTGGCATTTCAGCAGTCTTCGGCCCGGCTTGCTTGAATCCCGGTGGTGCAATGAGCAAGGGACTCACATGGGAGTATACCCTTCCACGCTTATGGTGGACAAAAACGATTCAGAAAAGGGGGTGGTGATGAACAGAGTGTCTGAATTAAGCAGACCACTCTTACCCAGTCCAAAGATCAGGGCTTGATCCATCACCGGTTTTTTAGCTCACTGCACCATCCCAGCTCAGAACCCGGCTATATGCAAATTAGTCTGACCCTGGCCCAGTGCATCATGGGAATAGGGCAGACCAAACTACCAAGCCAATTCTTATACTGGGAAGGAAACAAGCTTCCGGGGACCAGTTTCTGGCATTTCAGCCGTCTTCGGCCCGGCTTGCTTGAATCCTGATGGTGCAATGAGCAAGGGACTCACATCTGAGTATACCCTTCCACGCTTATGGTGGACAAAAACGATTCAGAAAAGGGGGTGGTGATGAACAGAGTGTCTGAATTAAGCAGACCACTCTTACCCAGTCCAAAGATCAGGGCTTGATCCATCACCAATTTTTAGCTCACTCCACCATCCCAGCTCAGAACCCGGCTATATGCAAATTAGTCTGACCCTGGCCCAGTGCATCATGGGAACAGGGCAGGCCAAACTACCAAGCCAATTCTTATACTGGGAAGGAAACAAGCTTCCGGGGACCGGTTTCTGGCATTTCAGTCATCTTCGGCCCGGCTTGCTTGAATCCTGATGGTGCAATGAGCAAGGGACTCACATCTGAGTATACCCTTCCACGCTTATGGTGGACAAAAATGATTCAGAAAAGGGGGTGGTGATGAACAGAGTGTCTGAATTAAGCAGACCACTCTTACCCAGTCCAAAGATCAGGGCTTGATCCATCACCGTTTTTTAGCTCACTGCACCATCCAGCTCAGAACCCGGCTATATGCAAATTAGTCTGACCCTGGCCAGTGCATCATGGGAACAGGGCAGACCAAACTACCAAGCCAATTCTTATACTGGGAAGGAAACAAGCTTCTAAGGACCGGTTTCTGGAATTTCAGCCGTCTTCGGCCCGGCTTGCTTGAATCCTGATGGTGCAATGAGCAAGGGACTCACATCTGAGTATACCCTTCCACGCTTATGGTGGACAAAAACGATTCAGAAAAGGGGGTGGTGATGAACAGAGTGTCTGAATTAAGCAGACCACTCTTACCCAGTCCAAAGATCAGGGCTTGATCCATCACCAATTTTTAGCTCACTCCACCATCCCAGCTCAGAACCCGGCTATATGCAAATTAGTCTGACCCTGGCCCAGTGCATCATGGGAACAGGGCAGGCCAAACTACCAAGCCAATTCTTATACTGGGAAGGAAACAAGCTTCCGGGGACCGGTTTCTGGCATTTCAGTCATCTTCGGCCCGGCTTGCTTGAATCCTGATGGTGCAATGAGCAAGGGACTCACATCTGAGTATACCCTTCCACGCTTATGGTGGACAAAAATGATTCAGAAAAGGGGGTGGTGATGAACAGAGTGTCTCAATTAAGCAGACCACTCTTACCCAGTCCAAAGATCAGGGCTTGATCCATCACCGTTTTTTAGCTCACTGCACCATCCAGCTCAGAACCCGGCTATATGCAAATTAGTCTGACCCTGGCCAGTGCATCATGGGAACAGGGCAGACCAAACTACCAAGCCAATTCTTATACTGGGAAGGAAACAAGCTTCTAAGGACCGGTTTCTGGAATTTCAGCCGTCTTCGGCCCGGCTTGCTTGAATCCTGATGGTGCAATGAGCAAGGGACTCACATCTGAGTATACCCTTCCACGATTATGGTGGACAAAAAAGATTCAGAAAAGGGGGTGGTGATGAACAGAGTGTCTGAATTAAGCAGACCACTCTTACCCAGTCCAAAGATCAGGGCTTGATCCATCACCGTTTTTTAGCTCACTGCACCATCCCAGCTCAGAACTCGGCTATATGCAAATTAGTCTGACCCTGGCCCAGTGCATCATGGGAACAGGGCCTACCAAACCAATTCTTATACTGGGAAGGAAACAAGCTTCCGGGGACCGGTTTCTGGCATTTCAGCCATCTTCGGCCCGGCTTGCTTGAATCCTGAAGGTGCAATGAGCAAGGGACTTACATCTGAGTATACCCTTCCACGCTTATGGTGGACAAAAACGATTCAGTAAAGGGGGTGGTGATGAACAGAGTGTCTGAATTAAGCAGACCACTCTTACCCAGTCCAAAGATCAGGGCTTGATCCATCACCGTTTTTTAGCCCACTGCACCATCCCAGCTCAGAACCCGGCTATATGCAAATTAGTCTGACCCTGGCCCAGTGCATCATGGGAACAGGGCAGACCAAACTACCAAGCCAATTCTTATACTGGGAAGGAAACAAGCTTCCGGGGACCGGTTTCTGGCATTTCAGCCATCTTCGGCCCGGCTTGCTTGAATCCTGATGGTGCAATGAGCAAGGGACTCACATCTGAGTATACCCTTCCACGCTTATGGTGGACAAAAACGATTCAGAAAAGGGGGTGGTGATGAACAGAGTGTCTGAATTAAGCAGACCACTCTTACCCAGTCCAAAGATCAGGGCATGATCCATCACCGTTTTTTAGCTCACTGCACCATCGCAGCTCAGAACCCTGGTATATGCAAATTAGTCTGACCCTGGCCCAGTGCATCATGGGAACAGGGCAGACCAAACTACCAAGCCAATTCTTATACTGGGAAGGAAACAAGCTTCCGGGGACCGGTTTCTGGCATTTCAGCCGTCTTCGGCCCGGCTTGCTTGAATCCTGATGGTGCAATGAGCAAGGGTCTCACATCTGAGTATACCCTTCCACGCTTATGGTGGACAAAAACGATTCAGAAAAGGGGGTGGTGATGAACAGAGTGTCTGAATTAAGCAGACCACTCTTACCCAGTCCAAAGATCAGGGCTTGATCCATCACCGTTTTTTAGCTCACTGCACCATCCCAGCTCAGAACCCGGCTATATGCAAATTAGTCTGACCCTGGCCCAGTGCATCATGGGAACAGGACAGACCAAACTACCAAGCCAATTCTTATACTGGGAAGGAAACAAGCTTCCGGGGACCAGTTTCTGGCATTTCAGCCGTCTTCGGCCCGGCTTGCTTGAATCCTGATGGTGCATTGAGCAAGGGACTCACATCTGAGTATACCCTTCCACGCTTATGGTGGACAAAAATGATTCAGAAAAGGGGGTGGTGATGAACAGAGTGTCTGAATTAAGCAGACCACTCTTACCCAGTCCAAAGATCAGGGCTTGATCCATCACCGTTTTTTAGCTCACTGCACCATCCCAGCTCAGAACCCGGCTATATGCAAATTAGTCTGACCCTGGCCCAGTGCATCATGGGAACAGGGCAGACCAAACTACAAGCCAATTCTTATACTGGGAAGGAAACAAGCTTCCGGGGACCGGTTTCTGGCATTTCAGCCGTCTTCGGCCCGGCTTGCTTGAATCCTGATGGTGCAATGAGCAAGGGACTCACATCTGAGTATTCCCTTCCACGCTTATGGTGGACCAAAACGATTCAGAAAAGGGGATGGTGATGAACAGAGTGTCTGAATTAAGCAGACCACTCTTACCCAGTCCAAAGATCAGGGCTTGATCCATCACCGTTTTTCAGCTCACTGCACCATCCAGCTCAGAACCCGGCTATATGCAAATTAGTCTGACCCTGGCCAGTGCATCATGGGAACAGGGCAGACCAAACTACCAAGCCAATTCTTATACTGGGAAGGAAACAAGCTTCTAAGGACCGGTTTCTGGAATTTCAGCCATCTTCGGCCTGGCTTGCTTGAATCCTGATGGTGCAATGAGCAAGGGACTCACATCTGAGTATACCCTTCCACGCTTATGGTGGACAAAAACGATTCAGAAAAGGGGGTGGTGATGAACAGAGTGTCTGAATTAAGCAGACCACTCTTACCCAGTCCAAAGATCAGGGCTTGATCCATCACCGTTTTTTAGCTCAGTGCACCATCCCAGCTCAGAACCCGGCTATATGCAAATTAGTCTGACCCTGGCCCAGTGCATCATGGGAACAGGGCAGACCAAACTACAAGCCAATTCTTATACTGGGAAGGAAACAAGCTTCTGGGGATCGGTTTCTGGCATTTCAGCCGTCTTCGGCCCGGCTTGCTTGAATCCTGATGGTGCAATGAGCAAGGGACTCACATCTGAGTATACCCTTCCACGCTTATGGTGGACAAAAACGATTCAGAAAAGGGGGTGGTGATGAACAGAGTGTCTGAATTAAGCAGACCACTCTTACCCAGTCCAAAGATCAGGGCTTGATCCATCACCGTTTTTTAGCTCACTGCACCATCCCAGCTCAGAACACGGCTATATGCAAATTAGTCTGACCCTGGCCCAGTGCATCATGGGAACAGGGCAGACCAAACTACCAAGCCAATTCTTATACTGGGAAGGAAACAAGCTTCCGGGGACCGGTTTCTGGCATTTCAGCCGTCTTCGGCCCGGCTTGCTTGAATCCTGATGGTGCAATGAGCAAGGGACTCACATCTGAGTATACCCTTCCACGCTTATGGTGGGCAAAAACGATTCAGAAAAGGGGGTGGTGATGAACAGAGTGTCTGAATTAAGCAGACCACTCTTGCCCAGTCCAAAGATCAGGGCTTGATCCATCATTGTTTTTTAGCTCACTGCACCATGCCAGCTCAGAGCCCGGCTATATGCAAATTAGTCTGACCCTGGCCCAGTGCATCATGGGAACAGGGCAGACCAAACTACCAAGCCAATTCTTATACTGGGAAGGAAACAAGCTTCCGGGGACCGGTTTCTGGCATTTCAGCCATCTTCGGCCCGGCTTGCTTGAATCCTGATGGTGCAATGAGCAAGGGACTCACATCTGAGTATACCCTTCCACGCTTATGGTGGACAAAAATGATTCAGAAAAGGGGGTGGTGATGAACAGAGTGTCTGAATTAAGAAGACCACTCTTACCCAGTCCAAAGATCAGGGCTTGATCCATCACCGTTTTTTAGCTCACTGCACCATCCAGCTCAGAACCCGGCTATATGCAAATTAGTCTGACCCTGGCCAGTGCATCATGGGAACAGGGCAGACCAAACTACCAAGCCAATTCTTATACTGGGAAGGAAACAAGCTTCTAAGGACCGGTTTCTGGCATTTCAGCCGTCTTCGGCCCGGCTTGCTTGAATCCTGATGGTGCAATGAGCAAGGGACTCACATCTGAGTATACCCTTCCACGCTTATGGTGGACAAAAACGATTCAGAAAAGGGGGTGGTGATGAACAGAGTGTCTGAATTAAGCAGACCACTCTTACCCAGTCCAAAGATCAGGGCTTGATCCATCACCGTTTTTTAGCTCACTGCACCATCCCAGCTCAGAACACGGCTATATGCAAATTAGTCTGACCCTGGCCCAGTGCATCATGGGAACAGGGCAGACCAAACTACCAAGCCAATTCTTATACTGGGAAGGAAACAAGCTTCTGGGGACCGGTTTCTGGCATTTCAGCAGTCTTCGGCCCGGCTTGCTTGAATCCCGGTGGTGCAATGAGCAAGGGACTCACATGGGAGTATACCCTTCCACGCTTATGGTGGACAAAAACGATTCAGAAAAGGGGGTGGTGATGAACAGAGTGTCTGAATTAAGCAGACCACTCTTACCCAGTCCAAAGATCAGGGCTTGATCCATCACCGGTTTTTTAGCTCACTGCACCATCCCAGCTCAGAACCCGGCTATATGCAAATTAGTCTGACCCTGGCCCAGTGCATCATGGGAATAGGGCAGACCAAACTACCAAGCCAATTCTTATACTGGGAAGGAAACAAGCTTCCGGGGACCAGTTTCTGGCATTTCAGCCGTCTTCGGCCCGGCTTGCTTGAATCCTGATGGTGCAATGAGCAAGGGACTCACATCTGAGTATACCCTTCCACGCTTATGGTGGACAAAAACGATTCAGAAAAGGGGGTGGTGATGAACAGAGTGTCTGAATTAAGCAGACCACTCTTACCCAGTCCAAAGATCAGGGCTTGATCCATCACCAATTTTTAGCTCACTCCACCATCCCAGCTCAGAACCCGGCTATATGCAAATTAGTCTGACCCTGGCCCAGTGCATCATGGGAACAGGGCAGGCCAAACTACCAAGCCAATTCTTATACTGGGAAGGAAACAAGCTTCCGGGGACCGGTTTCTGGCATTTCAGTCATCTTCGGCCCGGCTTGCTTGAATCCTGATGGTGCAATGAGCAAGGGACTCACATCTGAGTATACCCTTCCACGCTTATGGTGGACAAAAATGATTCAGAAAAGGGGGTGGTGATGAACAGAGTGTCTGAATTAAGCAGACCACTCTTACCCAGTCCAAAGATCAGGGCTTGATCCATCACCGTTTTTTAGCTCACTGCACCATCCAGCTCAGAACCCGGCTATATGCAAATTAGTCTGACCCTGGCCAGTGCATCATGGGAACAGGGCAGACCAAACTACCAAGCCAATTCTTATACTGGGAAGGAAACAAGCTTCTAAGGACCGGTTTCTGGAATTTCAGCCGTCTTCGGCCCGGCTTGCTTGAATCCTGATGGTGCAATGAGCAAGGGACTCACATCTGAGTATACCCTTCCACGCTTATGGTGGACAAAAACGATTCAGAAAAGGGGGTGGTGATGAACAGAGTGTCTGAATTAAGCAGACCATTCTTACCCAGTCCAAAGATCAGGGCTTGATCCATCACCAATTTTTAGCTCACTCCACCATCCCAGCTCAGAACCCGGCTATATGCAAATTAGTCTGACCCTGGCCCAGTGCATCATGGGAACAGGGCAGGCCAAACTACCAAGCCAATTCTTATACTGGGAAGGAAACAAGCTTCCGGGGACCGGTTTCTGGCATTTCAGTCATCTTCGGCCCGGCTTGCTTGAATCCTGATGGTGCAATGAGCAAGGGACTCACATCTGAGTATACCCTTCCACGCTTATGGTGGACAAAAATGATTCAGAAAAGGGGGTGGTGATGAACAGAGTGTCTCAATTAAGCAGACCACTCTTACCCAGTCCAAAGATCAGGGCTTGATCCATCACCGTTTTTTAGCTCACTGCACCATCCAGCTCAGAACCCGGCTATATGCAAATTAGTCTGACCCTGGCCAGTGCATCATGGGAACAGGGCAGACCAAACTACCAAGCCAATTCTTATACTGGGAAGGAAACAAGCTTCTAAGGACCGGTTTCTGGAATTTCAGCCGTCTTCGGCCCGGCTTGCTTGAATCCTGATGGTGCAATGAGCAAGGGACTCACATCTGAGTATACCCTTCCACGATTATGGTGGACAAAAAAGATTCAGAAAAGGGGGTGGTGATGAACAGAGTGTCTGAATTAAGCAGACCACTCTTACCCAGTCCAAAGATCAGGGCTTGATCCATCACCGTTTTTAGCTCACTGCACCATCCCAGCTCAGAACTCGGCTATATGCAAATTAGTCTGACCCTGGCCCAGTGCATCATGGGAACAGGGCCTACCAAACCAATTCTTATACTGGGAAGGAAACAAGCTTCCGGGGACCGGTTTCTGGCATTTCAGCCATCTTCGGCCCGGCTTGCTTGAATCCTGAAGGTGCAATGAGCAAGGGACTTACATCTGAGTATACCCTTCCACGCTTATGGTGGACAAAAACGATTCAGTAAAGGGGGTGGTGATGAACAGAGTGTCTGAATTAAGCAGACCACTCTTACCCAGTCCAAAGATCAGGGCTTGATCCATCACCGTTTTTTAGCCCACTGCACCATCCCAGCTCAGAACCCGGCTATATGCAAATTAGTCTGACCCTGGCCCAGTGCATCATGGGAACAGGGCAGACCAAACTACCAAGCCAATTCTTATACTGGGAAGGAAACAAGCTTCCGGGGACCGGTTTCTGGCATTTCAGCCATCTTCGGCCCGGCTTGCTTGAATCCTGATGGTGCAATGAGCAAGGGACTCACATCTGAGTATACCCTTCCACGCTTATGGTGGACAAAAACGATTCAGAAAAGGGGGTGGTGATGAACAGAGTGTCTGAATTAAGCAGACCACTCTTACCCAGTCCAAAGATCAGGGCATGATCCATCACCGTTTTTTAGCTCACTGCACCATCGCAGCTCAGAACCCTGGTATATGCAAATTAGTCTGACCCTGGCCCAGTGCATCATGGGAACAGGGCAGACCAAACTACCAAGCCAATTCTTATACTGGGAAGGAAACAAGCTTCCGGGGACCGGTTTCTGGCATTTCAGCCGTCTTCGGCCCGGCTTGCTTGAATCCTGATGGTGCAATGAGCAAGGGTCTCACATCTGAGTATACCCTTCCACGCTTATGGTGGACAAAAACGATTCAGAAAAGGGGGTGGTGATGAACAGAGTGTCTGAATTAAGCAGACCACTCTTACCCAGTCCAAAGATCAGGGCTTGATCCATCACCGTTTTTTAGCTCACTGCACCATCCCAGCTCAGAACCCGGCTATATGCAAATTAGTCTGACCCTGGCCCAGTGCATCATGGGAACAGGACAGACCAAACTACCAAGCCAATTCTTATACTGGGAAGGAAACAAGCTTCCGGGGACCAGTTTCTGGCATTTCAGCCGTCTTCGGCCCGGCTTGCTTGAATCCTGATGGTGCATTGAGCAAGGGACTCACATCTGAGTATACCCTTCCACGCTTATGGTGGACAAAAATGATTCAGAAAAGGGGGTGGTGATGAACAGAGTGTCTGAATTAAGCAGACCACTCTTACCCAGTCCAAAGATCAGGGCTTGATCCATCACCGTTTTTTAGCTCACTGCACCATCCCAGCTCAGAACCCGGCTATATGCAAATTAGTCTGACCCTGGCCCAGTGCATCATGGGAACAGGGCAGACCAAACTACAAGCCAATTCTTATACTGGGAAGGAAACAAGCTTCCGGGGACCGGTTTCTGGCATTTCAGCCGTCTTCGGCCCGGCTTGCTTGAATCCTGATGGTGCAATGAGCAAGGGACTCACATCTGAGTATTCCCTTCCACGCTTATGGTGGACCAAAACGATTCAGAAAAGGGGATGGTGATGAACAGAGTGTCTGAATTAAGCAGACCACTCTTACCCAGTCCAAAGATCAGGGCTTGATCCATCACCGTTTTTCAGCTCACTGCACCATCCAGCTCAGAACCCGGCTATATGCAAATTAGTCTGACCCTGGCCAGTGCATCATGGGAACAGGGCAGACCAAACTACCAAGCCAATTCTTATACTGGGAAGGAAACAAGCTTCTAAGGACCGGTTTCTGGAATTTCAGCCATCTTCGGCCTGGCTTGCTTGAATCCTGATGGTGCAATGAGCAAGGGACTCACATCTGAGTATACCCTTCCACGCTTATGGTGGACAAAAACGATTCAGAAAAGGGGGTGGTGATGAACAGAGTGTCTGAATTAAGCAGACCACTCTTACCCAGTCCAAAGATCAGGGCTTGATCCATCACCGTTTTTTAGCTCAGTGCACCATCCCAGCTCAGAACCCGGCTATATGCAAATTAGTCTGACCCTGGCCCAGTGCATCATGGGAACAGGGCAGACCAAACTACAAGCCAATTCTTATACTGGGAAGGAAACAAGCTTCTGGGGATCGGTTTCTGGCATTTCAGCCGTCTTCGGCCCGGCTTGCTTGAATCCTGATGGTGCAATGAGCAAGGGACTCACATCTGAGTATACCCTTCCACGCTTATGGTGGACAAAAACGATTCAGAAAAGGGGGTGGTGATGAACAGAGTGTCTGAATTAAGCAGACCACTCTTACCCAGTCCAAAGATCAGGGCTTGATCCATCACCGTTTTTTAGCTCACTGCACCATCCCAGCTCAGAACACGGCTATATGCAAATTAGTCTGACCCTGGCCCAGTGCATCATGGGAACAGGGCAGACCAAACTACCAAGCCAATTCTTATACTGGGAAGGAAACAAGCTTCCGGGGACCGGTTTCTGGCATTTCAGCCGTCTTCGGCCCGGCTTGCTTGAATCCTGATGGTGCAATGAGCAAGGGACTCACATCTGAGTATACCCTTCCACGCTTATGGTGGGCAAAAACGATTCAGAAAAGGGGGTGGTGATGAACAGAGTGTCTGAATTAAGCAGACCACTCTTGCCCAGTCCAAAGATCAGGGCTTGA
The DNA here is from genome assembly GCF_964263255.1 of Lissotriton vulgaris. Taxonomy (NCBI): domain Eukaryota; kingdom Metazoa; phylum Chordata; class Amphibia; order Caudata; family Salamandridae; genus Lissotriton; species Lissotriton vulgaris. Next base: position 261,107,175 of record NC_141695.1, read on the forward strand.
TCCATCATTGTTTTTTAGCTCACTGCACCATGCCAGCTCAGAGCCCGGCTATATGCAAATTAGTCTGACCCTGGCCCAGTGCATCATGGGAACAGGGCAGACCAAACTACCAAGCCAATTCTTATACTGGGAAGGAAACAAGCTTCCGGGGACCGGTTTCTGGCATTTCAGCCATCTTCGGCCCGGCTTGCTTGAATCCTGATGGTGCAATGAGCAAGGGACTCACATCTGAGTATACCCTTCCACGCTTATGGTGGACAAAAATGATTCAGAAAAGGGGGTGGTGATGAACAGAGTGTCTGAATTAAGAAGACCACTCTTACCCAGTCCAAAGATCAGGGCTTGATCCATCACCGTTTTTTAGCTCACTGCACCATCCAGCTCAGAACCCGGCTATATGCAAATTAGTCTGACCCTGGCCAGTGCATCATGGGAACAGGGCAGACCAAACTACCAAGCCAATTCTTATACTGGGAAGGAAACAAGCTTCTAAGGACCGGTTTCTGGAATTTCAGCCGTCTTCGGCCCGGCTTGCTTGAATCCTGATGGTGCAATGAGCAAGGGACTCACATCTGAGTATACCCTTCCACGCTTATGGTGGACAAAAACGATTCAGAAAAGGGTTTGGTGATGAACAGAGTGTCTGAATTAAGCAGACCACTCTTACCCAGTCCAAAGATCAGGGCTTGATCCATCACCGTTTTTTAGCTCACTGCACCATCCCAGCTCAGAACCCGGCTATATGCAAATTAGTCTGACCCTGGCCCAGTGCATCATGGGAACAGGGCAGACCAAACTACCAAGCCAATTCTTATACTGGGAAGGAAACAAGCTTCCGGGGACCGGTTTCTGGCATTTCATCCGTCTTCAGCCCGGCTTTCTTTAATCCTGATGGTGCAATGAGCAAGGGACTCACATCTGAGTATACCCTTCCACGCTTATGGTGGACAAAAACGATTCAGAAAAGGGGGTGGTGATGAACAGAGTGTCTGAATTAAGCAGACCACTCTTACCCAGTCCAAAGATCAGGGCTTGATCCATCACCGTTTTTTAGCTCAGTGCACCATCCCAGCTCAGAACCCGGCTATATGCAAATTAGTCTGACCCTGGCCCAGTGCATCATGGGAACAGGGCAGACCAAACTACCAAGCCAATTCTTATACTGGGAAGGAAACAAGCTTCCGGGGACCGGTTTCTGGCATTTCATCCATCTTCGTCCCGGCTTGCTTTAATCCTGATGGTGCAATGAGCAAGGGACTCACATCTGAGTATACCCTTCCACGCTTATGGTGGACAAAAACGATTCAGAAAAGGGGGTGGTGATGAACAGAGTGTCTGAATTAAGCAGACCACTCTTACCCAGTCCAAAGATCAGGGCTTGATCCATCACCGTTTTTTAGCTCAGTGCACCATCCCAGCTCAGAACCCGGTTATATGCAAATTAGTCTGACCCTGGCCCAGTGCATCATGGGAACAGGGCAGACCAAACTACAAGCCAATTCTTATACTGGGAAGGAAACAAGCTTCCGGGGACCGGTTTCTGGCATTTCAGCCGTCTTCGGCCCAGCTTGCTTGAATCCTGATGGTGCAATGAGCAAGGGACTCACATCTGAGTATACCCTTCCACGCTTATGGTGGACAAAAATGATTCAGAAAAGGGGGTGGTGATGAACAGAGTGTCTGAATTAAGCAGACCACTCTTACCCAGTCCAAAGATCAGGGCTTGATCCATCACCGGTTTTTTAGCTCACTGCACCATCCCAGCTCAGAACCCGGCTATATGCAAATTAGTCTGACCCTGGCCCAGTGCATCAAGGGAATAGGGCAGACCAAACTACCAAGCCAATTCTTATACTGGGAAGGAAACAAGCTTCCGGGGACCAGTTTCTGGCATTTCAGCCGTCTTCGGCCCGGCTTGCTTGAATCCTGATGGTGCAATGAGCAAGGGACTCACATCTGAGTATACCCTTCCACGCTTATGGTGGACAAAAACGATTCAGAAAAGGGGGTGGTGATGAACAGAGTGTCTGAATTAAGCAGACCACTCTTACCCAGTCCAAAGATCAGGGCTTGATCCATCACCAATTTTTAGCTCACTCCACCATCCCAGCTCAGAACCCGGCTATATGCAAATTAGTCTGACCCTGGCCCAGTGCATCATGGGAACAGGGCAGACCAAACTAACAAGCCAATTCTTATACTGGGAAGGAAACAAGCTTCCGGGGACCGGTTTCTGGCATTTCAGCCATCTTCGGCCCGGCTTGCTTGAATCCTGATGGTGCAATGAGCAAGGGACTCACATCTGAGTATACCCTTCCACGCTTATGGTGGACAAAAATGATTCAGAAAAGGGGATGGTGATGAACAGAGTGTCTGAATTAAGCAGACCACTCTTACCCAGTCCAAAGATCAGGGCTTGATCCATCACCGTTTTTCAGCTCACTGCACCATCCAGCTCAGAACCCGGCTATATGCAAATTAGTCTGACCCTGGCCAGTGCATCATGTGAACAGGGCAGACCAAACTACCAAGCCAATTCTTATACTGGGAAGGAAACAAGCTTCTAAGGACCGGTTTCTGGAATTTCAGCCATCTTCGGCCCGGCTTGCTTGAATCCTGATGGTGCAACGAGCAAGGGACTCACATCTGAGTATACCCTTCCACGCTTATGGTGGACAAAAACGATTCAGAAAAGGGGGTGGTGATGAACAGAGTGTCTGAATTAAGCAGACCACTCTTACCCAGTCCAAAGATCAGGGCTTGATCCATCACCGTTTTTTAGCTCAGTGCACCATCCCAGCTCAGAACCCGGCTATATGCAAATTAGTCTGACCCTGGCCCAGTGCATCATGGGAACAGGGCAGACCAAACTACAAGCCAATTCTTATACTGGGAAGGAAACAAGCTTCTGGGGATCGGTTTCTGGCATTTCAGCCGTCTTCGGCCCGGCTTGCTTGAATCCTGATGGTGCAATGAGCAAGGGACTCACATCTGAGTATACCCTTCCACGCTTATGGTGGACAAAAACGATTCAGAAAAGGGGGTGGTGATGAACAGAGTGTCTGAATTAAGCAGACCACTCTTACCCAGTCCAAAGATCATGGCTTGATCCATCACCGTTTTTTAGCTCACTGCACCATCCCAGCTCAGAACACGGCTATATGCAAATTAGTCTGACCCTGGCCCAGTGCATCATGGGAACAGGGCAGACCAAACTACCAAGCCAATTCTTATACTGGGAAGGAAACAAGCTTCCGGGGACCGGTTTCTGGCATTTCAGCAGACTTCAGCCCGGCTTGCTTGAATCCCGATGGTGCAATGAGCAAGGGACTCACATCTGAGTATACCCTTCCACGCTTATGGTGGACAAAAACGATTCAGAAAAGGGGGTGGTGATGAACAGAGTGTCTGAATTAAGCAGACCACTCTTACCCAGTCCAAAGATCAGGGCTTGATCCATCACCGTTTTTTAGCTCACTGCACCATCCCAGCTCAGAACCCGGCTATATGCAAATTAGTCTGACCCTGGCCCAGTGCATCATGGGAACAGGGCAGACCAAACTACCAAGCCAATTCTTATACTGGGAAGGAAACAAGCTTCCGGGGACCGGTTTCTGGCATTTCAGCCGTCTTCGGCCCGGCTTGCTTGAATCCTGATGGTGCAATGAGCAAGGGACTCACATCTGAGTATACCCTTCCACGCTTATGGTGGACAAAAATGATTCAGAAAAGCGGTAGTGATGAACAGAGTGTCTGAATTAAGCAGACCACTCTTACCCAGTCCAAAGATCAGGGCTTGATCCATCACCGGTTTTTTAGCTCACTGCACCATCCCAGCTCAGACCCCGGCTATATGCAAATTAGTCTGACCCTGGCCCAGTGCATCATGGGAATAGGGCAGACCAAACTACCAAGCCAATTCTTATACTGGGAAGGAAACAAGCTTCCGGGGACCCGTTTCTGGCATTTCAGCCGTCTTCGGCCCGGCTTGCTTGAATCCTGATGGTGCAATGAGCAAGGGACTCACATCTGAGTATACCCTTCCACGCTTATGGTGGACAAAAACAATTCAGAAAAGGGGGTGGTGATGAACAGAGTGTCTGAATTAAGCAGACTACTCATACCCAGTCCAAAGATCAGGGCTTGATCCATCACCAATTTTTAGCTCACTCCACCATCCCAGCTCAGAACCCGGCTATATGCATATTAGTCTGACCCTGGCCCAGTGCATCATGGGAACAGGGCAGACCAAACTACCAAGCCAATTCTTATACTGGGAAGGAAACAAGCTTCCGGGGACCGGTTTCTGGCATTTCAGCCATCTTCGGCCCGGCTTGCTTGAATCCTGATGGTGCAATGAGCAAGGGACTCACATCTGAGTATACCCTTCCACGCTTATGGTGGACAAAAATGATTCAGAAAAGGGGGTGGTGATGAACAGAGTGTCTGAATTAAGCAGACCACTCTTACCCAGTCCAAAGATCAGGGCTTGATCCATCACCGTTTTTTAGCTCACTGCACCATCCAGCTCAGAACCCGGCTATATGCAAATTAGTCTGACCCTGGCCAGTGCATCATGGGAACAGGGCAGACCAAACTACCAAGCCAATTCTTATACTGGGAAGGAAACAAGCTTCCGGGGACCGGTTTCTGGCATTTCATCCGTCTTCGGCCCGGCTTGCTTTAATCCTGATGGTGCAATGAGCAAGGGACTCACATCTGAGTATACCCTTCCACGCTTATGGTGGACAAAAACGATTCAGAAAAGGGGGTGGTGATGAACAGAGTGTCTGAATTAAGCAGACCACTCTTACCCAGTCCAAAGATCAGGGCTTGATCCATCACCGTTTTTTAGCTCAGTGCACCATCCCAGCTCAGAACCCGGCTATATGCAAATTAGTCTGACCCTGGCCCAGTGCATCATGGGAACAGGGCAGACCAAACTACCAAGCCAATTCTTATACTGGGAAGGAAACAAGCTTCCGGGGACCGGTTTCTGGCATTTCAGCAGACTTCGGCCCGGCTTGCTTGAATCCCGATGGTGCAATGAGCAAGGGACTCACATCTGAGTATACCCTTCCACGCTTATGGTGGACAAAAACGATTCAGAAAAGGGGGTGGTGATGAACAGAGTGTCTGAATTAAGCAGACCACTCTTACCCAGTCCAAAGATCAGGGCTTGATCCATCACCGTTTTTTAGCTCACTGCACCATCCCAGCTCAGAACCCGGCTATATGCAAATTAGTCTGACCCTGGCCCAGTGCATCATGGGAACAGGGCAGACCAAACTACCAAGCCAATTCTTATACTGGGAAGGAAACAAGCTTCCGGGGACCGGTTTCTGGCATTTCAGCCGTCTTCGGCCCGGCTTGCTTGAATCCTGATGGTGCAATGAGCAAGGGACTCACATCTGAGTATACCCTTCCACGCTCATGGTGGACAAAAACGATTCAGAAAAGGGGGTGGTGATGAACAGAGTGTCTGAATTAAGCAGACCACTCTTGCCCAGTCCAAAGATCAGGGCTTGATCCATCATCGTTTTTTAGCTCACTGCACCATCCCAGCTCAGAGCCCGGCTATATGCAAATTAGTCTGACCCTGGCCCAGTGCATCATGGGAACAGGGCAGACCAAACTACAAGCCAATTCTTATACTGGGAAGGAAACAAGCTTCCGGGGACCGGTTTCTGGCATTTCAGCCGTCTTCGGCCCAGCTTGCTTGAATCCTGATGGTGCAATGAGCAAGGGACTCACATCTGAGTATACCCTTCCACGCTTATGGTGGACAAAAATGATTCAGAAAAGGGGGTGGTGATGAACAGAGTGTCTGAATTAAGCAGACCACTCTTACCCAGTCCAAAGATCAGGGCTTGATCCATCACCGGTTTTTTAGCTCACTGCACCATCCCAGCTCAGAACCCGGCTATATGCAAATTAGTCTGACCCTGGCCCAGTGCATCAAGGGAATAGGGCAGACCAAACTACCAAGCCAATTCTTATACTGGGAAGGAAACAAGCTTCCGGGGACCAGTTTCTCGCATTTCAGCCGTCTTCGGCCCGGCTTGCTTGAATCCTGATGGTGCAATGAGCAAGGGACTCACATCTGAGTATACCCTTCCACGCTTATGGTGGACAAAAACGATTCAGAAAAGGGGGTGGTGATGAACAGAGTGTCTGAATTAAGCAGACCACTCTTACCCAGTCCAAAGATCAGGGCTTGATCCATCACCAATTTTTAGCTCACTCCACCATCCCAGCTCAGAACCCGGCTATATGCAAATTAGTCTGACCCTGGCCCAGTGCATCATGGGAACAGGGCAGACCAAACTACCAAGCCAATTCTTATACTGGGAAGGAAACAAGCTTCCGGGGACCGGTTTCTGGCATTTCAGCCATCTTCGGCCCGGCTTGCTTGAATCCTGATGGTGCAATGAGCAAGGGACTCACATCTGAGTATACCCTTCCACGCTTATGGTGGACAAAAATGATTCAGAAAAGGGGATGGTGATGAACAGAGTGTCTGAATTAAGCAGACCACTCTTACCCAGTCCAAAGATCAGGGCTTGATCCATCACCGTTTTTCAGCTCACTGCACCATCCAGCTCAGAACCCGGCTATATGCAAATTAGTCTGACCCTGGCCAGTGCATCATGTGAACAGGGCAGACCAAACTACCAAGCCAATTCTTATACTGGGAAGGAAACAAGCTTCTAAGGACCGGTTTCTGGAATTTCAGCCATCTTCGGCCCGGCTTGCTTGAATCCTGATGGTGCAATGAGCAAGGGACTCACATCTGAGTATACCCTTCCACGCTTATGGTGGACAAAAACGATTCAGAAAAGGGGGTGGTGATGAACAGAGTGTCTGAATTAAGCAGACCACTCTTACCCAGTCCAAAGATCAGGGCTTGATCCATCACCGTTTTTTAGCTCAGTGCACCATCCCAGCTCAGAACCCGGCTATATGCAAATTAGTCTGACCCTGGCCCAGTGCATCATGGGAACAGGGCAGACCAAACTACAAGCCAATTCTTATACTGGGAAGGAAACAAGCTTCTGGGGATCGGTTTCTGGCATTTCAGCCGTCTTCGGCCCGGCTTGCTTGAATCCTGATGGTGCAATGAGCAAGGGACTCACATCTGAGTATACCCTTCCACGCTTATGGTGGACAAAAACGATTCAGAAAAGGGGGTGGTGATGAACAGAGTGTCTGAATTAAGCAGACCACTCTTACCCAGTCCAAAGATCATGGCTTGATCCATCACCGTTTTTTAGCTCACTGCACCATCCCAGCTCAGAACACGGCTATATGCAAATTAGTCTGACCCTGGCCCAGTGCATCATGGGAACAGGGCAGACCAAACTACCAAGCCAATTCTTATACTGGGAAGGAAACAAGCTTCCGGGGACCGGTTTCTGGCATTTCAGCAGACTTCAGCCCGGCTTGCTTGAATCCCGATGGTGCAATGAGCAAGGGACTCACATCTGAGTATACCCTTCCACGCTTATGGTGGACAAAAACGATTCAGAAAAGGGGGTGGTGATGAACAGAGTGTCTGAATTAAGCAGACCACTCTTACCCAGTCCAAAGATCAGGGCTTGATCCATCACCGTTTTTTAGCTCAGTGCACCATCCCAGCTCAGAACCCGGCTATATGCAAATTAGTCTGACCCTGGCCCAGTGCATCATGGGAACAGGGCAGACCAAACTACCAAGCCAATTCTTATACTGGGAAGGAAACAAGCTTCCGGGGACCGGTTTCTGGCATTTCAGCCATCTTCGGCCCGGCTTGCTTGAATCCTGATGGTGCAATGAGCAAGGGACTCACATCTGAGTATACCCTTCCACGCTTATGGTGGACAAAAATGATTCAGAAAAGCGGTAGTGATGAACAGAGTGTCTGAATTAAGCAGACCACTCTTACCCAGTCCAAAGATCAGGGCTTGATCCATCACCGGTTTTTTAGCTCACTGCACCATCCCAGCTCAGACCCCGGCTATATGCAAATTAGTCTGACCCTGGCCCAGTGCATCATGGGAATAGGGCAGACCAAACTACCAAGCCAATTCTTATACTGGGAAGGAAACAAGCTTCCGGGGACCCGTTTCTGGCATTTCAGCCGTCTTCGGCCCGGCTTGCTTGAATCCTGATGGTGCAATGAGCAAGGGACTCACATCTGAGTATACCCTTCCACGCTTATGGTGGACAAAAACAATTCAGAAAAGGGGGTGGTGATGAACAGAGTGTCTGAATTAAGCAGACTACTCATACCCAGTCCAAAGATCAGGGCTTGATCCATCACCAATTTTTAGCTCACTCCACCATCCCAGCTCAGAACCCGGCTATATGCAAATTAGTCTGACCCTGGCCCAGTGCATCATGGGAACAGGGCAGACCAAACTACCAAGCCAATTCTTATACTGGGAAGGAAACAAGCTTCCGGGGACCGGTTTCTGGCATTTCAGCCATCTTCGGCCCGGCTTGCTTGAATCCTGATGGTGCAATGAGCAAGGGACTCACATCTGAGTATACCCTTCCACGCTTATGGTGGACAAAAATGATTCAGAAAAGGGGGTGGTGATGAACAGAGTGTCTGAATTAAGCAGACCACTCTTACCCAGTCCAAAGATCAGGGCTTGATCCATCACCGTTTTTTAGCTCACTGCACCATCCAGCTCAGAACCCGGCTATATGCAAATTAGTCTGACCCTGGCCAGTGCATCATGGGAACAGGGCAGACCAAACTACCAAGCCAATTCTTATACTGGGAAGGAAACAAGCTTCCGGGGACCGGTTTCTGGCATTTCATCCGTCTTCGGCCCGGCTTGCTTTAATCCTGATGGTGCAATGAGCAAGGGACTCACATCTGAGTATACCCTTCCACGCTTATGGTGGACAAAAACGATTCAGAAAAGGGGGTGGTGATGAACAGAGTGTCTGAATTAAGCAGACCACTCTTACCCAGTCCAAAGATCAGGGCTTGATCCATCACCGTTTTTTAGCTCAGTGCACCATCCCAGCTCAGAACCCGGCTATATGCAAATTAGTCTGACCCTGGCCCAGTGCATCATGGGAACAGGGCAGACCAAACTACCAAGCCAATTCTTATACTGGGAAGGAAACAAGCTTCCGGGGACCGGTTTCTGGCATTTCAGCAGACTTCGGCCCGGCTTGCTTGAATCCCGATGGTGCAATGAGCAAGGGACTCACATCTGAGTATACCCTTCCACGCTTATGGTGGACAAAAACGATTCAGAAAAGGGGGTGGTGATGAACAGAGTGAATTAAGCAGACCACTCTTACCCAGTCCAAAGATCAGGGCTTGATCCATCACCGTTTTTTAGCTCACTGCACCATCCCAGCTCAGAACCCGGCTATGTGCAAATTAGTCTGACCCTGGCCCAGTGCATCATGGGAACAGGGCAGACCAAACTACCAAGCCAATTCTTATACTGGGAAGGAAACAAGCTTCCGGGGACCGGTTTCTGGCATTTCAGCCGTCTTCGGCCCGGCTTGCTTGAATCCTGATGGTGCAATGAGCAAGGGACTCACATCTGAGTATACCCTTCCACGCTTATGGTGGACAAAAACGATTCAGAAAAGGGGGTGGTGATGAACAGAGTGTCTGAATTAAGCAGACCACTCTTGCCCAGTCCAAAGATCAGGGCTTGATCCATCATCGTTTTTTAGCTCACTGCACCATCCCAGCTCAGAGCCCGGCTATATGCAAATTAGTCTGACCCTGGCCCAGTGCATCATGGGAACAGGGCAGACCAAACTACAAGCCAATTCTTATACTGGGAAGGAAACAAGCTTCCGGGGACCGGTTTCTGGCATTTCAGCCGTCTTCGGCCCAGCTTGCTTGAATCCTGATGGTGCAATGAGCAAGGGACTCACATCTGAGTATACCCTTCCACGCTTATGGTGGACAAAAATGATTCAGAAAAGGGGTGGTGATGAACAGAGTGTCTGAATTAAGCAGACCACTCTTACCCAGTCCAAAGATCAGGGCTTGATCCATCACCGTTTTTTTAGCGCACTGCACCATCCCAGCTCAGAACCCGGCTATATGCAAATTAGTCTGACCCTGGCCCAGTGCATCAAGGGAATAGGGCAGACCAAACTACCAAGCCAATTCTTATACTGGGAAGGAAACAAGCTTCCGGGGACCAGTTTCTGGCATTTCAGCCATCTTCGGCCCGGCTTGCTTGAATCCTGATGGTGCAATGAGCAAGGGACTCACATCTGAGTATACCCTTCCACGCTTATGGTGGACAAAAACGATTCAGAAAAGGGGGTGGTGATGAACAGAGTGTCTGAATTAAGCAGACCACTCTTACCCAGTCCAAAGATCAGGGCTTGATCCATCACCAATTTTTAGCTCACTCCACCATCCCAGCTCAGAACCCGGCTATATGCAAATTAGTCTGACCCTGGCCCAGTGCATCATGGAAACAGGGCAGACCAAACTACCAAGCCAATTCTTATACTGGGAAGGAAACAAGCTTCCGGGGACCGGTTTCTGGCATTTCAGCCATCTTTGGCCCGGCTTGCTTGAATCCTGATGGTGCAATGAGCAAGGGACTCACATCTGAGTATACCCTTCCACGCTTATGGTGGACAAAAATGATTCAGAAAAGGGGATGGTGATGAACAGAGTGTCTGAATTAAGCAGACCACTCTTACCCAGTCCAAAGATCAGGGCTTGATCCATCACCGTTTTTCAGCTCACTGCACCATCCAGCTCAGAACCCGGCTATATGCAAATTAGTCTGACCCTGGCCAGTGCATCATGTGAACAGGGCAGACCAAACTACCAAGCCAATTCTTATACTGGGAAGGAAACAAGCTTCTAAGGACCGGTTTCTGGAATTTCAGCCATCTTCGGCCCGGCTTGCTTGAATCCTGATGGTGCAATGAGCAAGGGACTCACATCTGAGTATACCCTTCCACGCTTATGGTGGACAAAAACGATTCAGAAAAGGGGGTGGTGATGAACAGAGTGTCTGAATTAAGCAGACCACTCTTACCCAGTCCAAAGATCAGGGCTTGATCCATCACCGTTTTTTAGCTCAGTGCACCATCCCAGCTCAGAACCCGGCTATATGCAAATTAGTCTGACCCTGGCCCAGTGCATCATGGGAACAGGGCAGACCAAACTACAAGCCAATTCTTATACTGGGAAGGAAACAAGCTTCTGGGGATCGGTTTCTGGCATTTCAGCCGTCTTCGGCCCGGCTTGCTTGAATCCTGATGGTGCAATGAGCAAGGGACTCACATCTGAGTATACCCTTCCACGCTTATGGTGGACAAAAACGATTCAGAAAAGGGGGTGGTGATGAACAGAGTGTCTGAATTAAGCAGACCACTCTTACCCAGTCCAAAGATCAGGGCTTGATCCATCACCGTTTTTTAGCTCACTGCACCATCCCAGCTCAGAACACGGCTATATGCAAATTAGTCTGACCCTGGCCCAGTGCATCATGGGAACAGGGCAGACCAAACTACCAAGCCAATTCTTATACTGGGAAGGAAACAAGCTTCCGGGGACCGGTTTCTGGCATTTCAGCAGACTTCAGCCCGGCTTGCTTGAATCCCGATGGTGCAATGAGCAAGGGACTCACATCTGAGTATACCCTTCCACGCTTATGGTGGACAAAAATGATTCAGAAAAGGGGGTGGTGATGAACAGAGTGTCTGAATTAAGCAGACCACTCTTACCCAGTCCAAAGATCAGGGCTTGATCCATCACCATTTTTTAGCTCACTGCACCATCCCAGCTCAGAACCCGGCTATATGCAAATTAGTCTGACCCTGGCCCAGTGCATCATGGGAACAGGGCAGACAAAACTACCAAGCCAATTCTTATACTGGGAAGGAAACAAGCTTCCGGGGACCGGTTTCTGGCATTTCAGCCGTCTTCGGCCCGGCTTGCTTGAATCCTGATGGTGCAATGAGCAAGGGACTCACATCTGAGTATACCCTTCCACGCTTATGGTGGACAAAAACGATTCAGAAAAGGGGGTGGTGATGAACAGAGTGTCTGAATTAAGCAGACCACTCTTGCCCAGTCCAAAGATCAGGGCTTGATCCATCATCGTTTTTTAGCTCACTGCACCATCCCAGCTCAGAGCCCGGCTATATGCAAATTAGTCTGACCCTGGCCCAGTGCATCATGGGAACAGGGCAGACCAAACTACAAGCCAATTCTTATACTGGGAAGGAAACAAGCTTCCGGGGACCGGTTTCTGGCATTTCAGCCGTCTTCGGCCCAGCTTGCTTGAATCCTGATGGTGCAATGAGCAAGGGACTCACATCTGAGTATACCCTTCCACGCTTATGGTGGACAAAAATGATTCAGAAAAGGGGTAGTGATGAACAGAGTGTCTGAATTAAGCAGACCACTCTTACCCAGTCCAAAGATCAGGGCTTGATCCATCACCGTTTTTTTAGCTCACTGCACCATCCCAGCTCAGAACCCGGCTATATGCAAATTAGTCTGACCCTGGCCCAGTGCATCATGGGAATAGGGCAGACCAAACTACCAAGCCAATTCTTATACTGGGAAGGAAACAAGCTTCCGGGGACCAGTTTCTGGCATTTCAGCCGTCTTCGGCCCGGCTTGCTTGAATCCTGATGGTGCAATGAGCAAGGGACTCACATCTGAGTATACCCTTCCACGCTTATGGTGGACAAAAACGATTCAGAAAAGGGGGTGGTGATGAACAGAGTGTCTGAATTAAGCAGACCACTCATACCCAGTCCAAAGATCAGGGCTTGATCCATCACCAAGTTTTAGCTCACTCCACCATCCCAGCTCAGAACCCGGCTATATGCAAATTAGTCTGACCCTGGCCCAGTGCATCATGGGAACAGGGCAGACCAAACTACCAGGCCAATTCTTATACTGGGAAGGAAACAAGCTTCCGGGGACTGGTTTCTGGCATTTCAGCCATCTTCGGCCCGGCTTGCTTGAATCCTGATGGTGCAATGAGCAAGGGACTCACATCTGAGTATACCCTTCCACGCTTATGGTGGACAAAAATGATTCAGAAAAGGGGGTGGTGATGAACAGAGTGTCTGAATTAAGCAGACCACTCTTACCCAGTCCAAAGATCAGGGCTTGATCCATCACCGTTTTTTAGCTCACTGCACCATCCAGCTCAGAACCCGGCTATATGCAAATTAGTCTGACCCTGGCCAGTGCATCATGGGAACAGGGCAGACCAAACTACCAAGCCAATTCTTATACTGGGAAGGAAACAAGCTTCTAAGGACCGGTTTCTGGAATTTCAGCCATCTTCGGCCCGGCTTGCTTGAATCCTGATGGTGCAATGAGCAAGGGACTCACATCTGAGTATACCCTTCCACGCTTATGGTGGACAAAAACGATTCAGAAAAGGGGGTGGTGATGAACAGAGTGTCTGAATTAAGCAGACCACTCTTACCCAGTCCAAAGATCAGGGCTTGGTCCATCACCGTTTTTTAGCTCACTGCACCATCCCAGCTCAGAACCCGGCTATATGCAAATTAGTCTGACCCTGGCCCAGTGCATCATGGGAACAGGGCAGACCAAACTACAAGCCAATTCTTATACTGGGAAGGAAACAAGCTTCTGGGGATCGGTTTCTGGCATTTCAGCCGTCTTCGGCCCGGCTTGCTTGAATCCTGATGGTGCAATGAGCAAGGGACTCACATCTGAGTATACCCTTCCACGCTTATGGTGGACAAAAACGATTCAGAAAAGGGGGTGGTGATGAACAGAGTGTCTGAATTAAGCAGACCACTCTTACCCAGTCCAAAGATCAGGGCTTGATCCATCACCGTTTTTTAGCTCACTGCACCATCCCAGCTCAGAACACGGCTATATGCAAATTAGTCTGACCCTGGCCCAGTGCATCATGGGAACAGGGCAGACCAAACTACCAAGCCAATTCTTATACTGGGAAGGAAACAAGCTTCCGGGGACCGGTTTCTGGCATTTCAGCAGACTTCAGCCCGGCTTGCTTGAATCCCGATGGTGCAATGAGCAAGGGACTCACATCTGAGTATACCCTTCCACGCTTATGGTGGACAAAAATGATTCAGAAAAGGGGGTGGTGATGAACAGAGTGTCTGAATTAAGCAGACCACTCTTACCCAGTCCAAAGATCAGGGCTTGATCCATCACCGTTTTTTAGCTCACTGCACCATCCCAGCTCAGAACCCGGCTATATGCAAATTAGTCTGACCCTGGCCCAGTGCATCATGGGAACAGGGCAGACAAAACTACCAAGCCAATTCTTATACTGGGAAGGAAACAAGCTTCCGGGGACCGGTTTCTGGCATTTCAGCCGTCTTCGGCCCGGCTTGCTTGAATCCTGATGGTGCAATGAGCAAGGGACTCACATCTGAGTATACCCTTCCACGCTTATGGTGGACAAAAACGATTCAGAAAAGGGGGTGGTGATGAACAGAGTGTCTGAATTAAGCAGACCACTCTTGCCCAGTCCAAAGATCAGGGCTTGATCCATCATCGTTTTTTAGCTCACTGCACCATCCCAGCTCAGAGCCCGGCTATATGCAAATTAGTCTGACCCTGGCCCAGTGCATCATGGGAACAGGGCAGACCAAACTACAAGCCAATTCTTATACTGGGAAGGAAACAAGCTTCCGGGGACCGGTTTCTGGCATTTCAGCCGTCTTCGGCCCAGCTTGCTTGAATCCTGATGGTGCAATGAGCAAGGGACTCACATCTGAGTATACCCTTCCACGCTTATGGTGGACAAAAATGATTCAGAAAAGGGGTAGTGATGAACAGAGTGTCTGAATTAAGCAGACCACTCTTACCCAGTCCAAAGATCAGGGCTTGATCCATCACCGGTTTTTTAGCTCACTGCACCATCCCAGCTCAGAACCCGGCTATATGCAAATTAGTCTGACCCTGGCCCAGTGCATCATGGGAATAGGGCAGACCAAACTACCAAGCCAATTCTTATACTGGGAAGGAAACAAGCTTCCGGGGACCAGTTTCTGGCATTTCAGCCGTCTTCGGCCCGGCTTGCTTGAATCCTGATGGTGCAATGAGCAAGGGACTCACATCTGAGTATACCCTTCCACGCTTATGGTGGACAAAAACGATTCAGAAAAGGGGGTGGTGATGAACAGAGTGTCTGAATTAAGCAGACCACTCATACCCAGTCCAAAGATCAGGGCTTGATCCATCACCAAGTTTTAGCTCACTCCACCATCCCAGCTCAGAACCCGGCTATATGCAAATTAGTCTGACCCTGGCCCAGTGCATCATGGGAACAGGGCAGACCAAACTACCAGGCCAATTCTTATACTGGGAAGGAGACAAGCTTCCGGGGACTGGTTTCTGGCATTTCAGCCATCTTCGGCCCGGCTTGCTTGAATCCTGATGGTGCAAGGAGCAAGGGACTCACATCTGAGTATACCCTTCCACGCTTATGGTGGACAAAAATGATTCAGAAAAGGGGGTGGTGATGAACAGAGTGTCTGAATTAAGCAGACCACTCTTACCCAGTCCAAAGATCAGGGCTTGATCCATCACCGTTTTTTAGCTCACTGCACCATCCAGCTCAGAACCCGGCTATATGCAAATTAGTCTGA
Organism: Lissotriton vulgaris; assembly: GCF_964263255.1. Classification (NCBI taxonomy): domain Eukaryota; kingdom Metazoa; phylum Chordata; class Amphibia; order Caudata; family Salamandridae; genus Lissotriton; species Lissotriton vulgaris. The sequence goes on from NC_141695.1 coordinate 261,122,787, forward strand.
CCCTGGCCAGTGCATCATGGGAACAGGGCAGACCAAACTACCAAGCCAATTCTTATACTGGGAAGGAAACAAGCTTCTAAGGACCGGTTTCTGGAATTTCAGCCATCTTCGGCCCGGCTTGCTTGAATCCTGATGGTGCAATGAGCAAGGGACTCACATCTGAGTATACCCTTCCACGCTTATGGTGGACAAAAACGATTCAGAAAAGGGGGTGGTGATGAACAGAGTGTCTGAATTAAGCAGACCACTCTTACCCAGTCCAAAGATCAGGGCTTGGTCCATCACCGTTTTTTAGCTCACTGCACCATCCCAGCTCAGAACCCGGCTATATGCAAATTAGTCTGACCCTGGCCCAGTGCATCATGGGAACAGGGCAGACCAAACTACCAAGCCAATTCTTATACTGGGAAGGAAACAAGCTTCCGGGGACCGGTTTCTGGCATTTCATCCGTCTTCGGCCCGGCTTGCTTTAATCCTGATGGTGCAATGAGCAAGGGACTCACATCTGAGTATACCCTTCCACGCTTATGGTGGACAAAAACGATTCAGAAAAGGGGGTGGTGATGAACAGAGTGTCTGAATTAAGCAGACCACTCTTACCCAGTCCAAAGATCAGGGCTTGATCCATCACCGTTTTTTAGCTCACTGCACCATCCAGCTCAGGACCCGGCTATATGCAAATTAGTCTGACCCTGGCCAGTGCATCATGGGAACAGGGCAGACCAAACTACCAAGCCAATTCTTATACTGGGAAGGAAACAAGCTTCTAAGGACCGGTTTCTGGAATTTCAGCCATCTTTGGCCCGGCTTGCTTGAATCCTGATGGTGCAATGAGCAAGGGACTCACATCTGAGTATACCCTTCCACGCTTATGGTGGACAAAAACGATTCAGAAAAGGGGGTGGTGATGAACAGAGTGTCTGAATTAAGCAGACCACTCTTACCCAGTCCAAAGATCAAGGCTTGATCCATCACCGTTTTTTAGCTCACTGCACCATCCCAGCTCAGAACCCGGCTATATGCAAATTAGTCTGACCCTGGCCCAGTGCATCATGGGAACAGGGCAGACCAAACTACCAAGCCAATTCTTATACTGGGAAGGAAACAAGCTTCTAAGGACCGGTTTCTGGAATTTCAGCCATCTTCGGCCCGGCTTGCTTGAATCCTGATGGTGCAATGAGCAAGGGACTCACATCTGAGTATACCCTTCCACGCTTATGGTGGACAAAAACGATTCAGAAAAGGGGGTGGTGATGAACAGAGTGTCTGAATTAAGCAGACCACTCTTACCCAGTCCAAAGATCAGGGCTTGGTCCATCACCGTTTTTTAGCTCACTGCACCATCCCAGCTCAGAACCCGGCTATATGCAAATTAGTCTGACCCTGGCCCAGTGCATCATGGGAACAGGGCAGACCAAACTACCAAGCCAATTCTTATACTGGGAAGGAAACAAGCTTCCGGGGACCGGTTTCTGGCATTTCATCCGTCTTCGGCCCGGCTTGCTTTAATCCTGATGGTGCAATGAGCAAGGGACTCACATCTGAGTATACCCTTCCACGCTTATGGTGGACAAAAACGATTCAGAAAAGGGGGTGGTGATGAACAGAGTGTCTGAATTAAGCAGACCACTCTTACCCAGTCCAAAGATCAGGGCTTGATCCATCACCGTTTTTTAGCTCACTGCACCATCCAGCTCAGGACCCGGCTATATGCAAATTAGTCTGACCCTGGCCAGTGCATCATGGGAACAGGGCAGACCAAACTACCAAGCCAATTCTTATACTGGGAAGGAAACAAGCTTCTAAGGACCGGTTTCTGGAATTTCAGCCATCTTCGGCCCGGCTTGCTTGAATCCTGATGGTGCAATGAGCAAGGGACTCACATCTGAGTATACCCTTCCACGCTTATGGTGGACAAAACGATTCAGAAAAGGGGGTGGTGATGAACAGAGTGTCTGAATTAAGCAGACCACTCTTACCCAGTCCAAAGATCAAGGCTTGATCCATCACCGTTTTTTAGCTCACTGCACCATCCCAGCTCAGAACCCGGCTATATGCAAATTAGTCTGACCCTGGCCCAGTGCATCATGGGAACAGGGCAGACCAAACTACCAAGCCAATTCTTATACTGGGAAGGAAACAAGCTTCCGGGGACCGGTTTCTGGCATTTCATCCGTCTTCGGCCCGGCTTGCTTTAATCCTGATGGTGCAATGAGCAAGGGACTCACATCTGGGTATACCCTTCCACGCTTATGGTGGACAAAAACGATTCAGAAAAGGGGGTGGTGATGAACAGAGTGTCTGAATTAAGCAGACCACTCTTACCCAGTCCAAAGATCAGGGCTTGATCCATCACCGTTTTTTAGCTCAGTGCACCATCCCAGCTCAGAACCCGGCTATATGCAAATTAGTCTGACCCTGGCCCAGTGCATCATGGGAACAGGGCAGACCAAACTACAAGCCAATTCTTATACTGGGAAGGAAACAAGCTTCTGGGGATCGGTTTCTGGCATTTCAGCCGTCTTCGGCCCAGCTTGCTTGAATCCTGATGGTGCAATGAGCAAGGGACTCACATCTGAGTATACCCTTCCACGCTTATGGTGGACAAAAACGATTCAGAAAAGGGGGTGGTGATGAACAGAGTGTCTGAATTAAGCAGACCACTCTTACCCAGTCCAAAGATCAGGGCTTGATCCATCACCGTTTTTTAGCTCACTGCACCATCCCAGCTCAGAACACGGCTATATGCAAATTAGTCTGACCCTGGCCCAGTGCATCATGGGAACAGGGCAGACCAAACTACCAAGCCAATTCTTATACTGGGAAGGAAACAAGCTTCCGGGGACCGGTTTCTGGCATTCCAGGAGTCTTCGGCCCGGCTTGCTTGAATCCCGATGGTGCAATGAGCAAGGGACTCACATCTGAGTATACCCTTCCACGCTTATGGTGGACAAAAACGATTCAGAAAAGGGGGTGGTGATGAACAGAGTGTCTGAATTAAGCAGACCACTCTTACCCAGTCCAAAGATCAGGGCTTGATCCATCACCGTTTTTTAGCTCACTGCACCATCCCAGCTCAGAACCCGGCTATATGCAAATTAGTCTGACCCTGGCCCAGTGCATCATGGGAACAGGGCAGACCAAACTACCAAGCCAATTCTTATACTGGGAAGGAAGCAAGCTTCTGGGGACCGGTTTCTGGCATTTCAGCCGTCTTCGGCCCGGCTTGCTTGAATCCTGATGGTGCAATGAGCAAGGGACTCACATCTGAGTATACCCTTCCACGCTTATGGTGGACAAAAACGATTCAGAAAAGGGGGTGGTGATGAACAGAGTGTCTGAATTAAGCAGACCACTCTTGCCCAGTCCAAAGATCAGGGCTTGATCCATCATAGTTTTTTAGCTCACTGCACCATCCCAGCTCAGAGCCCGGCTATATGCAAATTAGTCTGACCCTGGCCCAGTGCATCATGGGAACAGGGCAGACCAAACTACAAGCCAATTCTTATACTGGGAAGGAAACAAGCTTCCGGGGACCGGTTTCTGGCATTTCAGCCGTCTTCGGCCCAGCTTGCTTGAATCCTGATGGTGCAATGAGCAAGGGACTCACATCTGAGTATACCCTTCCACGCTTATGGTGGACAAAAATGATTCAGAAAAGGGGGTGGTGATGAACAGAGTGTCTGAATTAAGCAGACCACTCTTACCCAGTCCAAAGATCAGGGCTTGATCCATCACCGGTTTTTTAGCTCACTGCACCATCCCAGCTCAGAACCCGGCTATATGCAAATTAGTCTGACCCTGGCCCAGTGCATCATGGGAATAGGGCAGACCAAACTACCAAGCCAATTCTTATACTGGGAAGGAAACAAGCTTCCGGGGACCAGTTTCTGGCATTTCAGCCGTCTTCGGCCCGGCTTGCTTGAATCCTGATGGTGCAATGAGCAAGGGACTCACATCTGAGTATACCCTTCCACGCTTATGGTGGACAAAAACGATTCAGAAAAGGGGGTGGTGATGAACAGAGTGTCTGAATTAAGCAGACCACTCTTACCCAGTCCAAAGATCAGGGCTTGATCCATCACCAATTTTTAGCTCACTCCACCATCCCAGCTCAGAACCCGGCTATATGCAAATTAGTCTGACCCTGGCCCAGTGCATCATGGGAACAGGGCAGACCAAACTACCAAGCCAATTCTTATACTGGGAAGGAAACAAGCTTCCGGGGACCGGTTTCTGGCATTTCAGCCATCTTCGGCCCGTCTTGCTTGAATCCTGATGGTGCAATGAGCAAGGGACTCACATCTGAGTATACCCTTCCACGCTTATGGGGGACAAAAATGATTCAGAAAAGGGGGTGGTGATGAACAGAGTGTCTGAATTAAGCAGACCACTCTTACCCAGTCCAAAGATCAGGGCTTGATCCATCACCGTTTTTTAGCTCACTGCACCATCCAGCTCAGAACCCGGCTATATGCAAATTAGTCTGACCCTGGCCAGTGCATCATGGGAACAGGGCAGACCAAACTACCAAGCCAATTCTTATACTGGGAAGGAAACAAGCTTCTAAGGACCGGTTTCTGGAATTTCAGCTGTCTTCGGCCCGGCTTGCTTGAATCCTGATGGTGCAATGAGCAAGGGACTCACATCTGAGTATACCCTTCCACGCTTATGGTGGACAAAAACGATTCAGAAAAGGGGGTGGTGATGAACAGAGTGTCTGAATTAAGCAGACCACTCTTACCCAGTCCAAAGATCAGGGCTTGATCCATCACCGTTTTTTAGCTCACTGCACCATCCCAGCTCGGAACCCGGCTATATGCAAATTAGTCTGACCCTGGCCCAGTGCATCATGGGAACAGGGCCTACCAAACCAATTCTTATACTGGGAAGGAAACAAGCTTCCGGGGACCGGTTTCTGGCATTTCAGCCATCTTCGGCCCGGCTTGCTTGAATCCTGATGGTGCAATGAGCAAGGGACTCACATCTGAGTATACCCTTCCACGCTTATGGTGGACAAAAACGATTCAGTAAAGGGGGTGGTGATGAACAGAGTGTCTGAATTAAGCAGACCACTCTTACCCAGTCCAAAGATCAGGGCTTGATCCATCACCGTTTTTAAGCTCACTGCACCATCCCAGCTCAGAACCCGGCTATATGCAAATTAGTCTGACCCTGGCCCAGTGCATCATGGGAACAGGGCAGACCAAACTACCAAGCCAATTCTTACACTGGGAAGGAAACAAGCTTCCGGGGACCGGTTTCTGGCATTTCAGCCATCTTCGGCCCGGCTTGCTTGAATCCTGATGGTGCAATGAGCAAGGGACTCACATCTGAGTATACCCTTCCACGCTTATGGTGGACAAAAACGATTCAGAAAAGGGGGTGGTGATGAACAGAGTGTCTGAATTAAGCAGACCACTCTTACCCAGTCCAAAGATCAGGGCTTGATCCATCACCGTTTTTTAGCTCACTGCACCATCCCAGCTCAGAACCCGGCTATATGCAAATTAGTCTGACCCTGGCCCAGTGCATCATGGGAACAGGGCAGACCAAACTACCAAGCCAATTCTTATACTGGGAAGGAAACAAGCTTCCGGGGACCGGTTTCTGGCATTTCAGCCGTCTTCGGCCCGGCTTGCTTGAATCCTGATGGTGCATTGAGCAAGGGACTCACATCTGAGTATACCCTTCCACGCTTATGGTGGACAAAAACGATTCAGAAAAGGGGGTGGTGATGAACAGAGTGTCTGAATTAAGCAGACCACTCTTACCCAGTCCAAAGATCAGGGCTAGATCCATCACCGTTTTTTAGCTCACTGCACCATCCCAGCTCAGATCCCGGCTATATGCAAATTAGTCTGACCCTGGCCCAGTGCATCATGGGAACAGGGCAGACCAAACTACAAGCCAATTCTTATACTGGGAAGAAAACAAGCTTCCGGGGACCGGTTTCTGGCATTTCAGCCGTCTTCGGCCCGGCTTGCTTGAATCCTGATGGTGCAATGAGCAAGGGACTCACATCTGAGTATACCCTTCCACGCTTATGGTGGACAAAAACGATTCAGAATAGGGGGTGGTGATGAACAGAGTGTCTGAATTAAGCATACCACTATTACCCAATCCAAAGATCAGGGCTTGATCCATCACCGTTTTTTAGCTCACTGCACCATCCCAGCTCAGAACCCGGCTATATGCAAATTAGTCTGACCCTGGCCCAGTGCATCATGGGAACAGGGCAGACCAAACTACCAAGCCAATTCTTATACTGGGAAGTAAACAAGCTTCCGGGGACCGGTTTCTGGCATTTCAGCCGTCTTCGGCCCGGCTTGCTTGAATCCTGATGGTGCAATGAGCAAGGGACTCACATCTGAGGATACCCTTCCACGCTTATGGTGGACAAAAACGATTCAGAAAAGGGGGTGGTGATGAACAGAGTGTCTGAATTAAGCAGACCACTCTTACCCAGTCCAAAGATCAGGGCTTGATCCATCACCGTTTTTTAGCTCACTGCACCATCCAGCTCAGAACCCGGCTATATGCAAATTAGTCTGACCCTGGCCAGTGCATCATGGGAACAGGGCAGACCAAACTACCAAGCCAATTCTTATACTGGGAAGGAAACAAGCTTCTAAGGACCGGTTTCTGGAATTTCAGCCATCTTCGGCCCGGCTTGCTTGAATCCTGATGGTGCAATGAGCAAGGGACTCACATCTGAGTATACCCTTCCACGCTTATGGTGGCCAAAAACGATTCAGAAAAGGGGGTGGTGATGAACAGAGTGTCTGAATTAAGCAGACCACTCTTACCCAGTCCAAAGATCAGGGCTTGATCCATCACCGTTTTTTAGCTCACTGCACCATCCCAGCTCAGAACCCGGCTATATGCAAATTAGTCTGACCCTGGCCCAGTGCATCATGGGAACAGGGCAGACCAAACTACCAAGCCAATTCTTATACTGGGAAGGAAACAAGCTTCCGGGGACCGGTTTCTGGCATTTCATCCGTCTTCGGCCAGGCTTGCTTTAATCCTGATGGTGCAATGAGCAAGGGACTCACATCTGAGTATACCCTTCCACGCTTATGGTGGACAAAAACGATTCAGAAAAGGGGGTGGTGATGAACAGAGTGTCTGAATTAAGCAGACCACTCTTACCCAGTCCAAAGATCAGGGCTTGATCCATCACCGTTTTTTAGCTCAGTGCACCATCCCAGCTCAGAACCCGGCTATATGCAAATTAGTCTGACCCTGGCCCAGTGCATCATGGGAACAGGGCAGACCAAACTACAAGCCAATTCTTGTACTGGGAAGGAAACAAGCTTCTGGGGATCGGTTTCTGGCATTTCAGCCGTCTTCGGCCCGGCTTGCTTGAATCCTGATGGTGCAATGAGCAAGGGACTCACATCTGAGTATACCCTTCCACGCTTATGGTGGACAAAAACGATTCAGAAAAGGGGGTGGTGATGAACAGAATGTCTGAATTAAGCAGACCACTCTTACCCAGTCCAAAGATCAGGGCTTGATCCATCACCGTTTTTTAGCTCACTGCACCATCCCAGCTCAGAACACGGCTATATGCAAATTAGTCTGACCCTGGCCCAGTGCATCATGGGAACAGGGCAGACCAAACTACCAAGCCAATTCTTATACTGGGAAGGAAACAAGCTTCTGGGGACCGGTTTCTGGCATTTCAGCAGTCTTCGGCCCGGCTTGCTTGAATCCCGGTGGTGCAATGAGCAAGGGACTCACATCTGAGTATACCCTTCCACGCTTATGGTGGACAAAAACGATTCAGAAAAGGGGGTGGTGATGAACAGAGTGTCTGAATTAAGCAGACCACTCTTACCCAGTCCAAAGATGAGGGCTTGATCCATCACCGTTTTTTTAGCTCACTGCACCATCCCAGCTCAGAACCCGGCTATATGCAAATTAGTCTGACCCTGGCCCAGTGCATCATGGGAATAGGGCAGACCAAACTACCAAGCCAATTCTTATACTGGGAAGGAAACAAGCTTCCGGGGACCAGTTTCTGGCATTTCAGCCGTCTTCGGCCCGGCTTGCTTGAATCCTGATGGTGCAATGAGCAAGGGACTCACATCTGAGTATACCCTTCCACGCTTATGGTGGACAAAAACGATTCAGAAAAGGGGGTGGTGATGAACAGAGTGTCTGAATTAAGCAGACCACTCTTACCCAGTCCAAAGATCAGGGCTTGATCCATCACCAATTTTTAGCTCACTCCACCATCCCAGCTCAGAACCCGGCTATATGCAAATTAGTCTGACCCTGGCCCAGTGCATCATGGGAACAGGGCAGGCCAAACTACCAAGCCAATTCTTATACTGGGAAGGAAACAAGCTTCCGGGGACCGGTTTCTGGCATTTCAGTCATCTTCGGCCCGGCTTGCTTGAATCCTGATGGTGCAATGAGCAAGGGACTCACATCTGAGTATACCCTTCCACGCTTATGGTGGACAAAAATGATTCAGAAAAGGGGGTGGTGATGAACAGAGTGTCTGAATTAAGCAGACCACTCTTACCCAGTCCAAAGATCAGGGCTTGATCCATCACCGTTTTTTAGCTCACTGCACCATCCAGCTCAGAACCCGGCTATATGTAAATTAGTCTGACCCTGGCCAGTGCATCATGGGAACAGGGCAGACCAAACTACCAAGCCAATTCTTATACTGGGAAGGAAACAAGCTTCTAAGGACCGGTTTCTGGAATTTCAGCCGTCTTCGGCCCGGCTTGCTTGAATCCTGATGGTGCAATGAGCAAGGGACTCACATCTGAGTATACCCTTCCACGCTTATGGTGGACAAAAAAGATTCAGAAAAGGGGGTGGTGATGAACAGAGTGTCTGAATTAAGCAGACCACTCTTACCCAGTCCAAAGATCAGGGCTTGATCCATCACCGTTTTTTAGCTCACTGCACCATCCCAGCTCAGAACCCGGCTATATGCAAATTAGTCTGACCCTGGCCCAGTGCATCATGGGAACAGGGCCTACCAAACCAATTCTTATACTGGGAAGGAAACAAGCTTCCGGGGACCGGTTTCTGGCATTTCAGCCATCTTCGGCCCGGCTTGCTTGAATCCTGAAGGTGCAATGAGCAAGGGACTTACATCTGAGTATACCCTTCCACGCTTATGGTGGACAAAAACGATTCAGTAAAGGGGGTGGTGATGAACAGAGTGTCTGAATTAAGCAGACCACTCTTACCCAGTCCAAAGATCAGGGCTTGATTGTAGGAGAGTAGGGTCTGCTATCCTATGGTCACCCCAAATTTTTGCTTTTTGCTTCACTGGTTTCTGACTTAATGTGGCTGTGGGCCTGCTAATCAGACCCACAGCCTGCTGTTCTCTCTCTAAATTGATGCCAATGCACTTTAGGTGCATTACGAATTGGAACTGGTTCACCTTATGAGCCCCTGTAATAGTGCACCCTAGGTGCCCAGGGCATAGGTGTATCCAAGGCCTACCAGGGGCTGCAGCACGTATTGTGCCACCCCTGGCCTGGCCTCCATCTTTGACACAACTGGCTGATCACTCAGCTGGGGTAAGTCGGTGTAACCACCTCTTACTTAGGTACAGTATGTCTGTGCCTAACCCTAAACTGGACACATATGTTCCTATCAGCCACTCCTATAGAAGGCCTCATCAATCCTGGAGGCAGAGTGCTTGGAAATATGTGAGATGGTGCTCTGGCATGAGCTGAGCCTGTCTGCAGCTGTCGGGAACAACTCCCTAAGCTGGTCCGGGATATTGCCATACCATATACTCTTAAGTGCATTATAATCCTCGCGGTTAAATGCTATCTTTGGTTTGGCTTTATCAAAACATGTCGAGTAAGGTGTCATACGAATTGGAATACTATCCCCTCGCCAATTCTGGCGACGGGGATAGCATTCCACCCTTCTAGAGGGACACGACATGTGTGTAGCCTTAACCCCGGTTAAAGTTAAACAGAGCCTCAGCTTCACAAAATGGACGCTGCCACCACAGACACAAGTCTGGCCTCCTGCTGCTGACCGAAACTCGGCAGATGGTGGCCTGGACAAAGGGTTTCCTGCCTTGGGAGGTGCGAGCACCACCCCAGACAGGATTTTGTGTATTAGGTAGGACAGGGCTGAAAAGAATCAGACATGCCCGGGGCACACAAGGTGTCCCCGTGCATAGGCCAGTCCAAACCGGTTCTGGGGCCTTCCAGCCCCAGTCCTGGCGCGGAGCTGGACAAAGGAAAGGGGGTGTAACCGCCCCCCTTCCTGGTTCCTCCCAGAGGAGGGACCTAGTAGGTGATCCACCCCCAGTTTGGGAATAAGAGGGGGAGCAGTGCCATTGCACAGCAGATCATCCCGAAATCAACTTAAAACTAAGAAGAAGACTGGACTTCGACATTCTGCTGCACAGAAGACTGAAGAAGAATCTCCCTTGTGGCCAAGGAGTGACCACCCTGTGAACACAGGCACCAACCAGCGACCCGACGTCTGCTTTGCCGCCGCCTCCCGCCGGAGACCGAGCCCAGAGCCCGACAAGAACCAGACTCCCAGACCTCTCAGAGCCCGATCCACAGTCCCTGCGAAGAAGGGACCCGTGGAGGCACCGAGTGACGTGGGACCGGACCTCTTGGAAGACACTCGAAAAGCTGACTGCGCAGCTTCTGAGGCATCCTCGACGTTGTGCTTTGGGGATTGAGAACCCCCACCACCGAGCAGCCCTTGCACCGAAGATCAGCCCCCCAGCATCTCCACGATCTGCGTGGGGCCCTTTTGCACTGTGCCACTCGACGCGCCATCCCGGCCACTAGCCACGTGGTCAGCGGCCATCTTGGCGACGAACCCGAAGATTTAAACAGCAGGTCTGGTTGCTCCAGACCTACCCAAGCTCCTGTGAAAAGGAGCACCCGCTCTGACCTTGCTGGTCCGAGTGAACAGCATCTTTTAACTTCTGCGTGGCTTGCATTTGCCAAGGCCTGTTTGCTCCGATCAGGTCGCCGACACCGCCAACAGCGAGAAGCCTACGTGGGACAGCTCGTGACCGACTCCTGGACGTCCTCGACCCCGGGTATCCACGTGGCTGCAGGAAGAAGCTACCCGACAACGCCTGTCTGCACCCGACATCGCCTGGTTCCACTCTGGTTCCAGGGCAGTCACTGGCTAGTGACTTTGAACACTGTCCCCTCTGCTTTCAGGTCTTCAACTCTTCTGATCCACCCTTGGATCCACCGGAACTCTTCTCATCGAGTCGCCTGCAGCATCATCAGCTCCAAGCACCATCGACCAGCGTGACGAAACCCGACACATCTTCGACCCTGTGCACCCGCTTCCTGTGGGTGAGGTAACTCAGCTCCGCCAGTGCTCCTGCACTGGTACACATCCCAAGGGCCTGTGTTTTAAGTTTCAGCTCCGTAGGTCACTCGGAAGGTTCCTAACTTTCTAACTTTGTGCTTTTTACGCACCATAGACTTTGTATTGAGAAGTGCGTGCACTTTGAACACTGCACCCGAGTCCCGTGGGCCTTTCCCGACTTAGTTAACTCCAGTCTCGAATAGCTCCAGCGATTCCCAAGGCCCTAGGCCTCTCCACTTTCCTTTAGGTATCTCTTATACCACTTATTTAGTATATGGTTTAGGTGGCCCCTAGGGCTCATCCATATTGTGCAACTTTTGTGTATTTTAAACTGTCTTGTGATTTTACGCTTGTGCTTCTGTGCTCATAAAGAGTCCAGGGGATTTTAATAGTTAATAAATCAATATATATTTTCAATATATATCTGTGTGGTGTCCCTTTCATTTGGTATTCAAGGGGGTTGTGTATGGTATAACAGCTGGCTTCACATGCCTTTCAGAGTTTAGCCTAAGACTGCTTTGTCCACGTTACCACTAGGATAACTGGTCTACAAGGTTGAATTACAACCATCATCATAAGGGTTGCTTGGCATGGTACAAAGTGATCACTAGAATTAGTGAGCATTATATACCAGGCCAACTTCTCACATTGATCCATCACCGTTTTTTAGCTCACTGCACCATCCCAGCTCAGAACCCGGCTATATGCAAATTAGTCTGACCCTGGCCCAGTGCATCATGGGAACAGGGCAGACCAAACTACCAAGCCAATTCTTATACTGGGAAGGAAACAAGCTTCCGGGGACCGGTTTCTGGCATTTCAGCCATCTTCGGCCCGGCTTGCTTGAATCCTGATGGTGCAATGAGCAAGGGACTCACATCTGAGTATACCCTTCCACGCTTATGGTGGACAAAAACGATTCAGAAAAGGGGGTGGTGATGAACAGAGTGTCTAAATTAAGCAGACCACTCTTACCCAGTCCAAAGATCAGGGCTTGATCCATCACCGTTTTTTAGCTCACTGCACCATCGCAGCTCAGAACCCTGCTATATGCAAATTAGTCTGACCCTGGCCCAGTGCATCATGGGAACAGGGCAGACCAAACTACCAAGCCAATTCTTATACTGGGAAGGAAACAAGCTTCCGGGGACCGGTTTCTGGCATTTCAGCCGTCTTCGGCCCGGCTTGCTTGAATCCTGATGGTGCAATGAGCAAGGGTCTCACATCTGAGTATACCCTTCCACGCTTATGGTGGACAAAAACGATTCAGAAAAGGGGGTGGTGATGAACAGAGTGTCTGAATTAAGCAGACCACTCTTACCCAGTCCAAAGATCAGGGCTTGATCCATCACCGTTTTTTTAGCTCACTGCACCATCCCAATTCAGAACCCGGCTATATGCAAATTAGTCTGACCCTGGCCCAGTGCATCATGGGAACAGGGCAGACCAAACTACCAAGCCAATTCTTATACTGGGAAGGAAACAAGCTTCCAGGGACCAGTTTCTGGCATTTCAGCCGTCTTCGGCCCGGCTTGCTTGAATCCTGATGGTGCATTGAGCAAGGGACTCACATCTGAGTATACCCTTCCACGCTTATGGTGGACAAAAACGATTCAGAAAAGGGGGTGGTGATGAACAGAGTGTCTGAATTAAGCAGACCACTCTTACCCAGTCCAAAGATCAGGGCTTGATCCATCACCGTTTTTTAGCTCACTGCACCATCCCAGCTCAGAACCCGGCTATATGCAAATTAGTCTAACCCTGGCCCAGTGCATCATGGGAACAGGGCAGACCAAACTACAAGCCAATTCTTATACTGGGAAGGAAACAAGCTTCCGGGGACCGGTTTCTGGCATTTCAGCCGTCTTCGGCCCGGCTTGCTTGAATCCTGATGGTGCAATGAGCAAGGGACTCACATCTGAGTATTCCCTTCCACGCTTATGGTGGACCAAAACGATTCAGAAAAGGGGGTGGTGATGAACAGAGTGTCTGAATTAAGCATACCACTATTACTCAGTTCAAAGATCAGGGCTTGATCCATCACCGTTTTTTAGCTCACTGCACCATCCCAGCTCAGAACCCGGCTATATGCAAATTAGTCTGACCCTGGCCCAGTGCATCATGGGAACAGGGCAGACCAAACTACCAAGCCAATTCTTATACTGGGAAGGAAACAAGCTTCCGGGGACCGGTTTCTGGCATTTCAGCCGTCTTCGGCCCGGCTTGCTTGAATCCTGATGGTGCAATGAGCAAAGGACTCACATCTGAGTATACCCTTCCACACTTATGGTGGACAAAAATGATTCAGAAAAGGGGGTGGTGAGGAACAGAGTGTCTGAATTGAGCAGACCACTCTTACCCAGTCCAGAGATCAGGGCTTGATCCATCCCCGTTTTTTAGCTCACTGCACCATCCCAGCTCAGAACCCGGCTATATGCAAATTAGTCTGACCCTGGCCCAGTGCATCATGGGAACAGGGCAGACCAAACTACCAAGCCAATTCATATACTGGGAAGGAAACAAGCTTCCGGGGACCGGTTTCTGACATATCAGCCGTCTTCGGCCTGGCTTGCTTGAATCCTAATGGTGCAATGAGCAAGGGACTCACATCTGGGTATACCCTTCCACGCTTATGGTGGACAAAAACGATTCAGAAAAGGGGGTGGTGATGAACAGAGTGTCTGAATTACGCAGACCACTCTTACCCAGTCCGAAGATCAGGTCTTGATCCATCACCGTTTTTTAGCTCACTGCACCATCCCAGCTCAGAACCCGGCTATATGCAAGTTAGTCTGACCCTGGCCCAGTGCATCATGGGAACAGGGCAGACCAAACTACCAAGCCAATTCTTATACTGGGAAGGAAACAAGCTTCCGGGGACCGGTTTCTGGCATTTCAGCCGTCTTCGGCCCGGCTTGCTTGAATCCTGATGGTGCAATGAGCAAAGGACTCACATCTGAGTATACCCTTCCACGCTTATGGTGGACAAAAATGATTCCGAAAAGGGGGTGGTGAGGAACAGAGTGTCTGAATTAAGCAGACCACTCTAACCCAGTCCAGAGATCAGGGCTTGATCCATCCCCGTCTTTTAGCTCACTGCACCATCCCAGCTCAGAACCCGGCTATATGCAAATTAGTCTGACCCTGGCCCAGTGCATCATGGGAATAGGGCAGACCAAACTACCAAGCCAATTCTTATACTGGGAAGGAAACAAGCTTCCGGGGACCGGTTTCTGGCATTTCAGCCGTCTTCGGCCCGGCTTGCTTGAATCCTGATGGTGCAATGAGCAAAGGACTCACATCTGAGTATACCCTTCCACGCTTATGGTGGACAAAAATGATTCAGAAAAGGGGGTGGTGATGAACAGAGTGTCTGAATTAAGCAGACCACTCTTACCCAGTCCAAAGATCAGGGCTTGATCCATCACCGGTTTTTTAGCTCACTGCACCATCCCAGCTCAGAACCCGGCTATATGCAAATTAGTCTGACCCTGGCCCAGTGCATCATGGGAATAGGGCAGACCAAACTACCAAGCCAATTCTTATACTGGGTAGGAAACAAGCTTCCGGGGACCAGTTTCTGGCATTTCAGCCGTCTTCGGCCCGGCTTGCTTGAATCCTGATGGTGCAATGAGCAAGGGACTCACATCTGAGTATACCCTTCCACGCTTATGGTGGACAAAAACGATTCAGAAAAGGGGGTGGTGATGAACAGAGTGTCTGAATTAAGCAGACCACTCTTACCCAGTCCAAAGATCAGGGCTTGATCCATCACCGTTTTTTAGCTCACTGCACCATCCCAGCTCAGAACCCGGCTATATGCAAATTAGTCTGACCCTGGCCCAGTGCATCATGGGAACAGGGCAGACCAAACTACCAAGCCAATTCTTATACTGGGAAGGAAACAAGCTTCCGGGGACCGGTTTCTGGCATTTCAGCCATCTTCGGCCCGTCTTGCTTGAATCCTGATGGTGCAATGAGCAAGGGACTCACATCTGAGTATACCCTTCCACGCTTATGGGGGACAAAAATGATTCAGAAAAGGGGGTGGTGATGAACAGAGTGTCTGAATTAAGCAGACCACTCTTACCCAGTCCAAAGATCAGGGCTTGATCCATCACCGTTTTTTAGCTCACTGCACCATCCAGCTCAGAACCCGGCTATATGCAAATTAGTCTGACCCTGGCCAGTGCATCATGGGAACAGGGCAGACCAAACTACCAAGCCAATTCTTATACTGGGAAGGAAACAAGCTTCTAAGGACCGGTTTCTGGAATTTCAGCTGTCTTCGGCCCGGCTTGCTTGAATCCTGATGGTGCAATGAGCAAGGGACTCACATCTGAGTATACCCTTCCACGCTTATGGTGGACAAAAACGATTCAGAAAAGGGGGTGGTGATGAACAGAGTGTCTGAATTAAGCAGACCACTCTTACCCAGTCCAAAGATCAGGGCTTGATCCATCACCGTTTTTTAGCTCACTGCACCATCCCAGCTCGGAACCCGGCTATATGCAAATTAGTCTGACCCTGGCCCAGTGCATCATGGGAACAGGGCCTACCAAACCAATTCTTATACTGGGAAGGAAACAAGCTTCCGGGGACCGGTTTCTGGCATTTCAGCCATCTTCGGCCCGGCTTGCTTGAATCCTGATGGTGCAATGAGCAAGGGACTCACATCTGAGTATACCCTTCCACGCTTATGGTGGACAAAAACGATTCAGTAAAGGGGGTGGTGATGAACAGAGTGTCTGAATTAAGCAGACCACTCTTACCCAGTCCAAAGATCAGGGCTTGATCCATCACCGTTTTTAAGCTCACTGCACCATCCCAGCTCAGAACCCGGCTATATGCAAATTAGTCTGACCCTGGCCCAGTGCATCATGGGAACAGGGCAGACCAAACTACCAAGCCAATTCTTACACTGGGAAGGAAACAAGCTTCCGGGGACCGGTTTCTGGCATTTCAGCCATCTTCGGCCCGGCTTGCTTGAATCCTGATGGTGCAATGAGCAAGGGACTCACATCTGAGTATACCCTTCCACGCTTATGGTGGACAAAAACGATTCAGAAAAGGGGGTGGTGATGAACAGAGTGTCTGAATTAAGCAGACCACTCTTACCCAGTCCAAAGATCAGGGCTTGATCCATCACCGTTTTTTAGCTCACTGCACCATCCCAGCTCAGAACCCGGCTATATGCAAATTAGTCTGACCCTGGCCCAGTGCATCATGGGAACAGGGCAGACCAAACTACCAAGCCAATTCTTATACTGGGAAGGAAACAAGCTTCCGGGGACCGGTTTCTGGCATTTCAGCCGTCTTCGGCCCGGCTTGCTTGAATCCTGATGGTGCATTGAGCAAGGGACTCACATCTGAGTATACCCTTCCACGCTTATGGTGGACAAAAACGATTCAGAAAAGGGGGTGGTGATGAACAGAGTGTCTGAATTAAGCAGACCACTCTTACCCAGTCCAAAGATCAGGGCTAGATCCATCACCGTTTTTTAGCTCACTGCACCATCCCAGCTCAGATCCCGGCTATATGCAAATTAGTCTGACCCTGGCCCAGTGCATCATGGGAACAGGGCAGACCAAACTACAAGCCAATTCTTATACTGGGAAGAAAACAAGCTTCCGGGGACCGGTTTCTGGCATTTCAGCCGTCTTCGGCCCGGCTTGCTTGAATCCTGATGGTGCAATGAGCAAGGGACTCACATCTGAGTATACCCTTCCACGCTTATGGTGGACAAAAACGATTCAGAATAGGGGGTGGTGATGAACAGAGTGTCTGAATTAAGCATACCACTATTACCCAATCCAAAGATCAGGGCTTGATCCATCACCGTTTTTTAGCTCACTGCACCATCCCAGCTCAGAACCCGGCTATATGCAAATTAGTCTGACCCTGGCCCAGTGCATCATGGGAACAGGGCAGACCAAACTACCAAGCCAATTCTTATACTGGGAAGTAAACAAGCTTCCGGGGACCGGTTTCTGGCATTTCAGCCGTCTTCGGCCCGGCTTGCTTGAATCCTGATGGTGCAATGAGCAAGGGACTCACATCTGAGGATACCCTTCCACGCTTATGGTGGACAAAAACGATTCAGAAAAGGGGGTGGTGATGAACAGAGTGTCTGAATTAAGCAGACCACTCTTACCCAGTCCAAAGATCAGGGCTTGATCCATCACCGTTTTTTAGCTCACTGCACCATCCAGCTCAGAACCCGGCTATATGCAAATTAGTCTGACCCTGGCCAGTGCATCATGGGAACAGGGCAGACCAAACTACCAAGCCAATTCTTATACTGGGAAGGAAACAAGCTTCTAAGGACCGGTTTCTGGAATTTCAGCCATCTTCGGCCCGGCTTGCTTGAATCCTGATGGTGCAATGAGCAAGGGACTCACATCTGATTATACCCTTCCACGCTTATGGTGGACAAAAACGATTCAGAAAAGGGGGTGGTGATGAACAGAGTGTCTGAATTAAGCAGACCACTCTTACCCAGTCCAAAGATCAGGGCTTGATCCATCACCGTTTTTTAGCTCACTGCACCATCCCAGCTCAGAACCCGGCTATATGCAAATTAGTCTGACCCTGGCCCAGTGCATCATGGGAACAGGGCAGACCAAACTACCAAGCCAATTCTTATACTGGGAAGGAAACAAGCTTCCGGGGACCGGTTTCTGGCATTTCATCCGTCTTCGGCCAGGCTTGCTTTAATCCTGATGGTGCAATGAGCAAGGGACTCACATCTGAGTATACCCTTCCACGCTTATGGTGGACAAAAACGATTCAGAAAAGGGGGTGGTGATGAACAGAGTGTCTGAATTAAGCAGACCACTCTTACCCAGTCCAAAGATCAGGGCTTGATCCATCACCGTTTTTTAGCTCAGTGCACCATCCCAGCTCAGAACCCGGCTATATGCAAATTAGTCTGACCCTGGCCCAGTGCATCATGGGAACAGGGCAGACCAAACTACAAGCCAATTCTTGTACTGGGAAGGAAACAAGCTTCTGGGGATCGGTTTCTGGCATTTCAGCCGTCTTCGGCCCGGCTTGCTTGAATCCTGATGGTGCAATGAGCAAGGGACTCACATCTGAGTATACCCTTCCACGCTTATGGTGGACAAAAACGATTCAGAAAAGGGGGTGGTGATGAACAGAATGTCTGAATTAAGCAGACCACTCTTACCCAGTCCAAAGATCAGGGCTTGATCCATCACCGTTTTTTAGCTCACTGCACCATCCCAGCTCAGAACACGGCTATATGCAAATTAGTCTGACCCTGGCCCAGTGCATCATGGGAACAGGGCAGACCAAACTACCAAGCCAATTCTTATACTGGGAAGGAAACAAGCTTCCGGGGACCGGTTTCTGGCATTTCAGCCATCTTCGGCCCGGCTTGCTTGAATCCTGATGGTGCAATGAGCAAGGGACTCACATCTGAGTATACCCTTCCACGCTTATGGTGGACAAAAACGATTCAGAAAAGGGGGTGGTGATGAACAGAGTGTCTAAATTAAGCAGACCACTCTTACCCAGTCCAAAGATCAGGGCTTGATCCATCACCGTTTTTTAGCTCACTGCACCATCGCAGCTCAGAACCCTGCTATATGCAAATTAGTCTGACCCTGGCCCAGTGCATCATGGGAACAGGGCAGACCAAACTACCAAGCCAATTCTTATACTGGGAAGGAAACAAGCTTCCGGGGACCGGTTTCTGGCATTTCAGCCGTCTTCGGCCCGGCTTGCTTGAATCCTGATGGTGCAATGAGCAAGGGTCTCACATCTGAGTATACCCTTCCACGCTTATGGTGGACAAAAACGATTCAGAAAAGGGGGTGGTGATGAACAGAGTGTCTGAATTAAGCAGACCACTCTTACCCAGTCCAAAGATCAGGGCTTGATCCATCACCGTTTTTTTAGCTCACTGCACCATCCCAATTCAGAACCCGGCTATATGCAAATTAGTCTGACCCTGGCCCAGTGCATCATGGGAACAGGGCAGACCAAACTACCAAGCCAATTCTTATACTGGGAAAGAAACAAGCTTCCAGGGACCAGTTTCTGGCATTTCAGCCGTCTTCGGCCCGGCTTGCTTGAATCCTGATGGTGCATTGAGCAAGGGACTCACATCTGAGTATACCCTTCCACGCTTATGGTGGACAAAAACGATTCAGAAAAGGGGGTGGTGATGAACAGAGTGTCTGAATTAAGCAGACCACTCTTACCCAGTCCAAAGATCAGGGCTTGATCCATCACCGTTTTTTAGCTCACTGCACCATCCCAGCTCAGAACCCGGCTATATGCAAATTAGTCTAACCCTGGCCCAGTGCATCATGGGAACAGGGCAGACCAAACTACAAGCCAATTCTTATACTGGGAAGGAAACAAGCTTCCGGGGACCGGTTTCTGGCATTTCAGCCGTCTTCGGCCCGGCTTGCTTGAATCCTGATGGTGCAATGAGCAAGGGACTCACATCTGAGTATTCCCTTCCACGCTTATGGTGGACCAAAACGATTCAGAAAAGGGGGTGGTGATGAACAGAGTGTCTGAATTAAGCATACCACTATTACTCAGTTCAAAGATCAGGGCTTGATCCATCACCGTTTTTTAGCTCACTGCACCATCCCAGCTCAGAACCCGGCTATATGCAAATTAGTCTGACCCTGGCCCAGTGCATCATGGGAACAGGGCAGACCAAACTACCAAGCCAATTCTTATACTGGGAAGGAAACAAGCTTCCGGGGACCGGTTTCTGGCATTTCAGCCGTCTTCGGCCCGGCTTGCTTGAATCCTGATGGTGCAATGAGCAAAGGACTCACATCTGAGTATACCCTTCCACACTTATGGTGGACAAAAATGATTCAGAAAAGGGGGTGGTGAGGAACAGAGTGTCTGAATTGAGCAGACCACTCTTACCCAGTCCAGAGATCAGGGCTTGATCCATCCCCGTTTTTTAGCTCACTGCACCATCCCAGCTCAGAACCCGGCTATATGCAAATTAGTCTGACCCTGGCCCAGTGCATCATGGGAACAGGGCAGACCAAACTACCAAGCCAATTCATATACTGGGAAGGAAACAAGCTTCCGGGGACCGGTTTCTGACATATCAGCCGTCTTCGGCCTGGCTTGCTTGAATCCTAATGGTGCAATGAGCAAGGGACTCACATCTGGGTATACCCTTCCACGCTTATGGTGGACAAAAACGATTCAGAAAAGGGGGTGGTGATGAACAGAGTGTCTGAATTACGCAGACCACTCTTACCCAGTCCGAAGATCAGGTCTTGATCCATCACCGTTTTTTAGCTCACTGCACCATCCCAGCTCAGAACCCGGCTATATGCAAGTTAGTCTGACCCTGGCCCAGTGCATCATGGGAACAGGGCAGACCAAACTACCAAGCCAATTCTTATACTGGGAAGGAAACAAGCTTCCGGGGACCGGTTTCTGGCATTTCAGCCGTCTTCGGCCCGGCTTGCTTGAATCCTGATGGTGCAATGAGCAAAGGACTCACATCTGAGTATACCCTTCCACGCTTATGGTGGACAAAAATGATTCCGAAAAGGGGGTGGTGAGGAACAGAGTGTCTGAATTAAGCAGACCACTCTAACCCAGTCCAGAGATCAGGGCTTGATCCATCCCCGTCTTTTAGCTCACTGCACCATCCCAGCTCAGAACCCGGCTATATGCAAATTAGTCTGACCCTGGCCCAGTGCATCATGGGAATAGGGCAGACCAAACTACCAAGCCAATTCTTATACTGGGAAGGAAACAAGCTTCCGGGGACCGGTTTCTGGCATTTCAGCCGTCTTCGGCCCGGCTTGCTTGAATCCTGATGGTGCAATGAGCAAAGGACTCACATCTGAGTATACCCTTCCACGCTTATGGTGGACAAAAATGATTCAGAAAAGGGGGTGGTGATGAACAGAGTGTCTGAATTAAGCAGACCACTCTTACCCAGTCCAAAGATCAGGGCTTGATCCATCACCGGTTTTTTAGCTCACTGCACCATCCCAGCTCAGAACCCGGCTATATGCAAATTAGTCTGACCCTGGCCCAGTGCATCATGGGAATAGGGCAGACCAAACTACCAAGCCAATTCTTATACTGGGTAGGAAACAAGCTTCCGGGGACCAGTTTCTGGCATTTCAGCCGTCTTCGGCCCGGCTTGCTTGAATCCTGATGGTGCAATGAGCAAGGGACTCACATCTGAGTATACCCTTCCACGCTTATGGTGGACAAAAACGATTCAGAAAAGGGGGTGGTGATGAACAGAGTGTCTGAATTAAGCAGACCACTCTTACCCAGTCCAAAGATCAGGGCTTGATCCATCACCGTTTTTTAGCTCACTGCACCATCCCAGCTCAGAACACGGCTATATGCAAATTAGTCTGACCCTGGCCCAGTGCATCAGGGGAACAGGGCAGACCAAACTACCAATCCAATTCTTATACTGGGAAGGAAACAAGCTTCCGGGGACCGGTTTCTGGCATTTCAGCAGACTTCAGCCCGGCTTGCTTGAATCCCGATGGTGCAATGAGCAAGGGACTCACATCTGAGTATACCCTTCCACGCTTATGGTGGACAAAAACGATTCAGAAAAGGGGGTGGTGATGAACAGAGTGTCTGAATTAAGCAGACCACTCTTACCCAGTCCAAAGATCAGGGCTTGATCCATCACCGTTTTTTAGCTCACTGCACCATCCCAGCTCAGAACACGGCTATATGCAAATTAGTCTGACCCTGGCCCAGTGCATCATGGGAACAGGGCAGACCAAACTACCAAGCCAATTCTTATACTGGGAAGGAAACAAGCTTCCGGGGACCGGTTTCTGGCATTTCAGCCGTCTTCGGCCCGGCTTGCTTGAATCCTGATGGTGCAATGAGCAAGGGACTCACATCTGAGTATACCCTTCCACGCTTATGGTGGACAAAAACGATTCAGAAAAGGGGGTGGTGATGAACAGAGTGTCTGAATTAAGCAGACCACTCTTGCCCAGTCCAAAGATCAGGGCTTGATCCATCATCGCTTTTTAGCTCACTGCACCATCCCAGTTCAGAGCCCGGCTATATGCAAATTAGTCTGACCCTGGCCCAGTGCATCATGGGAATAGGGCAGACCAAACTACCAAGCCAATTCTTATACTGGGAAGGAAACAAGCTTCCGGGGACCAGTTTCTGGCATTTCAGCCGTCTTCGGCCCGGCTTGCTTGAATCCTGATGGTGCAATGGACAAGGGACTCACATCTGAGTATACCCTTCCACGCTTATGGTGGACAAAAACGATTCAGAAAAGGGGGTGGTGATGAACAGAGTGTCTGAATTAAGCAGACCACTCATACCCAGTCCAAAGATCAGGGCTTGATCCATCACCAATTTTTAGCTCACTCCACCATCCCAGCTCAGAACCCGGCTATATGCAAATTAGTCTGACCCTGGCCCAGTGCATCATGGGAACAGGGCAGACCAAACTACCAAGCCAATTCTTATACTGGGAAGGAAACAAGCTTCCGGGGACCGGTTTCTGGCATTTCAGCCATCTTCGGCCCGGCTTGCTTGAATCCTGATGGTGCAATGAGCAAGGGACTCACATCTGAGTATACCCTTCCACGCTTATGGTGGACAAAAATGATTCAGAAAAGAGGGTGGTGATGAACAGAGTGTCTGAATTAAGCAGACCACTCTTACCCAGTCCAAAGATCAGGGCTTGATCCATCACCGTTTTTTAGCTCACTGCACCATCCAGCTCAGAACCCGGCTATATGCAAATTAGTCTGACCCTGGCCAGTGCATCATGGGAACAGGGCAGACCAAACTACCAAGCCAATTCTTATACTGGGAAGGAAACAAGCTTCTAAGGACCGGTTTCTGGAATTTCAGCCATCTTCGGCCCGGCTTGCTTGAATCCTGATGGTGCAATGAGCAAGGGACTCACATCTGAGTATACCCTTCCACGCTTATGGTGGACAAAAACGATTCAGAAAAGGGGGTGGTGATGAACAGAGTGTCTGAATTAAGCAGACCACTCTTACCCAGTCCAAAGATCAGGGCTTGATCCATCACCGTTTTTTAGCTCACTGCACCATCCCAGCTCAGAACCCGGCTATATGCAAATTAGTCTGACCCTGGCCCAGTGCATCATGGGAACAGGGCAGACCAAACTACCAAGCCAATTCTTATACTGGGAAGGAAACAAGCTTCCGGGGACCGGTTTCTGGCATTTCATCCGTCTTCGGCCCGGCTTGCTTTAATCCTGATGGTGCAATGAGCAAGGGACTCACATCTGAGTATACCCTTCCACGCTTATGGTGGACAAAAACGATTCAGAAAAGGGGGTGGTGATGAACAGAGTGTCTGAATTAAGCAGACCACTCTTACCCAGTCCAAAGATCAGGGCTTGATCCATCACCAATTTTTAGCTCACTCCACCATCCCAGCTTAGAACCCGGCTATATGCAAATTAGTCTGACCCTGGCCCAGTGCATCATGGGAACAGGGCAGACCAAACTACCAAGCCAATTCTTATACTGGGAAGGAAACAAGCTTCCGGGGACCGGTTTCTGGCATTTCAGCCATCTTCGGCCCGGCTTGCTTGAATCCTGATGGTGCAATGAGCAAGGGACTCACATCTGAGTATACCCTTCCACGCTTATGGTGGACAAAAATGATTCAGAAAAGGGGATGGTGATGAACAGAGTGTCTGAATTAAGCAGACCACTCTTACCCAGTCCAAAGATCAGGGCTTGATCCATCACCGTTTTTCAGCTCACTGCACCATCCAGCTCAGAACCCGGCTATATGCAAATTAGTCTGACCCTGGCCAGTGCATCATGGGAACAGGGCAGACCAAACTACCAAGCCAATTCTTATACTGGGAAGGAAACAAGCTTCTAAGGACCGGTTTCTGGAATTTCAGCCATCTTCGGCCTGGCTTGCTTGAATCCTGATGGTGCAATGAGCAAGGGACTCACATCTGAGTATACCCTTCCACGCTTATGGTGGACAAAAACGATTCAGAAAAGGGGGTGGTGATGAACAGAGTGTCTGAATTAAGCAGACCAATCTTACCCAGTCCAAAGATCAGGGCTTGATCCATCACCGTTTTTTAGCTCAGTGCACCATCCCAGCTCAGAACCCGACTATATGCAAATTAGTCTGACCCTGGCCCAGTGCATCATGGGAACAGGGCAGACCAAACTACAAGCCAATTCTTATACTGGGAAGGAAACAAGCTTCTGGGGATCGGTTTCTGGCATTTCAGCCGTCTTCGGCCCGGCTTGCTTGAATCCTGATGGTGCAATGAGCAAGGGACTCACATCTGAGTATACCCTTCCACGCTTATGGTGGACAAAAACGATTCAGAAAAGGGGGTGGTGATGAACAGAGTGTCTGAATTAAGCAGACCACTCTTACCCAGTCCAAAGATCAGGGCTTGATCCATCACCGTTTTTTAGCTCACTGCACCATCCCAGCTCAGAACACGGCTATATGCAAATTAGTCTGACCCTGGCCCAGTGCATCATGGGAACAGGGCAGACCAAACTACCAAGCCAATTCTTATACTGGGAAGGAAACAAGCTTCCGGGGACCAGTTTCTGGCATTTCAGCAGACTTCGGCCCAAGTTGCTTGAATCCCGATGGTGCAATGAGCAAGG
Organism: Lissotriton vulgaris; assembly: GCF_964263255.1. NCBI lineage: Eukaryota > Metazoa > Chordata > Amphibia > Caudata > Salamandridae > Lissotriton > Lissotriton vulgaris. The sequence goes on from NC_141695.1 coordinate 261,147,789, forward strand.
GACTCACATCTGAGTATACCCTTCCACGCTTATGGTGGACAAAAACGATTCAGAAAAGGGGGTGGTGATGAACAGAGTGTCTGAATTAAGCAGACCACTCTTACCCAGTCCAAAGATCAGGGCTTGATCCATCACCGTTTTTTAGCTCACTGCACCATCCAAGCTCAGAACCCGGCTATATGCAAATTAGTCTGACCCTGGCCCAGTGCATCATGGGAACAGGGCAGACCAAACTACCAAGCCAATTCTTATACTGGGAAGGAAACAAGCTTCCGGGGACCGGTTTCTGGCATTTCAGCCGTCTTCGGCCCGGCTTGCTTGAATCCTGATGGTGCAATGAGCAAGGGACTCACATCTGAGTATACCCTTCCACGCTTATGGTGGGCAAAAACGATTCAGAAAAGGGGGTGGTGATGAACAGAGTGTCTGAATTAAGCAGACCACTCTTGCCCAGTCCAAAGATCAGGGCTTGATCCATCATCGTTTTTTAGCTCACTGCACCATCCCAGCTCAGAGCCCGGCTATATGCAAATTAGTCTGACCCTGGCCCAGTGCATCATGGGAACAGGGCAGACCAAACTACCAAGCCAATTCTTATACTGGGAAGGAAACAAGCTTCCGGGGACCGGTTTCTGGCATTTCAGCCATCTTCAGCCCGGCTTGCTTGAATCCTGATGGTGCAATGAGCAAGGGACTCACATCTGAGTATACCCTTCCACGCTTATGGTGGACAAAAATGATTCAGAAAAGGGGGTGGTGATGAACAGAGTGTCTGAATTAAGAAGACCACTCTTACCCAGTCCAAAGATCAGGGCTTGATCCATCACCGTTTTTTAGCTCACTGCACCATCCAGCTCAGAACCCGGCTATATGCAAATTAGTCTGACCCTGGCCAGTGCATCATGGGAACAGGGCAGACCAAACTACCAAGCCAATTCTTATACTGGGAAGGAAACAAGCTTCTAAGGACCGGTTTCTGGAATTTCAGCCGTCTTCGGCCCGGCTTGCTTGAATCCTGATGGTGCAATGAGCAAGGGACTCACATCTGAGTATACCCTTCCACGCTTATGGTGGACAAAAACGATTCAGAAAAGGGTTTGGTGATGAACAGAGTGTCTGAATTAAGCAGACCACTCTTACCCAGTCCAAAGATCAGGGCTTTATCCATCACCGTTTTTTAGCTCACTGCACCATCCCAGCTCAGAACCCGGCTATATGCAAATTAGTCTGACCCTGGCCCAGTGCATCATGGGAACAGGGCAGACCAAACTACGTAGCCAATTCTTATACTGGGAAGGAAACAAGCTTCCGGGGACCGGTTTCTGGCATTTCATCCGTCTTCGGCCCGGCTTGCTTTAATCCTGATGGTGCAATGAGCAAGGGACTCACATCTGAGTATACCCTTCCACGCTTATGGTGGACAAAAACGATTCAGAAAAGGGGGTGGTGATGAACAGAGTGTCTGAATTAAGCAGACCACTCTTACCCAGTCCAAAGATCAGGGCTTGATCCATCACCGTTTTTTAGCTCAGTGCACCATCCCAGCTCAGAACCCGGCTATATGCAAATTAGTCTGACCCTGGCCCAGTGCATCATGGGAACAGGGCAGACCAAACTACCAAGCCAATTCTTATACTGGGAAGGAAACAAGCTTCCGGGGACCGGTTTCTGGCATTTCATCCGTCTTCGTCCCGGCTTGCTTTAATCCTGATGGTGCAATGAGCAAGGGACTCACATCTGAGTATACCCTTCCACGCTTATGGTGGACAAAAACGATTCAGAAAAGGGGGTGGTGATGAACAGAGTGTCTGAATTAAGCAGACCACTCTTACCCAGTCCAAAGATCAGGGCTTGATCCATCACCGTTTTTTAGCTCAGTGCACCATCCCAGCTCAGAACCCGGCTATATGCAAATTAGTCTGACCCTGGCCCAGTGCATCATGGGAACAGGGCAGACCAAACTACAAGCCAATTCTTATACTGGGAAGGAAACAAGCTTCTGGGGATCGGTTTCTGGCATTTCAGCCGTCTTCGGCCCGGCTTGCTTGAATCCTGATGGTGCAATGAGCAAGGGACTCACATCTGAGTATACCCTTCCACGCTTATGGTGGACAAAAACGATTCAGAAAAGGGGGTGGTGATGAACAGAGTGTCTGAATTAAGCAGACCACTCTTACCCAGTCCAAAGATCAGGGCTTGATCCATCACCGTTTTTTAGCTCACTGCACCATCCCAGCTCAGAACACGGCTATATGCAAATTAGTCTGACCCTGGCCCAGTGCATCATGGGAACAGGGCAGACCAAACTACCAAGCCAATTCTTATACTGGGAAGGAAACAAGCTTCCGGGGACCGGTTTCTGGCATTTCAGCAGACTTCGGCCCGGCTTGCTTGAATCCCGATGGTGCAATGAGCAAGGGACTCACATCTGAGTATACCCTTCCACGCTTATGGTGGACAAAAACGATTCAGAAAAGGGGGTGGTGATGAACAGAGTGTCTGAATTAAGCAGACCACTCTTACCCTGTCCAAAGATCAGGGCTTGATCCATCACCGTTTTTTAGCTCACTGAACCATCCCAGCTCAGAACCCGGCTATATGCAAATTAGTCTGACCCTGGCCCAGTGCATCATGGGAACAGGGCAGACCAAACTACCAAGCCAATTCTTATACTGGGAAGGAAACAAGCTTCCGGGGACCGGTTTCTGGCATTTCAGCCGTCTTCGGCCCGGCTTTCTTGAATCCTGATGGTGCAATGAGCAAGGGACTCACATCTGAGTATACCCTTCCACGCTTATGGTGGACAAAAATGATTCAGAAAAGGGGGTGGTGATGAACAGAGTGTCTGAATTAAGCAGACCACTCTTACCCAGTCCAAAGATCAGGGCTTGATCCATCACCGGTTTTTTAGCTCACTGCACCATCCCAGCTCAGAACCCGGCTATATGCAAATTAGTCTGACCCTGGCCCAGTGCATCAAGGGAATAGGGCAGACCAAACTACCAAGCCAATTCTTATACTGGGAAGGAAACAAGCTTCCGGGGACCAGTTTCTGGCATTTCAGCCGTCTTCGGCCCGGCTTGCTTGAATCCTGATGTTGCAATGAGCAAGGGACTCACATCTGAGTATACCCTTCCACGCTTATGGTGGACAAAAACGATTCAGAAAAGGGGGTGGTGATGAACAGAGTGTCTGAATTAAGCAGACCACTCTTACCCAGTCCAAAGATCAGGGCTTGATCCATCACCAATTTTTAGCTCACTCCACCATCCCAGCTCAGAACCCGGCTATATGCAAATTAGTCTGACCCTGGCCAGTGCATCATGTGAACAGGGCAGACCAAACTACCAAGCCAACTCTTATACTGGGAAGGAAACAAGCTTCTAAGGACCGGTTTCTGGAATTTCAGCCATCTTCGGCCCGGCTTGCTTGAATCCTGATGGTGCAATGTGCAAGGGACTCACATCTGAGTATACCCTTCCACGCTTATGGTGGACAAAAACGATTCAGAAAAGGGGGTGGTGATGAACAGAGTGTCTGAATTAAGCAGACCACTCTTACCCAGTCCAAAGATCAGGGCTTGATCCATCACCGTTTTTTAGCTCAGTGCACCATCCCAGCTCAGAACCCGGCTATATGCAAATTAGTCTGACCCTGGCCCAGTGCATCATGGGAACAGGGCAGACCAAACTACAAGCCAATTCTTATACTGGGAAGGAAACAAGCTTCTGGGGATCGGTTTCTGGCATTTCAGCCGTCTTCGGCCCGGCTTGCTTGAATCCTGATGGTGCAATGAGCAAGGGACTCACATCTGAGTATACCCTTCCACGCTTATGGTGGACAAAAACGATTCAGAAAAGGGGGTGGTGATGAACAGAGTGTCTGAATTAAGCAGACCACTCTTACCCAGTCCAAAGATCAGGGCTTGATCCATCACCGTTTTTTAGCTCACTGCACCATCCCAGCTCAGAACACGGCTATATGCAAATTAGTCTGACCCTGGCCCAGTGCATCATGGGAACAGGGCAGACCAAACTACCAAGCCAATTCTTATACTGGGAAGGAAACAAGCTTCCGGGGACCGGTTTCTGGCATTTCAGCAGACTTCAGCCCGGCTTGCTTGAATCCCGATGGTGCAATGAGCAAGGGACTCACATCTGAGTATACCCTTCCACGCTTATGGTGGACAAAAACGATTCAGAAAAGGGGGTGGTGATGAACAGAGTGTCTGAATTAAGCAGACCACTCTTACCCAGTCCAAAGATCAGGGCTTGATCCATCACCGTTTTTTAGCTCACTGCACCATCCCAGCTCAGAACCCGGCTATATGCAAATTAGTCTGACCCTGGCCCAGTGCATCATGGGAACAGGGCAGACCAAACTACCAAGCCAATTCTTATACTGGGAAGGAAACAAGCTTCCGGGGACCGGTTTCTGGCATTTCAGCCGTCTTCGGCCCGGCTTGCTTGAATCCTGATGGTGCAATGAGCAAGGGACTCACATCTGAGTATACCCTTCCACGCTTATGGTGGACAAAAACGATTCAGAAAAGGGGGTGGTGATGAACAGAGTGTCTGAATTAAGCAGACCACTCTTACCCAGTCCAAAGATCAGGGCTTGATCCATCACCGGTTTTTTAGCTCACTGCACCATCCCAGCTCAGAACCCGGCTATATGCAAATTAGTCTGACCCTGGCCCAGTGCATCATGGGAATAGGGCAGACCAAACTACCAAGCCAATTCTTATACTGGGAAGGAAACAAGCTTCCGGGGACCAGTTTCTGGCATTTCAGCCGTCTTCGGCCCGGCTTGCTTGAATCCTGATGGTGCAATGAGCAAGGGACTCACATCTGAGTATACCCTTCCACGCTTATGGTGGACAAAAACGATTCAGAAAAGGGGGTGGTGATGAACAGAGTGTCTGAATTAAGCAGACCACTCTTACCCAGTCCAAAGATCAGGGCTTGATCCATCACCAATTTTTAGCTCACTGCACCATCCCAGCTCAGAGCCCAGCTATATGCAAATTAGTCTGACCCTGGCCCAGTGCATCATGGGAACAGGGCAGACCAAACTACAAGCCAATACTTATACTGGGAAGGAAACAAGCTTCCGGGGAACGGTTTCTGGCATTTCAGCCGTCTTCGGCCCAGCTTGCTTGAATCCTGATGGTGCAATGAGCAAGGGACTCACATCTGAGTATACCCTTCCACGCTTATGGTGGACAAAAACGATTCAGAAAAGGGGGTGGTGATGAACAGAGTGTCTGAATTAAGCAGACCACTCTTACCCAGTCCAAAGATCAGGGCTTGATCCATCACCGTTTTTTAGCTCAGTGCACCATCCCAGCTCAGAACCCGGCTATATGCAAATTAGTCTGACCCTGGCCCAGTGCATCATGGGAACAGGGCAGACCAAACTACCAAGCCAATTCTTATACTGGGAAGGAAACAAGCTTCCGGGGACCGGTTTCTGGCATTTCATCCGTCTTCGTCCCGGCTTGCTTTAATCCTGATGGTGCAATGAGCAAGGGACTCACATCTGAGTATACCCTTCCACGCTTATGGTGGACAAAAACGATTCAGAAAAGGGGGTGGTGATGAACAGAGTGTCTGAATTAAGCAGACCACTCTTACCCAGTCCAAAGATCAGGGCTTGATCCATCACCGTTTTTTAGCTCAGTGCACCATCCCAGCTCAGAACCCGGCTATATGCAAATTAGTCTGACCCTGGCCCAGTGCATCATGGGAACAGGGCAGACCAAACTACAAGCCAATTCTTATACTGGGAAGGAAACAAGCTTCTGGGGATCGGTTTCTGGCATTTCAGCCGTCTTCGGCCCGGCTTGCTTGAATCCTGATGGTGCAATGAGCAAGGGACTCACATCTGAGTATACCCTTCCACGCTTATGGTGGACAAACACGATTCAGAAAAGGGGGTGGTGATGAACAGAGTGTCTGAATTAAGCAGACCACTCTTACCCAGTCCAAAGATCAGGGCTTGATCCATCACCGTTTTTTAGCTCACTGCACCATCCCAGCTCAGAACACGGCTATATGCAAATTAGTCTGACCCTGGCCCAGTGCATCATGGGAACAGGGCAGACCAAACTACCAAGCCAATTCTTATACTGGGAAGGAAACAAGCTTCCGGGGACCGGTTTCTGGCATTTCAGCAGACTTCGGCCCGGCTTGCTTGAATCCCGATGGTGCAATGAGCAAGGGACTCACATCTGAGTATACCCTTCCACGCTTATGGTGGACAAAAACGATTCAGAAAAGGGGGTGGTGATGAACAGAGTGTCTGAATTAAGCAGACCACTCTTACCCAGTCCAAAGATCAGGGCTTGATCCATCACCGTTTTTTAGCTCACTGCACCATCCCAGCTCAGAACCCGGCTATGTGCAAATTAGTCTGACCCTGGCCCAGTGCATCATGGGAACAGGGCAGACCAAACTACCAAGCCAATTCTTATACTGGGAAGGAAACAAGCTTCCGGGGACCGGTTTCTGGCATTTCAGCCGTCTTCGGCCCGGCTTGCTTGAATCCTGATGGTGCAATGAGCAAGGGACTCACATCTGAGTATACCCTTCCATGCTTCTGGTGGACAAAAATGATTCAGAAAAGGGGATGGTGATGAACAGAGTGTCTGAATTAAGCAGACCACTCTTACCCAGTCCAAAGATCAGGGCTTGATCCATCACCGTTTTTCAGCTCACTGCACCATCCAGCTCAGAACCCGGCTATATGCAAATTAGTCTGACCCTGGCCAGTGCATCATGTGAACAGGGCAGACCAAACTACCAAGCCAATTCTTATACTGGGAAGGAAACAAGCTTCTAAGGACCGGTTTCTGGAATTTCAGCCATCTTCGGCCTGGCTTGCTTGAATCCTGATGGTGCAATGAGCAACGGACTCACATCTGAGTATACCCTTCCACGCTTATGGTGGACAAAAACGATTCAGAAAAGGGGGTGGTGATGAACAGAGTGTCTGAATTAAGCAGACCACTCTTACCCAGTCCAAAGATCAGGGCTTGATCCATCACCGTTTTTTAGCTCAGTGCACCATCCCAGCTCAGAACCCGGCTATATGCAAATTAGTCTGACCCTGGCCCAGTGCATCATGGGAACAGGGCAGACCAAACTACAAGCCAATTCTTATACTGGGAAGGAAACAAGCTTCTGGGGATCGGTTTCTGGCATTTCAGCCGTCTTCGGCCCGGCTTGCTTGAATCCTGATGGTGCAATGAGCAAGGGACTCACATCTGAGTATACCCTTCCACGCTTATGGTGGACAAAAATGATTCAGAAAAGGGGGTGGTGATGAACAGAGTGTCTGAATTAAGCAGACCACTCTTACCCAGTCCAAAGATCAGGGCTTGATCCATCACCGTTTTTTAGCTCACTGCACCATCCCAGCTCAGAACCCGGCTATATGCAAATTAGTCTGACCCTGGCCCAGTGCATCATGGGAACAGGGCAGACCAAATTACCAAGCCAATTCTTATACTGGGAAGGAAACAAGCTTCCGGGGACCGGTTTCTGGCATTTCAGCCGTCTTCGGCCCGGCTTGCTTGAATCCTGATGGTGCAATGAGCAAGGGACTCACATCTGAGTATACCCTTCCACGCTTATGGTGGACAAAAACGATTCAGAAAAGGGGGTGGTGATGAACAGAGTGTCTGAATTAAGCAGACCACTCTTGCCCAGTCCAAAGATCAGGGCTTGATTAATCATCGTTTTTTAGCTCACTGCACCATCCCAGCTCAGAACCCGGCTATATGCAAATTAGTCTGACCCTGGCCCAGTGCATCATGGGAACAGGGCAGACCAAACTACAAGCCAATTCTTATACTGGGAAGGAAACAAGCTTCTGGGGATCGGTTTCTGGCATTTCAGCCGTCTTCGGCCCGGCTTGCTTGAATCCTGATGGTGCAATGAGCAAGGGACTCACATCTGAGTATACCCTTCCACGCTTATGGTGGACAAAAACGATTCAGAAAAGGGGGTGGTGATGAACAGAGTGTCTGAATTAAGCAGACCACTCTTACCCAGTCCAAAGATCAGGGCTTGATCCATCACCGTTTTTTAGCTCACTGCACCATCCCAGCTCAGAACACGGCTATATGCAAATTAGTCTGACCCTGGCCCAGTGCATCATGGGAACAGGGCAGACAAACTACCAAGCCAATTCTTATACTGGGAAGGAAACAAGCTTCCGGGGACCGGTTTCTGGCATTTCAGCAGACTTCGGCCCGGCTTGCTTGAATCCCGATGGTGCAATGAGCAAGGGACTCACATCTGAGTATACCCTTCCACGCTTATGGTGGACAAAAACGATTCAGAAAAGGGGGTGGTGATGAACAGAGTGTCTGAATTAAGCAGACCACTCTTACCCTGTCCAAAGATCAGGGCTTGATCCATCACCGTTTTTTAGCTCACTGAACCATCCCAGCTCAGAACCCGGCTATATGCAAATTAGTCTGACCCTGGCCCAGTGCATCATGGGAACAGGGCAGACCAAACTACCAAGCCAATTCTTATACTGGGAAGGAAACAAGCTTCCGGGGACCGGTTTCTGGCATTTCAGCCGTCTTCGGCCCGGCTTTCTTGAATCCTGATGGTGCAATGAGCAAGGGACTCACATCTGAGTATACCCTTCCACGCTTATGGTGGACAAAAATGATTCAGAAAAGGGGGTGGTGATGAACAGAGTGTCTGAATTAAGCAGACCACTCTTACCCAGTCCAAAGATCAGGGCTTGATCCATCACCGGTTTTTTAGCTCACTGCACCATCCCAGCTCAGAACCCGGCTATATGCAAATTAGTCTGACCCTGGCCCAGTGCATCAAGGGAATAGGGCAGACCAAACTACCAAGCCAATTCTTATACTGGGAAGGAAACAAGCTTCCGGGGACCAGTTTCTGGCATTTCAGCCGTCTTCGGCCCGGCTTGCTTGAATCCTGATGTTGCAATGAGCAAGGGACTCACATCTGAGTATACCCTTCCACGCTTATGGTGGACAAAAACGATTCAGAAAAGGGGGTGGTGATGAACAGAGTGTCTGAATTAAGCAGACCACTCTTACCCAGTCCAAAGATCAGGGCTTGATCCATCACCAATTTTTAGCTCACTCCACCATCCCAGCTCAGAACCCGGCTATATGCAAATTAGTCTGACCCTGGCCAGTGCATCATGTGAACAGGGCAGACCAAACTACCAAGCCAACTCTTATACTGGGAAGGAAACAAGCTTCTAAGGACCGGTTTCTGGAATTTCAGCCATCTTCGGCCCGGCTTGCTTGAATCCTGATGGTGCAATGAGCAAGGGACTCACATCTGAGTATACCCTTCCACGCTTATGGTGGACAAAAACGATTCAGAAAAGGGGGTGGTGATGAACAGAGTGTCTGAATTAAGCAGACCACTCTTACCCAGTCCAAAGATCAGGGCTTGATCCATCACCGTTTTTTAGCTCAGTGCACCATCCCAGCTCAGAACCCGGCTATATGCAAATTAGTCTGACCCTGGCCCAGTGCATCATGGGAACAGGGCAGACCAAACTACAAGCCAATTCTTATACTGGGAAGGAAACAAGCTTCTGGGGATCGGTTTCTGGCATTTCAGCCGTCTTCGGCCCGGCTTGCTTGAATCCTGATGGTGCAATGAGCAAGGGACTCACATCTGAGTATACCCTTCCACGCTTATGGTGGACAAAAACGATTCAGAAAAGGGGGTGGTGATGAACAGAGTGTCTGAATTAAGCAGACCACTCTTACCCAGTCCAAAGATCAGGGCTTGATCCATCACCGTTTTTTAGCTCACTGCACCATCCCAGCTCAGAACACGGCTATATGCAAATTAGTCTGACCCTGGCCCAGTGCATCATGGGAACAGGGCAGACCAAACTACCAAGCCAATTCTTATACTGGGAAGGAAACAAGCTTCCGGGGACCGGTTTCTGGCATTTCAGCAGACTTCAGCCCGGCTTGCTTGAATCCTGATGGTGCAATGAGCAAGGGACTCACATCTGAGTATACCCTTCCACGCTTATGGTGGACAAAAACGATTCAGAAAAGGGGGTGGTGATGAACAGAGTGTCTGAATTAAGCAGACCACTCTTACCCAGTCCAAAGATCAGGGCTTGATCCATCACCGGTTTTTTAGCTCACTGCACCATCCCAGCTCAGAACCCGGCTATATGCAAATTAGTCTGACCCTGGCCCAGTGCATCATGGGAATAGGGCAGACCAAACTACCAAGCCAATTCTTATACTGGGAAGGAAACAAGCTTCCGGGGACCAGTTTCTGGCATTTCAGCCGTCTTCGGCCCGGCTTGCTTGAATCCTGATGGTGCAATGAGCAAGGGACTCACATCTGAGTATACCCTTACACGCTTATGGTGGACAAAAACGATTCAGAAAAGGGGGTGGTGATGAACAGAGTGTCTGAATTAAGCAGACCACTCTTACCCAGTCCAAAGATCAGGGCTTGATCCATCACCAATTTTTAGCTCACTGCACCATCCCAGCTCAGAGCCCAGCTATATGCAAATTAGTCTGACCCTGGCCCAGTGCATCATGGGAACAGGGCAGACCAAACTACAAGCCAATACTTATACTGGGAAGGAAACAAGCTTCCGGGGACCGGTTTCTGGCATTTCAGCCGTCTTCGGCCCAGCTTGCTTGAATCCTGATGGTGCAATGAGCAAGGGACTCACATCTGAGTATACCCTTCCACGCTTATGGTGGACAAAAATGATTCAGAAAAGGGGTAGTGATGAACAGAGTGTCTGAATTAAGCAGACCACTCTTACCCAGTCCAAAGATCAGGGCTTGATCCATCACCGTTTTTTAGCTCACTGCACCATCCAGCTCAGAACCCGGCTATATGCAAATTAGTCTGACCCTGGCCAGTGCATCATGGGAACAGGGCAGACCAAACTACCAAGCCAATTCTTATACTGGGAAGGAAACAAGCTTCCGGGGACCGGTTTCTGGCATTTCATCCGTCTTCGGCCCGGCTTGCTTTAATCCTGATGGTGCAATGAGCAAGGGACTCACATCTGAGTATACCCTTCCACGCTTATGGTGGACAAAAACGATTCAGAAAAGGGGGTGGTGATGAACAGAGTGTCTGAATTAAGCAGACCACTCTTACCCAGTCCAAAGATCAGGGCTTGATCCATCACCGTTTTTTAGCTCAGTGCACCATCCCAGCTCAGAACCCGGCTATATGCAAATTAGTCTGACCCTGGCCCAGTGCATCATGGGAACAGGGCAGACCAAACTACCAAGCCAATTCTTATACTGGGAAGGAAACAAGCTTCCGGGGACCGGTTTCTGGCATTTCATCCGTCTTCGTCCCGGCTTGCTTTAATCCTGATGGTGCAATGAGCAAGGGACTCACATCTGAGTATACCCTTCCACGCTTATGGTGGACAAAAACGATTCAGAAAAGGGGGTGGTGATGAACAGAGTGTCTGAATTAAGCAGACCACTCTTACCCAGTCCAAAGATCAGGGCTTGATCCATCACCGTTTTTTAGCTCAGTGCACCATCCCAGCTCAGAACCCGGCTATATGCAAATTAGTCTGACCCTGGCCCAGTGCATCATGGGAACAGGGCAGACCAAACTACAAGCCAATTCTTATACTGGGAAGGAAACAAGCTTCTGGGGATCGGTTTCTGGCATTTCAGCCGTCTTCGGCCCGGCTTGCTTGAATCCTGATGGTGCAATGAGCAAGGGACTCACATCTGAGTATACCCTTCCACGCTTATGGTGGACAAACACGATTCAGAAAAGGGGGTGGTGATGAACAGAGTGTCTGAATTAAGCAGACCACTCTTACCCAGTCCAAAGATCAGGGCTTGATCCATCACCGTTTTTTAGCTCACTGCACCATCCCAGCTCAGAACACGGCTATATGCAAATTAGTCTGACCCTGGCCCAGTGCATCATGGGAACAGGGCAGACCAAACTACCAAGCCAATTCTTATACTGGGAAGGAAACAAGCTTCCGGGGACCGGTTTCTGGCATTTCAGCAGACTTCGGCCCGGCTTGCTTGAATCCCGATGGTGCAATGAGCAAGGGACTCACATCTGAGTATACCCTTCCACGCTTATGGTGGACAAAAACGATTCAGAAAAGGGGGTGGTGATGAACAGAGTGTCTGAATTAAGCAGACCACTCTTACCCAGTCCAAAGATCAGGGCTTGATCCATCACCGTTTTTTAGCTCACTGCACCATCCCAGCTCAGAACCCGGCTATGTGCAAATTAGTCTGACCCTGGCCCAGTGCATCATGGGAACAGGGCAGACCAAACTACAAAGCCAATTCTTATACTGGGAAGGAAACAAGCTTCCGGGGACCGGTTTCTGGCATTTCAGCCGTCTTCGGCCCGGCTTGCTTGAATCCTGATGGTGCAATGAGCAAGGGACTCACATCTGAGTATACCCTTCCACGCTTATGGTGGACAAAAACGATTCAGAAAAGGGGGTGGTGATGAACAGAGTGTCTGAATTAAGCAGACCACTCTTGCCCAGTCCAAAGATCAGGGCTTGATCCATCATCGTTTTTTAGCTCACTGCACCATCCCAGCTCAGAGCCCGGCTATATGCAAATTAGTCTGACCCTGGCCCAGTGCATCATGGGAACAGGGCAGACCAAACTACAAGCCAATTCTTATACTGGGAAGGAAACAAGCTTCCGGGGACCGGTTTCTGGCATTTCAGCCGTCTTCGGCCCAGCTTGCTTGAATCCTGATGGTGCAATGAGCAAGGGACTCACATCTGAGTATACCCTTCCACACTTATGGTGGACAAAAATGATTCAGAAAAGGGGGTGGTGATGAACAGAGTGTCTGAATTAAGCAGACCACTCTTACCCAGTCCAAAGATCAGGGCTTGATCCATCACCGTTTTTTTAGCTCACTGCACCATCCCAGCTCAGAACCCGGCTATATGCAAATTAGTCTGACCCTGGCCCAGTGCATCAAGGGAATAGGGCAGACCAAACTACCAAGCCAATTCTTATACTGGGAAGGAAACAAGCTTCCGGGGACCAGTTTCTGGCATTTCAGCCGTCTTCGGCCTGGCTTGCTTGTTGAATCCTGATGGTGCAATGAGCAAGGGACTCACATCTGAGTATACCCTTCCACGCTTATGGTGGACAAAAACGATTCAGAAAAGGGGGTGGTGATGAACAGAGTGTCTGAATTAAGCAGACCACTCTTACCCAGTCCAAAGATCAGGGCTTGATCCATCACCAATTTTTAGCTCACTCCACCATCCCAGCTCAGAACCCGGCTATATGCAAATTAGTCTGACCCTGGCCCAGTGCATCATGGGAACAGGGCAGACCAAACTACCAAGCCAATTCTTATACTGGGAAGGAAACAAGCTTCCGGGGACCGGTTTCTGGCATTTCAGCCATCTTCGGCCCGGCTTGCTTGAATCCTGATGGTGCAATGAGCAAGGGACTCACATCTGAGTATACCCTTCCACGCTTATGGTGGACAAAAATGATTCAGAAAAGGGGATGGTGATGAACAGAGTGTCTGAATTAAGCAGACCACTCTTACCCAGTCCAAAGATCAGGGCTTGATCCATCACCGTTTTTCAGCTCACTGCACCATCCAGCTCAGAACCCGGCTATATGCAAATTAGTCTGACCCTGGCCAGTGCATCATGTGAACAGGGCAGACCAAACTACCAAGCCAATTCTTATACTGGGAAGGAAACAAGCTTCTAAGGACCGGTTTCTGGAATTTCAGCCATCTTCGGCCTGGCTTGCTTGAATCCTGATGGTGCAATGAGCAAGGGACTCACATCTGAGTATACCCTTCCACGCTTATGGTGGACAAAAACGATTCAGAAAAGGGGGTGGTGATGAACAGAGTGTCTGAATTAAGCAGACCACTCTTACCCAGTCCAAAGATCAGGGCTTGATCCATCACCGTTTTTTAGCTCAGTGCACCATCCCAGCTCAGAACCCGGCTATATGCAAATTAGTCTGACCCTGGCCCAGTGCATCATGGGAACAGGGCAGACCAAACTACAAGCCAATTCTTATACTGGGAAGGAAACAAGCTTCTGGGGATCGGTTTCTGGCATTTCAGCCGTCTTCGGCCCGGCTTGCTTGAATCCTGATGGTGCAATGAGCAAGGGACTCACATCTGAGTATACCCTTCCACGCTTATGGTGGACAAAAATGATTCAGAAAAGGGGGTGGTGATGAACAGAGTGTCTGAATTAAGCAGACCACTCTTACCCAGTCCAAAGATCAGGGCTTGATCCATCACCGTTTTTTAGCTCACTGCACCATCCCAGCTCAGAACCCGGCTATATGCAAATTAGTCTGACCCTGGCCCAGTGCATCATGGGAACAGGGCAGACCAAATTACCAAGCCAATTCTTATACTGGGAAGGAAACAAGCTTCCGGGGACCGGTTTCTGGCATTTCAGCCGTCTTCGGCCCGGCTTGCTTGAATCCTGATGGTGCAATGAGCAAGGGACTCACATATGAGTATACCCTTCCACGCTTATGGTGGACAAAAACGATTCAGAAAAGGGGGTGGTGATGAACAGAGTGTCTGAATTAAGCAGACCACTCTTGCCCAGTCCAAAGATCAGGGCTTGATTAATCATCGTTTTTTAGCTCACTGCACCATCCCAGCTCAGAGCCCGGCTATATGCAAATTAGTCTGACCCTGGCCCAGTGCATCATGGGAACAGGGCAGACCAAACTACAAGCCAATTCTTATACTGGGAAGGAAACAAGCTTCCGGGGACCGGTTTCTGGCATTTCAGCCGTCTTCGGCCCAGCTTGCTTGAATCCTGATGGTGCAATGAGCAAGGGACTCACATCTGAGTATACCCTTCCACGCTTATGGTGGACAAAAACGATTCAGAAAAGGGGGTGGTGATGAACAGAGTGTCTGAATTAAGCAGACCACTCATACCCAGTCCAAAGATCAGGGCTTGATCCATCACCAATTTTTAGCTCACTCCACCATCCCAGCTCAGAACCCGGCTATATGCAAATTAGTCTGACCCTGGCCCAGTGCATCATGGGAACAGGGCAGACCAAACTACCAGGCCAATTCTTATACTGGGAAGGAAACAAGCTTCCGGGGACCGGTTTCTGGCATTTCAGCCATCTTCGGCCCGGCTTGCTTGAATCCTGATGGTGCAATGAGCAAGGGACTCACAACTGAGTATACCCTTCCACGCTTATGGTGGACAAAAATGATTCAGAAAAGGGGGTGGTGATGAACAGAGTGTCTGAATTAAGCGAACCACTCTTACCCAGTCCAAAGATCAGGGCTTGATCCATCACCGTTTTTTAGCTCACTGCACCATCCAGCTCAGAACCCGGCTATATGCAAATTAGTCTGACCCTGGCCAGTGCATCATGGGAACAGGGCAGACCAAACTACCAAGCCAATTCTTATACTGGGAAGGAAACAAGCTTCTAAGGACCGGTTTCTGGAATTTCAGCCATCTTCGTCCCGGCTTGCTTGAATCCTGATGGTGCAATGAGCAAGGGACTCACATCTGAGTATACCCTTCCACGCTTATGGTGGACAAAAACGATTCAGAAAAGGGGGTGGTGATGAACAGAGTGTCTGAATTAAGCAGACCACTCTTACCCAGTCCAAAGATCAGGGCTTGATCCATCACCGTTTTTTAGCTCACTGCACCATCCCAGCTCAGAACCCGGCTATATGCAAATTAGTCTGACCCTGGACCAGTGCATCATGGGAACAGGGCAGACCAAACTACCAAGCCAATTCTTATACTGGGAAGGAAACAAGCTTCCGGGGACCGGTTTCTGGCATTTCATCCGTCTTCGGCCAGGCTTGCTTTAATCCTGATGGTGCAATGAGCAAGGGACTCACATCTGAGTATACCCTTCCACGCTTATGGTGGACAAAAACGATTCAGAAAAGGGGGTGGTGATGAACAGAGTGTCTGAATTAAGCAGACCACTCTTACCCAGTCCAAAGATCAGGGCTTGATCCATCACCGTTTTTTAGCTCAGTGCACCATCCCAGCTCAGAACCCGGCTATATGCAAATTAGTCTGACCCTGGCCCAGTGCATCATGGGAACAGGGCAGACCAAACTACAAGCCAATTCTTATACTGGGAAGGAAACAAGCTTCTGGGGATCGGTTTCTGGCATTTCAGCCGTCTTCGGCCCGGCTTGCTTGAATCCTGATGGTGCAATGAGCAAGGGACTCACATCTGAGTATACCCTTCCACGCTTATGGTGGACAAAAACGATTCAGAAAAGGGGGTGGTGATGAACAGAGTGTCTGAATTAAGCAGACCACTCTTACCCAGTCCAAAGATCAGGGCTTGATCCATCACCGTTTTTTAGCTCACTGCACCATCCCAGCTCAGAACACGGCTATATGCAAATTAGTCTGACCCTGGCCCAGTGCATCATGGGAACAGGGCAGACCAAACTACCAAGCCAATTCTCATACTGGGAAGGAAACAAGCTTCTGGGGACCGGTTTCTGGCATTTCAGCAGTCTTCGGCCCGGCTTGCTTGAATCCCGGTGGTGCAATGAGCAAGGGACTCACATCTGAGTATACCCTTCCACGCTTATGGTGGACAAAAACGATTCAGAAAAGGGGGTGGTGATGAACAGAGTGTCTGAATTAAGCAGACCACTCTTACCCAGTCCAAAGATCAGGGCTTGATCCATCACCGGTTTTTTAGCTCACTGCACCATCCCAGCTCAGAACCCGGCTATATGCAAATTAGTCTGACCCTGGCCCAGTGCATCATGGAAATAGGGCAGACCAAACTACCAAGCCAATTCTTATACTGGGAAGGAAACAAGCTTCCGGGGACCAGTTTCTGGCATTTCAGCCGTCTTCGGCCCGGCTTGCTTGAATCCTGATGGTGCAATGAGCAAGGGACTCACATCTGAGTATACCCTTCCACGCTTATGGTGGACAAAAACGATTCAGAAAAGGGGGTGGTGATGAACAGAGTGTCTGAATTAAGCAGACCACTCTTACCCAGTCCAAAGATCAGGGCTTGATCCATCACCAATTTTTAGCTCACTCCACCATCCCAGCTCAGAACCCGGCTATATGCAAATTAGTCTGACCCTGGCCCAGTGCATCATGGGAACAGGGCAGGCCAAACTACCAAGCCAATTCTTATACTGGGAAGGAAACAAGCTTCCGGGGACCGGTTTCTGGCATTTCAGTCATCTTCGGCCCGGCTTGCTTGAATCCTGATGGTGCAATGAGCAAGGGACTCACATCTGAGTATACCCTTCCACGCTTATGGTGGACAAAAATGATTCAGAAAAGGGGGTGGTGATGAACAGAGTGTCTGAATTAAGCAGACCACTCTTACCCAGTCCAAAGATCAGGGCTTGATCCATCACCGTTTTTTAGCTCACTGCACCATCCAGCTCAGAACCCGGCTATATGCAAATTAGTCTGACCCTGGCCAGTGCATCATGGGAACAGGGCAGACCAAACTACCAAGCCAATTCTTATACTGGGAAGGAAACAAGCTTCTAAGGACCGGTTTCTGGAATTTCAGCCGTCTTCGGCCCGGCTTGCTTGAATCCTGATGGTGCAATGAGCAAGGGACTCACATCTGAGTATACCCTTCCACGCTTATGGTGGACAAAAAAGATTCAGAAAAGGGGGTGGTGATGAACAGAGTGTCTGAATTAAGCAGACCACTCTTACCCAGTCCAAAGATCAGGGCTTGATCCATCACCGTTTTTTAGCTCACTGCACCATCCCAGCTCAGAACCCGGCTATATGCAAATTAGTCTGACCCTGGCCCAGTGCATCATGGGAACAGGGCAGACCAAACTACCAAGCCAATTCTTATACTGGGAAGGAAACAAGCTTCCGGGGACCGGTTTCTGGCATTTCATCCGTCTTCGGCCAGGCTTGCTTTAATCCTGATGGTGCAATGAGCAAGGGACTCACATCTGAGTATACCCTTCCACGCTTATGGTGGACAAAAACGATTCAGAAAAGGGGGTGGTGATGAACAGAGTGTCTGAATTAAGCAGACCACTCTTACCCAGTCCAAAGATCAGGGCTTGATCCATCACCGTTTTTTAGCTCAGTGCACCATCCCAGCTCAGAACCCGGCTATATGCAAATTAGTCTGACCCTGGCCCAGTGCATCATGGGAACAGGGCAGACCAAACTACAAGCCAATTCTTATACTGGGAAGGAAACAAGCTTCTGGGGATCGGTTTCTGGCATTTCAGCCGTCTTCGGCCCGGCTTGCTTGAATCCTGATGGTGCAATGAGCAAGGGACTCACATCTGAGTATACCCTTCCACGCTTATGGTGGACAAAAACGATTCAGAAAAGGGGGTGGTGATGAACAGAGTGTCTGAATTAAGCAGACCACTCTTACCCAGTCCAAAGATCAGGGCTTGATCCATCACCGTTTTTTAGCTCACTGCACCATCCCAGCTCAGAACACGGCTATATGCAAATTAGTCTGACCCTGGCCCAGTGCATCATGGGAACAGGGCAGACCAAACTACCAAGCCAATTCTTATACTGGGAAGGAAACACGCTTCTGGGGACCGGTTTCTGGCATTTCAGCAGTCTTCGGCCCGGCTTGCTTGAATCCCGGTGGTGCAATGAGCAAGGGACTCGCATCTGAGTATACCCTTCCACGCTTATGGTGGACAAAAACGATTCAGAAAAGGGGGTGGTGATGAACAGAGTGTCTGAATTAAGCAGACCACTCTTACCCAGTCCAAAGATCAGGGCTTGATCCATCACCGTTTTTTTAGCTCACTGCACCATCCCAGCTCAGAACCCGGCTATATGCAAATTAGTCTGACCCTGGCCCAGTGCATCATGGGAATAGGGCAGACCAAACTACCAAGCCAATTCTTATACTGGGAAGGAAACAAGCTTCCGGGGACCAGTTTCTGGCATTTCAGCCGTCTTCGGCCCGGCTTGCTTGAATCCTGATGGTGCAATGAGCAAGGGACTCACATCTGAGTATACCCTTCCACGCTTATGGTGGACAAAAACGATTCAGAAAAGGGGGTGGTGATGAACAGAGTGTCTGAATTAAGCAGACCACTCTTACCCAGTCCAAAGATCAGGGCTTGATCCATCACCAATTTTTAGCTCACTCCACCATCCCAGCTCAGAACCCGGCTATATGCAAATTAGTCTGACCCTGGCCCAGTGCATCATGGGAACAGGGCAGGCCAAACTACCAAGCCAATTCTTATACTGGGAAGGAAACAAGCTTCCGGGGACCGGTTTCTGGCATTTCAGTCATCTTCGGCCCGGCTTGCTTGAATCCTGATGGTGCAATGAGCAAGGGACTCACATCTGAGTATACCCTTCCACGCTTATGGTGGACAAAAATGATTCAGAAAAGGGGGTGGTGATGAACAGAGTGTCTGAATTAAGCAGACCACTCTTACCCAGTCCAAAGATCAGGGCTTGATCCATCACCGTTTTTTAGCTCACTGCACCATCCAGCTCAGAACCCGGCTATATGCAAATTAGTCTGACCCTGGCCAGTGCATCATGGGAACAGGGCAGACCAAACTACCAAGCCAATTCTTATACTGGGAAGGAAACAAGCTTCTAAGGACCGGTTTCTGGAATTTCAGCCGTCTTCGGCCCGGCTTGCTTGAATCCTGATGGTGCAATGAGCAAGGGACTCACATCTGAGTATACCCTTCCACGCTTATGGTGGACAAAAACGATTCAGTAAAGGGGGTGGTGATGAACAGAGTGTCTGAATTAAGCAGACCACTCTTACCCAGTCCAAAGATCAGGGCTTGATCCATCACCGTTTTTTAGCTCACTGCACCATCCCAGCTCAGAACCCGGCTATATGCAAATTAGTCTGACCCTGGCCCAGTGCATCATGGGAACAGGGCCTACCAAACCAATTCTTATACTGGGAAGGAAACAAGCTTCCGGGGACCGGTTTCCGGCATTTCAGCCATCTTCGGCCCGGCTTGCTTGAATCCTGAAGGTGCAATGAGCAAGGGACTTACATCTGAGTATACCCTTCCACGCTTATGGTGGACAAAAACGATTCAGTAAAGGGGGTGGTGATGAACAGAGTGTCTGAATTAAGCAGACCACTCTTACCCAGTCCAAAGATCAGGGCTTGATCCATCACCGTTTTTTAGCTCACTGCACCATCCCAGCTCAGAACCCGGCTATATGCAAATTAGTCTGACCCTGGCCCAGTGCATCATGGGAACAGGGCAGACCAAACTACCAAGCCAATTCTTATACTGGGAAGGAAACAAGCTTCCGGGGACCGGTTTCTGGCATTTCAGCCATCTTCGGCCCGGCTTGCTTGAATCCTGATGGTGCAATGAGCAAGGGACTCACATCTGAGTATACCCTTCCACGCTTATGGTGGACAAAAACGATTCAGAAAAGGGGGTGGTGATGAACAGAGTGTCTGAATTAAGCAGACCACTCTTACCCAGTCCAAAGATCAGGGCTTGATCCATCACCGTTTTTTAGCTCCCTGCACCATCGCAGCTCAGAACCCTGCTATATGCAAATTAGTCTGACCCTGGCCCAGTGCATCATGGGAACAGGGCAGACCAAACTACCAAGCCAATTCTTATACTGGGAAGGAAACAAGCTTCCGGGGACCGGTTTCTGGCATTTCAGCCATCTTCGGCCCGGCTTGCTTGAATCCTGATGGTGCAATGAGCAAGGGTCTCACATCTGCGTATACCCTTCCACGCTTATGGTGGACAAAAACGATTCAGAAAAGGGGGTGGTGATGAACAGAGTGTCTGAATTAAGCAGACCACTCTTACCCAGTCCAAAGATCAGGGCTTGATCCATCACCGTTTTTTAGCTCACTGCACCATCCCAGCTCAGAACCCGGCTATATGCAAATTAGTCTGACCCTGGCCCAGTGCATCATGGGAACAGGGCAGACCAAACTACCAAGCCAATTCTTATACTGGGAAGGAAACAAGCTTCCGGGGACCGGTTTCTGGCATTTCAGCCGTCTTCGGCCCGGCTTGCTTGAATCCTGATGGTGCATTGAGCAAGGGACTCACATCTGAGTATACCCTTCCACGCTTATGGTGGACAAAAACGATTCAGAAAAGGGGGTGGTGATGAACAGAGTGTCTGAATTAAGCATACCACTATTACTCAGTCCAAAGATCAGGGCTTGATCCATCACCGTTTTTTAGCTCACTGCACCATCCCAGCTCAGAACCCGGCTATATGCAAATTAGTCTGACCCTGGCCCAGTGCATCATGGGAACAGGGCAGACCAAACTACCAAGCCAATTCTTATACTGGGAAGGAAACAAGCTTCCGGGGACCGGTTTCTGGCATTTCAGCCGTCTTCGGCCCGGCTTGCTTGAATCCTGATGGTGCAATGAGCAAAGGACTCACATCTGAGTATACCCTTCCACGCTTATGGTGGACAAAAATGATTCAGAAAAGGGGGTGGTGAGGAACAGAGTGTCTGAATTAAGCAGACCACTCTTACCCAGTCCAGAGATCAGGGCTTGATCCATCCCCGTTTTTTAGCTCACTGCACCATCCCAGCTCAGAACCCGGCTATATGCAAATTAGTCTGACCCTGGCCCAGTGCATCATGGGAACAGGGCAGACCAAACTACCAAGCCAATTCATATACTGGGAAGGAAACAAGCTTCCGGGGACCGGTTTCTGACATATCAGCCGTCTTCGGCCCGCCTTGCTTGAATCCTAATGGTGCAATGAGCAAGGGACTCACATCTGGGTATACCCTTCCACGCTTATGGTGGACAAAAACGATTCAGAAAAGGGGGTGGTGATGAACAGAGTGTCTGAATTAAGCAGACCACTCTTACCCAGTCCAAAGATCAGGGCTTGATCCATCACCAATTTTTAGCTCACTCCACCATCCCAGCTCAGAACCCGGCTATATGCAAATTAGTCTGACCCTGGCCAGTGCATCATGTGAACAGGGCAGACCAAACTACCAAGCCAACTCTTATACTGGGAAGGAAACAAGCTTCTAAGGACCGGTTTCTGGAATTTCAGCCATCTTCGGCCCGGCTTGCTTGAATCCTGATGGTGCAATGAGCAAGGGACTCACATCTGAGTATACCCTTCCACGCTTATGGTGGACAAAAACGATTCAGAAAAGGGGGTGGTGATGAACAGAGTGTCTGAATTAAGCAGACCACTCTTACCCAGTCCAAAGATCAGGGCTTGATCCATCACCGTTTTTTAGCTCAGTGCACCATCCCAGCTCAGAACCCGGCTATATGCAAATTAGTCTGACCCTGGCCCAGTGCATCATGGGAACAGGGCAGACCAAACTACAAGCCAATTCTTATACTGGGAAGGAAACAAGCTTCTGGGGATCGGTTTCTGGCATTTCAGCCGTCTTCGGCCCGGCTTGCTTGAATCCTGATGGTGCAATGAGCAAGGGACTCACATCTGAGTATACCCTTCCACGCTTATGGTGGACAAAAACGATTCAGAAAAGGGGGTGGTGATGAACAGAGTGTCTGAATTAAGCAGACCACTGTTACCCAGTCCAAAGATCAGGGCTTGATCCATCACCGTTTTTTAGCTCACTGCACCATCCCAGCTCAGAACCCGGCTATATGCAAATTAGTCTGACCCTGGCCCAGTGCATCATGGGAACAGGGCAGACCAAACTACCAAGCCAATTCTTATACTGGGAAGGAAACAAGCTTCCGGGGACCGGTTTCTGGCATTTCAGCCGTCTTCGGCCCGGCTTGCTTGAATCCTGATGGTGCATTGAGCAAGGGACTCACATCTGAGTATACCCTTCCACGCTTATGGTGGACAAAAACGATTCAGAAAAGGGGGTGGTGATGAACAGAGTGTCTGAATTAAGCATACCACTATTACTCAGTCCAAAGATCAGGGCTTGATCCATCACCGTTTTTTAGCTCACTGCACCATCCCAGCTCAGAACCCGGCTATATGCAAATTAGTCTGACCCTGGCCCAGTGCATCATGGGAACAGGGCAGACCAAACTACCAAGCCAATTCTTATACTGGGAAGGAAACAAGCTTCCGGGGACCGGTTTCTGGCATTTCAGCCGTCTTCGGCCCGGCTTGCTTGAATCCTGATGGTGCAATGAGCAAAGGACTCACATCTGAGTATACCCTTCCACGCTTATGGTGGACAAAAATGATTCAGAAAAGGGGGTGGTGAGGAACAGAGTGTCTGAATTAAGCAGACCACTCTTACCCAGTCCAGAGATCAGGGCTTGATCCATCCCCGTTTTTTAGCTCACTGCACCATCCCAGCTCAGAACCCGGCTATATGCAAATTAGTCTGACCCTGGCCCAGTGCATCATGGGAACAGGGCAGACCAAACTACCAAGCCAATTCATATACTGGGAAGGAAACAAGCTTCCGGGGACCGGTTTCTGACATATCAGCCGTCTTCGGCCCGGCTTGCTTGAATCCTAATGGTGCAATGAGCAAGGGACTCACATCTGGGTATACCCTTCCACGCTTATGGTGGACAAAAACGATTCAGAAAAGGGGGTGGTGATGAACAGAGTGTCTGAATTAAGCAGACCACTCTTACCCAGTCCAAAGATCAGGTCTTGATCCATCACCGTTTTTTAGCTCACTGCACCATCCCAGCTCAGAACCCGGCTATATGCAAGTTAGTCTGACCCTGGCCCAGTGCATCATGGGAACAGGGCAGACCAAACTACCAAGCCAATTCTTATACTGGGAAGGAAACAAGCTTCCGGGGACCGGTTTCTGGCATTTCAGCCGTCTTCGGCCCGGCTTGCTTGAATCCTGATGGTGCAATGAGCAAAGGACTCACATCTGAGTATACCCTTCCACGCTTATGGTGGACAAAAATGATTCCGAAAAGGGGGTGGTGAGGAACAGAGTGTCTGAATTAAGCAGACCACTCTAACCCAGTCCAGAGATCAGGGCTTGATCCATCCCCGTCTTTTAGCTCACTGCACCATCCCAGCTCAGAACCCGGCTATATGCAAATTAGTCTGACCCTGGCCCAGTGCATCATGGGAACAGGGCAGACCAAACTACCAAGCCAATTCATATACTGGGAAGGAAACAAGCTTCCGGGGACCGGTTTCTGACATATCAGCCGTCTTCGGCCCGGCTTGCTTGAATCCTAATGGTGCAATGAGCAAGGGACTCACATCTGGGTATACCCTTCCACGCTTATGGTGGACAAAAACGATTCAGAAAAGGGGGTGGTGATGAACAGAGTGTCTGAATTAAGCAGACCACTCTTACCCAGTCCAAAGATCAGGGCTTGATCCATCACCGTTTTTTAGCTCACTGCACCATCCCAGCTCAGAACACGGCTATATGCAAATTAGTCTGACCCTGGCCCAGTGCATCATGGGAACAGGGCAGACCAAACTACCAAGCCAATTCTTATACTGGGAAGGAAACAAGCTTCTGGGGACCGGTTTCTGGCATTTCAGCAGTCTTCGGCCCGGCTTGCTTGAATCCCGGTGGTGCAATGAGCAAGGGACTCACATCTGAGTATACCCTTCCACGCTTATGGTGGACAAAAACGATTCAGAAAAGGGGGTGGTGATGAACAGAGTGTCTGAATTAAGCAGACCACTCTTACCCAGTCCAAAGATCAGGGCTTGATCCATCACCGTTTTTTTAGCTCACTGCACCATCCCAGCTCAGAACCCGGCTATATGCAAATTAGTCTGACCCTGGCCCAGTGCATCATGGGAATAGGGCAGACCAAACTACCAAGCCAATTCTTATACTGGGAAGGAAACAAGCTTCCGGGGACCAGTTTCTGGCATTTCAGCCGTCTTCGGCCCGGCTTGCTTGAATCCTGATGGTGCAATGAGCAAGGGACTCACATCTGAGTATACCCTTCCACGCTTATGGTGGACAAAAACGATTCAGAAAAGGGGGTGGTGATGAACAGAGTGTCTGAATTAAGCAGACCACTCTTACCCAGTCCAAAGATCAGGGCTTGATCCATCACCAATTTTTAGCTCACTCCACCATCCCAGCTCAGAACCCGGCTATATGCAAATTAGTCTGACCCTGGCCCAGTGCATCATGGGAACAGGGCAGGCCAAACTACCAAGCCAATTCTTATACTGGGAAGGAAACAAGCTTCCGGGGACCGGTTTCTGGCATTTCAGTCATCTTCGGCCCGGCTTGCTTGAATCCTGATGGTGCAATGAGCAAGGGACTCACATCTGAGTATACCCTTCCACGCTTATGGTGGACAAAAATGATTCAGAAAAGGGGGTGGTGATGAACAGAGTGTCTGAATTAAGCAGACCACTCTTACCCAGTCCAAAGATCAGGGCTTGATCCATCACCGTTTTTTAGCTCACTGCACCATCCAGCTCAGAACCCGGCTATATGCAAATTAGTCTGACCCTGGCCAGTGCATCATGGGAACAGGGCAGACCAAACTACCAAGCCAATTCTTATACTGGGAAGGAAACAAGCTTCTAAGGACCGGTTTCTGGAATTTCAGCCGTCTTCGGCCCAGCTTGCTTGAATCCTGATGGTGCAATGAGCAAGGGACTCACATCTGAGTATACCCTTCCACGCTTATGGTGGACAAAAAAGATTCAGAAAAGGGGGTGGTGATGAACAGAGTGTCTGAATTAAGCAGACCACTCTTACCCAGTCCAAAGATCAGGGCTTGATCCATCACCGTTTTTTAGCTCACTGCACCATCCCAGCTCAGAACCCGGCTATATGCAAATTAGTCTGACCCTGGCCCAGTGCATCATGGGAACAGGGCCTACCAAACCAATTCTTATACTGGGAAGGAAACAAGCTTCCGGGGACCGGTTTCTGGCATTTCAGCCATCTTCGGCCCGGCTTGCTTGAATCCTGAAGGTGCAATGAGCAAGGGACTTACATCTGAGTATACCCTTCCACGCTTATGGTGGACAAAAACGATTCAGTAAAGGGGGTGGTGATGAACAGAGTGTCTGAATTAAGCAGACCACTCTTACCCAGTCCAAAGATCAGGGCTTGATCCATCACCGTTTTTTAGCTCACTGCACCATCCCAGCTCAGAACCCGGCTATATGCAAATTAGTCTGACCCTGGCCCAGTGCATCATGGGAACAGGGCAGACCAAACTACCAAGCCAATTCTTATACTGGGAAGGAAACAAGCTTCCGGGGACCGGTTTCTGGCATTTCAGCCATCTTCGGCCCGGCTTGCTTGAATCCTGATGGTGCAATGAGCAAGGGACTCACATCTGAGTATACCCTTCCACGCTTATGGTGGACAAAAACGATTCAGAAAAGGGGGTGGTGATGAACAGAGTGTCTGAATTAAGCAGACCACTCTTACCCAGTCCAAAGATCAGGGCTTGATCCATCACCGTTTTTTAGCTCCCTGCACCATCGCAGCTCAGAACCCTGCTATATGCAAATTAGTCTGACCCTGGCCCAGTGCATCATGGGAACAGGGCAGACCAAACTACCAAGCCAATTCTTATACTGGGAAGGAAACAAGCTTCCGGGGACCGGTTTCTGGCATTTCAGCCATCTTCGGCCCGGCTTGCTTGAATCCTGATGGTGCAATGAGCAAGGGTCTCACATCTGCGTATACCCTTCCACGCTTATGGTGGACAAAAACGATTCAGAAAAGGGGGTGGTGATGAACAGAGTGTCTGAATTAAGCAGACCACTCTTACCCAGTCCAAAGATCAGGGCTTGATCCATCACCGTTTTTTAGCTCACTGCACCATCCCAGCTCAGAACCCGGCTATATGCAAATTAGTCTGACCCTGGCCCAGTGCATCATGGGAACAGGGCAGACCAAACTACCAAGCCAATTCTTATACTGGGAAGGAAACAAGCTTCCGGGGACCGGTTTCTGGCATTTCAGCCGTCTTCGGCCCGGCTTGCTTGAATCCTGATGGTGCATTGAGCAAGGGACTCACATCTGAGTATACCCTTCCACGCTTATGGTGGACAAAAACGATTCAGAAAAGGGGGTGGTGATGAACAGAGTGTCTGAATTAAGCATACCACTATTACTCAGTCCAAAGATCAGGGCTTGATCCATCACCGTTTTTTAGCTCACTGCACCATCCCAGCTCAGAACCCGGCTATATGCAAATTAGTCTGACCCTGGCCCAGTGCATCATGGGAACAGGGCAGACCAAACTACCAAGCCAATTCTTATACTGGGAAGGAAACAAGCTTCCGGGGACCGGTTTCTGGCATTTCAGCCGTCTTCGGCCCGGGTTGCTTGAATCCTGATGGTGCAATGAGCAAAGGACTCACATCTGAGTATACCCTTCCACGCTTATGGTGGACAAAAATGATTCAGAAAAGGGGGTGGTGAGGAACAGAGTGTCTGAATTAAGCAGACCACTCTTACCCAGTCCAGAGATCAGGGCTTGATCCATCCCCGTTTTTTAGCTCACTGCACCATCCCAGCTCAGAACCCGGCTATATGCAAATTAGTCTGACCCTGGCCCAGTGCATCATGGGAACAGGGCAGACCAAACTACCAAGCCAATTCATATACTGGGAAGGAAACAAGCTTCCGGGGACCGGTTTCTGACATATCAGCCGTCTTCGGCCCGGCTTGCTTGAATCCTAATGGTGCAATGAGCAAGGGACTCACATCTGGGTATACCCTTCCACGCTTATGGTGGACAAAAACGATTCAGAAAAGGGGGTGGTGATGAACAGAGTGTCTGAATTAAGCAGACCACTCTTACCCAGTCCAAAGATCAGGTCTTGATCCATCACCGTTTTTTAGCTCACTGCACCATCCCAGCTCAGAACCCGGCTATATGCAAGTTAGTCTGACCCTGGCCCAGTGCATCATGGGAACAGGGCAGACCAAACTACCAAGCCAATTCTTATACTGGGAAGGAAACAAGCTTCCGGGGACCGGTTTCTGGCATTTCAGCCGTCTTCGGCCCGGCTTGCTTGAATCCTGATGGTGCAATGAGCAAAGGACTCACATCTGAGTATACCCTTCCACGCTTATGGTGGACAAAAATGATTCCGAAAAGGGGGTGGTGAGGAACAGAGTGTCTGAATTAAGCAGACCACTCTAACCCAGTCCAGAGATCAGGGCTTGATCCATCCCCGTCTTTTAGCTCACTGCACCATCCCAGCTCAGAACCCGGCTATATGCAAATTAGTCTGACCCTGGCCCAGTGCATCATGGGAACAGGGCAGACCAAACTACCAAGCCAATTCATATACTGGGAAGGAAACAAGCTTCCGGGGACCGGTTTCTGACATATCAGCCGTCTTCGGCCCGGCTTGCTTGAATCCTAATGGTGCAATGAGCAAGGGACTCACATCTGGGTATACCCTTCCACGCTTATGGTGGACAAAAACGATTCAGAAAAGGGGGTGGTGATGAACAGAGTGTCTGAATTAAGCAGACCACTCTTACCCAGTCCAAAGATCAGGGCTTTATCCATCACCGTTTTTTAGCTCACTGCACCATCCCAGCTCAGAACCCGGCTATATGCAAATTAGTCTGACCCTGGCCCAGTGCATCATGGGAACAGGGCAGACCAAACTACCGAGCCAATTCTTATACTGGGAAGGAAACAAGATTCCGGGGACCGGTTTCTGGCATTTCAGCCGTCTTCGGCCTGGCTTGCTTGAATCCTGATGGTGCAATGAGCAAGGGACTCACATCTGAGTATACCCTTCCACGCTTATGGTGGACAAAAACGATTCAGAAAAGGGGGTGGTGATGAACAGAGTGTCTGAATTAAGCAGACCACTCTTACCCAGTCCAAAGATCAGGGCTTGATCCATCACCGTTTTTTATCTCACTGCACCATCCCAGCTCAGAACCCGGCTATATGCAAATTAGTCTGACCCTGGCCCAGTGCATCATGGGAACAGGGCAGACTAAACTACCAAGCCAATTCTTAAACTGGGAAGGAAACAAGCTTCCGGGGACCGGTTTCTGGCATTTCAGCCGTCTTTGGCCGGGCTTGCTTGAATCCTGATGGTGCAATGTGCAAGGGACTCACATCTGAGTATACCCTTCCACGCTTATGGTGGACAAGAACGATTCAGAAAAGGGGGTGGTGATGAACAGAGTGTCTGAATTAAGCAGACCACTCTTACCCAGTCCAAAGATCAGGGCTTGATCCATCACCGTTTTGTTAGCTCACTGCACCATCCCAGCTCTGAACCCGGTTATATGCAAATTAGTCTGACCCTGGCCCAGTGCATCATGGGAGCAGGGCAGACTAAACTACCAAGCCAATTCTTAAACTGGGAAGGAAACAAGCTTCCGGGGACCGGTTTCTGGCATTTCAGCCGTCTTCGGCCGGGCTTGCTTGAATCCTGATGGTGCAATGAGCAAGGGACTCACATCTGAGTATACCCTTCCACGCTTATGGTGGACAAGAACGATTCAGAAAAGGGGGTGGTGATGAACAGAGTGTCTGAATTAAGCAGACCACTCTTACCCAGTCCAAAGATCAGGGCTTGATCCATCACCGTTTTGTTAGCTCACTGCACCATCTCAGCTCTGAACCCGGTTATATGCAAATTAGTCTGACCCTGGCCCAGTGCATCATGGGAACAGGGCAGACCAAACTACCAAGCCAATTCTTATACTGGGAAGGAAACAAGCTTCCGGGGACCGGTTTCTGGCATTTCAGCCGTCTTCGGCCCGGCTTGCTTGAATCCTGATGGTGCAATGAGCAAGGGACTCACGTCTGAGTATACCCTTCCACGCTTATGGTGGACAAAAACGATTCAGAAAAGGGGGTGGTGATGTACAGAGTGTCTGAATTAAGCACACCACTCTTACCCAGTCCAAAGATCAGGGCTTGATCCATCCCCGTTTTTTAGCTCACTGCACCATCCCAGCTCAGAACCCGGCTATACGCAAATTAGTCTGACCCTGGCCCAGTGCATCATGGGAACAGGGCAGACCAAACTACCAAGCCAATTCTTATACTGGGAAGGAAGGAAGCTTCCGGGGACCGGTTTCTGGCATTTCAGCCGTCTTCGGCCCGGCTTGCTTGAATCCTGATGGTGCAATGAGCAAGGGACTCACATCTGAGTATACCCTTCCACGCTTATGGTGGACAAAAACGATTCAGAAAAGGGGGTGGTGATGAACAGAGTGTCTGAATTAAGCAGACCACTCTTACCCAGTCCAAAGATCAGGGCTTGAACCATCACCGTTTTTTAGCTCACTGCACCATCCCAGCTCAGAACCAGGCTATATGCAAATTAGTCTGACCCTGGCCCAGTGCATCATGGGAACAGGGCAGACCAAACTACCAAGCCAATTCTTATACTGGGAAGGAAACAAGCTTCCGGGGACCGGTTTCTGGCATTTCAGCCGTCTTCGGCTCGGCTTGCTTGAATCCTGATGGTACAATGAGCAAGGGACTCACATCTGAGTATACCCTTCCACGCTTATGGTGGACAAAAACGATTCAGAAAAGGGGGTGGTGATGAACAGAGTGTCTGAATTAAGCAGACCACTCTTACCCAGTCCAAAGATCAGGGCTTGATCCATCACCGTTTTTTAGCTCACTGCACCATCCCAGCTCAGAACCCGGCTATATGCAAATTAGTCTGACCCTGGCCCAGTGCATCATGGGAACAGGGCCGACCAAACTACCAAGTCAATTCTTATACTGGGAAGGAAACAAGCTTCCGGGGACCGGTTTCTGGCATTTCAGCCGTCTTCCGCCCGGCTTGCTTGAATCCTGATGGTGCAATGAGCAAGGGACTCACATCTGAGTATATCCTTCCACGCTTATGGTGGACAAAAACGATTCAGAAAAGGGGGTGGTGATGAACAGAGTGTCTGAATAAAGCAGACCACTCTTACCCAGTCCAAAGATCAGGGCTTGATCCATCACCGTTTTTTTAGCTCACTGCACCATCCCAGCTCAGAACCCGGCTATATGCAAATTAGTCTGACCCTGGCCCAGTGCATCATGGGAACAGGGCAGACCAAACTACCAAGCCAATTCTTATACTGGGAAGGAAACAAGCTTCCGGGGACCGATTTCTGGCATTTCAGCCGTCTTCGGCCCGGCTTGCTTGACTCCTGATAATGCAATGAGCAAGGGACTCACATCTGAGTATACCCTTCCACGCTTATGGTGGACAAAAACGATTCAGAAAAGGGGGTGGTGATGAACAGAGTGTCTGAATTAAGCAGACCACTCTTACCCAGTCCAAAGATCAGGGCTTGAACCATCACCGTTTTTTAGCTCACTTCACCATCCCAGCTCAGAACCAGGCTATATGCAAATTAGTCTGACCCTGGCCCAGTGCATCATGGGAACAGGGCAGACCAAACTACCAAGCCAATTCTTATACTGGGAAGGAAACAAGCTTCCGGGGACCGGTTTCTGGCATTTCAGCCGTCTTCGGCTCGGCTTGCTTGAATCCTGATGGTGCAATGAGCAAGGGACTCACATCTGAGTATACCCTTCCACGCTTATGGTGGACAAAAACGATTCAGAAAAGGGGGTGGTGATGAACAGAGTGTCTGAATTAAGCAGACCACTCTTACCCAGTCCAAAGATCAGGGCTTGATCCATCACCGTTTTTTAGCTCACTGCACCATCCCAGCTCAGAACCCGGCTATATGCAAATTAGTCTGACCCTGGCCCAGTGCATCATGGGAACAGGGCCGACCAAACTACCAAGTCAATTCTTATACTGGGAAGGAAACAAGCTTCCGGGGACCGGTTTCTGGCATTTCAGCCGTCTTCGGCCCGGCTTGCTTGAATCCTGATGGTGCAATGAGCAAGGGACTCACATCTGAGTATATCCTTCCACGCTTATGGTGGACAAAAACGATTCAGAAAAGGGGGTGGTGATGAACAGAGTGTCTGAATTAAGCAGACCACTCTTACCCAGTCCAAAGATCAGGGCTTGATCCATCACCGTTTTTTAGCTCACTGCACCATCCCAGCTCAGAACCCGGCTATATGCAAATTAGTCTGACCCTGGCCCAGTGCATCATGGGAACAGGGCAGACCAAACTACCAAGCCAATTCTTATACTGGGAAGGAAACAAGCTTCCGGGGACCGATTTCTGGCATTTCAGCCGTCTTCGGCCCGGCTTGCTTGACTCCTGATGATGCAATGAGAAAGGGACTCACATCTGAGTATACCCTTCCACGCTTATGGTGGACAAAAACGATTCAGAAAAGGGGGTGGTGATGAACAGAGTGTCTGAATTAAGCAGACCACTCTTACCCAGTCCAAAGATCAGGGCTTGATCCATCACCATTTTTTAGCTCACTGCACCATCCCAGCTCAGAACCCGGCTATATGCAAATTAGTTTGATCCGGGCCCAGTGCATCATGGGAACAGGGCAGACCAAACTACAAGCCAATTCTTATACTGGGAAGGAAACAAGCTTCCGGGGACCGGTTTCTGGCATTTCAGCCGTCTTCGGCCCGGCTTGCTTGAATCCTGATGGTGCAATGAGCAAGGGACTCACATCTGAGTATACCCTTCCACGCTTATGGTGGACAAAAACGATTCAGAAAAGGGGGTGGTAATGAACAGAGTGTCTGAATTAAGCAGACCACTCTTACCCAGTCCAAAGATCAGGGTTTGATCCATCACTGTTTTTTAGCTCACTGCACCATCCCAGCTCAGAACCCGGCTATATGCAAATTAGTCTGACCCTGGCCCAGTGCATCATGGGAACAGGGCAGACCAAACTACCAAGCCAATTCTTATACTGGGAAGGAAACAAGCTTCCGGGGACCTGTTTCTGGCATTTCAGCCGTCTTCGGCCCGGCTTGCTTGAATCCTGATGGTGCAATGAGCAAGGGACTCACATCTGAGTATACCCTTCCACGCTTATGGTGGACAAAAATGATTCAGAAAAGGGGGTGGTGATGAACAGAGTGTCTGAATTAAGCAGACCACTCTTACCCAGTCCAAAGATCAGGGCTTGATCCATCACCGTTTTTTAGCTCACTGCACCATCCAGCTCAGAACCCGGCTATATGCAAATTAGTCTGACCCTGGCCAGTGCATCATGGGAACAGGGCAGACCAAACTACCAAGCCAATTCTTATACTGGGAAGGAAACAAGCTTCTAAGGACCGGTTTCTGGAATTTCAGCCGTCTTCGGCCCGGCTTGCTTGAATCCTGATGGTGCAATGAGCAAGGGACTCACATCTGAGTATACCCTTCCACGCTTATGGTGGACAAAAAAGATTCAGAAAAGGGGGTGGTGATGAACAGAGTGTCTGAATTAAGCAGACCACTCTTACCCAGTCCAAAGATCAGGGCTTGATCCATCACCGTTTTTTAGCTCACTGCACCATCCCAGCTCAGAACCCGGCTATATGCAAATTAGTCTGACCCTGGCCCAGTGCATCATGGGAACAGGGCAGACCAAACTACCAAGCCAATTCTTATACTGGGAAGGAAACAAGCTTCCGGGGACCGGTTTCTGGCATTTCATCCGTCTTCGGCCAGGCTTGCTTTAATCCTGATGGTGCAATGAGCAAGGGACTCACATCTGAGTATACCCTTCCACGCTTATGGTGGACAAAAACGATTCAGAAAAGGGGGTGGTGATGAACAGAGTGTCTGAATTAAGCAGACCACTCTTACCCAGTCCAAAGATCAGGGCTTGATCCATCACCGTTTTTTAGCTCAGTGCACCATCCCAGCTCAGAACCCGGCTATATGCAAATTAGTCTGACCCTGGCCCAGTGCATCATGGGAACAGGGCAGACCAAACTACAAGCCAATTCTTATACTGGGAAGGAAACAAGCTTCTGGGGATCGGTTTCTGGCATTTCAGCCGTCTTCGGCCCGGCTTGCTTGAATCCTGATGGTGCAATGAGCAAGGGACTCACATCTGAGTATACCCTTCCACGCTTATGGTGGACAAAAACGATTCAGAAAAGGGGGTG
Source organism: Lissotriton vulgaris (assembly GCF_964263255.1). NCBI lineage: Eukaryota > Metazoa > Chordata > Amphibia > Caudata > Salamandridae > Lissotriton > Lissotriton vulgaris. The sequence continues at coordinate 261,181,719 of NC_141695.1, forward strand.
GTGATGAACAGAGTGTCTGAATTAAGCAGACCACTCTTACCCAGTCCAAAGATCAGGGCTTGATCCATCACCGTTTTTTAGCTCACTGCACCATCCCAGCTCAGAACACGGCTATATGCAAATTAGTCTGACCCTGGCCCAGTGCATCATGGGAACAGGGCAGACCAAACTACCAAGCCAATTCTTATACTGGGAAGGAAACACGCTTCTGGGGACCGGTTTCTGGCATTTCAGCAGTCTTCGGCCCGGCTTGCTTGAATCCCGGTGGTGCAATGAGCAAGGGACTCGCATCTGAGTATACCCTTCCACGCTTATGGTGGACAAAAACGATTCAGAAAAGGGGGTGGTGATGAACAGAGTGTCTGAATTAAGCAGACCACTCTTACCCAGTCCAAAGATCAGGGCTTGATCCATCACCGTTTTTTTAGCTCACTGCACCATCCCAGCTCAGAACCCGGCTATATGCAAATTAGTCTGACCCTGGCCCAGTGCATCATGGGAATAGGGCAGACCAAACTACCAAGCCAATTCTTATACTGGGAAGGAAACAAGCTTCCGGGGACCAGTTTCTGGCATTTCAGCCGTCTTCGGCCCGGCTTGCTTGAATCCTGATGGTGCAATGAGCAAGGGACTCACATCTGAGTATACCCTTCCACGCTTATGGTGGACAAAAACGATTCAGAAAAGGGGGTGGTGATGAACAGAGTGTCTGAATTAAGCAGACCACTCTTACCCAGTCCAAAGATCAGGGCTTGATCCATCACCAATTTTTAGCTCACTCCACCATCCCAGCTCAGAACCCGGCTATATGCAAATTAGTCTGACCCTGGCCCAGTGCATCATGGGAACAGGGCAGGCCAAACTACCAAGCCAATTCTTATACTGGGAAGGAAACAAGCTTCCGGGGACCGGTTTCTGGCATTTCAGTCATCTTCGGCCCGGCTTGCTTGAATCCTGATGGTGCAATGAGCAAGGGACTCACATCTGAGTATACCCTTCCACGCTTATGGTGGACAAAAATGATTCAGAAAAGGGGGTGGTGATGAACAGAGTGTCTGAATTAAGCAGACCACTCTTACCCAGTCCAAAGATCAGGGCTTGATCCATCACCGTTTTTTAGCTCACTGCACCATCCAGCTCAGAACCCGGCTATATGCAAATTAGTCTGACCCTGGCCAGTGCATCATGGGAACAGGGCAGACCAAACTACCAAGCCAATTCTTATACTGGGAAGGAAACAAGCTTCTAAGGACCGGTTTCTGGAATTTCAGCCGTCTTCGGCCCGGCTTGCTTGAATCCTGATGGTGCAATGAGCAAGGGACTCACATCTGAGTATACCCTTCCACGCTTATGGTGGACAAAAACGATTCAGTAAAGGGGGTGGTGATGAACAGAGTGTCTGAATTAAGCAGACCACTCTTACCCAGTCCAAAGATCAGGGCTTGATCCATCACCGTTTTTTAGCTCACTGCACCATCCCAGCTCAGAACCCGGCTATATGCAAATTAGTCTGACCCTGGCCCAGTGCATCATGGGAACAGGGCCTACCAAACCAATTCTTATACTGGGAAGGAAACAAGCTTCCGGGGACCGGTTTCCGGCATTTCAGCCATCTTCGGCCCGGCTTGCTTGAATCCTGAAGGTGCAATGAGCAAGGGACTTACATCTGAGTATACCCTTCCACGCTTATGGTGGACAAAAACGATTCAGTAAAGGGGGTGGTGATGAACAGAGTGTCTGAATTAAGCAGACCACTCTTACCCAGTCCAAAGATCAGGGCTTGATCCATCACCGTTTTTTAGCTCACTGCACCATCCCAGCTCAGAACCCGGCTATATGCAAATTAGTCTGACCCTGGCCCAGTGCATCATGGGAACAGGGCAGACCAAACTACCAAGCCAATTCTTATACTGGGAAGGAAACAAGCTTCCGGGGACCGGTTTCTGGCATTTCAGCCATCTTCGGCCCGGCTTGCTTGAATCCTGATGGTGCAATGAGCAAGGGACTCACATCTGAGTATACCCTTCCACGCTTATGGTGGACAAAAACGATTCAGAAAAGGGGGTGGTGATGAACAGAGTGTCTGAATTAAGCAGACCACTCTTACCCAGTCCAAAGATCAGGGCTTGATCCATCACCGTTTTTTAGCTCCCTGCACCATCGCAGCTCAGAACCCTGCTATATGCAAATTAGTCTGACCCTGGCCCAGTGCATCATGGGAACAGGGCAGACCAAACTACCAAGCCAATTCTTATACTGGGAAGGAAACAAGCTTCCGGGGACCGGTTTCTGGCATTTCAGCCATCTTCGGCCCGGCTTGCTTGAATCCTGATGGTGCAATGAGCAAGGGTCTCACATCTGCGTATACCCTTCCACGCTTATGGTGGACAAAAACGATTCAGAAAAGGGGGTGGTGATGAACAGAGTGTCTGAATTAAGCAGACCACTCTTACCCAGTCCAAAGATCAGGGCTTGATCCATCACCGTTTTTTAGCTCACTGCACCATCCCAGCTCAGAACCCGGCTATATGCAAATTAGTCTGACCCTGGCCCAGTGCATCATGGGAACAGGGCAGACCAAACTACCAAGCCAATTCTTATACTGGGAAGGAAACAAGCTTCCGGGGACCGGTTTCTGGCATTTCAGCCGTCTTCGGCCCGGCTTGCTTGAATCCTGATGGTGCATTGAGCAAGGGACTCACATCTGAGTATACCCTTCCACGCTTATGGTGGACAAAAACGATTCAGAAAAGGGGGTGGTGATGAACAGAGTGTCTGAATTAAGCATACCACTATTACTCAGTCCAAAGATCAGGGCTTGATCCATCACCGTTTTTTAGCTCACTGCACCATCCCAGCTCAGAACCCGGCTATATGCAAATTAGTCTGACCCTGGCCCAGTGCATCATGGGAACAGGGCAGACCAAACTACCAAGCCAATTCTTATACTGGGAAGGAAACAAGCTTCCGGGGACCGGTTTCTGGCATTTCAGCCGTCTTCGGCCCGGCTTGCTTGAATCCTGATGGTGCAATGAGCAAAGGACTCACATCTGAGTATACCCTTCCACGCTTATGGTGGACAAAAATGATTCAGAAAAGGGGGTGGTGAGGAACAGAGTGTCTGAATTAAGCAGACCACTCTTACCCAGTCCAGAGATCAGGGCTTGATCCATCCCCGTTTTTTAGCTCACTGCACCATCCCAGCTCAGAACCCGGCTATATGCAAATTAGTCTGACCCTGGCCCAGTGCATCATGGGAACAGGGCAGACCAAACTACCAAGCCAATTCATATACTGGGAAGGAAACAAGCTTCCGGGGACCGGTTTCTGACATATCAGCCGTCTTCGGCCCGCCTTGCTTGAATCCTAATGGTGCAATGAGCAAGGGACTCACATCTGGGTATACCCTTCCACGCTTATGGTGGACAAAAACGATTCAGAAAAGGGGGTGGTGATGAACAGAGTGTCTGAATTAAGCAGACCACTCTTACCCAGTCCAAAGATCAGGGCTTGATCCATCACCAATTTTTAGCTCACTCCACCATCCCAGCTCAGAACCCGGCTATATGCAAATTAGTCTGACCCTGGCCAGTGCATCATGTGAACAGGGCAGACCAAACTACCAAGCCAACTCTTATACTGGGAAGGAAACAAGCTTCTAAGGACCGGTTTCTGGAATTTCAGCCATCTTCGGCCCGGCTTGCTTGAATCCTGATGGTGCAATGAGCAAGGGACTCACATCTGAGTATACCCTTCCACGCTTATGGTGGACAAAAACGATTCAGAAAAGGGGGTGGTGATGAACAGAGTGTCTGAATTAAGCAGACCACTCTTACCCAGTCCAAAGATCAGGGCTTGATCCATCACCGTTTTTTAGCTCAGTGCACCATCCCAGCTCAGAACCCGGCTATATGCAAATTAGTCTGACCCTGGCCCAGTGCATCATGGGAACAGGGCAGACCAAACTACAAGCCAATTCTTATACTGGGAAGGAAACAAGCTTCTGGGGATCGGTTTCTGGCATTTCAGCCGTCTTCGGCCCGGCTTGCTTGAATCCTGATGGTGCAATGAGCAAGGGACTCACATCTGAGTATACCCTTCCACGCTTATGGTGGACAAAAACGATTCAGAAAAGGGGGTGGTGATGAACAGAGTGTCTGAATTAAGCAGACCACTGTTACCCAGTCCAAAGATCAGGGCTTGATCCATCACCGTTTTTTAGCTCACTGCACCATCCCAGCTCAGAACCCGGCTATATGCAAATTAGTCTGACCCTGGCCCAGTGCATCATGGGAACAGGGCAGACCAAACTACCAAGCCAATTCTTATACTGGGAAGGAAACAAGCTTCCGGGGACCGGTTTCTGGCATTTCAGCCGTCTTCGGCCCGGCTTGCTTGAATCCTGATGGTGCATTGAGCAAGGGACTCACATCTGAGTATACCCTTCCACGCTTATGGTGGACAAAAACGATTCAGAAAAGGGGGTGGTGATGAACAGAGTGTCTGAATTAAGCATACCACTATTACTCAGTCCAAAGATCAGGGCTTGATCCATCACCGTTTTTTAGCTCACTGCACCATCCCAGCTCAGAACCCGGCTATATGCAAATTAGTCTGACCCTGGCCCAGTGCATCATGGGAACAGGGCAGACCAAACTACCAAGCCAATTCTTATACTGGGAAGGAAACAAGCTTCCGGGGACCGGTTTCTGGCATTTCAGCCGTCTTCGGCCCGGCTTGCTTGAATCCTGATGGTGCAATGAGCAAAGGACTCACATCTGAGTATACCCTTCCACGCTTATGGTGGACAAAAATGATTCAGAAAAGGGGGTGGTGAGGAACAGAGTGTCTGAATTAAGCAGACCACTCTTACCCAGTCCAGAGATCAGGGCTTGATCCATCCCCGTTTTTTAGCTCACTGCACCATCCCAGCTCAGAACCCGGCTATATGCAAATTAGTCTGACCCTGGCCCAGTGCATCATGGGAACAGGGCAGACCAAACTACCAAGCCAATTCATATACTGGGAAGGAAACAAGCTTCCGGGGACCGGTTTCTGACATATCAGCCGTCTTCGGCCCGGCTTGCTTGAATCCTAATGGTGCAATGAGCAAGGGACTCACATCTGGGTATACCCTTCCACGCTTATGGTGGACAAAAACGATTCAGAAAAGGGGGTGGTGATGAACAGAGTGTCTGAATTAAGCAGACCACTCTTACCCAGTCCAAAGATCAGGTCTTGATCCATCACCGTTTTTTAGCTCACTGCACCATCCCAGCTCAGAACCCGGCTATATGCAAGTTAGTCTGACCCTGGCCCAGTGCATCATGGGAACAGGGCAGACCAAACTACCAAGCCAATTCTTATACTGGGAAGGAAACAAGCTTCCGGGGACCGGTTTCTGGCATTTCAGCCGTCTTCGGCCCGGCTTGCTTGAATCCTGATGGTGCAATGAGCAAAGGACTCACATCTGAGTATACCCTTCCACGCTTATGGTGGACAAAAATGATTCCGAAAAGGGGGTGGTGAGGAACAGAGTGTCTGAATTAAGCAGACCACTCTAACCCAGTCCAGAGATCAGGGCTTGATCCATCCCCGTCTTTTAGCTCACTGCACCATCCCAGCTCAGAACCCGGCTATATGCAAATTAGTCTGACCCTGGCCCAGTGCATCATGGGAACAGGGCAGACCAAACTACCAAGCCAATTCATATACTGGGAAGGAAACAAGCTTCCGGGGACCGGTTTCTGACATATCAGCCGTCTTCGGCCCGGCTTGCTTGAATCCTAATGGTGCAATGAGCAAGGGACTCACATCTGGGTATACCCTTCCACGCTTATGGTGGACAAAAACGATTCAGAAAAGGGGGTGGTGATGAACAGAGTGTCTGAATTAAGCAGACCACTCTTACCCAGTCCAAAGATCAGGGCTTGATCCATCACCGTTTTTTAGCTCACTGCACCATCCCAGCTCAGAACACGGCTATATGCAAATTAGTCTGACCCTGGCCCAGTGCATCATGGGAACAGGGCAGACCAAACTACCAAGCCAATTCTTATACTGGGAAGGAAACAAGCTTCTGGGGACCGGTTTCTGGCATTTCAGCAGTCTTCGGCCCGGCTTGCTTGAATCCCGGTGGTGCAATGAGCAAGGGACTCACATCTGAGTATACCCTTCCACGCTTATGGTGGACAAAAACGATTCAGAAAAGGGGGTGGTGATGAACAGAGTGTCTGAATTAAGCAGACCACTCTTACCCAGTCCAAAGATCAGGGCTTGATCCATCACCGTTTTTTTAGCTCACTGCACCATCCCAGCTCAGAACCCGGCTATATGCAAATTAGTCTGACCCTGGCCCAGTGCATCATGGGAATAGGGCAGACCAAACTACCAAGCCAATTCTTATACTGGGAAGGAAACAAGCTTCCGGGGACCAGTTTCTGGCATTTCAGCCGTCTTCGGCCCGGCTTGCTTGAATCCTGATGGTGCAATGAGCAAGGGACTCACATCTGAGTATACCCTTCCACGCTTATGGTGGACAAAAACGATTCAGAAAAGGGGGTGGTGATGAACAGAGTGTCTGAATTAAGCAGACCACTCTTACCCAGTCCAAAGATCAGGGCTTGATCCATCACCAATTTTTAGCTCACTCCACCATCCCAGCTCAGAACCCGGCTATATGCAAATTAGTCTGACCCTGGCCCAGTGCATCATGGGAACAGGGCAGGCCAAACTACCAAGCCAATTCTTATACTGGGAAGGAAACAAGCTTCCGGGGACCGGTTTCTGGCATTTCAGTCATCTTCGGCCCGGCTTGCTTGAATCCTGATGGTGCAATGAGCAAGGGACTCACATCTGAGTATACCCTTCCACGCTTATGGTGGACAAAAATGATTCAGAAAAGGGGGTGGTGATGAACAGAGTGTCTGAATTAAGCAGACCACTCTTACCCAGTCCAAAGATCAGGGCTTGATCCATCACCGTTTTTTAGCTCACTGCACCATCCAGCTCAGAACCCGGCTATATGCAAATTAGTCTGACCCTGGCCAGTGCATCATGGGAACAGGGCAGACCAAACTACCAAGCCAATTCTTATACTGGGAAGGAAACAAGCTTCTAAGGACCGGTTTCTGGAATTTCAGCCGTCTTCGGCCCAGCTTGCTTGAATCCTGATGGTGCAATGAGCAAGGGACTCACATCTGAGTATACCCTTCCACGCTTATGGTGGACAAAAAAGATTCAGAAAAGGGGGTGGTGATGAACAGAGTGTCTGAATTAAGCAGACCACTCTTACCCAGTCCAAAGATCAGGGCTTGATCCATCACCGTTTTTTAGCTCACTGCACCATCCCAGCTCAGAACCCGGCTATATGCAAATTAGTCTGACCCTGGCCCAGTGCATCATGGGAACAGGGCCTACCAAACCAATTCTTATACTGGGAAGGAAACAAGCTTCCGGGGACCGGTTTCTGGCATTTCAGCCATCTTCGGCCCGGCTTGCTTGAATCCTGAAGGTGCAATGAGCAAGGGACTTACATCTGAGTATACCCTTCCACGCTTATGGTGGACAAAAACGATTCAGTAAAGGGGGTGGTGATGAACAGAGTGTCTGAATTAAGCAGACCACTCTTACCCAGTCCAAAGATCAGGGCTTGATCCATCACCGTTTTTTAGCTCACTGCACCATCCCAGCTCAGAACCCGGCTATATGCAAATTAGTCTGACCCTGGCCCAGTGCATCATGGGAACAGGGCAGACCAAACTACCAAGCCAATTCTTATACTGGGAAGGAAACAAGCTTCCGGGGACCGGTTTCTGGCATTTCAGCCATCTTCGGCCCGGCTTGCTTGAATCCTGATGGTGCAATGAGCAAGGGACTCACATCTGAGTATACCCTTCCACGCTTATGGTGGACAAAAACGATTCAGAAAAGGGGGTGGTGATGAACAGAGTGTCTGAATTAAGCAGACCACTCTTACCCAGTCCAAAGATCAGGGCTTGATCCATCACCGTTTTTTAGCTCCCTGCACCATCGCAGCTCAGAACCCTGCTATATGCAAATTAGTCTGACCCTGGCCCAGTGCATCATGGGAACAGGGCAGACCAAACTACCAAGCCAATTCTTATACTGGGAAGGAAACAAGCTTCCGGGGACCGGTTTCTGGCATTTCAGCCATCTTCGGCCCGGCTTGCTTGAATCCTGATGGTGCAATGAGCAAGGGTCTCACATCTGCGTATACCCTTCCACGCTTATGGTGGACAAAAACGATTCAGAAAAGGGGGTGGTGATGAACAGAGTGTCTGAATTAAGCAGACCACTCTTACCCAGTCCAAAGATCAGGGCTTGATCCATCACCGTTTTTTAGCTCACTGCACCATCCCAGCTCAGAACCCGGCTATATGCAAATTAGTCTGACCCTGGCCCAGTGCATCATGGGAACAGGGCAGACCAAACTACCAAGCCAATTCTTATACTGGGAAGGAAACAAGCTTCCGGGGACCGGTTTCTGGCATTTCAGCCGTCTTCGGCCCGGCTTGCTTGAATCCTGATGGTGCATTGAGCAAGGGACTCACATCTGAGTATACCCTTCCACGCTTATGGTGGACAAAAACGATTCAGAAAAGGGGGTGGTGATGAACAGAGTGTCTGAATTAAGCATACCACTATTACTCAGTCCAAAGATCAGGGCTTGATCCATCACCGTTTTTTAGCTCACTGCACCATCCCAGCTCAGAACCCGGCTATATGCAAATTAGTCTGACCCTGGCCCAGTGCATCATGGGAACAGGGCAGACCAAACTACCAAGCCAATTCTTATACTGGGAAGGAAACAAGCTTCCGGGGACCGGTTTCTGGCATTTCAGCCGTCTTCGGCCCGGGTTGCTTGAATCCTGATGGTGCAATGAGCAAAGGACTCACATCTGAGTATACCCTTCCACGCTTATGGTGGACAAAAATGATTCAGAAAAGGGGGTGGTGAGGAACAGAGTGTCTGAATTAAGCAGACCACTCTTACCCAGTCCAGAGATCAGGGCTTGATCCATCCCCGTTTTTTAGCTCACTGCACCATCCCAGCTCAGAACCCGGCTATATGCAAATTAGTCTGACCCTGGCCCAGTGCATCATGGGAACAGGGCAGACCAAACTACCAAGCCAATTCATATACTGGGAAGGAAACAAGCTTCCGGGGACCGGTTTCTGACATATCAGCCGTCTTCGGCCCGGCTTGCTTGAATCCTAATGGTGCAATGAGCAAGGGACTCACATCTGGGTATACCCTTCCACGCTTATGGTGGACAAAAACGATTCAGAAAAGGGGGTGGTGATGAACAGAGTGTCTGAATTAAGCAGACCACTCTTACCCAGTCCAAAGATCAGGTCTTGATCCATCACCGTTTTTTAGCTCACTGCACCATCCCAGCTCAGAACCCGGCTATATGCAAGTTAGTCTGACCCTGGCCCAGTGCATCATGGGAACAGGGCAGACCAAACTACCAAGCCAATTCTTATACTGGGAAGGAAACAAGCTTCCGGGGACCGGTTTCTGGCATTTCAGCCGTCTTCGGCCCGGCTTGCTTGAATCCTGATGGTGCAATGAGCAAAGGACTCACATCTGAGTATACCCTTCCACGCTTATGGTGGACAAAAATGATTCCGAAAAGGGGGTGGTGAGGAACAGAGTGTCTGAATTAAGCAGACCACTCTAACCCAGTCCAGAGATCAGGGCTTGATCCATCCCCGTCTTTTAGCTCACTGCACCATCCCAGCTCAGAACCCGGCTATATGCAAATTAGTCTGACCCTGGCCCAGTGCATCATGGGAACAGGGCAGACCAAACTACCAAGCCAATTCATATACTGGGAAGGAAACAAGCTTCCGGGGACCGGTTTCTGACATATCAGCCGTCTTCGGCCCGGCTTGCTTGAATCCTAATGGTGCAATGAGCAAGGGACTCACATCTGGGTATACCCTTCCACGCTTATGGTGGACAAAAACGATTCAGAAAAGGGGGTGGTGATGAACAGAGTGTCTGAATTAAGCAGACCACTCTTACCCAGTCCAAAGATCAGGGCTTTATCCATCACCGTTTTTTAGCTCACTGCACCATCCCAGCTCAGAACCCGGCTATATGCAAATTAGTCTGACCCTGGCCCAGTGCATCATGGGAACAGGGCAGACCAAACTACCGAGCCAATTCTTATACTGGGAAGGAAACAAGATTCCGGGGACCGGTTTCTGGCATTTCAGCCGTCTTCGGCCTGGCTTGCTTGAATCCTGATGGTGCAATGAGCAAGGGACTCACATCTGAGTATACCCTTCCACGCTTATGGTGGACAAAAACGATTCAGAAAAGGGGGTGGTGATGAACAGAGTGTCTGAATTAAGCAGACCACTCTTACCCAGTCCAAAGATCAGGGCTTGATCCATCACCGTTTTTTATCTCACTGCACCATCCCAGCTCAGAACCCGGCTATATGCAAATTAGTCTGACCCTGGCCCAGTGCATCATGGGAACAGGGCAGACTAAACTACCAAGCCAATTCTTAAACTGGGAAGGAAACAAGCTTCCGGGGACCGGTTTCTGGCATTTCAGCCGTCTTTGGCCGGGCTTGCTTGAATCCTGATGGTGCAATGTGCAAGGGACTCACATCTGAGTATACCCTTCCACGCTTATGGTGGACAAGAACGATTCAGAAAAGGGGGTGGTGATGAACAGAGTGTCTGAATTAAGCAGACCACTCTTACCCAGTCCAAAGATCAGGGCTTGATCCATCACCGTTTTGTTAGCTCACTGCACCATCCCAGCTCTGAACCCGGTTATATGCAAATTAGTCTGACCCTGGCCCAGTGCATCATGGGAGCAGGGCAGACTAAACTACCAAGCCAATTCTTAAACTGGGAAGGAAACAAGCTTCCGGGGACCGGTTTCTGGCATTTCAGCCGTCTTCGGCCGGGCTTGCTTGAATCCTGATGGTGCAATGAGCAAGGGACTCACATCTGAGTATACCCTTCCACGCTTATGGTGGACAAGAACGATTCAGAAAAGGGGGTGGTGATGAACAGAGTGTCTGAATTAAGCAGACCACTCTTACCCAGTCCAAAGATCAGGGCTTGATCCATCACCGTTTTGTTAGCTCACTGCACCATCTCAGCTCTGAACCCGGTTATATGCAAATTAGTCTGACCCTGGCCCAGTGCATCATGGGAACAGGGCAGACCAAACTACCAAGCCAATTCTTATACTGGGAAGGAAACAAGCTTCCGGGGACCGGTTTCTGGCATTTCAGCCGTCTTCGGCCCGGCTTGCTTGAATCCTGATGGTGCAATGAGCAAGGGACTCACGTCTGAGTATACCCTTCCACGCTTATGGTGGACAAAAACGATTCAGAAAAGGGGGTGGTGATGTACAGAGTGTCTGAATTAAGCACACCACTCTTACCCAGTCCAAAGATCAGGGCTTGATCCATCCCCGTTTTTTAGCTCACTGCACCATCCCAGCTCAGAACCCGGCTATACGCAAATTAGTCTGACCCTGGCCCAGTGCATCATGGGAACAGGGCAGACCAAACTACCAAGCCAATTCTTATACTGGGAAGGAAGGAAGCTTCCGGGGACCGGTTTCTGGCATTTCAGCCGTCTTCGGCCCGGCTTGCTTGAATCCTGATGGTGCAATGAGCAAGGGACTCACATCTGAGTATACCCTTCCACGCTTATGGTGGACAAAAACGATTCAGAAAAGGGGGTGGTGATGAACAGAGTGTCTGAATTAAGCAGACCACTCTTACCCAGTCCAAAGATCAGGGCTTGAACCATCACCGTTTTTTAGCTCACTGCACCATCCCAGCTCAGAACCAGGCTATATGCAAATTAGTCTGACCCTGGCCCAGTGCATCATGGGAACAGGGCAGACCAAACTACCAAGCCAATTCTTATACTGGGAAGGAAACAAGCTTCCGGGGACCGGTTTCTGGCATTTCAGCCGTCTTCGGCTCGGCTTGCTTGAATCCTGATGGTACAATGAGCAAGGGACTCACATCTGAGTATACCCTTCCACGCTTATGGTGGACAAAAACGATTCAGAAAAGGGGGTGGTGATGAACAGAGTGTCTGAATTAAGCAGACCACTCTTACCCAGTCCAAAGATCAGGGCTTGATCCATCACCGTTTTTTAGCTCACTGCACCATCCCAGCTCAGAACCCGGCTATATGCAAATTAGTCTGACCCTGGCCCAGTGCATCATGGGAACAGGGCCGACCAAACTACCAAGTCAATTCTTATACTGGGAAGGAAACAAGCTTCCGGGGACCGGTTTCTGGCATTTCAGCCGTCTTCCGCCCGGCTTGCTTGAATCCTGATGGTGCAATGAGCAAGGGACTCACATCTGAGTATATCCTTCCACGCTTATGGTGGACAAAAACGATTCAGAAAAGGGGGTGGTGATGAACAGAGTGTCTGAATAAAGCAGACCACTCTTACCCAGTCCAAAGATCAGGGCTTGATCCATCACCGTTTTTTTAGCTCACTGCACCATCCCAGCTCAGAACCCGGCTATATGCAAATTAGTCTGACCCTGGCCCAGTGCATCATGGGAACAGGGCAGACCAAACTACCAAGCCAATTCTTATACTGGGAAGGAAACAAGCTTCCGGGGACCGATTTCTGGCATTTCAGCCGTCTTCGGCCCGGCTTGCTTGACTCCTGATAATGCAATGAGCAAGGGACTCACATCTGAGTATACCCTTCCACGCTTATGGTGGACAAAAACGATTCAGAAAAGGGGGTGGTGATGAACAGAGTGTCTGAATTAAGCAGACCACTCTTACCCAGTCCAAAGATCAGGGCTTGAACCATCACCGTTTTTTAGCTCACTTCACCATCCCAGCTCAGAACCAGGCTATATGCAAATTAGTCTGACCCTGGCCCAGTGCATCATGGGAACAGGGCAGACCAAACTACCAAGCCAATTCTTATACTGGGAAGGAAACAAGCTTCCGGGGACCGGTTTCTGGCATTTCAGCCGTCTTCGGCTCGGCTTGCTTGAATCCTGATGGTGCAATGAGCAAGGGACTCACATCTGAGTATACCCTTCCACGCTTATGGTGGACAAAAACGATTCAGAAAAGGGGGTGGTGATGAACAGAGTGTCTGAATTAAGCAGACCACTCTTACCCAGTCCAAAGATCAGGGCTTGATCCATCACCGTTTTTTAGCTCACTGCACCATCCCAGCTCAGAACCCGGCTATATGCAAATTAGTCTGACCCTGGCCCAGTGCATCATGGGAACAGGGCCGACCAAACTACCAAGTCAATTCTTATACTGGGAAGGAAACAAGCTTCCGGGGACCGGTTTCTGGCATTTCAGCCGTCTTCGGCCCGGCTTGCTTGAATCCTGATGGTGCAATGAGCAAGGGACTCACATCTGAGTATATCCTTCCACGCTTATGGTGGACAAAAACGATTCAGAAAAGGGGGTGGTGATGAACAGAGTGTCTGAATTAAGCAGACCACTCTTACCCAGTCCAAAGATCAGGGCTTGATCCATCACCGTTTTTTAGCTCACTGCACCATCCCAGCTCAGAACCCGGCTATATGCAAATTAGTCTGACCCTGGCCCAGTGCATCATGGGAACAGGGCAGACCAAACTACCAAGCCAATTCTTATACTGGGAAGGAAACAAGCTTCCGGGGACCGATTTCTGGCATTTCAGCCGTCTTCGGCCCGGCTTGCTTGACTCCTGATGATGCAATGAGAAAGGGACTCACATCTGAGTATACCCTTCCACGCTTATGGTGGACAAAAACGATTCAGAAAAGGGGGTGGTGATGAACAGAGTGTCTGAATTAAGCAGACCACTCTTACCCAGTCCAAAGATCAGGGCTTGATCCATCACCATTTTTTAGCTCACTGCACCATCCCAGCTCAGAACCCGGCTATATGCAAATTAGTTTGATCCGGGCCCAGTGCATCATGGGAACAGGGCAGACCAAACTACAAGCCAATTCTTATACTGGGAAGGAAACAAGCTTCCGGGGACCGGTTTCTGGCATTTCAGCCGTCTTCGGCCCGGCTTGCTTGAATCCTGATGGTGCAATGAGCAAGGGACTCACATCTGAGTATACCCTTCCACGCTTATGGTGGACAAAAACGATTCAGAAAAGGGGGTGGTAATGAACAGAGTGTCTGAATTAAGCAGACCACTCTTACCCAGTCCAAAGATCAGGGTTTGATCCATCACTGTTTTTTAGCTCACTGCACCATCCCAGCTCAGAACCCGGCTATATGCAAATTAGTCTGACCCTGGCCCAGTGCATCATGGGAACAGGGCAGACCAAACTACCAAGCCAATTCTTATACTGGGAAGGAAACAAGCTTCCGGGGACCTGTTTCTGGCATTTCAGCCGTCTTCGGCCCGGCTTGCTTGAATCCTGATGGTGCAATGAGCAAGGGACTCAACTCTGAGTATACCCTTCCACGCTTATGGTAGACAAAAACAATTCAGAAAAGGGGGTGGTGATGAACAAAGTATCTGAATTAAGCAGACCACTCTTACCCAGTCCAAAGATCAGGTCTTGATCCATCACCGTTTTTTAGCTCACTGCACCATCCCAGCTCAGAACCCGGCTATATGCAAGTTAGTCTGACCCTGGCCCAGTGCATCATGGGAACAGGGCAGACGAAACTACCAAGCCAATTCTTATACTGGGAAGGAAACAAGCTTCCGGGGACCGGTTTCTGGCATTTCAGCCGTCTTCGGCCCGGCTTGCTTGAATCCTGATGGTGCAATGAGCGAAGGACTCACATCTGAGTATACCCTTCCACGCTTATGGTGGACAAAAATGATTCAGAAAAGGGGGTGGTGAGGAACAGAGTGTCTGAATTAAGCAGACCACTCTTACCCAGTCCAGAGATCAGGGCTTGATCCATCCCCGTTTTTTAGCTCACTGCACCATCCCAGCTCAGAACCCGGCTATATGCAAATTAGTCTGACCCTGGCCCAGTGCATCATGGGAACAGGGCAGACCAAACTACCAAGCCAATTCATATACTGGGAAGGAAACAAGCTTCCGGGGACCGGTTTCTGACATATCAGCCGTCTTCGGCCCGGCTTGCTTGAATCCTAATGGTGCAATGAGCAAGGGACTCACATCTGGGTATACCCTTCCACGCTTATGGTGGACAAAAACGATTCAGAAAAGGGGGTGGTGATGAACAGAGTGTCTGAATTAAGCAGACCACTCTTACCCAGTCCAAAGATCAGGTCTTGATCCATCACCGTTTTTTAGCTCACTGCACCATCCCAGCTCAGAACCCGGCTATATGCAAGTTAGTCTGACCCTGGCCCAGTGCATCATGGGAACAGGGCAGACCAAACTACCAAGCCAATTCTTATACTGGGAAGGAAACAAGCTTCCGGGGACCGGTTTCTGGCATTTCAGCCGTCTTCGGCCCGGCTTGCTTGAATCCTGATGGTGCAATGAGCAAAGGACTCACATCTGAGTATACCCTTCCACGCTTATGGTGGACAAAAATGATTCAGAAAAGGGGGTGGTGATGTACAGAGTGTCTGAATTAAGCGGACCACTCTTACCCAGTCCAAAGATCAGGGCTTGATCCATCCCCGTTTTTTAGCTCACTGCACCATCCCAGCTCAGAACCCGGCTATACGCAAATTAGTCTGACCCTGGCCCAGTGCATCATGGGAACAGGGCAGACCAAACTACCAAGCCAATTCATATACTGGGAAGGAAACAAGCTTCCGGGGACCGGTTTCTGACATATCAGCCGTCTTCGGCCCAGCTTGCTTGAATCCTAATGGTGCAATGAGCAAGGGACTCACATCTGGGTATACCCTTCCACGCTTATGGTGGACAAAAACGATTCAGAAAAGGGGGTGGTGATGAACAGAGTGTCTGAATTAAGCAGACCACTCTTACCCAGTCCAAAGATCAGGTCTTGATCCATCACCGTTGTTTAGCTCACTGCACCATCCCAGCTCAGAACCCGGCTATATGCAAGTTAGTCTGACCCTGGCTCAGTGCATCATGGGAACAGGGCAGACCAAACTACCAAGCCAATTCTTATACTGGGAAGGAAACAAGCTTCCGGGGACCGGTTTCCGGCATTTCAGCCGTCTTCGGCCCAGCTTGCTTGAATCCTGATGGTGCAATGAGCAAAGGACTCACATCTGAGTATACCCTTCCACGCTTATGGTGGACAAAAATGATTCCGAAAAGGGGGTGGTGATGTACAGAGTGTCTGAATTAAGCGGACCACTCTTACCCAGTCCAAAGATCAGGGCTTGATCCATCCCCGTTTTTTAGCTCACTGCACCATCCCAGCTCAGAACCTGGCTATACGCAAATTAGTCTGACCCTGGCCCAGTGCATCATGGGAACAGGGCAGACCAAACTACCAAGCCAATTCATATACTGGGAAGGAAACAAGCTTCCGGGGACCGGTTTCTGACATATCAGCCGTCTTCGGCCCGGCTTGCTTGAATCCTAATGGTGCAATGAGCAGGGGACTCACATCTGGGTATACCCTTCCACGCTTATGGTGGACAAAAACGATTCAGAAAAGGGGGTGGTGATGAACAGAGTGTCTGAATTAAGCAGACCACTCTTACCCAGTCCAAAGATCAGGTCTTGATCCATCACCGTTTTTTAGCTCACTGCACCATCCCAGCTCAGAACCCGGCTATATGCAAGTTAGTCTGACCCTGGCCCAGTGCATCATGGGAACAGGGCAGACCAAACTACCAAGCCAATTCTTATACTGGGAAGGAAATAAGCTTCCGGGGACCGGTTTCTGGCATTTCAGCCGTCTTCGGCCCGGCTTGCTTGAATCCTGATGGTGCAATGAGCAAAGGACTCACATCTGAGTATACCCTTCCACGCTTATGGTGGACAAAAATGATTCCGAAAAGGGGGTGGTGATGTACAGAGTGTCTGAATTAAGTGGACCACTCTTACCCAGTCCAAAGATCAGGGCTTGATCCATCCCCGTTTTTTAGCTCACTGCACCATCCCAGCTCAGAACCCGGCTATACGCAAATTAGTCTGACCCTGGCCCAGGGCATCATGGGAACAGGGCAGACCAAACTACCAAGCCAATTCATATACTGGGAAGGAAACAAGCTTCCGGGGACCGGTTTCTGACATATCAGCCGTCTTCGGCCCGGCTTGCTTGAATCCTAATGGTGCAATGAGCAAGGGACTCACATCTGGGTATACCCTTCCACGCTTATGGTGGACAAAAACGATTCAGAAAAGGGGGTGGTGATGAACAGAGTGTCTGAATTAAGCAGACCACTCTTACCCAGTCCAAAGATCAGGTCTTGATCCATCACCGTTTTTTAGCTCACTGCACCATCCCAGCTCAGAACCCGGCTATATGCAAGTTAGTCTGACCCTGGCCCAGTGCATCATGGGAACAGGGCAGACCAAACTACCAAGCCAATTCTTATACTGGGAAGGAAACAAGCTTCCGGGGACCGGTTTCTGGCATTTCAGCCGTCTTCGGCCCGGCTTGCTTGAATCCTGATGGTGCAATGAGCAAAGGACTCACATCTGAGTATACCCTTCCACGCTTATGGTGGACAAAAATGATTCCGAAAAGGGGGTGGTGATGTACAGAGTGTCTGAATTAAGCGGACCACTCTTACCCAGTCCAAAGATCAGGGCTTGATCCATCCCCGTTTTTTAGCTCACTGCACCATCCCAGCTCAGAACCCGGCTATACGCAAATTAGTCTGACCCTGGCCCAGTGCATCATGGGAACAGGGCAGACCAAACTACCAAGCCAATTCTTATACTGGGAAGGAAACCAGCTTCTGGGGACCTGTTTCTGGCATTTCAGCCGTCTTCGGCCCGGCTTGCTTGAATCCTGATGGTGCAATGAGCAAGGGACTCACATCTGAGTATACCCTTCCACGCTTATGGTGGACAAAAACGATTCAGAAAAGGGGGTGGTGATGAACAGAGTGTCTGAATTAAGCAGACCACTCTTACTCAGTCCAAAGATCAGGGCTTGATCCATCACCGTTTTTTAGCTCACTGCACCATCCCAGCTCAGAACCCGGCTATATGCAAATTAGTCTGACCCTGGCCCAGTGCATCATGGGAACAGGGCAGACCAAACTACCAAGCCAATTCTTATACTGGGAAGGAAGCAAGCTTCCGGGGACCGGTTTCTGGCATTTCAGCCGTCTTCGGCCCGGCTTGCTTGAATCCTGATGGTGCAATGAGCAAGGGACTCACATCTGAGTATACCCTTCCACGCTTATGGTGGACAAAAACGATTCAGAAAAGGGGGTGGTGATGAACAGAGTGTCTGAATTAAGCAGACCACTCTTACCCAGTCCAAAGATCAGGGCTTGAACCATCACCGTTTTTTAGCTCACTGCACCATCCCAGCTCAGAACCAGGCTATATGCAAATTAGTCTGACCCTGGCCCAGTGCATCATGGGAACAGGGCAGACCAAACTACCAAGCCAATTCTTATACTGGGAAGGAAACAAGCTTCCGGGGACCGGTTTCTGGCATTTCAGCCGTCTTCGGCTCGGCTTGCTTGAATCCTGATGGTGCAATGAGCAAGGGACTCACATCTGAGTATACCCTTCCACGCTTATGGTGGACAAAAACGATTCAGAAAAGGGGGTGGTGATGAACAGAGTGTCTGAATTAAGCAGACCACTCTTACCCAGTCCAAAGATCAGGGCTTGATCCATCACCGTTTTTTAGCTCACTGCACCATCCCAGCTCAGAACCCGGCTATATGCAAATTAGTCTGACCCTGGCCCAGTGCATCATGGGAACAGGGCCGACCAAACTACCAAGTCAATTCTTATACTGGGAAGGAAACAAGCTTCCGGGGACCGGTTTCTGGCATTTCAGCCGTCTTCGGCCCGGCTTGCTTGAATCCTGATGGTGCAATGAGCAAGGGACTCACATCTGAGTATATCCTTCCACGCTTATGGTGGACAAAAACGATTCAGAAAAGGAGGTGGTGATGAACAGAGTGTCTGAATTAAGCAGACCACTCTTACCCAGTCCAAAGATCAGGGCTTGATCCATCACCGTTTTTTAGCTCACTGCACCATCCCAGTTCAGAACCCGGCTATATGCAAATTAGTCTGACCCTGGCCCAGTGCATCATGGGAACAGGGCAGACCAAACTACCAAGCCAATTCTTATACTGGGAAGGAAACAAGCTTCCGGGGACCGATTTCTGGCATTTCAGCCGTCTTCGGCCCGGCTTGCTTGACTCTTGATGATGCAATGAGCAAGGGACTCACATCTGAGTATAACCTTCCACGCTTATGGTGGACAAAAACGATTCAGAAAAGGGGGTGGTGATGAACAGAGTGTCTGAATTAAGCAGACCACTCTTACCCAGTCCAAAGATCAGGGCTTGATCCATCACCATTTTTTAGCTCACTGCACCATCCCAGCTCAGAACCCGGCTATATGCAAATTAGTCTGATCCGGGCCCAGTGCATCATGGGAACAGGGCAGACCAAACTACAAGCCAATTCTTATACTGGGAAGGAAACAAGCTTCCGGGGACCGGTTTCTGGCATTTCAGCCGTCTTCGGCCCGGCTTGCTTGAATCCTGATGGTGCAATGAGCAAGGGACTCACATCTGAGTATACCCTTCCACGCTTATGGTGGACAAAAACGATTCAGAAAAGGGGGTGGTGATGAACAGAGTGTCTGAATTAAGCAGACCACTCTTACCCAGTCCAAAGATCAGGGTTTGATCCATCACTGTTCTTTAGCTCACTGCACCATCCCAGCTCAGAACCCGGCTATATGCAAATTAGTCTGACCCTGGCCCAGTGCATCATGGGAACAGGGCAGACCAAACTACCAAGCCAATTCTTATACTGGGAAGGAAACAAGCTTCCGGGGACCTGTTTCAGGCATTTCAGCCGTCTTCGGCCCGGCTTGCTTGAATCCTGATGGTGCAATGAGCAAGGGACTCAACTCTGATTATACCCTTCCACGCTTATGGTGGACAAAAACAATTCAGAAAAGGGGGTGGTGATGAACAAAGTGTCTGAATTAAGCAGGCCACTCTTACCCAGTCCAAAGATCAGGTCTTGATCCATCACCGTTTTTTAGCTCACTGCACCATCCCAGCTCAGAACCCGGCTATATGCAAGTTAGTCTGACCCTGGCCCAGTGCATCATGGGAACAGGACAGACCAAACTACCAAGCCAATTCTTATACTGGGAAGGAAACAAGCTTCCAGGGACCGTTTTCTGGCATTTCAGCCGTCTTCGGCCCGGCTTGCTTGAATCCTGATGGTGCAATGAGCAAGGGACTCACATCTGAGTATACCCTTCCACGCTTATGGTGGACAAAAACGATTCAGAAAAGGGGGTGGTGATGAACAGAGTGTCTGAATTAAGCAGACCACTCTTACCCAGTCCAAAGATCAGGGCTTGATCCATCACCGTTCTTTAGCTCACTGCACTTCATCTGCACTTCTGGCTCTGTGCTGCCTATACAACATTGGCCTATTTCTATAAACAATGCTTCAGCCCCTACTTGGGGTGTGAAGGCATTGAGTGCCCCCCTTGTGTGAGTCTACCACGTCCGGTGTTAGCCAGTCTCTGGTTCGAGTGCCCTTCGCCATGGGTAATTATTCTTATGCCACCTTTACCTATTGACATATAATTGCATAATTGCAGAATGGCATAGGAAGGGAGGAACATTTAGAGGGAATCACTAGGAGGGACTGAGGCTCAGACCCCTACTCCCTCACATCTTCCTGCGGTGGTTCTGTGAGTGAGGATCTGGGTAACCGTAACTAAAGTCCAGGGCTTTAAGTAGGCCCGGTCCTGGCATTGCTCAGCACAAGCAGTTCTAAAATGCAGGTGCTGAGACGGGTCTCTATCGGGCTCTACATTTTTGTAATCAACCTCAGGGTGAAAAAAAATCTTAGCTCTGCAGCAGTACTACCCTTCACTGCCTTTGAGGTAACGTCAGAGAGACTCGTTTTAGTTCTTTTACAGTCATCATTTCAAAACTGAAGGATTTTAACTATTCTATACAATAAAGCTATAGTTGTTACTTATTTATCTCATGCAACTAACAACCAATGGCATAGCCAACAGTCCTGGCAAGTTGTAGGTGTAATGTTACTTGTTGTATTATATATATGGTTGTAATAACAGAAGCAGTAAATTACCAGTTTGTGCCTATACCATGCTAACCACATGTTTAGCTTAGGTGTTTTATGCCACGCCCTAATTACATCACCCACGCCTCTGTGAGAGATCCCCCAGTTTTTCATCCCACTTAAAGCCCTGCTAAGGTCTACTGTATTCTTCGTGGCTAGGAGAGAAGGGAGCGGAAAAGGTTAGTCAGCCTAGAGGAGACAGTTGCCAAACGAGAGAAACATACAAAACTACATTTATGCAATCTCACAGCCCAAGAGGTGCAACGAGTGAGAATTATATCCAAAGTGGCCCATAGCAAGTGAACGAGCCGTCTTCTGCACAACACAAATTACATAATCTAAGCAAGTGCACACCCGCCCTGTATCAGGACCCTAAGCCCTAAGTAGCAATAATCACGCACAAGAGGTCTTTGGACAGAAGATTAAGACCAGTAAAGGCTTCCTGGTCTGAGCTGACACGAAATCGGCATTCCAAGATGGCCGCCGATTTCGCGTTCGGTTTAGCAGTCTAGTTGTTAGACCTTGCCACCGCTGAAGCCCAGGTGAGGCGCGCTCTAGATTGAAGCTGCGCACTTCACTGAGAATTCCAGCGTGAGCAGAAGCGTTTTACCCCTGGAGATTTTCGAGAGAAAATAATTAGTTATAGAAGTGCCTAAGTCTTAAAGATAGTAGCGAGTTTTGAGGAGGCAATTACTTGTAATTACTAACGCTTTCGAGGAGTAGCGTTAAAGTCCCGAGGAGCTTGAAGTGAAGAGGCTTGATTCTGAGGCGAACTTCGAGACTTGGAGTCGACGAGCGAAATGTCTGTCAAAAGAAGAAAACAAGAAAGACAGAGCTAAGTGGCCAAACAGAGAACAATGTTATAGTTGTGTTTAAGACGATATTGAAGAGAGAAAAATATGAACTAATACTTACCTTGAGAAAAGATAATTAGTAATTCTTGCTGAGTGTTCAATTGAATGTATATACAAAGAAATGGAGATACTCTAAAATAAAATAGAGAAGAAGTAATATTAGTAATAAGGAATACAGAAGACTACTACACCAGTCAGCCAGCCAGCTATTTAATATTAATATGGAATTAAGACTACATCACCAGTCAGCTTAGTCAACTAAGTAAGTTAAGAGCATTGCAGACACAGTAATTATTTAATAGTTGTAATAAGGATACGAAATTAACCTTGTGTGTGTAATTTTGAAAACACAGGAGTTGTCAGACTAAGAAGACTGCGAATAAAAGCAGGACAGAGGCTAGTTCTTGAAAGTTAATGGTAGGTGTAATTTAAGAGAATAAAAATATGAAAAGGTAGAGTAGGGAGAAAACAGGCATTAATTATTTTCTTTCCCTTCAGGTTCAGAATCCCTTAGCAGTCTGCAGATCGGACTAGACGAAAGGAACCAGCCAAAACAGTCTCTTCTCTTCTCTTTGTTATTTTATCCAATATCCCCCTTCCCCCTAAGGTAACAATTTAGAGACTGGTGCAATTGAGCTCTGGGTTGTTGTCTGGTGGGATTCGGGACCTAGCATCTCTGTTCCTGTGTGGCAAAACTTACTGAGTTTTCTCGGAGCAGAACAAATCTCAGAATCATAAGTTTAACACTCATTTCCTTCAAGCACACATCCCGCTCAGTGCACTGTTCTACAAATCACGCATTCGGAGTAAATGCACAACCTTAACCGCTCCTCACAAGTGCTCTGCCCTTCATCAAATGAATATCACCACTAAATCAATAACACAGCAGTTTTCCTACACAACATCTTACAAAATGATGCCCAACCACATCTTCAAGATCAGGCTTCTAAGCTATACAAAACATGTGAGATTAATAAATTCTCCCTTGGATTGGCCTGGTGAAGTTATTGTTTTTCTCGGTTGGGTGACAGCCTGTGTAATATTATGTACATATGTTATTGTAATGTTGTATATGCTCTCTTCATACTTTGTACTGAATATTATTCTTCAATCTGCACCATAATGATAGAACCTTGATGAGAAGGCTGAGTCAGTTGCACCTGGCTTCAGCTACTGGATGGATGGGACTTTTCATTCTCTTGGAATAAATCTTATTTTACTACTTAAATGGCTCAACCAGTGATTATTACCTATTTTACACTGGCGACAAGGATGGGATAAACCAAATCTACTTCACAAGAGGATTTAATATTAGTCTCAACAACACTTATTAATCAACTTCAAGACTTCTCCATTAGAACTGGTATTTTTCAGCCTTGACAGCAAATTTGATTCCTTCAACTCTGGCCTCACGTGAGTTATGAATACAATTACCTTTAAGGATTTTTAATATGAGATTTCGCCACATGCCTCACCATTAGGGACAATTGTTTCTCTACTGAAGAACTTGGATTTATAGTTGGTTGGGAGGCTTTGATGTGGGTTCAAAGGAAATAAGCAAAGAGCACTTGTTGTTTAAATTGCTGTTAACATTTTTCTATCTATCCATGGAGATCAAGTACTGGTAATTTATTTGTGTAAATTTGCTCACTGACTTTGGCCAAACGCTTGTAGAATCTCTTACAAGTCTAAAGAATCAACTTGCTGCCTTATTTTTAAATGTATCAACTGGAACCATTTTTGTATTTCTGTGAAAGACATAATTGTGTTCACAGCACCTGTGTTGTTGTGATACATCTAATCGTTAGACGTGGAGCCCCGTTGCTTGCTTGATCATCAGACCGACAACCGCCTTGCTTGTAATACTTCAAAAGTAAACAATTTGTGTTCACTGCACCTGTGTTGTTGTGGAACGTCTCATTGTTACACTTGGAGCCACGTTGCTTGTTTAATCGTCAGACCGACAACCGCCTTGCTTGCAATACTTCAAAAGTAAATAGCATTTTATCGACATCGGGCTCAACTTATCAAATATAAACAAGGCAACGGACATCGGAGCATTTCTTGTGGTGACGTCATCCTCTTCTTCGGAATCTTTGGACTTGCATGGAACATTCTTCAGACGCTGTGACCCAGTTTCGTCTTCAAGATGCCGCAGATACTCCAATTGCCTTCACGTCATCACATTACGCTTCGCGCAACGTGTGTAACGTGGCGGCCATCTTAGATTTTGAAGTTATTCTCGGTTGAGTGCTCTAGTCTTGCAAGACTTAATTCTGGGTGACGTTAAACTAACGTTAATGTAATTTATTTTCAAGCATCACTAGTACTTTGAGGTCAGCGCTCGCTACACACTGAAGAAATATATTATCAATACTATATAATGTTTGTCATGATGTATCCAATATATGTTATGTTATGTTATGTTATGTTAAAGGGGGTGCTTCTATAGCGCACGGCTACTCCGAGGAGTGTCCCGGCGCTGTCAGAGCCTCACAAGTCCAGAGAGGAGACAAAAAGGACAGGTGAAAGGAGCGTAGCTTGGGAGGGGCGGTATTATTGCATAAAAAGCAGGGTCTTCAGATCTTTCCTGAAAGTCAGCAGATTGGGGCTAGATCTGAGAGAAAGGGGGAGGTTGTTCCACAGCCGGGTGGCAAGATGTTTGAAAGAGCGTCCGCCACATCTAGCACGACGGATCATGGGCGTGACTGCCCTGGCCTGAGTTGAAGAGCGCAGGGATCTGGAAGGAAGATAGAAACTAATAAATTTTTGGAGATAGCGGGCACCTGTGCCATGAAGGGCCTTAAAAGCGATGGTCAGGGCCTTGAACGTGATCCGCTTCTTTATGGGCAGCCAATGGAGGGTTCTGAGGAGCTCACTGGCCCTGGCTCTCCTACTGAGGCCAAAGATTGCACGGGCCGCAGAATTCTGCACAACCTGGAGACGCGATAAAAGGTATTCTGGCAGTCCTAGCTACAGGACGTTGGAGTAGTCCAGGCGCGAGCCAATCAGGGCCTGCACAGTGGTCTTTCTGTGCTCCAAAGATAGGAGCGGCAAGAACTTCCTCAACATCTTCAGGATCGCAAAACATCTGCCGGCCAGGCCCAATACCTGGGCCTTGAAGGAGAGGCAGTTGTCGACCTGACTACCCAGGTTCTTTGCAGCCTCTGAGTCGCTGACTGGAGGGAACATGGCGGAAGGCCACCACTAAGCATGGGCGAATTTTGCTAATCTGGCGTTCGCGAATTTAGCGGATTTGCGAGCTCGCAATCCGCAAAATCCGCGAATTCCCGCGAATTTGCGGATTTTTTTTTTGTGTTCGCAAGTGTTTCTGCCAGTTCGCGAGGATTTGGTACTAGTTCGCAATTGCGAACTTACTTGTCGGCTCGCAACGGTCACGACTATGTTGTTTCTACGTCTGGTTCATCATCACAGCCTCCCAGCACCCTCTGTTTCTCCACTGCCACCCTCTCTTTGACCCATGCCACCCTCTGTTACATCAATGCCACCCTCTGGTTCATCATCACTGTAGAAGATGGGGGGGAAAAGCAAGCCCACCTGCCCTGCTTGAACTGACATGAATTAATTTGGGGTTAGTTTATTAACAACACCTGCCCTGCCCCAACTGACAATAATGAATTAGGGGCTAATTAATGTGTCACTGAATTTGAAGTTCCAGCCTGGTACCTGGTTGTCTGCTCCATTAGCTGTAAATCAGGACCTTTGTGGCATACAGTTAAGGTCAGAGCAGGGTCACACAATAGTTGCAAGCAGGCAACCGAATTCTGGAGGGCCCCCTCAGGAAGCACTACAGGGAATCGTTACAAATCATGAGGTTGACCTTTTGCACCTGCTCATTGCTTTTGCTTTTGCAAAAATCGTTTTTCGTTTTTTTCGCGCTATTCGCGAGGCACGGCGTCGTGCGAAACCGACCGCGGAAGCCGCCAATTCATGCGAATGAGCTTTATATTTTTTTGCGGCTTGTTGTTTCGCGAGTTTTTTTGCAGTATTCGCGAGCCGCTTGCAGCGCAACACGCGAATTTACCCCAAGGTCGAGTACGGACGCGGCCATTTTGTTTGCGTGACGTATTTCCGTTTCCGCCCGCTATGTATAATCTCGCGAAGTAAGCGCATTGCGAGTACAAGTTCGCACGAGATCGCGAGGAAAATCTCGTGCAAACTTACTTTCGCGCTCGTGAACGGGCGGCCATCTTGTTTTTCATTAATTTCCTGTGTCTGGGCATGGTGTTTAATCCTCTTGCTATCTTTGCCATCCTTTGCTTGTTTTCAGGTTTTTTTTAACGATTTTGCTTCTTATCTATCCATCTCTTTTCCTAGCTGTATATTTTTGTCTTTTCTGCTATTTTTCTTTACTTTTAAACTACTTTTTTAAACTCTTTTCTTTTCTTCTTCCCTATCCTATTCCTTCTTAATTTTCTACTTCCTACCTTACCTGCCCAGACCATGGTGAAGCCAGGCGCCGTGAAGCTGCCCAGGCACTTGAGGGCCGCAGCGGCAGCGGGGAGGAGGAGTCCTGGACCCCGTGCCAGGACAGCATGCGGTCGATTGAGGGGGAGCAGGAGACGCGACGGGAGATCTTCAGCCCGGAGGAAGTGGGCGCGCTGGTCTACTTCGTCCAGCGCCGCCTGCCCAGGACTATCGCGGGAGGCGGCAGGATCGCGGCCAGCTACAACATCCGGGAGCGCCAGAAGCGGTGGAAGAAGGTGTGCTGGGCCATGTCCCAACTCTCCGGGGTCCAGCGCACCTACAGCCAGGTCACCCACCGCTGGACGGACGTCCTGGACAGGGAGCGCGACCTGCTGGACCAGCTCGGCTTGGAGATCCCCGGGCTTGGTGAGTAGTAGTAGCTATTTCATCACTCACTACTATGTTTTCTCCTGCTCTGTGTTGTTGTATTGCAAATATTTGTTTTTTACATGGAGCAAGCCAATAATGCTGCTGACGATTACATTGTAGTTAAATTATATTTCAAAATCCTCTGTGCATTTCAGGTGCACTGCTCTCCTTCTCAGTGGCGTTGCTACTATGCTTATTTGTTTTCTATTTTGTGGTCTCATTGGCCTGAGTAACAATTATGTATGAGTGTACTTTACAGAACTGCGTAATGCTAGACACTAGGGGGCAGATTACATTTACAAGCCCCTTGCTCCACGTTTACGTTGCCTTGCGTGACGCAACAGCGGCGTAAACGTGGCGCATCCCTGCGAGTCATTTACAGCGTGACGCATCTAGGGAGATGCGTCACGTTATAAAGCCATGGGCCTGCGCCACAAGGGGTGCGTTCCTAGTATTCAGGGTGGGCGGTCCTGCGGCTGTGCGCCTCGCAAAAGTGCCTGCGTGAAATCTACAAGATTTAACGCAGGCACTTCTGCGACGCTGCTACGTCAATTCAATTCCTTATGCCTGCTTGAAGCAGGCGTAAGGACTGACACAGCATGTTAAGTATTGGGTGGCCCTGAGCATTACTGGAGTTGCATTGTGTTGGCGACGTGACTCCAGCGATGCGCCGCTCTTACGTGACGAGATGCGTCACGCAAGTGCCTACCCTTGCGCCAGGGCGCGCCGCATTGTAAATGAGGCGCATCTGCCGTGTCGCAAGGGTAGTTTTGCGTTACGCATTTGATCTGGCGCATCTCTGGAGATGCGCCAGAACGCGTAAGTAAGTATGCCCCTAAGGGGCAGAATTGCAATTACCGTCGCATCCCTGCAAAGTAGCAGGGATGCGCCAGTAATTGTGCAGCCCGCTACCACCACCAATCATGGTGCGCCGTATTTGCAATGCGGCGCACCATGGGCCCAAAACGTCACCGAAGCTTTACTGCTGGAGTTGCGTCGCAACGATGGCGCAGCTCCAGCAATGCTCTGGGGTACCCTATCTCCCCAATGCTGGTTCAAGCCGTACGTCTGCTTCAAGCAGGTGCAGGCCAGGGTTTGTGTGACGCATCATTGTCCTAAAGGTGACTGATTGAAATTTTGTAGATTTCCCTCAGCCACTTTTAGGATGTGTTCTAGCGCAGGAATGCCCTCCCTTGCGCCGGAACGCCCCCTGATGGCGCAGGGCTTTATAACGGGATGCATCTCCCAAATGCGTCACGTTGTTATAATATTATACGCCGCACCATGGCGCCTCTTTTGTTTAGCTGCTGCGTCACAAAAGTCACGCAAGAACGGAGCAAAAGAGCCGCAAGGGGCTTAAATCTGCCCCTTCCTTTGTACCCCTGACAATAAGAAAAATAGTGGCTGTGGATTGATAGTTTGACTATTTAAATGACTGGTTATGTAGCAGGCAACTGTTAGTGTTGTCACTGATCTGACTGAAAGCACAATGGAGTTTGTCTGTCACTTTGCGTCTTGCCTGCGGACTGCTGCCTGCCAGTCCTAGGTGAACCTTTCAGTACTTTGTTTAGTGAGTTACGTGACTTTCGAAGTCGCAGGTCCGCAAATCAATGAAAACTAACCCTAATCAATATAATTTCGTGGAAATATTTTATTATTGTTGTTTTGAAATGTTTGATTTGGTTGACATTGACAAGCAACAATCATCCATGTTTTCTGTTCTTTCTTTCATGTTGTACGTCAGCTCCCCCCAGGGGCGAGGGGAGGACACAGGAGCAGCAGGCGGATGCTGTTGAACAGGGCCAGGATCGGGCAGGCGAGGGCTCCTTTGCTGGCCCCAGTAAGTTTTCATTTTAGACTAGTACCTACTTTTCCTAGCGTTCCTCATTTGATTTTTTCAAAATCGTCTTTGATCTTCTTGTAGACTGTATCTAAATTCTTATCCTGCCTCTACTATGACTCCCTGTGGTATTACTAGATTATTCTTATTAGTCTGTCTGTGTAGCTAACTAAGATTGCACGGTTGGCAAAACTCCCATTCTAGTCAGCAATAGCTCTATCAACTTAGTGCAGTCCTCTGGGATTGTCCATAATGTCTTTTGAAGTGTTCTATCTGCTTTGAAAATTCCCAACTATAAAATGTGCATGACCACCAAGAAAGAATAAGATACTACCTTTTGGTTTGGATAGGAGGACAATCCATACCACTACTGTTGCGGGGACAATTCTTCTGCAGAAACAGAACTATGGACAATAAATAGTGCATTGCTTATCAATTATAATAGGCACTGTTAGAGTTTCCACATACCTCTGTGATAACAGACTTTGAACCCCCAATGTCCTTACTGACTGACTACATAGTGTGGCACAGTCATTTACCTCCCGAATTCATCGATGATTGATCCCCAATCATGATTATCCAATGTAGCTCAAGAGTACGGACTCGGAGTCAGAGTCAAGAAGTGTCAGAGGCACGGACTCATGCTTGCAAAAATTGCAAAACCTTTCTCTCAGTCACTCTAGTCTGGACCAAAAAACACAGAGTCTATTTAAGTTTAAAAGCTTTATTAAAAGTAAACATATTTATTAAAATGAAGTCATAATAAAAAAACTAAACGTTTAACTGAGACTGGAAAAGTGGTTAGTGCTGACGATTAATTGAAGACATTTCTTGTGGTCGAGCCGAGCTCTCAGCTTGTTTCAACTTGATCTTGTTGTTAGAAGTCCATCTTCTGTCTGTGTGGAGAAAAATGGTGCGTGTTAAAAAGCCAGCCTTCATCAGTTGTGCCAAAAAGTGCAGCAAGACAACACCCTTCCCTGGAAAAAGGGACATTTTTTTTTACTTTAGAGTACACAGTCACAAATTACATTGTTTTCACATGTCTTCATTCCTAGACCAAATACTAGTGAGTGGTTTATTCTAACATTCTTAAATGTACTTTGTAGGTGGAACATCTGGTGGCGGGGCCAACGCGGAGGTGGTGGTGCTCGACACGGAGGCGGAGGGCAATTCCTCAGGGGAGGATGCGGCGGTTCCAGTGCCGGCTGTGAGAGTTCAGACGGTGGTGGTGGCGGGCCTCTCAATCGACTGCCACTCCGGAACAACTTTCACGGCTGTGATTTGTTACCGCCCGCCGGGAGCTTTCAACTCCACTCAGCAGCAGTCGCTCCTCACCACTCTTACTAATATGGCTACCTCTCATAATAAATTGATCGTTTTGGGCGATTTCAACCTATGGCCTAACGGCAGTCTAGACTCCGCCCTTAACAATCTTCTACTTTCCTGTGAAGGTATGGGACTTTCCCAGCTGGTTAATAAACCCACACACTCAGCAGGGCACCAGCTCGATCTAATCTTCTCCTCTCCCCAGCTAGTATTCCTGAGCGATATTCTGCCGATGTGCTGGACCGACCATGCGCTTATTAAATTTCACATAGCCGGCAGCAGGTCTTGCAGATCGTCACTCCGCCCCGGCCCCGACTCTTCGTACAGAGACTGGAAGGCTCTGGATAAACTAAGACTGACCGGCCCAGTATTTGAGGTGGAAGACAGTTTTTCCATCACTCAATCGGTAGAGGATAACTATCTGTCCCTTTGCACAAGGATTTCCAACATCTCGGAACGCCTCGTCCCTCAGAAAAAGGGCAAACCAAAAAGACGAGTACCTGCCCCATGGTTCGACGACTCATTAAGAGCACTCAAACTAGCCTGCAGACAAGCAGAGAGAAGATGGAGGCAAGGCTATTCTGACACTAACAAAACTCTTTGGAAAGAAAACCTCCGGGCGTACAAAACTGCCATCGCCCAACATAAGGCCAAATATTACTGTTCCATCATTACCAATGCCACTAATAGTTCAAAAAGTATTTTTCAGATACTTAAAAACTTAACCCATCCAGATTGTGTCATCTCCACACAGCCCCTCACCCAAGCCCTCTGTGATAATCTCGCAGCATTTTTCATCAACAAAATAAACACCATCATTCAAAACCTGAAAACACCTCCCTCTTTGGGAGCCCCCAACATGCAGGGACCCAGCACCAGCTCTCAAAACCTGACGTCTCTAGGCTCTGGCCTTACGGCCAGATTACGGGAATTTCCTCCTATCCCGGCCTCTGAGTTTGAAAGACTGGCGCATGGAATTACCTCGGGTTCCCCTCTCGACCCTCTGCCTCCAAAAATTTGGAAAAATTTTGGAACTGAACTTTTTGGCACCATGCGCCAAATATGTAACCAGTCTTTGCACAGTGGTTATGTCCCAACCCCGTGGAAACAGGCGCTTGTCACTCCACTCCTAAAAAAACCCTCCCTGAGCCCAGATTGTCTATCTAACTACCGACCCATCTCTCTATTGCCATTTCCAGCGAAAGTCGCTGAACGATGGGTCAGTTCTCGCCTTTCCTGCCACCTAGAACAGAACAACCTTCTAGACGATCATCAGTTCAGATTCCGTCCTGCCCACGGCACCGAAACAGCGGTCTTGACAGCCATGGAGGACCTTCGCATGCGTGCAGACAGGGGCCAGCCAGTGGCTTTGATACTGCTGGACCTGTCTGCCGCATTCGATACGGTCAACCACAGTACGCTGCTGCAGAGACTCGGTGAAGTGGGTGTGGATGGCACAGCGGTGCTCTGGTTTCACTCCTATCTGCGGGACAGAAGACAGGCTGTCTCCCTCCCCCCATTCCAATGCACCTTTGCACCGGTGCCCCAGGGAGTTCCCCAGGGCTCCTCCATCAGCCCCATTCTTTTTAACGTGTACCTTATCCCGCTAATCAAGTTAATTAAGTCCTTTGGGATAAAAACAATAAACTACGCTGATGACACGCAGCTCACTCTCTCTTGGGAAGGAGAAGATTCCATTCCTTTATCCACCTTCCACGACTGCTTAAGAGAGACGGCTGGGTGGCTCCACAGAAACTCCCTCCAATTTAATTCCTCTAAAACAGAGGTTCTGTTTTGTGCTGGCAGCAACATACCCCGCCAGTTTCCGAGTGAATTCTGGCCTCCAGAGACTAGAGACAAACCTCTGCCAGTTTCCTCGGTCCGCAACCTGGGAGCCATGCTCGATAACAAGCTGAGTATGGAAACCCAGGTAGCAAAAACAGTGGGGATCTGTACAGCCCTACTACGCTCCCTGCGTAAAATCATGCCACTTCTCCCTGCACAAGCCCGGGCGTCGATAGTCAGGTGTACGATACTCAGTCGCCTCGACTATTGTAACGCCCTGCTCCTTGAGTCTCCAGTCACGCTGATGGACCGACTACAAAGAATTCAATCTGCCGCCGCCAAGCTGGCTCTTGGTTGGACGAGAAGGTCTTCGGCCACAGCAGCTCTGGCCGAGCTACATTGGCTACCCTTAAAGCAGCGTGTGGCATTCAAGTCCCTCTGCATTGTCTTTAAGGCTCTGCATGGACTCGGGCCCAGACCTCTGCAAGCCTTGTTTCTGTGGTACACTCCCACCAGAGACTTACGCTCATCCTCGGCCTGTCTGGTAAAGGTGCCCAGATTCAATAAAGCCAGAACCGGGGGCAGATCCTTCAGGGTCGCAGCGGCCAAGTTATGGAACAGCCTGCCCATTGACATACGCCAGATCTCACAACTTCTTCCATTTAGGAAACGCATCAAGACCTGGCTTTTCCCCTAAATCTGCCCGTCCGCTAGTTACTCCGGCTATCCGTCAGCAGAGTATTCTCCAGCGCCAGGAAGCCTGCAAGGTATCAGCCGCGCTTTATAAATACTCAAAATAAATAAATAAGCTCTTATATATTCCTTACTTATTGAGATTGAAGACGTGGCTGGGAAGGAAAGAATATGAGATGCATGGCTGGGTGAATGATGAAGCAATGATTGGTGGAAGGACAACAGCCTGGGTGGGTGACACAGAAACTGTATGTGTCCATAATATACCTGGATCATGCTACTATCTGACTCTTAGATAGCATATGTGTATCTAGAGCAGGGGTACTGATAGTACGGCCCGCGGGCCGGTGGCGGCCCGGCAAGCCTTCCTTGGCGGTGCACAGACCTTGCAGACAATCACTGCTCCCCCCGCCCCCACAGAGCAGAGGCTTTGTTGTATTTCACCTGTTAGCGCCCCTGCATCACCACTCTGACAATCACTGCTCCCCCGGCCCCCACAGAGCAGAGTGGAGATGCAGGGCCACAAAGAGGTGAAATAGA
This sequence comes from Lissotriton vulgaris, assembly GCF_964263255.1. Lineage (NCBI taxonomy): Eukaryota > Metazoa > Chordata > Amphibia > Caudata > Salamandridae > Lissotriton > Lissotriton vulgaris. The sequence goes on from NC_141695.1 coordinate 261,214,808, forward strand.
ACAAAGCCTCTGCTCTGTGGGGCCGGGCAAGCAGTGATTGTCAGGGTGGAGATGCAGGGGCGCTACAACAAACAAAGCCTCAATAATATGTTAATGGTCTTTTAAAGACCTGTTAAGTACTTTGGTGTGGCTGTCTGTGTGTGCGCGTTGAGGAAGCTGTCTCAGCCCGGGCTGAAGGCTGACACAGACAGACACACACACAGTGAGATGACAGAGGGGGAGGGAGAGGGAGGGCAGGAGGGAGAGAGAGATGGAGAGGGAGGGCAGGAGGGAGAGCAGGAGGGAGAGAGATGTATGTAAATGCTGGGTCTGGTGGCTCAGTGGATGAAGGCATCTGCTGCAGGGACCTGTGTGCAACCTCATGGTCACAAGTTTTCGTTTTGCTTTAGCCCCGCCCCCTCTGACTCCGCCCCCACCAGTGCGGCCCTCGGCCACAAACTACACTGTAAATTTAGCCCCTGAGAAAAAGTTTGTGAGTACCCATGATCTAGAGAGAGTAGACGGTCAGTGGATAAACTAAGTGTAACTTTGAAGAGCATGTAACACTGCACCCGCACGTCCGTTCCAGTGTAGGAAAGGCAAGGAAAAGAAGTTGTAATTTTCTCCAAATACTACCATCAATAGTAGCAGTAGTTTGTATTGCAAGCACAGCATAGATCCGGTTATTACGGTGGCCACTCCCTACCTCTCTTAATAAGTTTAGTAGTACTCAGTCATTCATGTGTGGATGTATCACTGGTCACTCAATAAAAAGCAAAGCACCTAAAGTCATCCCATATGTAAGCAAAAACATCCCATGTGAGGTGATAGATAATCAGAATATTTATCTTCTTCATTTTCCATTTCTAGTACTCATTTGCACTGTAGGGTGAAAGTTAAATTAATTAAGCAGTAGCCCTTGTAACAGAGTATTCTCAGTGCCACCCGTAATAGAAAAGTAAGAGCTTCACCACCTGCATGTACTGGACCGGTACAGTAACGCAAGTCTAGGTCACTCATCATGGTGTGCGTCTCTTTTTCTCGGGTGCAAGTTCACTGCGCTGGCATTATGCCGGCTTGCAGAAGATAACGTACCAATTTTCCTAAACAAGAGACAAGAAGAAGAATAAGACTGGTGTACTTTCATAGTCGACTCCAATGGAAGTCCATAGTGCTCGTAGAATTTGTTCCTTAAACTCCCACTAATGTTAGAGCAAGGATGAAGAAGTGGGAGGTCAGATAGATACTGGCCTCAATAGTTATGTAATGCGCTTGCAAGTTGCTAGTTGTACTGCAACACAAATTTCTGCTGAATGATTGAGTTAATCTTAAAGAGCATTGGTTACAGACTATGTCTTTCTTTCTTCATATAGATGCTCCTTCCAAACGAACAAGGAGGAAGGAGCTGGCTAGAGCGGCCCGGCAACGGAGGATCGCTGCCACTGTTGCAGAATATCGGCGGCTGGTGGCCCTGGAGGACGACGAAAGTGTGCAGTCGACCACAACAACAACGTCGTCTGCATCGGCCTCCGTGCCCCCACAGGCTGCCACCCAGCACAGTGCTCCAGCCAGACTGAGCCGGGCTGCCAAAGCCAAACGCCACCACCGAGCAGCAAGGACAACAGCTGCCTCTCACAGCCATTGTAACTGCAAGGCACGCCTGCGCCGCAGTACCCTGAGGGTGTCCCGCCTTCAGCAGGAGCTCCACCACTTCACAAACGTGTTGGAGGGGCTCCGCGTAGAGCACGCCTTGCTCCGCCAGGAGTATGATGCCCTGGCCCAAAAAGTAAACAGCATCCACCCATAGTGTCCCTTGCCCCTTTTTTAGAGACTTTTGGGGGGTGGGAATCGGGATTTGGGTTTGGGACTTTTAAAGGACAACCGTTGGGGTTAGGGAGGGTCTTGCGGGAGATTATTTTGTTAGGGATATAAATATACTTTTTCAAACTTTATCTGAGCATACCTGTTTTTTACTGCTTGCCTGGTGGGTGGGGGTTTAACAGTAACTTTGTTTTCCTGAAAGTTTAGCTCCATTTTCTTCCTTTAAGTGTAAATGCCCAAATGTTTTCAACACTAAGTGCCTCTCACAGAGTAAGTGAAGTGAATTCAAGAGTCCTAGGACTTTAGTAGTACTACCGTCAGTCTCTCGTCTCTCCTAATACTCCATTGTACTCCCTCCCACCAAACGCTTATCTTACCTGTAATTTGTGTTTTAAAGTAGGGCTAGACCCAGGGCTGGCTCCAGGGGAAACAGCGAATAAGGTTGGCTATCCTGGGCGGATAAAATTTCCTCATAGCGGTGGTACTAGTGGCGTGACACAGTGGCAGTTGCATGCCTATGAAAAAAAAGAAAATGAAATATGGTTTGTCCTCCTGAGCAATACAACGGTACAATAGAGAATATAGCAGGTGACAGTACACTAGAACAGTTCCACATTGTAGCCTAACAAATGGTAAAGTATAACTACTAATTCGGTTAAAGTTCTTTGACATTAGCCATGGGTCTTTGTCAAGCAGAGTAAGAATATATCCTCGGATTTCTTCACCAGCCTGTTGCTATCACCTTATCCTCCCCAGCAAGTGTGTGGATTTATTGCTGTAATTTAGTCACACATCAATCAAAACCACACAGCCCGGGGGAAGAGGGTTAGGGTTTGAAAAATGGATGGGTACGGGGGTTTTTGGGAAAGGTTTTGGGAGACATGAAAAAATAGCACAGCATGGACAAACAATTGTGAACATAAACAAATCTTTGGGTAAATATTTTTGTCCACCCTAAGCGTGGAAGGGTATTCTCAGATGTGAGACCCTTGCTCATTGCACCATCAGGATTCAAGCAAACCGGGCCGAAGACGGCTGTAATGCCAGAAACCGGTCCCCGGGAGCTTGTTTCCTTCCCAGTGTAAGAATTGGCTTTTGTAGTTTGGTTTGCCCTGTTCCCATCATGCACTGGGACAGGAACAGACTAATTTGCATACAGCCAGGTTCTGAAACTGGGATGGTGCAGTGAGCTAAAAAACGGTGTTGGATCTAGCCCTGATCTCTTGACTGGGTGAGAGCTTTCTGCTTAATTCAGAGACTCTGTCCCTCACCACCCCTTGTTGTAAATATTTTTGTCCACCCTAAGCGTGGAAGGGTATTCTCAGATGTGAGACCCTTGCTCATTGCACCATCAGGATTCAAGCAAACCGGGCCGAAGACGGCTGTAATGCCAGAAACCGGTCCCCGGGAGCTTGTTTCCTTCTCAGTGTAAGAATTGGCTTTTGTAGTTTGGTTTGCCCTGTTCCCATCATGCACTGGGACAGGAACAGACTAATTTGCATACAGCCAGGTTCTGAAACTGGGATGGTGCAGTGAGCTAAAAAACGGTGTTGGATCTAGCCCTGATCTCTTGACTGGGTGAGAGCTTTCTGCTTAATTCAGAGACTCTGTCCCTCACCACCCCTTGTTGTAAATATTTTTGTCCACCCTAAGCGTGGAAGGGTATTCTCAGATGTGAGACCCTTGCTCATTGCACCATCAGGATTCAAGCAAACCGGGCCGAAGACGGCTGTAATGCCAGAAACCGGTCCCCGGGAGCTTGTTTCCTTCCCAGTGTAAGAATTGGCTTTTGTAGTTTGGTTTGCCCTGTTCCCATCATGCACTGGGACAGGAACAGACTAATTTGCATACAGCCAGGTTCTGAAACTGGGATGGTGCAGTGAGCTAAAAAACGGTGTTGGATCTAGCCCTGATCTCTTGACTGGGTGAGAGCTTTCTGCTTAATTCAGAGACTCTGTCCCTCACCACCCCTTGTTGTAAATATTTTTGTCCACCCTAAGCGTGGAAGGGTATTCTCAGATGTGAGACCCTTGCTCATTGCACCATCAGGATTCAAGCAAACCGGGCCGAAGACGGCTGTAATGCCAGAAACCGGTCCCCGGGAGCTTGTTTCCTTCCCAGTGTAAGAATTGGCTTTTGTAGTTTGGTTTGCCCTGTTCCCATCATGCACTGGGACAGGAACAGACTAATTTGCATACAGCCAGGTTCTGAAACTGGGATGGTGCAGTGAGCTAAAAAACGGTGTTGGATCTAGCCCTGATCTCTTGACTGGGTGAGAGCTTTCTGCTTAATTCAGAGACTCTGTCCCTCACCACCCCTTGTTGTAAATATTTTTGTCCACCCTAAGCGTGGAAGGGTATTCTCAGATGTGAGACCCTTGCTCATTGCACCATCAGGATTCAAGCAAACCGGGCCGAAGACGGCTGTAATGCCAGAAACCGGTCCCCGGGAGCTTGTTTCCTTCCCAGTGTAAGAATTGGCTTTTGTAGTTTGGTTTGCCCTGTTCCCATCATGCACTGGGACAGGAACAGACTAATTTGCATACAGCCAGGTTCTGAAACTGGGATGGTGCAGTGAGCTAAAAAACGGTGTTGGATCTAGCCCTGATCTCTTGACTGGGTGAGAGCTTTCTGCTTAATTCAGAGACTCTGTCCCTCACCACCCCTTGTTGTAAATATTTTTGTCCACCCTAAGCGTGGAAGGGTATTCTCAGATGTGAGACCCTTGCTCATTGCACCATCAGGATTCAAGCAAACCGGGCCGAAGACGGCTGTAATGCCAGAAACCGGTCCCCGGGAGCTTGTTTCCTTCCCAGTGTAAGAATTGGCTTTTGTAGTTTGGTTTGCCCTGTTCCCATCATGCACTGGGACAGGAACAGACTAATTTGCATACAGCCAGGTTCTGAAACTGGGATGGTGCAGTGAGCTAAAAAACGGTGTTGGATCTAGCCCTGATCTCTTGACTGGGTGAGAGCTTTCTGCTTAATTCAGAGACTCTGTCCCTCACCACCCCTTGTTGTAAATATTTTTGTCCACCCTAAGCGTGGAAGAGTATTCTCAGATGTGAGACCCTTGCTCATTGCACCATCAGGATTCAAGCAAACCGGGCCGAAGACCGCTGTAATGCCAGAAACCGGTCCCCGGGAGCTTGTTTCCTTCCCAGTGTAAGAATTGGCTTTTGTAGTTTGGTTTGCCCTGCTCCCATCATGCACTGGGACAGGAACAGACTAATTTGCATACAGCCAGGTTCTGAAACTGGGATGGTGCAGTGAGCTAAAAAACGGTGTTGGATCTAGCCCTGATCTCTTGACTGGGTGAGAGCTTTCTGCTTAATTCAGAGACTCTGTCCCTCACCACCCCTTGTTGTAAATATTTTTGTCCACCCTAAGCGTGGAAGGGTATTCTCAGATGTGAGACCCTTGCTCATTGCACCATCAGGATTCAAGCAAACCGGGCCGAAGACGGCTGTAATGCCAGAAACCGGTCCCCGGGAGCTTGTTTCCTTCCCAGTGTAAGAATTGGCTTTTGTAGTTTGGTTTGCCCTGTTCCCATCATGCACTGGGACAGGAACAGACTAATTTGCATACAGCCAGGTTCTGAAACTGGGATGGTGCAGTGAGCTAAAAAACGGTGTTGGATCTAGCCCTGATCTCTTGACTGGGTGAGAGCTTTCTGCTTAATTCAGAGACTCTGTCCCTCACCACCTCTTGTTGTAAATATTTTTGTCCACCCTAAGCGTGGAAGGGTATTCTCAGATGTGAGACCCTTGCTCATTGCACCATCAGGATTCAAGCAAACCGGGCCGAAGACGGCTGTAATGCCAGAAACCGGTCCCCGGGAGCTTGTTTCCTTCCCAGTGTAAGAATTGGCTTTTGTAGTTTGGTTTGCCCTGTTCCCATCATGCACTGGGACAGGAACAGACTAATTTGCATACAGCCAGGTTCTGAAACTGGGATGGTGCAGTGAGCTAAAAAACGGTGTTGGATCTAGCCCTGATCTCTTGACTGGGTGAGAGCTTTCTGCTTAATTCAGAGACTCTGTCCCTCACCACCCCTTGTTGTAAATATTTTTGTCCACCCTAAGCGTGGAAGGGTATTCTCAGATGTGAGACCCTTGCTCATTGCACCATCAGGATTCAAGCAAACCGTGCCGAAGACCGCTGTAATGCCAGAAACCGGTCCCCGGGAGCTTGTTTCCTTCCCAGTGTAAGAATTGGCTTTTGTAGTTTGGTTTGCCCTGTTCCCATCATGCACTGGGACAGGAACAGACTAATTTGCATACAGCCAGGTTCTGAAACTGGGATGGTGCAGTGAGCTAAAAAACGGTGTTGGATCTAGCCCTGATCTCTTGACTGGGTGAGAGCTTTCTGCTTAATTCAGAGACTCTGTCCCTCACCACCCCTTGTTGTAAATATTTTTGTCCACCCTAAGCGTGGAAGGGTATTCTCAGATGACTCACTCTACGCTTCCCAGCCGACTGGTCGCTCCCTTTGGCTCCGGTATCATTTCATAACGCTTTGTGCTACTAACTGTGCTGAATCTATTGCCTGTTGTGCGCTTTGTATGCCGCTTTGCATATTTTGTGATTTTACATTGCCAGCGCGACTTTGCTGCTCTTTTTGCCTATTCCCCCAAGCGCCCTCCATTTTGTTGTTGTTGTCCTCATACCTAGCCCGCCCCGCCTCCCAGCTGAGACGCCCTCCCACAGACTTGAAGAGCGCTCCGTTACCTGGAAGCGCCGTGACTCACTCTACGCTTCCCAGCCGAGTGGTCGCTCCCTTTGGCTCCGGTATCGTTTCATAACGCTCTGTGCTGCTAACTGTGCTGAATCTATTGCCTGTTGTGCGCTTTGTATGCCGCTTTGCATATTTTGTGATTTTACATTGCCAGCGCGACTTTGCTGCTCTTTTTGCCTATTCCCCCAAGCGCCCTCCATTTTGTTGTTGTTGTCCTCATACCTAGCCCGCCCCGCCTCCCAGCTGAGACGCCCTCCCACAGACTTGAAGAGCGCTCCGTTACCTGGAAGCGCCGTGACTCACTCTACGCTTCCCAGCCGAGTGGTCGCTCCCTTTGGCTCCGGTATCGTTTCATAACGCTTTGTGCTGCTAACTGTGCTGAATCTATTGCCTGTTGTGCGCTTTGTATGCCGCTTTGCATATTTTGTGATTTTACATTGCCAGCGCGACTTTGCTGCTCTTTTTGCCTATTCCCCCAAGCGCCCTCCATTTTGTTGTTGTTGTCCTCATACCTAGCCCGCCCCGCCTCCCAGCTGAGACGCCCTCCCACAGACTTGAAGAGCGCTCCGTTACCTGGAAGCGCCGTGACTCACTCTACGCTTCCCAGCCGAGTGGTCGCTCCCTTTGGCTCCGGTATCGTTTCATAACGCTTTGTGCTGCTAACTGTGCTGAATCTATTGCCTGTTGTGCGCTTTGTATGCCGCTTTGCATATTTTGTGATTTTACATTGCCAGCGCGACTTTGCTGCTCTTTTTGCCTATTCCCCCAAGCGCCCTCCATTTTGTTGTTGTTGTCCTCATACCTAGCCCGCCCCGCCTCCCAGCTGAGACGCCCTCGCCCCTCCCCCTCCACCATCCATTTATGACAGGAGTTCCCGCGCGCAGCGTTCACGCGCAGCGACCGCGCCCAACCCGCGCCGAAGGTGCGCCAAAGGTAAGCCCGTCTACGCCCGTCCGCGCCTGGACCGCGCCCAGCGCCAGACCCCCTGGCCCCCGTCCCTCCCAGCCCCCCCGCATTACCTACGATGCCGCCACCCTCCTAGCCCTTAACCCCGGTCGCGCCCCCAACTGCGTCCAAGCCGCACCTGGACACACCCATGGACCTTTCTCTTGCTACTCCTGCAAATTCAGCGGCACCGACAACATCTCCGCTACGACCACAACACAGATTCCCGACCCTAACCACCTACAGTGCATCCTTCTCAACACTCGATCGGTCCACAGACACGCCATTGACCTATGGAATCTACTAGACACCACCTCTCCAGACGTCGCCTTCCTAACAGAAACATGGATGAACGCTTCCTCCGCCCCAGACATCACCAATGCCATCCCTGAAGACTATAAGATCACACGCAAGGACCGCACCGACCACACAGGAGGAGGAATCGCTATCGTCCATAAGAAATCAATCCGCATCTCAACCAGCTCTGACGCCAACCTCGCTAACTCCGAACACCTTCACTTCCAGATCCACATCGACCCCAAAACAACACTCAGAGGCACCCTCCTCTACAGACCACCAGGACCCCACGCAAAATTCAGTGAAGACATCACGGACTTCATCACCCCACACGCGCTCCCCTCCAAAGACTACATCCTTCTGGGAGACCTCAACTTTCACCTTGAAAAGATCAACGACCGCAACACCGCCACCCTCTTAGACAACCTCGCCAACCTCGGACTTAAACAACTAGTCACTTCCCCCACCCACATCGCAGGTCACACACTCGACCCCATCTTCACCTCCAGCAATCATGTCTCCTTCAGCCACACTACGGATCTCCTCTGGACTGACCACAGCTGCGTTCACTTCACCTACAACAAACCAAAACCCACCATCCACCTCCAACCTACCCTGCAAAGAAACTGGAACAAAATCACCACGGACCAGATCTCCGCATCGCTCCTTCTAAACACCCCAGCCCTCTCTTCTAACGCTAACGAAGCCGCCGCCAACCTCACCCTATGGTTATCCAACACCGCCAACACCTTAGCACCACTGAAAAAACGTCAAAGCAAACCTGGCAGCAAGAAGGCCTCATGGTTCAACGATGATCTTAAGAAGTCCAAGAAACTCTGCCGCTCCCTTGAAAAGGCCTGGAAAAAAGACCCAACCACTAGCACCAAGGACGCCTTCAAAAACGCCACCCGCACTCACCACCAACTAATCCGAAAGGCCAAGAAAACAGCATTCAAGGATCGACTTGACAACAACGCCCACAACAGCAAGGAACTTTTCAACATCGTCAAGGAATTTTCCAATCCCTCGGCCAACTCCAACGACATCACCCCCTCTCAAGCCCTCTGCGACTCCCTAGCCTCATTTTTCCACAACAAGATTGCAGACATCCACAACAGCTTTGACAACCAACCCGGAAACCAACCCACCCTACCATTTGCTAAACATTCTCCCCCCGTGAACACCCTTGACGACTGGAACCCAATCTCCACTGAGGACACCATCCGCCTGATGAATTCCATCCACTCAGGATCCCCCACAGACCCATGTCCTCACCACATCTTCAACAAAGCAGACTCCGTCATAGCACCGCACCTCCGAGATGTCATCAACTGCTCCTTCAACTCCGCCACCTTCCCGGAAGACTGGAAACACGCTGAACTCACCGCCCTTCTGAAAAAACCCACAGCGGACCCCACCGAACTCAAAAATTACCGCCCCATCTCGCTTCTTCCATTCCCGGCCAAAGTCATCGAGAAAGCTGTCAACAACCAGCTCGCCGCCTTCCTCGAAGCCAACAAATCCCTCGACCCCTAACAATCCGGCTTCCGAGCAAAACACAGCACTGAGACCGCCCTCATCGCAGCAACAGACGACATTCGAACTCTACTGGACAATGGAGACACAGTCGCCCTCATCCTCCTCGACCTCTCTGCAGCATTCGACACAGTCTGCCACAGCACCCTTTTACAACGCCTCAATAACATCGGAATCCAAGGAAAAGCACTTGAATGGATCACCTCGTTCCTCACCGGAAGAACCCAGAGAGTCCGCCTCCCACCATTCAAGTCCGAGGCCACCGAAGTCATCTGTGGCGTACCACAAGGATCCTCACTCAGCCCCACCCTCTTCAACGTATACATGAGCCCCCTCGCGGACATCGCCCGCCAACACAACCTCAACATCATCTCCTACGCGGATGACACTCAACTAATCCTTTCTCTCACCAATGACCCCAGCACCGCCAAAACTAACCTACACGAAGGAATGAAAGAAGTTGCCGAATGGATGAAAGAAAGCCGTCTGAAACTGAACTCAGACAAAACAGAAGTCCTCATCTTAGGTACATCCCCCTCTGCATGGGACGACTCCTGGTGGCCGGAAGCCCTCGGAAAAGCACCCATCCCGACAGACCACGCACGGAACCTAGGCGTCATCCTGGATTCTTCACTCTCAATGAACAGACAAGTCAGCGCCGTATCCTCTTCCTGCTTCAACATTCTTCGCATGCTCAGAAAAACATTTCGCTGGATCCCCTCCGAAACAAGGAAAACAGTCACCCACGCTCTGGTCACGAGCCGTCTGGACTACGGAAACACCCTCTACGCAGGCACTACCGCTAAACTCCAGAAGAAACTCCAACGAATCCAAAACGCCTCAGCCAGGATCATATTAGACATCCCACGCAACGAACACATCTCTGGTCACCTTAAAGACCTCCACTGGCTACCCGTCAATAGGAGGATCACTTTCCGACTGCTTACTCACGCACACAAATCACTCTACGACATCGGACCAGAATGCCTCAACTCACGACTGTCCTTCTACACCCCCTCCCGCCAACTACGTTCTTCCAGCCAAGACCTCGCCACTGTACCTCGCATCAACAAGACCACCATGGGAGGCAGATCCTTCTCATACCTGGCTGCTAAAACATGGAACTCACTCCCCGCTTACCTTCGCCTTACCCAGAACCACCTAGCATTCAGAAAGCAACTTAAAACGTGGATATTTGACAAGTAATCCTCCTCCCCTTTCTAAGCGCCTTGAAACCCTCTGGGTATGTAGTACGCTATATAAATTCTCTGACTTGACTTGACTTGACTAGATGTGAGACCCTTGCTCATTGCACCATCAGGATTCAAGCAAACCGGGCCGAAGACGGCTGTAATGCCAGAAACCGGTCCCCGGGAGCTTGTTTCCTTCCCAGTGTAAGAATTGGCTTTTGTAGTTTGGTTTGCCCTGTTCCCATCATGCACTGGGACAGGAACAGACTAATTTGCATACAGCCAGGTTCTGAAACTGGGATGGTGCAGTGAGCTAAAAAACGGTGTTGGATCTAGCCCTGATCTCTTGACTGGGTGAGAGCTTTCTGCTTAATTCAGAGACTCTGTCCCTCACCACCCCTTGTTGTAAATATTTTTGTCCACCCTAAGCGTGGAAGGGTATTCTCAGATGTGAGACCCTTGCTCATTGCACCATCAGGATTCAAGCAAACCGGGCCGAAGACGGCTATAATGCCAGAAACCGGTCCCCGGGAGCTTGTTTCCTTCCCAGTGTAAGAATTGGCTTTTGTAGTTTGGTTTGCCCTGTTCCCATCATGCACTGGGACAGGAACAGACTAATTTGCATACAGCCAGGTTCTGAAACTGGGATGGTGCAGTGAGCTAAAAAACGGTGTTGGATCTAGCCCTGATCTCTTGACTGGGTGAGAGCTTTCTGCTTAATTCAGAGACTCTGTCCCTCACCACCCCTTGTTGTAAATAAGAAAAAATAGCACAGCATGGACAAACAATTGTGAACATAAACAAATCTTTGGGTACAAACCTATCCATCAATCTTTGAAAGTGCATGCACTACTGCATGCATGTCAGTGAAAAGTAAGTAGTACTTTCGACAACTGTGGAAGAAAGAATGCGACAGTACTGGGCGTGTGTGGAATTATTGATAACTATATTCAACATAAGGTCTCTGTTGCCAGATACCTGAGAGCCTTGCTGGTCACTATAAATCCATTCACAACACTCAATGGGGTTGGTCTGGAAGGTATAGTAGATAGAAAAGGAGAAATTGCTCTTTTTCTAGGTGTCCCCTCACTCACCAGGGTTGCCCCTTGGTGACATGCTTCATCATTGGGGCCATCCCAGTCCTCTACGGGCTGGGGCGTGCTGCGACTTGCGAATTATGTAGGAGCACTTACAAATGACTATGTGTGGTGCAGATGTGATAGTGGAGTGGACTAAGTGATGTGTTAAAGGATCAATTTAGAAGCAGAGAGAGATCCAAAAAATGCAGTCACAGTCCTAGAAAAACACAATGGATACTGTATCTGTATGTTGTTGGAGTTGTCCTGTTGAATTTGGTAAGTAAGTTGCATGCAGAAAAAAAATCCTCTTATTAGCGGCACTCCTCCATTGCAGCTGACGCTTCGTCCATTGATGTTGGTCACCACCAGAAGACACCCTGTAAAAAAAGCACAGCATGGACAAACAATTGAACATAAACAAAGCTTTGGGTACAAACCTATCCATCAATCTTTGAAAGTGCATGCACTAGTGCATGCATGTCAGTGAAAAGTAAGTAGTACTTTCGACAACTGTGGGAGAAAGAATGGGACAGTACAGGGCGTGTGTGGAATTATTGATAACTATATTCAACATAAGGTCTCTGTTGCCAGATACCTGAGAGCCTTGCTGGTCACTATAAATCCATTCACAACACTCAATGGGGTTGGTCTGGAAGGTGTAGTAGATAGAAAAGGAGAAATTGCTCTTTTTCTAGGTGTCCCCTCACTCACCAGGGTTGCCCCTTGGTGACATGCTTCATCATTGGGGCCATCCCAGTCCTCTACGGGCTGGGGCGTGCTGCGACTTGCGAATTACGTAGGAGCACTTACAAATGACTATGTGTGGTGCAGATGTGATAGTGGAGTGGACTAAGTGATGTGTTAAAGGATCAATTTAGAAGCAGAGAGAGATCCAAGAAATGCAGTCACAGTCCTAGAAAAACACAATGGATACTGTATCTGTATGTTGTTGTAGTTGTCCTGTTGAATTTGGTAAGTAAGTTGCATAAAGAAAAAAAATCCTCCTATTAGCGGCACTCCTCCATTCCATCTGATGCTTCGTCCATCAATGTTGGTGACCAGAAGACACCCTGTCCACTCCCTGCCTGGCGGATGCTGAATTGCGACTCGCTAATGTGAAGCCTGACTCCATCCTTTTTTCCCCATTGCACAGACTGAAACCCGGCCTGTAATTATTCAACGAAAAACAGGAAGTGATATAATATTAAGACACCACTGATAAATAAATATAAGGTAAGTAGGCTGTGGAGTGCAAAAACTCACACTTTGATTTTCCTAGTAGACAGTACAATATTTTTGACAGTGCGTACTCTGAGTCACCTTTTGAAGGATAAATAAGTATGGGCAAATTAATGTAGCGGATCTTTCCTCTCAAGCTAGGTGTACTGTAAACTGTGTTTTAGAACAAAATTAGATCTTCCCAGCAGTGCTCCCACCCAGACCCTTACTAAAGCCAGTCGCAAAAATGTAGAAGACCCCCAATCAAATCGCAAAAAACGAGGCCTAGCAGAAAACTGGTGACAAAACGTACTTTGAAAGTAAAAGTAGGCCCAAATACCCCTTTACCCTCCGTGGATTGCATTCAAACCACTTGCAAGCAACCAAGCAAAAGTATCCATAGCCAGCATCGCTCCAAGACTCGAAAACCCCTCCACCCAAACACATGCAATCGAAATACTGCTAACCCTAACTAACCCTAAGTTAAGAATAGTGGCAAAGGCTTTCTTTAACTATGCCAAATCCCCCCTTTCCCACCATGGATTTTCTTCAAATGACTTGCAACCAAAATTACACATTCTTACGAGTGCTCTAAGACCCCAGAACTCAGTTGCAAAAATGTAGAACACCCCGAAACACATGCAATCCTGCTGCTAGGGCTAACAAACCCTAAGTTACAAAAAGTGCCAAAAGGCTTTTCGGCGTGGATTTTGTCCCAACCACTTCCACCCGGTATTAGACCTTCCCAGGAATGGCCCAAGACCCGCCAACCCACCCGCCAAAAAGCACAACACCCCCAAACAGGCCAAAAGCAACATCTCCTACTTACAATATTTCTCGGCCTTCGGTCCAAACGCGCTGCGTAGCTAGTCCATAAGTCCGGTTTGCCACCACGGATTTCCTGAAAAGCAAATGCAATCAAGATTAGAGTGTCCCAGCAGTGCTGACAGACCCCGAAACTCACCCACAAACAGACGGAACCCCCCCTAAGAGCACCTCAAAGGCAAGCAAGTCAGCAAAAACACAAGAAAAATTCCGCCTGGGATTTGGTCCAAACCACTTTTATCCGGTATTAGAGCTTCCCAGCAATGGCCCCAGAGCCGTCAACCCAGGAGAAAACGAGTAGAAGACCCCCAAACAGCCAAAGAGCAAAAGTACAAAAATGGGGACTTAGTCATTTTTTCCCAAATTTCCCAAATCACTCCGCGCGTGCTCTGCAGCTAGGCCCTAACTCCCCTCTGCCACCATGGATTTGCTTCAAACCTCTTGCAAAGTAAAGTGTCCATAGCCAGCAGTGCTCCCAGACCCCGAAACCCACCCACAAACACCAGGAAGCCCCCCAAACCGGTCCCCGAAAACGCTACATTGAGCAAAATGTCAGAAATAGCAACAAAAAAAAATCGGCCTGGATTTTGTCCCAACCACTTCTACCCGGTATTAGACCTTCCCAGGAATGGCCCAAGACCCGCCAACCCACCCGCCAAAAAGCACAACACCCCCAAACAGGCCAAAAGCAACATCTCCTACTTACAATATTTCTCGGCCTTCGGTCCAAACGCGCTGCGTAGCTTGGCCATAAGTCCGTTTTGCCACCACGGATTTCCTGAAAAGCAAATGCAATCAAGATTAGAGTGTCCCAGCAGTGCTGACAGACCCCGAAACTCACCCACAAACAGACGGAACCCCCCCTAAGAGCACCTCAAAGGCAAGCAAGTCAGCAAAAACACACAAAAAATTCCGCATGGGATTTGGTCCAAACCACTTTTATCCGGTATTAGAGCTTGCCAGCAATGGCCCCAGAGCCATCAACCCAGGAGAAAACGAGTAGAAGACCCCCAAACAGCCAAAGAGCAAAAGTACAAAAATGGGGACTTAGTCATTTTTTCCCAAATTTCCCAAATCACTCCGCGCACGCTCTGCAGCTAGGCCCTAACTCCCCTCTGCCACCATGGATTTGCTTCAAACCTCTTGCAAAGTAAAGTATCCATAGCCAGCAGTGCTCCCAGACCCCGAAACCCACCCACAAACACCAGGAAGCCCTCCAAACCGGCCCCCGAAAACGCTACATTGAGCAAAATGTCAGAAATAGCAACAAAAAAAAATCGGCCTGGATTTTGTCCCAACCACTTCTAGCCGGTATTAGACCTTCCCATGAATGGACCAAGACCCGCCAACCCACCCGCCAAAAAGCATAACACCCCCAAACAGGCCAAAAGCAACATCTCCTACTTACAATATTTCTCGGCCTTCGGGCCAAACGCGCTGCGTAGCTAGGCCATAAGTCGGGGTTGCCACAACGGATTTCCTGAAAAGCAAATGCAATCAAGATTAGAGTGTCCCAGCAGTGCTGACAGACCCCGAAACTCACCCACAAACAGACGGAACCCCCCCTAAGAGCACCTCAAAGGCAAGCAAGTCAGCAAAAACACTAAAAAATTTGCGCCTCGGATTTGGTCCAAACCACTTTTATCCGGTATTAGAGCTTCCCAACAATGGCCCCAGAGCCATCAACCCAAGAGAAAACGAGTAGAAGACCCCCAACCAGCCAAAGAGCAAAAGTACAAAAATGGGGACTTAGTAATTTTTTCCCAAATTTCCCAAATCACTCCGCGCGCGCTCTGCAGCTAGGCCCTAACTCCCCTCTGCCACCATGGATTTGCTTCAAACCTCTTGCAAAGTAAAGTATCCATAGCCAGCAGTGCTCCCAGACCCCGAAACCCACCCACAAACACCAGGAAGCCCCCCAAACCGGCCCCCGAAAATGCTACATTGAGCAAAATGTCAGAATTAGCAACAACAAAAAATCGGCCTGGATTTTGTCCCAACCACTTCTACCCGGTATTAGACCTTCCCAGGAATGGCCCAAGACCCGCCAACCCACCCGCCAAAAAGCATAACACCCCCAAACAGGCCAAAAGCAACATCTCCTACTTACAATATTTCTCGGCCTTCGGTCCAAACGCGCTGCGTAGCTAGGCCATAAGTCGGGGTTGCCACCACGGATTTCCTGAAAAGCAAATGCAATCAAGATTAGAGTGTCCCAGCAGTGCTGACAGACCCCGAAACTCACCCACAAACAGACGGAACCCCCCCCTAAGAGCACCTCAAAGGCAAGCAAGTCAGCAAAAACACTAAAAAAATTCCGCCTGGGATTTGGTCCAAACCACTTTTATCCGGTATTAGAGCTTCCCAGCAATGGCCCCAGAGCCGTCAACCCAGGAGAAAACGAGTAGAAGACCCCCAAACAGCCAAAGAGCAAAAGTACAAAAATGGGGACCTAGTCATTTTTTCCCAAATTTCCCAAATCACTCCGCGCGCGCTCTGCAGCTAGGCCCTAACTCCCCTCTGCCACCATGGATTTGCTTCAACCTCTTG
The DNA here is from genome assembly GCF_964263255.1 of Lissotriton vulgaris. Taxonomy (NCBI): domain Eukaryota; kingdom Metazoa; phylum Chordata; class Amphibia; order Caudata; family Salamandridae; genus Lissotriton; species Lissotriton vulgaris. The sequence continues at coordinate 261,230,982 of NC_141695.1, forward strand.
CAAAGTAAAGTATCTATAGCCAGCAGTGCTCCCAGACCCCGAAACCCACCCACAAACACCAGGAAGCCCCCCAAACCGGCCCCCGAAAACGCTACATTGAGCAAAATGTCAGAAATAGCAACAAAAAAATCGGCCTGGATTTTGTACCAACCACTTCTACCTGGTATTAGAAATTCTCAGGAATGGCCCAAGACCCGCCAACCCACCCGCCAAAAAGCATAACACCCCCAAACAGGCCAAAAGCAACATCTCCTACTTACAATATTCCTCGGCCTTCGGTCCAAACGCGCTGCGTAGCTAGGCCATAAGTCGGGGTTGCCACGACGGATTTCCTGAAAAGCAGATGCAATCAAGATTAGAGTGTCCCAGCAGTGCTGACAGACCCCGAAACTCACCCACAAACAGACGGAACCCCCCCTAAGAGCACCTCAAAGGCAAGCAAGTCAGCAAAAACACACAAAAATTTGCGCCTCGGATTTGGTCCAAACCACTTTTATCCGGTATTAGAGCTTCCCAACAATGACCCCAGAGCCGTCAACCCAAGAGAAAACGAGTAGAAGACCCCCAAACAGCCAAAGAGCAAAAGTACAAAAATGGGGACTTAGTCATTTTTTCCCAAATTTCCCAAATCACTCCGCGCGCGCTCTGCAGCTAGGCCCTAACTCCCCTCTGCCACCATGGATTTGCTTCAAACCTCTTGCAAAGTAAAGTATCCATAGCCAGCAGTGCTCCCAGACCCCGAATCTCACCCACAAACACCAGGAAGCCCCCCAAACCGGCCCCCGAAAACGCTACATTGAGCAAAATGTCAGAAATAGCAAAAAAGAAATCGGCCTGGATTTTGTCCCAACCACTTCTACCCGGTATTAGACCTTCCCAGGAATGGCCCAAGACCCGCCAACCCACCCGCCAAAAAGCATAACACCCCCAAACAGGCCAAAAGCAACATCTCCTACTTACAATATTTCTCGGCCTTCGGTCCAAACGCGCTGCGTAGCTAGGCCATAAGTCGGGGTTGCCACATCGGATTTCCTGAAAAGCGAATGCAATCAAGATTAGAGTGTCCCAGCAGTGCTGACAGACCCCGAATGTCACCCACAAACAGACGGAACCCCCCCTAAGAGCACCTCAAAGGCAAGCAAGTCAGCAAAAACACTAAAAAATGTGCGCCTCGGATTTGGTCCAAACCACTTTTAGAGCTTCCCAGCAATGGCCCCAGAGCCGACAACTCACCTGCAAAGAGGTAGAACAACACCCCCACAAGTGCTGAGTCTTTCTTCATTGGGCGTAAACCAGCCCTCTGCTTTGATGGAAATAGGAGTTTGGAGGAGGAGGATAGAGGAGCATGTTCTTCTGAACTTGTGAACCTGAGGAATGCAGACTGCGGCACCTTCAAATCAATTAGCAAACAAGTGAAGACAGTTCTGCTGATGGACTTGTTTTTGTGATTATCTGATTAAAGTTTGAATTATATTAACTGTGCACAACAGAGAAAGACAGACACACAGGAATAAAAGTGAATAAGGACGAAAAAGAAAGTTATTGATTCGTTGTCTCATTTTCAGGGCTCGGTATCACGGTCCAGGAATGAGAATAAGGCTTCGTCATCATACTCTGCGAATTCAGGCAGGGTGAGCTCAGTGTCACCTGACAGAGTAGAAATTCCCTCATCTATGTTGCTGGCCACCTCGTCTTCATCCGGCGCGCTTTCTCGTACTCTGAAATCTGGTGGTATGAGGTGCTGATTCATCTTGATCATTGTTAATCTCTCCACATTTTTGGGCGAGAGGCAGCTCCGTTTGGAAGTTACAATACCACCAGCAGCACTGAAAACACGTTCAGAAGACACGCTTGCGAGTGGGCAAGTCAAGTAGTTTAAAGCCAGGTTGGTGAGCTGTGGCCACAATTCTTTTTTCCCATGCCAATACGCCAATGGGTCAGCATTAACATAGACCTCTGTTGAGTCATTCAGATAGTCCTTGACCATCGAATCAAGGTTCTCCTCCAAGGTTCCTCCTCTTTGCTTAGCTGTTGCTGTGACCTTTTGAGAACCAAACCCAAGCCGAGCTAGCCAATCCTCTTCAGCCTCCAATGTTACTGTTGCGTCTGGTGGTGCAGATGATCCGGTTGCCGGTCTCTTTAACGGCTGAGAGGTCACTTGTGCCGCAGCCACAGGTGCAGAAGAGGATTGTTGTGACTGGGGATGGCCTGCTGATGCTGATGTACTGCCTTCTCCTTCAATTTTCTGCCGTTCTCTTTCGAACCTCTTGGCTGAGGAGGCTATCCACCGTTTGTAACTTGTAACATCTTCATCAGCAAAAAAAAAGAATGCTTGGCCTGCCAGCGCCTTTTTGTAGCGTGGATCCAGAATAGTAGCACAAATGTAATGCTGTTCTGAGTGGATCATTTTAAGACGTTCATCACCTTGTAGGTGCTCTAATAATTTCTCAGCCAGAACAAAAGAGTCTTGGTTTTTTTCATCTTTTTCAAACACAGAACACACCTCCTTCAATTGGTGCTCCAGCATGTACAACAATGGGATAGCTTTTCCCAAATTACAGTCCTCCTTGCTGACTGCACGCGTGAAGAACTCAAAAGGACGAAGCATGCGTGTCAGGCTTTTAACTATGTTCCATTGCGCCGCACCCATCCTCAGGTCCTCCTTCTGAGCTGTACCCTGTGTTAAGAAATAGTGATTGAGTACCGTATACTGCTCATACAGACGCTCAAGCATGTAGAAGGTTGAGTTCCAACGTGTTACCACCTCCTGGATGAGTGCTTTCACTGGCATTTGACGTTGATATAGCAGGCTCCTCAGCTGCTTCGGGCCTTAAAAGAATGGCTGAAATGGTTGCACATTTTTCGGCAGGTGTCCAATACTCTGTACACTGCACTGTCTTTATTACCAAAGAATTTTTGGACAACCAGGTTTATACAGTGCGCCAAACACGGCACTCTGAAATACTCACCCAGCTTCATGGCCTTAACTATATTGGCGCCATTGTCCGTGGAAACATAACCAACCTGGCGTTTTTTTGGGGACAGCCAGTTAAGGACCTTTGTGTTAAAGACATCCAAAATGTTTTCTGCTGTGTGACGTTTCTCCAAACCAAACATGGCTAGTGTTGCATGTTTCCGAGCAGCTTTAAAAACAATGTCCGGGTCGACACCTGCGTTTAGCTTTGCTTTAGCCCCTGAAAAAGAGACCCAGTGTGCAGTGATGCACATGTAATCAGCGCCTGCGCCACTGGTCCACATGTCTGTTGTCAGATGTATAGTGTGAACAGCGCTCTTCTGCAAAGCTGCCCCAATCACCTTCAGAACATCTTCATGTAGTGCTGGAACCGCAACTCGGGCAAAATAGAACCGGCTAGGAACCTTCCATTTAGAAAACCAACCCCTTCTACAAAAGAAAAAGGGAGAAGGTCCAGAGCTAGCATTTTAGCCAGCTTAGTGTTATACAGACGCGTCAGTGGGTGGTTGCGTTCATATTGCGCTTCTGTAAACAACATCTTTTTAATGTTGCCCTGGGCCAAAGATTTACAGGATGATGATGATATCTTCGACCCAGTTACGCTCGCTGATGAACTTTTTCGCATTGATGTCTCACTCTCTCCCACACTCTTAGTGTGGCTCACATGGGGTGTGCTGCTGACAGGGGTACTGGGTGTAAGTGAAGTGTTTGAATCGTCTTCTTCCTCCTCGTCATCATCAGATGAAAAATCAACGTTTTCATTACGTGCAATTCGGGCTTCCTTGACCGCCTCTAGTTGCGCAAACCATTGGACAGGGTGCGCTCTCCTAAGATGACCTCTCTGGCCTCCGGTACCATAGTTGGTACCAAACTTACCACGACTAACTCGAAGCTTACAAATGCTACAAATGGCTACGTTTTCCTTTTTTGGGCAAACACTAAAGAAGTCCCAAACTGGAGACTTGAAATGTCTTTGGGGGCCGGAGGAGGCGGCGATACTGGTGGTGGTGGTCCTGCTGCTAATGCCAGATGAAGTGGAGGATGTGGATTGCCGAACTTCAGTACGTTTTGCACTTTCACCACCACTAATTGAGGTCGAGGTGGATGGAGTTCCCTTCTTGCGAGGAAGAAATATGGAAGCGGTAGGTGTTGGTGTACTAGTTAACTCCAAATCTAATGATTGTTGTGTTTCCATTTCCATTGCCTCCTCGTCGACATCATCATCACGCTCAGCAGCTTCTCGGGATAGGGTCAAAATGTCTCTTTGCTGCATGCCCGCTGGAGCTGCAGTGACCTTTATGATGACTGCCTCATCGTCGTCATCGTGAGAGGCTTCACCAGCAGCAGTATCCGTCACTTCTTGTTGAGCCTCATCACACTCAATAGCTATGAGTTTTTCGACGACCTTCCTTTTACACTTGGGTACCTTTGTCAGATCATGGTGTGCCTCAATCTCAGACGGCAGTGGTGCTGGTTCCCAATTGGGATCCGTATCATCAGAAGGAGGTGGGCTTGAAGAAGATGTAGACACCAACCTTGATCTTTTCCTTGCTAGGGATGTGGAAGACAATGAATGATCATCAGGAAGAGTGGCTTCCAATGATACCTCGGCTTGATTGTCGATTTCCTGATGTGCCCCTACTTCGGGAGGAACAACTATTGTGGGCACTTGTGACCCTCCATGCACCTCTGCTTGCGCATCTCCTTGCGCTGCCTCTCCTTCCACATGTACTTGGGCTTGTACTTGCACATGGTGTTGTTGTTGCGGCTGTGGTTGTTCAACACTTGAGTTACAACAACCTGTGTTGATTCAGTGACATTGCTGCTACTTTCTTGCGATGAGCCAACATCACTGGTCGATGGTGATTGGAGAAGTACACTGACTGCCTCTGAAGCACTCAAGGGCTTTGACTTAAGTTGGCGTGGTGGTGGAGGCACTGAACCCAATGGAGCGGGGGTGCTGCTCCCAGCTTGGTCCCCAGCAGATCCTGCTGCTGCTGCAGGCGTACTTTTTTTTTTGCTCCCAAAAAACGTGGCGGCCGGCACACCAGCCTCCTTGGTAACTTGCTTCTTCTGCTCCTTACTAGCAACTTTCTTGCTAGAGGAGCTACGGAGACCTTTTTTTGGGGCCATCTTCTTCAGAGCAGGTCAGACAGCAGGCCGCAGTTGCACGAATTGTAGAGTTGTCTGAGGCCAGACGTGACGTCGCGTGACGTTATGCTGCACACACATACCGCTGCAGGACTTCTTCCTGGCACTGGTGGTCTCTTGAGTCTTGTGCACCTAAAAACAATGGAAGACAGAGGAACATCGGTTCAGTTATACACCCCAAAAAAATCGGAAAAAAACAGAAAAATCAGCACAATCCCATTCCATCCATGCCCTCCATGATGTTTAAGTTCAAGACACCCCACAGAAAGACTAGGCCCATGCTAGACTCAAATACCCCTGGTGAAAAGGCCACAAGTACAGCCCCCAAAAACGAAAATCACTGAAAAATCAGCACAATCCCATTCCATCCATGCCCTCCATGATGTTTAAATTCAAGACACCCCACAGAAAGAGTAGGCCCATGCAAGACTCACTACCCCTGGGCATAAAGGTTGAAAAGTAGGCAAAACGGTTGCAGGCCTAACAACAATGCCTGCATTCAAAATGGCCACTTGCCTCCCAGCACATGGCCAGGGCCTGTAGCAGCACTCAAAATGGCCCCCAGCCACATGGCCTGTCCCTCCCCATGAACACCCCCAAAAATAGAAAAACACTGAAAAATCAGCACAATCCCATTCCATCCATGCCCTCCATGATGTTTAAGTTCAAGACACCCAACAAAAAGTCTAGGCCCATGCTAGACTCAATACCCCTGGTGAAAAGGCCACAAGTACAGCCCCAAAAAACGAAAATCACTGAAAAATCAGCACAATCCCATTCCATCCATGCCCTCCATGATGTTTAAGTGCAAGACACCCCACAGAAAGACTAGGCCCATGCAAGACTCACTACCCCTGGGCATAAAGGTTGAAAAGTAGGCAAAATGGTTGCAGGCCTAACAACAATGCCTGCATTCAAAATGGCCACTTGCCTCCCAGCACATGGCCAGGGCCTGTAGCAGCACTCAAAATGGCCCCCAGCCACATGGCCTGTCCCTCCCCATGAACACCCCCAAACATCGTAAAACACTGCAAAATCAGCACAATCCCATTCCATCCATGCCCTCCATGATGTTTAAGTTCAAGACACCCCACAGAAAGACTATGCCCATGCAAGACTCAATACCCCTGGTGAAAAGGCCACAAGTACAGCCCCAAAAAACGAAAATCACTGAAAAATCAGCACAATCCCATTCCATCCATGCCCTCCATGATGTTTAAGTTCAAGACACCCCACAGAAAGACTAGGCCCATGCAAGACTCACTACCCCTGGGCATAAAGGTTGAAAAGTAGGCAAAATGGTTGCAGGCCTAACAACAATGCCTACATTCAAAATGGCCACTTGCCTCCCAGCACATGGCCAGGGCCTGTAGCAGCACTCAAAATGGCCCCCAGCCACATGGCCTGTCCCTCCCCATGAACACCCCCAAACATCGAAAAACACTGCAAAATCAGCACAATCCCATTCCATCCATGCCCTCCATGATGTTTAAGTTCAAGACACCCCACAGAAAGACTAGGCCCATGCAAGACTCAATACCCCTGGTGAAAAGGCCACAAGTACAGCCCCAAAAAACGAAAATCACTGAAAAATCAGCACAATCCCATTCCATCCATGCCCTCCATGATGTTTAAGTTCAAGACACCCCACAGAAAGACTAGGCCCATGCTAGACTCAAATACCCCTGGTGAAAAGGCCACAAGTACAGCCCCCAAAAACGAAAATCACTGAAAAATCAGCACAATCCCATTCCATCCATGCCCTCCATGATGTTTAAGTTCAAGACACCCCACAGAAAGACTAGGCCCATGCAAGACTCACTACCCCTGGGCATAAAGGTTGAAAAGTAGGCAAAATGGTTGCAGGCCTAACAACAATGCCTGCATTCAAAATGGCCACTTGCCTCCCAGCACATGGCCGGGGCCTGTAGCAGCACTCAAAATGGCCCCCAGCCACATGGCCTGTCCCTCCCCATGAACACCCCCAAAAATCGAAAAACACTGAAAAATCAGCACAATCCCATTCCATCCATGCCCTCCATGATGTTTAAGTTCAAGACACCCCACAGAAAGACTAGGCCCATGCAAGACTCAATACCCCTGGTGAAAAGGCCACAAGTACAGCACCAAAAAACGAAAATAACTGAAAAATCAGCACAATCCCATTCCATCCATGCCCTCCATGATGTTTAAGTTCAAGACACCCCACAGAAAGACTAGGCCCATGCTAGACTCAAATACCCCTGGTGAAAAGGCCACAAGTACAGCCCCAAAAAACGAAAATCACTGAAAAATCAGCACAATCCCAATCCATCCATGCCCTCCATGATGTTTAAGTTCAAGACACCCCACAGAAAGACTCAGTCCACCCACCACTGAGTACCCCTGGGCAAAAGGCCCCAAAACAGCCCAAAAATCGAAAATTCCAAAATTGTAGTTGCAGCAACTGTAATGCCCCAAACAAACTTACTTGTAAAATTTCTAATTCAAAAGTGATCCAAAGAAAGTCAAAAAGGCCTCAAATCCAAATATCCAGCAGCATCCACAAAAAGTAATCCTTCCAGCTCCAGATCCAAATGAAAAGTGACCAGGAGATGGACAAAGCACTGGGAGGAGCCTGCTGGACAGGAACAGGAAGTTGAAGACTGTGGGGCACTGCCTTCCCCCCCCCCCTCCCCAAAATGGACTCCTCGCAAAAAAATCATCATTTCAAGAAGGTTTATGCTGCTTGCTGGTGGATTTCTTGTGCAGAATTGCAAATTTTATATTTTCGCGTGTACGAGATTGTTGCTGCTCGCCGCATCTCAAAGCTCGCAATTGCGAAGTACCGCGAGACGTGATCTCGGCGTACTCGCGTTGACAAACGCTCGCTGCAAAAGTTGGCAAGCCGCGATTACGTAATCGCGCTCGCCAAATTCCTGCGGGATCCCGCAGCAAGATCCAAAATGGCGCAGCACTCGCAAAATATCGAGAAAAACAACTCGGCAAACGATGATAAACGCCGCGCGCGGCAAAATTGTATCACCAAGAAAAAAAAAATCCGCTGCGTGCGAATTTGCGGATTTTGCGGGAAATTCGCAAATCTCGCGGATTGCGAATTTACCGAAAATCCGCATAATCCGCAAGCGTAACGGATTTTCCGCCCATACTTAGCCACCACTCTTTCCATCTGAGGTCCGCGGGGCAGCTGAAGAAGAGCACTTCGGATTTGTCGGAGTTACACTTGAGGCTGTGACGACTGAACCAGTCGAACACAGCCCCAAGGCAACCCCGAATAGCCGCCCCGTCAAAGTCGTGGCCTCTGCCAGAAACCTCTTGTAAGTACACTCGACCCATGTATAACCAATAACTTAGGCCTGAACCGAACAAAGAGCATCCTGATTTCATTTCCCTGGTCCTCTTTCGTTAGGGAGGAAAACACGTGACATACTGCTGAGCGGAGAATCTGAAGGGGTGTCCCGGGCTATGAACAGAGCATTGATTCTAACTTAGGAAACTCAAGGTCACATCTGTCTTTCTTCTAAGATGAGCACATTCTTGTAGGTGCCATGCCTGTACTCCCATGTACCTGAACCAAAGGGAGGCACCTTTACTGACCTGCCCCCGGAATAGCCTGAGCTGAGTTTCGAATTTATATTGTGCCATATATGGGTCTTCCTGTTGGTTTCTCAGTTACTGGTACTTTTCCGTGTACGGGGTTTCAATGTGGTATGCCGAAAGTATATATGCACTGTTTTTAATGTGATCCAGCAGTCTCCTCTGCACACCTTTGAGAGCTGGGGTGAGAGGGAGGCTACCCTACGTAGGGTGCTTTGCAAAATAAACGATTGAACCTTTTCCATTGCCGACTGACTTATGTATGGTAAATAAGGTTATATGGGCTATTGGTAAGTATAGCTCTATGGTATATTTTTCTAGTACTTCAGTTGGCAACTCCGCCTGGACTCCGCAGTAGGGTTGTCCCCTCCTGTAAACAGGGAAAGAGGGACGGGGAGGGGTTCTGGTCGAGGGGGTGGACTGTAAAAGGATCCTAATTGGAAACCAGTTTGTGGTAGAAAAGGAAATTCCACTCTTCGACCCGTTGACTTTCCCAGCTGCTAAATAACCCTTCGCCGGAGCCCTTCGGTCTTAACCCGGGAACAGCTGACCGTGTTTGTCTATAAAGGAAGTTGGCGGTGGAGAATGCTCAATCAGACCTGAGTGCACCAGGTGAGTGAACTGTATGGTATGGAATGAGCACTTTTTGAGAAGTGGCTCAAAAGAACAGTTAACTGCGTTTGGAATAGTGGTTAGTGAACCACAAGGGAATCTGGGAGTCTGACGTGGCAGAGGTGTGACTGCACGGGCAGATGCCCCACAGACTTGTTTGGTGATTAATTGGGACAACATCAGACGCGTTAGTGTTGCACGGTGGGTGCTCACTCGGCCGGATCCTCTTCGGAAAAGCCCCAAGGAGAAACTGGGTAAGCGCAGGGTCTGGGGTGGCGCCCATAACGCCTGGCCCAACCAGCACAGCACTGGGGGATAGTCTGTAAGAGGGTCCGTGGTGCGCCTGTTTGATGATCCCAGGAAAGTCTCTGGACTGTCTCTTTTGTGAATTCATTTGGTGGTCTGGAATCCAGGGTGATCGATTCCCCGAACAGGAGTCGACAGGCTCTGTTCGCGTATGAGACATGTCGTATGGAATTGTAAAGTCATGACCGGAGTATTTTTATCGATCGAAATTTATGCACTTTAGTATATTAGGTACATTGACTTGTTGTAAGTTGAAAAAGTGAAAGTGTGTGTGGTGAGTAGAAGCGTCTATGAGTGTAACTGCAGTTGGAATGATATGATCTGTTGAATACATAAAAATGTCTTGTTTTAGTAAATTATGTTTTGGGTGCTGCCGTCGGAAAAGTGGGCGGTTAGGAGAAAGACAGACCGCTCCTCCGGAAGGCAGTCCTAGTTTTGACATGTACATTAAACATGGTATTTCTCCCATTCTGTTTAATACACTGTGGAACAAATATACTAAAGATAATGCAGAATTACAGTGGCCCTTAACAGGGTCTTTTGATGAAAGGAAAATGTATTACTTACAGAACAAATTGTTTTTGAGAAAGAGCCGCCAGACTATGCTTGACTCCTTAATCTTATGGTTAAAGGAGGCAGGGCGACGGCGAATACGAGAAGAGAAATTGGGAAAAATGAAAGCAGGACAGACGGTAACCAAAAAGGCAGTGGCATATGAGAAAGAAAAAGTAGAGAAGAATATTGAGCAATTAGATAGACAGTTTAGATTACAGACTGACAAAAGTTATGTGACTCGAACTAAAGCAGAAGACGAAATAGAGTAACTATTAGAGGCTCGCCCTCCGCCACCATATGTACCCCAAGGTTTGTACCCTGCGGTCCCAGTGGACCGAACAGGAAGGACGGGAACAACGGTTGCTACCGCTCCGGTAGCTGTGCAACCGCCTGGACCTCACTCAGAACGGTCGCTCCCTCACGCTCCTGCTCACCTGCAGCTTCATCGCTCGGTGATTCACACGCATCTCTGGTATCGTTTTCACAGCAGTTAGCTTTCTAGCGCTGTACACGCATAGCGCTGCACTACCCGACGGACATACTAGCGCGACCTTGCTCTGGCTGCCTTGCTCATTGTCTGTACTGTCTGCATCGCTGTGTCTGTTGCGCATATATTTATTTATTTGATTTAATTGGACTGCTCACTCGGCGCTGCCCCTGTACTGCCTGCATCGCTGTGTCTGTTGCGCATACATTTATTTATTTAATTTAATTGGACTGCTCACTCGGCGCTGCCCCTGCCTCGCTTTCACCTTTGACCCTCCATTTTGTTGTGGATATCCCCTGACCCGCCCCTCTTCCCCGCTACCGCCTCCCTGCTGACCCTCCCACGCTCCGCCCCCCCCACCATCCATTTATGGCCAATGCCCCCATGCGCAGCGTCCACGCGCTACGGCCGCACCGAAGGTGCGCCAAAGGTAAGCCCGTCTACGCCCGTCCGCGCCTGGACCGCGCCCAGCGCCAGACCCCCTGGTCCTCGTAATGCCCACCCCTCCCGCATTACTTACGAGGCCACCACCCTCCTAGCCCTTAACCCCGGCCGTCCCCCCAACTGCGTCCAAGCCGCTCCTGGACACACCCATGGACCCTTCTCCTGCAACTCCTGCAAGTTCGACGGCACCAAGAACATCTCCTCATCTATGAACACACAACAGATATCCGACCCCAACCACCTACAATGTGCTGCTCAACACCCGCTCAGTCCACAGGCATGCCATCGACCTCTGGAATCTACTAGACACCATCTCTCCGGACGTCGCCTTCCTGACAGAAACATGGATGAACGCCACATCAGCCCCGGACATCACCATTGCCATCCCGGAAGGCTATAAGATCATTTGCAAGGACCGTACCGGCCACACAGGAGGAGGCATCGCTATCGTCCATAAGAAATCCATCCGCATCTCAACCAGCTCAGACGTCAATCTCGCCAACACTGAACACCTTCACTTCCAGATCCACATCGACCCCAAGACCACACTCAGAGGCACCCTCCTTTACAGGCCACCAGGACCCCGCGCACAATTTAGTGAAGACATCACGGACTTCATCACTCCACACGCGCTCCCCTCCGAGGATTACATCCTTTTGGGAGACCTCAACTTTCACCTTGAAAAGAACAACGACTGCAACACCACCACCCTTTTGGACAACCTCGCCAACCTCGGACTTAAACAACTTGTCACTACCCCCACCCACATCGCAGGTCACACACTCGACCCTATCTTCACCTCCAGCAAACATGTCTCCTTCAGCCACACCACAGCTCTCCTTTGGACTGACCACAGCTGTGTTCACTTTACCTACAACAAGCCCACATCCAACAACCACCCCCAACCCACTCTGCAAAGAAACTGGAACAAAATCACCATCGACCAGATCTCCTCATCGCTTCTTCTAAACCGTCCAGCCCACTCCTCAAACCCCGACCAAGCAGCCACCAACCTCACCCAATGGTTATCCAACAGCGCCGACATCCTAGCACCACTGAAAAAACGACAAATCAAACTAGGCAGCAAGAAGGCCTCCTGGTTCAACGATGATCTTAAGAAATCCAAGAAACTCTGTTGCTCCCTTGAGAAGGCCTGGAAAAAAGACCCAACCACCAGCACCAAGGACGCCTTCAAAAACGCCACCCGCATACACCACCAACTGATCCGGAATGCCAAGAAAGCCGCTTTCAAGGACCGACTAGATAACAACGCCCACAACAGCAAGGAATTATTCAACATTGTCAAGGAATTTACCAACCCCTCAGCCAACTCCACTGAAGTCATCTGCGGCGTACCACAAGGATCTTCACTCAGCCCCACCCTCTTCAACGTTTACATAAGCCCCCTCGCGGTCATCGCACGCCAACACAACCTCAACATCATCTCCTACGCCGATGACACTCAACTGATCCTATCTCTCACCAGAGACCCTAACACTGCCAAAACCAACCTGCATGAAGGAATGAAAGAAGTAGCCGACTGGATGAAGCACAGCCGTCTGAAACTGAACTCAGACAAAACAGAAGTCCTCATCCTAGGCACCTCCCCCTCCGCCTGGGATGACTCTTGGTGGTTGGAGGCCCTTGGAAAAGCACCCATCCCGACGGACCACGCACGGAACCTGGGCGTCATCCTGGATTCCTCACTCTCGATGAACAGACAAGTCAACGCCGTTTCTTCATCTTGCTTCAACATTCTTCGCATGCTCAAAAAAACATTTTGTTGGATCCCCACCGAAACTAGAAAAACGGTCACCCACGCTCTGGTCACGAGCCGACTGGACTACGGAAACACCTTCTACGCCGGCACCACCGCAAAACTCCAGAAAAAACTCCAACGCATCCAGAACGCTTCAGCCAGGCTCATATTAGACATCCCGCGTAAAGAACACATCTCTGGTCACCTGAAAAACCTCCACTGGCTCCCCGTCAATAAGAGGATTACTTTCCGGCTCCTAACCCACGCACACAAAGCACTCTACGAAATCGGACCCGAATGCCTCAACACACGACTGTCCTTCTACACCCCCTCCCGCCAGCTACGATCCTCCAACCAAGCCTTTGCCACTGTACCTCGCATCAACAAAACCACCATGGGAGGTAGATCCTTTTCCTACCTGGCAGCTAAAACCTGGAACTCACTTCCCACTTACCTTCGCCTTACTCAGAACCACCTAGCATTCAGAAAGCAACTTAAAACGTGGATATTTGACAAGTAATTCCCCACCCTCTTCAAGCGCCTTGAGACCCTCTGGGTATGTAGCGCGCTATATAAATTTACTGACTTGACTTGACTTGACTCCGTTGTCTGCCCCTCCTACCCTCCGTCCCACGACCTCAGACTTAATTACCTTGTTATCGGGGACGATGGCTGCTTCCCCGGTATCCCCAGTATTTTTAACACCCCCTGCTAGAGGAATGACGGTTACCCCTAAAGGGGTGACCGCTGCCTCTTCATATGACACGCCACGACGCCCTATGGGAGGGATGGAAGGTCGACAAGTTTTTACTCGATCATCCTTAGGGGATGAAGAAAGACGGGCTGTTGTGGTTCAGGCATCCCAATGGATGCGGAATCCAATTTATACTCTAGAGGACATCTGGAGTACTATCAAAGATTTTGAACCACTTACGCAACAACTAGCATTAGAACACATGGCAATAAGACTGATTTCTTTATGGGAACAATGTTTCCAAGAAGGGCTGGCCCCTCAGATATTGTGTGACATTAAGGATCGAGCTTTTAAATTTGAATTACAGGTCGATGAGGTATTTCAGAACGGTGAAACTTTGATAAATTACCAAGACCGAATAAATAGGAGATGCCCAGATGTAGGGACACCGTACCCCATGAGAGAAGTGCATCCTCTTTTCCATCCTGAGGTTCCTGAAGTATTGGACTGAGGGGGCCAAGTCGTTAGAGGCACATTTTCAAGACCAATGGGTTTATACCCCTTGGAAGCGGAGTGAAGTCCTTACTTTAAAGGCTCAGCTTCCTGACCCTTGAAAAAATCCTATGGCTTACTATAAAGAATTAACTGAAGCCGCAAATTCGTCCGTTATGACTTTAGCTGATATCAAGTTATTTTTCGGTCTCCTGGTCCCAGTAGATATATGGAGGCAAGTGCATGATTCAGATCATGCCGCCGAACTTGGAGGGTCCTGGGATCAAATTAAGGCATGGAACAAAGATCGAAAGCCCGTCAACATGCCTAAAAATGATATTTTAGCTATACCCGCTCGAATTATTACATTCATGCACACCCTTATTCCTCCACGAAAGGTGGATTGGGACAAGCTAACAGCCTGCAGCCAAAAGAAGGATGAAAATGTATCCGACTTCTTTACACGGTTTGAGAAAGTGTTTATTGACTTCAGTGGACAGGATTTGTCCACAGAAGGTGGCATACGGTTATTTGTGAATAGATTTGTCACTAATTTGTTACCAGAAATAAAATCTGATGAGAAGACCCGATAGGGGTGCAGTTATTCTTAGCATGGCTCAGTATTATGAGCATCGAGAAAATGAGAGTAAGGATAAATCGGATAAAAAGGTTAAGGAGTTGAAAACCCGGGTATTGCTGCACCAATAGAGGACGAGGAAGAGGAGGTACTGATCAGAGTAGTATGAGACGTGGTGACAGGTCCGGCGATGAGTCAGGGAAAAACTATTTCGATGATTTTCAAGGAAGACAGTTCTATAATGAGGATTATCGAAAAGACAGCTATGGTGGAAACAATTATGCATGAGACAGCCACGGACAGAGCAGGGGCCATATATTAGTATCAGTCCACCAACAAGGACCTTACGTACAGGGGCAATTGATGGGGACATCTGAGAACTTTTTGGTGGATACTGGAGCTATGAATAGTTCTGTTGCTCATACATTGGTCCCAGGGGCTGCTCTGTCTGGGCAAAATAACGTATCAGTGGGGTTTTCAGGAATCCCCGTGGTCAGCCCCGTCTCAAAACCACTCCCCTATACTATTAGGCCTGTTACTGTGGATTTTCCATTATTGCTGACTTCTAGTTGCGGCGAAAATTTGCTAGGCTTGGATATATGGAAAAAGTTGAATGCTCGTATTCATTGTTCTCCTATCTTACATTGCAGCCTCCCATTGAACGTATATCACAATGTTTAGTCAAAAATGCACCTCTCCCTCCTGAGTTTGCAGATATACCCCCACTCTTTGGGCGAAAGGGGACACAGATGTTGGACTGTTGAAAATACCCCTTGTATCTATAACCCTAAAACCGAATGTGCATCTACCACGTATTCCCCAATATCGAATTTCACCTGAAGGTGAGCAGGCGTTATTGCATGTCATTCGTGATTTGATTAAGGACTTGTAGAAGAAACAGCAGCAAATATTTGTAATAGTCCCATTTTACTGATTTTGAAAAAAGCTCCTTTAGATGGTGATCCTGATTATAAAGATACTTATCGTTTTGTAATTGACCTTAGAGAGGTTAATAAAATAGTGGTTCCTCAGTATCCTGTGGTCCCAGACATCACTGCTATCTTGACTATGATTCCCCCTACCGCACAGTATTTTTCAGTCATCGATTTAAAAAACGCTTTCTTTAGTATCCCCATACATCCAGACAGCCGTCATATTTTTGGAATCTACTTATCTGGTCGCAGTTTTAGATTTTGTCGGGCACCTCAAGGCTATACTGAAAGTCCTAGTATATATAGTCAGGCTCTAAAAGCAGTATTGGACAATTGGTTCTCCCTACAGGTAATGTTCTCGTCCAATATGTGGATGATATTCTGGTGGTATCTGATACGGCGGATAGTTGTAAGGAAGCCAATGTTAAACTGCTGCACCACTTGGCTGCTAATGGTAATAAGGTGTCCTTGTCTAAATTTCAGTATTGTCGACAGGAAGTGACCTATCTTGTTCATTTACTGTCAAAAGCGGGGAGGCGATTAACTCCTGAATGTATAACTGTTATTACTAACATGTCTGTACCTCGTACTCAACGTGATGTTCGTGCTTTTCTAGGCATAACCTCTTACTTTCGCCATTGGATTCCTAATTTTTCCCTTCTAGCTAAACCCTTGTTGCATTTGGTTACCAAAGATGTGCATGAACCCTTGCCCTGGACGGATGAATGTCAAGAAGCTTTTAATTCTTTAAAGACTGCTCTTTGTTCTGCACCCGTCTTGGGTACTCAGGACTACCGGAAACCTTTTGTACTCTATGTGCATGAGGTGGACGGTTGCTCTTTTAGTGTTAACCCAGGGTTTTAGTGGAAAACAACGACCCTGTGCGTATTTTTCGGCAGTATTGGATAATGTTGCCAGAGCCCTTCCTAGCTGTCTAAGGGCTACTGCTGCTGTGGCGGTGGCCATTCGACAGTCGGAGGGGATTGTTTTGAATACTGACCTCACAGTGATAGTACCGCACGCTGTGGACATATTATTGAATCGAACAAAAACTCAACACCTCACAAGTGCACGATTGACTGGTTATGAATTAACTTTATTTGCACTCCACATTAAAATTAAACGATGTGCCACTCTGAACCAAGGCACGTTATTACCCCTCCTTTAGAATGACCAAAGGACGATGTCCAGGATTGTATATTTCGACTGAAGAAGAAACTAAGGGACGTGTGGACCTCACTGACTCCCCTCTATCTGACCAACAAGGGGAGTTGTATGTGGATGGCTCCTGTTTCAAGTTACAGCTGCTTATGCTATAACTACTCTTAGAACAGTAGTAGAGACTGCTCGGGTGTCTCAGCAATCAGTGCAAGCAGCTGAACTAATAGCATTATTTAGAGCATGTGAACTGAGTGAAGGGTTAAGAGTAAATATTTTTACCGAAAGCCAATACGTCTTTGGCGTGGCCCATAGTTTTAGGCGGCTGTGGAGGGAACGAGGATTTCTTACCTCCTATGGTCAAAGAATACAACATGGCCCATTGATTGAGAGATTTGTTATATGTCTTAACTTTACCAGAGAAGGTAGCTATCATTAAGTGTAGTGCCCATAAGAAAATCATTGATACTAAAGGAGAAGGAAATGCCTTTGCTGATCACATAGCGAAGGAAACAGCGCAAACCAAAACGTCCACAATGTTCCCTAGTGTACCAACACGATGGGTGGCGGAGACTACGGTATATGATAATACTATTGAAAGTGTTAAGGAATTGCAGAAAGAAGCCACGCCTGATGAACTATTAAAATGGGAACAGGAAATAGGGCGGTTAGATAAGAATGATTGCTGGATTGACTTGACTGACAGATAGAGATGGCTATTGCCTAATGCCCTGGTGTACGCGGTAGTAGTAATGGCCCATGGCACTGCCCATATTGGAGCAAAAGGTATTTGATCATTATTAGACCAGGTGTGGAATAACTCGAACATCTCCAAAACTGCTGCTCATGTGGTCAAATACTGCATGGTCTGTTTACAGCATAATCCTGGAGGAAGGGAGACAGTCCTTAGTGGAAATTTTGCATCCCCTTCTTTGCCGTTTGAAGTGTTACAGATGGATTATATTCAATTCGACAGAGTATGTGTTGGTGGTGGTTTGTGCGTTTAGCAAATGGGTTGAAGCATACCCCACCAAAGAAAATACTGCCCTAGCCACTGCAAAAGCCCTAATTAAGGAATTTCTGCCCCGGTTTGGTTTGTCCCAAATTATATGGACAGACAATGGGGTACATTTTAAATGCAGAACTCGTTAAATATGTTTGTACAGGATTGCAAATAAAACAGAAATTTCACGCAGCACGACACCCACACTCTGCACGATTGGTTGAGAAATATAATGGCATATTGAAATTGAAAATGGCTAAGATACAGGAGAGTACGGGTTTGAGTTGGCCTGATGCACTGCCCCTAGTATTGATGTCAATACGAGTAACCTCCCATTCTTGGGCTCGGCTGTCACCCTATGAGGTCGTTTTTGGTCGACCAGCCAATGTGTGGGGTGTTCCAAAACCTAGATCCTTTTGTGATCTTGATTACCCTATGATGACAGATTATCTGTACGCTTTAACTAAAGATCTGCGTTCTATTCATCAACAGGTGTCAAGAGTACTGCAGCCACTGCCGGAGGGTCCTGGACATCGCTTGGAACCAGGACAGTGGCTCCTCGTGCGAAATTATCAACGGAAATCGAGTCTGGAACCCAGGTGGAGCCGTCCCTACCAGATCCTACTGGCCACTCGAACAGCAGTAAAAGTGGATGGGAAGAAGAACTGGATCCATGTGTCGCATGTGAAGAAGCTACCCTTACCGCTTCCTTCTGACCAACAGAACCGAGACAGAGTTCTGACACAAAAGGGAGAACAAAGGGTGAGGTTTGTGCCTTTCTCGGACGCGGTTGAAGTTGGGCAAGAGGAAGGATTGTTGATACCACAAGGAGACAAATCGGCCCCAGTTTCTGAAACTTGTGATAAGGCTGATCCCTTTAAGACTTCTGAAAAACGTGTTACACCAAATGTCCCTGCTGCTGTGTTGTTCCATGATCAGGAGCAACCTGGCCATCTTCGATACAATTTATGGCCCCGAAAATCACGCGATATCCCAGTTCCGGATTGCAGGAGACAGGGAAAGACTTGAATTATAGGGTTGAAAATAAGCTTTTCTGGGGTATTGAGCGAGACACTGGACTGAACCCGTTGAGAGCTTGGAACTGACACATTGCTCTGTTCAGAAAGAAAGACTGTGCACTCTAAGGGGCCTAAATTGCCACGGTGAAATTACAGTGAAGATCGTTTCTGTGGATGGATAGTAAAAGCCTGCCTGTGAGGCTCTGAACGGACACAGGGAGAAGAAACCCTCTGGCAGTTGGCTTGCACCTTTTTCCTGAGTTTAGTTTGGACTTTTAGTAAGGATGTATCCCTTTGCCTGATTTGCTTTCGAGGACGAGAGACCTCTTGCGCCCAGACCTTTTCTCGAAAATGTTCCCATGGTTTCCGGTTGGGCTACCAGAGTGAAGATAGCCTTTGTAATAATCATAGCAGTAATTATGATAACATTAATGAGCGTGTATATGTATTTGGAATTACAATACCCTATGCATCATGTTTTAGGTACCACCACAGCCCCACCTGAGCATTTCTTTTATACCTTGCCTCCCCACAAAGAGCGACATCGAGAAACCTATGTTACAAATGCGTTCATAGAAATGTTGTATGTGGCTCATAGTACTATGAATAAGACAAACTGCTGGGTATGTGGTCTCTTGCCATCTGTAATGCATCGCCATCTTTGCCATTATCACACTTAGCAAGCTGTGAAGCCTGGTTTCAGTTACTATCTCTCATGTATTTGCATTATGTAGCTGATCCCAAAAGATACACTGAAAAGGACTATGAAGCTGTTCTAAAGTACATAGAGCAACACGAGGGATTTGATGCCCAGGGGAATCAAGGGGAGGGATCTCTGGACCCGGATGCCTGTATGAATATGTACACCACTTATGAAAATGCTACTTGGTTAAAGGAAGAAATGTTGGATTTTGAACAATTCAATTCCACGCAATATTTTCAGCATTTCCAGGATCGAAATTACTGATGATAAAGCAATGCCAGTTCCTATTTTAAATAGTCCTGCTTCCTTTTGCATACAAGGGAAAGGCCATGTTAAAGTAGGGAATAGCAGATGTAACTATACTTACATTTTGCATACTACCAGCACCCCACCTCTAATAACTCCTCCAAATGTGTATTTTGTTTGTGGCAAGAATGCCTATACTTGGCTTCCTAGAGGGTGGGCCGGAAAATGTTACCTGTCCTTCTTATATCCTACAGTATATATAGCCCCTTCTAATTATCACAAGACACATCAGCTGACTGGGGGAGCAGATTGTAGTGCAACCCTTTGAGGTCAATGGATATTGCGCGCCTGGAGCTGTGGGTCCCGTGACACATCCCCCAGAAGGAAAAAGACAGAGAGATACTGACCCCCCCCCCCCAATGAGAGAGGCACCAAAAAGGTGGGTGGATGAATGATGGGTGGATGGATGAATGTAAGGATGAAGGATGGATGTATGTGTGAAAAGATGGGCGGATGAATGATGAATGGATGGATGAAAGGGTGGGTGGATGGATGAAAGGGTGGATGGATGAAAGGGTGGATGGATGGAAGGATGAAAGGGTAGATCGATGAAGGATGGATGGATGGATAAAAGGTTGCATGGATGAATGATGGATGGATGTGTGTAAAAGTGGGTGGATGAATGATGGGTGGATGGATGGAAGGGTGGATGGGTAAAAGATGGATGTATGGATGGAAAGATGAAAGGGTGGATGGATGAAGGATGAAAGGATGGATGGATGTGTGAAAGTGTGGGTGGGTGAATGATGGATGGATGTGATGAGGTCTAACAGGCGCATTTATGGTTGTCAAAAGATGATGATGAGTACCAGTTTCTAGAAACTTTTGTCGGAAGGTGGTGCTTACCCCTAAAAAGGTTTTACAAGGGGGTCTCGGCATCAAAAATTTTGAAGACCTCTGCTGTAGAGCTTCAGGCTACGAGGCTTGTATCGCTTCAAAATCGGATGGTGCTTGACGTCATCCTGGCAGATCGAGGAGGAGCATGTTGTGTGATCGGCAGCTCCTGCTGTGTATATGTTCCAGATTCTGCTCCCACTATACATTTAGCTATCCAGAAATTACACCGCTTAGCTGCGGAAGTCCATGCTGATACTGGTACTTGGTCTTTAACCGGGTGGTTTTGGGATCTCCTCTCCACCTGGGGTTGGCAAATTTTCATGATTCTAGCTGGAGCACTGGGAGTGGTATTTGTTTGTTGCCTGTGCCTTCAGTGTGGCCCGGGATGCTGCTCCTATTGTGCCGCCAAACTTACTTCTTCATTGGCAGTTTCCCGACAGACAAAAATTGAGAAGCAGCAAGTGCAAAAAGAAGTGGCCGACCTCATGCAGATAGATGAGGGTGTGTTCTTAGATTAGGAGGCCAGCCTTTATATATTGGCTACCTCACACCAAATGGGCGGTCTGAAGAAATATATTATCAATACTATATAATGTTGTCATGATGTATCCAATATATATTACTACTTTGCCAGAAACCTCTTGTAAATACACTCGACCCATGTATAACCAATAACGTAGGCCTGAACCGAACAAACAGCATCATGATTTCATTTCCCTGGTTCTCTTTCATTAGTGAGGAAAACACGTGACATATTGCTGAGCGGAGAATTTGAAGGGGTGGCACGGGCTATGAACAGAGCATTGATTCTAACTTAGGAAACTCAAGGTCACATCTGTCTTTCTTCTAAGATGAGCACATTCTTGCAGGCGCCATGCCTGTACTCCCATGCACCAGGACCAAAGGGAGGCACCTTTACTGACCTACCCCCGGAATAGCTTGAGCTGAGTTTCGAATCAATCTATTGTGCCATATATGGGTCTTCCTGTTGGTTTCTCAGTTACTGGTACTTTTCCATGTACGGGGTTTCAATGTGGTATGCCGAAAGTATATATGCACTGTTTTGAATATGATCCAGCAGTCTCCTCTGCACACCTTTGAGAGCTGTGGCGAGAGGGAGGCTCCCCTACGTAGGATGCTTTGCAAAATAAACGATTGAACCTTTTCCCTTGCCGACTGACTTATGTATGGTAAATGAGGTTATATCGGCTATTGGTAAGTATAGCTCTATGGTATATTTTTCTAGTACTTCAACACAAAGGTAACATTGAAAGCTGTGAGATTTACGCGACAAAGTGAAACTGGCAAAAATATCTTGTATTTAAAGCTCTTCATGAGTTGACAATAAAAATACTATTTTAGTAGTATTAGTATTTAGATACTATTTTGTGGTTATCAATGCACATTTAAGCTTCTTTCTTGTTTCCTTATGCAGAGTTTAAAATCTGTGTTACAAAGTTACTGATACCCTACTGCGATAAGCTATAACTTTAAGTGTGTTTATAATAGATTCATCATTCTATTTCTTAGCTCACTTAAACTATTTGGGACAACTGTGATTTTCTAAACAGTTATTACCACACATCATATGATAGATAGTATTATTTATTGAGTTTGTTATTTTCCATTTAGACAAAAAAAAACATGCAAAATGTTGCCACACCACCTTTCTTCCTTTCTTCACCTGGTGATCTGGTGAAATGGAAGAAAGTTTTTGAAAGGTGTGTGAAGGTATGTGGCACTAACCTTAGTGCGGAGAGAAGAACTGCTCTTATCTTACATTGCCTTGGGTCAGAAGGCCAAGAGGTCTTTGACCATCTTCCTGACATTGATGATTCAAGTTTAAAAGAATATGTATTTTAAAACTGGACAAGCATTATCTCATTATCTGCCTAAGGTAAGCACTGTTTTAGAGAGATATCATTTTGGTCGCAGGAACCAAAATAATGGTGAGAGTGTGGAAAATGACATCACAGCGTTAAGAAAATTAGGATCATCGTGTTAATTTGATGGTCTGCTTGAAGAAAGGATTAGAGATCAATTCATGCTAGGCTGCAATATACAAAAAGTTAGGGATGATATTTGGCAGAAAGATGAGCCATCCTTGGATGAGGTCATCAACATTGCTCAAGCAGGTTGAGCATTCTCGAAAATGTGTGGAAGTATTTACAAAGCATGAAAGTAATAGTGAAACTGCACATGAAATTAAATCTTTCTCTAAACCTAATGTTTCAAAAAAGAGTAACAAGCCTAATCCAGAGGTTGCTGAATCTCGCTCTTCTCAAAGAAACAGCTTTCAACCAAAGTGTTTTCATTGTGGAGTCATTGGCCATCTAGCAAATGACAAGAAATACCCTGCTTTGAAAAGCACATGCAACAATTCTAAGAAACTTGGGCATTTTACTTCAGCTTATAGAGCAAACAAATACAAAACGAAAGTCAATTCAATTTCTCAGAGCCATTGTGTGGATGATGAGTCAGATTCAGATTTTGATTGTGGTCAAATAGTTTCACAAGTTTCTGACAATAGTAAGAAAGGACCATTTGATGAGGTACTGGTAGAAGGAAAAGGCACACGAGTACTATTTGACTCAGGAGCAAAAATAACCATTGTCTCAAATGAGTTTTATAATGATCATTTAAAAAACAATGTTAAGATTCTTAAGGCTGATTTCAATCCTTATGCATATGGTGGGGAACCTATCAAACTTTTAGGCCACTTTCAAGGTGTTATAGAATACAAAGGGAGATTCATTGCTGGTAGAGTCTATGATTCACATAAGGGAGACAGCATCTTAAGCTGGTTCCATCAGAAGGACTTGGCGAGATGTTGGATCCCAACAGTGATCCTACCATTTTCCTTAAGGATAATTTTAATGTATGTACTATTGACAATAATGGTGACTATGCTTCTCACACTGCTAATTTAAAATCTTCTTTTCCTAGTGTTTTCAAGGATGAGTTAGGCTGTCTTAAAGATTATGAACAGAAAATCAAATTAGTCCCAGGAGCTGTACCAGTCACGAGTAAAGTTTATGGTGTCCCTTTCTCTGTAAGGGAAGAAATTAGAAAACAACTAGAAAAACTTTAGTCTGAGGGGATAATTGAAGAGGTTGAAGGCACACAATGGTTGGCTCTGGTTGTCACAGCACACACATCTGATGGTAGCTTACGTCTATGCATAGACTTGAGAGCCTTAAATAAACATGTTATTGTAGATAGATATCCACTTCCGAAGATTTGTGATATGGTAATGTTGTTGAAGGATGCCAAAGTTTTTTCTATGATTGATCTCAAGTCTGCATATCATCAGATTAAGCTACATGATAGCTCCAAAAACTACACTGCATTCATAACCCCTTTCGGGACCTTTAGATTTGTGAGGCTACCGTTCGAGTTGGTTTGGGCAGCCACAGTTTTCCAACGAGCATTAGAAAAGGTGTTAAGAGGTCAAAGTGGTGTCAAAATCTATCACAATGACGTGTTAATTTTTGGGAAGGATGACAAAGAACATGATTTAAGGGTCAGACAGGCACTGGAGAGATTTTGTTTACAAAACCTCACGGTAAGACTGGACAAGTGCAAGTTCAAAAGGTCTTCCATCAACTATCTTGGACATACCATGTCTGAAAGTGGTGTAGAACCCAAACATGAGTTGGTAGAGGCCCTTCAAAAGTTAGCAGAACCCAAAAATAAAGAAGAATTAATGAAATTCTTAGGGATGACAGAATACTATAGTGAATTTGTTAAAGGATTCGCTGAAAAAAGTATAAGCTTAAGAACTTTATAATGCAAAGGGGTTGATTTTGAGTGGTCAGCTCAATATGATGGGGAGTTTATTGACTTAAAAGCACAGCTACGTAAACCTCCAAAACCTAGAAGTTTTGACCCTTCTCTCAAGACAGTACTAATCACTGATGCAAGCTTAACTGGTCTAGGGGCTGTGTTACAGCAAGAACAAGGAGAGAGGGTTAATGTAATATTATTTCTTTCCTGGAGCTTTAAGGGTGCAGAGCAAAGATACTTTGTGATAGAGAGAGAAGCCCTGGCCGTACACTGGGCCACGAAGAAATTGAAAAACGTACTCTGGGGCACAAACGTTTGTGTTAGAACAGGCCATAAACCTCTGTGTGAGGTATTCAATAAAAAAGGCATTGATGGGATTTCCAGTAGGATCTCAAAATGGGAGTATTTGCCTGGTGCACGCAATTGCATAGCAGATACCTTATCTAGACTAGTGCACTCAGATCAAGATGATGTGGGAGATGAGAATGATGAATTGAATGATTGGGTTTGTATTATTGAAAGTAAATGCATAAGTGAGGACAAGTGGAGAGAAGAGTGCAAAACAGATGATGATCTTATACAAATTTCTTGTTTGATAAAGAAAGGTTGGAGTTAGAAAAATGATGGAAACAGAGAAATTTTGGCATGTAAGAAATGAGCTGTCTAAAACAGATGGTTTTATTTTCAGAGGTTTAAAGTTAATTCCTCCTGGTGTGTTTAGAGAGAAGTTGATAATGCTAGCACATCAAGGTCACCAGGGAATGTCAAAGACGAAAGAGAGATTGAGACTTAATTACTGGTGGCCAGGTATTGATCTAGAAGTTGAGCGAGCTATACCTTGTGCATTGAGTGAAAAATGTCATAAACCAAGAGTTCAACCAATGGTAAATAGAGAACGTCCAAAAGGTCCATGTCATGAATTAGCTTTGGATATTTTAGGTCATGTTTCTGGAGCTGATGGTGACATTTACATGTTTGTTCTTATTGACATGTACTCCGGGTGGCTAGAGATCAAATTCACAAAAAACATTGATACCAAACAGGTGATTTTGTTCCTCAAAAAAGGATTTGTACGTGAAGGTTTGCCAGGTTATTTATTACCTTATAATGGAGTTCAGTTTGTGTCTTCTGAAATGGAGGAATTTCTGCATGATTGTTCCATAAAACATAAATGTTGCTCACTTTATCATCCAGAAACAAATGGAATGTTGGGACGCTTTGTAAGGGTGCTCGAAGAAACAATTTCGTTGTCAAAACAAAATAACCTAGATTGGAAAAAGGAAGTAAATAAAAAGTTGAGGTATATAGGTTCACTCCTCATGCAACAACTGAACAAACTCCTTTTAGTTTGCTTAAAAACAGGTGTCCTAGTACCTTTATGGCACCGTTTTGGGTCAATGGTTTGGTGTCTAGAGCAAGGATAATGCGTTCACACAGGAGAATTTGTGGATGCATAAAGAAGAAAAAAAAATTATTACACGTAAACAAAACTATGATGTTAGGAAGGCTGTTAAGACCACAATTGTCAATGTTGGTGATATAGTCATGATCAAAGCTCCTATAGGGTGGAAGTCCTCTGGTTTGTTTCAGAGACCTCACAAAGCTGGGAAAGTATTCACCAACACTGTTAAGACTGAAGATTCCCGCATATGGAACCTCAACAGAGTTGTGGTTGTTAAAAACTCTTCAGTGGTGAGAAATGCTTTAAAAGATAAAGCTGTTGAAGATGGCTATAATTCAAGGAAAGTGTTAATCAATCCCCCAAGGGAAAAGAGTGTAAGGATCAAATCTACTCCCTCAAAATTTAAAGACTTTGTCATGGAAAGCAGTTCTTAAAGTGCAAGAGATATATTTATTTCTTCTTCTTGAACTTTCATTGTTATGGACGGAAGGTGTGTAATATTATGTACATATGTTATTGTAATGTTGTATATGCTCTCTTCATACTTTATACTGAATGTTGTTCTTCAATCTGCACCATGGTGATAGAACCTTGATGAGAAGGTTGAGTCAGTTGCACCTGGCTTCAGCTACTGGATGGATGGGACTTTTCATTCCCTTGGAATAAATCTTATTTTACTACTTAAATGGCTCAACCAGTTATTATTACCGATTTTACACCCATGTCCACCACTGGAAATGTACTCTGTAGCGATTCCGTTTTTTAGTGTGCACTGGGCAACGGTCAGGCATGACGTAACCCACCAAAGGGTTTTTCGTGAACAAAAGAAGGCTGCACGTCCTTGAGTGTTAACCACGCAGCACAGCCCCAGTGAACAGTGCATCCATAGCACATGACCTGCAAGAAATACTCCTCAAACCACCAGCCATTTTCAAAGGTCCATCCCTGGCGGTTTCTAGGTGTTAGGCATGTGCCAATGACAACCCAGGACACTGACTAATAAAGTAATCACTGGCGAGTCATGCAATATCATTCATTTTGTTTGGGTAAAGTCCAGGGTCCATCGCAGAGGACCACCACTGTGAGGTGTTTCTGTAGTAGTGGCAGCTAGCAGTGATGGGATGGTGGTGTGCTGTTGAGGGGGGTGGAGAGAGAATGCCATGGGTTAATAGTGGCAATAGTGTTGGGACGAGCATACGATGATGATGGTGGGGTGGCAGTGTGGGAGTATGGTGTAGTAGTGCACAGGTGTGGACTAGAGTGGGTGCAGGTGGCAGTGTATGTGCTGGGTGTGATGGTAGTGAGATTATTTCAGGTGGTCCTGTAAGAATGAGAAGGGCAGTATAGTAGTGATATGTTGCAGCGTGAAGGTGCTGAGTGGTAGAGTCCTACTGAGAGGTGTTTCTATAGTAGTGGCAACTAGCAGTGATGGGAAGGTGGTGTGCTGTTGAGGGGGGTGGAGAGAGGAGTGCATGGGTTAATAGTGGCAGCAGTGTTGGGATGATCATACGATGATGATGGTGGGCTGACAGTGTGGTAGTATGTGGTGAAAGTGTGGTGGCATTGGGTTTTAGTGCTGTCTTGTGCTGGACTGCTTCACTGAGTTTAGCAGTCCTGTGGAGTGCAGTATGAAATGGAAGACGCTTGAAAGGTATTGTGATGGTTCATAGTAGCCTTGAGATGTGAAATAGGTCAGATGATGCGACTGCAGCTACAGTGTAAATATGCGTGATTATGTCGTACATGCGTATCATTAGACATGCGCATCTACAAAATGAAGCAGGGGTTGTTTTTTTAGGTCGAGTGGGCAGCGCATGCGCTGCTCTGCAAGGCATGCTGTGTTAGAGTATGGACTTGAAGCTCTGTCCACTCCCCGCCCATATTTGTTATTGGCTTGTATCATTGTCTTTTGTAAATGCTGGCTTTTGATTCGTTTACAGGATTGTCAGTCCCTCCTTAGTACCGCGTTGTCTTCATTTGTAACCTCCCATGAGGACTGGCCCTTTTACTTCTGTTGTTACATGGGATGCTTTATACAGTCTATAAGGACTATTTTCTTTACTGAATTTTGTCCTACTGCAGGCACGACGTGCTTTCCTGCATCATTCAGCGCGCCAAGCGCACTTTCACTTTCCAAGCACCCCGGGACAATGGCGGCTGCTTCTTTGCAATGCAATCGTTCTCGCATTAACAAGAGTTTGAGCTATTGGCATTTAAAATGACAATACCTTTTATTTATGTGTTAATTTTCAAAACAGATAAAAGGCATTGCCATTTACAGTGCCAATTGCTTAAACTCTCGCAAATGCAAGACCTATTGCATTGCAAATGCTTGTTGATTATTAGTGCTGGTTAGGCATGGGCTGAGTTTGCGGAGTTCCACAAAGTGACCAAAAAACTCTGCAGTGCTACGCGGAGTTCCGCAAGCGGCAGAGTGCATTAGGTCCCGTTGTTCATGCTGATTTTTTGTGCGGGTGTTTGTCCTGCACTGGCTAATCAGCGCGAATGGCACCATGGCAGCACAAGAGGGAGCTGCTTCTTTTTGCCTCTTGAGTAGATTTTCCACTTGTAGTAATGCTGTGTTGTAATTTACATGGTCTACGCCTGTCCTTTACAGAACCTTGCTATTTGTTTAATCTAGAATGTCATGACATGTTGCCTAGCTTGGTGTCAGTTGCAGCTGAGTTGTTTGTGGATAGGACGCTGTATATCTCTATCCTAATAAAGAAGATTTTTATATCTACAAATCCGTAAAGTGACTTTTTCACACCACTCGAACGGCAACTTCCTCAACACGAACAAATGGCTTCTCAACGTGAGCAGTCAAAACCAACCGCGACCGCATGCATTGATAAATCTCCCTGGGAGGTGGTCTAGCATTGGATTTTCCTCGCTTGCCTACTTATCATTGTCGAGCGTGAGTGAGGAAAAAAACTTTGCAGTGTTTTTCAGACCTCCTCATGCTCTGCGGAGTGCAGAAAACTCTGCAAACTCAGTGAACAGAACAGATTTCACTGCCCGGGCCCAAGGCCGTTATCGTTTTGTGTACTCCAGTAGTCTTGTCCTCTAGAGGAGAGTGCTGAGACACGGACTAATCCTCAGTCATCTTGTTTCAGTAGACCATGTCGCGAATCCAGTACTCATGCTGGGGATGGACCTTCCTATCCGCTTCACAGCCACTTTCCATTTCGCCAACAGCAGAGCTATGGATGTAAATTTCCTGTAAGGTTTGGGGACCTCTTCCACATGTCCGGGTAGGGCTACTGATGGGGTATTTTGCCAGCTCTCTCCTGTGGTTATTGTTTTGTTTCAAATATCTTAGTTCAAAACCGTGCAAGGCTGTAGGAAGTCTGCATCATTAGCTCTACATCTGCAACAAGTCCTGGAAGCAGCGGTATAATACATGGCCTTAAGCTGAAGTGTGCAATACGCTCTGCTCACAAACTGTGCTAGTTTGTGACATGACAAATGGCATATGTTAATTTTGAGCCTTGCATCGCTTCCATATTTCATCTCCTATTGAGGGGCCGGTATCTGTCTGCCATTGTATTTTGGCTGCATTCTGCACTTTCAGTAGTGATTCAATAATTAATTAAAAAAAATTGCTGACTGATATAAAATGGGGACACTGGCGTCTGAAACACCTATATATGATAGTTGGGCGTTCCGTGTGAAAAATCCTCCGATCTGCACAGCCTGGAATGAGAGAACCAGAAATTACATTTGAGGGAGTAATAAATTAGTACGAAGAATAAGAGCAACCAAGCAGACAAGAAATTTTGCAGAAAAACAAAAGCAATTCCGCAGAGCGGTGTGCGCAATGAGAGATATTTATGGGAGGAATTTGCTCCTTAGAAAAGTTTTAGCTTCCTTTTTAAAGATTGACAGAGAAGGTATTCTTCTAATGGAGGACGGCAGTGAGTTCCAGATTCTTGGTGCAGCCTCAGAGAAGGCTCGATTATAAGTTTTTTCCTTATGAAAGCGAGGTGGCTGGAGCACAAGGTCTCTGTAGGACCAGGAGTTTCTCATTCCCCCAGATCCAAAGATTGTACCTAAACGAAGGTTTTTAGGTCTGCAGCTTCAAGTAGGGGGTTTTAATTTCCTCAAGTAGCTCAGTTGGAACCTTGCAGTTTTGGCCATCAAGTTGATATGGTCCTGCATATTCAAGTTGCTGTCCATGGTTATGCCAAGAGATTTGCAGATTCCACCATGGTCGGTGTGCAGTTAAGTGCAGTGATCGAGTTGGTCCATTCCAGGATGTCAGTAGAGCTTTTAGGGGTGCATATGAGAAGGAACCCTGTTTTTTTGTGCATTCAGATTAAGCTGGTTGCTGGCGAGCCATTGAACAGTCAACTTCAGTGCCTCATTTAAACAGTTATCTCCTCTAGAGATGAGATTTTGATGTAGATCTGAGTATCATTGGCATACATGTTGAAGGAGATGTTGGCAGTGCGGAGTTTTTTAGCTAACAGTAGTTCGAGGTAGAGATTGGAGAGGGTAGGGGACAGAGTTGAGCCTTTAGGGACACTGATTGTTATCGGGGAAGGAGCAGATAGGTTACTGTTGACTAAGAATCTCTGGGAACAGTTGGGGAAGCAGGTACCAAACCATTTGATGACGGTACCTCATATTCCAATCCTGTGTTAGAGGCAGTCCAGTAGTTTCTCATGGTTGATTTTGTCGAATGCCAAAGATAAAACCAGTAGGATTAGGAGTCAAGTTTTGCCTTGGTCAAGGGCTTGAAGAGCGTCATCAACAATGTGGATAATAGTGGTTTCAGGGCTGTGCCCAGGCCTGAAACCAGAATTGAATTTGTCTAACAGGTTCAAATTAGCAATGTGTTGGCTCAGTTTGAGTTGCACACATTTCTCCAGCACTTTTGCAAGAAGAGGAAAATTGGATATTGGTCTGAAGCTGTCTGGAATAGCAGGATTCAGAGTGGGTTTATTTAGGATGGGGATGACTTGCCTAATTTTTAGAGAGTCAGGTATGGACCCTTGTAGAAGCGCGGTGTTGATTATTGTAGTCCAAATGGGAATGATGAATGGGAAGGTTGCTGACAGGCAGTTGGAGGGGAGTGGGTTATTAAAGTTATTATTCCGTTTTAAGGAGGATAGAATGAAGTGGTCATCATATAACATGAAGATGGACCAGTTAGCTTGATTTTTGGGCATTGCCTGGTGGGGACGAGAAGAGAGATAGGTCCCGGCAGGAGGAGGTGGGAAGATTGAGGAGGAATTAAGTTAGTTTTCTAGGGAGTTAATTTTGGCTGTAAATAAGGAGGAGAACTCCTCACAGGTTATTAGGGGATTTTGTAGTTTCTTTGGAGGTTTTAGCTAGTTTGTTTGATTGGTGTTTGAACATTTCAAAGAGCTTGCAGGGTCTGTTATTAGTGTTTTCCAGTTCTGATCTGAAGAAGTTTTTTTGATTTGAGGGTGTTCCTGTTTTATGCAAGTTTTAGTTGGGAGGCGGAGGGGTGCTGTCTCCAGTTTATTTCTGTTAGCGTGAGAGCTCTTCTTTCATTATTGGGGGTTCTTTGAGCCAGGGGTTTTTGTCTTTGGTTTGTGATTTTTATAGCTTTATTGGGGCAAGATCATCAAATATGTTGGGCATAGTCAAGTTGTAGTGCCCCGTGAGGTAGTTGACTGTAGATAGATTTGGGAGGGGGGTGTAGTCCATTCTCGCAACGAGCACTCAGCTTCTCGAGGTCAAGGCTCTTAGTGTCTCTTAGCCAGCGTTTCGGTTCCACAGGTTGCCCTGGCCTTTTCTAAGAGGAAGCCAGGAATTAGGAAGGTAATGGTGTGGTGGTCTGACCAGTAGCATGGCTCTATTGAGTTAAGCCTGACCACCGTTGCCTTTGCAATGATCTAATCAAATGTGAAGCCTTTCGTGTGAATTGGTGATGTGTAGGCTTGAGTGAGTAATTGGTCAGCAAGGAAGACTTTGACAGGGTTGACCTGCGGGTCATTGGGGTCATTCCAGTGCAGATTAAAGTCACAGTGGAAAATTTCATTGGAGTGGGGGGCAGCCTTTGCAGTGATGATTTCCAGTTGGTGGTCAATGAATTTGTCATTCTTGCCTACATGGTTGTAGAAGATGAGCAGTTTGAAGAACTGAGTAGCGTTATTACATATGGAGAGAGCGATATATTCGCAGGAATAAGTGGGGTTGGCATGGAGTTCTGTAACAAGGAGGTCTGAGCAGTAGATGCAAGCAACGCCTCCCCGTTTTTTATTTGTCTGTCAAGCCTATCGATGTTATAATTTGGCGGGACCAGTAAATCTAGGTAAGGTGATGATGATTAGTTGATCCATAATACGTTTAGGATAAGCACGTCCATTTTTTGGCTCAGGAAGAGTGCAGCGGTGTCGGAGGCATGCTTCGCTGCTGATCAGCAGTTAAGTAGGAGGCCAGAGAATGGAGCATCAGGGCATGTGTTGTAAGTAGGGGAGAATAGGGGTACTTGTGCTAAGTTGTTGCTGTTTACTCCTTTGTTACAGAGAGATGAGGATCTATTAGTGTTGATTGAGACAGTAGGAATTAGGTAATCAGCTTTCTTGTCTGGAGGACTGGAGGCATCGGAAGAGGTCTTGTAGGATAAGAGGAGGGCTAGAGTTTCATCCTCCGAGAGGTTGTTGGGATGGTTGAAAGGGCGAAGGTGTCTATTGACCAGCGGCATGGATTGGAGGGAAGGTATGGTGAGCGGGGGAAGGACTGAGTTATGGGAGGGCTTGAGATTAGCGATTAAGTGTTCAGTGAGGTGAAGGACGTTCTTGAACTCTAGAATAGATTTCTGGATGCTCTGAACTATGTTGGATGCTCTGATGTTCAGGGTTTTAAGGTCCATTAGTAAAGGTTGTACTTGCAGAAAGGGGACCTGTGGGTCAGGACTAGTTCTGGTGGCATGTGTGGGAAGACTGTGGAGGAGCTCAACCACCCTAAGGCTAGGTTTCTGTAAGGAGGGGTGTGTGGAGGCAGGGTTGTTGGGGCAGGTGTCAGGTGAGCTGGGTGTGACATGTGTGTTAGTTACTAAGCCGAAGGCGAGGGGCGAGGATAGGAGGAGGGGGAGGCGGCTTTGCCCTAATGTCAGATACTGGAGGTTGGGGGAGTGGAGGGAAGTTCTCTAACAGCACTAGGGGATCTACAGCCCAGGGATTTGTTCTGAGTGAGAAACACTTTGGGGAGAGTTGAGCCACCCCGGCCTTTGGGAGTGAGTGAGGGGGTGCATGGGGGAGTGGCTGCAGCTTTGATAGTTTCTATATTCCCAAGAAGAATGTGCAGTACCCTTGTATGCTTGATTTGATTTCTTACAGGTGCTGTTCTACTTGACACTGGAGTTTCATAAAGCAAAGATTTTCTTTCTAAATGGAAAATGTCCCTTAAGTCCAACAGTTTTAGGCCACCAAGTTCTTCAGGTAAGTTATTCAGGGTGTTTCTCAGTGGTGGGAAGTAGGCAAACAATACAGTGCAGCTGAGCTCATTTCCTGATTGCCTTTCAAGGTATGACATTTAGAGCATTGGGTAAGATGGTCTGGTGTTCTCAGGAGACCTTAGTACTTGTGCATCTTCCACGAACACCAAACTTCAACCGCATTGCCTCTTGGGGAATGTTGTTTTCAAAGACAGCTGTTCCAACAGGATCCAGACCTGATAAAGTATGCCACCTCATCCCGAAATCTATTTGTCAATTCTGGACTCTGTTCCTTTTGAATCTGGGTCGACTCACAGACTGAATCAGGTATGAATCATGAGACCTTGGTTTGGTTCCAGGGAGTGCGTGGGAACACTGGGTGCTCATGTTAGTTTCCCCGCTGTCAGTGCAATGGGTGGTGAAATTACTGCTTTGTTTTGGGTTCCAACTCTTGATCTGGGGATTTTCTCGTGGGTAATACTTTTGCCCCCCTACACAATGAATGTGCTGAGTGCTCCTGCTGATCTTCCCATTGTGAGTGTGCTGGATAGCCATGACAGCTGTCCAAAGTACCACCTGTTCAGGCCAAAAGATCACAGGGTTCATGAAAAAGAGCATACAAATACTTAGGACTTTAACTCTGCTCTCCTTTTTCTCCTTACAATCTTTCCACTCTGTTTGATCACATATTCCCCTTCTCTCTTCCTAGGGCAATATACATACCCATAATTTGGTTACACTGTGTACTCAAAAAGAGTTTTGTTTTCAAATGGGCCTGCACTTTGTAAAGACTGACCATATAGGCACAGTAGTATCACAAGCATCTAAATTATTAAATGTTACAAAACCCTCTACTGCAGGCAATATACTGTTAATGCCGGAAAAAGCAAAACAATTTTGGAACGGTTCATATTGCTGTTCAGCCAGATTTTCCATTTCAGCCTAAGGAGATGCCTTTTTGTGTTTAGTTTATTTGCTACTGGTTTAAGTCATTATGTATTGTGGTGATTCAGGACTGGGTTTATTTTAGGTCAACAAGGAGCCCCATGGATTTTTAGGTCTCGGCTAGACAGCGCGCATGCGCTGTCTCTCCGAGACATCTAGTAATATGTATCAGTGGGTAAACTCCACCCATTACCTCCCATTGTGTTTCCTTTGGTTTAGGGCCTTGTCTGATTAAATCCTTTGCTTTTCACAGGTAATCTGTGTTTTCAGTTACTCCTTACTTTGTTTTGGCACACATATGCAGCATGGACTAACTACTGTAAACCTCCTTTTCGTATGCTGAAGTATTTGTCCCCGAACTATTTTTCGTTTTTTGTGTGTTCTGTAATTTTGTTGTGCATGGATTGTATTACCCAGTGTTTTTTTTTTTTATGTGCTTGTGAACCCGGGTTACGGCTCCGAGGTTATTATGAGTATCCGGTGAGTAATAAATGACAGAAGCGAGTGATTTTGCCTGCAGCGGGGTCCTCTTTTTATAAAGCCTCCTTGCTGCTTCACTATTTTGCCCAAAATCACAGTATGTTGAGCCCACGCCGAGACTCAAACCTCCATGTTCGTTGCCGACAGGAAGGAGTGGTTTTGCCTGTAGCTGAGGCTCCATCCATAAAGCCACCATGCTCCTTCAGTGATTTGCCTAAATTCACAGGATGTTGAGCCCATGCCGAACCTCAATCCTCCATGTCCGCCGCACTTTGTTTTTTTTCCTCCACCTCCACTGATTTCGTTTGCAAGTGGTCACAGCAGCGGGTGGTTTTGCCCTGCAGCAGGGGCTTACTTCAATAAAGCCTCCATGCTGCCCAAGTGATTTTCCCACATTCACAGGAAGTTGAGCCCACGCCGGGATTCAAACCTTCATGCCTGCAGCCACACTTCTTTTTCCTCCCACCTAACGCGCGTTTCACTCTTTGTTCACTTAACAGGCTTACAAGCACTTCTCATAAGTGCAGCCAATTCATCTTTCAGCCTTACAGCCGTTTTGGGCTGAATATTTAACATATTACAAAGTTCCAAAGACATATTTGACACCCTTTTATTTCACTTAACTTAGCTGATCGTAGTTTAGTTTGAAAATGCTAGTTTTTTCATGTGATCCTCATTAGTTGCTTGCAAACTACCCAGGATCTGCTGAAAACACAAGTGATTGCAGCATGTATCAATCAATCATGACATTTGTAAAGTGCACTACATACCTGTGAGGGTCTCAAGGTGCTGGGGATGAGGGGGGAGAGGGGGTGCTGCTAGTGATAGAAGAGCCAGGTCTGGAGGAGTCTTCTGAAGAATCTGTAGGTCTTGGGTCTGCCGTAGGTTGGTGGGGAGGGTGTTCCAGGTCTTGGCGGTGAGGTGGGAGAAGGATCTGCCGCTGGCGGTCGTCCTTCGGATGCGAGGGTCTGTGGCGAGGGCGAGTCTGGCGGAGCGGAGCTGGCGAGTGGGGGTGTAGAAGTTGAGTTGTCTGTTGAGTTATGCCTGGCCGGTCTTGTGGAGAGCTTTGTGTGCAAGGATGAAGAGTTAGAAGGTTATCCTCTTATTGATGGGGAGCCAGTGCAGGTCTCTCAGGTGGGGGGTGATGTGACTGCGGTGGGGGATGTTGAGGATCAGACGTGCTGAGGCGTTCTGGATGCGTTGCAATCGTCTCAGGAGCTTGGCCGACGTTTCTGCGTAGAGGGCGTTTCCGTAGTCCAGCCTACTGGTGACGAGGTCCTGGGTGACTGTTCTGGGGATCCACATGAAGATCCTGTGTAGCATTCGGGGGGTGTTGAAGCAGGGTGAGGAGACAGCGTTAACCTGCTTAGTCATGGAGAGGGTGGAGTCGAGGATGATGCCTTCGGTTGGTGGTTTTGCGGGACGAGTGCTGGTGAAGCTGCAGTTCCGGCAGGTAAAGGGTCCTTGGGTGCGCTTCAGGGTGGCCTGGTAGCAGGTGTGTTCACGTCCGGGGTTGAGTGCGTGGAGGGTGCTTGCATCGTAGCGCTGTCGGGCGTTGTGGTGTTTGCCGGGGCCAGGGGTTCTGGCGCTGGGCACGGTCCAGGCGCGGACGGGCGCAGACAGGCTTGCCTTAGGCGTGCTTGCTGTGCGCAGCCTCCACAATAAGGGGAGGTGGGAGAGAGGAACAGCTGGGAGGGGGGATCGGATGAATGGGAGCGGGGGGCGGAGCCGAAGGGGACGCAGCAGCGGGAAGCTGCCTCGCTGCCCCGGCTGCCGGCGAGTGACCACGCCCCCTGCCTTCGAGCAGCGGGGTCCGTGGCCGCCCGACCTGCCCCTGTTGTATTTGATGGTTTAGAACTGTGTTTAGTCTCTGTATTGCCTGGTTTCTGTAAATTGTTTAATTCTTTCTGTATTTCCTGTTTGTTAGCCCCCTTCGTCATCCCTCCCCGCTCCCCACTTCCCGCCACCGCCGCTAAACCCCGCCCCTTTTTTCCTTCTGTACCCTCCCTGCTCCCGCCTCCCAGCTGCTCCGCCCCCCGCGCACTTGGCCATATATGGCGACCGTGCGACGCAGGTGAGTGTGACCTAGTTCTAGGACACCCCCGCGCCGCACGGCCACCAGCTGCTGCGTGTGCCTCCCCGCCTATACTGCCTCGCTGCCCCGGCTGCCGGCGAGTGACCACGCCCCCTGCCTTCGAGCAGCGGGGTCCGTGGCCGCCCGACCTGCCCCTGTTGTATTTGATGGTTTAGAACTGTGTTTAGTCTCTGTATTGCCTGGTTTCTGTAAATTGTTTAATTCTTTCTGTATTTCCTGTTTGTTAGCCCCCTTCGTCATCCCTCCCCGCTCCCCGCTCCCCGCTTCCCGCCACCGCAGCTAAACCCCGCCCCTTTTTTCCTTCTGTACCCTCCCCACTCCCGCCTCCCAGCTGCTCCATCCCCCGCGCACTTGGCCATATATGGCGACTGTGCGACGCAGGTGAGTGTGACCTAGTTCTAGGACACCCCTGCGCCGCACGGCCACCAGCTGCTGCGTGTGCCTCCCCGCCTATACTGCCTCGCTGCCCCGGCTGCCGGCGAGTGACCACGCCCCCTGCCTTCGAGCAGCGGGGTCCGTGGCCGCCCGACCTGCCCCTGTTGTATTTGATGGTTTAGAACTGTGTTTAGTCTCTGTATTGCCTGGTTTCTGTAAATTGTTTAATTCTTTCTGTATTTCCTGTTTGTTAGCCCCCTTCGTCATCCCTCCCCGCTCCCCGCTTCCCGCCACTGCCGCTAAACCCCGCCCCTTTTTCCTTCTGTACCCTTCCCGCTCCCGCCTCCCAGCTGCTCCGCCCCCCGCGCACTTGGCCATATATGGCGACCGTGCGACGCAGGTGAGTGTGACCTAGTTCTAGGACACCCCCACGCCGCACGGCCACCAGCTGCTGCATGTGCCTCCCCGCCTATACTGCCTCGCTGCCCCGGCTGCCGGCGAGTGACCACGCCCCCTGCCTTCGAGCAGCGGGGTCCGTGGCCGCCCGACCTGCCCCTGTTGTATTTGATGGTTTAGAACTGTGTTTAGTCTCTGTATTGCCTGGTTTCTGTAAATTGTTTAATTCTTTCTGTATTTCCTGTTTGTTAGCCCCCTTCGTCATCCCTCCCCGCTCCCCGCTTCCCGCCACCGCCGCTAAACCCCGCCCCTTTTTTCCTTCTGTACCCTCCCCGCTCCCGCCTCCCAGCTGCTCCGCCCCCGCGCACTTCGCCATATATGGCGACCGTGCGAACACGCAGCGGGCGCGCCGTTTGTGCGCCGAAGGTGCACCAAAGGTAAGCCCGTCTGCGCCCGTCCGCGCCTGGACCGCGCCCAGCGCCAGGACCCCTGGCCCTCGAGGACCCCCGCCCGCCGGACGTACTCCGCCGCCACCCTCATCGCACTCAACACCGGCCGAATCCCAGGATGCTACCGAGCCACCCCACAACGCTCCCACGGACCCTTCAGCTGCCTCGCCTGCAAGTTCACCTGCGTCCGGACCTGCCCGCCACCAGCACCTGCCAAACCGAACTCCAGCAGCAACCACCTCAAGTGCATCCTGCTCAACGCCCGCTCCGTCCACAGACACGCCATCGAACTCTGGAACCTCCTCGACACCACAGCCCCAGACGTTGCCTTCCTCACGGAGACCTGGATGAACGCCTCTTCAGCTCCCGACATCGCCATCGCCATCCCAGAGGGCTACAAGATCACCCGGAGGGACCGCACCGCCAACCAGATGGGTGGAGGCATCGCCATCATCCACAGGAACACCATCCGCATCACGACCAGCACCGACGACACCCTCACCACCGCCGAACACCTGCACTTCCAGATCCGCACCGACCCGAAGACCCCCCTCAGAGGCACCCTGATCTACCGACCCCCGGGACCACACACACAATTCAGCGAGGACATCGCCGACTTCGTCAGCCCGCATGCCCTCCCCTCCGCTGACTACATCCTCCTGGGGGACCTCAACTTCCACCTGGAGAACAACAACGACCGCAACACCACCACCCTGCTCGACAACCTCGCCAACCTTGGACTCAAGCAACTGGTGAGCACCCCCACCCACCTCGCCGGACACACACTCTACGCCGTCTTCTCATCCAGCAAAGACATCGCCTTCAGCCACGCCACAGAACTCCACTGGACGGACCACAGCTGTGTCCACTTCACCTTCGATAGAACGACGATCCACCACCACCAGCAACAGGCCGCTCGAAGAAGCTGGAACAAGATCACGGCCGACCAGCTCGCCGCCTCCCTGAGCCAGCACCCTCCTGCCAGCTCAGCGAACCCCAGCCAGGCCGCCGACAACCTCGCAAAGTGGACCAGCAACTGCGCGGACGAACTCGCCCCTCTGAGGACCCCGCCCAGCAGACCCGGCAGCAAGAAAGCCCCATGGTTCACCGACGAACTCAAGAGCTCCAAGAAGAACTGCCGAGCCCTCGAGAAAGCCTGGAGAAGGGAACCAACACCGGACAACATGACCTCCCTCAAGCTCGCCACCCGGAAGCACCACCAACTGATCCGCACCGCCAAGAAAATTGCATTCAAGGACCGGCTGGACAACAACGCACACAACTGCAAGGAACTCTTCAACATCGTGAAAGAGCTCTCCAACCCCAACGCAGGAAGCAACGACATCACCCCTTCGCAAGACCTCTGCAACTCCCTCGCCTCTTACTTCCACAACAAGATCGCGGACATACACAACAGCTTCAGCATTCAACCGACGCACGCCACGACCACAGCAACGCCGCCCACCACCACCCTCCGCGCCTGGACTCCGGTCAACACCGAAGACACCGTCCGCATGATGAACTCCATCCACTCGGGATCCCCGACCGACCCCTGCCCTCAACACGTCTTCAACAAGGCGGACGCTGTCATCGCACCCCACCTGCGGGACATCATCAACACCTCCTTCGACACCGCCACCTTCCCTGAGAGCTGGAAGCACGCCGAACTCAGCGCTCTACTCAAGAAACCCACAGCGGACCCCACCGAACTCAAGAATTACCGCCCCATCTCGCTCCTCCCGTTTCCAGCCAAAGTCATCGAGAAGACCGTCAACAGACAGCTTGCCGCCTTCCTCGAGACGAACGGATCCCTCGACCCCTCACAGTCTGGGTTCCGAGCCAACCATAGCACCGAGACCGCCCTCATCGCCGCCACCGACGACATCCGAGCCCTGATGGACAACGGAGAAACAGCGGCCCTCATCCTCCTAGACCTCTCCGCGGCCTTCGACACTGTCTGCCACCGCACCCTAGTGCAGCGCCTCAGCAACGTCGGAATCCAGGAGAAGGCACTGGAATGGATCATCTCCTTCCTCGACGGAAGAACACAGAGAGTCCGCCTACCACCGTTCAAGTCTGAGGCCACCGAAGTCATCTGCGGCGTCCCTCAAGGATCCTCGCTGAGCCCCACCCTCTTCAACGTCTACATGAGCCCCCTCGCGGCCATCGCACGCCAACACAACCTCAACATATTCTCCTACGCCGACGACACCCAGCTGATCCTCTCCCTGACCAACGACCCCGCCGCCGCCAGAGCCAACCTGCACGAAGGGATGAAAGATGTAGCTGAGTGGATGACAACCAGCCGCCTGAATCTGAACTCAGACAAGACGGAGGTCCTCATGCTGGGCTCCTCGCCCTCCGCCTGGGACAACTCCTGGTGGCCCCCCGCCCTGGGCACCGCACCCAAACCGACGGACCACGCACGGAACCTGGGTTTCATCCTGGACTCCTCCCTCTCCATGACCAGGCAAGTCAACGCCGTCTCCTTGTCGTGCTTCAACATCCTACGCATGCTACGGAAGATCTTCTGGTGGATCCCCACCGAGACCAGGAAGACCGTCACCCAGGCCCTCGTCACCAGCCGACTGGACTACGGCAACGCCCTCTACGCCGGTACCACCGCCAAGCTCCAGAAGAGACTCCAGCGGATCCAGAACGCCTCAGCCAGACTCATCCTCGACATCCCACGAACCAGCCACATCTCCGGACATCTGAGAGACCTGCACTGTCTCCCCGTCAACAAAAGAATCACCTTCCGTCTCCTCACCCACGCACACAAAGCCCTACACGATCAAGGCCCGAGCTACCTCAACAACCGAGTCAACTTCTACGCTCCCAAACGCCACCTCCGATCAGCCAACCACGCCCTCGCCGCCGTCCCCCGCATCCGAAGAGCGACTACAGGAGGAAGGTCCTTCTCCTACCTGGCCGCCAAGACCTGGAACTCCCTCCCGACCGACCTGCGCCTGACCCAAGACCACCTCTCCTTCAGGAAGAAGCTCAAGACCTGGCTGTTCGAGCAGTAACGGCCCCCCCCCCCCAAGCGCCTTGAGACCCTACGGGTAAGTAGTGCGCTCTATAAATGTCTTTGATTGATTGATTGATTGATTGAAGCGGGACCGGTGATGGTACAGAAGGAGAATGGGCACAGCGAAAAAGGGGGGAAACAAGTAAGAAACAAAGCTGAGCACAGTGAATACAGCTAACCTAAACAGGCACAGTAACAAGTACAAAATTAGAAAAAAGCAGCAGAGAAAGCAAACACTGCCACCAGGGATGAGGCGCAGCTGGTAGCCTTCGGGTGGAGGTGGGCCTCAAACTCACGGCAGCTGGGCTGAGGTGCAGGCACAGTCAGGATGAGCTGTGCGGCGTGGCGGGAGCGACCTGCGAGCGGCCTTATACCTTGTATAAAAGCAATGGCTGTGCTTGAGGCAACTAATTATCCTAACATGTACTACCTTAATGCGCATACGAGTAACGTAAACTTTTGTTTTATTTAACAAAGAAATGAAGCGCAATATATAAAATGTACATCATAGCAGCAGTGTATGGTTTAAAAGGCGGTGTTGTACACAATACTTAATCTCATTAGCAGATGACTACACCATGCATCCTTGGTAGTGTAAGCAGAAAGCGTGCCCATGTTTGATTAGAAAGTAGGCAAAAGCAAACAGATGACTGATGTGGGTGACTTATGTTATCTCTGCCGGGCTGCTGCTCCCCTGGTGCCCCCTGCCAGTGCTTCAGTGGCGCAGACATGCTCATTCTATGCTCAGAAAACAATCATGTTTCAAGTGTTTGGCTTTTTTCCCCCGCAAACGCTTGTAATATGTTTAAACCAAGCGCGGCCCGCAGCCTAGAAAGTTAAAGCAGGTGCAGCGTTTACCTTGCGGGAGCGAGTGCGATAATTGATAACAGATGGCGCCGCTGCTCTCTCCAGCAAGGGAAACGCCAAACGTGTACGAGTGGCAATTGAAACCAATGCAAAACATGCACGAGTTTCAAGCAAAGTCCTGAGCGATTGCTAAAGGTCCCCTCCTAATCAGGGCGCTGCATAGGCGAGACCTAAAAAGGATGTGGATCATCAGTTATAGGGCAATAATAACTGATCAGTCCCTTGTTCATTTGTTACTTTAATGCAGCTACTTAAATCATCTCTTTGTTCTTTAGTAGTTGTTAACTCTTGTGCTTTAACAGATGTCTGTGGACGCAATCGGTGACGTCAGCAGCTCTGGTATGTGTTTCTACTGGATGGAGGGAGTTACTATTTTTGTCTTTAGGCGTAATTAGGGGCCACTTGGGCCATATGCTGTAGTGTGTCTCAATTTGTACAAATAGACTGCAGCATTAGGAAGCCTCTGCTCTGCCTTGTAGACTACATGGCCGCAGCCACACTGCATTCTCCCTTTGCAGTACAGCAAGTACTGATACCAGAGAACCCGAAGCAATGTTGGGCCTTTATTTAACCAATCATTGCTTTTAGGTGTTAGTTCGACTGGATAAACTAAGCTGTCCCAAAACTACACATCCCAGAATACATTTAACAGTCAGTCTGCTAACCTTACAGTGGAGGCTGCCTCATCACCATACCTGTCTTCGCATTCAAACGCCATAACTTCATCCTATGTCTTTCTGAAACCTCTTCCTGATTTTGTGCCTTGTCACTCTTACAAATTTCCGTGTACGTAGTTCCGTGTATTTAGAAAACATTCTCGCTGGGAACTTTTTTTTCCCACTCCTGAGCCTGTCATACAATGCATGTTTTATCTCTGGGCCTCTTATTCTAGTCAGAGCCGAGCCTTTTTCTTATCTCTTCTCCGTTCTGTATTACTGGACATCTTTAAAAATCTCTAGCCTGTTGCCACGCATCCCCCTCTGTTGAGAGTGCCCGATTTGCCTTCCTCGCAACGCCCATTGTTTATAGTCAGCTTCGTGAGATACCATGTTCCAATATATAAAATGGACGCTGCCCCTTTCTTGCCTTAGTTTAATGTTACCTTGTAAATTGTTGCAATACACTATCAGCTAGATTCATCAAAGAGCCGTTTTGCGAGTCCTTAATAGCGATTATTAAGGAATCGCTATTAAGGACTTGCAAAACGGGATTCATGTTCCTTATTTGCCTAAAGGCCCATAGGAATGAATGGGGAGTATTCCTTATTTGCGATTAGCAATTTGCTAATCGCAAATAAGATAGCGATTTTAAGGGTGCCAGGGGTGTCCAAAGGACACCCTGTAGCACCCCTGAAATGCAAATTTACACAGGTGTTGCGCACACACATGTCCAAAGGACATGTGTGTGTGTAACATGCAACAGAGAAAAATGCACTAAAGTGAATTTTTCTATTTTTTCGCTATTTACCACGAAGTCAGACTTCGTGGTAAATAGCGGCCAAATATTGCGAATTTGCAATTTAAAATTGGTTAATGAATTGCATTTAAGGAATCTCTAATAGACATTCCTTAAATGCAATTCCTCATAAATATGCGATTTCGCGAAAAGCGATTTTTGCATTTGGGATGATGAATCCCAAATGCAAAAATTGCGCTCGCAAAGGGCCAGATTCTCAGAATCTGGCCCTTTGCGAGCGCAATTTCCTTTCATGAATCTAGCTGAAAGAGAATGCATGTGGCCTGTTTGCGTGCTCCCCGGTTAATTATCCATTGTTCATCAATATTGACAGTCTCTTCTCAGTCCCATAGTACACATCTTCACTAAAGCAACAACAGACATAAATGAAAGTAAAGAAGGTGAGTTAAAGTGTATATTTTTTGGAGGGTGAACAAAATGCACAATGCTAGCTTTGCTGCCACACAGAATAAGCAGTCTCCAAAAAGGGGAAGGAACCTTTGTTTTTCAGTACAAATGAGCACCGTGCTATAGGTCTATTACCACTACACATATGACAACATTTCGAAACCATTACTAGAATGGGGTAACCCAATAAGGTTCAAGGACCTGGGTAGTCAATGTTATACAGAAAACAATGGTCCTACCAAATTAATTCTTTATCAACAAACACAGTATGCACATAGTAAATTATTTTTGTGAGCTTCTTAGATTAACCTGCTCCGTTGAATCAATCAAAATTGCTTCTTCCAGCAACAAACACAAATTATAAATTGTAAAATACCTGACACAAGCCAAAGATTATTTGAAAAAACGTGTGGAGTTTAATGAATTACTCCATTTAGACTTAATATTTTTATATACATTTATACAATTATGTACATTTTTAAACTAACGGTAAAAAGAAGAGCAATCGGCTTCTAAAGAAGTGCAAGAAAAGAGAAAAAAGACAAGGAGGTGATTGTGAAAGAAGGGTGTAAGCCTCAAAGGAAAATTGTGACAAGTGAAAAGAAATTTAAACAGTTCCGATATGTTGCAGCTGTATTAAAAAATTCAGCTTGTTTTTCAAAAGGCCACAGTTGATTACTACTGTTTTTTCATTTATACAGTCATGAATGACATGTATAATGTTTTGCTGAAGGGTGGTCCTATTTGCACATGACAAAGGGGGGGCGTCGACGTTTCGACCCGTCTTTTGGTGCAAGGGCAAGTTGGAGCCTCGACCTGCG
The DNA here is from genome assembly GCF_964263255.1 of Lissotriton vulgaris. Classification (NCBI taxonomy): domain Eukaryota; kingdom Metazoa; phylum Chordata; class Amphibia; order Caudata; family Salamandridae; genus Lissotriton; species Lissotriton vulgaris. Next base: position 261,275,509 of record NC_141695.1, read on the forward strand.
GGTCTTCCTCAGGACAGATGTAGCACACACGTTTTTACCGTAGAATTCTCAAAAGTGTAACCCACAGATTACTAATGGGTGGCCTCCGTCCTCCTGTTCCGGGATGGACGTATAATATGGATGACCGTGATGGACCACCCAACCCGGGTGGTGCGGCGTCTGTGTTAAGTATTCCGAAGATGATAGACACAATTCAAACAGGACGTCCCCGGACACTTACGTGTCGGGCGTCACACGAAGTGGACTTGGGACCTGGATCCGACATAGCGGTTCGGTGTGGCGGCGGAAAACGCGAGGAGAAACGCGCTCCGCGTTGTTACTGAATAAACGGAACGGGGACTTCACTCTAACACCGGGAGGTCCCAAGTCCACTTCGTGTGACGCCCGACACGTAAGTGTCCGGGGACGTCCTGTTTGAATTGTGTCTATCATCTTCGGAATACTTAACACAGACGCCGCACCACCCGGGTTGGGTGGTCCATCACGGTCATCCATATTATACGTCCATCCCGGAACAGGAGGACGGAGGCCACCCATTAGTAATCTGTGGGTTACACTTTTGAGAATTCTACGGTAAAAACGTGTGTGCTACATCTGTCCTGAGGAAGACCCGCAGGTCGAGGCTCCAACTTGCCCTTGCACCAAAAGACGGGTCGAAACGTCGACGCCCCCCCTTTGTCATGTGCAAATAGGACCACCCTTCAGCAAAACATTATACATGTCATTCATGACTGTATAAATGAAAAAACAGTAGTAATCAACTGTGGCCTTTTGAAAAACAAGCTGAATTTTTTAATACAGCTGCAACATATCGGAACTGTTTGAATTTCTTTTCACTTGTCACAATTTTCCTTTGAGGCTTACACCCTTCTTTCACAATCACCTCCTTGTCTTTTTTCTCTTTTCTTGCACTTCTTTAAAAGCCGATTGCTCTTCTTTTTACCGTTAGTTTAAAAATGTACATAATTGTATAAATGTATATAAAAATATTAAGTCTAAATGGAGTAATTCATTAAACTCCACACGTTTTTTCAAATAATCTTTGGCTTGTGTCAGGTATTTTACAATTTATAATTTGTGTTTGTTGCTGGAAGAAGCAATTTTGATTGATTCAACGGAGCAGGTTAATCTAAGAAGCTCACAAAAATAATTTACTATGTGCATACTGTGTTTGTTGATAAAGAATTAATTTGGTAGGACCATTGTTTTCTGTATAACATTTCGAAACCAGCATTTGCAATGCAATAGGTCTCACATTTGCGAGAGTTTGAGCTATTAGCATTGTAAATGACAATGCCTTTTATATATATATGTTTTGAAAACCTGCAAGCAGTGCTTAAACATGCACTTTGTACTTCTAATCATTGCTTACAAAAAGCAAGGCTGGCTGTAAAAGAGGCGCAGTTACTGCCAGCCTTGCTTCTCGGAAGCAAGGACTTTAAGTATAAAGTGCATGTTTACGCACCGCTTGCAGGATTTCAAAACACCTAAAAGAAAGGCATTGTCACTTACAATGCCAATAACTCAAAGTCTCGCAAATGCGACACCTATTGCATTGCAAATGCTTGTTTTTTTACAGGTGTGAGCAATGACTTCAGATTGTAATGCAGGGTCAAAACAGGCATGCAGTTTGTTTTGGTAGTGCGGACCGCCTACACGGTATATCGATCATGTTTAATGCCTCAGTACCTTCCCTAATCGAGCTCAACTGTTTCCCATTGGGCCTTGGGATGAGCATAGCCCAATTGGGCTGAGTATTTGGGCTCCTTTGGGGTATGCGTCATACCCTTTCTATGTTTATCCCTCCTCGCTGTAGTGTTCTTTTAACACTCTGCTTCCTGTTGGTCTGTTAATTAAGCCTCTTAGCAGGGAAGAGACACCATGCTCCAGCTGCAACAATTTGAGCTGCCCTTGTGAGCAGTGTGCACACTCTGATAACAATTAGGCTCTGGACCGCCCTTTATACGCTGGGGCTGCAATACTACTATTTACCTCATCTGCTGAGGTGCCACTGACTGTTTTCTTGTTGGTAAACCTGGAGTTGGTTCCCCCTGACTTATTCCCTCCGGAAAGATTTGGCCTATTGTGCTTCATTGAGTTTTCATTTTAATAATGGAAACTTGGGCCCCCTTTGAGGAAGAAGAATACAAATCCTACTATGAAGAACAACCACAGGGGCCATATTTGGAAGACAATTTGGCTTATGCTCTGGATGCGTCCGTGCAGGCGACGGTCAACAGGGAAATTGAGACAGCTGTTCCTATAACAGTTAATCAAGCTCTGGTGGCTGCTCTTAGGCTGATGACAGCTCAACTAGAGAGTTTTACTAAATGACATGGTTTTTACCATCCAGTGACATCAGATCCAAGGGTGGATTCTTCGGATGTGCCCCATAAGGCAAAACCTAAATGGTCTAAGTGTCCTCATGCTGATGCTTTGGTCAGTCTCCCAAAAGGTCCCCATGGCTACTTGGCCCCCTCAACCTCCACAGGGTCGCAATTGAATCTTAAAGATGATAAGGACACCAACACTGACTCTACGCATATAGATTCCACCTATTCAGATGGTTGCATGACTAAACAACTACCACTTAAACAATGAATGCCTGAACCACGAAGGCTAAAGCACTACCAAAGCCAAACCACTACGTTCTGTACAACAAATGCCTAAACCACGAAAATTAATCATTTTTCATATTAGCTGAATTTACCACTACGTTTTAAAAATCGCATGTTTGATTCTTGTATAACAAACAATTTCATTTCAATAATCTTTAAATGTTCAATCTAGTAATCGTTTTTTACATGAGCTGTTCGAGCATGCTTGCCCCCACCAAGTGATTGTTCTAAAGGCCAGCCAGCGATTCCAAGCATGCTACAAACATCTCCCTCATAGAGAGAAATAACGATTATTAGTCATGTGGCCAAGAGACTCGCACCCAGTTATTTTATGTCAGGACGGTTTATAAACTTGTTAAAGACTTTACACATCTGATCCAGGGGACGCTATATAATAATAGTTAATAAAGAAACAGTTGTAAACTCTTAATTGAACTTTGGTGGACAAATGTATTGTTTGGAGCAACAGAAAACATGTTTTGTTTTGATCAACATAGTTTAAAAAAAATATTTTTATAACTCCAACGGTCATTCCACAAAAAGGCCTCTTAGTAAAAAAATTTTTTTAAAGCGATTACTGTACAGATTTCTTTAAAAAAAATAATTCACTTAAATTAAACATAGAAAAAAACGCACATCAACCATTTTGTAACTATTTCAACTTTTACAAGCAGAGATAAGTCGCATCGTGCACTGTTCTTAAGCACATCACTGTAAAACAAACCAACACTGCCATCTACTGCCTTCTACTGGCCTTACACATCAAACTAAAACAAGTTGTTTTGGGGGAGCTTGATTTGTACAGACTGAGAATCGATCTCAAACCCCAGAAAGTCTATTTTCTGAGATTGTAGAAATATTCACAAACGTTGTCTGAGATTGTAGAAAGATTCACAAACGTATCAAAACATGACACTTTCCTGGTCTGCATGTGATTCTTAAAGTCACAATAGACACTGTTTTACAAAGTTAAATCCCAATAAATAATTACAGCTATCATAATTAAAAAAATTATATTTAACAGCTATACTAATGACTAACCACAGCAAAATATTCAGGTGTAACTATTCCTTTTCGTAAATTTGATTGCTTCTGATTTATGTCTCCACATTCTCTCTTTATAAATAAACCTGGGAAATGGAACTATATTGACCTTGATTTGATCAGCACTCTTATTTATTTAAAATAAATCATTATCAAATTAAAAATTATGTTTACTTCATGGTATTACCACAATAAACATGCAAGGTTTTAGTGTGACTTTGTGAACACATTGCGCCTCTAGATGGCAGCCTCTTAACATTATTTCTTATTCCACTTTTTGTCTCAAACACTATTGGCTGGCAATCATTTTCAGTTCCATTATGCATCTTATAATCAAACAACAATTGCCAGATCTGGCTTTAATATCGTGATGCGATACATACAAATGAATATGCACTGATTGTGTTGCGTCTCTGTGCAACCTGCCGCTCTCTGCTCCTCTTAGGTAGGTACTCTATTTTTATTCCCATTTCTTGTTGTGCTGCCTGGCAGCAGCATCACAAACTTTGGGAATTGCAAACAGCAGCCCCATAATTGTTTTAAGTAAGTCACAGTGTTGTAGTTCCACGGATATTAGTTTTCATTTTCATATCACGTCAAGCAAGAGGCCTGGTCCAGAAAAATAAGCCTCTTACATTGGTGCCAGCTCCTTGAAATAAATGTCTGTTCCTTTCATTCGCGGCAATCACAATGGTAGGTGCATTCAGGACTTTGCCTCAGTTGGTGCTCAGTAGCAGGGGTCAACCTTACTACATTTTCCTCAGGGAGAAGAAGGATGGTAGAGGGAAGGGCCACCGACATGGGGCAGTACCTGGAAAGAGAAGAACAGAGGCTGGCATTGCTGGACAGAAAGACAAAAGATAGCGGTTAGAAAGGGAGGCGGTGGTGGAATGAAAAGGAGGAGTTCAGATTTGACTGGTGGGAGAGAGTGAGGGAAGTGTTTAGTTCTGTGGACTCAAGCAGTGGCGACTCCTACATTGGGCGTGGGGGCGTCGCCCAACTGCTTTTTCGCAGTGCGAGAAGCAGAAACATAAAATGGTAAAATTGCCAGTTCATGTTTCTGCTTCTCACACTGCGAGAAAGCAGAAGTGCCTGGTTGGGGGTGGGCAGATGGGCGTTCCTGCTCGAGTGCAGGGTGGGAGTAGTTAGCCTACTGTCTTTTAATGCTGACTGTTTGCTCGGCCCCAGTCATGTGCAGTTGGGTAATCTCTCTCTTTTTCTCTATGTGGGCTGCAATCAGCCTACATAGAGAAAATGGCTCCCTGGCCTACAGGCCCCAGCCGGACGCCACCCGCCTTCAATCACAACGTTATTATTACAGCATTGTGAATGGCTTGGGGGAGCGGGAGGGAGGCTGCCTAGGTTAACCCAGGCCCCGCCAGGAGCAGCAGGACCTGAGACGGTGACTCATGAGGAATAAGGTAAGTTTTTTTAATTGTATTTTTACAGTCCCACAGTCACAAGCCGCCGCGCAAACACCCCCCCACACCTGTCTTGCCGGCCACAAGTTCCAGCAGAAGGAAGTCCTCAGGAGCGCAGGCCGCATTATTACTGGCAGCGCGAGCCACATCAGGCTAATAACAAACTCATTGCAATAATTTAATTACCATCAATGAGGGGACAGGCGAGAGGCTGAAGGTACGGGGGCTCACAGGGGGGAAAGTGCTTTGAAGCGACCATAAAGTGGCAAATTAGAACTAAATAAACCAGTGTAAATTGAAGCGAAGAGCGGAGGCGGGTCTTGGGCATATTTGCTTCTGTAGCGAGTAGAGAAGCAGTGTATGCACAGGTGACTTTTTGTGTATCTTCCAGGCGTGTGCAGGTGGTTACTGTGTGCCCCCTAACTGTGTGCGGATGCCTCATACTGTTTATTCCAAAGTGTCTGTGTGGGTGCCTGGGACGGGTCATCTCCGGTGTGTGCTTTGCAGGAGGCCTGTGCATCTGTTCCTCCCACTCCCAGGTATATGCTGGTGCATTGTATTGCCTATATCGCTTTAGGCAATGCTTGCATTTTCGAGGTTTGGACGCATGACATGTATTTGGCTCTTTCAGTTGTTAGGACTCTGGCACCATCCTAGATTGCAAGATATGCGCTTGTGTTTAGTATTGTCTTCGCTACCTCCAGGTGCCTGCTCTGATGTGCAGGCAGCTGACACTGCTTTTAACACTGTGGTATCCTGGTTTGGATACCATGTGCCTTTCCCATAAACCTGTCTTGCTACTCAGCCTATCTGGGTGAATGGTGGAATGTTGAGTGTGTGAGGTAATATGGAATGTGTGGTGTGCCTGGTCGTAAGCCTATATAAAAGATCTTGATTTCTTTCAACTACAATTACTGGTGTGGTCTCCATTATTGCGCCACTGTGTGTTTCATTGGATGAGTGCGTTAAGTAGCTGCTTTACACGCAAGCCCCTGGCTGCCTTCCTGCTTGAGCCATGCTACCCCCTTAAGAGCTGGTGACCCCAGGTCTTACAACCATTCTCATTTTTACACTGTTCATTTGTTTGTTCCTTTTAAGGGGGAAGGTGGTGTGGTATCCTGGTTTGGATACCATGTGCCTTTCCCATTAACCTGTCTTGCTACTCAGCCTATCTGGGTGAATAGTGGAATGTTGAGTGTGTGAGGTAATATGGAATGTGTGGTGTGCCTGGTGGATGGATGACAGTTGGAAGAGAGGGCTGAGTAGCAAGAGAGCTGCTCCTGGTGGGGCTTAGGAGAGACTTGAGTATACTTATATGATCCTTAGATGATACTTGAATGATTACATGACTTAACCTGAAATCCATCAATAAACCATCATCAATCAGTACTACTCGGCTACAGATCATCTTATTACATTTGGCGACATTTGGAGTTACCTACACGGAATGAAACATCTAGGATCATCAAGGAACTTCATGACAAAGATTCAAAGCAACAAGTAAGAGAAAAGTATTTTTATATGTATTTTAGTTGACTGGCACACCTAATAAGCCCCACCAGTGACCTTACATCGTCGCCCTCAACATAGGACGTGCCAGTCCATGCCGCATACATCTTAAGTAGGCCAGTCCCTGCTTACTGAGTGCAGCGCTTTCTGATTGATACAAAGGAGCGACAAGGACCTTTGCAGTTTTCACCCTGCCCTCAATTTCTAGTTTGCTGCCCCTACTACCTTCAGGGAAGGGGAACGAGAGGAGGTGAACAGTATCTGGGCAAGAATCAGTCATCACTGATTTGTTTCATGGTGGTGGTACAAGAGAAAAGACCCCGTAATTTCATGGTCTACTTCGAGGGAGATTTGAGATTTCTGCTACCATTCCTTGATTGGTGATTTTCCTAACAGATAGCATTCTTTTAAGTTTTCTTTGAAGCTATTCTGCGGATCGAGGGAATAACGTGATGAAGGAATAACTACCTGATCGACAACGGGGAACCGGATCAAAAGTCGGATCGAAAGGAGGAAATCTAGCATATCATTTAGCTATTTGCTGCCATCTACTGGAGGAATGTTTTATTTTAATTTGCCTGCACCTTTCATTTTCAATGTAAGAAAGTGTTTGTACGTCTTGCAGCAGCGTGGACAAGTTGAGTTTACAAGCGATAATATTACATTCCTCCAAGGTGAGACACTCGTTATTCATTATTTATGGAAACAAATTGAGACTTGTTCTTTAATATTGGCAATTAAACCGCCGTCTCAGTTTAAAAATGGCACAAGTTTTACTCAGTGCGCTTGAGCTCACCTGCATCTCCTCGCAAGGCGTTTCTGCTTCTATGACGTTCAGAGCTGCTCCTGGACGTCTGTGTACACTGTCACCGTGAGCCACACGGGGTAGCGTCAAGGAACGTGCAGCCATGTTGTGTTTCTCATCTGAGCTCTGCACTCTGGTTACGCTATCGTCGGATGTTCACTCATTAGTGCTGCTTCTGTCCACCACGTTTATTTTCCGTTTGGGGGACAATAACGTTTTATTTTTTATTTTTTATTTTATTTTTCAGTACAGCACCAGGACATCGGACTCTAGTTCTTCAAAGACTTGCCTACTCAAATACTCTGGTAATTTATCTGTTACAAGTTCCACATGTGAATGTTCATTAGTTTAGGTTTATTTATAACCTTCTACTGCTAGTAACAGATATGCGAGGTGGTGTCATCGTGTCAATCCTGGCATTACAGTGTTGGATTATCTAAACCACAAAATCTCTAGTACGTGATTTAATACAGCGCATCATGTTTATTTTTCAGCGACTCGCACACTACATGTTTTCTTGCGGGTATTCCTTTCAGTTTTCAACTATAGCATTTAAATACAGCGCGTCCGACTTCAGCGACGCGCACACTAAAGCTTTCACGCTCGTCTTTATTTTAGCTCAGTGTGCCTCTTCTCAGCTCGTTTCAGATAGTATATGGTGAGTAGCAGCTTCAAGTAAGTTGTTCCACAGTTTATGGATAAATTTCACCTCATTTAAAGTCCTGCATTATTTTACAAGAAATTAAGACTGCCTTCTGTTATGATCCTCAGTCCTTCATCCTGACAACGGTGTCCACTTTATTTATTTTAGTTTGTTGTTTTATGGAAGTTTGTATTTAGACTTTATCCGGTTTAGTTCAACATTTGCAGGAGTCTATATATTTGTACGCTTCCAATTCAAGTGTGGCATTCGAAAAGCAATTAGCATTCTAAAGGTAATTTGCTAATTTAGAAGGTTATTTTCATGCGTTTTAAAAATAGCATACTAAAGGTAATTTGCTATTTTATATATTTTAAGTGCTAGCCTGTGTTCCACTGTAGGTTATTTTCATGAGTTTAAACAATAGCATACTAAAAGTTAATTTGCTATTTTAGAAGGTTATTACATGAATTTTAAAAGTAGCATACTAAAGTTAATTTGCTATTCTAGATGGTTATTAATGTATCATACTAAAGTTAATTTGCTATTCTAGATGGTTATTAATGTAGCATACTAAAGTTAATTTGCTATTTTAGAAGGTTATTACATGAATTTTAAAAGTAGCAAACTAAAGTTAATTTGCTATTCTAGATGGTTATTAATGTAGCATACTAAAGTTAATTTGCTATTCTAGAAGGTTATTACATGAATTTTAAAAGTAGTATACTAAAGTTAATTTGCTATTTTGTATATTAATTTCAATGCACATATGTTTTGTTTAAAGTTAAATGCTACACGTTAGCATATGTGTTCATGACTGTCACAAATTTGTTCATACAAATATTATTTTTAATACTGTTCTATGCACGTGACTGTCATCTATTTGTTTTATACAAATTGCATACATTGCATGTGACTCTATGGTTTAGTCACCTACATATTCCTAGTTAGTGTACGTTGTGCACACGTCACTTTATAGGAATTGTAATTTAATTAAGTACTTTCTGGTGATTTTCTTTTTCTGCATATTTTAATTGTGACTTCTCCGTTTCTTTCACTTTGCTCGTCTGGCAAACTGGCATGTTGTGTGGGTGACGGTGAATCCTTTTCCTTACATCTCGTGAAATTCAATGCGAAAATATGTATTATCAATTTATTCCTGTTTTACGTGTAAAGGGGGAAGGGGAGGTTGCAGTGTATACTTTTATGTTTTATGATAGTTAAGTTTTACAATGCTAGTTTCTATTGTAGAAAGACCATTGTTGGACTTGGCCCTTTTCACAGAATTTTTGTTTGCTTTTTGCTTCCCCTAATTCAGGATGTCCCCCCTTTATAATGAAATTGCTGCTACTGCTACTGCAGTGTGGTCTTGTTAAGGCGCATTCTAGTTGCCAGGAGTGGCAGGGACTCCCAACAATGTTGCCATTCCAGCCTGCCAGCCTGCCCATAGCCAGAATGGTAGAACCTCCTAGAAGCTCCTGGAACCTTCCAGAATAGGGGAGGCACCAACTGCCACTGCCAACTGCCAACTGACACTATATAAGGAAAGGGAGGGAAACTTTCTAGTCAGTTGGGGCATCACTGACCTGGGGAACCCACACAGGAGTTTTAGGCGGAAGGGCCTAGTGAGGAACCTATGCTACTGGGAGTGACAGGATTTAGGTGCTGCCTCTTAAGCTGGGTGAGGTGTTCCAAGCTAGCCCCCTGATCTGGCCCAGTGGTAGGGAACCCCAGGGTCCATCTGCAGTGACTGAGGGGAAACTCTTCAAGCCTTCAACTCAACCCCCCCCCCCTCTCCTCAGCAACTTCAAGAAACAACCACCTAAGGGCACAAAACCATCCAAGCGCCAAGAGAACTGCTTTTCTGTGACCAGAGACTGCTGGGGGATCGACCAGGTACTGGACTGTGCTGCCCTGCGCACCCCCTGCCTGCAGTGGGCCCTTCTTGCCTCACTTGTCTCCCCCCATGACTGAACTGTTTGCCTACCCTCCTGCCAGCACTGTCTGCTGTTTATTTGGCCACGCGCTGTATACTGTGGCCCTGCACAGCGCCGAGAAGCATCTCCCCCAAAGCGCTGGGCTGCCCTGCACCAAGCGCTCTCCTGAGCCTTCTGATCTGCCCCTCGAGCGAGCGCTGCGGTGCCTGGGCCCTGCCTTCACGAGGCGCTAGCATCTCCCCACTCACCACCAAGGCCCGGAGCCGTCTGCTCCCCCCCTGAGGCATCCAGGAATCTCCTTAGAGGGCGCGGGAACTCCCCCCTCAGCGGCCCCCATATGCCAGGAGAGGGCCGCCAGAAACCCTGAGAGGCCGCGCTGGGCCGTAATTTATTCTCATCCGACTGTCCCGGCGCTCTGGTGAAGGGACGCGCCATTGATTTTCCCCTCGGCGGCCCCCGGTGTCAGGAGAGGGCCGCCGCATCGTAATCACCATGCCGCGCTAGGCCTGAAGCCTCCCCCTGCCTGCAGCACGTGACGAGGGACTCCGGCCTCATCATTGGCCGCACCCCCGCCAAGCCGCGCAGCCATTGGCTGCCCCGAACGAGCCTCCTGCTCGAGGCCCGGCACCCGGGGAAGCGCCGACTCTTCTCGGAGGGGGTCGTGGAGCCCTGGAGCCCCCTCCGACCGGCCGCCCCCGAGCGCCGCTGCCCCACAGCTGTCTGCTCTCCCAGCGCCAGGCCAAGAGAGACTACGGGAGGGACGGCCTGCAGCAGCATCGTCGCAAGGGCCCTGGAGGGTCGAAGAAGAGAGGTAACCCCCTGGGGAGGAGGGCGGTAGGCCGAGTTGGCCCGAGGTCGCCCCTCCCTCGGGGTTAACTGAGACTGGGCCCTGTTGGCCCCCTGTTAAAGTGCCTCAAGAGTTTGGAGGATTAAACACTTCCCCCTCTGCACCATATTTACAAGCCTGAAATGTTCATAGTGCACCATATTTACAAGCCCGAAATGTTCATGGTGCACCATATTTACAAGCCTGAAATGAGAGGGAGATTCACTTCACTGTACTGAATTTTTCTTGCAGAGGTGTGGCTTCCATAGTATTCTGATGATCTGATCTAGGTCACAAGCCGACCGGAATTCACAAGACTAAAGGTTGTGTTCTTTGGAGTTCTTTGTTAGACTGATAAGTACTTGCCGATATGTTTTATTACCTTTAAGGAAAAGCGTCCATGAGAGGTTTGATGTGTTACTTAAACGCATTACTATAGTTGCTTCTTGTAGGATCCTCCAGGTTTATACAGTTACCCCGGTGCCTGTCAGAGAGTCTGGTGCGACAGGCGGGGTTAGTGAGTGTTTCACTGCTAGATGAGCTAGTTATAATTCTAATGAAATGTTCACCCATTCATAGGAAATGCAACCTGAACGTGATTCATGAAATGTCTTAATGAAATGCTTACCTAAAATGCTGATAAATTAATAATGCATCGCTCTATTCGTAAGCCTATATAAAAGATCTTGATTTCTTTCAACTACAATTACTGGTGTGGTCTCCATTATTGCGCCACTGTGTGTTTCATTGGATAAGTGCGTTAAGTAGCTGCTTTACATGCAAGCCCCTGGCTGCCTTCCTGCTCGAGCCATGCTACCCCCTTAAGAGCTGGTGACCCCAGGTCTTACATTGCTGGCGAGCGGTGGGATCCAGGACCTGTAGCTACCTAACACCCTCCAGTGGGACAGGGTGTGCTGCAATTAATTGGACACCTATCGTGCTTCAAGCAAACCCAATTGCTCACCACTGTCTAGCCTGCAACAAAGTGTGTTGAACCAGTATTGTTGCCCATGTCCTAGAATTTTTCTTCCAGGATATCTAGGTCCTCACCTGACAGAATGGAGTTCCAGCTGGCTGACCTTGATAGGTATACGGCAGTGCAGTTAAGGGAGTTTTGTCAGGGGATGGGGGTGCCTGTGGGGACGAGAGCTGTTAAAGAAGAGCTCTGTGCCGCCTTGAGGACATGGGTAAGGGCCCACCCAGAAGAGGAGGAAGAGGATGGGGAACAGGTCACACACGGGGAGGCGGACACTCAGGAAGACCCAGGCCTACTCAACATTGACATGTCAGACAATGTATTGCCAGGAAGATGTTCCGGGGAGGGGAGTAGTGTATCTAGGGGGAGTGTATCGTCGCAGGAGTACGAGGACAGGAAGGAGGAGAGGCAATTGAGGTGGGAGCTTGCCAAGTTAGAGCACGAGAGGGAAAGAGAAAGGGAAGATAGAGTGTTTGCTTTGGAGAGAGAAAGGTTAGCAATGGAAAAAAGGAAGCTGGCGCACAAGCTTCAGCTCAAGGAAATGGAGCTGAGAGCATTACAATTAAGTGCGTCAGGAACTCCTAATGGTGGCAGCGTACCCGAGGTTCGGGGGAGTGATCCTGAAGGGAGTGATGCAGGGATCTTCCGACCCAGCGAGGCGGGAGAGGTGAGGAGTAGCCCAGCTAGGTCCCAGGAAAGTGAGAGGGTTGTAGGGCCTCACATCCCATCTACAGGAGGGAGGGAGATGGGGAGGTGTCCCGAGGTGCCCCAACCACAGTCACAGGGCCTGGAGAGTTTGGTAAGTGAACCCCAGGTTGGGAGCCTAGGCTTTCCTGTTGTGCCTTCCAATAAAAGGGATCCCCTCATGCCAGAAGAACCCGGAGCATCAGTAACCGGAGCTCCAGTGGTTCAGGGTTCTGACCAGTTGCAGGGTTTAGATCCTGGACTGGGGTTTCAGGTTCAGGAGTTGCCTGACCTGGAGGGTGGGGTACCTGTAATCCAGGTCCCTACCAGTTTGACTTCCAGGTGTACTTCTCCCGGTGGGAGGGTGCGGAGCTCTGGGAGGGGGTGCAGGGGGAGTGAGGACTCGCCCCTGTCACCAGTTCAACCTAAGGGTCTAGACTCTAGGTTGGAGAGTGAGTGGTTTTCTGAGGGTGTCCCGCTTAGGAGGAAAGGGTGGAACCCCAGAAGGGAAGTTAGGGGGAGGAGAGCCTCGCCCCTGGTGGCTGGTCACCCTGAGGGTTCGGACCCCAGGTGGAATGACCGGTGGCCGTTTGGAGCTGCAAGGAGAAGGAGAGTGGTCAAATGGTACGACGGGCCTGGGGCTACTGCCCCCCACTCTGTGTCTGTAAGAGAGTTAGGGCCAGAGACTTTTAGACTGTCTAGAGGCCAGTACTGGCCACATCCCACTAGGGAACACCAGTGGGGTGGTTTAAATGGTGAAGAGCTGGCAGATGCCATGGAAGTAACGGGCCTTCATCCACCTTTTTCCGGCCCAAGCAGGGAAGACCATCAAGGTGATGCTTGGTCTATCCTGGCTTTTGGCTGGGGGGGAGTTGTGTTGGACTTGGCCCGTTTCACAGATTTTTTTTGCTTTTTGCTTCCCCTAATTCAGGATGTCCCCCCTTTATAATGAAATTGTATAGGCCCTGCGAGGCTGTAATGGCCTTTGTATTATTAAAATCAATGATAGGTACAGGTGTCCTCTACCCTCAACATGGCTGCCATAGGCCCCTGCTACTGCAGTGTGGTCTTGTTAAGGCACATTCTAGTTGCCAGGAGTGGCAGGGACTCCCAACAATGTTGCCATTCCAGCCTGCCAGCCTGCCCATAGCCAGAATGGTAGAAACTCCTAGAAGCTCCTGGAACCTTCCAGAATAGGGGAGGCACCAACTGCCACTGCCAACTGACACTATATAAGGAAAGGGAGGGAAACTTTCTAGTCAGTTGGGGCATCACTGACCTGGGGAACCCACACAGGAGTTTTAAACGGGAGGGCCTAGTGAGTAACCTATGCTACTGGGAGTGACAGGATTTAGGTGCTGCCTCTTAAGCTGGGTGAGGTGTCCCAAGCTAGCCCCCCGATCTGGCCCAGTGGTAGGGGGCCCCAGGGTCCATCTGCAGTGACTGAGGAGAAACTCTTCAAGCCTTCAACTCAACCCCCCCCTCTCCTCAGCAACTTCAAGAAACAACCACCTAAGGGCGCAGAACCATCCAAGCGCCAAGAGAACTGCTTTTCTGTGACCAGAGACTGCTGGGGGATCGACCAGGTACTGGACTGTGCTGCCCGCGCACCCCCTGCCTGCAGTAGGCCCTTCTTGCCTCACTTGTCTCCCCCCATGACTGAACTGTTTGCCTACCCTCCTGCCAGCACTGTCTGCTGTTTATTTGGCCATGCGCTGTATACTGTGGCCCTGCACAGCGCCGAGAAGCATCTCCCCCAAAGCGCTGGGCTGCCCTGCACCAAGCGCTCTCCTGAGCCTTCTGATCTGCCCCCCGAGCGAGCGCTGCGGTGCCTGGGCACTGCCTTCACGAGGCGCTAGCATCCCCCCACTCACCGCCACGGCGCGGAGCCGTCTGCGCCCCCCCCTGAGGCATCCAGGAATCTCCTCAGAGGGCGCGGAAACTCCCCCCTCAGCGGCCCCCATATGCCAGGAGAGGGCCGCCGGAAACCCTGAGAAGCCGCGCTGGGCCGGAAATTATTCTCATTCAACTGTCCCGGCGCTCTGGTGAAGGGACGCGCCATTGATTCCCCCCTCGGCGGCCCCGGGTGTCAGGAGAGGGCCGCCGCATCATAATCACCAGGCCGCGCTAGGCCTGAAGCCTCCCCCTGCCTGCAGCACGTGACGGGGGACTCCGGCCTCGTCATTGGCCGCACCCCCGCCAAGCCGCGCAGCCATTGGCTGCCCCGAACGAGCCTCCTGCTCAAGACCCGGCACCCGGGGAAGCGCCGACTCTTCTTGGAGGGGGTCGTGGAGCCCTGGAGCCCCCTCCGACCGGCCGCCCCCGAGCGCCGCTGCCCCACAGCTGTCTGCTCTCCCAGCGCCAGGCCGAGAGAGACTACGTGAGGGACGGCCTGCAGCAGCATCGTCGCAAGGGCCCCGGAGGGTCGACGAAGAGAGGTAACCCCCTGGGGAGGAGGGCAGTAGGCCAAGTTGGCCCGAGGTCGCCCCTCCCCCGGGGTTAACTGAGACTGGTCCCTGTTGGCCCCCTGTTAATGTGCCTCAAGAGTTTGGAGGATTAAACACTTCCCCTCTGCACCATATTTACAAGTCTGAAATGTTCAAGTGCACCATATTTACAAGCCTGAAATGAGAGGGAGATTCACTTCACTGTACTGAATTTTTCTTGCAGAGGTGGGCTTCCATAGTATTCTTATGATCTGATCTAGGTCGCAAGCCGACTGGATTTCACAAGAAGAAAGGCTTGTCACAAATGACTAAAGGTTGTGTTCTTTGGAGTTCTTTGTTAGACTGATAAGTACTTGCCGATATGTTTTATTACCTTTAAGGAAAAGTGTCCATGAGAGGTTTGATGTGTTACTTAAACGCATTACTATAGTCGCTTCTTGTAGGATCCTCCAGGTTTATACAGTTACCCCGGTGCCTGTCAGAGAGTCTGATGCGACAGGGGGGGTTAGTGAGTGTTTCACTGCTAGATGAGCTAGTTATAATTCTAATGAAATGTTCACCCATTCATAGGAAATGCAACCTGAACGTGATTCATGAAATGTCTTCATGAAATGCTTACCTAAAATGCTGATGAATTAATAATGCATCGCTCAATTCGTAAGCCTATATAAAAGATCTTGATTTCTTTCAACTACAATTACTGGTGTGGTCCCCATTATTGCGCCACTGTGTGTTTCATTGGATGAGTGCGTTAAGTAGCTGCTTTACACGCAAGCCCCTGGCTGCCTTCCTGCTTGAGCCATGCTACCCCCTTAAGAGCTGGTGACCCCAGGTCTTACAACCATTCTCATTTTTACACTGTTCATTTGTTTGTTCCTTTTAAGGGGGAAGGTGGTGTGGTATCCTGGTTTGGATACCATGTGCCTTTCCCATTAACCTGTCTTGCTACTCAGCCTATCTGGGTGAATGGTGGAATGTTGAGTGTGTGAGGTAATATGGAATGTGTGGTGTGCCTGATGGATGGATGACAGTTGGAAGAGAGGGCAGAGTAGCAAGAGAGCTGCTCCTGGTGGGGCTTAGGAGAGACTTGAGTATACCTATATGATCCTTAGATGATACTTGAATGATTACATGACTTAACCTGAAATCCATCAATAAACCATCATCAATCAATACTACTCGGCTACAGATCATCTTATTACAAACACCCATTTGTTTGAAGGTGTTTGGTTTGGTACAGTCTGTGTCTCACAAGTGAGAGACGGATGGCATTTCCCTTTAGGTGCGTGGAGGCCAGCAGCATCCAGCAGTATCTGTGAGGTACAAGTGGTTAATGTTCCTGCACCTCACAGGTAAGCGCAGGCTGCTAGTAATATCTGTGCAGGAGACTGGAGTCCTCTACCTCCAGGTGTGTACAGCAAACTCCAGGCACCTGTTGATGCCTGGAACTCACTATACCACCCAGGCATGTCCTAGCAAATGCTGTGTACACCTCCCATGTATACGCATGTGGCTAGCGCTTAGTGTGCCTCGTGCTGGTTTCCAACCCACTTGCAGCGCCTGTATCTCCTAGCTGGCTGGTAATGCCTGTAAATCGCTAATGTGTCAAGCAAGCTGCTGTTTCTCTTCTTTACTTTATAGCCATTTTATCTTCCCTGTTTCGGAATGTGCTGCCTTTGTGATTGCCTCACAGCTCTGCGACATCACAAGCTGCTGTCTCATCAGCCCATCCACATTAGCAGGTTTGAAGTGCTGGCATATGGTTCAGTGCAAATCATCTGGATTAAAATTCGTTTTCATTGAGAAATTTAGATGCGAGTTAACTGAGCGGCTTCTGTTTGATAATTTACAAAACTTGTACTGTCACTCTCTAGCTTTTTTCCTAATGGGACGATGCCAGAGTGGCCAGCGCCCGGGCCAGAGTAGAAGGAAGCTTTTTTCAGTATGTGTCCCTCTTTGCAGGATAGGTGACATGCAAGAGATGGGAGAGGGGGGGAGAGATGGGTGGATTTTGTGTGTGTGTGTGTGTGTGTGTATCATGCACTTTGTATTCTGTATGCAGCCTTGACTAGATCATGACTTATTTTAAGACCCAACATGGTGTCCTTTCTGACAGAAACTTGGCTTCTCTTTCTCCACTGAGATCACGGATTTGGAGGCCCGAGTCTTTAAGGTAAAACGAAAGAACGAACAGACAGTGAGGCCTCTGGAGAGAGAGAGAGAGGGGGAAAGGATGTTGTTTACGAGCATTTGACATGGGGTGATTATCTATCCCAGTTGCAGGATTTGCCATTCCCTCTTTGTCATGCAAACAGGATAAAAGTCCGGGGACTCGTAATAGCCCCTGGGTGGTTGTGTATTGGGAGCGGCACTGGCCTTTCAGGCTATCAGACAGGGAATTACAGCAGTCTGGGAGAGCTGAAATACGGGGAGCCCAGGGCATTAGCATACATTTAGTTCATACACATTTATTGGGGACGAAAAAGCTGGGTTGGATCAGTAGGGGTGGGATCTCGGAAATGTTTAGACATAAGATAAAATTTCACGTTTACATACACGTGTTCGTACTGTTCATTAAACTTTTGGACCACACTTCAAAAATTCGTCTTGGAAAGATAATCTAAAAGTTCATTGATACTACTGGTCCATTGCTGTTGTTAAATGCTGGTCGCGTTGTATATGTATGCTCGCTTTTGATGTTCAGAATTTTATGTTTCGATTTTCCACAAACAATGCTTCTACATAATGTGATTTCCAGCACTAGGTGCTCAAATGAAGACACAAGGTCCTTGTTAATTCAATCAATTTTGTTACTTGAAGGATCCCAGATAGTCAATGCCTCGTGTATTGTTTTAGAAAATTTGGGAAAGCCATTGCCTTTTTGTGATTCAGCGTGAAGGGGGCAGGGACGAACATTTGAAGAAATTGAATGTGTTCCAACAATTTGTTGTAATTACAACATGACACGGAGACTGAGAGTGGGTTCAACAGTTTAATGGTCAGGACACACAGCATCAGCGCCACACACAGCATCAGCGCCAAGAAACCGTCTCGGTGTACGTGCGCGGTACAAATTTTTTTAACATAACATAACATAACATCAGCTATTCACCACCTTCAGTTAGCAGCCGCCCAACTGACAGGCGCGAGCTCACCTCCTACGGAACAAAACCATCGCATGTCAACATTCCACCGTGGCGCGAGGGGCGCAGCCACAGTGACAACTGGATTATAACACAATTCTTTTTGTATGATGTCCTGATATGCTTGTACCCTTTAAGTGGTTCTCAAAGTTTGCAGGTCAGATGCGATTTATGAACTTTTCACGTCACGCATGCCTTGTTGGGAGATGACAATTGAAACACTGACTGAAATATATACCCCACACACTCTCCACTTATCTGTGTATATCGTAGGTGGTAATTCCAGTGGACCCAGAAAACTAAGAAAATGTATCCTTTTATTCCTTTAGGTGCAGAGAACAAATCATACCGGTGTGACCGCTTTGGTGCAAACGCACCCGCTGCACTAGTGAAAGCTACACCCTTTTGCTGCCCAGTGGCAAAAGGTTTCAGCTCGAGCCATTGGCAGGCAAAACCATTTATCATTTATTGAAATGTTGTGGAAAGGAAAGCATAGTCAAATCATTTTGAATTTGAAACTACACACTGTTTGTTTATCTGTTAGTTATATTAATTATGTGTAAACCATCTCCTCTTTTTTTTTTAAATAGGGCATACTCCCACCCACACACACCCCCCCCTCACGACCACCACCTTTGCCACAGTCCTTTCCTGTTGGCGGTAATATTTATTGACAAGGGGCCCGTCCCTGGAACCCTTAAGAGTCACAGGGAATTTGTTACACAGATGTGGACTAAGCTGGTGTTCTGAAACAGGGTCTTGTGAGAGGTGAAAGGTTTCACCCTTCCCGCTCCCTGTTCCTTTATTTTTCTGTAACAGCAAAAAATATGTTGAAGAAGAAGCAGTGGGAGCGCTACCAAATGCAACCTTTCAGACAAAAAGGTGGACACTGCCCATAGGAATGTTTACACATTTAGCTTTACGTACTGGTATGGAAAGGGCCTAAAATTCTCATCTCCACAAATGACATGAGCTTAAAGTGAGTTTAAGGCAGCCCCTTGCACATGACTGGCTGCCTCTAGATAGCACACAGTTGCACAGATGTACAGAGTCAGTGGTAGGCCGGCATCTGATATGCATCAGATTGGACTGACAGTTTTGCCAGTCACTGTCTTTGTTAGAATAGATTCACAATTGCTTTATTAACCTTCCTGCCTTCTCAAATTTTGCTTGAAAATGCACCATTTGCCCACTTTTTATCAAAATTTTCTCGGGGAGAACTCCTTCAAACCCCCCGTAGGTGGTTCGGGCTCGCTCTCTACGCTCGTTCGCCACAGTGCAGAACGACAATTGTTTTACGCCTCACCACTTTCAAATGTCATCAGCCACCACTGGACTCAAGGGAGTTGGGGTGTGGGGGTGGAACCTCCAGGAAGTGGGCAGCAAATACACCAGTGATCACGAGGATGCCAAGAGGGACAAAATACAACAATGGCTGAAAGGGCCAGAAGAGGGCAGCACAGCGACTATGGTCAAAGATGCCTATATGAGCATGAAATGTCACTCTCATGTGGAAGTTGCACCCTCCTCACAACACATTGACAACTATCTGTGAGTAAAGCAATAGATGGGCATGGAAAAGTATTTAAATGAAATTGTCCCTGATGCACGTCGCACTTTATATTTAAAATTCCGCCTTGGCATGTTACATACCAGATCTTTTGTGGCTAAATTTGCTCATTGAAGACGGACCTTTGACTGTAAGTTTGGAGACATGAATACATTTCCTGCTATTTTGCAAAAAAACAAAACTTATGGGTCGATTAGGATCGTGGACGGAAGGAAACGTGTTCCGTCCGCCGAGGAAGGTGGCAAGATACTCCGGACCTGTCCGCGGAAAAACCGCAATAGCGATTAGGATCAAATCTGATAGAAACGCCGATCGCGGCGGACGGAGCACAACAATCTCCGTCCGCGGCGGTCGAAGTACACCTGGGGCCGCGGCAGGTGGACGGAACCAAAATAACACCGACCGCCGCGTACGCACATGACCAGGATAACAACAACCTCCCCCGCGATACCTGCGTAGTGTCCGTGTCCGCAATTAGGATAACTCCGCAAGTACCCCGGTAGCCACCGCGATCCACGTCCGCGGCGGTACCAATGCTACGAGAAACCGTGCACCACAGCGGAAGTCCAACACGAACAACATCCCTACAGTCAAACCAATGCCATACATTGCGACAGAATTCTTCACCAAACACAGGAAAATGAACGACCACCCACCTGACACATCTAAACCAAACACAAGACACAATGACCCACCCCCAAGAACCGCATAAACCACACCTGCCAACACACCCACCTATCACCTGACTGCCAATCAACATTCACACAGGGCCAACACACAGACTATAAATTAACTCCCACCCACTCCAGAAATCCTCTGCATCACAGCATAGCTGCTAGCAGGAGACACCACTTAGCCAACAGCATAAAACAGCTATCATACACATAACCCACACCCAAACACACCCTGTACACAAAGACCCACCACACCATCCCCAAACACCACACACCAGCACCTCCTAATTCACACAAACACACACCCCGAGCACCATGGCACCCAAGAAAACCCCTAAATTCACCGACACCGAGTTAAGGGTTATGGTCGATGAGATTATTCGTGTCGAACCCCACATATTTGGGGCCCTAGTGCAGCAGACCAGCATAGCTAGGAAGAACAGCTTGTGGGACCGGATCGTCACCAGGGTCAATGCCTCCGGGACCGTCCCGAGGACGAAGCAGGAAATTCAGAGGCGGTGGCACGACCTCAAGACCCGGGTGAAATCCATCAGAGCCAAGAACTTTCTCCGGGCCAACCACACAGGCGGTGGAACCCCCCCCCCCGGAGCCCCTACCGTACACCAAGTGGGAGGAGAAGGTGCTGACCATCCTGCACCCTGAGACCCTTGATGGACTTGATGAGGGAGAAGAGGCTGGTAAGTACCAACCAAGCACCACAAACACAACAACACGGTGTGCCTCACACAACTCTGAAGACACATCTCCCAGACCCCAAGCCATGCATGCAGTCCACATACTCACCAACGTCTAAACCACTCCTACAGGCCCCCATGTCCATAGAGAGGGTGGTGGTGGTGGGTGGGGTGTGCTACAGGTCACTAGACCAACTCCCAACAGGCCCCCATGTCCATAGAGAGGGTGGTGGTGGTGGATGGGGTGTGTGAGGGGACGGAACTACAACTCCCAACAGGCCCCCATGTCCATAGAGAGGGTGGTGGTGGTGGGTGGGGTGTGTGAGGGGACGGAACTACAACTCACAACAGGCCCCCATGTCCATAGAGAGGGTGGTGGTGGTGGGTGGGGTGTGCTACAGGTCACTAGACCAACTCCCAACAGGCCCCCATGTCCTAAGAGAGGGTGGTGGTGGTGGGTGGGGTGTGTGAGGGGACTGAACTACAACTCCCAACAGGCCCCCATGTCCATAGAGAGGGTGGTGGTGGTGGGTGGGGTGTGCTACAGGTCACTAGACCAACTCCCAACAGGCCCCCATGTCCTAAGAGAGGGTGGTGGTGGTGGGTGGGGTGTGTGAGGGGACGGAACTACAACTCCCAACAGGCCCCCATGTCCATAGAGAGGGTGGTGGTGGTGGGTGGGGTGTGTGAGGGGATGGAACTACAACTCACAACAGGCCCCCATGTCCATAGAGAGGGTGGTGGTGGTGGGTGGGGTGTGTGAGGGGACGGAACTACAACTCCCAACAGGCCCCCATGTCCATAGAGAGGGTGGTGGTGGTGGGTGGGGTGTGTGAGGGGACGGAACTACAACTTCCAACAGGCCCCCATGTCCATAGAGAGGGTGGTGGTGGTGGGTGGGGTGTGCTACAGGTCACTAGACCAACTCCCAACAGGCCCCCATGTCCTAAGAGAGGGTGGTGGTGGTGGGTGGGGTGTGTGAGGGGACGGAACTACAACTCCCCACAGGCCCCCATGTCCATAGAGAGGGTGGTGGTGGTGGGTGGGGTGTGTGAGGGGACGGAACTACAACTCCCAACAGGCCCCCATGTCCATAGAGAGGGTGGTGGTTGTGGGTGGGGTGTGTGAGGGGACGGAACTACAACTCACAACAGGCCCCCATGTCCATAGAGAGGGTGTTGGTGGTGGTGGGTGGGGTGTGTGCCAGTGCCGACTGAATGTCAAATATAAATAAATGTACACGTAATGGCCACATGACTCATCCTCACATTTTTGTTTTGCAGGGGATCCTAATCTGACAGCTGCAATAAACACCAGGCCTCCAGCCTCCCCACACTCAGAAGTTTCAGGGGACGATTGGCCAGCCACCTCCGGGGCTGAGGATGGTGCCGGCTCAAGCAGCCAGCCAGGGACATCTGGCTCCCAGGTCACACCTGCACCAACAACTACTACGGCCTCTGGCATTACCACAACACCGGCTACTGTGACCTGCACAGCTACCTCCAGCACCACCTCTACCACCAGTACTACCACCACTTCTGCCCCTGCCACCCTGCCCAACCCACCGCCCAACGCTGGGCCAGCGCCATCCCAGCCACGCAGGGAGAGTGTGAGGCAAACCACAAATGCAAGGCCAGATCCTGCAGGCAGGAGCACAGCACAAAGAAGGCATGATGAAACAACTACACCCAATGCCGTGCAACAGTGTCTAGAAGCACTAGCCAGGGTGGAGGAAAGCTATCTACGTGGCCAGGCACAGGCAGACCGGGCCCACCAGAACTTTGTTGACAACACAGCGATGTTGGGGGCCATCGAGAGGCGGCTTGGCCAACTCGTGGACATTTTTAGCACGAGGATATCCGCCAACACCACCCTCCCCACACCCCCTCAAACAACGCCACCGCCACCAACACCGCCACCGCCACCGCCACCTGCGCCCCTGGCGGCGGATGTGGTACCTGATCAGCCAGCGCCCCCAGCTGACTCCGTCCCGACACAAAGACGGAGGGGCCGTCCGAGGCTGGAAGTGGGCGAGAGCAGTGTCGAAGCTCCTGCCACACGCTCCAAGAGGAGCCGACAATGACTTTTACAGTACCTGAGCCTGCCATTCACCGTGCCAACTATCCGGTCCCACCTGGCACAGGCCTGCTGCACTAGGCAGACACCACCCTATGTGGTGTCTGCACGGACATCTCATCTGCCATAACCTTTGACTCTCACTCCACCACCCCTTCACTCATTTGTAAATATGCACCTACACCTATGCACAATCTGTAAATAAATAACACTTACTCACTCAATGATGTGTTGCCTCCATGTTTATTCACATGATTGCATCAGAAACAGACGTAACCAGGTTCAGGGATCCAACTGGTACAGAATCATGCCGCAAGGGAGTGACCTAGGGAAACATAGAAAACGCAAACACACGTTAGGAAACACCATCACACTCATCCCAACGCACTGCAGTGCAACTTTCAACAAACCACACACATCACTACAGGAATGGATGAGACTACACACATCATGGAGACGTGCATGTACTCATAAATGAAGAGACACACACACATGCATACATCACATAACAAAACACATAGATGATGCCCAACACAATGACACAAGAGCAGCAAACCTACACAGGGCATACACAAGCAGCACAAGAGGGGCACACTCACAATCAAGGGAAGTAGCGTTCAATGAGCTGGCGCCTCTGGTCCACACCTTCCTCCTCACCACTATCCTCATCAGTCGACATGGGTGGGTTGGGAGGGCGAGGAACTTGCTGTTCATCTGGGTCCAAGAGCAGTTCAATGTTATTGCGCACAGCCAGGTTGTGGAACATGCAGCAGGCAATCACAATCTTGCATACTTTGCCTGGTGAGTAAGGCAGGGCCCCTCCAGTCTTATCCAGGCACCGAAACCTAGACTTAAGCAGGCCAAATGTTCGTTCCACCACTCGACGTGTCCTTCCATGGGCATCATTGTATCGCATTTCTCCCGCTGTAGTGGGATTGCGTATTGGACTCAGAAGCCAAGGCCTGTTTGGGTAAGCCGAGTCGCCTGTGTTTGTGGAAATTAGAGAGAGAGAGAAACATCACTACCTGAACATGTGGGCACACCAAGCCACACAGATATCACTCCTGTCACCACAGCATACTCACCAACAAGCCACGCTTGTGCCGGATGCAGATTTGCCATCAGTTGGGGGACAATGCTGCTCAGCATGATGTGGGCGTCATGTGCAGAGCCAGGAAATTTTGCACACACATGTGAGATTATGTTGTCGGCCTAGCACACCACCTGCACGTTTAGGGAATGGAAGTGCTTCCGATTCCTAAACACCTGCTCACGTGCCCGTGGTGGAATGATCGCAATATGCGTGCCATCAATGGAACCCACAACGTGTGGTATGCGACCCAGTGCATAGAAGTCTGCTTTGACCGCTGCCAACTCTGCCGCCTGTGGAAAATGTATGTAGTCATTCTTGTACAGCATCATGGCTGTCAGTACATCCCGAAGTACCGTGCTGAACATGGCCTGTGAAATTCCCCCGGCATGTCCAACAGTGTACTGAAATGTGCCTGTTGCAAAAAAATGGAGTGCCGCCATCACCTTTTGGGTGGGTGAAATGGAACCTGGATAGGTTCTTCGCGGCTGCAGGTGAGGAGACAATTGGTTCACAAGCTCCAGCAATCGACGTCGATCAAGCCTGAATTTCCTGATCACCTCCTCGTCCACCATATCCTCCAGCACAGTGTATGGGCGATGGACATTTTGAGCCCTCCTGTGTGGGAGTAAATGGAATGGAAGTCAATTCACATACAACGCATGTCTGTGCAACTCACTCACATGTCATCGCACTCTATCCAACATGTAATAAGCAGTGTTCAATTAGCATATGTGTGACATCTCTGATTGTCACAACAACATGGATTGACGTAGCAACAATGTGCATCCACTAGCTACATGATGTGTTGCAACATGTGCAATGCACTTTGTCTCACCTCAACATTACTGCCAACAAGACATGTGACATGACCCACATGTGTATGCGCAACATGACATACACACATGCAAGTGCATGCACACAAACGAAAATATACACACACCATTTCTTGATGCACCAATGGCAACACCAATAATGGTGCCTGTTAGACCTGACATCATTGGCTTGAGTCCCTCCTCCATTTTTTCTGTTTGCCTCCACTGTTTCATGATGTTTTGCTGGTATATGCTTTGGGCGCGGTGTCACTGCTGATCAGTGCCACAGCGCAAGTGCTCCCTATGTTAAATTGATGTATCTAGTGTATCCATGTTTGGCTTATTTGGTTTACTATCAGTCCCTAGTCTAGTGCACCAGGAGTGCCGGGGCTTGTAAATACAAATGCCGCTCGTGGGCTTGCAGCACATGTTGTGCCACCCACAGGAGCGGCCTCGTAAAAGAATGTCTACGGGTCGGTCATTGCGAGACCCACGTGCAGCCTAGTGCTGTTACACAGGCTGCGCAGGTATACCTACTTGCCAGCCCCTTGAACCTTCCCTTGACTTCATGTTAGTCACCCCTATGGTAGGCCCACGGGCAGGGTGCATTGAAAGTATAAGGTGGGACGCGCCTGACCAAGTTGGCACGTCCTAATAGTGAATTACTGCCATCTTCGTCCTTCACTATTGCAAGGTAGCCTGCTCTCCATTAGTTAGGATGGGCCGCCGGGATTATTAAATGCTGTGATCCTAGCTGGCTCGGGGAGTATGGTGCAATGTCGAGTTTGGTATCCCTGAACTCGGGGTTTAATTACGCATCCGTTGGTGTGGATGGTTTTTGGACTCTGGGTTCGAAAATAGCACTTTTAGAAAGTGTCTATTTTCTTGTCTAACTATATCTGGTTTCTGCTGGTCTTGCGTGTGTGTGACAGGAGCTGGGTGGCTCCCCAGGTCTGGATGAGTCAGTGTGGGATGAGTGGGACATTTGCGTTGAGAGTAGGGGGAGAGTAGTTGTTGATAGCCTGCCCTGCCTGATACAATGCTGGCTCCACCTCCTGCCAAGCGGCTGATGGCTCTGTGCCTGCCATGGACGATCCTAGCCCCACCTCCTGCCAGGAGGCCGATAGCTCTGCTCCTGCCAGTGTCAATGCTGGCTCCACCTCCTGCTGGGCGTCTGAGGACCCAGCCCTGCGCAATGAATAGGCCAGGTGCTGCTGCCTGGCTCCACCCACAACAGACCCAGGATGTTGGGAAATCCCCGGCATGGACAAAGGGATCAAAGCCGAAAAGGGGTATAAGAGAAGGACCCCTGAACCAAGAATTTAGATCACTTCTGACAAGGAACCCTGTAACCAAGGACAAGAGGCCCGCTGATCTAAAGGACTGCCTACCCCTTCTGCCAGTGTGCTGTTGTTGGGGGAATCCTGCAGTGCTTCTTTATTTTTGCCAAGGAACCAGGAGAGAGGAACTTTGTGTGTACTCTCCCGCTTGCTAAGAAAATCTCAAAGGGCTGGAAGAGTGCCAGTCTCCTGCCCAAGTCACAGGGCTAAAGGACTTCATCTGCTAAAGTGCTATTTGCTGGAACTGTAAATCCGGCACCTCTGAAAGAACCAGCAATCACGACGACCGGACGCTGGGCCCGACCGACGCCAGCAGCACCGCCAGTGAGTGGGAGTACGGCTCTAGCTCCAGAGGACCTCGTGTCTGCACCGCTGCTGATCGCATCAATTGTGTGCCCTTCGACGCCGTGAGAGCTGCTCACTCTGTGCAACCGCACCATCGACGACGCCTGTTGAGGCCTGATCGACACCGAAGACGCGACGCCGGATTGCTCGACGCCGCTGATCATCGTGTGCTTCGTTTTCCTAAAGGTACTGTGTTGTTGGGAGTCCGTGTGATTCCGGGCTCGACGTGGCGCTCCTCGCGGTCGACGCCGAACCTTTGGTTTAACTTTGCCTCGACGTCGTGTAGCCCCCGTGTGGGTTACCCTGTTGCTAAGAACTGAATTACCAAGAAGAAGATTTGCTTTGATACTAAAGACTTTTGTGCTAAAGAAGAAACTACCTTTGAACTATCCTTTTTCCTTCCCAACGTATTTATTCCGATTGTGTACAGTTTTGTCGTTATTTGGTCTTGTGCTAAGCCTTATATAAAAATACTTATTTTTATAATACTACGGTGTCGTGTCCATTTGTAGTGTATTCACTGTATTACTGTATGTGGTCATAATTGCTTAACACACAGCCTCTGAGATAAGCCTGTTCTGCTCTGCCAAGCTACCAAGGGGGTGAGCAGGGGTTATCGAAGGGTGTGATCCCCTTGCCCTGACTAGAAAAGGAGTGTCCCTATTTGTCAGAAGTGTATACCTCTGCCAACTAGAGACAGCCGGTTCTAACATTGGATGCAGCGGTGAGGATTTGGACCTTGCATTTATGACCCATGTACAGTGATTAGTGTGCGCTACATAGTGAAAGCAGACCATAACGCAGTCACAATCTAATTGGGAGGATCCTATTTTTTGTTCTCCGCTTTTCTGAAACTTGATTTTTTGAACACTGCCAGTTTTGACCATGAGTGACAACGGAGTCACTACCCCTGTCGTTGTTGTGGAGGAGTTTGAGAGGAGTAAGCTGAAGAAATACAAGAAGGATGAGCTGAAACACTTTTGCGACCAGTTTAAAGTTCCTACCACAGGCCTCTCGAGAAAAGATGATTTTCGGAAAGCATTACAGGCCTGGTGGGAGTCCAGAGATCCCTCTGATGTGGTGGTGGTACCCACAGTGGAAGGGGATGAGGAGGTGCCAGTGAATGGGCCTGTGTCCTCTCCCGGTAGCAGTGTTTCCTCCAAAGGTCTTTCCCCTGAAGAAAGAGAAGAAAGGGCGAAAGAGCGAGCTTACAACATGGAAATGGCAAGGCTAAAGATAAATGGGCAGTTGGAGCTAGAAAATGCAAGAGGTAGAAGAGAAGCTGATTTGGAGATCAAAAAGTTAGAGTTTGAACGAGAGAAGTTAGCTTTGGAGCGTGAAGCCAGGTTGAGGGAGCTGGATATCCAAGCTAAAAAATTAGAGTTGAATCCCTCTGGTGGCAGCATTCCATCTGAGCCTGCAGAAAGTAAGTTTTACTTTCCGAAAGATGTGATCAAAGATTACAATAGGAATGAAGATATTGGTCAATGGTTTAAAGCATATGAGTTAGCATTGTTGGCCCACCGGGTCCCTGAGAAGGATTGGGGAGCGGGGTTGTGGGGTCGCTTTGTGAATGAGGGAAGAGATACCCTGTTAGACATGCCTGTTGCGGATAGGATGTCGTATGCTCATATGAAAGATGCTTTAATGTTGCGGTATGGCCTAACCCCCGAGAAGTACAGACAAGCTTTTAGAGAATGTAAGAAGTTGCCTGGTACGACGTGGGTTGAATATGTGTCTTATTTCTGCAGAGCCATGGATGGTTGGGTAAAGGGCAGCAAAGTGGAAAGTTATGAAGCTCTTTATGATTTGTTTGCTTGGGAGCACTTGTCTAATAACTGTTTTCCAGAGCTGCGCCAGCACCTGATTGATAGCAAGATATCTAACCCTAGAAAACTTGCTGAGGAGGCGGACCGCTGGGTCAGTACCAGGGTCCACAAGGGTCCAGTGGGAGACTCAGCCAAAGGTGGGCAGGGTCCCCAGCAGAAGAGTGGGGGGGACAAGGGTAAACAGAAGGAGTCTCAGAAAGGGCCCCAAAGTAATCCCCAAGGGAACCAAGGGAAAGGTTCCGAGCCTCCCCCTGAGAAGAAGTCAGGGGCCCCGAAGGGTAAACCTTTTCATAGGGGCCCCCTAACCTGCTACGGTTGTGGGCAGGTGGGACACCGGTTTTATGACCCCCAGTGTCCCAAAAAGGATTCGAATGCACCGCCACGTGCACCCCCCCGTCAGTTGGCGAGCGTAGCCTTGGGAGGGGAGGAGATGGTTGTCCATGGTGGGAGGGGTCCCGCAGAAATGTCCCTGGTCTCGCTAGGAGACATGCAAATGGTCCCTCCACCCCCTCTGCCTAGTAACACTAGTAAATATAGGCAGTGGGTGACCATTAATGGCCATAGAGTGGAAGCTCTCAGAGACACCGGAGCGAGTGTGACAGCTGTCAAGTGTCACTTGGTGTCCAGAGAGCAGGTGGTTCCCCACGCATTCTACCCTGTGATAGCTGCTGACAACTCCCAGAGAGAGTGTGAGGTAGCTCAGGTTCCCTTTGAATGGGGGGGAGTTTCAGGTACTCTTCAGGTTGCTGTGAGGCCCGCCATGCCTGTCGATTGTCTCCTGGGCAATGATTTAGAAGACTCCCCTTGGGCTAAGGTGGAGAGAGCGGCGCACTTGAAAATGTTGGGTGTGCCAGAGTGGGTGTGTGCAACCACTCGATCCATGACAGCGAGTAAGGGTGTTGATGGGGTCCCGGAGCCTGAAAGTACGGCCCAGGACCCAGCTGTAAAGAGAAGAGGCAGGAGGCGCGGGAAACCGGCCCCCGTAGTTCCCGTGGTCCAGGAGGAGGTAGACCCTGAGGGGGATGCCCTGGAGCCCACAGGGGAACAAATTGCCGAACTGGGAGACCTGCCCGAGCTGACCCATTGGCAGCAGGACGGTGGTCCCTCCAGGGAGGAATTCTGTGCGGAACAGAAAGTGTGCCCTTCTCTAGTGGGTATGAGGCAGCAGGCCTCAGCCCAATCCTCAGGTGATCAGTATGGGTCACATTTTGTGTACTGGGAGAACGACCTCCTGTATAGCGAGCCTAAGGCTGTTGAGCCTGGGTCAGCCCGTGTGCTGGTGGTACCCCAGCGCTTCAGAGCCTTCCTACTGGGGTTGGCTCATGACGTACCATTAGCTGGACATCTGGGGCAGGACAAGACCTATGACAGGCTTGTCACCCATTTTTATTGGCCTCAGATGCGAAGGGATGTAGACATCCATTGTAAGACTTGTCGCACTTGCCAGGCAAGTGGGAAAAGCGGAAGGAAGCAGAAGGCTCCCCTCCAACCTTTTCCAGTGGTCAGTACCCCCTTTGACCGGGTGGGTATTGACATTGTTGGGCCCCTGGACCCCAAGACAGCCCTGGGCAACAGGTTCATCCTGGTCTTGGTGGACCACGCCACAAGGTACCCGGAAGCCATCCCTCTCAGAACAGTGACGGCCCCCGTGGTGGGACGGGCACTGATGGGTGTTTTCTCCCGGATGGGGTTCCCCAGAGAGGTGGTGTCAGACCGGGGCACCAACTTCATTTCGAACTATATGAAGTCTCTGTGGAAGGAGTGTGGGGTAACCTACAAGTTCACCACTCCTTACCACCCTCAAGGAAATGGGCTGGTTGAGAGATTCAACCGGACCCTGAAAGGCATGATAATGGGTCTTGAAGAACCAATGAGGCGGAAATGGGACGTCCTCTTGCCATGCCTGTTGTTTGCTTACCGAGAGGTGCCGCAGAAGTCTCTAGGGTTCAGCCCCTTTGAGCTCTTATACGGTCACCCGGTAAGAGGGCCTTTGAGTCTGGTCAAGGAAGGCTGGGAGCAATCTCCCAGGAAACCTCCCCAGGATGTATACAGCTACATGCTGGCCTTTCGGAACCAGACTCGGCGCTTCAGAGAACTTGCTCAGGCAAATCTGGAGGCCAGCCAGGAGGAGATGAAGCGTTGGTACGACCGGAATGCCACTCTGGTAGAGCTTCAGCCTGGTCAGGAAGTGTGGGTCATGTCACCTGTGGAACCTTGTGCGCTCAAGGACAGGTGGACTGGACCGTTTAAGGTTGTGGAGAAGAAGAGCGATGTCACCTACCTGGTGGACTTGAAATCTCCCAGGAACCCCTTGCGGGTCCTGCATGTCAACCGTTTGAAGCCCCACTTAGAAAGGTCCGAAGTGGGCATGCTCCTAGCTACAGATGATGGAACGGAGGAGGAGAGTGAGCCCCTTCCTGACCTCCTGTGTGCTAAAGAGCAAGATGGGGCGGTGGATGGTGTGGTCCTCTCTGACACACTGACCCTTGAGCAGAAACAGGATTGTCGCCAACTGTTGGGACAATTCCCGGATCTGTTTTCCTTGGTTCCGGGTGTAACTCATTGGTGTGTCCATGACGTTGACACCGGAGACAGCCCTCCTGTGAAGCACAAGGCTTACAGGGTGACTGACAAGGTCAGAGCGTACATTAAGGAGGAGGTCTCCAAAATGTTCGCGTTAGGGGTGATTGAGTCCTCTAGCAGTCCTTGGGCCAGCCCAGTGGTCTTGGTCCCGAAGGCTGCAGCGCCTGGTGCTTCACCAGAACTCCGGTTCTGCGTGGACTACCGAGGGCTCAATTCGGTCACGAAGACTGACGCGCACCCCATCCCCAGAGCTGATGAGCTCATCGATCGGTTGGGGGCTGCCCGGTACCTTAGTACGTTTGATTTAACGTCTGGGTACTGGCAGATCGCCTTGACTGATGGGGCAAAGGAGAGGTCAGCATTCTCCACACCAGATGGGCTATACCAGTTCCGGGTGATGCCCTTTGGGATGAAGAATGCCCCTGCCACCTTCCAGAGGTTGGTCAACCAGGTCTTGGCTGGACTGGAGGATTTCAGTGCCGCCTACCTGGACGACATCGCAGTGTTCAGCGCCAGCTGGGAAGAACACTTGCGCCACCTCCAGGAAGTGTTGTTGGCCCTGCGCGGAGCAGGCCTCACAATCAAAGCCAGTAAGTGCCAGATTGGGCAGGGTTCGGTGGTGTACTTGGGGCACCAAGTAGGGAGCGGCAAGGTGGCCCCCCTGCAACCCAAGATTGATACCATCCTGGCTTGGGCACCGCCCAAAACCCAAACTCAGGTGAGAGCCTTCTTAGGACTCACGGGTTACTACAGGAGGTTTGTCAAGGATTACGGTAACATTGTGCACCCCTTGACTTCGCTGACTTCCAGGAAGCAGCCACGAAACGTGATCTGGACTGATGCCTGTCAAACGGCCTTTGACACCCTGAAAACTGCAATGTGCACAGCACCTATACTCCAGGCACCCGACTTTTCGAGAGAATTCATTGTTCAGACGGACGCTTCAGAGCATGGCGTGGGGGCTATTCTAGCTCAGGTGAATGAAGAGGGCCGAGACTTGCCTGTAGCCTTCATCAGTAGGAGGTTACTTCCCAGGGAAACGCGGTGGAGTGCGATAGAGAGAGAAGCATTTGCTGTGGTCTGGGCGCTGAAGAAGCTAAGACCCTACCTGCTTGGGACTCACTTCCGGGTTCAGACAGACCACAGGCCCCTCAGATGGTTGATGCAGATGAGGGGTGAGAATCCGAAACTGTTGAGGTGGTCCATTTCCCTACAGGGGATGGACTTTACGGTGGAACACCGCCCTGGTACAGATCACGCCAATGCTGATGGTCTGTCCAGATTTTTCCGCCTTAGTGAAGAGAACTCCCTAGGTCAAGGGTAGTTCTCCCCACATTTCAGCTGGAGGGGACACGTGTTAGACCTGACATCATTGGCTTGAGTCCCTCCTCCATTTTTTCTGTTTGCCTCCACTGTTTCATGATGTTTTGCTGGTATATGCTTTGGGCGCGGTGTCACTGCTGATCAGTGCCACAGCGCAAGTGCTCCCTATGTTAAATTGATGTATCTAGTGTATCCATGTTTGGCTTATTTGGTTTACTATCAGTCCCTAGTCTAGTGCACCAGGAGTGCCGGGGCTTGTAAATACAAATGCCGCTCGTGGGCTTGCAGCACGTGTTGTGCCACCCACAGGAGCGGCCTCGTAAAAGAATGTCTACGGGTCGGTCATTGCGAGACCCACGTGCAGCCTAGTGCTGTTACACAGGCTGCGCAGGTATACCTACTTGCCAGCCCCTTGAACCTTCCCTTGACTTCATGTTAGTCACCCCTATGGTAGGCCCACGGGCAGGGTGCATTGAAAGTATAAGGTGGCACGCGCCTGACCAAGTTGGCACGTCCTAATAGTGAATTACTGCCATCTACGTCCTTCACTATTGCAAGGTAGCCTGCTCTCCATTAGTTAGGATGGGCCGCCGGGATTATTAAATGCTGTGATCCTAGCTGGCTTGGGGAGTATGGTGCAATGTCGAGTTTGGTATCCCTGAACTCGGGGTTTAATTACGCATCCGTTGGTGTGGATGGTTTTTGGACTCTGGGTTCGAAAATAGCACTTTTAGAAAGTGTCTATTTTCTTGTCTAACTATATCTGGTTTCTGCTGGTCTTGCGTGTGTGTGACAGGAGCTGGGTGGCTCCCCAGGTCTGGATGAGTCAGTGTGGGATGAGTGGGACATTTGCGTTGAGAGTAGGGGGAGAGTAGTTGTTGATAGCCTGCCCTGCCTGATACAATGCTGGCTCCACCTCCTGCCAAGCGGCTGATGGCTCTGTGCCTGCCATGGACGATCCTAGCCCCACCTCCTGCCAGGAGGCCGATAGCTCTGCTCCTGCCAGTGTCAATGCTGGCTCCACCTCCTGCTGGGCGTCTGAGGACCCAGCCCTGCGCAATGAATAGGCCAGGTGCTGCTGCCTGGCTCCACCCACAACAGACCCAGGATGTTGGGAAATCCCCGGCATGGACAAAGGGATCAAAGCCGAAAAGGGGTATAAGAGAAGGACCCCTGAACCAAGAATTTAGATCACTTCTGACAAGGAACCCTGTAACCAAGGACAAGAGGCCCGCTGATCTAAAGGACTGCCTACCCCTTCTGCCAGTGTGCTGTTGTTGGGGGAATCCTGCAGTGCTTCTTTATTTTTGCCAAGGAACCAGGAGAGAGGAACTTTGTGTGTACTCTCCCGCTTGCTAAGAAAATCTCCAAGGGCTGGAAGAGTGCCAGTCTCCTGCCGAAGTCACAGGGCTAAAGGACTTCATCTGCTAAAGTGCTATTTGCTGGAACTGTAAATCCGGCACCTCTGAAAGAACCAGCAATCACGACGACCGGACGCTGGGCCCGACCAACGCCAGCAGCACCGCCAGTGAGTGGGAGTACGGCTCTAGCTCCAGAGGACCTCGTGTCTGCACCGCTGCTGATCGCATCAATTGTGTGCCCTTCGACGCCGTGAGCGCTGCTCACTCTGTGCAACCGCACCATCGACGATGCCTGTTGAGGCCTGATCGACACCGAAGACGCGACGCCGGATTGCTCGACGCCGCTGATCATCGTGTGCTTCGTTTTCCTAAAGGTACTGTGTTGTTGGGAGTCCGTGTGATTCCGGGCTCGACGTGGCGCTCCTCGCGGTCGACGCCGAAACTTTGGTTTAACTTTGCCTCAACGTCGTGTAGCCCCCGTGTGGGTTACCCTGTTGCTAAGAACTGAATTACCAAGAAGAAGATTTGCTTTGATACTAAAGACTTTTGTGCTAAAGAAGAAACAACCTTTGAACTATCCTTTTTCCTTCCCAACGTATTTATTCCGATTGTGTACAGTTTTGTCGTTATTTGGTCTTGTGCTAAGCCTTATATAAAAATACTTATTTTTATAATACTACGGTGTCGTGTCCATTTGTAGTGTATTCACTGTATTACTGTATGTGGTCATAATTGCTTAACACACAGCCTCTGAGATAAGCCTGTTCTGCTCTGCCAAGCTACCAAGGGGGTGAGCAGGGGTTATCGAAGGGTGTGATCCCCTTGCCCTGACTAGAAAAGGAGTGTCCCTATTTGTCAGAAGTGTATACCTCTGCCAACTAGAGACAGCCGGTTCTAACAGTGACCAAACGGACATCACATGCATGGTGACCCAATAGGCAACACGCATGCACTGAACACAAGTGAACCCCCACCATAGTCAATATCACACATATACCAGTCACAGACAACTGAATCACAATGTGGCAATACATTCGGGATCTACTGTGTAGATGTGAGGTACGATAAACTTGTGTATGGAAATAACCGATGTCGACATGCACATGTGATGGACATTTGTGGCACACCGATGGGCATGGTATGGACACACATGGGATAGAGCATGAAGTGTGGAGTCACGCAATCACGCACACAACCGTCATCATGCAGCTGCAGACAATGAAACAAGGTGCATCGTCAGCTGACATGCAATCATTGACCCCGCCATGGCGGTGCACTGCTTCCGCTGTTTACGTCTGGCCATACGCGGCCCGCGTTCAACATTCCCATTGTCTGCATGTGCATAGACCGTCACGCTCACACACCGGCAAGTGCATGTGGTAGACACCGGGACGGATGCATCATTTGCAACAAAGTTCAAACAGTGGCGCCACCATGGCGGGGCACGTATTCGGCGGGGGAGGTGCAGGCCAACATATCCATAAGCTGATGTCCATGCACATGGCAGTTCATGACCCCCCTTACAGTGACATTGCATCAGCCAGCCTACACCGGCCGGCCCAGCCCTGCCCATGACCGCCGTGCCGGCCATGCCAACTACCGCCGTTTCAGGCCCCCTCCACTACCGCCGTGCCAGGCCCTGCCCATGACCGCTGTGCCGGCCATGCCAACTACCGCTGTTTCAGGCCCCCTCCACTACCGCCGTGCCCTGGCGGGCCTGGCACGGCGGTCATGGGCTGGGCCTGGCACGGCGGTAGTGGAGGGGGCCTGAAACGGCGGTAGTTGGCATGGCCGGCACGGCGGTCATGGGCAGGGCCTGGCACGGCGGTAGTGGAGGGGGCCTGAAACGGCGGTAGTTGGCATGGCCGGCACGGCGGTCCTCACGGCGGTAGTGGAGGGGGCCTGAAACGGCGGTAGTTGGCATGGCCGGCACGGCGGTCATGGGCAGGGCCTGGCACGGCGGTAGTGGAGGGGGCCTGAAACGGCGGTAGTTGGCATGGCCGGCACGGCGGTCTTGGGAAGGGCTGGGCCGGCCGGTGTAGGCTGGCTGATGCAATGTCACTGTAAGGGGGGTCATGAACTGCCATGTGCATGGACATCAGCTTATGGATATGTTGGCCTGCACCTCCCCCGCCGAATACGTGCCCCGCCATGGTGGCGCCACTGTTAGAACTTTGTTGCAAATGATGCATCCGTCCCGGTGTCTAGCACATGCACTTGCCGGTGTGTGAGCGTGACGGTCTGTGCACGTGCAGCCAATGGGAGGTGTGGACATGGGCCACGTGTGCCCAATAGTAAGTACCGTATGCTGTTCACCGCAACACCAAGGCCAATCATTGGCCCAATTCCAAACACGCTTCCACGGCTGACCAATGGCTGGCGTCGTATGCCACTGACATGGCCACAGGGCCCTATATATGTGTGATGTGCAAAAGCATACATTCTACGATGACCACCGACTGCTGCCTGTGACCATCACCTCCACCTGCTACTGCGGAGCTGACCACTGACTGCTGCCTGTGACCATCACCTCCACCTGCTACTGCAGAGCTGACCACCGACTGCTGCCTGTGACCATCACCTCCACCTGCTGCTGCGGAGCTGACCACCGACTGCTGCCTGTGACCATCACCTCCACCTGCTACTGCGGAGCTGACCACCGACTGCTGCCTGTGACCATCACCTCCACCTGCTGCTGCGGAGCTGACCACCGACTGCTGCCTGTGACCATCACCTCCACCTGCTGCTGCGAAGCTGACCACCGACTGCTGCCTGTGACCATCACCTCCACCTGCTACTGCGGAGCTGACCACCGACTGCTGCCTGTGACCATCACCTCCACCTGCTACTGCGGAGCTGACCACCGACTGCTGCCTGTGACCATCACCTCCACCTGCTGCTGCGGAGCTGACCACCGACTGCTGCCTGTGACCATCACCTCCACCTGCTACTGCGGAGCTGACCACCGACTGCCTGCTGTGACCATCACCTCCACCTGCTGCTGCGGAGCTGACCACCGACTGCCGCTCTAGTGCCATACTCCGTGACCTTGGCATGTCGAGAGTCAAAGAGATCCGGTCTCGTCCCTTCACCGCCGCGGAGCTTGATGTCCTCGTGGACGGTGTGCTCCGCAACTACGGACGCCTGTACGGCGCACCCGGACAGGTGGTAAGTGCAGTGGGGGATAAGTTGTTGTGCATGAGGTGTCCTATGACACCTGGGCTCTGGAAACTTGGCGGTGTGATGTGTGACCAACAAAAGATTCGAAATGTGCATGGCTGCAGAGAGAAATGTGTTGCCCCTATCTGTGTGACTGGCCAACTGTCCACTGACTTCCACCCTTTTGTCTCCCATCATGGTAGGTCAAGCTGCACCTTCGCAAGGACGTGTGGAGGAGCATTGCACGTGATGTACGAGCAGCGGGGGTGTCCAATAGACGACATACACACTGCCACAAACGCTGGGACGACATTTCCAGGCTGAGCAAGAATGTAGCGGAAGTGACACTAGGGATGATTCCAAGAACGGCACGTCTGGCCCGACACTCAATGACCCCTCTCATGCACCGTATTATAGCTGTGACACATCCTGACCTGTCCGAGCGGTTGCGTGTGGATGAACAGCAACGTGGAGGTAAGCATACTGTCAGTGTATGTTGCGTGTGAGTGCAATGCATGTATTGTTGCCCACACACATTGGGGACTTCCGTCGATCGTGAGGCTCGTTCCAATGGCATGTTGGTGACATTGGCGCAGTAAAAATTCACTTCCCGATGCGGCATGTTGAGACGCCACCCGCTAAGCAGTTCAGTTTTCATGCACATGCTGTAGTGCTCCGTCACCCCTTGGCAACACTTGTGTGCAGATGTAGTTCCTCATGCCCAGTGTGCATGCTGTACATGTATTACGGCCAACGCCACTTAATTCCTGTGAGGATGACTGGTTGGGGTGGGCCGTGTGCAGGTTGGGGTATCGATGGACATTGTCATCAGTGGCTTTAGGGATTCCGTAGCAGTACTGTACGTGAGTGTGCCCATGACTTACACCAATTTCCTGTGCATTTCAGCTTTGGCAGAGGGCACTCAGCCACAGACGGCGGAGATGATAGAAGGCAATGCATCCGGATCAGACGTCGCGCACACGCAGACTGACACCGAAGGGGCCAGCGCCGGAGAGGGGGACAGGGCCGTCCCGGAGGACTCGCATGTGGAGACAACATCGTCATCATCTTCCGACAGTGTTGGTGAGTTAGCACTGTTGTCACAGACTGGGAGTGGGCAATCAACACCTTCGGTCGGGACACAGCACACAGGGCCCACCCTGCCGCCAACTGCACCATGTACTGTTCGTGCACGCAGGAGTAGGGGGAGCAGAGTGGCCTTCGGTGTCGGCACCGCTGCCCCAGCCTCGGTGAGCCAAAATGCACTTTGTGCAGAGGCTGTTGATCTGCTGCGACAGCTGTGTGTGGGGAAGACCAATATGATAAATGCTTTCCAAGACCACAATAGGAAGTTGGGGCAGGTGGTGGCATTCATGGAAGGTATGCATGGTGATCTGGCTGGCGTACACAGGACACTGCAGTCATTGGCTAACAGTGTGTCGTCTGCCATTGTACAGTCGCATGGACTGTGTGGTACTTCTGTTCCACCATCTACAACACTGGATGTCTCAGGGGGGAGTGAATATTCTGACCAGGACTCTAATACAGGTTATTGCACTAGAAGCAGCGTCAGCCAGCACGTCAAGGCACGGAGGCCTCAGACCCCATCCCCTAGGTCAGCTAAATCTGTTTACAGGGACAACGTCAGATATAGTGGAGTACACACACGTGAAGCAAAAGAGGGGTTGGGTGTAATGGCTACACATGCTGCACAGCCATCCCACACACAAGGTACTACCAAGGCAAGCCTCACTCCCACTTCCATTGACACTACCTTGGACGAGGACATTGAGAAGACGAATAAATCTCTTGAGGGCTCGCATACTCCCAGTGCCAGGGAGACTAGGAAGGAAGGAGCCACTCCCAAGGGCAGGGAAACTAGGAAGGAAGGAGCCACTCCCAAGGGCAGGGAAACTAGGAAGGAAGGAGCCACTCCCAAGGGCAAGGAAACTAGGAAGGAAGGAGCCACTCCCAAGGGCAGGGAGACTAGGAAGGAAGGAGCCACTCCCAAGGGCAGGGAAACCAGGAAGGAAGGAGCCACTCCCAAGGGCAGGGAGACTAGGCAGGAAGGAGCCACTCCCAAGGGCAGGGAGACTAGGAAGGAAGGAGCCACTCCCAAGGGCAGGGAGACTAGGCAGGAAGGAGCTTCTACCAAGGGCAGGGAAACTAGAAAGGAAGGAGCCACTCCCAAGGGCAGGGACAAGGACAGTCACAAGACAAACGCACCTAAGAAGAGCACGGACACTCCCAGGGGCAGGGACACACACGGGGAGAAGGTGTGTCCTGGGATATGTACACCACAGACGACAAGTCTGCTGCCTGGAACAGGGCACCATCCAGGGAACAGGGAAAGTCCGCAGACAACAGTACTCCTACGGGAATGGAACATCCTAGGCCCAAGGCATCTCCCATGGACAGTGGCGCTGTCAGGGACAGGCATACATCACCCATAGATGCACTGAGGCAGCTGTTTTCTGGGAAACGGAATACAGATGTCTCCGCAGTGGAGTCACCACTTATCTCCACTCCCATCAGGGCCCGTCAGGGACGGATGCAGGTGGACCCTGTAGTAGCATCCCCCATGACACATGTTGCAGAGGCCACAAGGCAGCCACACAGCAAACGACAAGCAGGCTCCAGCACGTCCCCAGAAAGCATTCCCCCCCCCAGCAGATGCACCTCCCATGGTGGGTGAAATTTCTTCTCAGTCCGGCCCACTTGTCAGTTCTGTCCTGTCCAGGGTGCAGGCACATGTCCAAAAGAAACGTAGACACACAGCATTGACACATGCACAATCCGATGTCGGACAATTGCAACTATCCCCCGCTCCCAGAGCCACCCTGTCTCCTGGACCATACAGCCCTGTGGCTCATCATTTCAGTGGTCCCAGTGGCGCTGGTGCAGTTGACTCGCATGTGTCTGTTAGTGGCAGTGTATCAGTCGAGACCTATCCTGTATCAGGTGCTGGCAGTGTATCTGGGTCTATGGGCCATGTGTCATTCACTCGGTCTGTGGCTGTGTCTCACACTCCTGTATCAGGTGCTGGCAGTGTATCTGGGTCTATGGGCCATGTGTCAGTCACTCGGGCTGTGGCTGTGTCTCACACTCCTGTATCAGGTGCTGGCAGTGTATCTGGGTCTATGGGCCATGTGTCAGTCACTCGGGCTGTGGCTGTGTCTCACACTCCTGTATCAGGTGCTGGCAGTGTATCTGGGTCTATGGGCCATGTGTCAGTCACTCGGGCTGTGGCTGTGTCTCACACTCCTGTATCAGGTGCTGGCAGTGTATCTGGGTCTATGGGCTATGTGTCAGTCACTCGGGCTGTGGCTGTGTCTCACACTCCTTTATCAGGTGCTGGCAGTGTATCTGGGTCCATGGGCCATGTGTCAGTCACTCGGGCTGTGGCTGTGTCTCACACTCCTGTATCAGGTGCTGGCAGTGTATCTGGGTCTATGGGCCATGTGTCAGTCACTCGGGCTGTGGCTGTGTCTCACACTCCTGTATCAGGTGCTGGCAGTGTATCTGGGTCTATGGGCCATGTGTCAGTCACTCGGGCTGTGGCTGTGTCTCACACTCATGTATCAGGTGCTGGCAGTGTATCTGGGTCTGTGGCTCACGTGTCAGTCACTACATCTGTGGCTGTGTGTCACACTCCGGTTTCTGGTGCTGGTAGTCTGTCCGATGCAGGTACTTCACGCAATCCACCTGATAGTGTGATGTAAGTTGCTGTTGTGTGCCCTCTGATGTACTGCATCTGATGTACCTGCTCTGGTGTCCACACTGCCCTGTTGCTATTCTCATACTGATGTACTGCATCTGATGTACCTGCTCTGGTGTCCACACTGCCCTGTTGCTATTCTCATACTGATGTACTGCATCTGATGTACCTGCTCTGGTGTCCACACTGCCCTGTTGCTATTCTCATACTGATGTACTGCCTCTGATGTACTGCCTCTGATGGACCTGTGCCTTGCCATGCACTGTTTGTGCACCTAGCCCCTCTCATGTGCTGCCTCTGATGTAGCTGTTCGATGCCATGGACTGTTGATGCACCTAGCCCCTCTCATGTACTGCCTCTGATGTACCTGCTCTGGTGTCCACACTGCCCTGTTGCTATTCTCATACTGATGTACTGCATCTGATGTACCTGCTCTGGTGTCCACACTGCCCTGTTGCTATTCTCATACTGATGTACTGCATTTGATGTACCTGCTCTGGTGTCCACACTGCCCTGTTGCTATTCTCATACTGATGTAATGCCTCTGATGTACTGCCTCTGATGGACCTGTGCCTTGCCATGCACTGTTTGTGCACCTAGCCCCTCTCATGTGCTGCCTCTGATGTAGCTGTTCGATGCCATGGACTGTTGATGCACCTAGCCCCTCGCATGTACTGCCTCTGATGTACCTGCTCTGGTGTCCACACTGCCCTGTTGCTATTCTCATACTGATGTACTGCATCTGATGTACCTGCTCTGGTGTCCACACTGCCCTGTTGCTATTCTCATACTGATGTACTGCATCTGATGTACCTGCTCTGGTGTCCACACTGCCCTGTTGCTATTCTCATACTGATGTACTGCATCTGATGTACCTGCTCTGGTGTCCACACTGCCCTGTTGCTATTCTCATACTGATGTACTGCATCTGATGTACCTGCTCTGGTGTCCACACTGCCCATGCTCGATCCTAGACTGTGATGTTACTCCGATTATGCGTAAATAAAATTGTCAATCATGTGTCGTGGGTTGTCGGAGTCATTCTTGCGTGTGTGATGCTGGTGTGGATTTGTATTTACTTGAGGGCGGTGGGTTCAGATACATGTCACTACCCCCTACCTGGGTCACGACCCTTGGAGGCGTTGCCGTACACAAGAATATGTTGATTCCAGGACATGTCACTCCCCCCTCCCTACGTCACGGCCCTTGCAGGTACTCCTCTCCAGACAGCGAATGGTTTGTAGCCTACCTGCGTCGTCCTCGATGGTGGGCCAAGACTAGGACGTAGTGGATCGCGAAGAGTATCGGGTAAGCGTGTAGTGCAGGGTCCATGTCGGCGAGCGGCTCGTGGTGGGTATGGTCGCTGTGGGGCATCCGCAGTGTTCAGGCAGGTTGTTTTTCCGCAGCGCTTTTATGTGTATTTTCCGCCATCTTGATTTGGAGGACGGTCCTAGACGTCAGTCCGTACGGCGGAGTCTCTGGATAGGTTACGTCCGCCGCGTGATTGGGTGTGGTGGTGTGGCGGACCATATTCTACCGCCGCGGACGGATTTTGGCCCGTATTTCGTATCCTGATTTGGCGGACGGAGTGTCCGCGACGGGCACACGGAAAATAGGCATGTTCCGCATGCTCTGAGTCTGCGGAGGCACTTCCGTCCGCCATCCTAATGAGCCCTTAAGTTTGAAACGGCTGTTATCTTTGTTCAAGCAGTTTTTGATTGCAACTTGTTCCAAAGCACTGTTGTTTTACTTTTAGAATGGACAATCCAGTGATATACAGGTGTGTGGCATGCTATATTCTGACCGCAACAAGAAGGCAATGCCCTATGTTTCTGAATAACTATGCCAGTATTCTTTCACGTATACTTAGTAGCGCTTTAATCATTAATTTAGCAAGATACAATATCATTTATACAAGTTTGAGGTGTATGTTCTATCAACCACAAGAGTGCGCAGTAAGCTAATGTTAGGCACTTCTTTTTAGGATCGATTTTTTATTATTATTGCCCGATGAGCATTAACAAAGGTTT
The DNA here is from genome assembly GCF_964263255.1 of Lissotriton vulgaris. Lineage (NCBI taxonomy): Eukaryota > Metazoa > Chordata > Amphibia > Caudata > Salamandridae > Lissotriton > Lissotriton vulgaris. Next base: position 261,318,167 of record NC_141695.1, read on the forward strand.
TGACTACAACTGTTGGCAGGCAGCCAGTGCAGGCCCGGACTGGCCTTTGCGGGCACCGGGCAATCCCCCGGTGGGCCGCAAGGTGGGGGCCGTTTTTGTTACATGGCCATTTTTGCAGCATAGCTGCAAAATCGCCCGTGTAACAAAATCGGACGAAAACCGGCCCCGGCAAAGAGCTCGGTCGCCCATTTAATCCCTTCCCTGGGGGCTGGCCGAGCACTTTGCCAGGGCCGGTTTTGGTTCCCAGTCCGGCCCTGAGCCAGTGGAGTGCATAGAGATATCACACAGCCTGCTGCCTACAACCCGGAGGCCTGCGGCGTATCGCAGACCTAGGAGGTTTACCTAATAATTAATAAGATGAGAAAAGATGCAATGAGAGCAGCACAGAGTTAAGAAGCTACTGAAGACTGAACATCCCCCCTCGTTTCCCCCTCCCCCGGTCTCCTCCGCTTCTGGATTCAATTTCTGTGTCCCGAGTGTTAGTTGGCTCCGTGGTGTTGGCATTTTATTTATTTATTTATTTATTTATTTTATTTAATGCATTTTTATAAAACGCTGACTTTAGCCAAAGGTGTCAGAGCGCTATACAATAGAACCAGTTATGTTACATGGAATGGAACAAACAAAAGTAGCATGCCATAGAATCACAGCGACTCAGGCAAAACATACACAATCTCAAGCACAGCAAGCACAGACTGTACAAGCAAAAATATTAATAAATATGACAAATTTTACAATAACTAAAGACCTTCCTGGCGAAAAATAGCAGGCCATAAAATCAAAAAGACGTAGGCAAAGGGAACACAATATTAAACGCAGCAAGCACAGGATGTACAAACAAAAATATAAATACATGAGACAAATTAACAATGACTAAAGAACTTCCAGGCGGGGTCTGAGAAGGAGGGAATTAGTTCTGAAAGTGTCTTTGGAATAAAAGAGATTTGAGGTCTGCTTTGAAGATCTGGATGGAGGTGATGACATGGAGCGAAGGAGGAAGCAAGTTCCAGATTCTCACTGCATTACCTGAGAACGATTGTGCCAACAATTTTTCCCTGTTGAATGAGGGGGGTTCAAGAAGGAACTTTTCCGCATTCCGAGAAGGTCTTGAGCCTCCAGACAATTTTAGTTTCTTCGCCAGATAGCGAGGGGAGGAAGAGTGCAAAGCTTTGTGGGTGATGCACGCTGTTTTGTAGATAGCTCTAGCCTCGATGGGAAGCCATCGGAGAGAAGACAGCATAGGAGTGATGTGGTCACTTCGTTTAGAGCCTGAAATGTAGCGAGCTGCTGAATGGAGGACGGATTTGAGGGGGGAGAGGTGAGATTAGGGAAGGCCAGTCAGATGAGAATTACAATAATCCAGTCTAGACAGAACTAGCGATTGGACCAAGGTTTTTAGGTCATTCTCTGGGAAGAATCGCCGAATCCCCCATAAAAGGCGCAGCTAATAACGTGCGCTCTTGGCCAAGGAATTGATGTGTGAGATTAGGTTGAGTCTTTTGTCAAGTATGACACCTAAGGATTTAGCGCAGTCCACAATGATGGGTTTACTGTTGAGTAGATTTCATTGATCCATCCAGGAGTGAACAGGAGGTGGAGAGAGAGAGCTAGATAAGAGGAGGAATTCTGTTTTGGAGGGATTGAGAATGAGTTGGTGAGCTATCATCCAGTTGTGAATAGCGTTGAGAGTAGAGCTGAGTACTGAGAGATCATGAGGGGAAGACACCTTGAGGTAAATTTGGGTGTCATCCGCATAGAGATGGTAGAGGATTCCAGATTTGCTTAGAAGGTTCCCTAATGGTTCCAGATAAAGATTGAACAGAGTGGGAGCAAGGATAGAACCTTGAGGGACGCCTTGACCAACCACCAGTGGAGACGAGAGGCTGTTCGTAATCTTGATCATTTGGGATCTGTCCGAGAGGAAAGAGGCAAACCATCTGAGTACTGTGACTTCCACGCCCATTCTCTGTTGGAGAATGCTAAGGAGGGTGTTGGGATTAACAGTGTCAAAAGCTGCAGAAAGGTCAAGAAGAATCAGAAGGCATGATTCCCCTGAATCGAAAATATGCAGCGCATCATCGATCACTTGCAGCAGGGTTGTTTCAGTGCTGCAGTTTTGAATAAAGCTCAACTGGAACATGTTAAGGAGATTATTGTCCATAATGTGCTGGGAGAGTTGTTTTGCAACACATTTTTCTGTGATCTTTGAAAGAAAAGGGAGATTGGTGATGGGGCAGAAGTTATTGAGGTCATTTGCATCTGCAGAGGTTTTTTTTGGACGGGGCGTAACCTGTCCTGTTTTGAGGACAATTGGGAGGGATCCTTGACTGAGGAAGAGATTGACTAGCCTGGTCCAGTAGGAGAGAGTGTTAGTATAGAAATCAATGGCGATGCCACTGGGTATGGGATCAGCAGAATGTTATGTTATGTATGTTATGTTATGGGGTATTTATATAGCACATAATCACGGAAGAGATCTCTAAGCGCTGTCCGAGAGGGGTGAATGGTTGGAGGGTTTGGTTTCGCGGATGCATTTGAGGAGACAACCTCTGAGATGGCGGCAAAGTTCTGCCAAGTGGCTAAGGATTTTCGCTCCTTAGATGGGGGTGGGGAGGGTGACCTGTTCCACCAGAGATTTTACCTTTTGATCGAAGAATATAGCGAATTCAGTTGCTTTCTTTAATGCATCCTCAGGCTTGATGGTTTGGGGAGAACAATTTGGGTTTTTGATGAGGTCAAAAAGTTTTTTGGGTCTGTTTTTAGCTGAATCGAGGAGGGATCTGAAATGTGATGTTTTTTCCTGGAAGATGTGCTTGTGGTAAATGGATCTTGCTGAACATAAAAGAGAGAGGTTAGGGGTGGATTGAGATTGTCTCCAGTGCTTCTTCAAGATTCTAAGGTTTTTCCTTTCGTCATAGAGAGCTTTGTTGAACCAAGGAGCTGATGGGGTGGGTCTTTTCCTTTTGCTTTGGAGTGGAGCAACCTTGTCGACTTCGACTGCAAGGATTGAGTGGCAAAGGGGAGTGAGATCGTTGACATCAGTTTTGGGGTCTAGACTAGGAAGTGACTGCTACTTAGGCAACATTGATGTGCTTTCATTATCCATCAGTGGTAGAAGAGGCAACATTGGTAAGTATTTATGGCAGGTTACCTCCCTAAACTCTTTAGACAGAATGGTAACAAACGGGCCCATAATTCTGCATAAGCCTCTGCCTTGTTATGCAACATCTTCGACATTCTTTCCATTGCCAGCAACACCCAGAATTTTCCCAGCAAAAGCATGTGATTGGGGACTATTTCTGTAACCCCAATGTGCCAGGAGGACCTGCCTTGCAGCGTTCAGCGCAAGTGCCATTGTCTGCCTCTAATCGAGGGTAAGGGAAAGGTCAGGGTGATGGAAAGTCCTAGGATTGTGTATGCAGGGAATTGGGGCATTGATGTGTCAAATGCTTATTCAATGTCATTCAGGACCTGTTCCCAATATCTAACCAGCTTGGGACAGTTCCACAGCAGATGTAGAAGGGAGCCTGTTTGACCACAGCCCTGCCAGCATAAGGCGGATCGCCTCCTGTTCCAGCAATGAATTTGACCGGGTGCTAATGCTAAATACCAATAAGGGACGACCTTTGACTTGGGCCTGCACCACATTGCGCCCATTTTGGGACGAGGTAACAGCAAAAATGAACACACACTGGGACGTATATTGACTGCCTCGATTGAATTATGATTATTAGGACTATTCCCCCCTCCACTAAAATGGAGAGTTGAGAGTAAATGTATAGATCTTGCTATGGTCCTAGCAAAACGGCGGATAGCAAAGTCCTGGAAATCTGCCACCAACATTAGACGCATGGAAGCGGGACGTAACTAACTGGGCAGGAGCAGAGGATAGAGCCTTGGTAAGGGTGGAGGCCAAAGGAATTAAACACCGTCCCATAGCTGAACATTGGAGGAAATTCTTTGACTAAGGGAACATTTATCCACCTGGGAAAACTCATCGCAGGTGCAGAGCGGGGAAGAAGAGAACAGGGGAGTGGAAATGCCAGATTACACAATCACAGGCAGACTGAGGTCATGGAGGGTCACACGACTGATGACAAAACTGCGAAGAACATAATAGGGACTACTTTGGTTTAATGTCAGATAGCACTGACTACGCTCACCTAATGTACCACTCTGCCAATATATCATTAATTTGTCCTTACAGACTCCTAACATACCCCATTTCCTGCAGAGTTAAGGTTTTAGTCTCCTTTATTGCTAATAGTTAACATTTTAATAACTGCCCTTATCAGGGATTCTACAACTTTCCGAAAAATGCACCCCATCGATTACCCTACACACAGACTTAGTTGGGTACAATATATACGATGTACAAAAAGATTGTATAAAATGTGAAGAGACGCTGCACCGAAAATGGTCAAAACACCCAACTTGAGTACTGAATTATGTAAAATATGTATTATGATCTTTATACCTTGAGAATGACAAAGCTACAAATGTATAATTGAAGTAAAAGAGGCCAGGAACGTCTTAAGGATTTTGAGAACCCAGGGCCAAACATATTTCGGGGGCCCCTGTTTGGAACAAATTTGAATTTATGATCCAGTTACAGCTCTTTCATACTCTCTTTGGCCAAGTCACTGAATGGTCCAAAATCAAAATGTGTTTACATCTAATATTCAGGGATAGTGATATGGTTTTCAATACTGTAACACAGTGCCAGCTCACTAATATTACTGCAAAACATTTTTATGATCTCCTTCTGTGGGCGCGACCTCTGACCCTACCTTCAGGGAGGTCGCCCCCTTGCCGCTGCCGCCTGCTCCCTGGTCTCCTTGCCGATTTTTGCTGATTTTCCCGCCGTTGCCTCCCTGCGGCCCGCCCCCCTGACGCACCTCGCTCCCCATTCGTCGCCCCGCTCCCGCCACCCAGCTGACCCTCCCTCCCATCAGCACTCTTAAGGGGCTCGCACAGCAGCGCAGGGAGCGACCTCTGACCCTGCCTTCAGGTTAGGTCGCCCCCTCGCCGCTGCCGCCTGCTCCCTGGTCTCCTTGCCGGTTTTTTCCGATTTTCCCGCCGCTGCCTCCCTGCGGCCGCCCCCCTGACACACCATGCCTTCCCATTCGCCGCCCGCTCCCGCCACCCAGCTGACCCTCCCTCCCGTCAACGGACGCGTGCAGCAGGCATGCCGCTGGGGCGCCAAAGGCAAGCCCGTCTACGCCCGTCCCGCGCGTGTACCGCGCCCAGCGCCAGGACCCCAGGCCCTCGACGACGCCAGCCCACCCAACGGACCTACGACGCCTCCACCCTCCATGCACTCAACGCCGGCTGGAACCCCGCCTGCCACCGAGCCACCCCGAAACGCACCCACGGACCCTTCACCTGCCAAGCCTGCAGATGTACCTGCCTCCGAACCTGCACCGCACCTGCCAAGCCAAGCGCCAGCAACGATCACCTCAAGTGCATCCTGCTCAACACCCGCTCCATCCACAGGCACGCCGTCGAACTCTGGAACCTCCTCGACACAACATCAATAGACGTCGCCTTCCTCACAGAAACCTGGATGAACACCTCCTCAGCCCCTGACATCGCCATAGCCATCCCGGATGGCTACAAGATCACCCGGAGGGACCGCGCCAACCAAACCGGAGGAGGCATCGCCATCGTCCACAGAAACACCATCCACATCACGACCAACTCCGATGACACCCTCACCGCCACCGAGCACCTCCACTTCCAGATACACACCGACCCCAAGACCACCCTCAGAGGCACTCTCATCTACAAACCCCCTGGACCACGCACACAATTCAGCGAAGCCATCGCAGACTTCGTCAGCCCGCACGCCCTCACCTACTTATACCACATCCTCCTAGGTGACCTCAACTTCCACCTGGAGAACAACAATGACAGCAATACCGCCGCCCTGCTGGACAACCTCGCCAACCTCGGACTCAAGCAACTGGTGAACACCCCCACCCACTACGCCGGCCACACGCTAGACCCCATCTTCTCCTCCAGCAAGCACATCTCCTTCAGCCACTCCACCGGACTACACTGGAAAGATCACAGCTGCGTCCATTTCAACTTCAGGAGAACCACGACCCACCACCACCCGCAACAGGTTCCCCACAGAAGCTGGAGCAAGATCACTGCCGACCAGCTCACCACCTCCCTCAGCCAGAACCCTCCCACCAACACAACGGACCCCAACGAAGCAGCCCGCAACCTCACACAGTGGCTCACCAAGTGCGCCAATGACCTTGCACCACTGAAGAACTCTACCAGCAGACCCGGCAGCAAGAAAACCTCATGGTTCACCAACGACCTCAAAAACTCCAAGAAAACCTGCTGCACCCTCGAGAAAGCCTGGCGCCGCGACCAGACAGCAGAAAACATGACAGCCCTCAAGTACGCCACCCGCCAACACCACCAGCTGATCCGCACCACCAAAAGGACAACATTCAAAGAACGACTGGACAACAACACCCCCAACAGCAAGGAACTCTTCAGCATCGTTAAAGAGCTCTCCAACCCCAGCGCCTGCAACCACTACATCACACCCTCGCAAGACCTCTGTGACTCACTCGCCTCGTTCTTTCACCGCAAGATTGCCGACATTCACAACAGCTTCGGCGAACAGACCGCGCACCCCACCACCGAACCAGCGCCCCCCACCACCACCCTCTGCACCTGGACCCCGGTCAGCACCGAAGACACCACCCGCATGATGAACACCATCCACTCTGGCTCCCCAACCGACCCCTGTCCACACCTCATCTTCAACAAAGCCGACTCCATCATCGCACCCCAACTCCGGGACATCATCAACAGCTCCTTTGCATCCACCACCTTCCCGGAGAGCTGTAAACATGCCGAGCTCATCGCCCTCCTGAACAAACCCACCGCGGACCCCACGGACCTCAAGAACTTCCGCCACATCTCGCTCCTCCCTTTTCCTGCCAAAGTCATCGAGAAGACCGTCAAAAAACAACTCTCCGCCTTCCTCGAAACTAACGGATCCCTTGACCCCTCGCAGTCCGGCTTCCAAGCAGATCACAGCACCGAAACTGCCCTCATCGCAGCTACCGACGACATCAGGTCCCTGCTCAACAACAGGGATACAGCTGCCCTCATCCTCCTGGACCTCTCAGCAGCCTTCAACACCGTGTGCCACCGCACCCTGATACGGCGCCTCAGCAGCACTGGAATCCAAGGAGCGGCCTTGGAATGGATCATCTCGTTCCTAGCCGGAAGAACCCAGAGAGTCCGCCTCCCCCCCTTCCGATCCGTTTCCACCAAAGTCATCTGCGGCGTTCCTTAAGGATCCTCGCTCAGCCCCACCCTCTTCAACGTCTACATGAGCCCTCTCGCAGCCATTGCACGCCAACACAACCTTAACATCATCTCCTACGCTGACGACACCCAGCTGATCCTCTCCCTCACCAACGACCCCACCACCGCCAGAGCCAGCCTCCAGGAAGGAATGAAAGACGTCGCGGAATGGATGAAGCTCAGCCGTCTGAAACTGAACTCAGACAAGACGGAAGTCCTCATCCTGGAACCATCCCCCTCTGCCGGGACGACTCCCGGTGGTCCTCTGCGTTGGGCACCGCCCCCAAGTCCACGGACAATGCACGCAACCTGGGCTTCATCCTGGACTCATCCATCATGATGACCAAGCAAGTCAAAGCTGTCTCGTCATCCTGTTTCAACACCCTGTGCATGCCCTGAAAGATCTTCCGGTGGATCCCCACCGACACCAGGAAGACAGTCACCCAGGCCCTCGTCACCAGCCGACTGGACTACGGGAACACCCTCTACGCTGGAACCACAGCCAAACTCCAGAAAAGACTCCAGCGCATACAGAACGCCTCTGCGCGACTCATCCTGGACATCCCCCGTCAAAGCCACATCTCTGCCCATCTGAAAGACCTGCACTGGCTCCCCGTCAGCAAGAGGATCACGTTCAGGCTCCTCACCCACGCACACAAGGCTCTCCACGACAAGGGCACCAAATACCTCAACAGCCGCCTCACATTCTACACACCCACCTGCCAGCTTCGATCCGCCAGCCTCGCTCTAGCCGCCGTCCCACGAATTCGCAAAGCCACCGCCGGAGGAAGATCCTTCTCCTACCTGGCGGCCAAGACATGGAACTCCCTCCCCACCCCCTATGGCTGACCCAGGACCATCTCTCCTTCAGGAAATAACTCAAGACCTGGCTGTTCGAGCAGTAGCGACTTCACTCCCTCCCAGCGCCTTGAGACCCTAACGGGTGAGTAGTGCGTTCTACACATTTTTTGATTGATTGATTGATCTAAAACAAACTTTTTTTTATGGATGTTGCATGAAACTTAAACACAACATTTTTCTGAAAAAATATCTGCCATAGACTCTCACACATCACCCTCATTAAAAATAAATTAAAGGAAAATGCTATTCACAACAATCTGTTTAAGAATTATTAAAGTTTATCAGGGCAAGACCCTCTCAGGGGCCCCCCAGGAGGGCGGGGCTCTGGGCCAGAGTCCACTTTGCCCATGCCTTGAAACGTCTCTGAAAGAGACGACCATATAGGCTGATTCTGCGGCTGAGATATTGTGTGCCATGTGATGTAATAAGTAGAAGATATCTCGCCACTCCTTACCTAAACTGGAGAGGAGAGCTTTTTTAGTTTGCCATTGCCAATGACTGAAGAACTGGAGGTAGTTGGTGGTGTTGATTGCCTATATGCAGTGCATATTTCTGAGGTAGTGGTGGATGCCGGTCACAGCAGGGGCCTTACAAATATGGAAGTTGGCAGTGATGGTGGTGGAACCAGTGCTACATCCCTCTGAGCAGGTTAAATAGGGGTATAATATCAGTGTCCTGTGAGCTAGCTTCCATACTGACAGTCACTGTCCCATTCAATAATTGTAAGGCTTTCAGGAATTTAGCTTTTCCCTTACCTCTTGTGGCGGGCCTTAGACTCAGCCGGGGTCCAGTCCAGGTCCAGATCATCAGAAGGGGGGCTTGGAGAAGATGATGGAGTACCCTTTCATTTTCTTGCTGAATATCAGGAAGCCAGTGGTTCATCAAGAGCTACATCTTGCTCAGCTGGAAGCTCAACCTCATGTTAGGTTGTTACTTCAGCAAAAACTATTGCTCCTGTTGTCCACTTTTTTTCAGTTTACTGTAACAATTGAGTAGTTTGCGGCTGAGATAAATCTAATTCAGACTCAGTGCTCGTTGTTTTCAAGCAGTGGCTGCCTTGCTGAGAGACATACCATTTGGCTTAGGTTGGGGTGGTGCCTTTTATATAGGAGTGCTGCTCCCAGCTTGCTCCATAAAGGATGAGGCGGAAGCGCATCACGTGTCCTAAAAAAAGGGGAGACCAGCAGACCAGCGGGTGATGTCTGTTGTCCATCTAAAAGCAAAGAAACAAGAAAAACCTTCGAGTCATGTGGCAATTTTGCGGCCTTGAAATATTCATACAGATAATATAATTTAGTGAGGTTATCCCATTCCCAAATAATTAGCAACAATAGTGTATCCATGAACATCACAATCCAAACCATAACATAATATTTCAATTAGGATCGCAACAACATACAGATTTAAAAGTTAACTTTATGTGCCTCTACGGTGAGACACCTGTGGCAGGCAGGCAGCTGGAGGGAAAAATAGAAAAAATACTTTAAAACGTGAATGCTGGTGTTTCTGCCTATGGCCTAAGAGACCTATTACAGGCAGAGAGTTCAAGGCAGGGACCAATGTAATAATCCTAAAAAAAGGTGAATGCTGGTGTGCGCGCATGGCCTAAGAGACCGATAGCAGGTAGGGGGTGCAGGCCGGCCAAAAATTGGAATGATCCTTAAAAGGTGAATGCTGGTGCTCACCTGTGACCTAAGAGACATATGGCAGACAGGGGCTGCAGGCCATCGTAAAAAAAATTTATAATCCTTAAAAAGGTGAATGCTGGTGTGCACCTTTTGACCTAAGGCACCCATGGCAGGTACAAGGTGTAGAATAAAAAAGTGAAATGCTAAAAAAAAACATGTTTTGCATGATTTAATTCAATACAATCACTGGTCTGAGTCACTTATGTTTTAAAACAGCATATACCATAGAAATAGTTGTTTCATATACCCAATGACTAGTAATGGCTGAATGGCCCAGGGGCAGTCTAGTCCACATGGTAAGATAAATGCAAAATTAACAAACATGGGGAAAATGCACTTGAATGTGCAACCTTTTACCCTTATAAAAGCTAAAAAAAAACAAATGCAAAAAAATACTAGGCATCTACTAAAATTCCAGGCCACCCACCACAACCACCATCAAATTTTAAAAAATGAATACAATTTCAAATATGTGCTGGTGCATGCCCTCTATCTAACAATGCCCTTATCCAAACGTTTTTAGGTTTCGGCTACCATCGCACTGCGTAAGCAGTGGGCGGAGCCGAAATCTTATGTGTGTAGTATGGGGGCCTGAACACGCCCCTCTTCTCCATTGGCTGGCCTCGTAAATGCTGGCCAGCCATTGGAGGAGAGGAGCGTCACTCAGTTCAGGGCCCGCCTTGAAGCAATTTGGGGGCGTTTCTGGATCTTTTTTTAAGTCCCGCCCTCTCCTCTTCCCATTGGCTGCAATTTTACCTTCCAGCCAATGGGAAGGGGAGAGCGCGCCCCTGAATCCCTACAGGACGCTCAGCTATTGACGGTTGTTTATCGACTCTGGGCACTGTACCGTGTTCTATTTTTCATCATGATATCGATTGTTTTCACTGAAAAAACACTGCTCTGAAAACAGGGTAGATACTTGCTTCCGCAAAAAGGGCCAGTGTTGGATTTGGGAGCAGGTAGGTAGATGGTGGTTTGCTACGGAAAAAGTTACAGGGACGTAGTTGGTACTTTATTTAGAGTTTGCGTTATGTGGTGAGTAAGTGCTTTTCTGCCTATGTCAGTGTGCGCCCGGGTCCCAAGGTCCGTGGCGTGTTGTGACAGTTCCCACGATTACGTTCTTGCTATGAACGAGTGTCGGGTACTTGGACAGAGACAACTCTGCGGCCAAGACCCATTTTGCTGTGCTTTCTGGTGGGATCAGCCAACTGGTGTGGGATGCTTGTTAATTTTACATGTGATCATGTTCGTTAACTCCAAGCTAGGGATGCATGTACAGGTTACCTCCCTGTGCAAAGTTCATGACGCTCACAAGACTACTTTGTCCACATTCCTGCCGTACAGGCGCGGTCTTCGGGTCTGTATTGCCATTCCCCCTTTTGTTTGTCGAACTCGCAGCATTCCACCGCGCTTTCCATTCAGCAACCGTAGGGTGCAGATGCCAACGTCTTGGTGAACTATTCGGGGGGTGGAGGGGGTGGGGTGGAGCCGGGGCTATGCGCGCGCATTCCATCATCCTCTCAGACAGACCAGGCTACTATACATGCCTGCTAGGGCCTTCGTTGCTCTTTTGGTCTGCTCGCAAACCTCGGCTCTCCCTTTTAAGGGGACGGACCCTCTCACGTAGCCTAGTCAGAAAGACTTTTCCATGCAGTGGGCTGTGGACCCTTTCACATTGGATCGAGGCTCATTCCCCACGGAGAAGGAAAGCCTTAACAGAGCTCGCTTTGGAGCATGTTACTTAACTGTGCAGGGTGCTTGCGGAGCTCTGCGACCTTTTTCAGTGCGTCACTACTGGAGGTAGCTCAGACTCGCAGGCTAACCCCTCTCTGTGCCTGTATGTTCAAGTGCTTGTGCAGCGGTGTATTGATCCGTGATACAAGCAGGGGCATAAGAAGGTAACTTTGTAGGAGATGGTAATTGACTATTTCATCCATTGACCTGTTTGCGTGGCCTAGTTCTTTTGGATCATCTCCTTCCTCGACGGAAGGACCCAGAGAGTCCGCCTACCACCGTACAAATCAAAGGCCACCGAAGTCATCTGCGGCGTACCCCAAGGATCCTCGCTGAGCCCAACCCTCTTCAACGTCTACATGAGCCCCCTCGCGGCCATCGCACGCCAACACAACCTGAACATCATCTCCTACGCCGACGATACCCAGCTGATCCTCTCCCTTACCAACGACCCCGCCGCCGCCAGAGCCAACCTTCACGAAGGAATGAAAGAGGTAGCCGAGTGGATGTCGACCAGCCGCCTGAAGCTGAACTCGGACAAGACGGAAGTCCTCATCCTGGGATCCTCGCCCTCCGCCTGGGACGACTCCTGGTGGCCCCCCGCCCTGGGAACCGCACCCAAACCGACAGACCACGCACGCAACCTGGGCTTCATCCTGGACTCCTCCCTCTCCATGACCAAGCAAGTCAACGCCGTCTCCTCGTCGTGCTTCAACATCCTGCGCATGCTACGGAAGATCTTCCGGTGGATCCCCACCGAGACCAGGAAGACTGTCACCCAGGCACTCGTCACCAGCCGACTGGACTACGGCAACGCCCTCTACGCCGGAACCACCGCCAAGCTCCAGAAGAGACTCCAACGGATCCAGAACGCCTCAGCCAGACTCATCCTCGACATCCCACGACACAGCCACATCTCCGGACACCTAAGAGACCTGCACTGGCTCCCGGTCAACAAGAGAATCACCTTCCGTCTCCTTACCCACGCACACAAAGCTCTTCACGATCAAGGCCCGAGCTACCTCAACAACCGCATCAACTTCTACGCTCCCAAACGACACCTCCGATCAGCCAGTCACGCCCTCGCCGCCGTCCCCCGCATCCGAAGAACGACAACAGGAGGAAGGTCCTTCTCCTACCTGGCCGCCAAGACCTGGAACTCCCTCCCGACCGACCTGCGCCTGACCCAAGACCACCTCGCCTTCACGCCTTCAGGAAGAAGCTCAAGACCTGGCTGTTCCGGCAGTAGCAGCACCCCCCCCCCCCCCTAGCGCCTTGAGACCCTCCGGGTAAGTAGAGCGCTCTATAAATGTCTATGATTGATTGATTGATTTTGCATCGGTCTAGCTATTAACGTCATTGCCACTTGCCCTCTTTTTGTTATTTTCCATTCCTGTTCCTCCTGCATTATTTGTATTCGTGCACACGACCTTGTGTGACTTTCCTGCTGACCACAGAGTACATTTATTTGTCTAAGAACGTGTTGCTTTGAACTTTGGGAAATTCTCTAGGCCTGAAACTTGTGAGACAATTTTCTGTGACCCATTTCTGACCTCTTGCGTGTGTATTTATTTTATATTTGCCGAAACAGCATTGCCAAGAATTGTCATTTGTGTATAGTTTTACTTAGGCTATAGCACGGGTCTTGGATCTCTCTATCTTGCATCGCACAGCAACGAGGCTCGCAACGTTGCCCAATGTAGTTTTCATAATCGTCATCTTCAATAAAGTTTATTTTGGATAAAATAAATCAATAAACCTTACATAATAAACAGACATCATTTAAATATCTTGTTTACAGTTACCAAATATTTTCCATCTTTAACAAATAACCACGAATTCTAAATGTATATGAAAAGAGGCTAACAGTATTTTAAAACTTGAAAGAAAAGTTAACTTTTAGCTCTACTTTATTTATGATATAAAAATGAAATTTTACATCAGGGACTTGCGTCTCCTATTAAGTTATTTACTCCTTCTCCGCGTAAGGACCACTAATATTCAGATTCGTGAAATCTCCAATGGGGTTAACCCAGTATCCCTAAGAACCTGGGCAGTTAATCAATATTACAACAATTGATTCCTTCGGATAAACTAAGCAAGGACGTTCGTAATTACGATAAAAAAGTTACATATCCCTACCTTAGTGATAACTATTACGAACAAGACAACCAGGGTAATTTCCCAAACAGGGGAAGACAGGGCCCAAGAAGATATCAGACCTTCTCCAACTCCTCAATTAGTAGCAACTCTGACTCCGAAGGTGACCGACCATCCACTAGTAACCAATCTAAGCAGGTTCCTTTTTTAGGGGACGGTTACACACGAGGGAACAGAGGAGGGGGTGGTCCTCAGAATTGGGACAGGCCCAGGAGATGGGGCAGGGGACGTGGACAAGGGATGTCCCGTGTCAGATTCTACCAACCAGAAACCCATGGGGAAATATCCACAAGGAAACAAACCTACAGATGGTAGAACAAACAATAGATCACATACTAAGTCCCAGTATGAATGAAGACACTATGATCAATAACATGGAGCGTGGCATGATTCAGGCGGAGGCACACATAGATACCACCTCATGTGTCCTACATGATAAACCTAGGGCAGTGAACAACATGAGCCACCCAGGGTCACAGTTAGAAACAATCTCTATTACCCTGCCTGACAACCATAGTGAAACAAATGAGATGAACCACCAAAGGTTACAAGAAACTAATGTGAATGAAAACAACCAAGTGGAACGGATGGATACTCAGGATATGGTACCTTTAGATGCCATTATAAATCTGTCCAGCCATGTTATGACTGTTGCAGAGAGGAGCATCCTAGCAAAAGGATTAACATTTGTACCAACGGCAATACCTGATCCATTTAAGATACAACTGGAGCTTCAAAGATTCTTCCGTAAGATCCGTTTGAAGTATTTCTTTTCGAAAAACACTTACAGCCCCAATTACACTGCAACCCCTTTTAAACCTCCCTCGGAATTTACACCTGCAGCATTCATGATGAGCGAGAGAATCTTAGCTTTTGAAAAGATTGTGATGGAGGAAGTGACTCAGTTACTCAAAATCCAGAAATATATCCCGTATAACATCAGCAAGGAAGAGCGCCTTGCCCTAGCGGACTTGGGACATAACAAATCAATCGTCATTAAGGCGGCGGACAAGGGGGGAGCGGTGGTAATACAGAACAGACAAGACTATTCTAAAGAAATTAAACATCAATTGGAGGTGGTACAGAGTTACCGACGTATCACATATGATCCAGTAAATGAAATAAAGACCCTAGTAAAGACCGTCACAGAGGATGCCACTAAGGAAGGTTTTTTAAGTAAGAAGGAATCCGAATTTTTAAATCAAAAGGAGCCTAGGACACCAACAATTTACACGTTGCCGAAAGTGCATAAACGTCTGGAAAATCCCCCGGGGCGACCAATTGTCTCGGGCTGTGGCTCAATATTAGAGCCACTGAATAAGTTCATAGATCACTTCTTACAGCCCTTTGTCCCACTAACGAAATCATATGTGCGGGACACTATGCACATTATTGAACTATTGGAAGAATTTCCTTTTGATCCAGAAAAAAACATAATGGTGACACTTGATGTGTCATCACTATACACATCAATCCCTCAAGAAAAAGCCATTGAGATAATGAGAGAAACATTGGACCGGAGACCAAGACCGCACTGGATTCCAACATCGTTTATAATTACCCTATTGGAAATTGCTATGCGAAAGAACTATTTTGTTTTTGAAAATCAATTTTATTTCCAAAGCAAGGGAGTGGCGATGGGGGCTACATATGCCCCCAGTCTGGCGAATATCTTTATGGATCAATATGAGGAAGACCATCTATACACCGATCGGAACCCATACCTCAATAACATCGAGGTATGGAAAAGATATATTGACGATGTCATTATGGTGTGGAATGGTGACAAGGAAACATTAGACAATTTCTTTAAATGGCTGAATCAGAGAGGTGAGGATATACAATTCACAATGGCTAGTAGCAATGTATCAATAAACTTCCTCGACCTCACTTTTAAAACACAGGACTGTAAACTATACTGTGATTTATACAGAAAACCCCTGGAACGGAACACCCTATTGATGTACAAATCCCATCACCCACGCAGCTTAAGAGACAACTTGCCACTGGGCCAGTTTCTTCGTTTAAGAAGAAACTGTAGTCAAAGAAAAGATTTCTTTCATGAAGCTGACGAACTTACCAAGCGTCTAAAAGATCGGGGTTACCCAGGAAATCTGCTAAAGCGTGCGAAGAAGAGGGCCTGGTATAGCCCGAGGGAGGAATTACTTGAGGTCAAGGAGAAAAAAGAAAACTTGAATAACATTGTGTGCGTTACGACCTACAACATAAAAAGTAATGATGTAAAAAAGATTGTATCAAAGTACTGGAACCTGGTGGCTGGAGAATTGAAGACTGAAGAAAAACCCATTTTTGCCTTCAAGAGAGGAAGGAATGTGAGGGATGAAGTTGTACATGCTTACCTGGAACCAGAAAGACAACCAGACCTTCGGAGTATGTTGAGCCTACCTCCCATCATTGGCCATTTTAAGTGCGGTTCTTGCAAGGCCTGTGACCTCTGTCAGGAGGGGAACCAATTCACACACGTAGGCAGGACATACAAATTCCATGATTTTAGCAATTGCAACAGCTCCCATCTGATTTACGCAATAATGTGCCCATGTACGAAAATATATGTAGGACAAACAACCCAAAAAATAAAGACACGCATCCTACAACATATGAGTAGAGTAAAATGTAAAACACAGGGAGCTCCGTTGGTGGAGCATTTCAATACATATAAACATACTCCTCAAGATATAAAATGGTGGGTTCTGGAAAAGATACATATCAACCCAAGGGGAGGTTCAATCTCTAATGCACTAAAATATAAGGAGTGTCGTTGGATACATTCCTTAGACTCAGTGAGAAATGGATTGAATGAGACTGAGGAAACCAATAGACAAATGGGACAACTATGATTATGAACTCTGTGAGATGTTTCCTGTTGTTTACATTTGAGATGTAGGTACCTGTTTCACATAGGCTGGATAATAATTAATATATGATCAGATGCCTCAGTGATATATTCGTATACCTTTATAAATTTCCTTGGATATATATATTTGCTCCTGTAACAATGTTGTACATAGGCTGATAATGAATATAGGATCAGATGCTTTAGTGATATACCTGTACACCTTTGTATCTTTGCACATGTAACAATGTTGTATATATTGTAAAACCAAAAATTTTATAAGCGCGATGCTGTTTTAATTAACAAAATAATGTACACTTTGGTACTATTGCGTGCGATTTTGAAAGTATTCAAGGGCTGTCACGCTAGATTACTAGGATATGTGTCCCCTCATGAGGTATAAAAAAACGGGGCAGAACAATTTATTAACACTTAAAGAGTCATACAACTCTTTAGTTTGCCCACGCAACCGAGTAGTTATAAGCAGCACTAGCAATACGTGCCAGGTCGGGTTAAAGATCGCTTCTCCATTTGTAAACAAACCCGATTTGCTATGGTAACCACGCAGCGCCGACTGTGTCATACGCTAGCGCGATGACTCGTCCACCAACTGGTTACCAGGGTAACCACGCATACGTCGTTCTGACCAACCCGGCGGCAATCTTAAACAGAGCGGCTAGCGCCGGTGATTGCAAAGACGCCGGCATTTTCGGATTCTGTCCTGACCACGTTAGGGAGGAAGACGCAGTCGTGTCCACGCTAGGAAGGAAGAGGTTTCTTCTCCAGCGCTTTGAATCGAATTATAGGTAAGATTAGTCCCCGTATTAATGCCCATACCATTGCACTAACAGTTGGGACATTACTGTAACAGTGCGCTAATACCCGCCTCTTACCTGACTTTCAGTGCTTTCCCTTGGCTCTTCAAAATATTTGGAAGCACGACTGGGTACAAGATTAATCCGAATACCCAGGTGAGTTTAAAAACACACACAGACTGTATGACTCGTGCTCAGCTCATTAACATGACATGCTAAATGTATACCCCTCGTTTTTCTAGTCAGAAAATAAAGTCCGCACAGCGGTCCCATAAGAATAACCATCGTGGGAGCATTCTACGCACCACTGTTAGGTAAGAGAAAAAGAGGAAAGTGGCCACTTCACATGGTCCTAACCCTATATAATCAAGGTATTAATTAGGTCCTCTATCTATCTGAACAGACACACGCAGTTCAAGCTATTCAAGATACACCACCTTGACGATTGATTTCTTTTGAAGGTGAGTGCAATCAGGTCTTCCACAGGCATTTATAATTAGATGCCATTCAGAATATCCGTATTAAAACACCTCCCCTTTTTTAATTACTTAGGCTGCTCTGTTCTCCCCCCCCAGTCCTGATGAAGACCCGTGTTTGACGTCATATGTGCGCGCTTAGAGGGTCGAAACGTCGACGAATGGCTGGATCTGTATTTTCAATACCCTGTGATGAAAATTAACCTGTGTGGTATACAGTGGTATATGTGTAATTGTACAGACCAAAAGTTGATTCATTGTATATTTTCCTTGTATATACATTTTGTATAGTATTTTCACTTTTGCGCCGCCAGCACTGAGCACTAAATGTCACAAAATTGCACTTTTTCACACATTGTACAGCCTTTTCTTGAAAATTACAAAGAGTATTTATGAATGACTATAATTCATAAAATAGTGCATAAATACAAGATTGGTGTGGGATTCTGATTCTTTTACATTGGACCTGATACACTACATATAATTATGAGTGAGTAAAAGAAATGTGGTACACCCGAAGGAACCAATTGTTGTAATATTCACTAATATTCAGAGGCTAATATCCTAAAGCCCTAAATACTGAATTCATATTTAAGGGCTAACAATTTGACCTTACAATATGAGACTGCAAGCCGTTTATTTAGAATTAAGGACTAACTCCTTATCCTTACAGCTAAGGGGCCACCAAACATTTATTACGGCTTAGCCATGTAACCTGCAGATATTTAGCCATGCTACCACAGTCACCTCCTTTGTGTCAGATTTCGAAATTCGAAGTGCAATCTCACATCTTCTCACCTCCAGGAGATGGCACACTGGAATTATCCATCTTTTGCAAGGGGCAGTATAGGCTGGGCAAAAAAATTATGAAATGAGAAATGTATTCAGGTGATAGGGAGTATGTGGAGCGCACACACGTCATTGGAGCTATTCCCATCGCTCCACCTTGAGGTACACCCAAAGATCAGAAGTGTGCCATATTTGAATTTCAGATAAAGTTGTCCGGCTGGAGAGCCTTGTATAGCTTCAAGAGACGTTTCATACCTTGGAAAATTCTTATGATCTAAGAATTTCTCAGTGATATTTCCTGGCCTGCAGTTCTTAATCTTTTCTCCCCAGAGAAATTCTCTGCACTTATCTTTTATCTGTTGTCTAGGTAGCTTAATGGCTTCTTCCGGGTTGGCCCAAAGGGAATCCAGACTAAGATGGTAAAGGTTATTCTTTGTATTCGCTAGCCAATGGAATTCTTAAATGGTCACTCTGGGCTAATAGTTCTTTGATAGATTGTTTGTAGGGTTCCAGCCCCCGGATGGACCAAAGCCTATGCCAATGTAACAGAGGTCCCATTTTAGCATACAAGGAGATGAGAAATAATTCCATTTCTTACGCTAAAGGCAACAAAGGTCTACTTGTGGGAAGATTAGTCAGACTCCATAGGAATTTGTTTTCTTCGTATGTCAACTCCTTTATATCCACATGGCCCCAAAATTCGGTTCCATATAATACAGAGTTTTTAGCTTTGACCCTGTGAACCTCAAGAGCTGGTAGCCAATTTTTATGTTTTGTTTTTGCCATTCGAAAGGATCGCTCCTGTCTCTTGGGTCAGCATAAGCACACTCCTACTCGCTGCTTCCGCACGCCACCTGAGCTTAATAGCAACACTCATTGTAAAACACTATTTATAATCTGCAGGCTACAAGTTTAAAATCTGGCAAACACATTGTTTCTTTATACTTGGCAATACGTATCATTATCAAAAGTGTATTGGCAAGGCTGCTCGATTTTTGTTCGATGTTGTGCGCTGCTTTTCCAATTGACAGTGTTTTCACATGAATGTTGGATTTCAAGCAGTGGAGGCCTTTCTCATTTAGGCAACATTCTGCTTTGGACGAGTTGTCAAGGGTCTACCTCCCCATTTTCTCCTCACTCTCTATCCTGCACTCCTTAGCTTTTCTTTTCACACTCTCTCGCTTCTGCCCTCCTTCCTGCTCTCTTCTTCTTTCCTGTCCTCCCTATCCCTTCTGCCTTCTCTCACTCTATTCCCTCTGCCCTCCTTCTTGCTCTCTCTCTTCTACCATCTCTCTCTTTTCTGCCTTCTTACTCCCTCCTGCCCTCCCTTTCCACCTCTCTCTTCTGCTCTCTTTCACCTTCTTGTTTTCCATCTCTTTCTTGTTCTCTCTCCTTCCTGTCCTCTCCTCCTCTCGCCCTCCTTCTCCCTCCGGCCCGCCCTCTCCTACCTGCCCTCCTCTCCTTTCTGCCCTCTCTCACACTCCTACCTTCCCTCCTGCCCTCCCACTCCTTCTTGCCCTCCCTCCTTTCTGCCTCTTTTCCTTCCTACCCTCCCTCTCTCTCCTGCCCTCTCTTCCTTTTGACCTCTCTTCCTTCTTCCTTCTTACTCCTGCTCTCCTTAACTTCTATATCTATCACTTCTTCTCTTGCACTCAGTCTCCATTTCTCTCCCTCTTGCCCTCTCTCTTTATCTTACACTCTCTCCTTCTTGCCCTCTCTCTCCTGTCTTCTCTCACACTCCTGGCTTCACTAACATGCTTTATGAAATAACTTGTATTCTAATTCACTGTGCATCTGCAACTAATTGCATTATAAATGCAATCCATATTTCTGTGTAAAGTAAAACACATCAACGTTTTACACATAATTCAAAGAAGTTAGAAAATACCATTTGTCAAAAGCAATACCAAAAGCTCAAACTTTAACAAAGGCGAAACCATTGCATTGTAAATGCTTGTTTAACTTACTTGTGATATCACAAAAACAACTCCCTTATAAAATCCTACAGTATATATACAGCTGGAATTTCCAACAGTGAGAGTGATCCATTCACCTCCAAATCCAAATGAAAAGTGACCGAAGATGGACAAAGCAGTGGGAGGAGCCTTCTGGACAAGAAGAGGAAGTTGGAGTCTCTGTGCACTTCCTACCTGTTGAAAAAATAATAATAATAAAAAATGCTTTTCACACTAATACACAACCTGAACTATCCGTTTGAGTAGAATATCAAAGGTATTTTTGAGTTAATTCATCTACTTCTCAAGTAGAAACTCTATTCGATAAGTAGGCAATAGCCGCTTGCGATTTCTGGCCTATAAGTTGACTTTGCCTAAAAGGATAATAACCTTTAGAGGGAAGAGGTGCAGAAGCGGTTTGAAGAGGAGGGCATGGTTGATGAGGAGGGCATTGTTTCCCCCACACCAGAAATGCTGAAGAAAGCAATTCACAGCTGGGCAGTAGTATTCCTCCTAAGTCCCTGATGAGGATGTTTAGTTTCACGCCATTAGGCATGCAGCCACAGAAGCTATGTCTGCATATGTAGCAATCAGCAACACACAGCCCATTCATCAGAGAAGTAGTTATCCCCCATTTATGAATTTTCTCCACACAGCCTCCCAGGCCAGGCTCCACCCATGCCCATGCTGGTCAACCTGCTAACCCTTTGAGACAGGCCCAGATGTGGAAGGTTTGGCATAGTCTGATGCTGGCCTCTGGGAAAATCAACTTTTCCTGCAACAAACTAATGTGCAGCTGGATATTCGTGCAATGAGGACTACTCTGCATGAAATTGCAAACTCACTTCAAGGATTAAGAGTTTTTAGGGAAGAGGGAGAAAGATCCTGACCATTGGCCATGCAGGAGATTGTATATATAGATATCTACACCACCCACCTGCATCACCACCTGCTCCACTTGCACCACCTGAACAACCACCTGCAGGGACAACTGCAGTGATTCCTGCATCACCTGTACCACCAGCAGCATCCTCTACACCACCTGTTTCACCTGCACAACCACTTAGAACATGTTCACAGTCTCAAAGACTCTCGCCACCACCAGCATTGCATAGGTGGAGCAGTAGGAGAAAACCCCTGTAATATCTTTCTTTTTTACATACTTTTAAAGGTAAGGTGTTTCAAATTTGAACAGAGATGTAGAAAGCATTTTCCAAACAACTAATCATTTCCTTGGAAGTACATAGAATGCATCATTTAGTTTGTTTCGTTAACTCAAGAAAGAACGTTTGGTTTGAATTCAAATCATCTATATTGTTAGAATATTTTTTTCTTATAACAAACAAAGTAATTAAAGCTTCTTCAAAATGAGAGCCAAAATAAAAACATATGAGCTCTTAAGGCATGTGAGAAATGGAAACGTTGAGGTGTTGGGCACATTATTACAAAAAAAACCAACAGGCAACTTCAAGGGAGCCAGTCTTTATACAAAGGGTTGAAAAAATCCAAAGTCCAAAAAGAAGAGAACAGTCTATTTTTAATTTATAAAATGAAGTCCAACCCCCAAGCCAGAGGATGGGTGCAGGCTTGTGGCTCATTGACCTTCACCACTCCCCATACCCAATCCTGCTTGGGTGCATATGTAAATTGGCTGGCCAATGCAGGACCAGATAGTGAAGGGGCTTGCTCTGGGGAGACCACTTGTGGTTGTTCAAGGTGAGGAGGACAACCTACATCTTCCTCCCACTAACTCGTGATGCCCACATCCACTTAGGAGACTGTTCAGGCTCCACCTAGAATCCCTTGGTGGCAGAATGAGTAATTCTCCTGGTGGACACACTACCCCTGCTGGTATTGGGTTCCTTCTTTTTCCTGCTAGTTGTATCAAGGCAAGGTGCCTGCCTCCAAACTAGTGGATTAGCACGGTCCACTGAAAAGAAATACAAAAATGGAGAATTTGTTAACTCACTAAATATATATCTGTATAATTGTAGCTGACAATGTTGGCACATATGTGCATTTATACGAAACTGATGCAAGTTAGAAGAAGTCCATTACATTTCTAGATCACAATATAGATTAGTTATCAGTCATTCAAAGTGCGTGCACGGTTAGGTATGAGTTTAGTAATGTGAAAAATAATTTTTCATCTATGAGAAATTTTGATTTACAACAGGTTGCACACACAAGCAAATATCATTATAATAAAATATTATTAATTGTGTGAACTTATAAAGTAAAACATTACAGATGTATGTTCTTTATGAAGTAATGCAAAGGTACATAATGTCATTCGTTCAATTAGTTGAATAGTAGTGAAGACAAAGACAACAAACAATAAAAAGCAGCACATCAAATATGAATGATCCTAACTATCAGGAAACCACAATACACGTTGAAGATTTTTTAAGTTAGGTTATGTGAAAGCTCACAGTGAACACACAAATGTCTATGTCAAAATACAAATAGACAGGTGTCTATCATCTCTCTGCTCCTCACACTCTTTCATCTGAGTATGGAGGGTTGGCCAGGGAGCTTTCAGCACCTGCTGGTAGAGTGGTGTCATGCGGGGGTGCTGTGTATGTGGCAGGCAGTACAAATCTTAGAGATTTGAGACTGCCCTACCTTGCCCAGCTGCATATCAGTTCTTCCATAAAGCTGAGGGCACCTGGGTATATTCCCCTCACTGATGATGGCTCATTCAGTGTCCGGAAAATGGAAGCCTTCTCTTCATGTCCCTCAGTCATGTTGGGCACAATTTGACAAAGTAGCAGCAATATGGAGGAGGATGCTTCTTTGAAGAAAGGATAGCTCAGAAATAAAACAATTTTGTATGCAATTTGTCTGTTAATTAGCAATATATAGATCTCCACCCTGAGTGGGGAGTCTCTGCCCCAAGTGCAGAGTGTCCACACCACACGCGGAGGAGAAAGTCCGCACACAGGCGAAGACTTAACAAGCAGGAGGGAGACTACCACTATCCACTAAAATACATTCTAATGTTAGACAGCGACCAATTATGTTTGTAAAGAGTTATACTCTTAGTATGTTTTCCCTACAAAATAAGTGCAGTATGTGAAGTAAGGTAATTACTTTTTGCTTTAGATAAGAGCATAACAATGTTGGAGAACAAGAGCATTCACCTTCTTTTTATTACCCTGAGCATGAAATGTTAGTTTTAAGACATTACGTAAAGTAAACAGAGTTGTCTCAGGATGGTATTTATGCAGTGTGTTAGTTTTCCAACATTTCTTCATTGACAACAGACTGTCCAACAACATAAATGCAGTAACCAGACTAGCTGCTCCAGAAAATAATTAGTTGACTAACTCAGCTCACAACTGCAGACCTGGTCCTCAGTTCTGTACCGCACTCCAGTGACCTGGATGTGGGCATTGATTAGGGCCAAGATCTATTTGTAAGCCCCGTTTGGCAATGTACAACACACGACAGGCTACAACAATCTTGCACACAACATCTGGGGAATACACCAGCATCCCTTTTTAATGGTCAAGACATCTGCTTCACGACTTAAAGAGGCCTAAAGTCCATTCATTAAAGGCTTGTGTATGTATTTGTGCCCTATTGTGCCTCTGCTGAGATACTGTAGTTGAGCGTCTGTGAGGAGATAGGATGAAAGATCATAACTGGCATCAACTGAAAAAAATACGTTTTTAGTAAGGGCCTTCTGTTCTTACTGAACTACGTTATGCATGGACACCTATATACAGTGTGTGATGTGTTTGGGTCATGTGTGTTTACTGTTTTGTAGTGATTTTTGATTAGTGTTTAGGTGACACCATTGATGGAGTGTTAAAAGTGTCTGTTGCGGGAAAAGTGAGCTGTGAGAAGAGGTGATGAAGTGCCATAAGGATGGGGTGCTCTAGAGAACGCATGGCAAGATGGCCGCTCTGTAGAGCTGCTCCTCCGGCCGAGCTCCTAATCCGACAAGAATCCTCGATTTCCAGGCCTGCCTCCTGCCTCAACTGACTGCTACAGTGCCCCTGAAAGCTGTGGAGTATCCTGGCCGAATATTGTGGGCTGAAACATCGCCATAGCGGAGTTTGCTGACTGTGTGGCTCTGGGCCTGCGATGACGGCATGGCGGCTCGGGACGTACTCGGACTTGGCACTTGAGGTAGGCTGTGGCTGGCACTGGTGTTGGCCTGGGAGTGCTAGGGGTGTGCTCTGTTCCTGGGCATGGCATGTGGGGGACCGTGAGGTGGGTCCTGGATGACCAGCGGGTGCCCAGCCGATGAATACTGCGGTGGCTGGAAGGCTGAGCCACCTCTGGGTCTCTGTCTGTGCTGCCTCACGATGTCGGGCTTGTTTTGAGGCTGCGCTGTGTCGCCTGGCCTCGCGACGAGACAGGGGGCAGCCGCCGGCCCGCTTTAGGTTGCTAACTTGTGCCGATCTGTGCCCTCACATGCCTGCCTGCTAAGCGCTCGTCACCTGGCCAATTTCCAGCCTCCCTCACACTCCGACACCGAGATTTCTTGCTTCCTGGGCAGCCCTCACGCTGCCATCCGCCCTGTGTTCCTGCGACTGTGAGGGGCGGAGACGCCTCTGGAGACCCACACAGGCAATACAGCTCCTGTCACGGTGACGCTTAGCCACCAGTCTTACTGGAATCTGCGGTGCTGCCACTGGTGTATACACTGCAGTGCTGCCTATCTGCTCACAGTGCTGATCGTCTCTGCCTCCTTTATTCAGCCTTGATGGTGCTCCTCCTGGCTGTGCACTTCATCAAATTAATTGGGCCTGCTTTCCCTCCCTCGCTCTCGCCTCCTTGGTGCTGGTGCCCAACAGAGATACAGGCCTGCAGGACCTTTGCCACGTGGTGTCCCCTCCTCCATACTTGGCGCCAACTTGAATTTTCAGATGTTCCGATCCTAAACTGGCTCAAGTGACGGCTGCTTGTTGCTGCTGTGCAGTCACTAACTTGGGTAACCGCTTTGTGCTGGTGCTCTTGAGGGAGCTGTGCCTTGCTCACACTGTGACTGAAGTAGCCCCACTGACCCCCTTTCAGAATATCACGCTGGGGACACTGTATCAACTTCCCTTAATTTGGGCTGAGTCCTGCTTGTGATATTGTGGAGGCCTGTGTTCAACTGCTATACCGGCGTATTAGGGCGTACCGGACTGCGTGCACGACATGGGGAAGAGCCAGCCACGCCTCACCTTTGAACCCCGTAAACCTGGCAGATCTGCTCAACATGCAGCCTTGGATTGGGAGGCAGACACTCCTAACGACCACCTACCTAACATTGACCAAACGCTCCTTGCGGTGCAGGCCAGCCTGTAGTCCATTGATGGCAAGATAGACCATCTCAATCTTCGCATGGACCACATGTCGTTCAAGTTGGACAAGCATGCACAGCATCTGGGGGAAGCCGAGACGTGCATCTTGGATGCTGAGGATGGTTTGCAGCAGGTTACACACAAGGCGGCCTCTATGGAGAAAGTCCTCACTGTCATTCAGGCTCATAATGAAAACTTGGAAGCTAGATCAGGTCGTAACAATGTGCGCATTACGGGCCTACCAGAATCCACAAATACGGGTCGCCTTGAGACCTATGTGGAGAAGCTTCTGCTGGAAATTTTTGGGACGGAACCGTTATTGCAGGTCCTCATCGTGGAGCGCGCCCATCGCTGCTTAGCTGCACGAGCATCCCAGGTGCCCCGCCTCGCCCTATCATTGCCTGCCTTCTAAACTATAGAGACCGGGGTGCGGTTCTCCGCCTTGCCCGAGAGAAGGGCACTATCACGCATGAAGGTAATACCCTTGCGTTTTACCCAGACTTCACGCTGGCAGTACAAAAGGCCCGTAGGGAGTACCAGCCTGACAATAAACTTCTCGTAAACCATATGCCATGCTTTATCCTGCAAGGTTGCGTGTGGAGGACAATGGAAATATACGTTTTTCAACTGCCCAAAATCGGCTTTGACTTTGCTAAGTCTGTATCCCGTAACAACCTGTCCCCCAGGCATGCAGTGGGAGACGAAACTGCGGGCCCTGAAAACACAGCTGATGGGCAAGGCAGACTTTTACTTCTACACACTGGAGTGGTGCAGTGCTTCTGGTTCTTCATTCATTATTGTACTGTATCTTACTTGGTGGAGCCTCTGGTAGGATGCGGAATGTTCTAGGGTGTGGCATGAATATGGAGATTGATAATAACTTTCTGACTACATCAACCTCTCCTGCCCCTTCAGTATACTGGTTTTCCCACAATATTGGGAGGGCTCTCCTTCACATTCACATAGCATATGTGGTTACAGGAGCTGGAACTGGAAGGGCACGATAGCTTGACCACCTACTACTTACACCGGAGGGGGGGGAGTTGGTACTTGGTGCACCCCTATATGGGTGTTTCCCGTCATTGGTTATTTCCTTGGTACTGTACTGGGGATTTGTTTCTGGGTGTTCGGGATGGCTTTAGCGTGTTCGGGTTGCTGAAGTGGGTGGGGGGTAATGGGGAGGGGGGATGGTTTGGGGCTTGTTCTTGTGGCTAGACGGTTTCCCATTGTACTGGATATTACTCACGCTTTTTGTTCACATTTTGGACATGTCGTAGATTCCCTAATCTATATGCTCTGCTTTCGATATGCATAATAGTGGTATGACAATCTCTTTTCTAACATGGAATGTGCAAGCCTCAATTCGCCGAAAAAGATCCGACAGGTGATATAGCTCACTTTTAGAACGCCCTCACGTCGGCATTGCCCTTCTGCAAGAAACACATCTCACACGACATACTGATCAGCTGGTTGGGACTCACTGGGCTGACTTTCGACTGGCTTCTTCCTATTCCTCCAATAGTCGAGGGGTACTCACACTGATAAAGAGGGGCCTTCCTTTTACTGCCCACCGTACTCATATTGACACTGCGGGTCGTTATGCTATGGTGCACGGTACACTAGCAGTTAAACTGGTCACCATCGTTAACTGTTAAGGCCCAAATATAGATGACCCTGGTCTGTATGAGGGTCTTCTTGGGTCCTGCAAGACTGTCTGGACACAGTGATTCTCTGGGGGATACCTAAACATGCACCTTGACCCCAGCAAAGATAAATCCAGTGGTAGGAAAGAACATTCACCAGGGGCGGCTTATGTAATTAGTTCCGGGCTAGTGGAACTCGGACTGCTGGATGTATGGCGACACAGACATGAAGAAACGCTTGAGGGCACACATATTTCCACAGCTCATGGCAGTTGTCTCGCCCTGATTACTGGCTGGTGAGCGAGGGGGTGTCTGGCTGGGGGACTGCAGTGGAGAGCCTGCTACGCACTCTCTCTGATCACTGCCCTGTGCAACTCACTCTGTATTCCCCAAGTGACTCCTCCATCCTTTACCTGGCGCTTTCATTTTGAGACATTGTTGGACCCTCTCTATTTACTCAATACTTTGCCAACAATACGGGGTCTGTCGATAGTGCTGGAGTACTGTGGGATTTACGGGGCCAAATATCTAAAGTAGAGGCCACGCTGACCCGCCTTGAGCACGACTACCAATGTGCACCCAGTGAGTTGGCCCTGGCGTCCCTCAAAGAAACCATGCTTAAGGAGGCAAAATTGGCAGATATATCTCCAAGCGACATGTGGCTCGCTCCTATGGGGAGGGTGGGAGGCCAGGACACCACTTAGCAGAGAAAATTAAACCCAGCTGAGCAGTGATATAATCCCTAAGATAAAAAACAACACAGGGCACGACCACTAAAGCATCACAGATATTCCAGAGCAGTTCAGACAGACATATGGGACACTGTACACATCTCAAGGCAAGACAGATACTCCAGAACTCGATGCCTACCTGTCGCAGGTGGTCCTTGCATGGTTGTCAGAGGGACTATTTGGGTCAACCTATCACAGTGTAGGACATCCGCATGGCCATAGCCTCTCTCCCTAACAAGAAGGAACCTGGCTCGGACGGCTTTGCCTCTGAATTCTACAAGGCTTACGCTGAAGAGCTCATCCCCTTTCATTTGGAAATGTATGTGGAGGCCTATGACTCAGGCATCCTTCCCCCGTCTCTTCATGAGGCCTTAATTATTACCCTGTTAAAAAGGACTAACCGCCTGTTCATTGTGACTCATACAGTCAAATATTGCTCATTAACACCGATGTTAAAATCTTAGCGAAAATATTGGCCACTCGCCTCCAACCACTGATGCAGAATCTGGTCCTACCAGACCAATCTGGATTCATACCTATGCGGTCCACGTCTCATAATCTTCACACTGTTTGCTCTGTTCCACAACCTCTCTCCTGAATTGCCAGCGGCTTGACGCTGCCAAGGCGTTTGATTCAATTGAATCGGGTTATTTGTTCTTTTTACTTCAGCGCATGGGCTTTTCTCCCTTTTTAATTAACTGGGTCATACTACTCTATGCACACCCTACGGTGCGGGTCCAAGTGGGGGGTCATACCTCAGACTCGTTCTCCATAACTAGAGGCACCCGGCAGATGTGCCCCCTCTCAGCACTGCTGTTCGCCATAACACTGGAATCCCTGGCCTGTCTCATTAGGCAATGTCACAAATATGCGGTTATCAATTTGCATCATCGTCCGCTCATCATTTCGCTATATGCGGACGACATGCTGCTTTTTATTCGGGAACCCCGCACTCACTTGGCACCTGTTCTGCGGGAATACATCCGGTTTGCTCAGTTCTCCGGATTATCTTTAAACTGGTCTAAATCGGTGGTGATGCCACTGACCACATGCACACTTCCGCATGAGCTGGAATTCCCCCTTGTGTAGGCGATGGAGTCGGTTAAGTATTTGGGGGTCCTGACAGAGTGCTCCGGGAGAATTATGGAACTGCCACAACGTTGTTAGAACATCAAATAGACAGGTGGATTCCTCTTCCACTTTCCCTTGGAAATCGCATCGCTCTTGTAAAGATGGTGGTGTTGCCGAAATTGTTATATCTGTTTAATAATGTACCGATCCCTCACTCCCAATGTACCGATCCCTCTCTCCCTCTCTCCCAACATTTTTTTAAGACACTACGTTCATTGCTTCTTCGTCTAAACTGGGGGGAAGCAGACTCGATGGGCTGGCAAACTCTTCTCCTTGATTATAAGGATTGGGGGATTCAATGCACCTGGTATTTATTTGTATTAACCATGTGCGCAGCTGTAATGCACACTTTTCTGGTTCGCATCTCATGATTTCATACTGCATGTAGTGGTGGAGCAGAGGGATGCACATGTCATACCGCTGTGCTCCATCCTAACACATAGCCGTCAACTTATGCCCCGTGATATGATCAACACCATAAATTCGACGATTGCTGCATGGCAGGCACTGGGCCACATAGCTGAGAAACTGCCTTTCTACTCTCCACTGCTCCCTATCGCTTAACACGTAGACATTTCAATGACCCATGAGGAGGGGGTAGGTGGGCTTCCGAGGGCGGTCGGCCACCAGATGCTGTCCCATGCAGAAGGGGTGTGTTGGACTTGGCCCTTTTTGCAGGGTCATCCCTTAACTTTTTGCCTTTCTCCTAGCCTTTTTTCTGACATGGTATTGGTGGTTTTAGGACTCTGGGCAATTTAGCACCGCTGTTCAGAATAAAGTGCTTGTGCTCTCTGTGGTAAACATGGTAAGATTGGTCTACACCTGTTTAATTTACCTGTCAATCCCTTGTAAAGTGGTATCTCATATACCCAGGTCTGTTAAATTAAATGCTACTGGTGGGCTTGCAGCACTGATTGCGCCACCCACCAAAGTAGCCTTTCAAACCTATCTCAGGCCGCTGCCATTGCAGGGCCTGTGCGTGCAGTGTTACTGCCGCTGTGACGTGGCACCTAAAGTGTGTGCCATGTCGGTGACCCCCCTTTTACTTGATGTCAGTCACACCTAAGGACCTAGCTAGCCCTATGGGCAGGGTGCATTGTAGGTAAAAGATAGGACATGTACCGTAAGTGTGTGACATGGTAGTGACAAACAGCCATTTTTGGTTTCTCACTACTGTGGGGCTGCCCTCCCATAGGAATGCATTGGGGATTCCCTGATAAGTGTTTCAGTGTTAATGCCTGATATGAGAGGAGCAGCTTGGTCAAGTTTGGTAAGTTTGAAATAGTAATAATAAATGCTACGCAACAGTGTTGCGCAGATTTATATAACCATTTTAGAAATGCCACTTTTAGAAGTTGGCATTTCTGTGTGCTATGTGTCTGCCTGCCTGATGTGAATTGCATGTCTGGCTTTTGAGTGACAGGGGCCAGTGAGGTGTGGGGGGCTCCAGGAGGGGCCAGGCTGAATAGGACATCTGCATTTGGAGTAGTGGGAGGAGTAATTCCTGGACCCTGAATAGGAATGTTCCTGCCCTAGTGAATGCTGGCTCCGCCCCTTGTGGTGTGTCTGATGACCGAGCCCCCACCTAACAAAGGGGAAGAGGAGCCTGGTAAACAAACTGCTCCAATTCCCACCTGAACCAGTTTTGACTGGTTCCCCCAAAGCCCTGTATTGCAGACAAAGGAGAATATGTGTATAAGAATAGGGGCTGTGACCCCATGTTTGGGTGTGCTTGTGCTTTCTTGGAGGGGACGCTCTGCCAGGAGGAACCGCCGCGGGACCCAGCTGCTGTCTCCCGGGGGTCCCTGCATGCTGGCCTGCCTAGCTGCACTGTTCTGTGCTTTCCCCAGCAACAAGGACTCGACACTACTGGGCTGGTGAAAAGCTACTCTGCTGGGGAAGAGCTACCCTGTGGTCTGCTGACCTTCGCCCAGCTCTGCCTACTTTCTAGCCCCCGTAAGCGCTTTTTCTTTATTGCCCAGGAGGTGAGGAGTGTCTGTCCCCTGCAGTGCGGTGTTGCGAGGGAATCCCCGGCGTGTGGGATTCCCCTTGTGCTCCTGAAATCAGCAGGAGCTCACCCCGCATTTTTGCCTTTCTAGCAGGTGACCACACCGCATTGAGGTTTATTGAGTGGGTGCCCACCCCGCAGTGCTACCTTCCAAGCAGGAGCCCACCTGGCATTATCACCGACAAGAAGAGCCGCTGCTCTAAGAGCGACCCGGAAGTCAGGCGGAGCTGCCTGGTTCTGGGCGGGGCCGTAAAACAGAAGCAGGAAGTCCTCAGCCTCCGGGCTCCACATTGAAGTCCCGTGTCCCAGGAGGGGGCCCGGTGAAGTGAGGAGAGGTCCGGAGCAAAGGACGCCAGGCGAGCTGGCACCGGGTCGTCGGCTCCCATGTCTGGAGAGAGCCCCGCATGCTTAGTGAGGGAGAGGAGGTGTTCGACCAGAGCCTCCAGGTCTCCCAGTACAGAGAGACTTCCCCCACAAGTGGAGAGCCCCGGTGAGTGGGGGCTCAGATTGGGCTGTGTGTGTGTCGGCCTCCGGCCACGTAGGAGCATATTGGCATTTAGGAGTTCTGGATTGGGGCTCCAAGGGCACAGTGGTGCCTGGGCTAAGTTTGCATTCAGCTGCCCCGCTTGACATAGTGCAGCTGCAATTTTGGGGGCAATCTTGGCTCCACTGAGGCACATTGTCGGTGCCTGGAGCCGCATTGGTGCTCCCTGGGGCCCCGTAGTGTCAGTGCTTGTTTTGTTTCCTTAGCTGCACCGCCGTAGCTGGCAGCTGCAATGTGGGGCAAAGTTTTATTTACAGAGTCCCTGAGTGAGGCTCACCAGGCACCGTAGTGCCAGTGACATTTTCCTTTGAGGGCAGGGTGTTTTTAACAGAAGAAAGGAGTGAGATACATTCCCTCATGCCTGCGCAATTGCGCACTTTGATTACACTCCCAGGGGCAGTTTAGCGCCCTGACATTTCTGGACTGAGGGCATTTGAGCCCCAGAGAAAGGCCAGTTGGCCTGGGGGTCAGTTCTATTATAATACCTAATATCAGTAGTGCATAATGTGATTAATGTGATGTGATTTATTCACCCTGTGTGGTGTGGTGGGAGATGGTGTTGAAGGCCGCTAATAGGTTGCGTAGGATGAGGGCTGCGGAGTGGCCTTGGTCCAAGAGGGTGCAGATGTTGTCTGTGGTGGCGAGTAGGGCGGTCTCTGTGCTGTGGTTGCTTCGGAATCCGGATTGGGACGGGTCGAGAAAGGCGTTCTCTTCAATGAATCGTGTCAGTTTCCTGTTGACTGTTTTCTCTGCAACTTTGACTGCAAAGGGGAGGAGCGAGAATGGCCGATAGTTCTTCAGGTAGATGGGGTCAGCTGTGGGGTTCTTGAGCAGGGGTGTGACTTCTGTGCTCTTCCAGTCATCTGGGAAGGTGCCTGTTTTGAAGGGGGTGTTGATGGTGAATTGTAATTCGGGTGAGATGGCGGCCGTGGCTCTGTGGTAGATGTGATGGGGGCAGGGGTCTGTGGAGGCCCCCGAGTAGATGCTTTTCGTAGTTGAGGCGGTGTCTTCAGCCATGATCGGTGTCCAGTTGGAGATGGTGGGCTGGCTGGTGTTTCTAGGGCGTGGGGGCCATCAGTGGAGCCTGGTGGATGGTCGATGAAGTTGTCGTAGAGGTTTTTGATCTTGAGGCGGAAAAAGGTTCCCAGCTTGTTGCAGAGGTCTTGGGATGGGGTGTTGTCTGTGGCTTTGCTGCACGAGTTGGTGAATTCTTGAATGGCACTGAAAAGTTCCATGGAGTTGGTGGAGTTGGCCAGGATTTTGTTGTGGATATAGTTCCTCTTGGTGGCTCTGATCTGGTTGTGGTAGTCCGTCATGGCGTCCTTGTAGGTGATGAGGTTTTTGGTTGTCTTGGTGTTTCTCCAGTTCTTCTCCAGGCGCCAGCAGCTGTGTCTGGCTTCTTGGAGAGCGGTGGTGAACCGGGCGGCTTTCCTGGGGCATTGTCTGCCGGGGTTGCATAGCGGGGCAAGCTCATCTGCGCAGTTGAAGATCCAGGTGTGGATTTCTCTGGCTGCGTCGTTTGCCCAAGTGTGGTTGTCTCAGGTGAGGGCGGAGTTAAGTTGCTTTTTGGTAACCTTGCTCCAGTTCCTTCGTAGTGGGCGTGGGGCTGGTTTGGGTGCCTTGGGTTTGTTGATGGCGATGTGTACGCAGTGGTGGTCAGCCCATGGTGGCTGCGTTGTGTGGCTGAATTGGACATGGTATCCTTCCGCGTAGATGGGTTCGAGGGTGTGTCCTGCTCTGTGGGTTGGTGTGTTGACTAGTTGTTGAAGTCCGATGCTGGCGAGGTTATCACGAAGGATAGTGGAGTTGGGGTCTCTGGGGTTGTCGAGGTGGAAGTTCAGGTCTCCAATTAGAATGTAGTTAGTTGAGGCAATGGCGTGGGTTGTAATGAAGTCGGTGATGGTGGTGGCGAAGGGTGTTAGGGGCCCTTGGAGGTCTGTAGACGAGGGTTCCTTGGAGTGTGGCTTTGGGGGTTGTCTTGATCTGGAAGTGCAGGTGTTCGTCGCAGGGGAAGGTTTCGCTGGAGGTGGTGAGGCAGAGGGTGCTCTTGTGGGCGATATCAAGGCCCCCTCCTGAGGGTTGGGACTGTCTTTTCTCTAGTTCTTGTATCCGTCTGAGATGTCAGTGCTGATGTCGGGGGTGGAGGATGCGTTGGTCCAGGTCTCTGTGAAGAAGGCGATGTCCGGCAAGAGAGAGTCGAGTAGGTTCCAGATTTTCATGGCGTGTTTGTGTACGGAGCGTATGTTGAGGATGTATTATAAGGTGTCGCTGGTGTTGGCGGTGTTGGAGACTGGGGTGGCTGTGGGGGTCTGGCGGCAGTGGAGGCAGGAGACCAGGCCATGGGTCATGTTTGACGAGACCTGTTGGCATTCTCTAAGTCTTTCAGGGCTGAGTGCAGGAGGGAGGTGTTGTTGTAGCGATGGGTAGTGGGAGGTCCAGGGTTCCTGGCGCTGGCCGAGGTAGGGCCGCGGACGTGCGCTGATGGGCTTGCCTTTGGCATGACTGCACAGCAGTCGCCATTAAGTAGGGGAGGTGGGAGGGAGGAGAAGCTGGGAGGCAGGAGCAGGGGAATTCCAGGGGGAGGGGCCAGAGGGGCAGCAGCGGCGAACGGAACAGGCAGGCACGAGAAAATAAAAACAGTGGCGGAATTAGAGCAAGAGACAGATAGGCACAATAACAGTGGCACAACAGGGAAAAAATTAAGAAAAAAGAAAGACTGCATTGTAAAAGCATGTGTTGTATTTGCATACATTGTAACATCATGTATTCGTTGAGAACTATCATTCCTTCTGTTACCAGGTGTGTTACAAGTGTTGAAATCATTGTTATATATATCTCCAGCATTTGGCTTTATACTTTTCATGAACTTATATTTTAAAACATGTAAAGAATGTTACATATAAAATATTCTTAAACTATGCATTACATTTCTTTGGAAGTGATGCATACAGTCTACTCACTATATTTGTATTGTACTCATTTTTAAAATTAGATTATATTTTAAAATAAATGTTGTTTCTTGAATTATAGAACAAATATCTAATATGAAAGTAAAGTATAAAATTATTAAATGCACTTAAGTCAAGTATGTATATTCTTAAATTACTTAACAAAATAAATGTAATTTAATATTATCACCTATGTGTTTTTTAACCTGTTCCGTGCTGCGGACGGCTCTTGGCCGTCCCACGTGACGGTGGGTGTGTGCCGTCCGAACCCCGCCCACTGATTAAAACGCCGGCACTCCGGCGGAATTTGCACCGCGTTCAACTGGTTAAGTCCCTGCTTCTATTATTTTCCATGGGAGGGTTTTGCAGTACCAGTGTTTGGACATGTGTGGTGCTCAACTTACTACTAGTTTATTTTTTGTGCATTAGTAACTTAAAAAGTGCAGTTCAAGAATAGCAATGGGCTTAATATTTTGTGGGTGAGTGATGTTCCTCTTTGAACTCCTCCCTGCCTGCCCTAAACCCTTTCTTTATCCTGCCTAACTCTCTGCCTTTGGTAGTAGGTATGTCTTTTTTTCCACTCACTCCTCCTTGTCCTGCCCACATTTACTATGAAAACGTATTCTTGAGTGTGCGAATACTCCACCATTGGGTCAGACATCTCTGCACATAATGAATATGAGAGGCAGTGGTGGAAACTTCGCATGTAGGCTTGTGTCTAGCATTTTGTAGTATGTTCTATACCAGAAATTGCAGTTTGTGAATCGGATCCACAGTGTCTTACTATCATGCATGCATTACTCACAGTGCATGCACTTGACATGCACTCCATATGTCAAAGTTCTAGATTTCATATAACATTAGAACTTTACACAAGAGGGCCGAGTAGGACACGCTCTTATTAACAAAGATTTAAAAGGTCTGGTTCCACTAAGGATTCACAAAACATGGTGTGCTGCAACTACTGCTTTATGTGCTCAACCTAGGACAGGTACAGTAGTGTTCTGTCCACTCTGAGGGCACACTTGGTGCACCTTCAGGTCACAGGATAGGTCCTGAAACTCACATTGTCAGGTACAAGCTTAAGGCTCAGCATACATGCTAACTTAACATGAGTCCAGGGCCAAAATAAAAGTCAGGATACATGATTCTTATGCAGTGGGGCTCTAAGGGCAGGAGAATACACCTCAACAAACCACAAACTCAGCAATTTATTTTGAGGTACGGAAATGTTTGTTTTGCCAGGCCACTGCCTTTGTGGGCTGAGTCTGGTTCCAGTGCTAGCAGATATCTAGCTAGAAAACTAGCTTTGGTTCACTAGGTTAACTCACACATTCTTGACACCACCACCACCATTTGATACAGCAAAGAAACAGAATATCGAAGTCAGGTGGGCTGCATGGATTAAAATCAAAACCTTTGATGATTTCATAGATTCGCTGGAAGAGAAAAACAATGAGAAGATCATTAAATACTTGAAAAACCTTGCCGGTGGTGGAGTGACAGAAGGGCAAAAGAAAGTCTCACAAACTGCTG
Organism: Lissotriton vulgaris; assembly: GCF_964263255.1. Taxonomy (NCBI): domain Eukaryota; kingdom Metazoa; phylum Chordata; class Amphibia; order Caudata; family Salamandridae; genus Lissotriton; species Lissotriton vulgaris. Next base: position 261,354,678 of record NC_141695.1, read on the forward strand.
CAATGTCGTACAAAAGGATAAAAGATGTGTTGGAAGCCCAGTTCAATCCGGTGCCAAATGTCAACTATGTAAGATACAGCTTCAATCAAGCACAACAACAGGCTGGTGAATAATGAGTTTGTCGAGAGTCTTGGCGCACAGTCAAACACTATAAGATGTGTGATTTCAATGTTGAAGAAGTCATGTGACCAGAGTCATCGATGGTTGTTTCTCAGTCTCTTTCAGAAAATGCAAGTTGAGAGAGACACTCAGTTTAGAGAAAATGCTAAGGGCTGTGAGGGCAGAAAAATGAGCAGAACGACAAGCTGCTGATATGGAATCATAAACACCATGCAGTCCGAATTTGAGAGTCTATTCCCATTCTTTTTTCTTGCCCTAGGAAGACTCAAGACAATGAAAGTGCAACTTCATAATAATGAGGACATTCACCCTATTGCCCAATGGCACCATAGAGTTCCTATCCACTTCCAAGGAGCCATTGAGAAAAAAATAGAAACACTGTTGAAGCATGACATAATTAAATGCTCCACTGCTCCCACACAGTAGGCTTCACCCATAGTTGTGGTGCCAAAAAAGGACAGGGGAGGTTCAATGTGCATTTGTGCTGATATGTGCCAGGCCAACAAATCAATCAATAGAGGTCTAAACATTGCAAACATGATAATCCAGCTGAATGGAGTCAAAGTCTTCTCCCATCTTGAACTGAACAAAGAATACCATCAACTTGAACTGGAGGATAACTGGAGGTACAGTAGTACTTTTTTTACTCATGTTGATTTGTTAAGATACAATAGACTGAGTTTTGGGCGTCGGCTGCGCAGATATTTCAGGATGTTATCCACCTAATAATTCAACCTGTCACACATTCTTGCAATTACAGTGATGACATACTGGTATTTGGGACAGCGCAAAAGGAGCATGGCAAGGCCCTTATGCAAGTGTGCCAATTGTATCACAAAGACAAACTCAAATTCTTTCGCCCATTTTTCTCTGATGGGGGAATGACTTCTGACCCAGATAAAGTGCACGCATTGTCATCTACTTGCCCCCCACAAGATGTAACCATGCTGCAATCCTTACGCATGGGCAGTTATTGCTCCAAATACATTTGTGGTTTTGCTATAGTGAGTGCCCCATTGAGAGACTTAGCAAAGTGAAATGACCTATTCCAGTGCTCTCCTCAATGCAACCAAAGTTTCAAAGACATAAAACATGCGATGTAGAATGCAACTGAAATGGCCCATAACATACTGAAAGCACAATAGATGGGGCTGGGGGCACTCCTTGCTCAACAAAATGGCCATAAGAATGTCTAGAGACACATTGTGGCCTATCCCAGTAGAAGCGAGTCTGGAACAGAATGTGCACACTCTCAGCCAGAGAAGGAGAGTCTGGCTGTACTATGGACCTGCAAACATATTCATGCATTTTTAAATGGGAAATGTTTCACTATCATCGCAGACCACCAGGCCTTGCTCACTATCTGCGGAAACCCGAAAGCTAAGATGTGCACTTCTATCGAGAGGTGACGATTGTGGCTGCAAGAGTATGACTACGTAATTGTACGCAAGCCGGGGAAAAATCAAAACCCAGCAGACTACGTTTGACGAGTGCCACTACATTACCAAGCTTAATGCCCAAAGCGGCTGAAGAGTATCTCAATTTTATTGTGAGGTCCAGCATGCCAGCAGCTCTGTCAATGCAACAAAATAATGCTGCTACAAACGCAGTTAAGGATATGCGCAGCCTCAAAGACATCATTTCAGTACAATCCTGGAAGAAGAGTGTGCAACATGGACTTAATTTTTTTTTTTTAATGTAAAAGATGAGCTATCCGTCAGCTGAAAGGGCAGGAGCGGCTCCTCCTCTAAGGCAGAGAAACGTCACCCAACTGGTTTTAAGCACTGCAAAAATTGAAAAATAAAATGATAAGAACACACTGTTATTATGATTTTACTTTTCACTGCTGAGGCAGCTCGGCGGGCGTGGCTGCTCACAGAGCAGGGGGAAGAGTAGTTAAAGCACTTTCTAAGTGCTCAAGATGGTTTAGCCAGTCGTCCTGAGCTGGCCGAACAGTCATGCACAGTTAGCATGTTCTTCACCGGGCTGTAATACACAGCCTGGGTGGAGTACATGCCCGGCTCCCACTGCCTGTCTGAGCTTCGTACCAATGCGCTCAGACCAATCACAACGCCGCTGACAGAGGAATTGTGATTGGCTTAAGGGAGTCTGTGTGCCTGTGTGCTTCTGGTCCAGACATAAGTTGAGGATGAAGAGAAGGTGGTGGAGGAGAGGTAAGTGCTCTATTCTTTTCTTTTAACCCCCCCCTTCCAAACCCCCTACTACTAGCCGGGAGTAGCATCCACAGGGAGAAGATATCATATTGAGAGGTTAGAGAATTGTTATATTCATGAGTTCGAGACAGCAATTCATTGAACTGGCCCAGGAAGAACATCATGGCATTGTAGCCACAAACAGAGCCTTAAGGGACCGAGGGCCAGATGTAGGTAAATCTCATTTACCGATTCATAAATACCGAATTTTACCGATTCGGTATTTATGAATCTGTAAATGAGATGTAGGTAAAAATTCGGTATTTTTTACCGAATCGGTAAGATTCGGTATTTACCGATTCGGTAAATACCGAATCGGTATTTGCTATTGAATCCTATGGGCCTTGAAGCCCATAGGATTCAATAGCAAATACCAATTCGGTATTTACCGAATCGGTAAAAATACCGAATTGCTAAGGGGGACAGGGAGTCACTTTGACACCCTGCTGCACCCCTGTGTGGCACACAGACATGCCCTTAGGGCATGTCTGTGTGCCACATGGCACAGGTGTACATGCACAGATGTGCATGTACATGCACAGATGTGCATGTACACAGGAATTCGTAATTTACCATGCAATTGTATTGCATGGTAAATACCGAATTCTAAAGGCCCTGTAGCACTGTTAGAAGTGCTACCTACATCACAAAATACATTTTCGGTATTTTTACCGAATGGTAAATTTACCGAATCGGTAAAATGTACAGAATCGATAAATTTACTGATTCTGTAATTTTACCGATTCGGTAAAATTACCGAAAATGTATGGTTTTTTACCCCCTACATCTCCATAGCCCTTTACCGGTCGGAAACGGCCGAAAATCGGTATTTTTGGCCGTTTCCGACCGGTAAAGGGCTACCTACATCTGGCCCCGAGTGTGGTTAGCCCACCTAGATGAAAAAGTTGAGAAAGGGCTGAAAGCATTCCCCCTTTCTAACGGTTTATCCCCCAAGGTAACTCAACATCCATTGACAATGTCTGACTTCCCTGCGAATGCCTGGGAGAAAGTTGCAGTTGACATCTGCGTGCCTCTAGGAAATGAACACCATCTCTTCATAGTCACTGATGAATATTTGCGAATTCCGTTGGAGGAAGACTTGACATCGGCAACCCATTACAAAGCCATTGAGTGGCTTGATAACATCTTTGCATCATGGGGCATCCCCCCTATTCTCAAAACGTATGATCCAGCGATCAGGGATCAATAATTTTCATAAACATAGGCCCATTTACATTAACCAACTAATCCCTTCATGCTAGGGTTCAGTGTGATGCAAGTTTAGACCTAACTTATCAATTATGCACTTAGATCCTGCATTTCTCTTTACAGTACATCTGTGGCGATGGATACTGTAGTTGAGTAGTTGATGGTAAATAATTATCAACTCATCTGTACTACTATATAATAACAGACTCAATACATTTAAGGATAAATGTTTATCTAAATAATAAAATGAATGCTCATCAAGTACAGTCACACATTGTAAGTCACGAATTGTCACAGTGAACATATAATTGCAAAGGAAGAAAGCAAACTCATATCAAATACAATGCTTTGAAGGAGTGGATAGGCGAAGATAGAAAAGTTTCAGAGACCAAAAAACATTTGCAAAGTTTATGCAAACTCAGATTATTATACTAACCCTAAAGGGAAAACTAGACACTACCCCACCGGCAGCGGCGGTTCTACCATGGGGGCGTTTGGGCGCCGCCCCCCCTGTTTTCTCGCCGTGCGAGAAGAAGGCAGAAACAAATGGTAGTTATTTATTTATAACTACCATTTGTTTCTGCCTGCCCTTCTCGCACGGCGAGAAAGCAGTCAGCAGAACTTGATTACTCGAGGCTCAGGGCAGTGGGGAGTGGCTTGGGGGAGTGGCTTGCCCAATGTTGTGAATACGGACTGTTTGGACAGCCTGAGAGGCTGTCCAAACAGACAGTATTAGCAACAGTTTGCAAGCCGCTCCCCCAAGCCTCCTCCCACTCTCCGTTCTGCAGGATGCAGACTCGGAGGAATTACGTAGTTAGGGCAGCCGGCCGAACCAATCAGCGCCGGCTGCCATGGAGGGGAGGGAGGGGAAGGAGGCTGCCTGCAGCCTTCCGTGACGAGAGCTCAGCCCACACACGTCAGACGCGGTGGCATTCAAAATCCTGGACGCCAAGGTAAGTTTTTTATATTTATACTGTATGTGTGGCTCGGTACTGACAGGCTGAGGCTTTCTGTCACACAACCCAGCCCTGGCCAGCCGAACACGGATGATCGCTCTCTGGCCCTTGCTCCAGTCCTTTCCACAGGCCCCCACCCCCGACACTGTGGCTGTATTTTTTTGTTTATCTAGTTGCCCATGTATGGAAGTTAGGCACTTCAGATGAGGCGGGCAGGGGCAGAGGGACTGACATCAATCATGCAGCCGCGCACAAAGGATGTTAGCGAGAGCTTTCCCTCACTCGTGGCCGCGTCATCGACTTCATTCTATGGGGTGCCGGGGGTCTATCTGTGTGTTAAGCGTCGGGTTAAGTTCGAGTTCAGTTTAGGAGTTTGTAAAAAGTGCGTGCAGCTAATCCTGGCACAGCACTGACAGCAGGGTTTGTATTTACTCATAAGTACTGAGCTGAAGCAGTAGGATTTTTCTCCTCACTTTTGCGGTTAGGTTTTATACTGTGGGTTTATATATACACACACCTCCCTTCTTGTGATATTGACACATTGTCTATTACTTAGAATCTGCTGTGATGCTAGGAAGGGACCGAAAGTAAAAACGTTTTAGTGAGCGCTGCACTGGCACAAAAGGTAATCAGGCAACTCGCAAATTGAGTTGCTGCAGAAAAGCAGTGGGTTCAAGAGGGTCCAGAGTTTTAACAGGCAGACTTATGAATTGTAGTATAAAACTCCAAATTCGTGTGTATTATCTTCACATGCTGTCCTCTCGAAGAAACGGACTAGAAGAAAGTGGGTGGTGATACCGTTCTGGCTTATTTAATAGGGCACAAACTGCAAGCATTTTAAGGCAGCTTAATGCTAAGCATAAGCATTAGCCCGGCTCCCTCGTGATCATTAAAAGGCAAGGGGAGAAGAGGCAGAGCTCAGCCCCAGTGATGTCACCTGCAGCCCCCACCACCAGCACAACAAAAGGTGACCAGCCGGGTTGCTTTCGGTTCATCCACGTGACTTGTGTAATTTAATGGTAATGCATTTGTTTACAGTACAGTCCGGTTACAGGGGATCAATAGGGTTAGTCTCCTATTTCTGGTGCTGTTGCTCAATTGGCTGTAATTTCTGATATTTAGAAGTTTCCATTGTCTTAATTGCATGATTTTTGCTTGTGAGAAAGTGTCACTCATAGTCGTTGAAATGTCAATCATAATTTCACTCAATTTTTTAAAATGTCACACATAGCAATCTGAAACCTTGGCAGCTATGGCCTAGGGGTAGTGGCACCGTCACACCGGTCGAGGAGCATTGGCACGCCCACGGGCATTGGCACACCCATTGGTATACATTTCCACCTATTCCTGGTCCCTGGCTGTTTCTGAAAAACATTGCGCAGCGTAGGTTACTTCCTGGCTAAACGTGCGCGTGGCACATTGTTCCCATAGAATTTGTAAACTGAACTTGTCCGTCACCTGTGGTTACCAGCTGAAGCGGATTACTACCCATCTCCTAACGAGGCCCAAAGAAGAAAGTTAGTCAAAATGTCCCGTGATAGGCGCAGGAAGTCTAACTCGTCACTTTTATTTACCATTTTGTAATCCGTGCTAAATGAAAGTGAAGGTACTCACTCCCTCCTTCACCCCCACCACCCCACTGTTTGCTGCTGATCTCCCACATTAAAAGTATTGCGCCCCGACAGAGAAGTGAAAGTAGTGCCTCTTTACACATTTTTTTTTTGTTTAAAAGCACATGTACAGTATTATTAGGCTACAGAAATACAAGGGATTTCACTGTTCCGGACCCTAGCTCCTCCTGCCATGAGTAAGGCTGCACCAGTGAGATCAGACACAGAGGACACAACTTACAAGTGGCAGCCGTAAGAGTTTACTGGAGGGACATAAAATACGAATTGAAATTTACAAGTGTAAGTGTTATCCTCCTGTCATGAATAGGCACAGCACAGTTTATGAGCTGGCTGAACCGCCAGGGAGGCTGCTGCACAGGGCTGAAGCTGAAGACTGCGCTTTTGCAGTGATATTATTGGAGTGCATTGAATGAATGAGAAAACTTAAAGGTACTTCAGATCAGTATTTCACAAGGTTTTGTGTCGCCATCTTAGGGGGTCTGTAAAGCTATGCATTTCAAATCGCTGCATTGCGTTACTGTGCCCTGGGAAGGCGTCCCAGGGGTGTTGAGTGGCTCTTCCTCTGGTGACTTGCTGCTCTGCGCTACGTTGCATTACTTTTTGCGAAATATGCCCCTTAGTTCCATTGCAATTCGGTACCTTCATTTCTAGGCACATCAAGTCACTACGCATCTGAAAAAACTTTGCACATTTTGAGTAGATTGATTCCATCCCTGGCCTACCTCATGTGAAGGGGATCATACAGCTGGACAGCTGTGTCGTTACACTCAGGTCCTTCTCTGAATTATTAATTAATGTAACACATAATCTAATGTTTCTTAAAGCAACCTCTGTCAACGTAATTATACCAGTGCCTCTCGATAGTGCCATCTGCATCTCTAGGTTACGGTAGTATCATTGAAAAGCAATGTCAGCTCACACCAACCAAGGTCCCAAAACCCTTTAGGACATACGAAATTAAAGCCCACTCCCATACTCACTTTATTGACAGGGATGGTGTTAACATTGATATAAGATACAGGCATTCTCTTTGACCACTTAGGTCCTGGGAAGTTACGATGTCCAGCCAATGATGTCGTTTTCAATTGCTTTTATTAATAAACCTCAGGAACAATGAGTAAGACGTTTTGGTACAAGTGCCTGTCCATCTCTGCGTGGTGCGTGCTACCGCAATAGGCACGTTTGAGTGTGCCGCCATTGTGGAGGGAGTACATAATTACCAGGTATCTTGCTGCAATTGCTAACCACGGACTATTCCTTGCACTTGATGTTGAGCCTACTGCCATCCCACCCAAAGGGTGTGTCATGTGCTGAGTGTGCGATACCCTGACTGTGAGACCCGTGAATAGAGCTGAGCTGCCTGGAATTAGCCCGAGGCTTCTGCTCCGCCATCGCATCACGGTGTGTGCCTGCCTGCCTGCTGTAAAACCATATGTTATTAAGCCTAAAAATAGATGCTATGCTTTGTGTATGTTATGTAACTAGTGTACTTCCCTATATTGATGCGATGGTAGCCGTTACACATAGGAATCAGAACAGAATTTGGCAATGTAAAACCAATCTGCTTTGCTTGCTCTGATGCACTAACGTCATGTTTGACACCAAACAGCCCTGACTTTTGTGTAACTGTTCTTTCTATTGTGGAATATATAGTTTTGCTTTTCCCATTAATGGAGTGCTTTTAACCTATCTAACCGTGCAAACTGTTAGTGGTTGAAAGGGCGCAAACACCTGCTAGTTGTCAAACATCCGAACCCTAAGTGTTCTTATTGACAATAAACACACTGCTGCTCCTTGTAAAACAAACCTGCAGGCGCCGAAGTGTGTCCATAAAGTCACTACAAATGGAGCGTTACAATTAGATACATGTATTTAGTTAATACCGTGTTTTGCTTGCATGTCCCAAAAATACATAAAGATTGGTAAACGTATGCATATGAGACACCTGCTTAAGTCCCTTCACTCTACCGAACAAGTCCATTAGTCCAAACATGTTTTGCCTATATATTTCTTTTCCTGTGAGCATATTTTCCTTCTGACAAGATTTAATTTTCTCTGTCTTTATTATGCAGTACATTTGGGTCTGGGTCATATTGATGCCAAAGGTTACGGACTCCAATTAATATAAAGGGTTTAACCAACGATTGACATTTCATGATTCACTTTTTCCTGACTGTTCTTGTGCAGTTCATTTTTCGCTTCCGGCTAAGGAGATTTCCTATCATCCGGTCACTATGAACACTTCATTCCAGAACCTTTGTGTGATAGCCTACTGCATTGTGTATACTGTAGTCATGCAATGAGTGCACCAAACCTGCTAGATAGAATTAACACACCTGAAAGCAAAAATTTACAGGGAAAAAGTTTAGGACTGGAGGTAGCATATTTATTTATTTTTTATTTATTTTTGGCGATTTTTAGAGCGCGCAAATACCCGAGGGTGTCTCGGCGCTGTGACACAGAACTCTTCGCATACATAATGACCTTAAGTAAGGTGGTCAATCACCTACTGTGGGCCTAATTAAATATAGCTGGAGAAAATCATTTTTAGCTTGCTATCCACATATGGGTTTCATGTTTTTCATTAAAAGGCAGTTGAAGAAGTTAAGGAAGCCGCTTTCGTCATAGCCTGCTCTCCCATAACACTAGTTTTTTCACTTTGTTTTATTCTATAGAAAATCGTGTCATATTTTTCTATACATTGTAAGTTAACTCTACAGAAATATTGCTTGGTGTGAACCTTACATATATCTGACAGTTCTACCTGTGGTTGGCCTTTAATGGTTTCCTCCCTTCAACCACAACTTGTTGAGGGGATGTGGGAAACTTTCAAGAGCTGGCGTCCGTGATGAAGTTGATTGCAAATGTACTGGTGTAGTGCTCATCTAAAATAGCATATGTTACATAGAGTCTGCAACCTCCTCCCTGTGGTCCATCTAGTGGCACCACTTCTCATGTCAGTTTGTATAGTATTCTGCCTAGGTACAAACTCAATGATCAATCACAGACCACCCCTATAAACAGAATCTTTTGTGATAATTCAGTGCATCATAACTGTTGTTTTCAGTGAAGCACTCAGTCATCTGCCCACCTCCCCCAGCCTCTCCTGCTCGAAATCTCTCAGAGGAGCCCCACCTCCACCCTCGACTGCTGCAGGCATCTTGTACCCCACATGGAACCCGTGCTGATGTAAAGCGCTCTAACACATTCGGGACGAGTTTGCATCATATATAAAAAAAATGCAAAGGACTCCCTTGGAGAACTTATCAAGCGACCAGAGTAAAGAATGATGCTACGATTAATCAGGCTCTATCAAATACATCATGCCTGGGGTCCGATCAGGCCTCTTAGAACCCACAGTCTGGGGCCAACAGCCTTCTACACCCTTCTACGCGTTCTACGCATGTCTTGAATAATAGCCCCTCACACCTCAGCATGCGCTCTCACTGTATTGGGGCTAAATCCTCTGAAATAACACCACCCCTCCAACATATTTCTGCAGGCTGTCTGCTGGTTTGAGACACTGGTGGGCTTAGGGTGTCCAATGGTCTTCTTTAGACATCTGTCTTCTTCTCAAGTCTTCAATTTCTTTATCCTCCTAAGCCCTATCCAATGGAATGATATATGGGAAGGTAACAGAGACCAAGTAGTACAGTGTAGGCATTCATGGGGTGTACTCTTCCCCCTACAACCAGTGTGGGACCCAAATAAAATGCTGCACTGCAAAGATTCACAGCCTCGACAGTTGTGGAATGGTTGTAAATCGCAAGCAAGGTGGGCACTGTGAAAAGGAACAGTGGTGGAAAGAAAAAGCAGCATGCAGAATGACCATAATCTATATTCCAACGCTCCGCCGTCCTCGCGCTCTCTTAAAGAGGTGGCCCTCTTGCAAGGGAAGCGGACACAGTCTCCAGTGCCACCATATTCACATTGGAGTGCTTAGTGTGGACGTGTCAAGAGTAATGATTGCTTTTGAGAGCTCAATAACTTTATTATGATTTTTACAGAATAATATCATGTATCAGTGGCCATTGCAAAACACTTGATGGTACTAGTGTCTCTACTACTTTTGTATACTTTTAGTGTCTGTCGAGCTGCAGGTCATATTACACCCTGTTGTCCGGGGTGAGGTACATCCTCCCAATGCAAACTCTCCTCTACAAACCCCCTGCAGTGGTGGTTAGGAGGCAAAACCATGAGTGCCCAGCCTCAGGGACTCCAGTCACAGGTACACACACACTCGTACAACACTCACACAATCACCAAATAAACACACAGGCAGACAGCTCTTTAATAATGTAATACCTGCACTTTGACAATAGCTTTATTAACCTTCCTGCTTTCTCAAATTTGCTTGGAAATGCACAGTTTTTCCACTATTTTTTCAAAATTTTCTCGGGGGGAATTCCCCCCGAACCCTCCTTAGGGGGTTCGGGCTCGCTCGCTACGCTCGCTCGCTATGGTGCAGTATGATTATCAGTTTCCGCCCCACCACTTTCAAATGTCACCAGCCGCCACTGCCCACCGGCCAGGTAGAGCAGCAAGGCCTTCGAGAAGAGTCGAACTGCAAAGATTAAGTCAAGGAAATAGGTAGCCCTCTATGTGGAAACAGCAAACGGACGACAACGACGATCTTCCACTAGCTCTGGGCAACACCTCCAAACCACATCCCCCAGGGCACCACAATTATACCCTAAAACCTAAATGTCCATCCCACATTTGTTTCAGAATTCATGAAATCTTTGACTCTCATTGGGTAAGAACGGGGGTGTCTCTATCACACGAGGGTGACCGTTTTTATTCACTAGCTCATTGTTAAAACTTTCAATATTGCAACATCCTTTTCCCACAAAACATTTTGGTCATAATCTGAGCACGTATTTCCTGAAGAGCAATACATGATACAAATGTAGCAAGTCTTTCACGCTCTCTTTGTTTTACTTCTTCCATTTCATAAGGAAGTTGCTTTGCTTCCACCGATATCAATTTTTGTTCTTCCGCAGTTTGGCAGTCAGTCAGGACGACTCGAAGGACACTCTGTGCCTTTGCGTTTCTATCCCTTGATCCGAGCTTATTTCTTAGTTTTTTCCCGTTCACAAGATTTAACCCTATGCTGGAATGCGGAAGTTTAGGTCCATACTTATTTCAATACGATAAACAAAACACAAACATCTATTATTTCCATGAAAATATGATTTCAGCTCACACATCCCAGCATTGCACTAACCCATGCACAATTCTTGTTATTCCTAGCAGAATATTATTCACATCCACTAAAACAGCATTAGTCTTTTTATTTCATTTAATACTTAAAAGTAAAATGCGGCGTAGTTTCCATGCATTAGTACACACGTCATTTTTCCCCTTGTTAGCATTTTATTTAATTTTCTTCACAACTCACTGTTAGTGTATGTTACTGAGAGTTTAATCCGATCAGGTTTTATTTTTGCAAAACCCTGCTCCCTCACTTACAATGACCCACCTTTCAAAAGCAAAGAAATCAAGGAGTTTCTTGTTCGCTAAATGTCAAGCATCAAAAGAGTACATCGCTTTGGCCTGCCCTCAAGCTCATAGTGTTGTTGAATGATTCCTGGGCACCCTCAAGGAGGTAATTCAGCAAGCATTGATGGTGGGAATCAATTGCAACCAAGGCATGTGCCAAGCCCTTTGTGCCTATCGATCAACTCCTCACTCCACCACTAATGAGAGTCCTGCTACCTTGCTATTTAAAAGAGCCATCAGAACCAACCAACCACAATGGACATCGGACCAATCAACGAATGCTGATGAGGTTCATGTCACAGATGCTTCACAAAAGTGCAAGATGAAAACATGCTGATCACTGCAGATGCAGCCAGGAAACAGTCTTTGGATAGGGCACTTGGTACTGGTCAAATAGTAAAGGAATAAAAAAAAACAGACACTCAGTTTGATGTGGACGTTAGAGTGTGGAAACATGCAAAGGACACATGGTGCCAGCACATCGTCCCGAAAAAGTCCATCACACAGGACTTGTCACACTTTAAACACCTACCTTAATGTTCATCAACTCCTGAGTGAGGCACCCCTCCTACCTGTCCAAATCTGGCATCTGAACCAATGACATCGGTGCCTGTTCAAGGGGCCCCTCCATTACCTCATTCCACCCGATCTGGATGATCAGTGTCAACGCCTCGAAGACTCATTGAGGAACTAAGATGCTAATGCTGGCTGTCCTATTTATTAAACACATGGGGAGATGTAGTGTCATTATGCACACCAGGACCCTTGGGGTTCAGGGCAGACTCTAAACCAGAATTAAATAATCTGCTGGGAGGTGTTAAGATGTGGTTATAAAAGTTATGATGCAATTCGTGCACTCTTTGGTTGTATGTTAAAAAATAAATACGTCTGTTGCAGAGCTCTGTGTGCAGCTTATTTAATTTGCAGTCTTCCTGGCTGGGAAAGACGCTCCATAGACTACTCTCTGTTGCCAAATCACTGGCAAATATTACAGTGGGGTTATTCCACTTATGCAATTGGAGTAGTTTTTTTTTATATTTGGGTATTTGGACTTTTTGGAAAGTTGAAACACGCTGAGTTGCTTCACTTGGACTTGAATAATAGATCTATGCAATGCATATAATATTCACAACACATCATAAATACATACGTTTTTTTTACCAATGTTACGAAAGGATGAATACATTTGTTTATATAAGTATGTATTTATAAAAATAGTTGTGTAGTTTCTATTAGGAGCTAGATACACTGAACGAGCTGGCAGAATTCTGGTAATCTATAAAATGGATACTGCTGCCTGTCTAGCTGCCCTGTGAAGTTGCCTGTGCAACCTCGCAAACATGATAAAAAGGATTGTGAAGGGCATTAAAGGCAATTGTAAATACCTTGACAACTAGTGGCCCACTTCCTTGGGCTGGCCGATAGGGATATCAGGCAGTTTCAGATGGGCTCGTCTGACAAATCAGTCTGTGGGCTCTTTTTTAGAAATTATGGGCCAGTTTAATGGCCAGGTGGGTCAGTTTATACTGTTGATTTCTCTGATAAACCTTTTCAGCTGTATTATCGATAATCGGGCTACTTTAGTTTTAATCCCTGGACCTACTTTTGACCCAGTCCGACTCTTCCCACTTCCACATTACCTGACTCCTAACTTGCACATCCGGACAATGGACTTCTCTGTCTTGGTAGGAGAGCCACATTTCTAATATCAGTGATTGCTGCACACCTTCTGTAATTGGCAGGGCGGGACAGGTGCTTGAGTTGCAGGTGTGTCCAAATAAATCACACACAAATATACTCATCTAAATACTTTGCAGATGGTACATTTGTTTGCCTTGCTACTAATACCATACACACCTCAGAACTTGTCACTGGCCATATAAACCTGGCGCCTCTGAGATGCTGTTAGTTCACCTCTTACATCAGGGTTTGCCGGAATTGGAGAGAAAGAAAGGTAGGCTCTTGTTTGTATAATTTGATTCTATAATTTTCCAAACAGGATTACCAACAAAATCTTCCACGAGCAATACCTATCTGCTGTTTTCTCAGTATTTGACTTTCCATAACCCACAGTTTGTTTGTTGATGTTCTTTGTATGAAAATAAGCATTGTCTAAAAGCCAAGGAGTGTGTGTGTATGAATGTATTTATGTAATTTATATATATATAGATTTATATATATACATATTTATGCTATCTTTAGTCTATGCGAAGATAGACATGTAGGGATTTGTTTTGATTTGCTAATAAATTTGGCACTGAATGATGGATAAATAAAAGTCTCATCCATCTCAGCTTCACCCTGGAACATTTTGGGGTCATCCGTCAAGTTGGGGGAGGAAAAAGGGTGTGTCTCAAAACGTTCCATTCCCATGCAATTTCCCATTGCAGTTGTCATCCAACACTACAGCCAAAACGGCTGAACTTAATTACACCAAATTTAGCAGAAAGCTTGTTCTTGATCTAGAAACGTTCTCTCACCCCTTTCACCTATGCTAACCTGGGGTGGTGTTAAGCCAGAGTTGCATGATAAATAGTGGTTACCGGTAGTAGACATGTGAGATGACATTTGCAGTAGTGTGTACTGGTTAATCTATTTGCCCATTCAATACTGTATTGCTAGAGTGTTCTGCAGATTGTCAATGTTGTGCCTTGGAAACAGTGTGCTCGTGCTGCTTGGATTTAGGTTACGGTTTTTGTGTTTCATGTACTAGAAGTGTGCATGGATTGCATTTATATACTGAAACTCAGTGGAAGAGTTGATTGCCATCCCCAGACTTGAAATAACAGCGAAGCTGCATTTTAGGATTGAGATTCTTATACAAAGATTTGTGGTTCTGTAAGTGAAGAGGTGTTGCAGTTTACTCTATAAATGATTGTAAGAGTTGAGTGGGATTTCTAGGTACTAGAAGACCAACCGAGATTTCCCATTAAGGTGGATGTTTATGATTGCCATCGGTGCTATCATATTAGTGATGCTACAGTGTAGACTTGAAGTGCATTGGCAGAGTTGGGTACACATATCAAGGTACAGCCTGGCATGAGGATCAGAATTGGAATAGTGCAGGGTGATTCTAGAGGCATACATCTCATGAATTCAAACAAATACCTGAGCTCCACTGAAGGGGGATCATGGATGACTGTAGAATATTTCAATCCTCGTCCCTATGAGAGACATACCCAATGCTAGACTTGAGTAAAGGAGGTCCCCGGTGAAAAGGGGATAGGAAGAGATACAGAAGCCAGTTGTTTACTGTAGCACTAGGCAAGGGTTGGTGACGTAAGGAAATAGAAACACTCCTCAAGACCTGGCTTTTCGAGCAGTAGCAGCATTCCCCACCCCTACGCCTTGAGACCCTCACGAGTGAGTAGTGCGCTTTACAAATGATATGATTGATTGATTGATTACTTCAGATATTAAAGAGGATGTGACATTTTATACACACAAAGACTCTTGCCAGTAACGTTTATGCTGTCTGAACCTTCTTGGCTGCCTGCACTCTGTTACAACACATATATATTCTTTCCAGTAACTCTCTGTTTTAAAAAATGCATTTACTTCGAATACGAAAAGAAAAAAACTTGGTATTGCAATTGCAGATTAACAATTTTCCCATCGGGTCTTCTTTAGATTTATAAGTCCAACAGAAATATAGGTCAGTGACTTGCCAGGCACTCAGAAAATACACATAAAGAAAATTACATTTTAGCCCAGGTTGTAGTCACTTTCAAATAAATAATGACATGCTTTTACATACTCTCCAATGTAAAGGGTATGTTCCAGAATATCTTTTTTTATTGTTTGATTAATTAAATCATTACAATGTGTATAAAACATTCATCGGACATTTTGAGCAGCGCTGCTCCCATCGTAATCAATGAAAGTATAGCAGTTATATATTAATATTTAGGTACAAATTCCCGTTTGGGACAAGGTAGCCATCAGGTATGAACAAGTGCAAAGCGGCGTTGTATTGATATTCACATTTAAATAAAGCATCCCTTTTAAAAACGAAGTAGCCACCACATAAGAACCAGTTCAAAAAACGTAAAGCTAAAGTGCGTACATGTTCGTAGGCCAGTGCAAAATGAAAAATTTTAAGTTTCTAAGGAACTTAGGACTGTATTGTCCAAGTTCAAGTTCAAGTTCAAAAATTTGTATAGCGCAATACTCATCCAGAGGGTCTCAAGGCGCTTGAGGGAGGGGGGTACTTTACTTATCGAATATCCAAGTTTTTATTTGCTTTCTGAAGGAGAGGTGGTTCTGTGTAAGGCGGAGTTGGGTGGGAAGAGAATTCCAGGTTTTGGCCGCTAAGTAGGAGAAGGATCTTCCACCCATGGTGGATCTATGGATGCGCGGAATTGCGGCGAGGGCTTGATTGGACGATCGTAGTTGGCGGGTGGGGATGTAGAAGGACAGTCGCGTGTTGAGGCATTCGGGCCCTAGGTCGTAGAGGGCTTTGTGTGCGTGGATGAGGAGACGGAACGTTATTCTCTTGTTGACGGCGAGCCAGTGGAGGTCTTTCAGGTGACCGGAAATGTGAGCTTGACAGGGGATGTCCAGTATGAGTCTGGCTGAGGCGTTTTGGATGCGTTGGAGTTTTTTCTGTAGTTTGGCTATGGTTCCGGCGTAAAGGGTGTTTCCGTAATCCAGTCGGCTTGTGACCAGTGCGTGGGTGACCGTCTTTCTTGTTTCGGTGGGGATCCAACGGAAGATTTTTTTGAGCATGCGTAGGATGTTGAAGCATGATGATGAGACAGTGTTGACTTGTCTTGTCATCGAGAGGGAGGGTCATCCAGGATGAAGCCCAGGTTATGTGCGTGGTCCGTAGGTATGGGTGCGGTTCCCAGGGCCGGTGGCCACCATGAGTCGTCCCAGGCGGAGGGGGATGAACCTAAGATGAGCACTTCCGTTTTGTCCGAGTTCAGTTTTAAACGGCTGTTCTTCATCCACTCGGCTACTTCTTTCATTCCTTCGTGTAAGTTGTTTTTGGCGGTATTTGGGTCTTTGGTGAGGGAAAGGATCAGCTGGGTGTCGTCTGCGTAGGAGATGATGTTGAGGTTGTGTTGGCGTGCGATGGATGCGAGGGGACTCATGTATATGTTGAAGAGGGTGGGACTGAGTGATGATCCTTGTGGAACGCCGCAGATGACTTTGGTGGCCTCTGATCTAAAAGGGGGAGGTGGACTCTCTGGGTTCTTCCGGCGAGGAACGAGATGATCCAGTCCAATGCTTTTCCTTGTATTCTGACGTTGCTGAGGCGTTGTATGAGGGTGCTATGACAGACTGTGTCGAAGGCTGCGGACAGGTCAAGTAGGATGAGGGCAGCTGTTTATGCGTTGTCCAGTAGAGTTCGAATGTCGTCTGTTGCTGCGATGAGGGCGGTTTCGGTGCTATGTTTGGCTCGGAAGCCGGACTGTGAGGGGTCGAAGGATTTGTTGGATTCAAGGAAGGCGGCGAGCTGACTGTTGACGGCTTTCTCAATGACTTTGGCAGGGAATGGGAGGAGCGAGATGGGGCGGTAGTTTTTAAGTTCAGTGGGGTCTGCTGTGGGTTTCTTCAGAAGGGCGCTGAGTTCGGCATGTTTCCAGCTTTCCGGGAAGGTAGCGGAGTTGAAGGAGCAGTTGATGACGTCACGGAGATGGGGTGCGATAATGGAGTCTGCTTTGTTGAAAATCTGGTGGGGACATGGGTCGGTCGGCGATCCTGAGTGGATGGAGTTCATCAGGCGGATGGTGTCTTCAGTGGTGATTGGGTTCCAGGCGCAAAGGTTGTTAGAGGGCGGTTTTGGTTCGGAGGTGGGTGGAGTGGACTGGTCTTCGGACTGGTTTTCAAAGCTGTTATGTGTGCCCAACAGTTCATCCATAAATTGGTAAGTGGTGTAATAGAAGATGTTCCAGAATAGTTTTCATCAGACAGCGAAGAAAACATAGAAGCCTTCATACTTCACCCTTGGAAACTCTTCAAGTCAAAGCAATTGAAATTAATCACACTTAATGTCTTCACACCAAACGTCAGCAGAGCAACAAGCACCGGGAAAATGGCTAGTTTAGGAGGCGTTGTGCTCACATTCCCAACAGTCTCATCAAAGACTAGACCACAGTTCCAAAAACAACTTTAATATGGCTCTTGAACACCTCTTCCAAGA
Organism: Lissotriton vulgaris; assembly: GCF_964263255.1. NCBI lineage: Eukaryota > Metazoa > Chordata > Amphibia > Caudata > Salamandridae > Lissotriton > Lissotriton vulgaris. The sequence goes on from NC_141695.1 coordinate 261,372,457, forward strand.
ACCACGCATTGGGGGTTAGACTGACGCATTTTAATGTGGTGTCCGCATCACAATACCTAAATGCATCTGTCATGTAGATATAGAACAATGACCACACTGTGGGAGGCACCCTCAAGGAGCCTAGAGCCACATTTAAGCAGCATGCACGCTGGCAGTGAGTGCAGTCTGTGCTGTCTAAGAACCAGGCCTGCTGTGTCAAATACACTTTTGGCCTGAGCTGTATGTATATAGGGGCTGTGCGGGCCAGTCCAGGCTTCAATCAAGTAGTCGAACAAGCCTCTCTCTTCCGCATACCACTTGGTCTGCCAGCGCCAACCGGGGTATAAAATAAAATCGTGACAAAGCCAGCCGTGCTGTCATGTGGATCTGGAGGTGGTGCCTTGCCTGTTTGGTATTTTTGAGAAAGGCACCACTCTACTGTGACCACACAATATGGTTCATTGGCCCGAAGATGTTAAGGAAGCGGCCTGCAGCAGTCAGTGAAGTGCACAGGGAAGATCTGACAGGTTAGGCTATAAGCAAATATCTTTTTGCTGTTTGAGCGTATGTTGTGTCCGGTGGGCAGGGCGTGGTTTTACTGTTGATTTCTTCCACATTAGCAAACCTTGCATGGACCTTCAATGCATGGAGTCTTTACCTTGCACAACACCTATGCAGGTCATAGGAGAGGAGGGGCGGTATATTTCAGTTTCTTTGCTGCATGTGACGGTCAGTGCAGTCCCTTCCCGAAGTATAGATGGCATGTCACCATCACATGTCAGTGAGGGGGGCGGAATATCTACTTCTATTTCAGGGCCTATTGATTTTGGTGCTCAGCGGTGGGTTTTACTGTTGATTTCCCTGATATAATTAAGAAATCTTGCCTAAGTTTAAATGCAAGGAGCCTCTACCTTGCAAAACACCAATACAGCTGAGATGTTCAGAGGCAGCTATCTTTTACCTTGAGACGCCAGCCGCCAGTGTAGTCCCCGGAAGGTAGATCATGTGACAGGTCAGTGTGCGGGCTAATCGTTTTTGGTCTGTTTGTGGGCCTGGTATACCAGACTTTACTGTTGATTTCCCTGATATTACAGCAAGTTTAATTTCATGCAGTCTCTGGTACATTGCAGAACACTACACACATCGTGCCCTAACTTGCAAATGTTAATACTTATAAGCAAAATGCGGCCTAGTTTTCATGCATTTGTACACACGTTAATTTTACTACAAAGAATAGCCCAGCACACTTTACAAACAAATGATCATAATACAATCACATGCACAATCATATTTCAAAGAAGAGTCGATGTTGTGATAATCTTCAATTTCATCCTTTATTTTTCTTTTGTTGAAAACTTTTGAAACCGCCAACGCGTTTGTCCTGTGACAAGAACTTCTTCAGGGCTTATAGTATGTATCTGTAGCGCTGTGATCTGGTAATCCCTCATATATTAAGACCAAGTGGTTTTTAAAATCAATTTGTGAAGTTTCCACATAGGGGTCTAATATGGTCCAAGTAAATTTTCTTTGTTGAATCTGAATCCGTAATCATGTAATCCCGGCAGAACGGTCCTTCACGGTATCGAGCAGCTCGCTTAAGATTGTATTATGATCATTTGTTTGTAAAGTGTGCTGGGCTATTCTTTGTAGTTGAATTTGGGTAAGCAGGTTGTATTGGACCAACTTCCCATTTATTGGAGGCATAGGGGATTGTGCCTCCAGCCCCTTTTTGCACCTTTTGAATGTACTAGAAAGGGAAACAAGGACGTGTGCGGGCACCTATGCTCTAATTCCCAAAATGTGTGCAACCTACACCCGTTAATTTTCCCCATGTTAGCATTTTATTTAATTTTCTTCACAACTCACTGTTAGTGTATGTTACTGAGGGTTTAATCCGATCAGGTTTTATTTTTTACAAAACCCTGGTCCCTCACTTACAATGACACACCTTTCAATAGCAAAGAAATCAAGGAGTTTCTTGTTCGCTAAATGTCAAGCATCAAAAGAGTACATCTCTTTGGCCTCAAGCTCATAGTGTTGTTGAATGATTTCTGGGCACCCTCAAGGAGGTAATTCAGCAAGCATTGATGGTGGGACTCAATCTTAACCAAGGCATGTGCCAAGCCCTTTGTACATCTCGATCAACTCCTCACTCCACCACTAATGAGAGTCCTGCTAACTTGCTATTTGGGAGAGCCATCAGAACCAACTATCACAATGGACATCGGACCAATCAACGAATGCTGATGAGGTTCATGTCACAGATGCTTCACAAAAGTGCAAGATGAAAACATGCTGATCAGTGCAGATGCAGCCAGGAAACAGTCTTTGGATAGGGCACTTTGTACAAGGCCAAAAGAAAAGGAATAAAAAAAACAGACACTCAGTTTGATGTGGACGTTAGAGTGTGGAAACATGCAAAGGACACATGGTGCCAGCACATTGTCCCGAAAAATTTCATCACACAGGACTTTTCACACTTTAAACACCTACCTTAATGTTCATCAACTCCTGAGTGAGGCACCCCTCCTACCTTTCCAAATCAGGCATCTAAACCAATGACATCGGTGCCTGTTCAAGGGGCCCCTCCATTACCTCATACCACCCGATCTGGATGACCAGTGTGAACGCCTCGATGACTCATTGAGGAACTAAGATACTAATGCTGGCTGTCTTATTTATTAAACACATGGGGAGATGTATTGTAATTATGCACACCAGGACCTTTGGGGTTCCGGGCAGACTCTAAACCAGAATTCCATAATCTGCTGGGAGGTGTTAAGATGTGGTTATGGAAATTATAATGCAATACTTGCACTGTGTGGTAGTATGTTAAAAAAATTAAATGCGTGTGTTGCAGAGCTCTGTGTGCAGCTTATTTAATTTGCAGTCTTCCGGGCTGGGAAAGACGCTCCATAGACTACTCTCTGTTGCCAAATCACTGGCAAATATTACAGTTGGGTTATTCCACTTCTGCAATGGGAGAAGGTTTTTTTGTATTTGGACTTTTTTGGAAGGTTCAAACTCGCTGAGTTGCTTCACTTGGACTTGAATAATAGGGCTATTCAATGCATATACTATTCACAACACATCATGAATACATTCGTTTTTAGGTTTCGGCCTGGCCGTAGCACTGCGAAGCAGTGCTCCGCCCAGGGCGAAATCTCATGTTAGAGACAGTATGGGGCTTCGTCCCGCCTCTGTCTTCCATTGGCTAGCTCCATAAATGGAGGCCAGCCATTGGAAGAGTCGCTGTCAATCATTCTTTCCCCGTCGGAACGCGATTCGGGGGTGTTTCCGTGTCTTTTTTTAAGTCCCACCCTCTCCTCTTCCCATTGGCTGGAATTTTACCTTTCAGCCAATGGGAAGGGGAGACCACGAAAAACACGCCCCCGAATCCCTACAGGGCGCGCTGTGCTTTCAGTCGACAGCTCGTTTTCGGGAGGCGGTAGACTCCCGAATTTGAAGCCCAAAAGCCGCCGGAAGAAGTCCAGGTGAGTGCTTTGTTTAATTTTCTTGCCTTCCTGCCCCCCCTCCCGCTGTGTCCCGCCTTCACAAAAAGTTGGACGGTGCCAGGTTTTCATTTGCGTTGTCCGTTCCCGCCCCCCCCCTCCCGCTGCGTCCCGCCTTCACAAAATGTTGGACGGTGCCAGGTTTTCATTTGCGTTTCGGCTTGCAGGCATATCTGCAGTCTGGTTCAGGAGTCCTCCCTACGTGTAGTATGGAAGGTTTATGTTTGCACGATCGAGTACAGGCGGGCACGGTGCCACGTTGGTGGGAGGTGCACGTCTGCAGCCCAGGTTCCATATGCAGTGTATGTTGGCAGAATACATATTTAGGAAGCACAGAGCAAGTGTCGCGGGGCTCTTCACGCCGCCTAGAAGCCACAAGCATCTGTTTATTGTGCCCGGGGTGCTATTTGCGTGCTCGTATGCAGACAGCACGGTGCCCAAATGGGATATTCCTGTCTGCAAACCTGTAGTGTCACCGGGGCAGAGGGTGGACGGCGGCTGTGTGCACGATCACATAGAGGTGCTCTGAGGGCACGTAGCACACTTAGTATGTTTTGTGTCTGGGGATGTGTGCCTGCCTATGTGTGTGTGTGCCTGTATATGTGTGGTATCTGTGTGTGTGTGTGTGTGTGTGTGTGTGCGTGCGTAACTGGGCCTGTATGTGTATGCCTGGGCGTGTGTGCGCATCTGTGTATGTGCCTGGGCGTGTGTGTGTATCTGTGTGTGCATGCGTGCATGCCTGTGTATGTTTGCCTGTGTATGTGAAAGCATCTGTGTGTATGTGTTTGCCTGTGTATGTCAAAGCATGTGTGAGTGTGTGTGTGCGTGCCTCTGTGTGTGTGTGTGCATACGTGTCCAGGGCAATGCAATCCTGCACTATTGTCAAGATTAACATAAAATGAATGTTATGTGTTTGTATCACATTTGCCGTTGTCAGAATAAAAAGAATGCTGATGTGGCCAGGCCTCGACATGGAGTCCCAATTAGCTGTTTCCCTCCAGCCTGAAGTGTGTTTTAGATCAGGCGGAGCTCAGTGTCGTGGTTCAGGCGAGGGGCGAGCCGAGGTCTGGCATTTTGTTATTTCAAAGCATGTTCCCACTGGTCAGAAATGTGAGCACACACGTGTTTTGAGTTAACTCTTGTTCCCACCCTCTTAGACAGATACGCACGCCCAGGCGTCCTTAGGACAGCAGCGTTTAATATGTGCGGTGTTATTGAGGAGTCTTACATGCTCATGTCAAATGAGCAAAGCAGGGTGCAGTATTGTTGGCGTGCATAGAGAGCGGAGAACAAATAGAAGAACTTTCATTTAGAAGTTTTAGTTAATTCACAGAAATATTGTCTGCCTAAACACAAAATCCCCCGAGTTGGAGGCTGTGATCTGTTTTCAATTACCTCTCGTGGGGAAACGGGAGGGGGGCGAGAGAGAGAGAGATCGGTGTCTGTCTCAGAGTGTCTTTTGCCTCTTCCTTACTGGTTGTTGCACAGCTCTGACTTTTTAGGTGTCTTAGTCTGTCTTTTTCTGTATCTGTCTCAGAGTGTCTCTTGCCGCCTCCTTAGTGGACGTTATAAGGCTCTGTCTTTTTGTAGGTCCTATTCTATCACTTTTTTTAGTCTGTCTCAGGGTGTCTCTCGTCACTCCCTTAGGGACTTTGTGGCAGCTCTGTCTCTTTCTAGGCGCTTGCCTGTCTCTTTTTGTAAATGTCTCTTTCTCAGAGTGTCTCTCGTCCCTCCCTTAGTGGACTTTGTGGAAGCTCTCCCTTTTTTTGGTCATACTCTGTCTCTTTTTGTGTCTATGTCTGTGTCTGTCTCAGAGTGTCTCTTGATGCTGCCCTACTGGATGCTGCGGCAGCACTGTCTTGTTGTAGACCGTAATCTATTTGTGTCTGTCTCATGTCTCCCCCTTTGGGTGTTATAATGAGAACACTCCAGTCTTTCGTCTGTAAGAGTGTCTCTTGTCGATCTGTTAGTGGATATTGCAGCAGCTCTGTCTAATTGTAGATCCTCGTCTGTCTCTTTTTGAGTCTATGGCAGGTTTGTCGCCTTTGTATGTCACAATGAGAACGCTTAAGGCTTGGGTCTATCTCAGTTTCAGTCTGACAATGTATCTTGTCACTCCCATAGTGGACCTTGTGGTAGCTACGTATGTTTGTAGGTCCTAGGCTATCTCTTTTTTTGTATGTCTTTGTGTCTCACACAGTGTTTCTCTCTGCTCTCTTAGTGTTACAATGATAATGCTCAAACCTTTGGACTGTCTCAATGTCTTTCGCATAATGTCTCTTGTCGCTCCCTTAGTGGACATGGTGGCAGCTGTCTTTTTTTAGGTCCTAATATGTCTCTTTTTTTGTGTGTCGCTTTGTTTCTTGTTTTTGGTGTTACGATAAGAACACTCAAGACTTTGGTCTCTTCAGAATACCTCTTGTCGCTCCCTTAGTGGACATTTTGGCACCACAGTCCTTTTGTAGGTTCCCGTCTGTCTCTTTTTGTAACTGTCCCTGTGTCTGTCTCCGAGTGCCTCTCTTTACTCCTCTTAGTGGATGTTGCGGCTGCTCCATCTTCTTCCGGATCCTAATCTGCCTTTTTAGTGCCTGTCTCAGTTTCTGGTACATAATGTCTCTTTCCACTCCTTTAGTGAATGTTGCGGTGGCTTTGTCTTTACATCCTAGTCTGTCTCTTTTTGTGTTTATCTCTGTGTCTCTCGTCGCTCTCTTAGTCTTACAATGTCACTCTCAAGATGTCTGCTGCTGCTTCCTTAGTGGACGTTGTGGTGACTCTCTCTATTTGTAGTTCCTCATCTGTCTCTTTTTGTGTGTCTTTTTGGCTTTTCCCTTTGGGTGGTACAATGAGAACTTTCAGTACTTTGATCGGTCCCACAATGCCTCACACTGCTCCCCAGACACAGATGCTTTCACATACACAGGCAAACACACATACAGACATACAGATGCTTTCGCATACACAGGCTAACACACACAGATGCGCACACACACCCAGGCATTCACACACACACTGATGCGCACACACACACTATTGGCAATGTAAATGACAATGCCATTTATTTACCCGTTTTCAAAACCAACACATAAATACAAATGTTGTCATTTACAATGCCAATAGCTCTAACTTTTCCAAAGGCGAAACCGTTGCATTGTAAATGCTTGTTTACCAATCTTACAAAAGGATGAATACAATTATATATATATATGTATACATGCAATGTATAAAAATAGTTGTATAGTTTCTATTAGGAGCTAAATACACTGAACGAGCTGGCAGAATTCTGGTAATTTATTAGCTTGATTCTGCTGCCTGTCTAGCTGCCCTGTGAAGTTGTCTGTGCAACCTCGCAAACATGATAAAAAGGATTGTGAAGGGCATTAAAGGCAATTGTAAATAATGGGCTGTTTGTTAGAAATTATGGCCAGTTTAATGGCCAGGTGGGTCAGTTTATACTGTTGATTTCTCTGATAAACCTTTTCAGCTATATCAATCGATAATCGGGCTACTTTAATTTTAATCCCTGGACCTACTTTTGACCCAGTCCGACTCTGCCCACTTCCACATTACCTGACAACTAACTACCACATCCGGACAACGGACTTCTCCGTCTTGGTAGAAGGACAGCGACCTTTCTAATATCAGTGATTGCTGCACACCTTCTGTAATTGGCAGGGCGGGACAGGTGCTTGAGTTGCAGGTGTGTCCAAATAAATCACACACAAATATACTCATGTAAATACTTTGCAGATGGTTTATTTGTTTGCCTTGCTACTAATACCATACACACCTCAGAACTTGTCACTAGCCATATAAACCTGGCGCCTCTGAGATGCTGTTAGTTCACCTCTTACATAAGGGTTTGCCGGAATTGGAGAGAAAGAAATGTAGGCTCTTGTTTGTACTTTCTAATTTGATTCTATAATTTTCCAAACAGGATTTGCAACAAAATCTTCCACGAGCAATACCTATCTGCTGTTTTCTCAGTATTTGACTTTCTATAACCCACAGTTTGTTTGTTGATGTTCTTTGTATGAAAACAAGCATTGTCTAAAAGTTAAGGAGTGTGTGTGTATGAATGCATATATATACATATTTATGCTATCTTTAGTCTATGCGAAGATAGATATGTAGGGATTTGCTTTGGCAAGGGTTAGTGACGTAAGGAAATAGAAACACACCGATTACTTCAGATATTAAAGAGGATGTGACATTTTATACACACTGAGGGCCAGATTTAGGAAGCCTAATTCCGGTCGGTGATGGCCGAAATTACAGAATTAGGCTTTTGTGATGTAGGTGGCCAATTTACTGATTCGGTCAATACCGATTCCGTATTTACCTAATCTGTAAATGACATGTAGGAAGCACTTTGAAGAGTGCTTCTGTGCTTTAAGGATTCATTATTTACCACCAACTATTAGTTGGTGGTAAATAAGGAATACCTCTGTAAATGCAAATCTGTGCATTTACACCAGTGCCATGTGGCAGACATACATGCCCTTAGGGCATGTATGTGTGGCAGACATACATGCCCTTAGGGCATGTATGTGTGCCACATGTGCACACAAGCACTATTCAGGGGTGCAACAGGGTGTCAATGTGACACCCTGCCACCCTTGACTCTTTCCCTATTTTGGCTTCCAGGCCCATAGGAATGAATGGGAATTACCGAATCGGTAAATACCGATTCGGTAAATACCAAATTGTACCGATTCGGTCATTTTAAATGTTTTTTTCCTACCTAGCATTTACCGATTCTAAAATACCGATTCGGTATAATTTGGTATTTTAGAATCGGTAAATGTACTTTACCTACATCTAGCCCAATGACTCTTGCCAGTAACGTTTATGCTATCTGAACCTTCTTGGCTGCCTGCACACTGTTACAACACATATATATTCTTCCCAGTAACTCTCTGTTTTAAATAAATGCATTTACTTCGAATACGAAAAGAAAGAACTGGGTATAGCAATTGCAGATTAACAATTTTATCATGGGGTCTTCTTTAGATTTATAAGTCCAACAGAAATATAGGTCAGTGACTTGCCAGGCACTCAGAAAATACACATAAAGAAAATTACATTTTAGCCCAGGTTGTAGTCACTTTCAAACAAATAATGCCATACTTTTACATACTCTCCAATGTAAAGGGTGTGTTCCAGAATATCTTTTTTTTTTGTTTGATTAATTAAATCAGTACAATGTGTATAAAAGATTAATCAAACATTTTGTGCTGCGCTGCTCCCATCGCAATCAATGACAGTATAGCAGTTATATATTAATATTTATATACAAATTCCCGTTTGGGACAAGGTAGCCATCGGGTATGAACAAGTGCATAGTGGGGTTGTATTGATATTTACATTTCAATAAAACATCCCTTTTAAAAACGAGGTAGCCACCAAATAAGAACCAGTTCAAAAAACGTAAAGCTAAAGTGCGTACATGTTCGAAGGCCAGTGCAAAATGAAAAATTTTAAGTTTCTAAGGAACTTTGGACTGTGTTGTCCAACAGTTCATCCATAAATTGGTAAGTGGTTGAATAGTGGTTGAATAAAATATGTTCCAGAATAGTTTATATCAGACAGCGAAGAAAACATAGAAGCCTTCATACTTCACCCTTGGAAACTCTTAAAGTAAGCAGTTGAAATTATTCACACTTAATGTCTTCACACCAAACGTCAGCAGAGCAACGAGCACCGGAAAAAATTGATAGTTTAGGAAGCGTTGTGCTCACATTCCCAACAGCCTCATCAAAGACTAGACCACAGTTCCAAAAACAACTTTAATATGGCTCTTGAACACCTCTTCCAAGAACCACGCATTGGGGGTTAGACTTCCATATTAGCAAACCTTGCATGGACCTTCAATGCATTGAGTCTCTACCTTGCACAACACCTATGCAGGTCATAGGAGAGGAGGGGCGGTAGATTTCGGTTTCTTTGTTGCATCTGACGTCAGTGCAGTCCCTTCCCAAAGTATAGATGGCATGTCACCATCAAATGTCAGTGAGGGGGTGGAAGAAAACAAGTTACTTACCTGTAACTTTGGTTCCCCAGTATTGGTAACTTTCATAGATTCCCATGCTTTGTATCATTCCCCGTCGTCGGACTGGGAGTCTCGGTAATAAAAAAAATATCATAGTAGTAGGTACAAAAGAGAAAGGAAAGGCCTAGGCCTCATTCCCTTTTGTAACATATCAGCCTCTTTTTGTAAAAGAGACCAAACTCTAGGCATCAGCCAATCAGAATAGCCTCACCCTTAGAACCTTCCTGAAGGAACCTCAGAGCCTCAGATTTTCGTAGCCGTAGTGTGCTAGACACCATAGTTGCTGAAGGCTGAGCTTTCCCCGGGGAGGTGGGTGGGCGCATGGGAATCTATGAAAGTTACCAATACTGGGGAACCAAAGTTACAGGTAAGTAACTTGTTTTCTTGCCCCAGTATTGGAACTTTCATGGATTCCCATGCTTTGTATCAGAATAGCAAGCAGTAAAAACTATAAAACACACTTTGTAAAAGTATATCACAACATTAGCAAGAAATACAAAATGTGTTACCCATGGAAGGTGGGATAGAAAGGAAAGCTCTCCAATCATTTGAAGAGGTTTCTCAGGACAGCCTGGCCCACAGCCGCATCATCCTGCTGCAAGGATTCTAAGCAATAATGCTTAGTAAACGTGTGCACGCTGCTCCAGGTAGCAGCCCTGCAGATGTCTTTGATATGCACCCCCGCAAAGAGGGCTGTTGAAGATGCCACTGATCTCGTCGAGTGAGCACGGATCCTGCCCACTAGAGGTTTTCCTGCTACCTTGTGGCAATGCAGAATGGCACTCGAAATCCATCTTGAGATCCCCTGCTTGGACAGAGGGAGACCTTTGTTTGGACCACCGAAGGCAATGAACAATTGCGAAGACTTTCTAAAGTCTTTGATTCGGTCTATGTAGAACTTTAGACAGCGTTGCAAATCCAGAGTGTGCAATGTCTTTTCTGCTGGAGTGACTGGATTCGGAAAAAATGTCTTTAGGATCACAGGCTCATTTAGGTGAAAGTCAGTGGGGACCTTGGAAATGAACCGTGGGTTCGTCCGCAAGATGGTAGTGTTCTTTTTGAACTGCAAAAACGGTTCTTGGATCGTTAAGGCCTGCATCTCCCCTACTCGCCTCGCTGATGTGAGGGCCAAGAGTAAAGCTAGCTTCCATGATAAGTATTTAAGGTCTGAGCGGTGAATCGGCTCAAAAGGTCCCTTCATTAGTTGAGCCAGGACTAGGTTTAGATGCCATGCCGGTGGAGGAGATCGCACTGGCGGGTAGGCCCTGAACAGGCCCTTGAGGAATTGTTTGACAATTCTTGCAGACCATAATGAAGGACCAGAATCAGATCTTCTGAATCTCGAAATCGCTGCTAAATGAACCTTGATAGTAGAATGGGACAGATTAGACTTAGCTAGCGAGAGCAGGTAAGTTAGTAGCTGATGAGGTTTTGACGTGAAAGGATCAATCTTTTCTTTTTGACACCAAATACAGAACCTTTTCCACTTCAGTCTGTATGTCTTGTTTGTGGACGGCGCCCTTGCCTGAGAAAGGATGTCTTGTACCTCTTTGGAAAGAGGAACATTCATGTATTCTCGCTGGTCAGGAGCCATGCAGTCAGGTGCAACGATCCTGGGTCTGGATGCCAAACTTGTCCTTCGGACATTGTCAGGAGATTCGGAGCATCCTCCAGCGTTATCGGAGGTACTAGTGATAGCAGATGGAGCTCGGTGTACCAGAATTGTCTTGGCCATGCCGGGGCTATAAGGATTAGTCTGCATGGTTCCGTTCTCATTTTCCTGATGAGACGAGGAAGCAGGGGAATCGGTGGAAACGCATAGAGAAACCTTCCCGTCCAGGCAATTGATAGGGCATTGCCCAATGAGCCTTGATGGTGGAACCTGCTGGCGTAGGCTCGGCATTTTCTGTTTGTTGGCGTCGCAAAAAGGTCCACTTCCGGCGTGCCCCATGTTTGAAAGAGCCGATCCAGAACTTGTTGCTTCAGTTCCCACTCGTGACTGACTGAGGTGAGCCTGCTCAGCCTGTCGGCGCCCTCGTTTAACACTCCTGGTAAGTGCTCCGCTTTTAGAGAAATGCTGTGAAGAATTTTCCATTCCAGAATCTGTTGAGCTTCCCGTGACAAGAGGAGTGACCTCGTTCCTCCTTCCTTGTTCACGTAATGCATAGCCGTGGTGTTGTCCGTCCGGACTAGCACTTGTGAACCCTGGAGACGCAGAAGAAAAGCTTGAAGGGCTAGCCTGATCGCTCTCAGCTCCAACAAGTTGATGTGTAGCTTCTGGTCGCTTGGAGACCAATGGCCGCTGACCTGCAGGTCCTGCATGACTGCTCCCCATCCCTCCAGTGACGCATCCGTCGTCAGGATATGAGGTGATGGTACACTTGCGAAGGATAGACCTTGGCATAAATTCTGTTGATTTGACCACCAAAGCACTGCCTCCTTCATCTCTCGAGTGATTAGTACTTTGTCGTCGAATGATCCGTGCACTTGCTGCCACTGGAGGTCCAGTTGCTCCTGGAGGGGGCGCATCGGGAGTCTGCAGTGCGGGATCAGGGGAATACATGATGACATCACCCCCAGCAGCGACTTGTAGCTGCGTACAGAAAGACACTTTTTTCTTTGAAGGTCTCGTGCTAACCTTTGCAGTTTCTGTATCCTCTCTCGAGTAGGAAAAGCTTTGGAGAGTTGCGAGTCCAACATCGCTCCCAGGAATCGCGCTCTCCGTGATGGCAGCAGCGTGGATTTCTCCACATTCAAGGTGAGACCTAGGTTTTGAAACAGATTGGTGCAAGCCTGCACCGCGTCCTGCGCCAATGCTCTGGTTGGGGCCTTTAGTAACCAATCGTCCAGGTAAGGGAAGACCTGGAAGTGTTTTTTCCGTAGAAAGGCTGCTACAGGTGCCAGAACCTTTGTAAAAATCCTTGGAGCAGAGCGTAGGCCGAACGGCAAAACTCTGAACTGAAAATGGCTCTTGGCTACTGTGAAGCGTAGGAACCTTCTGTGCGCTGGGTGAATCGGGACATGGAAGTACGCATCCTCCAGATCGAGTGTGGCCATAAAATTCCCCCGGATTGATCATCTTCAAAACGTCCTGTAGGGATACCATCCTGAAGGACAAGGAGATGAGATAGGCATTTAGCTCCCTGAGGTCCAGGATGGGGCGCCATTTCTCCTGTGTCTTCCTCACCAGGAAGAACCTGGAATAGAAACCGTGGCCCTGTTGATTGGAGGGAGCCGGCTCTATCGCTCCTTTGCGGAGCATTTGCTGTACTTCTAGCCGTAGGAGAGGCAGATGTTTTGATGGGATGGTTGACGGTGGCCTGGGTGGAGGGACTTCCGTAAACTCCAAAGTATGTCCTCGTTTGATGATGTTGAGCACCCAACGGTCCGATGTAATTTGGGACCAATTCAGAAGGAATTTGGACACCCTGCCTCCAACTGATGATCTCTTGGAGGAGGGAGCAGTAGGCAGAGCCAGAAGGCCGCTATTGGCGTTTGGACGAGTCCCGTCCACGGGCAGCCTGCTTGCCCTTGTTGTAAGGCCGTGAGTAGCCAGAGGACTGACCCTGTCTCTGTTGGTATGACTGGCGGTTAGGCTGGTATCCAGAGCTGGACGAAGAATAGCGCTGTTGCTGGTATGCGCCTCTGTAGGTTCCTCCTCTGCCTCTTGCGCCTCTAAAAGGAGTTTTGCGGTACTGAAGTGTTCCCAGTGACTTCGCTGTCTCCGTGTTTTTTTTTATCTCCTGAAGGGTATCGTCGATCAATTTTCCGAAGAGTGACTCACCGTCAAAAGGGAGATCAAGGACCTTGTTTTGGATTTCTGGTCTAAACCAAGTCGCCTTTAGCCACCCTTGGCATCTCAACACTGCCGCTCCTGCCAAAGCCCTAAAGGACGTCGTGGCAATGTCCATGGCACAGTCTATTATCTCCATGGAAACCGCTTCACCTTCCTGCAAAGTTTTCTTGGCTTCTAGCCCTGATCCTGGTGGAAGTTGTTCCAAATAGGGGGCTATATCGCACCATAACTGGCGATCATAACGTCCCAAAATCGCCAAAGCATTGGCGGCGCGAACTAGAAGGCTAGAAATAGATGAAAATCTTTTGCCTGTGTTATCCAGCCTTCGTCCATCCTTGTCTGGAGGGGCTGTCAAGGGAGCAGAAGGGTTCCTTGATTTTCTTTGTGCCTCCTCTGAGATGACAGAATCCGGCTTAGGATGACCTGTCAGCGCTGCCGGTCCATCCTCTGGCGCTTTATACTTTTTGTCAAGGCGCGGTAGCACAGGGACCACCGTCGCTGGGTTTTTCATGGTCTTCAAACCTTCCTCCCATAGATGTTCCACAATCGGAATGGACCTTGTAGTCTTGCGATGAGTTTCTTTAAAATCGTACAAGAAACAGTCTGTGGTTTGAGCAAGCATCACTAATTTAAATCGGCCGGCTGCACGCTCCATCAGTTGATGAAAGCTGCCGATGTCAGCAGGAGGAGAATCACCTAAGTCTTGGTGAGGTGAAGCTTGATCTGGGATGATGTAGTCATTGTATTCATCCCCTTCTGGATCTGAGTCCGGATTATCCCCGGATGACACATCCGTATCATTATCATGATCCCCTTCCGGATCATCGGCCGTTCCCGACACAGCTTGGGGCACAGGCCGCTGCGGTTGAGGAGGAGTCTGTACCGGGTGCACAGGAGGGACAACCGAAGAGTGGTCTTGTACTGGGGTTGACGGAGTAGACCTTCTAGGAGCTGGTCGCTCGGCTTTCGACTTGTAGTCTTGCAGCATTTTGTGTAAGTCATGCAGGAATGACGTCGGGACTGAAACCATGTTCTGTGCATAGTCCCTTGAGTGATCTGACTGTAGGTAGTCACCTCCACCTTGTTCATACACCTCCTCTGAGTCCGTCTCTTGACTTTTGATGAGAAGCTGAGATGGAATATTCGCATACTCAAAAGCATCCTGACCGTCTCCCTCCGAGTCCTCCTGGTCGAGTAACGTAGTGGGAGGTAAAGAGGACACCCTCCTTGGGGATGTCATTTCAGGCGTGATCCTAGTGAGAGAAATCGTCACCCTTCTCTCTGCAGCCAGTATCGTTGGTTGGTCCATCGACGCTGGAGAAATCCTCGTCGACGAGATCGGAATAGCAGATGTCGTCGTCGACGCCACCGACGACGAGCCCGCCGTCGATGTAGAAATTGTTGTCGTCGTCGAAGCACTCGTCGACGACATGACCGTCGTCGACACCTTTGTCGACGTCGTCGACACCGCCGTCGACGTCGTCGTCGGCATTGCCGTCGTCGACACCGTCGTCGATGTTGTCTTCGTCGACGACGTCTTCATCTTCGTCGACGCTACCGTCGGCATACTCCCCGTCGACGCTGCCGTCGTCAAGCCCTTCTTCGACGACGACGGAGCCTTCGACGTCGACTCTCCCGCCGACGAGCCCGTCGACGGGGCCAATTGGATCTTGGGCTTCATTTTCGTCGTCGACGGAGCTACCGTCGACGAAGTCTTCGTCGTAGAAGACTTGGAACTCCTCTCTGAAGAGTGTGACGAGGGTCTTTTGAAGGCTGGGTCTGTATTCTCACCCTTAGGAGGCGAAATCCGTTCTGCCTTGCCCGACCCACTATGGTGGGGGGAACCTCCTGAACCCCGGCCATCAGACTCCCTGGGGGTCTTCTTTGAAGCCTTGGAGGAGCGCCCAATAGAGGAAGATGGGGAACCTCTACCCCTTTTCACTGACCTTCTTGAGGAAGCGTAGGAAGCCGATTCCTCCTCATCACTGGAAACTCCATGTTTCCTTTCCTTTTGCCTCTGCAACCATGTAAGAAGCCTGCCAGCACGATCCCTCAAGGTCTTGGTGGAGAGAGTGCGGCAAATCTTACAGTCCTCTGCCTTGTGGTCTGGATATAGGCAGTAGATGCAATCCTTGTGTTTGTCTTCCACAAACAGCCTTTTCTTCCCACAGGTGGAACAGGGCTTGAAAAGGGCTTTCTTCTTCTCAACCTCAGATATCTTGATGAAGAAAGAGTTTTCTGAAGAAATCTGAAGAAAATCCTGAAGAAATAACAGTTGAAATGATTTTGAACGAGTAGAAATAGAGCAGAGCTCAATGGAGACTCCCTAGCACAACGTGCGGTAGAAAATCTGAGGCTCTGAGGTTCCTTCAGGAAGGTTCTAAGGGTGAGGCTATTCTGATTGGCTGATGCCTAGAGTTTGGTCTCTTTTACAAAAAGAGGCTGATATGTTACAAAAGGGAATGAGGCCTAGGCCTTTCCTTTCTCTTTTGTACCTACTACTATGATATTTTTTTTATTACCGAGACTCCCAGTCCGACGACGGGGAATGATACAAAGCATGGGAATCTATGAAAATTCCAATACTGGGGCAATATCTACTTCTATTTCAGGGCCTATTGATTTTGGTGCTCAGCGCTGGGTTTTACTGTTGATTTCCCTGATATAATTAAGAAATCTTGCCTGAGTTTATATGCAAGGAGCCTTCTACCTTGCAAAACACCAATACAGCTGAGATGTTCGGAGGCAGCTATCTTTTACCTTGAGACGCCACCCGCCAGTGTAGTCCCCGGAAGGTAGATCATGTGACAGGTCAGTGTGCGGGCAAATCTTTTTTGGTCTGTTTGTGGGCCTGGTACACCAGACTTTAAAGTTGATTTCCCTGATATTACAACAAACTTTACAGGCAGCAAGTTTAATTGCATGCAGTTTCCGGTACATTGCAGAACACTACACACCTCGTGCCCTAACAAATGTGGGGCACATATTAATTGCCTGCTTTGGGGAAGTGGGGTATTTTTATTTTGGTGGCAGAGTTTATTTTCTGTCCCAGGCTTGCCCTGGCGGGGAAGATATATCCTCTCTGGTCTTCCTAGCAGACACGGGGGCTCTCTGACAGCTCATGCCTGGACCATCTGCAGCTCTACAGCCTGCATGAATCTGCACTACCTTCTGCTGCAGCCTGGTGGCCCCCTATCCATCCCAGCCAAAGAACTTACACTCAAGGCTAATGCTCATCCTGGCTGACACTCCCTATGCATTTCTGGTGGCACAGTCGAGTCAGGCGAGTCATGACATCTCTGAAATGAACTTCACTCATCTATGCAGCATGTAAATTAACTTACTAGGCCATTCTTCGATTTTCAACTATATTACACTGGCAAACAGAGGCTTTCTTTTATTATATTTTCAGACAAACTGGACTCAAAAACTTACTCTGTGTTTGCTGCATAGAGTCGATCCACGATTGATCTCTTACCGGGTTAAGCAAGTGGCTCCAAAACCCCCTCTGGGAACTTTGTCATAGTGTGTCTTCATTGTGATGAATGACTGTGCCACAATTGTTTTACCGAATGGTCACCTTAGAAAGAGGTTATAGGTTAGTGACCTTTCATTACAGGAGTTCTGTATTAGTTTCAAGATATGTTTCAAGATTCTCATTAATGGGGGGCGTGGCCAAGATGGCAACCTTAGAGGAAGCAAGATCGTGAGGCTCCCTGTTCCAGTTCCCCATCGTGGCCTTTTCATAGCACCTGAGCCCTCTTTCTGGTGTGGTCAGAGGCCGAGAGTCCCGATACAGCAGGTGGCTGACCTAGAGACGCCGAGCGAGTCGTAGAGCCTTTACACTACGGCGCAGAGCTTAGGACGACATCGCCGCATCATGGCGGCCAAGCAAGCGGAACGGGACGCTATGCTTCTTCGCCACCAGTGAACAGACGCCTTGCCCAGAAGTCACCTGCCCACAACAGCTTCCAGGGGCCAGTGGAGTGTAGGGGCGCTGCCGCTTTTGGGCGTTGCAGCAATCGACAGTGGGGACTGCCAAACGCCACGGAAGTTCCTGACCATGGGTGGCGCGATAATCGAGGTCCGGGCTTTTGGGCCTGCCGCCGGACTGTGGTCGCCGGCCCTTCTGGGCCCGCAGAGTGTGAAGCACGGGGCCTGTGCTGCGGACTGCCACCCTGGACTGCAGGTGTGGAGTAAGGAGGAGGCCAGCTTACAGGGTCTGAGGTGACCGGGACGACGTGGGAGCGGGGTGGGAACCAATGTGTCGACAGAGGTAGAGCTTACTCATACGGCGCAACAAGTCAACAGGAGGTGACTCATGCACACACTCTCCACCGACATCGTGATGGCTGAAGCTACATTAAAAATTGTAACATTAAACGTGAAAGGCCTTAACAACCCCATTAAATGGAAAGCAGGACTATCATAGCTAGAAAATTCGGGGGCCCCTATATGTCTGCTTCAGGAAACGCACCTGCTTTCCAAAGACTGGCACAGGATGAGGTCCCGAGCGTTCCCTCAACAATTCTTTTCTTCCACAACTGATAAAAAGGCGGGGGTCGTGCTTTTAGTTGCTAGACACTTCCATGGTCAGGTCAGAGATAAAGTGGGGGAGATTAAAGGCAGGCTTCTGGCCCATAGTATCACTGTGGGTAACATGCAGTTGACAGTGGGGTCCATATATGCCCCAAACACGAGACAGGAGCCTTTCCTACAAAATGCCTTTTCCGAAGTATTGCGATCCTCTGATCCTCTTCTACCACTGGGGGGGGACCTCAACTTAGTGATGGACAAAGACAGGGATAGGTCGTGCCATCGCTATGGCAGTACCGGTGCTATCTCGGGGCAGGTAGGGAATGGTTACAGCAAAGAGGGCTAGAGGACTTGTGGAGGGCTAAACACCCAAGAACATCACAGTACACTTTCTATTCTCACGTACACTACACCTACGCCAGATTGGACCACTTCATAGGATTTTCCAAGCTGGAAGCTCGGGTGGTAGATGTGGGTATCACCCTGGCGGCCATCTCCGATCACGATGCCGTTGAGATCACGATCAGAGTCCCCAGAGTTGAAAGCCCCCCTGGTAGATGGTGGCTGAAGGAAACCCTCCTGCAACGTGCGGAAGTAGTCCAACAGATCCGTAAGTGCATCACTGATTTCCTGACGGTTAATGACCGCCCTGAGACATCAATGACGGCAGTGTGGAGGGAGCTGAAAGCAGTGGTGAGGGGTGAACTCATTGCTGTGACGGCGGTGGAGTCCAAAGATTGTACAGCAAAGCGAGAAGTTCTCACAGCTAAAGTCATTGAACTGGAACTGGTAAAAATGGCCGTACAGGGGCCCGAGAGTCTGGAAACAACTTAAAGCTGCCAGGGCTCAATTAGCTAGTCTGGATACAGATCGGGCCGAATACGCAGCTATCCGCCTGCGCCATACCTATTATGTAGGGGGGAATAAAACTGGACGCCTTCTAGCGAGCGCGTTGCTGGCCAAGGTGCAACGCTCAAAAATCCTAGTCTTGTGCAATGAGAAGGGGGACAAAATACGGGACGAGGCGCAGATAGCGGGGGCGTTTCGAGACTATTACACTGCACTGTACAAGGCAGACACCATATCAGAAGCGGATGCTGACGCATACCTGCGTGGCGCCGCTACGACTGCGCTGAACTCAGCGAACGTGAGCACGCTAGAAGCACCAATTCGAATCGACGAAGTGATTAGCGCCATCTCCCGTCTCAAACCCCTAAAATCACCAGGTCCGGATGGCTTCTCCGCCGGTTTTTATAAAACTTTCTGTCCGCTGATTGTCCCGGTGCTTACAAGGCTTTTTAATTAATTTCAGGGTCCCAGCTCCATCCCACCTGACATGTTAGAAGCTGATGTCATAGTGCTGCCTAAGCCAGGCAAGGACGCTACTCAGTGCTCGGCCTTCCGACCCATCTCTCTGCTTAACCTCGATCTTAAGCTATTTACAGGCGTTCTGGCCTCGCCGCTTGGACCTTGTCTCCCCGGTAATGTGGAGCCGGATCAATACGGCTTCATCCCCGGTAGACAATGTAGTGACAATACCAAGCGATTCCTTCACCTGATCGATAAGACCCACTTCCAGCAATCAGATTCGGTACTCCTAGCCATTGACGCCAAAAAGGCGTTTGACCAAGTCGACTGGGGTTTCTTAAGGAAGGTTTTGACACATTTAGGAGTGGGTGTACGATTCCAAGCCTGGGTGGCAAGCTGCTACCATCACCCTCAGGCGCGAGTCCGTCTTAGTGGCTTATGCTCCGGCCCCCTTGAAATTCAGCGCGGCACCAGGCAGGGGTGTCCCCTCTCCCCTCTCCTGTTCGCACTTTATGTCGAGCCATTTGCACAGAAGGTGCGCGATCACCCTGGCATACGAGGCAAAACGTTTGGGGGTGAACCACACCCCATAGGCTTGTATGCTGATGACATCTTGGTGGCTCTTGATGATCCTAAGAGTTCAATGCCGGCCTTCCTGGAAGAGATTGAGTCTTTCTGAAAAGTATCGGGCTTTAGGATGAATAAAGGAAAACCACTGATCCTGCCGCTGGGCGAAACCGCACGCACTAACCATGACACACCGGGGTATGGAGGGGGCCTGTTAATACAGTTGCAATTCCCTTACCTGGGCATTACCTTACACCATCTACAGACAGGACAGTAGCACTAAATTACGCTACTATAGCAGCGCAGATCCAAACAGACCTGGGGAGATGGGCGAAACAACCACTCTCCCTGCTGGGGAGAATCGTGGCGGTGAAAATGTCGGCACTTCCCAAAATTCTATATATCTTTCAAACTATCCCAATGTCTCCACCCCCTGGGACCATTGCGAATTAACAAGCAGCGATCCAGCACTTTATATGGGGGGGGAGAGCCCGAGACTACACAAACAATTGGTGTACTGGGAGATGGACGAGGGGGGCCTGGGGATTCACAATTTACAACAGTATTTTCAAGCAGCGCAACTGCGATATTTAGTGGAGTGGTCCAGGCCTGAATCGGAGAAGAGGTGGCTCTTCCAAGACATGGCCATGGCCCAAACATCTCTGTGGAAAATACCATTCCTTCGCCGCCCTCATAGACCACACTATCTCCAGAATTCACCCATTCCGAGCACAATAATGAGAGTGTGGGACTCGGTTGCAGCCAAGCGAGAGCTTACAACTTTCCCTTTGCCGCTCACTCCTCTGCTGGACAATCCCGAGTTCCCACCGGGCCCCCGATCTTTCCCACAATGGCGAGGCTCCCGCTGTAGATCAGCGGGACATCTCTTCTATCTAAAGGGCTTTCTCCCATTCTCAGAGCTGTCCCGGGGGTACGACATCACCTCGCTACAGCTCTTTCAATACTTCCAACTTAGGCACTGGCTCACACAACTAGAGAATGTCGCACTTGTTGGTAGGCAAATGACCGAGTTTGAGAAATGGCTGGTCACAAAGGAATAGGACAAAGGCCTTATCATGGACCTATACAAGATGCTCACTCCTCTTCCCGAGGCACGCTACACTGCGGGGCAGAGACGCTAGGAGGAGGAATTAGGGAGAACATTAACACTCCGGGAGTGGCGCTCGATTTATTACAGGGCCAATCACACAGCACGGAATGCAGCGGGTAGGGAGATGGCGTTGAAGCTAGCCATGCATTGGTACCTCACACCTGCAAGGCTTAATAGGGGCAACCCATCCCGGAGCGCGTCCTGCTGGAGGGGTTGTGGGGAAAGAGGCACCCTGACGCACCTACTTTGGGAATGTACAGAAATCAAGGCATACTGGACGGCAGTACTTAACGATATAGATAACTCATTAGACACTGAAATCCTAAGGTTCCCGGCCTACACCATTCTAGGTCTCCCGAATGCACTCACATTTCCTTTGAAATTCGTAAGGGGACGCCAGATAGGTCTGGCGATACAGGCTGCTTCCCAACACATTCTATCCTTATGGGGGACTAACACCCGTCCGACACACACGGGATGGCTGCACAAACTTTGGTTCACACTAGGGATGGAGCGTATACAGGCCACATTCACACAGACTGCGGCAACATTTCGCACGGTTTGGCAATCACTGCTTACACTTCTCTCTCAAGAGTTCAATGAGGTCACATGCCCTAGGTACCTCCACGCAGCGGGGACGCGCAGCGGGGATGCCGGAATATCGCCGGAGTTTCGCCAGAGTCAAGCCCGTCTGTGCCCGTCCAGGTATTCACGGGAGTCTCTGCTCTCGTTACGTGCGCCTAAACATCCCAGTTGCTGCTACTATTGGGCTGAGGGTACTGCATTCAAACATTGTCTTGGGTGTCGCCCTTATAATATCTGTATGAACCAGGATTCATTCACTATGGCTCTGCTTAATTGCAGGTCACTGCCTTGTCACGCTATGGAAATTAACTCCCTCCTTTTGGACCACTGTTTGGATGCTTTGTTCCTGACGGAAACGTGGTTGACCACGTGTTCTGGTCCTGACATTGTCAACGCTCTCCCTCCGGGATACCTCATTTTTCATCTGGATAGGCCGGATGGGAGAGGGGGTGGAGTGGCCATTGTGTATAGAGACACATTCGTATGCAAAGCAGTAGATTGCGGCATTAACAACTCTGAAGGCTGTCAATTCTCCCTTTGCATATCCTCTACTGTCTCCATCTCTGGCCTCCTTGTGTATCGGCCTCCCGCTACGCGGGGGAATTTCGTAGACTCCCTCATTGAGGCTGTGATTCCACTGGCTGCTGCCTCGTCCAACTTTGTTATTCTTGGGGACTTTAACCTACATTTTGATGACCCCAATGATGTAGTAGCAAGAGATTTACAAAGTTTGCTTGGTGCACTGGACTTACATCTTGCTAATGTGGGAGCCACTCATAATCGAGGTCATCAGCTTGATGCGGTCTTTGCCAACTCTGCGAACCTGCAAGCTCTCCAGATGTTGGCTCTCCCCTGGACGGATCACTACCTTATTCCGTTTAGATGGCAGCTGGGGAACCGGAGAGACCCCGTACCCAGGCAACACACTGTAGAACGACTCTGGTCGAAGCTGCCGGTGGACAGTTGGGCGGCAGAGTTAGTTAGAACTTGTCCTCACCCTGTAGCTGACCCCACTATCGCTGATCAACATATGGGCGAATGGCTGACTAACTCTCTGGACTCATTGATTCCTAATAAAAGGAGGCTTGTCAGGGAGAGAAGAATTGGTTCTGCTCCCTGGTATACCCCCGAACTCAGGGGTTTCAGAACCTCATGTAAAAGGCTTGAACGTGCATGGAGGAGACAGCAGACGGAAGAAAGTCGGGCAAATTATAAAAGAGAGATGAGGAAGTATAAAAGTGCATTGAAGGATGCTAAAAGGAACTTCTTTAGCGATAGGATTGAGAGGGCAAGTAATTCTCCAGAAGAATCTTTCAAAATTTTTAAGGAACTTCTGAAAGCCCCGGTCCCGCCAGTCGTGTATGATAATCCTAAAGAAAAATGTGAAGAACTGGCTAGCTTCTTCCATTCAAAAATAGAGAAGATATTATCCTCCCTGCCCGCGATCCCTCAAATCCCTGAGCTGGCTGTTAGTCCAATAAGATGCCCGACTGAGCTAGCCTCCTTTGGCCCTTTCTCGGAAGAGGAGGTTATAAAAGTACTGACAGAGATGAAGAGTGGATCTCCGAGTGACCCAGTGCCCATGAAATACCTCAAGCTTGTGGCAAACACTCTGTCAACCCCGCTGACTGACCTTATTAATCTTTCACTCTCTCATGGTACAGTGCCCCAGAGATGGAAAAAGGCAGTGGTAAAAGCCTTACTGAAAAAAACAGGATTGGATCCATCCAACTTGACCAACTTCAGGCCAATTTCACTTCTGCCTGGGTTCTCAAAAGTTGCAGAGAAGCTGGTCAACCGTCAGCTTTCTTATCATCTAGAGTCCAACCACCTGTTGGGAGACTCCCAGACTGGTTTCCGCCCCGGCCAGGGAACGGACACAGCCTTACTGGCAGTAGTGGAGGAAGCAAGGAGCACTCTTGATACAGGAGGGTCAGTGGCAGTGATCCTCCTGGACTTGAGTGCGGCCTTTGACACCGTGAGTCATCAGGTGCTCCTCCAACGTCTGTCAGAGGTAGGTGTCTCAGGGACGGCCCTGAAATGGTTGGGATCTTTTCTCTCCAACCGTTTCTACCAAGTCTGGGAAGGGGCAGAGCAGTCGACCCTATTCCCTCTTCAATGTGGAGTCCCGCAGGGCTCATCGCTGAGCCCTACCTTATTTAATATATACATGACTCCACTTGAAAGAGTGGTCGCCCCCTCAGGGGTGAAGATCATCAGCTACGCTGATGATACTCAGCTGGTGGTGGGCCTCACTCAGTTGGCGGAACAATCTTAAGTTTTACACGACTGCCTTGCTAATGTCTATCGCTGGATGTCTCGCTCTGCCTTAAAGCTTAATGGAGGAAAAACCGAGCTGATGCTTCTGGGTAATTCCAGCCCCTCCATTATTGCTAGTTGTTGGCCCCGGTCTCTCGGTGACCCACCATCTCCCAAGAAGGAGATCAAGTCCTTGGGAGTGTGGTTGGAGGAAGATCTGTCCTTCAAGACCCACGCCAGGAAGACCGCGGGGGTTTGTTTTGGTCTGCTGCGGTCAGCCCGTAAGGTGTTACCACTGCTTCCTGATTCAGCAAGGAAGCTTTTGATACGTGGTTTAATCCTATCGAGGCTTGACTATGGGAACGCGTTGTTTCTCGGTGCTCCCGAAGCGACCTTTAAAACCCTCCAACAGGTGCAAAATGCAGCTGCGAGAGTCCTTATGGATGTTCCCAGAAGGCAGTCTGCCGCCCCGGCCCTCAAAACGCTTCACTGGCTCCCCGTGAAGGAGCGGGTGAAATTTAAAGCGCTATGCACGGCCCACAAAATTCTGCATGGCAAGGGCCCCCCCATCCTTTTTAACATGGCCCGTCCTTATAAGCCCCCACGTCTTTTGCGCTCGGACCAAAAACATCTTCTGCAGTCAGCGAGAGTAAGGAGAGCTCGTTCTGGGGGCAGGCGTTTCTCTGTGCAGGTGGCGACTCTGTGGAACTCTTTGCCCCTTAAGATTCGCTCAGAGCCCAAGATCCTACTGTTTAGGAAACTTCTCAAGACCTATTTGTTCCCACAGTAGTGATTAGATTGAGCCTCTCCTTTTTGGTCTGTTTCGCGCCGGGATGCCCCCGGGTAAGCTGAGCGCGTTATAAATTTCATATAATAATAATTAATAATAATAATACTTACTACGTCTGACAGATGCCAATTATACCACCACGGAGAATGAGGAGAACACACAGTGAAGTTGCTGTAATTGTAACACCCTGCACTCATAAGGTTTGACACTGGTTGGGGAGGAGGGAGTGTGCGGGTGGGGGAGGGGGGTTGTTTTTTTCTGTTTTTATTAACTGGGCTCTACGTTTATGTTTTTGTTTTTTTCAATTTTTATAGCGCACAAATACCCGGGGGTGTCTCGGCGCTCAGTAAACAGAACGATGGCTATGGCAGAATTTAATGTGGGAAAAGGCAAGTTTTTAATTTCTTCCTGAAGCTAATGAGCGTTGGGGCCTTTTTAATGGAGAGGGGGAGTGCATTCCAAAGTTTGGCTGTGGAAATCACAAAGCATCTGTCACCCCAGTTGGCCTTTTTTGTTCGTTGAACTTTAAGCAGATGAGCTGAGGAGGAACAAAGTGTTCTTAGATTTTCTAGCGGGCAGAGGGCGTCTTTGAGAAACTGTGGGCCTAAGTTGTTGATGGCCTTATAGGCAATACACAGTGCCTTGAACTTTGTACGACTCCTAACGGGGAGCCAGTGGAGCTGTTGGATATACGGGGCGCTGGAGGTGAACTTAGGAATGCCCAGTAAGAGTCTGGCTGAAGCATTCTGTACTAGCTGTAGCCTGTTAAGAACTTTTTCCTGGACATTAAGAAGGAGGGCATTGCAGTAATCTGTTTTGGCGAAAACCAAAGTGCTGATTAGGGTTTTATCAGCTGAAATGGGAAGGTAGGGAAGAAGTTTTTTGATTTTTTTCAGGGTAATGTATGTGTCTTGTAAAGCGCACTGCTGCCCTGAGGCGTCGTGGCGCTGTAGACCGCTGGGGAACCCGTCCTGGCTATCCCTGTGAGATGGTCCCTACTGGGTATGTCCAAGGTGAAACCAAGTATCCCCGGCAAATGTGGGGGGCCGTTGTAGAGATGAGGCAAGCTAATGCCCAGAGTTGCCGAGTGTGATCCCTGGTTAGAGTAGGCACAGAGGCGAGAATTATCGAGTCCGTTGACCCTGGTCCACAACCCTGCCGCGTCGGGAATTGAACCCTTGTTCCGGGCCGTTCTCTGCTTCCGGGTCTGCCGCTTCTAACCAGTGAACCACACCACTCCACTTGAAGAAGGAAGTGGAAACTACGGAGTTGACATGATGGTGGAAGGTCAGTCTGTTGTCAAAAATAACCCCAAGGTTACGAACCTTGGTGACAGGTTCTGGTGGAGATCCCATCTCAGTTGGCCACCATCGGGGGGACCAGGTGGGTTCCAGTTTCCCGAATGTCATCACCTCTGTCTTGTCAGAGTTTAACTTAAGACAGTTCGATGACATCCAGGAACTGATTGCAAGCATTCCTTTTTGAAAGTTTGCAGCGACTGTTACTCCGTCATTGTATAAGGATAGGACCAATTGGGTATCATCGGCATAGGTCGTGAGGGCAATGCAGTAGGACTTAATCAGCCTCGCTAAGTCCGAAACATATATGTTAAACAGGGTCGGACTTAGCGAGGAGCCCTGTGGTATTCCGCAAGGAAGGGAGAAGATATGGGAGGTGAAAGGGCCCATTTTTACTGCCTGTGAGCGGTTGGCCAAGAAGGAGGCGAGGAGTGCTTTGGCTTTGTGTTGAATGCCTATTGCTGAGACACGGTCGATCAGGGTGGCATGATCGACCGTGTCGAAGGCTGCAGAGAGATCTAGCAGTATTAATACTGCTGCTCCTCCTTTGTCCAATGTCATTCTTATTTCGTCTGCCGCTTTTATTAAAGCAGTTTCGGTTCCGTGTCCCTGTCTAAACCCGAATTGGGTTTCGTCCAATAGATTGTTTTCATCTATGAATTTAGAAAGTTGTATATTCATAGCTTTTTCAAATACTTTTGCTGGGAAGGGGAGACATGCGATGGGTCTATAACTAGATGGGAGCAAGGGATCAAGAGTGGGTTTTTTCAGGAGTGGCTTAATGATAGCCTCTTTCCAAACCGAGGGATATGAACCAGTAGTGAACATCGCGTTGCAAATGTTCGTCAAAGCGGGGGAAATGGCTTCTGGGATAAGATTGAGAATAGCCGGAGGGCAAGAATCTAGGGGGAATCCTGATTTAGTGCTAGAAATTAAGCGAAGGATTTGTTCTTCGGTGACTGCTTTACAGGCAGAGAAGGAAGGAACGATAGTGGGTGGTGGTTGATTAATAGTGGTAGTGGAGAGAGATTTATGAGTGAAGGCTGAGAAGATAGAGGTGACTTTGTCCTTAAACAAATTAGTAAGGGAGTTACAGAGGGATTGAGACAGGTCTGAGCGGGGGGCAGGGGGTTTAGAGAGTTGATTAATCACTTGAAACAATTTTCTTGCCGAATTTTTTGCCTGATTGATTTGGGAGGTGTAATACGTGGTTTTTTCAGAAGTGATAAGGTCTTTGTATTTGGAAAGGGCGCTTTTGTATGAGATTTTGACGGTGGGGTTGTAATAGCGGCACCAGTGTCTTTCCAAATTTCTGCAGTGTTGTCTCTGAAGACGGACGATTATTACTTATAGCCACCAAATATGGGAGTGATACTCTGAGTGTACGACGACGGGGCCGTCCGAACTCTGCACGGGTTTAAGGCTTCGCCATGCGAAGAGGGCACTCCAGAATGCTCGTCAGTTTTTCTTGTGGCCGCAATATTGCATCCTACTGTCAATATTTGTTGATGAAACCAATAAAACAAATTTAAACAAAAAAAAAGATTCTCATTATAAAAATTTTGTAATTTCTGTTCTTGCTCTTTCAATGCACTTCATGGAATGGTTTCACTGTCGAGAAAGTATCACTCTTAGTGTCACACATTTGGCAGCTGAATGTCACTCATTAGTTTGTTGAGACCATAAAAATGTGCCAAGCAATCAGAAAATTTGCAAGCTATGCTTGATACTATGCAGTAGTTTAGTGCTGCAATTCCTGAACTGGTATTTGAGAGTGAGTTTTTTTGCTGAAAAGTTTCATTAAGGAAATTATCTCAACTAGCACAACAGATGAGTCCTAGTAAACATTTTCAAAACATTATTTCTTGAAATAACCAATACAGAATTTCCATTTGTGACAGTTTCGCTAAGTGTATGTTTGAGATGAATGTTATATTGCAACATGTACCCCAATGAGGATCTCTTCTCTCTGAAAAACTCTGAGACTTTTACTATTTTTTATTCATTTTTTTTTTTTTTTTATACTACTGTTATCTCATTTGTACTATATCCGATCTGTTTCATACACTCAAAATTTGATTTGCATTGAATGGTGTGTTCTTACACAAGGTCACGTGATATTCTATTATACTCGAGTCTAGGGGAGGGTATGCCAAGCTATTGAGGCTTAAAAAGGAAATTATTTACTGCTTTTTTTTTATTTTCCTGATCTGTGACATGACCATCAGACATAAATGAGCCGATCACAATGTCTGGCAGTTTAGTATGGACTGTTCGCACAAGGAGCAGGGTCATCCTTGATTTGCTTAACACAGGCCCCTGTCTAGAGTGATGAAGTACGTAAAAATCGATGGGTTGGAATGCAACCTGAGCAGTTGCCAGTGGTTAGACTATTTGCAAACATTCCCCCATCCCCTTTTGTGTTTTTTATATAATGCCCTAAGCTGCCAAGGTTATGCACAGATTGTTCGATGTGGCACAGGATTCAAGCTATACCACACTAACAAGGCCTAACAAGGTTGAAACGGGTCCGGGATTGCTTGCTGTCATTTCTTGAAGAGGCTTTCCTTGGCAGTTTGGGATGGACTGTTTCCACAAGGAGCAGGGTGAGCACTCATTTGCATAACGAACAGTGGCGTCACTAGGGTTGGTGTCACCCAGTGCGGGTAACTCATGGTGTCACCCCCTCACGACTTACCCCATGGACCTCTCCTGTGACAGAGCCAAGGCCGCCTCGTCCGGACGCCTTCCCGGTGGTCATCCTGGCTCCTGCAGACCTCCCGTTCGTCCACGTCCTAGGTCAGGGTGTCCCTTCTGGATCTGCTGGCCTCTGGTTGCGCTGGTTGTTCTCCCACCTCTTTCTCCTCCGTAGCGTCCGCTACCGTGTCCTCCTTCGAGTTGTCCTCCTCTGCTCTCCTGCTTTCACCTCCTTGCATCCGAGTATCCCTCGCAGTTCTGGGCCATCGGAATATAAAGGCCCTCCTCCCTCTTGCACCGAAAGTATTACACCGGCAACAGAGGAAGAGACCAGGAAGCAGGGTTCCTTGGTGCCTCCGGGCTCCCGCCACAAGCAATATAAATATATAAATATATAAGCAATGTTCAAAATACCAGTAGCCGGTCTATCAGTGACGTCCCTATAAGTGAATATTAGGGTGAAAGACATTAAGTCACAAATAAACTGATGCTACACACGAGTGCTCAGACTAAGGCATTAAAAGGAAAAAGAAACTGCCAGTCTCATACAATGGTGGATTCACTTGCTGTGCCAAACTATACATAACAAGGTTCATCTTCAACTTTTGGTGGCTACATTTAATTTGAATCTGCACATTCTTTACAAACCTACTCCCTTATTTAACCACGAGTGACGGAAACATTCACTTGGTCCCTAAAGTAAATTTTTATTTTAATAAAAATATTGACAATTTTATAATAAAAAAAAATGAACACAACTCGGTTTTTAGTGTGCATGTGTCTGGAGCATGCACATCCAACAAGAATTTCTTTTTTTTGTTTGACGCTAAAGGGATCAAGGAAACCTCTGCTAATGCCAGGTGAAAGCAGGAGGCTACGATAAAAGTACTTTTACAGGGTGGGTGGTGACCGCTTGGGAATGGGCCTTGTGCGGACCCCTCACCATTCCGTGCAAGGGGGGAGGGGGGCTCTAAGGTTTTTTTACACCACTGGGGTTGACATCAGTATTAACAGGTGGGTTTTCACAAATGTCAGCATACTACCATAACTACACCCTCGTATTCCTGATACTGTACTGAGTAAAGGATGCTGGGTAGGGTTCAAGACAGGGTCACACACCTCAGCAGTAACAGACACTCATCTGCTCTTCCTGGAGCAGCAAAGGGAGCTCCACTAGGCACAGATGCTCCGGTAAATTCCAGTGCGTGGAGGGAGTTCAGTTGACTGCATCAGTCTGTCCGCGCTTCACCTGCCTGCCCTACCCCGGCTGCTCTTGGCTCCAGCAGGAGTTTTGACCACTGCGGGTCGCCGTCTGCCCCCTCTCTCAGCCTGGTGAGCTTCACTGGGGGGTTACCGGCCGCCAGCTTCTCCACCGTGCTGGGGAGATTCAGTACGAGGTCAGCCCGCTGTCTGTCTGTCCTGTGCCCAGTCCCACGCTGCTCTAGGCTTAGTAGGAGTCCACGCGTCTGTCTTTCCTCCTCTGTTGCCCAGCACCAGGACCTCTGTGGCAGCAACAGCTTCACATATCACCGGTGCATTCTGGTACACGTGGTCCAGCTGCTCTCTGTTAAAGCCTCAGTACACCTGGCAGAGGCAAGGCTGCAAAGTTGGACAACGCAGCGTATTGGTGTCACCCCGTGCTGGTGTCACCCGGTGCGGTCCACACCCCCGCACCCCCCTAGTAACGCCATGATAACGAAGGCCTTTGTCTAGACTAGAGCGTGGGTACTTGCAAACATTTGCCCAGGGGCCAGAAAGTACGGTCTGTGGTGTGTCCGAGGGCCTAACAAATGTTAAATAAATGGTCAAGCATTTATTTGCATGTTAATAAATGCTTACTCGTGTGTTTAAAACATTTTTCTGAACATTAGAACTCAGCAAATAAACAGCAGCTTATGCTGCTGTTCCTCAGGGATGCCCCATTTAAAGGTCAAGAGGGCCGCTAGTGACCCCTGGGAAGTCATTTGAGTATCCCTGTCTGGAGCAATACAATGGGAAAATAATTGTGGCTTAGAATGCTGCCAGAGTGATTGCCAGTGATTTGAAAGCATTCCCCCTATCACCTTTACTAATGTCCTAGGTGGCCAAGACTACGCCTAGACTTGGTTCCCTAGCTCGCTGTGTCACAGGATCTATGAGATACCTTACTGAAGAGGCCTATCAAGATCGCAACCGGAATTTGTTTGCTTTTGGTCCCTTCTGGAGGGGTCTTTGCCTGGTAGTTCAGGATGTAGTGTTCTCATGAAGAGCAGGGTATATGCTGATTTGCATAAGGCGGGCCTTTGCCTAGAGCAGGGGTCTTCAAACTGTGGGGCGCGACCCCCAGGGGGGCCGTGGAGCGATGCAAAGGGGGTCGCGCCTTCACAGTGTCACTTCTGCCCTGGCCTCCAGGGCTTCAGCCCCCGCTCCTCCCCCATCCTGTGTCTCAGCCCGGGCTGCTACAGTGCAGCTCGCACTCCTGGGGCCTCGGCTGGGTAGTGTCTGGAGTCTTATCTCCGGCCCGAGTTTCACAGGTCTTTAAAGACCATTAGCATATTTACATGCCTTTGTTAACTGATTACCAAAGCTTAGTTTTTTTAATGGTTCCAGTACCCCCTGGGCCCCCACTCTGCCTATTCCTTACATTTGTATTTTTACACTTACTGCTGTAGTGTGAGAATGCATCTAATGAAAAGAAATATAAAGTTGGGTTGCCAAAATAAAAATGCCTGCTATGTGTTTAAAGATCCTGCAGAGACCTGCTCTTGACACTAAATTGAGTTATAAATATAAAAGTATGTATTCATTAGTTATGTAACTTTTCTGTCTTTATTCTCTTTAATTATTAGTCATGGATCATTGAGGCATCCCTAGAACACAATTAAAAGTGTTTTCTATTTATATTTGCTGTTCTAAGTATTCATAGATAAGTGCAAAAAATACAGCTGTAGGTGACAGCTTATTTCTGGGCCATCAAAATAATGAGCTGGTAAACTAATCATTAGACTGGAAGTTTATTGCAGGATGAGCACATTATTTATTTCCTCCACCCTCGAATCCTGATTAATGACATTATAGCAATAGTTTAACTTATATCTGAAACCCTACGCTTGAAGTTTCTGGGAATGCACTCTGCTTTCAAACTACTCACTTTTCTTTCTCGCCTTCACTTTCACGTTCACCCTGCACTCCTAGCGATCACCATGCACTCATAGTGATCACCATGCACTCATAGCGATCACCATGCACTCATAGCGAACACAATGCACTCACATGGATCACAATGCACTCACACTGATCACAATGCACTCACACTGATCACAATACACTCACACTGATCACAATGCACTCACAGCAATCACAATGCACTCACACTGATCACCATGCACTCACACTGATCACCATGCACTCAAACTGATCACCATGTACTCACACCAATCACCTTGCACTCACACCAATCACCATGCAATCACACTGATCACCATGCACTCACACCGTTCTCCAGCTCACCCTGCACACACAGTGATCACAATGCACTCACACTGATCGCCATGCACTCATAGCGATCACCATGCACTCATAGCGATCACCATGCACTCATAGCGATCACCATGCACTTATAGCGATCACAATGCACTCACACTGATCACAATGCACTCACACTGAACACAATGCACTCACACTGATCACAATGCACTCACACTGATCACAATGCACTCACACTGATCACAATGCACTCACAGCAATCATAATGCACTCACAGCAATCACAATGCACTCACAGCAATCACAATGCACTCACACTGATCACCATGCACTCACACTGATCACCATGCACTCAACTGATCACCATGTACTCTCACCAATCACCTTGTACTCACACCAATCACCTTGCACTCACACCAATCACCATGCAATCACACTGATCACCATGCACTCACACCGTTCACCAGCTCACCCTGCACACACAGGGATCACAATGCACTCACACTGATCGCCATGCACTCATAGCGATCACCATGCACTCATAGCGATCACCATGCACTCATAGCGATCACCATGCACTTATAGCGATCACAATGCACTCACACTGATCACAATGCACTCACACTGATCACAATGCACTCACAGCAATCACCATGCACTCACACTGATCACCATGCACTCACACTGATCACAATGCACTCACACTGATCACAATGCACTCACAGCAATCACAATGCACTCACACTGATCACCATGCACTCACACTGATCACCATGCACTCAAACTGATCACCATGTACTCACACCAATCACCTTGCACTCACACCAATCACCATGTAATCACACTGATCACCATGTACTCACACCGTTCACCAGCTCACCCTGCACACACAGTGATCACAATGCACTCACACTGATCGCCATGCACTCATAGCGATCACCATGCACTCATAGCGATCACCATGCACTCATAGCGATCACCATGCACTCATAGCGATCACCATGCACTTATAGCGATCACAATGCACTCACACTGATCACAATACACTCACACTGATCACAATGCACTCAAACTGAGCACAATGCACTCACAGCAATCACAATGCACTCACAGCAATCACAATGCACTCACACTGATCACCATGCACTCACACCGATCACCATGCACTCAAACTGATCACCATGTACTCACACCAATCACCTTGCACTCACACCAATCACCTTGCACTCACACCAATCACCATGCAATCACACTGATCACCATGCACTCACACCGTTCACCAGCTCACCCTGCACACACAGTGCACTCACACTGATCGCCATGCACTCATAGCGATCACCATGCACTCATAGCGATCACCATGCACTCATAGCGATCACCGTGCACTCATAGCGATCACCATGCACTTATAGCGATCACAATGCACTCACACTGATCACAATGCACTCACACTGATCACAATGCACTCACAGCAATCACAATGCACTCACAGCAATCACAATGCACTCACAGCAATCACAATGCACTCACAGCAATCCTAATGTACTCACACTGATCACCATGCACTCACACTGATCACCATGCACTCAAACTGATCACCATGTACTCTCACCAATCACCTTGCACTCACACCAATCACCATGCAATCACACTGATCACCATGCACTCACACCGTTCACCAGCTCACCCTGCACACACAGTGATCACAATGCACTCACAGTGATCACAGTGCACTCACACTGATCGCCATACACTCGCAACATTCACCCACTCACCATGCACTAACACTGATCACCATGCACACACAACATTCACCCGCTCACCCTGCTCTCACAGTGATCACTCTGCACTAAAAATTCGCTTGCATTGTTCATTCTGTACCTCTCCCTGGAGTCAAACGAGCACACTTCTCACCCTGCACTCATGTGACACTTCACTCACCTGTCCCCCCTTACTGCTCAATCTGTAGCTCACTCAAACAAGGCCATCACTAACCGTGCACTAATTCGTCCCACTCTGCACTTACAGCCGAACCCAAAATTATATGGTCATCTCACTCACCCTGCCATCACTCCTTTTACCCTACTCTCACACTGTTGCATTGCTCACCGTGCAGTCACATGGGCACTCTTGTCAACCACACAGTGCACTTCACGGAACTGAGTGTGAGTAAACTATGAGTAGCGCTATAAAAAAATGAAATGTTTGCCAGACAGGTGCTATAGAGAGATGAGGTGTATTGGTGAGTGGTAGTGAGGGAATTCATGGGCCAGGTGAGCTTCTAATGTGGCAGCGCGTATTCCTGCGGATTGGGAGGCCCTTCACAGAGGTTGACTAGACATCTTTCTGATGTTAATTGCTGTATTTTTGTTATAAATTGGTACTGATGGGGTGAAATCTTTTCTCAGTATTACTGTGTTTAAAATAATTCTAAATAATAAAGCAATACTACCCCAAAATACGCAGCATCACAGAACATTATTTAAATTTTCTACTCACACAATTTAGTCAAGCCTGTCGCATAATTTGGTCCTCACCTTCCTCATAACCTAGAGGTTTAGAAATGTTTGTCAGGGGGGGGTCCTTACGCTTGAAAATGTTGACAGGGGGGTCTCGGCATCC
Source organism: Lissotriton vulgaris (assembly GCF_964263255.1). Lineage (NCBI taxonomy): Eukaryota > Metazoa > Chordata > Amphibia > Caudata > Salamandridae > Lissotriton > Lissotriton vulgaris. Next base: position 261,407,030 of record NC_141695.1, read on the forward strand.
AAAAGTTTGAAGACCTCTGGCCTAGAGTGACACAGGAGCTGAAAAACAATGGGCTGGAATGTTACTCAAACCAAGAGATTGCCAGTGAATAGACTGTTTGCAAGCATTCCTCCCACTCCTGCTCTAGATGCCCGAAAAGTAAGCATCTTGGTAATAATTAAGGGTGGGCTCTTCCTCTGAAGCACTCAACCCATAAAAATGGTAGATCTAAACAGAATGCTCTATTTTGCTAGCAGGCAGTGAATGTATCACAGGAATCTGGGCATTCTGGCTTTGAGCTGTAAGATCGGTCATTATCCCTCTATCACCCCCTCTCCCACCATCTCCAGGATCTTGCAGGAACACTTGTTTCATCAGGACCAGCCTGTTTAACTCTTGTTCTTAAATGGCTGATGGCGCCTGTATTGGCGATCAGCGGCGAAGGAGAGACCAGTCCATGCTACTGGGATGGCAGAGTGATGCCATGGCAGAGATACATGGGGTGCACAGGATGGAGTAGAAGAGACTCTGATGGAAGGACTAGAGTGCTTTAGAACAGATTTCTACTACTCTAAACACGTTTACCGGGCAGCTTGAAAGGTCCCAGTTAGATCAGACAATGCAGCAGGCTCCAATCTATAAGAGGGGAGATGGATTGGTGCAAATCTGTGTGAAGAGTAAAGTGAAGGACAATGGTCGCTGTGTCATAATCACGCGGGGTTAACAATCACTCTCTACCTAAAGTCCCAATATTAAGAACACATGCATAGCCGCAGATCTGGATTTCTTTGCATTGGCACAGTGGAGTGAGTCATATTCCTGATTGCTGGGTGTGGTGCACTAGCTACTAAGTGGGAATGTACTGTACATAATATCCTCCCGTTCTCTGGACTCCACCCACCTGCACTGTTTACAACCATTTATGTACCTTCCTTGGCGTTTTAATAAAGTTGACATCAGTTCACCCGATGCTAATTGTACTCAGCTTGTATCTGGATGCTCAAGTACCGCCTCGCGCTCAGGAGCATGACTCTGCAGGGCTGACTGGGGTGTGCTTGGCTGCTGTTCGCTGTGCATTAAGCTGTTAAGTTATCCTCTTGCATATAGAATTATATGTCAAATGGTCATGATTCATCATCAGCAACCCTATAATTTAATATATTGTGGGTGTATCTTGTTGATTCAGATGAAGACATTTTTGCTCACTCTCCTTTGGTGTCATCTGACAATAGATCACTTATTTATTTTGAGGCAAGTCACTGGTACGCTTTCTTAAGGGCATTACAAAACGACAGCAGATATTGAAGGGTTGGAGATCCAGTCTCAGGTGTACTAATTTCTTGGAGTCCATGATGCTCTTTTCCTCACATCTGCACAGATGCATTACTTTCTGGATAATGAGGTTCCTCTGTTTTAGAATATTTGTTGATCATAAAGCTTGCCAAACAAATGATAAAGAAAACATGCAGGGCTTCATATTCTGTATTTAGTACCTCTTAGGACCAGGGTGGTTCCTAGCATAGTCTGTGCAAAAAGAAACCCATATTTATAGAACTGAGGCACAGATTATGAACAACAGTAACTGCAAACAATGTGCCATTTCCTGTGATTTAAATGTATTTATGATTTAGACATAACTTAACTGTACTCATTGAACAGGGTAACTGGGCCACTTTTCCAAGAATATGTTAGCTATCTTTTTCCATAGTTTCCCCAGCTACAGGGAACATCAGGTTGTATAATTAATCTGCAGAAACCTAGACTCAGGGCCTCATTTATAAACATTTGACGCATGGCAGTGCAGCACGCCTTCCTTCTGCACTCTGCCTTCTGTCCCCCAAAAAACAGGAATGCACTGTATCTACAAGATATGGCACATTCCTGTCCTTCTCTCCTGCGCTGGCGCACAAATAGTAGCCGCGGGCCAGCGCAGGCACCCATGGGTCATGGTGCGAAGGTGCCCGAGTTGCAGCGATTCTTTTTTTTGTGCAGGAAGAGAGACCTTCCTGAACCAAAACAATAATTGGTGGTACTTTCCTCTTCTATACGTGCTGCAGAATGCAGTATGCATATAAAGAGAAAAATACAAGGAGAAATAAAAGTATTTCTAATCATTGCGCCATTCCTACGCCCCCCTTGGGGAGGTGTAGGAATCTGATGCATTCCCAGGTTAACGATTCCTCATAAATGTGGGAATGCTCCAGATTCCGTGAGTGTTACGTGGGAACACCCACAGCAACACTCATGGAACGCCCGTTTCACGCCGTGTTCTGCATGAAACAAGACATATCTTCAAGGCCACTGAAAGGCACGTAAAGTGGCTTTGCGTATCCTTGTAAATATGCTGCGGCACACTGCGCCACCAGAGCGTCAAAAAACGGACCCTCCGGCAGCGAAAAAGTGCCACTAAGGCCTCATAAATGAGCCCTTTGTAAGTTGTAGCCATCAACACTCATTGTGTGGGACCAGGGCTATCATCAGAACCACAGAAGGAGAAAGAAAAGAGGAAATAGGAGAAAGAAGAAGGGAGAGTAGTAGCATAGGAAAACAGCGACACATGGAGCAAGCAAGAATGGAAGAGAAGAGTGAATGGAAGGAAACATAAAGTTAGGGTGGGGGAAAAACTTTGCATGAGGCTGGATAAATACAAAGCAGCCTTGATATTTGGCAAAACCAGGAACTGGGAAGCACCATTGGGAATAAAAATTAGAGGACTTATTACCCAAAAATGATGCAGCTAAGTACCACAAGCCATTTTGCTGCTCCGAGCGGTGTCATTTTAAAAGCACATGAATGCATCATATTTACGACAACATAACGCATCCCTGTGCTTTCCCCTGCACTGCCCCCCAAATGGCTGCCATGTGCCAACACAGGCACCCTTGCAACAAGGTGCAAGGGTGCCTGCATTGCGGGGCTGATTGTTTTTGTGAGGGAAGGTGTATGAAAGTAGGATCTGCTTCTTATGGTTACCCCCACGTTTTGCTTCATGTGAGACTGTTTTTGACTAGTCTGACTGGGATCCTGCTAATCAGGGTCCCAGTCTATCGGCTTTCTCCCTAAACTGTTATGGTATGTACTTAGGTACAACCCAGATTGGCTACTGGGGTACCCTTGTCAGTCCCTAGTATATGGTAACCAGCTACCCAGGGCATGGGTACCTAGGAGGCCTCCCATGGGCTGAAACATGTATTATGCCACCCATTAGAGGCCATGCAAAATGGAACCTACAGACCTGCCATTGCAGCCTGTGTAGATGGTGCATAGCACTACTTACTTGAGATATAGGTTTACTATATCTAAGAGTCACTACACAACACTACCGGGTCTGGTGGCTCAATGGACTAATGCATCCATTGCAGGATCCTGTGTTTGACATCATGGTCACAGGTTCAAATCCCGGTGGGTCCACTCAGCCTTTTATCCATCTGAGGTCGATAAAATGAGTACCATTGAGTTGGGTAACAATGAACATCTGTTATACAGTGCCAAGAGACCTCTGAGTGAATGTGCGCTTTACCAATACACATATTATGTTATGTTATGTTAAAACATATAAGTCACCCCTATAGCAGGCCTGGACAATCCTGAAGGCAGGGTGCTTGGTTCTAAGTGAGAGGGTGCCACTGCATGAGCAGGACACCCCTGCAGCCTATGGAGTACATTCTTCAGGGTTGCTAAAGCAGCAGCCATTTACCACATACAGAGTGGCATTATGCAAGCGCGTGATGACCTACTCTAAAACAGCTGAAAGTAACCCTATCGTGTTTGGTGTCAAACATTGTGGAATCATACCCCCACACCGGTAACCGATGTGGGGGGTATGATTCCACCCCTCAGAAATGAGCTTTGATAGGTACCTGGTGTTCCCAGTACCAGCCTTCTAGCCCCGGGCAGCACAAAATGGTTGCTGCCGACCAGAGAAACATTTCTGCCCTCCTGCTGCTCAGCCAAGCTCGAGCAGGGAAAGGCAGAACAATAGGCATCCTGTCACATAGAGGTGTGACCACCTTCCAGAAAGGATTTAGTGTATTAGGCCTGGGTAGGTGCGCTTGCCAGCAACCAAAAGTCTGTATGAGGGGCACATTTGGGTCCCTGTGCATAGTCCAGTTCGAACCAGTTCTGGGAGCCGTTGGCTCCTTCTCTGGCGCGAAAATGGACAAAGGACATGGGAGTAACCTCCTCACTGTCCTGGCCCTCTCCTGGGAGGGATCCATGACTCTGTCTAACCCTCTCCCATGGGTACAAAAGGCGTACCTGGCTGTAGGACCCAAGATTTGATGTGGACAATATTCTGAACCAAAACCATTAAACCTCAACCATCTGGACACTCTGGACTTCGCTGGACTTCATTTGGGCCCAACTTCATCTCCCTCTCAGTCCGAAGCATCGTCTGAGCCTGTGCGCCATACAGGTTCTGTGCAGGACCTGTGGAGCATCAAAGACATCCAAAGATATCTCCCTTGGAGTGAAGGAGTCATTTGCCTGCAACCGTAGGCACCACATCTCCATTGAACGGTCTGCTGCTCCTGAGCTCCTCTGGACTCCAAAGGATTCAGCAACACAGGAGGTAGGTTTCTACATCCCGCCAGATCCTAGCTGTCCTCTTACCAATTTTGAGGCCAGAATCTCTTGTGAGGGCTGCAATACCCATACCCTTGTGGACCGCGTTCGTTTGAAAGTGCATTTGCTTGTTGGCGTTTCTCGAACAAGTGCACTGGGCTCCAAGTAGCTCTAACCTCTGGCATCATTTCCTACAAAGAACTCCGGTCTCCTCACACCATGTGCTCCGTGTGCTGCTGCTTTGTGAAATTGTTCAAGGTCCCGTGGTGACTCCTGTGCCTCTGGCCTGTGGGTCCACTTGAGGGTCAACTCTGCTTTTCTTGGGCTTCCCTGGTTGCTCCAGGCTTGGCCTGACTCCCCTATGTTTGGTGAGTCTCCTGGACCTTGCTGGTTCGAACCGTCACCCTTCTTGACCTTCTGCTTGGGTTGCAGTTGCCAAGGCTTGTTGGTGCTCCTGCTGGACACCGATGCCTAAGCACTCGACATCCTTTGTGAGACAGCTTGCATCTGTCTCCTGGTCACCCTTGACGTCTCCTGGTCCTGGTGGCTGCAGAGTAAAGAACCCCCTCAATGAACCGTAAGCACCCGACATTGGTGGCATTCGCCTACCAAGCCCCTGGTCACTCTTGAGTGACCCACGCTCTGTTATCCCCTCTGCTTTCAAGTACTCGTCAAAAAGAATCCACCTTTGTATTCCAACTGACACTTTTCCTATTCCCAGCAGTGGCTCTTCTTCGAAGTCCTGCATAGAGATCGACTGCGGTTTCCGATACCTCTTCAGACCTACGCACCTGGCTTCCCTGGGATAGGTAATTTGGGTAATAAAGTGTCCACAGGTGGAGTGGCTCTCCAACCTCCTAAGTTCCATGGGGCTTCTTTGAAGTTCACTGGGAAGGGTCCTTAAACTTTAAAACCGACAACCTCGACTTCCCCATAGAATTGTATGGACCGTGTGGTTGTGTTCCCACACTGCACCCGTCATCCGTGGGGGACCACTTACTCATCTTGGGTTGTTCCTTTGGGGCCCAGCAATTCTACATCCTGTAGACAATGTCTTCACTCAAGTTGTGGTTCTTATACCACTATTTTAGTATATGGTCTGGTCTCCCCCTGGAGCCCACTGTGTTTTAGTGCTATTTACTATTGTTTCTGTGCTACAGTTTTGTGTGCTTTGTGAGTATCTTCGTGTTGAAGATACTGTGTCATACTAGAGTGTGTTATATTATTAAATAAACATTTTTATAACTACTTTGTGGCTCTCCTTTCCTCTCATTTAAACAATACTGTAAGGTTGCATTCTGGTAACACAAGCTGCTTAACATTCCTTCAAGACTAAGCCTGAAGGCTGCTCTCCACAGCTACCACTTGGATAGCTTTCTAAGGTTATCTTTGACCTCTTAAATCACCATAAGGGTTGTTTTAACTGGTGCAAGGTGCCCATTTTAATTAGTGGACACAATATACCAGGCCAACTTCTCATAGAAGGTGTCCTCCAAGAGTTTTTTCCCTCTTTCTATAGGTGCAGAGGAAGAGAAAAAACGTTGAGAAATCAAAGTATTTCCCCTTGTCTCTCCTCCGTATACCTCATTTGGGGAGGTGTAGGATTCTGACGTGTTCCCAGGTTTTTGAAATGTAAATCTGGAAATTCTGAAGAATCCATGGGTGTTTAATTAGAACACCCACAGCAACACCCAGGGTACGCCCTTTTCATGCAAAGTTATGCATGAAAAGGAGCCATACTACCAAGGCCATGAAATGCCATACACTGCGCTGCCTGTGCATCAAAAAAAGTGATGCATGGGCAGTGCAAGGAGCTTGTAAATAAGTTCCTATGGGCCTCTGAACTCATCATTGACCAGATATTAAACAAAAAAAACCTTTAGGCAATAAACAACCTTTGTGTTCGGCAACACTAGGCTCTGGCAGTGCCCCTGATCATTTTTTTTAACAAAATAAGCTTTGATATTCATTATAAAATGTACAGGAGAGAGGAAATGTAAAAGATTTACGAACTGGAAATTTTATTTTGAATGCAGGGCCTCCCTCCGGCACTTAATCATCAACACCAGCGCTTGAGCACCAGTGAAGGACACATTCATTTTTGGTAGGCACAGGGAGATAAAGTGATTCGCTGAGAATCACAGGATGTTGAGCCGACACCGAGATTCAAACCTGGTTCCCCAGCTCTGAGGTCAGCAGCTCTGGCCATTACATCAAATCCTCTCCCATTTGTAGGGTGCCACGGCTGATTTTTACGGCAGAGCTAACAGGAGAAATGGGCTGGTAGAACCTGCCTCCTGAAAGGAGACCCAGCACTTATCATTTTATAAATTAACCACTGGTCAGACCCCATATGCTTTCAGAGCGATATAGGAGTGGTCTTAGTGAATGCCCAGGGACATTTTAAGGATTTTGGGGGCTCTGTGCCAAATGTATTTTAGGGGCCACTTCTTGGAACAGCATTGATTTTATGATCCAGTTTCAGCTCTTTGGTCAAATTCTAAATGTGTGTACATCTGATATTCGGGGATAATGACGTGTTTTTAGTATTCTAACATAGCAGCAGCTCACTAACATTATTACAATTAATCGCTATGACACCCCCTATTTCTCAAATGTGAGGTCCTGTATTGATCTAAAAGAAACTTTTTTATAAGGATGTGGCATGAAACAAACACATTTTGTCTGCAAAATGTCTGTAATAGACTCTCACACATTAAAAATAAATGTTAGAAAAACAAGAATCTGTTATTCTAGGTCATCAAGGCAAGACGCTCTGCAGAACAGAGCTGGCTCCATCAGGGTGCCCCCTGAAACACTGAGGCCCAGGGCCAGAGCCCCCTTTGCCCAGACCTTAAAAGATCACTGTGTATGCCAGCACCTGAGAACCAAGGCCACCAGTCTATTCACATGCTGGGGAAAATGCGATCCCAGAGTTATACCAAGCATTTGCAATGCAATAGGTCTCACATTTATGAGAGTTTGAGCTATCAGCATGGTAAATGACAATGCCTTTTACTTATGTGTTTTGAAAACCTGCAAACAATGCCTATGAGTACAAAGTACACATAAAAAAGGCATTTTCATTTACATTACCAATAGGTAAAAGTTTCGAAAATGCGAACCTATAACATTACAAAATGCTTTTTTAACTTTATCCACCTTGCAAAGGATCGGGGATTCTTTGCAGCATGTTTAGAATCCATTGGTAGTCAATAGATCACAAAGGCGAGACCTATTGACTTTGCCAATGCTTATTAAGGAATGCGTCTAGTAATATATCCTTCTGTTACGACCTTGTAGCTTGTTTGGTATCTAATAAAGGCCACAATAAATTTTCTGTGTTAAAGAATAGCCATTTCAAATAATTTGTGCTACAAACGCTTGTTGCCTGCCCATTCACCTTTCCTGAGCAGACTTCTCGCACCAACAGCCTGATTCATGTAGGTAAATTGCGCTCGCAAAGGGCCAGATTCTCAGAATCTGGCCCTTAGCGAGTGCGATTTTTGCATTTGGTATTCATGATACCAAATGCAAAAATCGCTATGTAAGAATTTGCATATTTGCGTGGAATGGCATTTAAGGAATCTCTAATAGAGATTCCTCAAATGCTATTCATGACACACAACAAAATTGCGATTTTGGACTTTTGGGGCCGCTATTTACCGACAGGTCAGACCTGTCGGTAAATAGCAAAATCTCAGAAAAATGCTTTCAAAAGCATCATTCAAAGTTGCATGTAGCACACACACATGTCCTTTGGACATGTGTGTGCGCAACACCTGTCCAAAAGTGCATTTTAGGGGTGCTACAGGGCGTCCTTTGGACACCCCTGGCACCCTTAAAATCGCTATCTCAGTTGCGAGTAGCAAATTGCTACTCGCAAATCCCCATTCATTCCAATGGGCCTCTTGGCCCATAGGAATGATTGGGGAGTATTTGCGAGTAGCAAATTGCTACTCGCAAATAAAGAACATGTAGGAATCGCTATTTAAGTAGCAATTCCTACATGAATGCCGTTTTGCGTGTCCTCAATAGCGATTCACTATGATTCGCTATTAGGGACACGCAAAACGGCATGTACATGAATCAGGCTGCAAATCTTTAAAAACATAATCTGGTGGCATCATGTACTACGGCTCACGTCGTTAATGCACATGCTAGAACTATTTTTACATTTCATTAAAACCCTGTGTTATTCTGCAATTAATGGGAGAGCTGAAAAGGCTGCTCCCAGGAGAGAGTGCGTCTGGAAATGGTTTCTGTTTTATTTGTAGATGTGCCCAGCAGAAGTGCCCCGGGTGCAGCCGGGCTGAGCAGTGGGCGCTGAATGACGGCTCTGCCCAGACTAGACAGCCTGAGCCATGCCACCGAGTGATGTTAGGCTGGGGGGAACAAGTGCATTTAGGGAAGGGGTGAACAATTCACTCACCGGGGATTAGATTTATGGGGCATATGAATCATTTTCAGAATATTAACCCCTTGCGCATTGCTCAGTCAGTTTGAGACACACCGTAACAGCCTCAAAGTGCACGTGCGGAGACCCAAAGAATCAAGAAGGTGGGAGAGCAGGAGCAGAGGTGTGAAGGTTAGAAGGCAAGGAATAGAAGGGGGCAGCAGAGAGGAGAAACAAGGAATGGAAAGACTGACGTTAGGAAGGAAGAGAGAGAGAAGAAAAAGAAGGAATGAAGGGAGCAGGTAGGATGCAATGAAGAGTGAGACAGCAGAGAATGGAAATAAGGAATGGAGGAGAAAACACTCAAGGAAAGAGAAAGCTGGAGAATGAAGGAAAGTAAAAGGACACAAGGAGTAGAAAGGGAGAGATAACAGAGAAGAGAAAGAAGGAAAGTAGGAAGAGAGAGGCAAGGAATGGAGGGAGGAACCGGAGAGAAGGGAAAGAACAGGGGAATGAGGAAAGACACATTGAACGAGAAAGGAGAAGAGAGAATGGAGGGAGGAGGGAAAACGCAAGGAATAAAAAGGAAGAGACAGAAGAGAAAGAAGCGTCTGCTGCTCCTGGCACATGTGTAAAAGCAGCCGAGCTGCGCCCGAAAAGTCCCCAGTCTAGACCGTAGCAAAGCAAATAACAACAACCCGGAAGAAACCCGGCGCTTACCTGAAACTTTGGGGCCAGACGGGTCTCTCCCTCTCTCCAATTTGTCGCACCCCCTCGCCGGTTTATACCCGCGATCTTCTCTGCTCGCCACCCAGGGAGAAATGCAAATGTTACAGCGTCACACACACAACTGAAAGTGAAAGATCAGAAAGAGGCCCACTGCGAAATGAGCTTGGTTTGTATGCTATGTAACTCCCTGTCATGTCCTGCGTTCATTAGAATGCTTCACACCGACTCTTCTTTTATCAGGAAAATAAACATGAGCCGAGCGTTGTGTGCACAATTAAAAAAATCAAACTTCCGCCATAGTGCTGGCTGCTCTAAAAGTGAAAGATAGTATGGTGCGCTGAATGTAACCACAGAACGTCGTTGTGCCTAATCTAGAAGAAACTTAATGGCGAAAATAGCACACGTCAATATCAATGTCAAACTTTCTTGTATAGCGCACATCTCACACACGTACTGTGTAACAACAAAGTAAAGGGGCCAGCAGCCATGGGAGGATACAATGACAACATGGCTGTACTAAGGAGGGATTAACAAGACGCATAATGAATCAGAAGACAGCATTTATAAAGGACGAACACACAAGCCAATGAAAAATAAGGGCGGGGGACTGGACAAAGCTACTCTCTGTACTGAGCTACCACAGCTCTATGCAGAGCAGCGCCTGCTTGCTGGCTCACACTCGACCTAAAAAGGTGTGTCTGTAGCTTATCTTGGTGCACTCAGGAGATATGTAGTGATAATTGGGCCTGGTACAGTGGACATATCGGTGACACAATCAGAGAGCTCTAGATGTCACTCTCTGATGTCATTCTTGATATCGATCCAATATAATAGAGCTGGAGAACTGTGGGGCTGTAGCAGGGAGAGTGGACTACAACTTCTTTAATATTGGTTTCCATGGTGCATATTAACTGTTTCATGTTTTACAGCAATATTGTGACACTAGATACTGGCTTGCAGTTATACAGGCTCTGTGTGCATTTTCTTTATACCTGATATTTGGAGTGTTCAATAAAATTTGCTTTCCAACGAACTACAAAATCTAAATTCCTTGAACTAAAGATTTGCAACACTGTGATGGCTGCAGAAGTTCCATAATGTATGTGCTTTTGCAGTGTTCCTTGGTAGCAAGAGAACACAACATCAAACATGAAACAAGCTGCACCTGGGAGGTTACAGACACTTTATTGGATGAATGCCAGTCCACACCACTATAAGATGGTAGTGTTGACAGGAGTGCTCCTATTTTAGCAGTAAGGCAGCCAGCCAGAGGTATGCAACATTTTTTATTAACCTACAAATGTAAATCTTCAAATTGGCACTCCTTAATGTGATCCTTTTTGTAATATGTGTTTGCCAATGAATTAACTAATGTTTGAGTGTATGGGGATTAGTTCAAACTAGCCCTTAAACTTGTACAGTATTCCATATTGCCCTTTTCACATTTGGGCTTGTATCATACTCTTTTCGCACTGCATTGTGGTTGCTTGTTGGCACTTATTCCTCATAACCAGCTTTTAGCCATTTTAAACCAAAATTATATTCCTTCATACTTGTTATGGGATTTTAACACATATATTAAAGCTCTGTCTCTGGAATACCTACAAAAAGAGACATGAAAAAAAGTAATGACTTGCTAAATGACGTGTGTGTCTCAAGAATTAATATGGACTCAATTTGGAGAAAAAGCGTGCTAAGGAAAAGCTTGCTTCAACTGAGCGCACCAACAAAAACAAAATATTTAAGTCAAGTTGTTCTCTATGCGTTGCAATCACATTAATGTGTTTCCAAACTGTTCATTATCTGCTTCTGGTGTTTCTATCTATATGGTCAAAGTGTTATCCTAATATAATTTGGCATTTAAGGTCTCCGGAAAGGATTTCCTGTTTATGGCAATAATTAGTGCTCGTTGTTTTACAGTATTTTAGGGCTGTATTTATCCTTATTATCTTTTATCCACATGATTATTATGTATCTAAATTTACTTTTTGTTTCATTAACAAATCAAGTTGTATCTAGAATATTTCAATTTTTTTTAACTGATAAATTGTACCCTCTTACTTTGATGCCGACGAGTATTAGCACTATAAGCAGACAAGTAGAATATAGTAATACGCTTAGTGAAAATATTACCATTATAGTACAAAAAGTGCACATACTAAATTATTTATATCTCCATGGTGTCGATCACACAGATACTGACCTGCACAGATATTGACCTGAAAATATGGCGTTGCAAGCAATAGATAAGAACACAACTTTTCTATATTTTTCTGTTTGATTGCATAAATGTACAAATCAATAAAAACCGGAAAAAGGGAGCTTTAATCATAAATAAGCCAGATTTTACAGAAGTGTATGGGTTCTGATGCTCACTCCTTACAAGTAGCGCCTCTATAATACACTTATGGCCAGATGTAGGACCCTCAGTGTTTGCGACTCGCAATTTGAATTTATTTACGAATCACAAATTATGGGTCACAGACACTGATGTACAACATTGTCTGAAACACTTTGCAATTCCCAAATGAGTCGGAAAGGATCTGCCTCATTAATATTCATAAGGGAGTTTGCATGTTGCTACCCATTAGAAATTGCCATCACTCATAGGGATGGTGCGTGCTGGGGTCAGCATACCACTATGTCTCTGACTGCTTCTTCAATGAAGCAGTTTGTTTTTAATGCTGTCCGTTTTCCTTAAACGAAACAGCGATGCATTTAAAAAATATTTAAGGTAAATTTTTTTAAGAGTAGGAATGGTTTTTGGGGCCACTGCCTGCTCTTAAAAAATATGTTTGCTGGGGACCCCTTCCCGTTTGTGACTGACTTACCACCAATTTGAAATTGGTCGTAAAGGCGATTGTGTACAATCTTACATCCCCCTCCGACTTGCAATTAGGAAGGGATGCCCTTTTGTAGGAAGGTGGATATCTGACTATGGTTACCCCCAAACTTTTTGCCTGGTGTTTAGCTGGTTTTTGACTTAGTTGGCCTGGGATCCTGCTATTCAGGGCCCCAGGCTGATTGCTCTCTCCTTAAAATGGACTCCATGTACCTTAGGTGCATAACACAATTGGAATTGGTTCACCTTATAGGCCCCTGTAACAGTGTACCATAGGTACCCAGGGCATAGGTGTAGCCAAGGCCTACCAGGGGCTGCAGCATGTATTGTGCCACCCCTGGCCTGGCCTCCATATTTGACACAACTGGCTGATCACTCAGCTGGGGTAAGTTGGTGTAATCACCTCTTACTTAGGTACAGTATGCCTGTGCCTAACCCTAAACTGGACACATATGTTCCTATCAGCCACTCCTATGGAAGGCCTCATCAATCCTGGAGGCAGAGTGCTTGGAAATATGTGAGATGGTGCTCTAGCATGAGCTGAGCCTGTCTGCAGCTGTCGGGAACCACTCCCTAAGCTGTTCCGGGATATTGCCATACCATATACTCTTAAGTGCATTATAATCCTCGCGGTTATTTGCTATCTTTGGTTTGGCTTTATCAAAACATGTCGAGTAAGGTGTCATACGAATTGGAATACTATCCCCTCGCCAGTTCTGGCGACGGGGATAGCATTCCACCCTTCTAGAGGGACACGACATGTGTGTAGCCTTAACCCCGGTTAAAGTTAACCAGAGCCTCAGCATCACAAAATGGATGCTGCCACCACAGACACATGTCTGACCTCCTGCTGCTGGGAGTCCTTCCAGCGAGGAGGGCCTGGACAAAGGGTTTCCTGCCTGGGGAGGTGCGAGCACCACCCCAGACAGGGTTTTGTGTATTAGGTAGGACAGGGCTGAAAAGAATCAGACATGCCCGGGGCACACAAGGTGTCCCCGTGCATAGGCCAGTCCAAACCGGTTCTGGGGCCTTCCAGCCCCAGTCCTGGCGCGGAGCTGGACAAAGGAAAGGGGGTGTAACCGCCCCCCTTCCTGGTTCCTCCCAGAGGAGGGACCTAGTAGGTGATCCACCCCCAGTTTGGGAATAAGAGGGGGAGCAGTGCCATTGCACGGCAGATCATCCCGAAATCAACTTAAAACTAAGAAGAAGACTGGACTTCGACATTCTGCTGCACAGAAGACTGAAGAAGAATCTCCCTTGTGGCCAAGGAGTGACCACCCTGTGAACACAGGTACCAACCAGCGACTCGACGTCTGCTTTGCCGCCGCCTCCCGCCGGAGACCGAGCCCAGAGCCCGACAAGAACCAGACTCCCAGACCTCTCAGAGCCCGATCCACAGTCCCTGCGAAGAAGGGACCCGTGGAGGCACCGAGCGACGTGGGACCGGACCTCTTGAAAGACACCCGACAAGCTGACTGCGCAGCTTCTGAGGCATCCTCGACGTTGTGCTTTGGGGATTGAGAACCCCCACCACCGAGCAGCCCTTGCACCGAAGATCAGCCCTCCAGCATCTCCACGATCTGCGTGGGGCCCTTTTGCATTGTGCCACTCGACGCGCCATCCCGGCCACTAGCCACGCGGCCAGCGGCCATCTTGGCGACGAACCCGAAGATTTAAACAGCAGGTCTGGTTGCTCCAGACCTACCCAAGCTCCTGTGAAAAGGAGTACTCGCTCTGACCTTGCTGGTCCGAGTGAACAGCATCTTTCAACTCCTGCGTGGCTTGCATTTGCCAAGGCCTGTTTGCTCCGATCAGGTCGCCGACACCGCCAACAGCGAGAAGCCTACGTGGGACAGCTCGTGACCGACTCCTGGACGTCCTCGACCCCGGGTATCCACGTGGCTGCAGAAAGAAGCTACCCGACAACGCCTGTTTGCACCCGACATCACCTGGTTCCACTCTGGTTCCACGGCAGTCACTGGCTAGTGACTTTGAACACTGTCCCCTCTGCTTTCAGGTCTTCACATCTACAGATCCACCCTTGGATCCACCGGAACTCTCCTCATCGAGCCGCCTGCAGCATCTCCTGCTCCAAGCACCATCGACCAGCGTGACGAAACCCGACACATCTTCGACCCTGTGCACCCGCTTCCTGTGGGTGAGGTAACTCAGCTCCGCCGGTGCTCCTGCACTGGTACACATCCCAAGGGCCTGTGTTTTAAGTTTCAGCTCCGTAGGTCACTCGGAAGGTTCCTAACTTTCTAACTTTGTGCTTTTTACGCACCATAGACTTTGTATTGAGAAGTGCGTGCACTTTGGACACTGCACCCGAGTCCCGTGGGCCTTTCCCGACTTAGCTAACTCCAGTCTCGAATAGCTCCAGCGATTCCCCAGGCCCTAGGCCTCTTCACTTTCCTCCTGGTATCCCTTATACCACTTATTTAGTATATGGTTTAGGTGGCCCCTAGGGCTCATCCATATTGTGCAACTTTTGTGTATTTTAAACTGTCTTGTGATTTAACGCTTGTGCTTCTGTGCTCATAAAGAGTCCAGGGGATTTTATAGTTAATAAATCAATATATATTTTCAATATATATCTGTGTGGTGTCCCTTTCATTTGGTATTCAAGGGGGTTGTGTATGGTATAACAGCTGGCTTCACATGCCTTTCAGAGTTTAGCCTAAGACTGCTTTGTCCACGTTACCACTAGGATAACTGGTCTACAAGGTTGAATTACAACCATCATCATAAGGGTTGCTTGGCATGGTACAAAGTGATCACTAAGAATTAGTGAGCATTATATACCAGGCCAACTTCTCACATTGGTGAGCAGCGGATTGGGATCTGAGCTTGCTGTTGTTTTACCATTACAATCTTTGAGATTATCATCTGAAAGATCACACAGGTACCTGCTAGGTACATATAAAACAAGACTAGTATACTTAAGTTCTACTGAACTTAGTTGTTGTAGAGCAAAGGGAGTAGCACACCCTAGCTACAACTACTAGATAGGTTTAGTAGGTAAACACCAGTGTAGGTAGATTGCAACACATCCACCCACACTAGAGCAATGTCTGGAACAGAGGGGTCCAGTGGACTTACTCCTGTTGAGAGTGACCCTCCAAGGGCACCATCCCAGTTTGCTATTTTTCCCTTTAAGGAATTAAGACAGCTTTGTGTCTTAAGGGGTCTGAAGACAGGGCCTTCCCCTACTACAGACCACCTAAGAGAGCTCTTGGATCAGTCTGAAGCTCTAAAGACCTCTAAAGCAAACCCCACAGGGAATGCTGAAGGAGGCCATCCTTCAGAGGATGACACTGTAGACACCCCTGCCCCTATCATCCTAGTAGATGAGGAAGCCTCCACCACTGGAGCTCCTCAGGTAGATGAAGAGGAAGAGGAAGAAGAAGAGGAGGAAGAGGTGGAAAGCAGTGAGTCAGATGATGACAGAAATAGTCAGGTGCTGGTCAGTAGACTGAACCAGGCTAACTTAAGTCAACTTGGGAATGAATCAGGTAACAACCCATTCAGACCCCCAGGTGGACTTAACCAGGGCCATAGGAGGAGGAGGCATCACTCAGGTGAATCCAATACCTCCCATGTCTCTAGAGGCTCTCATGGTCACTCCAGAAAGGAGATGACTAGCCCTCAGAGAAGGGAACATGAGGCCAAGATGAGAGAGGCTGAGCTTAGGATCCAGAGACAAGAGTTAGAAGTTGCCCTGGCCCAAGAGAAACTTGCTAGAGCAAGACAGCCTAGAGAGAGTGGATTAGGATCCACTGGTGGCAGCACTATCCAGAAGGATAAAGACAGGTCCTTTGATACAAGAAACCTGAGTAAGATTGTGCCCCCCTACAAAGCTGGGGATGATATCCACAAATGGATGACTGCACTTGAGAGAGCCTGCATGGTACAGCAGATCCCTCAGGAGCAGTGGGCAGCAATCTTGTGGCTCTCCTTTGAAGGTAGAGGCAGAGACAGACTCCTCACAGTTAGTGATGAGGATTCTAGAACCTACATGGTCCTGAAGAGTGCTCTGATTGATGGGTTGGGCTTAACCACTGAACAGTACAGGTTAATGTTCAGAGACACCCAGAAGACACAGACTCAGGACTGGTCTGAATTTGTTGAGTGTGCCACTAAGGCTCTGGAGGGCTGGTTGCTGGGAAGTAAGGTTACTGACTATACAGGATTGTATAATTTAATTATGAGAGAGCAAATCTTAAGTAATTGTCAAAATCAGCTTCTACATCAGCACCTGGTTGACTCTGATCTGACCTCCCCACAAGAATTGGGTAGGAGGGCAGACAAATGGGTCAGAACCAGGATCAGGCCTAAGAACCAGGGTGGTGACCAAAAGAAAGAGACTACCAAGCCTCAAGAGAAGGGTGGGGATAAAAGTAAGGAAAAGACTTCCCCAGGGCCCCAAAACTCCAAGAATGGGGGTGGGTCCCAAGACACTTCTACAACCCAGAAAAAGCCTTATTGTCATACCTGTAAACAGGTGGGGCATTACAAAACAGATAGCTGTTGTCCCAAGAATGGCAATAAGGAGAATATACCTCCAGGTAAGGCTCCAACACCTCCTGTCACTGTTAGCAGTGGTCCCCCAGGTGGTGGGAGCACCCCCAAGAATTTGGGTGGGTTTACTTTTGGAGGACAGGTGGACTCTGGCCTATCCAGGTCCCCTAACTCAGATACTCTTGTCTATGAGACTGGCATGGGGTTTGCCAATTTCACTGCTTGCCCAAACACTTTGAGCAAGTATAGACAGGAGCCCCTCATCAATGGCTTGAAAGTTGAGGCCTTCCGAGACACAGGGGCTAGCATCACCATGGTGGCTGAATGTCTAGTCCCCTCAAGGCAACTTTTACCTGATGCCAAATATCAGGTGACAAACATTGATGGCATAGAAACCAATCATCACATGGCAGTAGTCAATCTTAGCTGGGGAGGTGTCACTGGCCCAAAGAGAGTGGCAGTGTCAGCAAACTTGCCTGTAGATTGCCTACTGGGTAATGATTTGGAAATCTCAGCCTGGGCTGAGGTTGAACAGCAAACCCATTCTAGAATGGTAAATCTCCATGGAAAGGTTAGTGGGGCTGTAATGGCTACAGCCCCAATTCAAGATGTCCTTCCTGAAAAGGTTGGGAGGGCTGAGCAAACCTCAGCCCCATCTTTAGATAACTTCCCTCCTGGAAAGAGTAGCAGGGCTGCACTAGTAACAGCCCATACCCAAACTGAGTCTCCTCCTGAAAAGGTTGGTGGGGCTGTGATGGCCACAGCCCAAACTCAAACTGATACATGGGTAGTGAAGCCTGAAATGATGGATCACTCCACCCAAACAGAGAGCATTGAGGAGGAAGAGAAATCTCCCTCCCACCAGACTTTAGGAAAGGATCAGCCTCCTCAGGGAACTGATCTTACTCCTGATGAAGGAACTGTCCCAGAGGTTGTTAGGCCTGGCCTAACAGAGCCTCTGATGGCAGTGGACCCTTCTCAGGTGGGACCCAGTCTGGAGCAGGTGACCTGCCCCTCTCTACCTTGCCTTACTCAGCCCAGGGCTGCAGAGGACAAGAAGGACAGTGAGACCCAAAGGGCCCCCTGTCAAATAAAGCACCCCCATCAGCAGATTAGGGGCACCGAAACTAGTAGCCCTAGTGAGGTGAAAACTTTAAAAACTCCTGAGGGATCCCCCTTAAAAGTAGTTAGGGACCTCCCCCAGATGGATATTGTTGGGCACAGCCAAACCTGGGACCCTAAGGGCCCCAACCTGAACTGTCCCTCCAGTAAGCCAAACAGAGGGACTCAGCCTCCAGCTTTAGGTAGCCAGAGGTTGACCCTGAGAGCACAGTGCAACTCAGTCAGAGAAAGAAAGGCACACATGGTGGAGAGTGATTGGAGGAAGCTGAGCCCTACAGAGGAAACTCACTTCAGTACTCCATCTCAACACCAGCCTTTGACTTTGCAAAGACACACCACAGGTAGAGATTCCCTATGGTGGAGACCCTCAGATACCCTTAGGGTGAGGGATTGCTTAGTGGACCATGAGACAGGGGGTTACCAAGCCAGAGCTGGTACTTCCTTATATGGCCACTTAGGCAATATAGGCTTACCTGGTCAAGGATAGCCTTATCTCCTTTCGTTTGGGGGGGGGTTATGTAGGAAGGTGGATATCTGACTATGGTTACCCCCAAACTTTTTGCCTGGTGTTTAGCTGGTTTTTGACTTAGTTGGCCTGGGATCCTGCTATTCAGGGCCCCAGGCTGATTGCTCTCTCCTTAAAATGGACTCCATGTACCTTAGGTGCATAACACAATTGGAATTGGTTCACCTTATAGGCCCCTGTAACAGTGTACCATAGGTACCCAGGGCATAGGTGTAGCCAAGGCCTACCAGGGGCTGCAGCATGTATTGTGCCACCCCTGGCCTGGCCTCCATATTTGACACAACTGGCTGATCACTCAGCTGGGGTAAGTTGGTGTAATCACCTCTTACTTAGGTACAGTATGCCTGTGCCTAACCCTAAACTGGACACATATGTTCCTATCAGCCACTCCTATGGAAGGCCTCATCAATCCTGGAGGCAGAGTGCTTGGAAATATGTGAGATGGTGCTCTAGCATGAGCTGAGCCTGTCTGCAGCTGTCGGGAACCACTCCCTAAGCTGTTCCGGGATATTGCCATACCATATACTCTTAAGTGCATTATAATCCTCGCGGTTATTTGCTATCTTTGGTTTGGCTTTATCAAAACATGTCGAGTAAGGTGTCATACGAATTGGAATACTATCCCCTCGCCAGTTCTGGCGACGGGGATAGCATTCCACCCTTCTAGAGGGACACGACATGTGTGTAGCCTTAACCCCGGTTAAAGTTAACCAGAGCCTCAGCATCACAAAATGGATGCTGCCACCACAGACACATGTCTGACCTCCTGCTGCTGGGAGTCCTTCCAGCGAGGAGGGCCTGGACAAAGGGTTTCCTGCCTGGGGAGGTGCGAGCACCACCCCAGACAGGGTTTTGTGTATTAGGTAGGACAGGGCTGAAAAGAATCAGACATGCCCGGGGCACACAAGGTGTCCCCGTGCATAGGCCAGTCCAAACCGGTTCTGGGGCCTTCCAGCCCCAGTCCTGGCGCGGAGCTGGACAAAGGAAAGGGGGTGTAACCGCCCCCCTTCCTGGTTCCTCCCAGAGGAGGGACCTAGTAGGTGATCCACCCCCAGTTTGGGAATAAGAGGGGGAGCAGTGCCATTGCACGGCAGATCATCCCGAAATCAACTTAAAACTAAGAAGAAGACTGGACTTCGACATTCTGCTGCACAGAAGACTGAAGAAGAATCTCCCTTGTGGCCAAGGAGTGACCACCCTGTGAACACAGGTACCAACCAGCGACTCGACGTCTGCTTTGCCGCCGCCTCCCGCCGGAGACCGAGCCCAGAGCCCGACAAGAACCAGACTCCCAGACCTCTCAGAGCCCGATCCACAGTCCCTGCGAAGAAGGGACCCGTGGAGGCACCGAGCGACGTGGGACCGGACCTCTTGAAAGACACCCGACAAGCTGACTGCGCAGCTTCTGAGGCATCCTCGACGTTGTGCTTTGGGGATTGAGAACCCCCACCACCGAGCAGCCCTTGCACCGAAGATCAGCCCTCCAGCATCTCCACGATCTGCGTGGGGCCCTTTTGCATTGTGCCACTCGACGCGCCATCCCGGCCACTAGCCACGCGGCCAGCGGCCATCTTGGCGACGAACCCGAAGATTTAAACAGCAGGTCTGGTTGCTCCAGACCTACCCAAGCTCCTGTGAAAAGGAGTACTCGCTCTGACCTTGCTGGTCCGAGTGAACAGCATCTTTCAACTCCTGCGTGGCTTGCATTTGCCAAGGCCTGTTTGCTCCGATCAGGTCGCCGACACCGCCAACAGCGAGAAGCCTACGTGGGACAGCTCGTGACCGACTCCTGGACGTCCTCGACCCCGGGTATCCACGTGGCTGCAGAAAGAAGCTACCCGACAACGCCTGTTTGCACCCGACATCACCTGGTTCCACTCTGGTTCCACGGCAGTCACTGGCTAGTGACTTTGAACACTGTCCCCTCTGCTTTCAGGTCTTCACATCTACAGATCCACCCTTGGATCCACCGGAACTCTCCTCATCGAGCCGCCTGCAGCATCTCCTGCTCCAAGCACCATCGACCAGCGTGACGAAACCCGACACATCTTCGACCCTGTGCACCCGCTTCCTGTGGGTGAGGTAACTCAGCTCCGCCGGTGCTCCTGCACTGGTACACATCCCAAGGGCCTGTGTTTTAAGTTTCAGCTCCGTAGGTCACTCGGAAGGTTCCTAACTTTCTAACTTTGTGCTTTTTACGCACCATAGACTTTGTATTGAGAAGTGCGTGCACTTTGGACACTGCACCCGAGTCCCGTGGGCCTTTCCCGACTTAGCTAACTCCAGTCTCGAATAGCTCCAGCGATTCCCCAGGCCCTAGGCCTCTTCACTTTCCTCCTGGTATCCCTTATACCACTTATTTAGTATATGGTTTAGGTGGCCCCTAGGGCTCATCCATATTGTGCAACTTTTGTGTATTTTAAACTGTCTTGTGATTTAACGCTTGTGCTTCTGTGCTCATAAAGAGTCCAGGGGATTTTATAGTTAATAAATCAATATATATTTTCAATATATATCTGTGTGGTGTCCCTTTCATTTGGTATTCAAGGGGGTTGTGTATGGTATAACAGCTGGCTTCACATGCCTTTCAGAGTTTAGCCTAAGACTGCTTTGTCCACGTTACCACTAGGATAACTGGTCTACAAGGTTGAATTACAACCATCATCATAAGGGTTGCTTGGCATGGTACAAAGTGATCACTAAGAATTAGTGAGCATTATATACCAGGCCAACTTCTCACACCTTTGTACACCCCTTCGTAATAATGACCCACAGAACTTATTTTGCGAGTCGGTAACAGGTTACGGATTCGCAAAAAAGGTTTGGTACATGCTACAAAACTTTTCAGCAGTCGCAAACAGGCTATTTTTCCATTTGCGACAGCTGTACATCTGAGCCTTATTGACTCAAGCTTCTCTGAGATACATCTCAGTACACAGAGGAGGACCCACTGCAGTCTTCGGTAGGCATTTATTGCTGTTAAGTACTTAAGTAGTGTTAAGTAGTGGAGATGTTCTTACACACATCAGCTTTATCGAACACCATATATAAATGTCTACTTGCAGTCTAGCAGACAACTGTCAGGTCTTCCATTTGGCAGGGCCCTTGCAATTTAATATACTTTCTAAACATAAAGGGCCAGATATACAAAAAAGTCAGTTTGTGATTTCCTAATTGTGAATTTTTACGATTCGCAATTAGGAAATCAGAAACAATATACAATGGTGTCTCATACACTGTTTGTGATTCCCAATGGTTCGCAAATGGACCAGCCTTATCAATATTCACAAGGGAGGTTGCAATTTGTGACCCGTTGGGAATGGCTACAATCGCAGGAATGGTGGCTTGTTGGGTAAGCAGACCACCAAGCTTGTGATTGCTTTTTAAATTAACCAATATATCTTTTTTTGTAATGCAGCCCATTTTCCTTAAAGTAAAATGGGCTGCATTAGAAAAATAAAAATGCAAGAGTAGACAGTGGTCTGTGTGACCACTGCCTACTCTTGAAAAAGGTTTCTCCCTCATTCAGATAGGGGAAGGGGCCCCTTGGGGACTCCTTCACATTTGCAAATGGGTTACTGCCTTCTCTTCAAAGTTAGTAAATTATTAATGTTTTGCAACCACATTCCGGTCACAAAATATTAATACACACCAGTGCTATTCGGTATTAGGAAAGGACACCCTAAACACACTCCTTCCTAATACTGAATCGCAAAAGCAGAATACGATTCTGTAACAAGTTACCTAGCTGCAATTTGACTTTTGTACATGGAAAAATGTATTTTACTAGTCGCAAAAACTTGATGGGCAATTTGCATCCAGTGAAGTGCTTTGTACAGCTGGCCCTAAATCTGCAAACAGCATTGGACCCCATTTTTTATGTTGTTGATTTATGGTGCCTTATATATTGTTTTTGGTTTGTTTGCAAGTCTGAAAAAACCTCTGTCAATGGAATGAGCAGATTGTCACCGCTTCTGCTCACTTAATTGTGATTCAAATTTCCAGCAGCACTTAAGTCGTCTTTCCAATGGATTGCAAGTATTTCAATGCAGAAAGAGGTCATCTTTAAAATGCTATATTTCTCTGTGTCACTGTTTACATGAAGAGTGAATGCTGATTTGGACCACGTGGTGCCATTTACAGGCTGCTGGGTAACATTGATTCCTGAAGAGAATATAGCAATTCCTCATCAACTTTTCTTCTAAGCATTTCCACTTCTATCTGATTTCAGGTTAAATTTACTATCGGAATGGCACGAAACATACTGGTATATACATCAGCAGCCCTTGTGTTAGGTGAGTATACGCAAACAACACACAACTGACACAATACTCCTTGGTGGCACATAATGACTTTCATATATCAATGTAAATACTATGTAAACATCTTTGCAGTTTGATGGCCTTGATGTTCACTTCCCTTCATCCCTAAAGGTGAAGCTTGAGACATGTGTAATAGTAACTAAATGTCCACTTCTGAATATTGCATCGTTCAAATGTATGAATGTGTAGTCCCCTAGAGCAGGAATGGAATGGAGCGCTGTAGAATGAATAGGGGATGGGCTACAACAATAAACCATGTACAATTATAACAGGTCTACATGTAAAGGGAGCTGTACTCGGATAGTGTCTGTGTCGGTAATATTGTAGATGATGCTTGTTACAAATGACATTCTTGAAGACTTTTGTCTTTAACATTTACCTGAATAGGAGGAGAAAATACCTTTGCTGTATTTGTGTTGGTGATGAATTTCAGATCATTGTAGTATAGAATTAAAAGGTCCGGCTCCCGGGTTCTTCCCTCCTTGCACTCTATGTTTCAAGATGGGAATCAAAAGACTGCATGTGTTTCTATGCCCACTGTCCACCTTTACCTTGACTGCCAGGTAGTGTTGAATGAAGGCGTCAGCACTCTTGCAGGTGCGACAATAGATTTTGATGGTGATACGGGTAACCAATCAAAACCACTTTTGTTCTTGATTTTGTCATACATTGTCCGTCCCTTGAGGAATTGTGTAGTTATGGGGAAGACCCTGGGGACCTTGGCTCACAAGGCTCTTTATGCCTCGGGAGCTAAATATCTCCAAAGGAGGCTTGCCTTTTACCAGCCGGCCCGATCCCCGAGATCTGAATCATTGTTCCTTGCTGTGGTTCCCCGAGTAAAAAAGGCCCGCATTGGAGGTCGCTCCTTTAGGTTGCGGGCACCACAGCTTTGGAATACTTTGCCTTTGACATTACGCAGCACATCTAATTTACTGACTTTTAGGAAGGGCCTTAAAACATGGCTCTTTGCTCTTTAGTACGATCTCTTCTCTATAGCTGGGTCTGTTTTTATTTTTACTGCTCTGTTTTATTTTACTGTGTTATGTTTGTCTGTTTTGGCTGTCAATAAAAACGCTGGGACACTCTATCGGAGTAGCCGAGCGCTATAAAAGACTAAAGTAACATACCATAACATAACATAACAAGATGCTTAGAGTTGTACCAGGAGCATGGATGTGATGCAGTGAGTATGGAGTTCCAGCAATACCCTTGCAACAGGGTGAATAGTTGACAATAGTGCGAGGAATTGGGTTCCTGGTTGGCAGAAGTATGCACCCTGTCCAAGCAGGAACCACCATCCTAGTCAGGGTTAGTTAACAACACACCCTAAATGAACCTGTGTTCCCTCTCTGGTAGCTTGGCACTGAGCCTCTGGCCGCACTGGACTGGGATAGAGTCTACCGATCAGGATGACTGTGATGTAATGTGGCCTGGTGATTGAGAAAGTACTTATTGCGTCAACGATAAGATGTGGGGTGCTGACATGGCGATGTGTTGACAACGGCCCTCACAGCAAAAGCATGTGTCAGTTTTCTCCACACAACAGCAGAGATGCTTTGGGCATGACTGCGTTGCACTGGTTCAAAAGGGAGTACATTGACTCTGCTTGGCAGTAGAAGATGCGTTGGTTCCCAGGGCGGTGCGCTGGTTCCGAGATACAATATGTTGGGTTTCTCCATGCAACAGAGGTGATGGGTCAGTTCTGTAGGTGATGCACTGGTTCCGAAGGGGATGCGTCGAATCTGCTCCGGCAGGCCCAGTTCCAGGGTGATGATCTAGTTCCAAAAGCTATGTGCTGGTTCTGCGCAATAGTGGCGATGTGTTGATTCCTCACTCTCAGCATAGGATGCATAGGTTCCGATGAAACAAACATCATAGGCTCACTTCCCGGTGGTCCAGGTGTAAGAGCAGGGTGGCTGAAAGTCTTTTATGTCCCTCAGACTTCAGATCAGAACGCAAGTCAGCAAGCTCTTGGGGTCACTTTGGGTTCTGGGTACTAGAGAGGCAGGTACAGTCCTCATCCAGGCAGAGAGAGCAGCAGACAGTAGGACAGCCCTCAAGAACTCAGTTGTTCCAGAGCAGCAGTCCAGCATAGTGGCAGTCCTTCAGCACAGTAGGCTTCCTTCTTGGAAGAGTATCTTCAGGTGCAGAGGCTGACGCAGTAGGGTTTGAAGTCCAGTTATTTTGCCCAGTGGTGCCTTTGAACTAGGGGAAACTTTAAATAAGTGCTTTGAAGTGCAGAGTGGTCCTCTCTTCCAGCCTTGACTCCAGGCACACTGCAAGGGGATATGCATCACTTCGTGTGGGGACAAGACACAGCCTATTCAGGTAAAAATGTGAGGCTGTGCCCAGTTTATCCCTCCCATCCTGCCAGGATGAGCCATTAAAGGCCCATCAAGTCACACGTAAGATCTCTTAGTTTGTGGCTTTCTAAGTAAGGGTACACAAAGCCCAGCTGTAACCCACACCAGACTGATCAGGGACAGGCTGCAGGCACACAGTGCTAAATTTGAGACTTTTTTGCTACCAAGTCACGGAAACCTAAAAGTACATGCCCTACCTTTAACACCTTTCATGCTCATGACGAGCTCAGCTCGTCATGAGGCACGACGCTCCGGTGCTCATGACGAGCTCAGCTTGTCATGAGCCGTGGAACGCTCGAATGCGGGGATAATTCCCCTGCTGTGCTGAGCGTTCCACAGGAACGGGTGCAGCTGTGATGAGCTGAGCTCGTCATGAGCACCGGGGCGCTTACGTGACCCTGCCCCCCAGAATAGCAGGGGATTAACCCAGCAGCAAAGGTGTTAAAGTACATAGCACCTTGCCCTATGGGCTACCTAGGTACTATCTTAGGGGTTACTTATATGTAATAAAAGAGGAGTTTAAGGCTTGGCAAGGGGTTTTAAATGCCAAGTTGACAGGGCAATGTAAACTGCACACACAGGCTCTCCCTGTAGTGGCAGGCATGAGGCATGTTTACAGGGCTACTTAAGTGGGTGGCACAATCAATGTGTATAGGCATTTAGGCATTTATAGGCATTTATATAGCGCACTACTTACCCGTAGGGTCCCAAGGCGCTTCAACCGCTGCGAAACCCTTCCTGGCTTCCCTGAGAGATGGTCCCTTAATGGGTATCTCCAGGGTGAGACCAGGCATACCCAGCGGTCTGGTGGGGCCGTTAGTGAAGATGAGGCAAGCTAATGCCCAGAGTTGCCGAGTGTGATCGCTGATCAGAGTGGGCACCGAGGAGAGAGAATTATCGAGTCCGCTGACCCTGGTTCAGAAACCTGCCGTGCCAGGAATCGAACCCTGGTCCCGGGCCGTCCTCTGCTCTCAGGTCTGCCGCCTCTAACCAGTGAGCCACACTACTTCACTATCAATGCTGGAGGCCTACTAGTAGCATTTCATTTACAGGCCCTGGGCACATGTTGTGCAGTTTATGAGGGACTTATAGGTAAATTAAATATCCCAAACAGGTGTAAACTATTTATACTATGTTTTAGGGAGAGAGCACAAGCACTTTAGCACTTGTTAGCAGTGGTAAAGTGTACAGAGTCCTAAGGCTAACAAAAATAAGTCAGCAAAAAGGGGAGGAGAAATGTAAAACTTTTGGGGATGACACTGCAAAAAGAGCAATTACCACAAATAGTTATGAGGTTGGAGTCCATGAGGTCTGACCCCGAGAGGATGTGAGAACTGATGACAAGGATCCTTACTCTGCTAACAACAAAAACTGCCATCAGTAGTAAATCTGGTTGGGTTTGCATTTTCTCAGAATTGACGGGGAATCCACTGATATTCCATGCTGTGAGAATGTTTTATATTTAAGGTTGTGAATTACTATAGTAATTTAGGGTTAATTCAGTTTCCTAGTATATAGCCTCAAGAAGGCTTTTGATGTCCAGGCTTAGATCGTTGAAAAGCAGTTCTTCATGTGATCAACAAAGACCCACATGGCATCCATATACTGTTAATTTTCATTTTCTTACTCACCAGCAGTATGCCAAGTGGTTTCATGTATAGATCAGGCCAGGTGGCAGGCATCCCTGTCTGGTCATGTGGGTGCACACCGTGCTCTCTTTCAGGAAGCAAAGGAAGGTAGGATTATGCAAGGGAGGAGAGAGACGAATGCATTTGTTTTCCATAGCTCCTCAGGCAGCTGATAAAATTGGTATCTTCAAGTAGAACCTATATAACATTTGTGGGTGGATACTGGATACTGCCATTGTCTTCATACCCTCCACCAGGAGAAAGTGAGTAATTGTAATTGTAATTGTAAAAGCATTTATAGAGCGCGTTGCTGCCCAAGAGCGTCCAAGCGCTAAGTAGAAGCAGGAGTACCTGGAGGGGATCTAGGGGGAATCGGAGTTAACGAACAGCAGGGTCTTCAGACTTTTACGGAACGAGAGTAAGTCCGAGTTAGACCGAAGTGAGAAGGGGAGAGCATTCCAGAGCTTGGCGGTGTTCAAGGAGAACATCCTGCCCCCGGACCTGGCTCGCTTCACTCTGGGGACAACCGCGAGGGACGCGTCTGTCGACCTGAGGTTCCTGTTAGGTTGATAAGGAGTGATAAGGTCAGTATTGATGGCTGGGGCTGTTCTCCAAAAGGCGCGGTGCGCCAAGCACAGCGCCTTGAAGGTCACTCTCTGCCTCACTGGCAACCAGTGGAGAGTTTTCAGAGCAGGTCTGGCTGATTGACTGCGCGGGAGTTCCAACACGGTGCGGGCTGCGCAATTTTGGATGACCTGTAATTTCCGGAAGGTCATCTCTGGTGCCCCTAGATACAAAGCATTGTTAGAGTCCAGGCGAGACTGGATAAGGCCTTGTACCGCCACCTTTTTGGCCTCCAGGGGGAGTAGCGGGAGGACCTTCCTCAGGATCCTAAGTAGGCCAAAGCAGGTGGAGGACAGTTTTTTGGCTTGAATAGAAAAGGAGAGTTTGTTGTCAAGCCATATCCCCAAGCTTTTAACGCTGTCCTTTGGGGTGGGGGGAGTGCCCAAAACACTGGGCCACAGTGAGGTGAATGGTACGGGAGAGGTAGGACCTAGAAGCATAAGCTCCGTCTTATCACCGTTGAGTTTTAGGGAGGCGTTGGACATCCATCCCTTGACATCCACTAGGCAATTTAGAAGGTCGGCTGCGGAGTGTCTACTGTTCTTAGTGGCCAGTGAGACCACCAGCTGGGTGTCGTCGGCATATGACACAATTTTGATGTCATATGGCTCGACAACACCCGCCAGCGGCCCCATGTAGACGTTGAACAGTACAGGGCTTAGAGAGGAGCCCTGTGGAACTCCACAGCTCAGGGGTTTACTCGAGGACACCATCTCTCCGTCAAAAATCTGGAACGACCTCCCAGACAGGAAGGATTCGAACCACCTTAAGGCGTCACCTGAGACTCCGGTGTTATGGAGACGGTCCAGCAAGGTGGTGTGGCTGACCGTATCGAAGGCCGCACTTAGATCAAGGAGGATCACTGCCACTGATCCTCCCTGATCCAGTAACCTTCGAGTCTCTTCGGTGACAGCCAGCAAGGCGGTCTCAGTACCGTGTTTTGGTCGAAAACCGGTCTGGGATTTGTGTAGGAGAGAGTGGTCCTCCAGGAACTGGACCAGCTGCGTGTTTATGTGTTTCTCTAATACCTTGCTGGCCCAAGGGAGAAGAGAGATGGGACGATAGCTAGCATGGTCATCTGGGTCCAGGCTGGGCTTCTTCAGCAGCGCCCTCACCATAGCCTGTTTCCAGGGTGTGGGGACTGAGCATGCTGATATGGAGGTATTTAGAAGATCCAGAATGACAGGCAGAGTAGCTATACTTGCCTTCATGAGGACTTCTGGAGGAGCAGGGTCACGGGGAGAACCGGATTTTACTTGTTTTGCCACTTTGCTTAAAGTGTCAAGATCCAGAGGTAAAAAGTGATCCAGAGCAGGCTGATCTGAGTGCAGAGGTGTTCTAGGGGGGTGGGCGAGGGATACATCCAGAGTAGTGTCTGAGGTGGGAAAGGTGGAGTAAATTTTTGTGACTTTATTATGGAAGAAGTCCGCAAGCTCGTTACATTGATCCTTGGTTTTGTTAGGTGGAGGTGCTGTGCTGGTAGTGGAGCAATGCTTTATTATCTGGAAAATTTCTTTAGGTTTAGATTTGGCTTCTAAAATTTTCTCAGAATAATAAGTTGCCTGGGCTGTTCTGATCCCCTCTCTATAGACTTTAATCGCCTCTTTATAAGAGGCCTTTTTGTCTGGAAGAAAGTCTAAACGCCAGGCTCGCTCTCGTTGCCTGCAAAGGCGTTTTAGTTGTCTGAGAGAGTCGGAAAACCAGGGGGCGGTTTTCTTTAGTCTGTTAAAGGATGATTTGTGGGTCGGGAGAATCGAGTCTAGCGACTGGGTAATCCATTTTTCGTAGTTGGAGTTAGCCACGTTGGGATCCGGGCAGGGTGAAGGGCAAGTGGAGTCTAGTTTATGTAGCCAGGCCTCCAGTGAAAGTTTGGACCAGTTCCTTCTAGAGGAACTTTGGGGAGGGAGCTGGGGGGTTTTGTGTTTGACCCAGGTGAATGGAACTAGGAAGTGGTCCGACCACGGGAGGGGGATGGGTTGATCAACCGTTAAATCCGGGCAGTTGCTGAATATAGGGTCAAGTAAGTTGCCCTTTTCATGGGTCGGGGCAGAAACCAGTTGGGACAGTTGGAGGGCTTCCAGATCCTCTAGTAGTTCCTGGGCAATGTGGTCCGAAGGGGAATTAAAGTGGAGGTTAAGGTCTCCTAAAATCGTGTAGTTGGCAGCGGACAAAATTCTTCCCGCTGTAATCTCAGGAAGATGCCTGTGAAACTCTTTTACAGGCTCTGGTGGGCGGTAGATCAGGGTACCGGAGAAAGTGTTGTTCGCGTTGAACTCTATATGAAATGCTAAGCTCTCACATTCAGGAATGGTCTCTGCTGTGGAGCGACATCGGAACTGGTTCTTCAGAATGATTGCCAGCCCTCCGCCTCTTCCTACCGGTCTATCTACTCTAAGGATATGATATCCTACGGGTAAGGCTTGAACGACGTCCGGCTCAGAGTGCCCGGTAAGCCACGTTTCTGTTAGAAACACCACGTCTGGCCTATGTTCTTCAAGCAGCATGGCAATCTGTAAGCTGTGCTTGGGCAGAGAGCGGCAGTTTAATACGTACATACGGTACGTTAGTGCTATGGCTGGCGGGGATTTGCGGAATGTGTGCTTGCACCCTGGACATCGATCGGGTAGCTCTAACGGAGCAAAAGTGTGGGAACACTGAGAAGTGGCAGTCCCACCTATGCTATGTAGGGCTGCTGAGCTGTATGCCCCGCTATGGACGTCATGGGAGCCAGGGTGTGTGGTCCCGGGTCCCGGCAGGTCGCGGACGGGCGCAGACGGGCTTGCCTTAGGCGCGCCTTCGGCGCGCAAACGGCGCGCCCGCTGCGCTCGTCCGCTGCGCGTTCTGGGGTTACACATATTTGTGGGCCGTAAGGCGGGAAGTGGGCGTGGCCTCAAGGTGGGCGTGTCCAGCGGCGAAGGCAGCCGGTGCTCGGGTCACGTGGGCGCTAGGTCCGCTCTACCGTGCCCTAAAGTGCGCAGAGTTACAAGTTTTATCACAAGTTAAAAGTAAGTTTTAAAACAATCTGTGCAAAGTAGCAAATGCGACCTCTCCCGGCTTCCGCCTCAGGAGTCTTAGCTTCTGTTCGAGCGCTAGCGTATCAGCGCTTTTAAGGGCGGGAAGTGGGCGTGGCCTCAAGGTGGGCGTGTCCAGCGGCGAAGGCAGCCGGTGCTCGGGTCACGTGGGCGCTAGGTCCGCTCTACCGTGCCCTAAAGTGCGCAGAGTTACAAGTTTTATCACAAGTTAAAAGTAAGTTTTAAAACAATCTGTGCAAAGTAGCAAATGCGACCTCTCCCGGCTTCCGCCTCAGGAGTCTTAGCTTCTGTTCGAGCGCAGCAGCTTTAACCTAGATACTGTTGAGTGTAGGACTTGGTTAGAGGTACGCCAAAGTGAATTTTTCATGGACTTCATCCTTTTTAAGTTTTAAGAAAAATTTTATTGGGTACAAGAATGCAATGAAATAAAAAAGATACAATATTGATATTCAAAAAACAATGCATGTAGAAATTATATGAAGAGAAAAGAAGAAAACGAGAAAGAAAGATAGGAGGAAAAGAGGGAGGAAAGGGGGAAAAGAGAAGAAAAAAGGAAACTCAGCAAAGAAATTACAATATCAATATTTGAAATGCAACAAGTTGAAAGAAAACTTGCAATAATCCAAAGAAAAAATTGTATAAAAATAAGGAAACATGCATACGTAGGAACAGAAGCATAGGAATAAACAAGAACATATCATGGGGGTTTGGGTACTTCCTCAGTACGGGGGGAGTGAAGCATGGAGGTTTTGGCTGAGGAATCTAAGAAAGTAGTAATGGGTAACCATAACAAATCACGCTTGATAGCGATCGTAATAGGATAAGCATAAGCTCTATCTAATCTATGAATAAAACAAACACCATACCACCAGGCCTGAAAGGAGATGGACGATGTATCTTTCCATGCTTTAGTAATATGTTGGTACGCTACTGCTAGGAGAAGGTCAACAATAGAAGTGTTAAATTCAGAAGAGGACCAAATATCTGAAAGGCTGCCCAGGAAGATATGTGTAAAGAAAAAGGGGAAATTAGTGGAAAAATTGAATTAAGTTGTTGCCAAACTTTAGACCAAAAAACACAAACCAGGGGGCGTAAAAAGAGCATATGTTTCAGATCTGCCCGTAGTTCCGAGCAGGACCAACATTTGGAGGGAAGAGAAGAATTTATTGTGCTCAATCTGGCAGGAGTGAGCATAGGCGATTATAAATAAAACATAGCGTTTGGGTAGTATTAGCTGCTCTAGAAGACTTCCGTATCTTATTCCATATATCTTGCCACAAAGAGACAGGGAAAACTTCTCCCAAATCCAATTCCCACGCCAGTTCCACTGCCAATTTATCTCTGTCATCAGAAGATTCATGCAATTTTTTATATATCTGTGAGGCAGATGAAGAGGATGATAAAAAAGATAAAGTGAGAGTAGAAGAAGAAGAAGTACAAGAGACGGAAGAAGCAAGAGAATCATAAGCAGTTTGAACAGCAGCTGACAATAAATTGTATTTGGAGAGAAATGACAAAGGAAGAGAAAAACGAGCTTGAAGAATAGAGAAGGGGATAATAGTACCGTGTGAAAAAAGTTGGTGAACCCAAAAAAGGCCCTGAGTATACCAGGCCACCCAGAAAAGGGTTCTATTATTGATTTTGATAAGAGGATTATACCAAAGAGAAGACTGTAAGAATCATGTTCGATCATCAAGACCAGACCGAAACAATGGAAAGAAAAGTTTCCTAGAGTTCTTTAGTATAGGTAAAGACATTTGCTTTGGGATACGAGGTAATGAAACAAACTCCTTACAGGAAAAAGGATGAAAAAAGGAGGACTCAATATCAACCCATAAAGGAAAAGAAGCAGTATCTAATAGTGACTCAGACAAAAAGGAAACAGAATGAGAGAGAAAAAAGGAAGTATGATATGATGGAAAATCTGGAAAATTAACTCCTCCCAAATGTTTGGGACGTCTAAGCTTAGAGAAAGACATTCTGGCTTGTTTATTTTGCCATAAAAAACGAGACAAATAGCATAAATAGATTTATAGCAAGACTTTGGAATATTAATAGGAAGATTAGAAAGGAAAAATAAAATGATAGGAACTAACATTTATTTATTTATTTATTTATTTATTAGAAAGTTTTGTATAGCGCGAACAAGACCCGTGGGTATCAGAGCGCTTAACATATAGGCGTATGCGACAGACAGTATATATCACTCAGTTATATAGGCATCGGAACGAATTACATATGAGGCGTGGACAAATACATATATATCAAACAGTTCTACTGACAACACGTATGAGGTAGAAGATAGGAGGTAGGTAATAAATATAGACAGTGTTGGATATACTTCAATCACGAGAAGATGTGTAAGCAACTATGAGGTAGATGATAGGAGGTAGATGATAAATAAGGTCGTAGGTGGATATATATCTATCTTAAGTAGGGTGTGTAAACAGGTATGATATTTAGTTCATTGTCATTTCGAGACTGATCAGATCTAGGTAGTGTATTTTTTCATCAGATAGCTCTTTAACTCTCGCTTGAATGCTTCTACATTTTGGATCTTCCTGATGAAAGGAGGAATTGAGTTCCATATTCTGGGGGCAGCTCCTGAGAACGCTCTGTCATAGGTTTTTTTCTTGTGGAAAAAGGCTGGCCGTAGTAGAAATTCTTCAGTACTCCTCGCTGGGCGATTCCCTCCCGAAAGCTGGAGTTTCTTCGCTAGGTATCCAGGGGTGTTGTGGTGTAGCGCTTTATGAGTGATACAAGCTATCTTCATTTGGATTCTGGCTTCATAGGGTAGCCAGCTTAATGCTTTCAGGTGTGGCGATATGTGGTCATATTTCCTAGATCCGGTGATAATTCTTGCTGCAGCGTTTAGGCATGCTTTCAGTGGTGCTGTGGACATTTTTGGTAAGCCCGCTAAGGTGGAGCAGCCATATTCAATCCTAGAGATAACTAAGGATTGGATAGCCAATTTGAGATCCGCCTCAGAGATGAAAGGTTTCAGTTTTTTTAAGTAGTTCAGGTGGAATCGAGCATTCTTGGCCATTGCGTTGATATGGGCTTTCATGTCTAAATTCTCATCCAGAGTGATTCCTAGAGATTTCGCTGACTTGATTAGTGTTGGGGTGCAGTTTAGCGCAGTCATCACTTTCGTCCATTCCTTTATTTCAGTACGGCTCCTTGCTGGTGAGATTAGTAGGAACTCCGTTTTGTTGGTGTTAAGCTTCAGTTGGTTGGTAGTTAACCATTGCATAGCCATTTTTAAAGCCTTGTTTCCTCGTTCCAAGTCTTGTAGGGACGAGATCTTTAGATATATTTGCGTGTCATCTGCATACATGTGATACGATATCCCTGCTTTTTGGAAAATTTCTGTAAGCGGCTCAACATAAAGGTTGAACAGATCTGGGGATAGCGTAGACCCTTGAGGGACTCCGATTGAAATAGGACAGGGAGGTGAAATTGACTGGTTGACCAGGAATCGTTGTGATCTGTTCTGTAGAAAAGAGATGAACCACTTCAGCACCGTTCCTGATAGACCCATCCTATCCCGTAGCCTGGACAATAATGCTTCGTGATTTACGGTGTCGAAGGCCGACGACAGATCGAGGAGAATCAGTAGGCACGCTTTGTTTTGGTCGAGTGCCTGTAGCGCATCGTCAACAATATGGAGGATCGCAGTTTCAGTACTGTGACCTGTTCTGAATCCTGATTGGCATTCATCCAGCAGTGAGAACTTGATGATGTGTCGGCTTAGTTGGTTCTGTACGCATTTTTCAATTAGTTTGGCCAATAGTGGGATGTTGGTCACTGGTCGATAGTTGTTTGGGTCTGATCTGTCTGCATCATTTTAATAGAGTCTAGTCTCCCCCACCAGGATAGAAACATAGGATTCAATCTCGCCGTAGAATCCGTAAGAGTGGTGTGTAAATGTTTAATATTAAGGGCCACAGTTTCTTTGATTGAAGGAGCAAACTAGAGACCCAAATACTTGATTTTGGACGGGTTCCAATGAAACGAAGAAACCAAAAAATCAGCATGAAAACAAAATTTATTAAGAGGGAGAATCTCACATTTATCGACATTCAATTTATAACCTGACACAGCCGCAAAATCAGAAACTTCAGAAAGAAAAGCAGGGACCGAAATGTGAGGGTTAGAAATGAAGAGGGATATGTCATCAGCATAAGCAGATAACTTTATTTGCTTTTCCCTATACGAAAACCCAGAAATATTGTTAAGCCGAATCTTTGTTAGAAACGGTTCAAAAGCAAGGATAAAAAGAAGAGGCGAAAGAGGACAACCCTGACGGACTCCACGAAACAAAGGGAAGGAAGGAGAGATAAGACCATTAGCAAAAATAAAGGATCTAGGAAAAGAATATAATAATGAAACATACAAAAGAAATTTAGATCCAAAACCGAACCATTTAAGAGAAGACAAAAGAAAAGGCCAATTAACCCTGTCAAAAGCCTTCTCTGCATCTAAGGCTATAGCAGCCAAAGAGTGAGGCAAAGTTTGTGACTTACTTAGGACATTGAAGAATAACCGAGTATTATCTGAGAGATGACGACCCTTGATGAAACCGCATTGTTCTCTCCCTATCAGTTGGGGTAAAATTTTGTCTAAACGTAAAGCAAGAATTTTTGCAAAAATTTTATAATCAAGATTAATCAAAGAAATAGGCCTATAATTTTTACAAAGGGTGTGGTCTTTATTGTCTTTGGGAAGAAGACAAATCAACGCCTCTTGAAAGGAGCCTTCAGATTTTTGAGACGATATGAAGAAAGAGAAAAGTTGATACAATTTAGGGACAAGAAAAGAGGAAAAATGAGAATAGAACTCAATAGAGAAACCATCTGGACCAGGAGCTTTTCCTTTTTTAAGAACGCGGATAGCTTCTAAAATATCTGCAAAGCTAATATCTTTGTCCAAAGAAGGGAAATCAACATCAGAAGTTGAGGGAGAAGGAATGGAAGATAGATAGCGATCAATGTCTGAAGATAGAGGGGGAGATTCAGGAGTGTAAAGAGATTGGTAAAAATTGGAAAACTCACCCAAAATATCCTCATCTTTATGAAGGATGGTATTAGAGGAGGAGACAATCGACTCTATTTTCGTACGCTCTTTTTTAACCTTAAGATAGTTTGCCAACATATTTCCAGCTTTGATTTGAGAGGAATAATATTTAGCACTGGATTTAAGTAAAATTAAATTAGAAGATTCAGTGGATATCTTGTTGAAGGAAATTTTGGCTTTGATAGGATTGTCTCGTAAGGCTGGTCTCATGTCCAAAAATCTCTTACGGCGGTCTGCAGTAGCCTTGGCATAGTCTTGAGCAAAGAAAATATTAGAGCCATTATATGAAATTTTTCCTTTCTGTTTGGCTGCCTGAAGCCCTCGAAGAAGATCCGTGTACTCTAGAAAGTACAGAATAACACCTCTGGGTTTCATGGATGAAGTGGAAGATGACGATGATAAACGAGATGCTGGACCCAGACTATGAGCACGCTGTATATTCAGAGGAGGTGAAGGTGGAAGGTTGAGAAGAGTCGGAAGAAAAGATTGAAAAAACGAGATTGGATTTGATCCTTCAAGATTTTCCGCAAGGCCATAAATACGTAGGTTATTACGCCTATTTTGATTTTCCAAACCTTCAATTTGCCGTTAGAGTGAGGCAATTTCTTTCTGCATAGTAGGAACCTGCACAATGACCGTTTGAGCTGAAGCCAAAGATCCCTCAAGATCCACCACTCTCTGCTGTGTGTGAGGCCAATTACCCTCAAGGCTCTGGAGACGGGAATTTGTCTCTGACATATAGGATTTAAGAGCTCGGATCTCCTCCAATATAAGTTCCATAGAAATAGTATTCGATATGCCAGTAGGAGATGGAGGATTAGCTTTAGGTCTCTTCCCTGAATTAGCATTTGGAGACGGGGAAGAAGATTTGGAAAGGGATTTCGTAGAACGTGAACCAGGAGTAGCGCAACCCTTGGAAGCAACGTTGTCCGCTTGTGAATCATCGAACGAATCTTGCAGAACGCTAAAAGGGTTATTATCTTCCAAAGGCACATGAGAAACATTGCGCTGAGGAAGGACAGCAGAACGGTTGGTACGTGAAGTAGCCATCTTATGTAGAGGTCAACCGCCACACGTACCGCATGAAAAGGAGAAACGAGCACAAGACTTGAGGTCGAAGTGAGGAAAATCTCAAAATCAAAATGGCGGCCACATCCTGAGGAGAACTGAAAATATGCTATTCAATCAGCATAAGAGGTTCAGAAATAGGAAAGCGTAGCAGAAGTCGACCACATTCCAAAAGTCACTAAAGAGAAGTAAATATCCAACATGTCAAAAGTTGAGGGGCTCCAGTAGAACAAGAGCGGCAGGAGGCGGCAAAGGAGTGTAATCAAAATGGCGGTCGCGATTCAGACGCGAGCCGACCGAAACTTGAAAGTACAAAATATCTGTAAGGACAGCGTCTTGTGGGCTGGAAAGCACATGTAGGTGTGCCGCGTACCTTCCGCCACACTTCAATACTGGTCCGGTGAACCAAGAAGGACAAAGTCGCCTGGAGGAGTTCCCGTCACCTCACGTCGTAACGGAGCTCTCCGGATCTGCGGCCATCTTCTTTGGCGCTGTAGCCACGCCCCCATGGACTTCATCCTTAAGAATATGTTCTGAATATCTGTGCAAAAGCCTTAGTACTAATACAATAGTACACAACAAGAGAAGGGTACATGGTTATCTATTGTACCGCTATTTATTTTATGCAGAGAAAAAACAATGACCATTAGGTTCATCTGTTCTTGCCATGCGATTTACATTAATTTCATAGCATATCTAAACATATTTATGATGGACATTCAAATCATGCCTGAGAAGCAATACAATTCAACATCCAAAATGTTTGTGGGTTGGATACATCAACCATGTGAATAAAAGTGAAACAAAAAAGTGCAATAATTTCACACAAACAATATAAATTGGACAAAGTGCACACAATTACACCAGCATAGCATATTCATTGAAAAGTCCCCTTATTCGCCACCCAAAAGGCGTGTTTTGTAGAGGAACTTGAACCACATGGGAAATACAAAGCATCCAATTGACCTGAAGGCACCAACATCTGAGGTGACAAAGCCCTGGCAACTCCTTTGTTAAGAGACCACTCTTTACTTTAAATGGAATCTCTTAATTCACAAGTCAGGCTTTCCATAGCTCTGAGGGAAAGATGGGTCAATTACTCAGTGTCACCATCTCATATCATAATATACCAACAAGAGAGTCTTAATGGATTAGAACTACATTCTACTACTGACTTTCTCTTGGAAGTTCCTATACACTGCAGGGAGGTCTAGACTTTGATTCACCATCTCACCCACGTTTTCCTCTAAGGAGGCTAAAAATATCCACACATGAGGATGCAGGGGGAAAGGAGAATTGGGATAGACGTGTCATTGTTCAACACCCGCCCTTGGACTTGGTTTGGATTAGTCTCCTACAGCTGTGTCCTGCAGATTACTAAACAAAAACCTTTACTAAACAATCTACTGATTAAAACTATTTTAGTACACTGTATCTGATAAATGTCTTTACAAAACAAAATGTAGAATACTATGAATGTTTTTGTGCACAATGCTTAATGTACCTAATGCTCCGTCTACATTGATTGGCACTCACTGTGAAGGTATTCCTGATAGCTGGAGGACATCAAATATCCTTGGAGATGCAAAACAGTCTGTAATGATTTAGGTTGTAACTGGGCACCAGAAGTAATTGCCTGCCTAAAAATAAGAACTTTAGAGGAGAACAACTTACACATCCTCCCAAAAGCTTTGTACTCTAATACAAAAAGTATAGAGCCCAATCGCAAACATCTGCTGCAGTGATGTTGAGGACTCTTGTCTAACTGACATGTTTTA
This sequence comes from Lissotriton vulgaris, assembly GCF_964263255.1. Taxonomy (NCBI): domain Eukaryota; kingdom Metazoa; phylum Chordata; class Amphibia; order Caudata; family Salamandridae; genus Lissotriton; species Lissotriton vulgaris. The sequence continues at coordinate 261,445,599 of NC_141695.1, forward strand.
TTTCTCTTCTAAAAATCTGATTTAGCAAGCAGTCTAACTACTGAAAAAGCCATTTGGGGTGGTGGAATAACCTGTACCAATAAAAAAGGGATAACCCTGGTAATACAAAAGAGAAGTACCAACCATGAATCCAGAAGGCCCAGGCAACCATTGATTCTGAAGGCCCAGGTTTGCTTCCCTCCTATTTCTCCAGCCCCGGAGAAAAATTCTGTTGTGAGATTGAAAAGAGTGATGCTCCCCACATCCAGGTAAAAATCAAGGAGGCTGGTCCACATCATCAGAAAATTGTAAAAATCAACGTTCAGAAAATTTACATGCACAAATCTTTGGAACTGCTCTGGAAGAAACCCCTTCTGCAGCGCTCTGGAAGAAAACCCTTCTGTGGAGCAGGGGAAAAGAGGTTTCTCACAGATATTTCCTGCAGCTACAAAACAATACGAGACAATACATAGCACATTTAGGATCCATTATGAGTGTCATGCAAAAACAGGGACACGCATTTTCATGGATAAGACTACTGTACCACCCGCCGCAAGAGAAGGTTTTGATAAACGGGATATGCTCAGACCCCTTTATGGTGTCACGAGGAACTAAGCAGGGGTGTCTGCTTTCACCCCTGTTGTTCGCATTAGCAGTGGACCCACTGGCTGCTAAGTTGCGCCAGCTCCATTGAGACCACGCAATACGATACCCCAGCAGACATATTCTAATATTCCTATATGCGAACGACACAACCCTCTATTTGCGCGACCCGCATATCAGTCTAAAGTAAACCCCATATTGCATGAAACCACAGCGTTCAGAGCAATCTGGGGTATAAAGATTAATTGGGGCTAATTGCAGATATTCCCCTAACAGGGGAGATGCCCTAGATTACCTCATTGTTTGGTGTCAGGAAGAGGTCAAATATTTGGGGATAAAGGTCTCAAGGGATAGGACAGAGCTAATGCAAGCAAATTATGGGAATGTCTTAACGTCCCTCACGGACATGGTAACAATATGAATTGCCATGCCCCTCTCGATGGCAGGAATGATCCTGCTAATCAAAATGGTGATACTCACTAAACTTCTATATTCATTTATTAACATACCATATAACCCAGGCCAACACTTCTTTAAAACGCTCCAAACACAATTAATTAGACTGGCGTGGAGAGGGAAGACACCCAGGCTTAAATAGGAAACCCTGATACGGGCCTTCTCACAGGGAGGCTTCGAAGCCCCGGACATGAAGTTGTACTACCTGTGCGCACTGGCACATTATGCCATATATTGGTTCCATCCCCCCCTACATGATGCACCTGGCTATTAAGAAGGGATATATGGATATATGGATCCCATCCCACTAACAGGCTTTATAGCGTGCAAGCCCAAAAACAGAGACACAGATCCCACTACAGTGGACTTCACCACGGCCTGGAGGGGGGTTGCTTGTAGGACAGGGACACCCATGCTCTGTTTACCTAGTTTACACCTCCCACAATACCTAGACGTCAAGGTAACACAAGGTAACACAAGAGCTAGGCTGCTGCAAAATGTTGAAGAGGGTTAAAGTACATACCTGTGTAGATCTTTATGATAATGGTACATGTAAAACCAGGGAACTATTTTTTCATGAGGGCGAACCCACAACACTGGAACTATTCCTATATGTAAGGCTCCTTCAGAGTGTCCAATGCATCACACCCACATTCCCACAGGAACCGCCCACGCTCGCCCTGCTCCATGCCATACTGCAAAGCAACTCCTCGGCACACAGAGTATCTCTAATATATCATATGACATGGACCTCTAGGACAGACAATGATGGGAGATAGATTTGGGAGAATCCCTCTCAGATCATCAATGGAAATACTGCTGTGAACAGACACAGAACATATCAGCCAATAGTGGCCGGTGTATTAAACATAATAAATTCCTCCACTGCATATTCTACACACCGGCTAAACTGCACAGAATCCACTTATGAGAAGATAGTGCATGGGATAGATGCAGACAGATGCAGATTTCTTTCATCTCACCTGGGACTGTGAATCAATACAGGCATACTGGCAACAAGTCCTTAGGGCAATGGGAGACATGATAGGAACTCCCATCCCGGCATCACCAGTCATAGCACTAACAGGATACACCGCGGACATGGAGACAGCCCACAGGAAATTCACAGCACTGCACTGGAACTTTTACTAGCTAACAGAAGAGTTGCCTGTAGATGGGGAAGAGGCAGAGCACCTAAATGTAAAGTCTGGCTACAAGACTTAATATTGTGTCTGGAGCAAACCATGACATATGCAGAACTCCTTCCCCCACCTCGAGGCCTAAGGATATATGGAACCCCTTGAAAGTGTATTTGCTAATGCACCTACCATGAAACTCTAGTGTGACACCAAGAATATACATGAACAGGAGGATATGATTGGAAAACAACATTATTACATTGTCACTGATTGTGACATGCAGAGACAAAAGGAAGCAGATGTGATGGGGGTTGCAATTGATGGAGGAATTGATGTGATAATTCCATCCAGAGTTATTTGGATTGAAGGCCATGTACTGTATAACAATGGATAAATGTAAGATGTACTGTTTTTTTTCTTGGGTTTTTGTTTTTGCGCTATTTTGAACTAAAGAAACCAGATAAATAAAGTTTGTAAAAAATGCGCACACCTGTAAATTGGATAATTATTGGAAAAAATGTTTAACGGGTGACAATTGACATACCTCATCTAGCTTGTGGGTCCTAGATAACTGGGGGATAATGCAGTGATGAATTGATTTCTCCTGTTAACAGATGTGTAAATGCAATATTTGGGTTATTTGCCTGCATAATTTGTGCTGGGTTTAAGGAAAATCATTTGGGTATACAACAAAAGGGACAGAATATTAAAATGTTTAATATGGATCATTCCCAGGCCAACCCTGTCACTTTTCAAAGGTGGGAGAAATATGTTTCCAGAACTCGTCAGAAAAATTTTGAGGGTCATATCCTCATTTCAATGAGTCTATGCTGTTTGGAAACTAAGACCTTCCCAACTTGTAAAACTCCAGAGTAGGATACTCTGGTATAGTTTACTGGAAGACAAGCAGGTACTGCTGAAAAAGCGGGCAATCTCATCTATTGAAATTATTTTGAGAATTGGGTCAGGAGCTGTCACCAGTATGGTGCATTATGAAACTGGTTTCTTACCACCAGACTTTCAGAACATAATTGTTTCCGGTGAAGAATAATAGCACACGTAATGACTGGATCTACACGAAGAGAAGACCAAGCTGTGGCTTGCTCTCTTTTTGAACATATGGATTGGACATTCTCTTCCAGTACAGTTGGCTGGCCTCTTCTTAACATCAGGGTCACAAATCCTGAATAATGCTTCCCCAAGTGTAGGAAGATGGCTCTGCATATGACATCTCCACTAGGTGGTAACACCGTGCACAGAGTACAGGGATTCCGCAAAAGTACACAGGGCTCAATGTAAAACCCAAAGTGCGCTATTTGTGGTGGTGTGGTGGAACAGCATAAGGCCTAACACAGAGGAGTGTAAGAGATCTATTGCACACACAGTATCAAGAATGAGATCCGGGCCAATTTTATAAAATAATACTTTGTTAGTATTTTTATTTTTAAGACCAAGTCTTTGTAAGAAGGTGCAAAGCCAACAGTATAGTATTTGGATAGTTCAAGTTCTCTGAGGAGGAAATCAGGTGAGTATGTAACTTACAGTTCCAGTCCTCGGGTGGTCCGACCCACATGGGGTGCAGGGTCATTCATGGAGTACTAGGTCACCCCTACAGTGCGGATTTTGGTGCCATCACAGTGTTCGTCACCCTTGCGTTCAGCAGAGGCAAGGAGCGGGATAGGGTTCAGCAGGCGGCCAGCGCAGTTACTGTCACAGTTGCTGGTAGATGCTGACTGTAGATCGGATGGAGGTCCGCCGTCGTTGGATCATCGTGGAGAGATTGCTTTTGGGTCGTGTTACTGGAGATGACCAGTAAGACCACTAGCAGGAGGGTGGAGGCTCTCAGGCACAGAGTTCTGGGCAACTCAGGTCGTGGGATTAATAGGATCCCTTGAGGTCATCCAGCTGTAGGGCGTTCTGTGGTTAGGGTAGAGTCAGGCTAAACACAAGGGCTGGTCCCCTGCCTCTGCGGTCTTTGGGAGATCTTTGGTCACGGTGAGTCATGTCGATAGCAGTATTGGTCCTCAGCCGCAGCTATTCTTCGAGTTCTTGAGCAGCAGGGAATTGGGTCGACCGGGGTCAGTCCACCCTGTGGCGGATCTTGGGGGTTGGTTCTTCTTGGACAGGTCCCATGTCCTCATGAGATTGGAGTCTTTGTTGAAGGCAACAGTCCTCCTAGGGATTTTGGAGGTTGTGCTGCAAGACAGGTCGCAGGTTTTGTTGAAGTGGGAGACAGGCCAGTAGGGATGGGGCCAAGGCAGTTGTCATCTCCCGGCTTCGACTGCACAGTGTCTTCTTGCTTCTTAGGTCATCACAGATCTGGGGCGCACGCCTGGGGCAACCACCAAAATAATAAGTTTAGGAGGCATTTGTAGGAGAGTAGCAGATAGGGCAAATGGGAACCACACCTAGGGTGACTACACCCTCGGTTATGCCATCCTCCTGTGGGAGTAGGCATCGACTTAGCCCTGATTGGGGGGTCCCCCCATCCTCAACATGACGGGACTGAAGAGTGTGAGTCACCTCACTTCCCACCACCTGTGCGCTTGGTTCGTCAGGGGCGTGCACACCTTCTGTCTTTTTGAATTTCCCTGCTGATTTTCCCACCCAAAGTGGGGGTGTGAACCTGGGGCTGCCATCTGCTGCTAGCAGCAAAGTCTGGGGGTTGCACTACAAAGGCGGCAGGCCTTTGAAGCTTTCCTTCTTTGAGCACTGGCCCATCCTGGGGAGGAGGCATGACACCTCCGCCCAGGACGTACATTGGTTTTGGTCTCAGAGAACAGGGGCTCCCTACCCAGGGGTCCAGAAGACTGTCTGGGCATGCCTGGCAACCTACAGCCGGTCCAAGACCACACTAGGGTTGGTAGGGATTCAGTGTGCCCTCTGGGTCCATGGTGCAATACATCCCACACTGGCATCAGTGTGGGTTGATTATAAGGAGTAATTTAGTACTAAACACTCTTGTATTCTGTGAGGACATCATGATGATAGAGGAACTCGAGTTGCAGAGTTCTCAGCTCATGCCTCATGATGGCTTCACTGGTACTTACAACATTAGGAGATGGTGCCCAATATTGTAAGGGCATTTCTGCTTATACCGATATGCCATCAACTGTAGTATAGTGCACCCTGCCTTGGGGCTGTAAGGCCCGCCAGAGTGCTGACTTACCTATGTAGCCAGGCAGTGTTAGCTGGCATGGCACCCAGCCAGGGTGCCATGTCGACTTTGTCATTTTTCTCCCTCAAAGGGGCATGGTGGCTGCAAGGTAAGTGGCATGGTACCAGTAAGGGGGTCCCAAGGGACCATCTTCAGCTCCCAGGCCTTAGGTACCCAGGGTACCCATTTCTAGGGACTTACGGGGGGCAGAAATACCAATTGGGAGTTTGATGTAGGGATAACGCATGGGCACAGGGCAGCTGATTGGAAGAGACCACATGCACAACATTCAAAACCACATCAATACCAGGCAAAAAGTGGGGGATAAACATGCAAAAGATGCACTTTCTCACACCCAGTGTGTAAGAACGTGCTGCCCAGTTAGTAATTGACAACACTGGACAAAGTTGGATCTCTTGATGTAATGATATCTTGTCTCTAAAAGCCTCCTCTGAAACTCTGAGAGTATATGGTGTGACCTACAGGAACTTTTCGCATCACCTGCATAAAGTTTCAGCTTAGTTATTTAGACATCCAGAAGACCAAGAAGAAATGCAGAGCCTTGACAGGATTAGTGGAAGCTGGGAGCAGGAAAACCTGGCAAAGTGACTTCAGTGACTACAGTTTGAACTCTTTTCCCTCCCAGAACTTTTGGTGCAAAAACTAAATACTTCAGTGGCAGCCCAGACGGATTGCTTTTAAAGTAAAGTAAAATATTTACTTGTTGCTATTTTCCAAAGCAGAATTGTATGCATAATGCAGTTCCAAATTGGTGACAGACAGGTCTGCTGAGCAGTTGCCAAATTGTTTGTTTGTTTCTTTCAACAGAAAGAAAGTTATTATTGTTTTGTCTTAACTCATGGTATGTGTACATTACACAGCACATACGCTGAGGAAAAACAGGCATATGTAAGCTTTTTGAAAATATAAAACAATGCATGCCTGTTTTGTCCCAACGTGCCTAACTTGTGCATCTGAAATGTTTTATTTATTTTTATCAATACATTTTAAGTGGATAATATACATTATTTAAACATCAAAAACAATTGTGCATCATAATTTAAAATTTACATTAAACCAATATATTCAATAATTTGCCCAAATAGTCCCAAAAGGCACACATTTACTTGATTGTTACTCTATCATTAAAGAAAAAAAAACTTTACCGTAAGCATGAGGTCCTCCAGCCTGAGGTCCACTATGATGGGCACCAAAGGTTAGGACATGAGTCTGCCTAAAATGTTTACAATACATTAAGATATATGTATGCATTCAACCTAAGCAGAATATACAGACTGGTTAGGGATCCTTACTAATAGTTTACTAATATGTTTTGAAATGACCCAGACAAATTTGAATAACAGCAAAGGATGGACGTAATGCTGACAATGCAAACATTCTCCCCCAGTCAATAGATCTGGGTTAAATCCATCGTTCTTTTGCCCACTACACCACCCCAGTTTGGACTCAGCCATATGCAAATCAGTCTTGACCCAGTGCCCCATGGGAACAGTCCAGACCGAACTGCCAGGCCAGTTCCTCCCTGGACCGCAAACAAGCATCCTGGGACCGGTTTCAGGGTATGTCACCCGGTCACCAGCCAGGCTAGCTTGAATCCAGTGATACAGTGTGCAAGGGACCCATGTCTGGGCATACCCATCCCACAAAGGGTGAAAGGTTTTACAGCAAACAAATGATGGACGGAATGCTGACAATGCAAACATTCTCCCCAAGTCAAAAGATCTGGGTTAAATCCATCATTCTTTTGCCCACTACGTCACCCCAGTTTGGACCAAGCCATATGAAAATCAGTCTTGACCCTGTGCCCCATGGGAACAGTTCAGACCGAACTGCCAGGCCAGGTCCTCCCTGGACCGAAACAAGCATACTGGGATCAATTTCAGGGTATGTTACCCTTCATCAGCCAGGCTAGCTTGAATTCAGAGGCACAGTGAGAAAGGGACCCACATTTGGGCACACCCATTCCATTTAGGGCGAAAAGTGTTACAGCAAACAAATGATGGACGGAATGCTGACAATGCAAACATTCTCCCCCATTCAAAAGATCTAGGTTAAATCCATCGTTCTTTTGTCCACTAAGCCACCCCAGTTTGGACCCAGCCATATGCAAATCAGTCTTGAGCCGGTGCCCATGGGAACAGTCCAGACAGAACTGCCATGCCAGGTCCTCCCTGGGCCGGAAACAAGCATCATGGGACCTGTTTCAGAGTATGTCACCCTTCATCAGCCAGGCTAGCTTGATTCCAGTGGCACAGTGAGCAAGGGACCCACGTCTGGGCATACCCATCCCACTTAGGGCAAAAGGTTTTACAGCAAACAAATGATGGACAGAATGCTGACAATGCAAACATTCTCCCCAAGTCAAAAGATCTGGGTTACATCCATCATTCTTTTTTTTTTTTTTTTTTTAGTTTAGTAGAAGGAACAAAGAGAGAATCCCGCACAACGTCCCATGCAGGGGGCATGAGTATAGGCAGTGAGCAATGATATTGAGCAACCGCAGGCTGCAGAACAGGAGGGCAGAGCCACAGGACCAAGAAGCAATTTAGGTTCGAGCACAGTTCAAAGGGTCCATCGAGCCCGCCAATCAGCTGTAGGAGTAGCAGCCGCCTGTGCACATATCCTATCATGTGCAGCTACGGTAGGCCTTAGTATCTGTGTGGGTGCCTCAAACAATGAATTAACAAAAGACAATAACCCCCCCACCCCTCCCACCCCCCGCAGTGGTGGTGACAACAACATTCATCAATCATTCAATGTGTTTGCACTATTAGACCTGAAACAGATGGAGCGCGCGTATGGAGGATGGACAAACTGCGGATGGTAAACCTTTGGAAAGAAAACGGACCAAGGGGCCCCAGCGAATTGGAAGGTTTTGAATTTACCCAGGAAGATGTCCGCCACTAATTCTATGCTAAGTAGTTTCCACAGTTTTGCGTGCCAGAGGGAAATCGCCGGAGCCTCCGTTTTTTTCCAAGCTGAGGCCAAAGTTAGTTTGGCGGCTCCAAGACATAGCCATAGGATTTGTTTATCCGCACGTGTCTGATGTTCGAGAACGGGGTCACGGAGGCCCAACAGCACATATGCTATAGTGTCCTCCACCGGGTAGCCGAGGATCTCCTTAATATGGGAAAGGATCTCTCCCCAGTATGGTCTAATAATCGGGCAATCCCACCAAATATGGCGGAAAGTCCCCAAGCAAACCGCAGCCCCTCCAACATCTGTCAGAAGTCGTCGGGAATATTCGATGGTGCTTGGCCGAGTACAAGTACCAGTCCATGAGCGTCTTAAGGTAGGCCTCTCTCAAGTCCAATGAGTGGTTATGTGCGGCAATATCGCGCCATAGAGCTGACCACTCCTTGTCCGAGATGTCCCGTCCCAGGAGCTCCTCCCATTGCCCCATATAACGGGGGCGAGGCGATACTGCTTAAGTAAGCAGTAGCTGATAAAGAAAGGAAACCGCACCTTTCATAGCCGAAGTCCGGAGAATGAACGCCTCAAAGGGCGAGGGAGGTCTCATGGCTGCATCGAGAACCCTAGGGGACGTGGACCAATGAAGCATCTGAACATGGTGGTATCGTTCCGACGAAGGGACTCCATAATCCCTCATGCAATTATCGAAGGTGAGTGGAGTATCACCGTGGAAGAGATGGGTTAAAGCTCTACACCCCCCTCTCTCCATACTTTGAAGGGGCCCTCCTGCAGCGCTGGTGGAAATTCCGGGTTAAAATGTATAGGTGTGAATGGTGACGGAAAGGTAGTCCAACGGTCATCATTGGCTATCGTGTCCCAGACCTTCAAGGTGGTACTGGTGGGGGTACTAATGTAGGCATTCTGGGGCCTGTCGTTCTTGGGCTTCCAGGCCATATCCCAGATCGATCTGCCCGCGACACTCCTATCCATGTGTAGCCAGTGTTTCTCCGAGGTTTGTTGGGACCATTCCATTAGTTCCCGTAGTTGTGCCGCCTTGTAGTACAAATGTATGTCAGGGAGACCCACTCCCCCCTCCCCCCGCGGCCGCCTCAGAATTGCGAAAAAGAACCGCGCTCGACCCTCTTGCCAGATGAACCGGAGCATCTGGGTTTTAAGGCGTCAAAAAAAGTCTATGTCCAGAGGAATGGGGAGCGCCTGGAAGAGGTACAAGTATTTGGGGAGGAGGACCATCTTGATGGCGTGAATTCTGCCCAACCACGAGATGTACTTAGGCTTCCATCTATCTAAGTCCACCCGGGTCTTTGGCAGCAGTGGCGGAAAGTTCGCAGTGTATAATTTTCCTATTGTGGGGGTCAAGCGGACTCCCAGATACATGATGGAGCTGGAGGCCCAGGCTAACGGGGTGAGAGACCGCACTTGTTCCACCTCCGCAGGAAAAAGCGTGAGGTTTAGGACATATAACTTGTCATAATTGACCTTAAAGCCAGCCACCTCCTCAAAGCACGAAAGCACCTCCTGGACATATGGGAGGGAGCGTGCCGGATCCTTAATAGAGAGTAGTACATCATCAGCAAATAGGGAAATTTTGTGCTGTTCCCCAGTAAAGGGAAGGCCCCTTATCTCCTCGTGTTCCCGTACTGCTAGCGCTAATGGTTCAATGCTCAGGGCAAAGAGCAGGGGGGAAAGAGGACAGCCCTGCCTAGTGCCACGTGAGTGCGAGAAAAATGCAGAAAGATGGCCGTTCACCGACACTCTAGAGCGGGGGTTGCTGTAATTCGCTTGCACCATTGAAAGGAACTTATCTGAAAAACCAAAAGCAGTTAAAGTATGGAATAAAAAGCCCCAGTTCACACGGTTGAAAGCTTTCTCAGCATCGAGGCCTACTAGAACTGCCGGGATCCGGAATCTATTGGCTTTTTCTATTAAGTGGACAACTCGCCTAGTGTTGTCATGAGTTTGACGGCCTTTAATGAATCCAGATTGATTCGGATGTATAAGAGCCGGCATCAGGTCTTGGAGCCTATTAGCAATAATTGAGGAGTACAGCTTGGCGTCGATGTTGAGAAGAGCTATTGGGCGGTACGAAGAGCACTGAGTGGGGTCCTTCCCAGGTTTGGGTATAATTGAAATGACGACCTCAGCTAGCGAGCCAGAAGTGGTGCCGGCTTCAGCCATGTCATTGAAAAGGGAGACCAGAAAGTCGCACACTTCAGTGGCAAACGTCTTATAGAAGAGGGCAGTGTAGCCATCCGGCCCCGGGGCTTTATGCAGTTTCAGGAGTTTAATGGCATCTAGCACTTCGTCGCGAGTGAACGGGGCAGCCAAGAGTTCGTTCCATTCTCTAGAAACCTGCGGTATGGGCAGACCCCGTAGATATTCCCGCTGAGTGATAGAGTCAAGCGTATCTCCCGTATAGAGGTATGCGTATAAGCGGCCAAATAGGTCTGCCTTAATCTCATCTCGATGCTGCGGTTCTCCCATCGAGTCCTGGATCCCTCCTATGCAATCCCGTTCCCTCTTTTCTCTAAGTTGACGAGCCAGGTGTCTCCCCACCTTATTCCCTTGGGAGTATGAAAGGTGTCGTAATCTCAGCAGGGTGAACTTCGCTCTGTTGTTGTAATGGGCCCTCAATTTCCCCCTAACCGCCGTCAAGGGGCGGAGGGTCAACCTAGATGGATTACTGTTGTGTGCCTGCTCGAGAGCTGCCAATTCCGATTCCAACTCCTCACGTTCCTTTCGGCGCATTTTATTGAGATTAGAATTAAGAGCCAAGCAGGTGCCCCTGATGGACGCTTTGAAGGCGTCCCACGTGGAGATATGGACGTGTTGGACACAGGGTTGAGCTAAAAAAAACTCCCTAATAGCCTTCCGTAGTTTTTTGCATGATGTATCATCCCTAACTACGGCTGCCGGGAAGTACCACTTACGAAGTCCGTCACCCACCAGCGACCAGCGAAGTCCAAGCACGAGCAAACTATGGTCAGACACAGATAGTGGGAATATACTAGAGTCGCGGACATCTCCCCTGAGGACCTGACTCAGAAAATGTAGTCCAGGCGTGAATAGGAATGGTGGACGTGGGAGAAGAAGGTGTAATCCCGGGACAGGGGGTGCATGGAACGCCAACCATCAATTAAGCCCAGGTCACCAAAAAGCCGCTGCGTCTCAGCAGAGAACAACCCTGCATCAGCCCTTTGGGTGCCGGAGCTATCCATCTCCCTACTCCACACCAAGTTAAAGTCCCCCAGCAGAAACAAGTGCCCCTCCACAAAGTCATCTATCTTGCGCAGCAGGCCCTGGAAAAAGCTATTTTGTCGCGCATTGGGAGCATACACCACTACGAAGGTGCTCAGTCTGCCATGGACCAGACCCTTCACCATCAGCTAACGGCCCTCCTTGTCACTGCTCACGTCCATAGGCTGAAAATGAAGGGCCGCCCGAAAGAGAAGAGCCAACCCCCTGTGTTTCGTGGAGGCAGAAGATCTATAAATAAGAGGAAAAAGCTTGTGCCGGAGGCGCAATTCATCTTTACGCGCCAGGTGTGTCTCCTGGAGACCCACTATATCGAGTTGGTGGTCATTCACATACTTCCACACCTTCTGACGTTTTTGCGGGGAATTCAGGCCCTTGACATTCCATGTCCCAATACTAATAGGCATCATTAGGCAACAATCCCGCTACCGCTATTTCCACATCACCCCATCCCACCTCTCCACATCCATCCCCGGTGACCACAGGTAATACAGTAAAAGAGCATCCAGTAATAGTGTCCAAAAGCAAGATAATACTGGTCAAATCATGCCTCAACATTCCCCCATCATATCAGGTATCCCCCTCAAGCAATCCCACATACCAACCCCTCTCCAAGCTCTCCTGCAAGGATAGAGTTCTCCCAAATAACCATCCCAAACCTTCACATACAGAGAATAGACTCTTAGAGTCCCAGAAGTCAGATGTAGATCGTCCTGTGCCACCACACTCACACACCATAGAACAAAAAAAGCAGTCACCCACACATACCTGTCACCACCACTACCCCCCCCAGGTCCCCCTTCCCCTTCACCCCCAACAAACCCCTTCAACACCATCCCCCCAAAGAACACCCAGGACCGCACTCGAACCAATAGTACAATAGGAAGCAACAAACTGAAAAAGGAAAACAAGGAGTAGCAATGTACATAACAGTCCTGGTGCATAGAAGGTTGTGGATTCCTCCAGGGGTAGAGGATGGGGCACCACAGGCCACGGACCGGGGTGTCTTCCCAAAAAGTACAAATTTACCCACGGTACCTGAAGTTACGAGTCCCTCCGGCGCCACAATACCTTAATTTCAGAGTTCAGGCCGCCCCGGAGCTATGCTGTGAGGCTGCCTCCGTCACTGAGGCCACGAAGGCCAGCGCTGCCCCCCTTTCCTGTAAACTGGTCGTACGATCTGGTCGTCTCCGATCCGTCTCTCGTCCCACTCTCTGCCAGGAGGGGGACCGCCGTCTTCTTTGTGCCGGGGAGCTTCCGCCCTCAGGGGAGGGGGCCGTGTCGTCGAGGCCCAGGAGGTCCTTTGCCACCTGTAGGGATCAGATCTGTGCCAGTCTATTCTGCCATCTGAAAATGATGCGGAAAGGGTGGCCCCAGGAATAGGAGATATTGTGTTCCCGCAGATAGGTGGTCACAGGCCGAAACTCACGCCGCTTTTGGAGCGTCAAGGCTGCTAGGTCCTGGTACAATTGGGGGAGGTGATCCCAGAACTGCAACGATGGGGAGTCCCGTGCCTTTTGGAGAATGCGTTTCTTCAGATGAAAGTCATGGACGCAGACCAAAATGTCGGGTGGAGGACCCCCTCCACGTCTAGGCAAGCGGACCCCATGAACTCTGTCCATCTTAATGTCTTGAAGATCCTCATCATCCAGGATTTGCAAAAAGAGAGCGAGAACACAGCCTCGTAGATCACCAGCCTCCCCGTCCCACGGCACTGCACGTATGCGGATGTTGTTCCGGTGGGAACGATTCTCCAAATCCTCCGCATGTGCCTGGAGGTCCAAGTTCTACTCCGTGAGCCGAATCACGTCTTGCTGTAATTGATGAACATCGTTCACCACACTTAGATCGTGGTCCTCCAGAGTAGCCACCCTCTCTCCGATGCCATCCACGTCCTTTCTCACCTCGGGGAGGTCCGAAGCCAGTTGGAAACGGAGTTCTGATATGTCCTCCTTAATAGAAGCAAAGAGCTCCATCCTAAAGGCTTTGGTCGCAGGAGCCTCATCGTCTTTTGGCTTGGGCGAAACACTAGGCTCGGGGGATGAAGCTTGCTGGGATCCCCTCGAAGGGCCATCCCTACCGGGCTTCCCCTTACGCTGTGTGGAGGACATTGCGACGCCTTTGCTCAATCGTGTATTCAGGGCGAGGGATCCCCGTTCACCACCACTAGTGCGATATAAGCCCAGCCTCAGCCCGTCACTGTCTAAGTCCTGGCCCAGAAGTCAGAGGCCCATACCAGCAGTCCCCACGTGGGAATGGCGGAACTCTCTCCAACCGCCACCGCTGATCGCTCCACGGCCTTCACCCCTCAGGCCCACTCCAGTCTATGCGCCTCGACAGGCAGGGTGGCTCCGAATCACAGGCCTCCAGGGGACCCCCTTGGCTTCCGGGGGCCACTGCAGAGTTGTAATGACGGGCAGAACCTCCTGCAGTCCCACAGGAGCTATGTGCGGTTACTCGCCAGTGTAGCTTAATGGCGGTTCCCTGCCACCGTGTGACCCATCAACCGAGGACGGGGGAGGTGCCACATCTGCACGCTTGGGTGCTCCTAGCTGGCCCCCGCGGTCCCGGCAGCCCACAATGGCGATGCTGATCCAACGGCAGACTTAGCCCACAGACCAGAGATGGGGGGAAGGCGGCGCGCGGCAACGGCCCATGCCGGCTCTGCAAAGCGTCGTGTTCGGCCTGTCCCGCACCGCCGATTCAGCCAACCGACAGCACTCCACTGGTCCGGGGGCTGTGGAAAATAAATACAAACTTGGTGAACATTATCGGCGCCATCTTGCCCCTTTCCAAGCCCATTCGTGCGCGTAAGCGGCAGCCATTTTGAGCACCATGGCCTCCCTGCCCCTCGCTGATAGCCAGCGCGTCTCTCCCTCTCTCTTAACCTCGCAAGCATCCCCCCCGCACACTGACAACCCCCGCTCTCTCATGCCCTGGGTCATAAACCCCTCTTCAGCGCAGCTTCACCACGGAACCCCATCCTGTTCCCAGCGCAACACCTCCCCTCATTCCTTTCATGGCCACAGATCCTTTTGATGCAAACCCCCTTTTCCTGTGTCCCCGTTTGTCTTCCTTGTTCCCAGGCCGCCACCTGGCCCTGCGGATACTGTTTATTACCCCGTACAGTAGGAAGCTTCCCCTCCCCATCAAAAGACCCTCGAGCCGATCAAAGCCCCCACCCTATGAGATCCGATCAACCCCATGCATTCCGTGAATCGGCGGAATGCCCTGCTGTGCGACAACCATCACCTGTTGTGACCAGGGTGGGGAATCCAACTGTAAATGTATGTGGGAACGGGCCTAAAGAGGAGATTCCGAGGATGTTCTTTCAACTATTAACGTATTACGAGAATGTGTTATGTGCAATAAAGGTCATAAACCCTAGTATAAGAGGCCAGGCCTCAGAGATGTGGTTAGAGCACCTCGTGACGATACTTGCTGTCTGAATTGATGTGTTCTCCTCCGGAGAGAATAAAATCCTCGTTTCCTGCCTTCCAGTCTCCAGCGCCTGCTTCTTCATTTCGATTAACCTTGGTGGGTCATAGAGGCGATATCGCCGGGCAACAAAAAGGGTCTTTAGTTACTGGTTGTCTTTGGAACCCTTTTTAACAATTGGCGTCCCAAGCGTGGGGCCCATCAGCGACTCGCGGATCCAGTGGGAGAGGTCCTGACGACAGAGTGAACGACTGCAACGATCGGAAGGTACCCTGTCCGATAGACCCTCGTCTGACAGCCGATCATCCGAACTTCACTGGTTCCGAACAGACCTCTCCCGAGTGATCTGCGGTCCTGACTGGGAACCATCAGGAGTGCCACGAGAAGTACGAAGAGAAGAGGACGATCGGGCGCTGGATTCGGAAGACAGGAAACTGTCCATGCGGTCCGGGTAAGGTCGTGTAAACACGACGAATTGCGAAAGTGATAGATAATTGAAGGTGATTGATAATTGTTGAGAAAATACTAGTATTACTTTTTGTTAATTTATTTGGAGATTCACTGTTTGCAAACGGAGAAACAACAGGCTCTCCCTTTATAAACAGCGAAGGATAGGTACGCACCCGTCGGACCTATCTTTCTCCCCCGCTGAACAATTGCCCCTTCCCCCCATTGATTAACTGTTATAGATTGTTTTCTGGAGATTCTCTGTCTGCAAACAGGGAAAGAATAGGTCCCCTCTTTGCAGATAGTGAAAAGGTAGGTGACGCGAACCTTTGCGAGCCTACTTATTCTTCCCATTGACCATATTGATTTTTTATTTTTGACCTAACGTTGATTGCTCGAGATTGGTTCATGAGGTATTCACTACGTGCAAACAACGTAGAATAGAAATATTCTATCTAGTCTTTGCACGCAGTGATAAGATAGGTAGTGCTGACTATTATCCCATTGTGATCCGTCATGCCTGTCTTCTCCCCACTGGTTAGTAGCCTGTTTTACCCGGACCGCTTATTAGAGATGAACCATCCGGCTCCGCTGGAAGGCACCCCTAATAAGGACATGTTCATGAAGCATGGATTAATCGCTATAGCCTATAGTGAGCTATGGCATAAATATACGAAAAAGGATCGAGAAAGTCAGTGGCCACTGAGAGGATCCTTTGATCTTGACAAAATAGAAACGGTAGAAATAGCCCTTCGTAGGAATGAAACAACACCTATTATGCTCGATAGTCTCGGCATGTGGCGCAAAGAAGCCACACGACGAAGGGAAGGCGACGAATTTAGAAAAGATGAAGGGACACGACGGACAACCCTCCGAACGTCTAGTAGGCAAAGGGAAGGGCCAGCGATGGCACAGTCCCGAGGAGTAGACATGAAAAGAGAACGGTGTAAAGGGGTGTGCCGACAAGTCAACCCCGGAACACAACAACCCGAAGGTAATCCCCCGACACCATGCACAGGACGAACAGATGTAAAACAAAACCAATGTGCTTTCTGTAAATGCCTTGGGCACTGGAAAGCCCAATGCCCGATTCTGCAGAGCATAGGTAAGAACGGAGGGTCGACAGAAAGAGTAGGCCGACAGAAAGGGAAAAGGCACGAGATAAAAACCAATCAGACTAGTGCAGACAAGACAGACAGAACCACCCCGTTTGATTATGCTCGATGGCACAGATTTCGTCAGACCAATTTTAACGACATGTTAGAGTTCTGGGACTGATTGCTCTCTGTTGCTCCCCCACTCTGAAAACCAAACACAACTGCAGGCCAGTGTGAACAACCCCCCCGTTAGAGAAAAGACTCAAGGAAGCCAAGCGTCTATTATATAACTTAGGATTTAATTACGGTAAAGAAAACACACAACCAACAGTAAATAGAATAACTAGTAGAACTCTCTCTAAAACAAAACTTTACTAATAGGAAAAATACAGAACATATTATGCTCACTCCGGAAGTCCTCGAAATGTAACAGTTCGATGGTCCCGCCCATCCGAAACACATAGCACGTGTGGGGCGGGGCCTGCCAGCAACCATGGGCCAAAAAGAGATCGCTGGCGAGAAGGTACTGGAGACTCCACAAAGCAGGCAATGAAATGGTCTTTCCATACTGCCCTTCCAGGGATGGCGTCCCCCGGGCCGCGAGTAGGGAGGGGGCGGCTGCAAATGACCCCCTCCCTCGTATCTCCTGGTCCGGCCATCACGAATTCCTCCATCGAACGGATGCAGGGTGGGCAGGGAGGGAGAGGCGACGCGGACGAGCCTCTCCCACCTCCACAGGTAGGAGGCTTCCCTGCCCTGGCCCGGCGCCGAAGTCCTCCAGCCGGGCGACGGCCATATACCTACGCTGCACAGGACATATCATACCCGCCTGGTATATTTTCGCAGCACAAGACATACAACGCCCGACTGGTATATTTGCGGAGCACCGGATGTACAGTGGTCCCCCAAGAGTCGGAATCAGGGGCGTAGGGTGGTCATCATGTGCGCCCCTGATTCAAAGGGACGGCGAAGGATGCGCCGGGAGAGGGAGGCGGCACAGACAAGCCTCCCTCACCTCCCCAGATGAAGGCTCCACTGCTGCACCTTGGCGCCCCGAACCAAAATGTCCTGCTCCAGCAGCATGATGCTCTGTCCTTCGCCATCACAAGAAGTTTCTTCCACTCCTGATGGATACGACAAAGGGTGGCTGCCGCAGGATCTTGAAATGGCGTCTAGGCCCTCGAAAGGCGGGTCTAGGCCGCTGGAGAAACTTTGTCCGAAATTACAACTCGGGCGCTTGCCCACCTGGGCGCAAGCCCCCACCATCGACAAACGTCCCCTCGACTTTGAAGATTCTACCAAAGTCCCAAGAGCCCTCAGCCCCTTCAGGCTCCCGGTGAGGAACAGCTGCATTGATCTCAACTGAAATAACCACGGCACAGCAACAAGATGGCGGTGCTCTCGTGTCTGCATCAGCTTCCGTCTGAACCACCCAGGAACATTATGGGCTAACGAACTCGAACAAGTTCCGGCCAAACATCAACACGACCCGGTAAGAAAGACTCTACCCCCCCTCCCTCTCTTGATTGACGGTCCACACCACCAGCCTCTCTGTTAGCACAGTTTTCTTTTGAACTGCCGAAAGGAACTCTGGTCCAACCGCCAATCGTCGGGGACATTTTTTTCCTCTGATGCTACTTCCGGACTAAACCGGCCTCGCTCAAAATGGCGCCGGTATCAATGGGAACTAACGGATGCCTCGTGGTGTTCCTTAGCTAATGAAACTTGATGTACTAAGATATATATACGAACCATTGTGCACTCGATGAGAAAGAAAGGAGGGTTCACTTGGCGAACATTTGAGAGGGGTTCCGTAAAAATGTTGATTTCAATGAACGATTTATTTTTAATGTTTATTGTAACTGGTACATAACGTCGCTTATGATGCACACCCACGGTTTACACCTAGGAAATGTGATCCTGATGAGCTTGACCGTGTTTCCATTTATGAACTAAAATGCCCCTGATTCCTTCGTCACGCAATGAAATGTTTTTAGTTACTTGCAAATAATTAATTAGGCCTTTTTAACATATTCTTGTGCCACAAAATAACCCCCTACCGCATGTGCTTCCATCGTCGACATGTCCGGCCAAAATATGATTGCACTCTTCACATTTTACGTACTGAATACTTATGCAAATAAAGGTCTTCAAACTATGAATAGGCATCACATACTTTTGTAAATGTGGGAATCAGTGGGAGGGTTTTTCTGTGCGCAACCATTCTGCTCTTTTTTTAAGGTTATCTGAGAAATGGTTGTTCGACCCTGGATCGATGATCGAATCAAAGGTATGATACGTTGCCTCCAAAATATGCGACTAAGCTCAGGAACTAATGTATGAAGAAGGACCTCGACTTCTGAGAATGGGTAAAGTAAAGCGGTGTGATTGATAAAATGCTATAAAGTTATGGTGGTTGAAGGTACACAGGTACAGGGTTGAACGAAGAACTGATATGCCTTAGAACATCACAGCTTCAGGGATCGATTTAAGGACCCCGATGGCCGGATACACCTACAAAACCGGGTACCTCACGCTAGGCACCTCTGATCTTTTTAGCG
Organism: Lissotriton vulgaris; assembly: GCF_964263255.1. Classification (NCBI taxonomy): domain Eukaryota; kingdom Metazoa; phylum Chordata; class Amphibia; order Caudata; family Salamandridae; genus Lissotriton; species Lissotriton vulgaris. Next base: position 261,464,683 of record NC_141695.1, read on the forward strand.
TTTCCCTACACACGATCCTTAATGCCATCCTCGAACCTCCCCATGAACCACCTATCGCATTGCCCGCCCCTATGACTTTAGGAAACCAAAACCCTGAGGGATTATATCCCGAAGAGATAAGTACGAGTATGTGGTAAGTAAAGGACTTTCGTGCCCATACATTTGATGTGTTCGAATGTTGTCCCCCCACCTCCCCTTTTTCCTCCTTTTTCCCTCTGCAGGTTACATTAGAACCCCGATTAGAGTATCGTAAGGGATCTGGAACCACGTCACGCCCGATGCATGAAAACGGACTAGCGCTGCAAAACGGCACAACAAGGACGCTCTACCCAATGCACGACCTTTTTGTACCTGATCTAATGCTCTTCTGTCCCAAAACTGCATGCTTCCTACATCCTAACACAGACCCGAAACGTCTAAACGTTAGGTAACGCACTGAATAGCCCAAACAATACACGGTCATCCTCCATGTCACACGTGTACTGTTTGGCCTATTGTCTGTCTCTCTCTCTCTCTCTCTCTCTCTCTCTCTCTCTCTTACTCTCTCTCTCTCTCTCTCTCTCTCTCGCTCACTCTTCCACCCCTCCACACTTTCCCTTTTCCTAACGACTGGCACCTAATTGGCGAACCTGGTGCACCTCCTGATTGGCCCCAAATACCACAAGTATTTGCACAAATTTGTCCTAAATAAAATTGTATCGGTACCACGTTACTACCTCTCCTTTTCTACTAAAATATGGATGAAATTTAAATTGACCGAAAGGAAAGGGACAGGTAAGACGACTAAGGTTCCCTAAATTTGACCCACTCCCAGGGAACCATTTGTCAGTGGCTTCTATGGTAAAATATGTCTGTGGTAATGCGACCATCCCCATTCCAAATTGTCCTCATACCCCAAGCTGTAAGATATGATCGAGACACCCCCATCTTCCCAAAATGCCCCCAGTTTGGTATCAGCTGCCCTGAACGAGAACTTGAAAAACGCCCCTTGCTCCAATTCGCTATGTCCCTAATTGTTTTACATAAGATCCCACCTCCCCCGAGGATAAGTTTAATAATTATTGCAAGCCCCCCCCCAAGTTTTTCGTAGTAACCAGGTTGCGAGAATTTATATAGAAAGTTAGAAAGATGTGTGCAAAGTTAAAATTAGATCGAAAACCGAAAGAACTTGCTGCAGCAAACCTTATTGAAAATAGGATGTTTAGCTAAAAGATTTTTTACGCATTTGATGTAATGAAGAGTTGTTTAGCCTATGTTCCTCCCTCAGAAGGATGCCTATCAGACTATGGTGAATAGCACGTTGCACTTTTTCGTAAAATACAAGGCCCTGAAGACCAGCCTAGCCTTGCAAGACTCGTACTAGGGAAATGGGTCTCTGCCAGAAGAACTGACATCTACTATAATAGACGTATGCAATGAATGAGTACCCGACCTCGTACCTATTACAAATGAACGTAATAATCATCAAAGCGCCAAAGAATTAGCCAACGAAAGGAGGTTGTAAGGAATCCGGCAAACCCATCATCAATTGTTTATACGTTAGCCGCAAAAATCTCAAATGTAGCGAGTGCTTACCCCAGTTGCTTGGTGTTGGGAGAGAAATAGATTTATGTAATTACCTTCTTCTGCAAAATCTCTAAAGACTGTCTTTTCAACACTCATTTAAGGGTATCACTGTCGGAGGAGAAAGAGACCGGATGTGGGAGCACGCGGCCTGACTGCGGATTGTGGAACATCAGCGACGGAGGCCGAGGCGAGACCACAGCAGTAAGGAGTCGCAGGACGGGGCACTGTTTCAAACAAAGCTAAGGAAAGGGCTGACCTGAAGCCCCTGCTCTATGATCAACGTGTGCCAAAAAGTCCCCGCTCTCTGAACATGGTTACGGACCCGCCTGTCGCAAACCCTCCGTCCCCCTGATCTGTTCCCGACTTGGCCTTGCTCCACCCCCTCCTCCTCCGACCTACCATAAGGACTGTTCACACCCGCACCTTTCCACCCGAACTCCCAAGTTCCTCCAAATCCTACTGAGCTACCCAGAGAAGAGTACTCCCTGCGTCAGAAGGGAGGGAGCTCCGACTAAGTAGACCACGAACTATGTTAAATCCCAGAACGGTGACCTAGAACTCCACCAATGGTCGCCCCCGAAGAAAAGATAAACAAAGTCTGTGGTTCTGCCCGCTACCAAGCACCTCGAAGATGATGGAAGCAACAGGAAATGCCCACCACAGACTCGAGAAACGAACAGATCTCACAATTCTGGAACAATTGCATTTTCCATTGCAAATCTATGCTCTGCATTACGGAAGAAGATGCACCTGCTCCAAAACCGTAACGCATTTCTCCTACGAGGTCTGACGAAAACCAAACAAAATGCACCCCTACCCGCAGACCCCCAACGACTCAATCCACATGAACATTTCTGTTGATAGGTAATCCAGGTGCTCAACAGTGCCGACAGAAGACGACAAAAGACAACGAGAACTCTGATATTTTTACTGTATCTCCTTTCTCTCCCAATCACCATTGGACTAACTATGTTCCCGCCGAATACAAAAAGGACTTACTTATATGATAACTTACCAGCTCCTATTCCAAATGACTATAAGTATCTATGATCTGTACCCAACACCCTCGCTACGTACTTCTAGTCTGATATTGCATTACGATGACTTTTTCTGCAACCAACTTAACGATGAATCCGCCTATTAGATGATGAGATTTTTTATATGATGTTTATAATGTGATGTTTATGTACAGTTCTTTTGCCTAAGTCTCCTCTCCCTTACTTATGATCACTGCATATAGGGGTAGATAGGAAATAGGCCAGCAAGATGTCTTGGAAATGTTAAAGGGAGGACTGTGGAAAATAAATACAAACTTGGTGAACATTATCGGCGCCATCTTGCCCCTTTCCAAGCCCATTCGTGCGCGTAAGCGGCAGCCATTTTGAGCACCATGGCCTCCCTGCCCCTCGCTGATAGCCAGCGCGTCTCTCCCTCTCTCTTAACCTCGCAAGCATCCCCCCCGCACACTGACAACCCCCGCTCTCTCATGCCCTGGGTCATAAACCCCTCTTCAGCGCAGCTTCACCACGGAACCCCATCCTGTTCCCAGCGCAACACCTCCCCTCATTCCTTTCATGGCCACAGATCCTTTTGATGCAAACCCCCTTTTCCTGTGTCCCCGTTTGTCTTCCTTGTTCCCAGGCCGCCACCTGGCCCTGCGGATACTGTTTATTACCCCGTACAGTAGGAAGCTTCCCCTCCCCATCAAAAGACCCTCGAGCCGATCAAAGCCCCCACCCTATGAGATCCGATCAACCCCATGCATTCCGTGAATCGGCGGAATGCCCTGCTGTGCGACAACCATCACCTGTTGTGACCAGGGTGGGGAATCCAACTGTAAATGTATGTGGGAACGGGCCTAAAGAGGAGATTCCGAGGATGTTCTTTCAACTATTAACGTATTACGAGAATGTGTTATGTGCAATAAAGGTCATAAACCCTAGTATAAGAGGCCAGGCCTCAGAGATGTGGTTAGAGCACCTCGTGACGATACTTGCTGTCTGAATTGATGTGTTCTCCTCCGGAGAGAATAAAATCCTCGTTTCCTGCCTTCCAGTCTCCAGCGCCTGCTTCTTCATTTCGATTAACCTTGGTGGGTCATAGAGGCGATATCGCCGGGCAACAAAAAGGGTCTTTAGTTACTGGTTGTCTTTGGAACCCTTTTTAACAGGGCTCCCTCAGCGATCTCCGGGCGGAGGGTAAACACAGCACCAGTCAAGCCGGGAGCACCTCGGTAACCGGCCCAATGATGGCGTCCGCCCCTCGTGCCGCAGCGCCGGAAGTCCGGTTCCTTCACTCACCCGAGGCCGGGGATCTCTAAAACCGGTCCTAGGATGGTTGTTTCCCGTCCAGGGAGGACCTGGCCTGGCGTTTCGGGCTGGACTGTTCCCATTGGGCTTCAGAGTTCAGATCTAGAGTTTATTGGTGCACAATTTCAGGCTGTGGTTGGAGATGTTTTATACCGACTCCAAAGATCCCCTAGGGACTGGGCTGGTTTTTGCCTCAGGAGAACAGCTCAGCCAGGGATTGCCTTCAAGTGCAAGGTGAAATGGTGGGTTATATTTCGAATCGCTATGGACGCTTACAATGTTGCTCTGGGTGTGACCATATTTTTGGGTTATATTTATTATCGTTCCAAAGGCATCCTGTGATGCTATGGGTTCACTGGCACATGGGTCCTCTGGTCCTCTGGTCCTCTGGTTCTGTATCTTCTTCAGCAATTGTCACCTGCTTTCCAGGACCCCAACATCAGTAGCATCCTAGGTGATCTACAATGTTGATTACTTCCTGCAAAACTCAAAATAAATGTTCCCTTATTCCTCCCAGCACTGTTAAAAATTACAATAATTGGCAGCAGGAAGCGTTGTGGGCAGTACCGGGGTCATTTCTGCTCATGGCCAAAGACTTGGAGACTCATGTAATTATTATTGGCAAAAAATAGTACGATAGTCCAATTTGCGAGTACCTATTGGGTACTGGCGAAATGCGCATGCAATTCCCATTCATTCCTATGAGTCTTTAGGTGAGTCGCAAATAAGTCACAAATAGGGAATGCGTAGGAACCTACATACTTTGCGTTTTGCGAGTCCATAATAGCGAATCAGTAAAATTTGCTATTAAGGACTTGCAAAATACAATGTTGATACATCTGGCCCTAAGTTCTTACATTTTACGTCCAAATTAGCAGATGGATGGAAACACATTTGTTAGATCTAACGGCAATTCACATTCGCACAGTAGATAAAGTGCAAGTATATTGTCTGAGCAAGGTATTTCCTCCATCTCAGGACTTTATCTTGGCTTTAACTAGTCTTTCAGATGTGTGCAGGAGGTTTAGGACTCCAACTGTGAACTTTATCCCAGCACAAGCAATGCGCATGTTCCCTGCTTTCTTTCCAGTTTTGTGGAGATGAGAGAAGCTGGGTGCTTCCCTGCCCTTTCTTTTAGTTTCTTGGCTGTTGGTGAGTCTTCAAAGTAAAAAGGTGAATCTAATTCAAATAGTTCCCTTCTGGACTTACACTGTATGGTGTCCTCTGCTGAGACAAAGGGCTCTGGCTTGAATATTTCCTTAAAACCCATGTCCTCTCAAAGCCCTCTTCCCAGGCATCATCTTTATCTAAAGGCTTGATATAGTAGAATAGGGGTCGAAAACAGTTTAGACTTTATTCCCTTTAGTGACCTTTGTATAAGAATCACTGAGACATTTATGACTTTTCTAATGACCATCACTGGGGCTCAGAGCATTAATTAGACACTTGTAGGTGTGTAAAGATGGTGCATCATTTTAGCATCATTGTGATCCACAGATTTAGTGTATGATGGTGTTTAGATTTAGTGTATTATGGTATTCGTCTATTTATGCATATCTGTACATTATGTTTTATCTTCATGGTCTACGGTTGTTATTTATTTCTAAGCCATTTCGTTTTTAGGTTGAACCCATTTTCGTTTTTAGGTTGAACTTCATACTTGTAATTAAAGTTGTGTCAGAGATGTCAAGCGTCCCACCTTATCAATGGGAACGAATGTAATAGTGAAAAAACTAGACTGACTAGTAAGTCTGTGAGGTGGGACACTTGCTTGATGTTTTTTCTTGTAATCAAGCATATCTGAAGGCTTTTCCTCCTCTTTCACTAAACTGGCCTGATCATTTTGCGGTTCCATTCTTGCTCCACCTGGGTACCCATCTAAATCCTTTTCTACTACAGGCAAACAGTCTCTGGCACTCTGGTCCAAAAATGTCCCCTCAAACACACTCCCATACATAACGTTTTTAGGAACTTTTGGTTTGTTTCAGCTGGAAGCAAACTTTGTTAGTTAAAATCTTCAGATTATGCAACAGATGATAAATTATGTGGAAAATGTGGCGCAAACACTGTCGAGGCCTGGGATCACCCAGGTCTGTGAGATGCTCTGCCAGGTCCCTGAGGTTTCAATGTTTTATCAAAATGGAATAAATTGTATTGAACCAGCTGTTCATTTTATATGCAAAAAACGAATCATCCAATGTCAATATTCTTAAATCAAAAAACCATTGTATTAGAACACTTCCTGGGTGGGCGGAATTTGCGAAATTCACTTTCGCAAATTATCGTGAAAATTTCGAAAATCTCCACAAACGCGGAAATATCGCAAAGACGCAGTATTTTCTGCGTGATCACGTTGGAAATGACGTGTTCGCGTCCTCACGCTCTCGCTCGCGGTGGAGAATGACTTGTTCGGGTTTTCTTCTGTCGCTCCTTGTCGCGTTTGATATGACGTGTTCACGTCCTCACGGTGCATGATCGCGAGACGAATGACGTGATTGCGGGCGCGATCTCTAGCGAGATAGTGCAAAATGGCTACCAACAATCCAACATCTCGTGGAGCGCTCGACCGGATAAACTTGTCGGCGAACGCGGGGATCCAGGTAAGGCGATCGCACGCGCAAGAACGTATTTTTACAGCGGGAGCATGAAAACAATTTCCGGTTCGCTGCGGATCATGGTAATTTTGGCATTTTTGCGCTCTCCGAGGAACGAGAAAATGTCAAATTATCGCAATTTCTGCGAGCGGAACGGAATTTGACGTCCACCCCTAGTGGCAAAAACAAGTTGAACAAAATATTTAAATGCAAGTAACATCCAGTTACAAAAGCACTATTATTACACAAGAACAATATTTATGAATTGTGTTTTTTTAAAAAAATAATAACATTTGAAATAACAACAAAGCCCAATGCATTTAGTTAAAAAAAAAAAAAACACCTTCTGGGGTGAAATTCAAAGGCGTATTTTTCATTAAATTACGTGATTCCGTTCCTTCAGGGGGACACTACAACATAAAACAAGAATGAGTACCATGACTTTAACCTGATCATAAAGCTACGAGAAATACAGATTATGTGTTTACAATAGGATTTGCACCCGAAAGGAGACCCGGAAAAAAGAAAAGAGAGCAAGTAAGTTAAGAAACTGATATGTAAAGCAACTGCTGCACCGTGAAATGAGAGTGAAACAAAGGGAAAGCAGTCACACACTCCTCGTGGTTCGAACAAAGTTTGGTCAATTAAATGAGTAAAGTGCGACAGCGTCGGTGATAAAAAAGACTTTGTCTGTGTGAAATCAACCTCATCCGTGCGAAACAGAACATCTACCTGTAAAAACAACATGCCATACAGAAAACGCTAACATGCAGCCTTGTGCTACTCTCAAAACTAAACTTAAAATGCTGTTCTCTGTAAATAAATGAGCACATGAAGTGTTAACCATTGCCTACCATGAACCAATGGATTCGTATCCTGTGCATCGTGAAAGAGACTTACCGAATCCAATATCAACCCGATTCTGAAGCCTGTAGTCTAATGTAAATATATTGGCTTACACCATTGTGAAGTAGTATTTGCTCGTGGCCTGTGAATATATGTTGCCTTTAGTTTATATATGAATGAAGGAAAAGAAAGTGGCCATGTCAATCACCAGCCGCATGCGGGCTCACCTTAGTTTCCTCAAGAATCCAACCGAGATCTAAAAAACAAAACACAGCAATTTAGTGCGCGTCCCGTATAGTCAAAACGAATCAACTCGCGGATAAACTCCGCTTCTCATTTACCGCTACACATGTTATAAAACACTCACGAAACTGCTTCAGAATGAGCCACCAACTATCCTCCGACCCCGCCGTAAGGGAAAGACACCATTACCATGCGTCGTCACGTACCCGATTAAAAAACATCTCCCGCCTCTCCACATTGCGAGGGCGAGATTATAGATCTCTATCTTATCACTCTAGATCTAAACCCCGTTCTGGTCAATCGAACCTTTGTTGCCTGTCTTTGAGGAATAAAAGTGCATCCAACACCAGGTTAACTTTGCTAATTAAGGACTCAACTCAGAAGAACCACAAACTACTTCTAGCTTTTAAAGTTTTATTATAAGGTTACGGTTAATTGCAAGTACAGGCATCTCAGAATGAGATTCAAAAGATACACGGGTACAACTACATACATGTGCTCTCTGAATGCCCTCAGACGAGCAAAGAAAACTACCAGGACTAGTTCCAAAATTAAAAGAGCTGCAAGCATAGACACGTATTGTGATCTCTCCGTCATTTACAGCAGGAGAAAGATACAGGTTAGGCTGTCCCTACCCTGCTCTGGATGGTATCCCTACTTAACAGAATCTCAACCTAACAAAGGTGTCAGTGGTGAATGACTTCCTAGGAAGATCACTAACTCTTAGTCTCTAGATGAAAACCTATGATCTCCAGTCATGACCCCTCTCTGCCTACCCATCCGCTCTCTAAAGGGTCCTCAGGCATCTGCTCTAACTCCACCCAGGGGTGCTGTCCCTAATACAAAAACACAAACTCATTTGAGACGCCCCTCGTGAGACGCCCCTCACGTGGTGTTGCTTCTGGCTTTTTCCATGATGATCCTCATTGGGGCCTCGTGCGTTAGAGTTGACCTTGCTTCTCAGACTCTTCTCCGGCCCGCCGATACCCCTCAAACATTCCTAAACCCTCCTCCATGTCTGTTTCATTCCCCTGAACAGAATCCTATTCATCCAATATTTAATTGGATCCCTCCTCACACCCGCAGACAGACATCCGCAGCTAGGATCCCATTTCTCATAAACTTCTAACAGAAGTTTGCAACATTATGTCTCGGCGCACTTGGCTCATACTAATACGTGTAAATCAAGCATGGTTAAACATTTCAGGCCTACAACATTTCTCATAGTGATTATATTCTTCAAATCCTTTCATTAATCGATACATCATGTTAATACTCTACTTTAGGATTATGTAAACACATCTATAATATATAAACCTATTGAAACAGAATTACTAAATATCATTTAGTGCAATCCACGTCGTGCAAATGAATACCTTTCTCCACCCCTTCAGCTCTGGCTCTGAGGCCTACTTCGTTCTATGCTTACAGCATGTCATCCTTACATTTTAGCAGCTACACGACATGGATCAGGATTAATCACGTCTAATAAGGTTATACATTTTCACCCATTTCTGCATTAGTTCCACTTCTATATAAAATCTCTAGATTAACTACACATTTCCAAATATAGATGAATATATTCCCGGCACTCATGGCATTTCTCTTCATGATTGTGCGTACTACGTGTAAGTGTGATGTACTGATACAATTCGTTCAGTTTGCGCTCTCTCAGTTCCCCCCTTTGATGACCTCTAGGGGTCATCACCGACATTTAAACTGAACTAATTGCTAGTGTTCCTCGCTTCTGTGTTTCTAGAGCCCTCAGGCTCCTATACTGATTGTCTTGTATTGCAGCTAATCTCTGTAGCTGTTCTCTCCGGGCTCTCTCCAGTCTCTTTGATCTATACCATTTGTATGCCCTCACCAATCCCCACAACATGATCACACAGATCAATATTATGATGATTGGTTTCAGCACATACCATACGAAGCTCTTTCCCAAATTGGCGAACCAACCTCCAACTTCACCCATTCCATGGCCCACTTTTTCCCAAACATTTTCTCTACTCAGGTCTTCGATCTCTTTGTGGATATTAGTAATGTTCATGATAACCTTCTCCAGGGGCTTTGAATTGTCTGGAATGTAAGTGCAACATTCCTGGACCTTCAAAGCCTTACAGACTCCGCCCTCCTTTGCTAGCAGGACGTCTAATGCAAGACGGTTCTGAAGCACCATGGCCCTTATCGATTGCATCTCTCCTTCTACCAGCATTAAGGACCTAGCAGTGCTGGCAGACAATCTGTCTACGACTGTTGCCAGTCGTCTAATTTTGACGTAATTGAGGATCAGTCCTAAAAGAGGAAATACAGCTCCAAATACATCTCCAACCATTTCTGCATCTCCTAGGTCTCTTTTCCCCCTCGCTGAAGTCTTGCCCTCGATGATCTCTAAGTCTTGGGCATGGTATATTTTGGGGAAGATAATTGCCAAGTAACATGATCCATACCAGTTGTCAGGCAGTCTCACGTAGGCGTTTCTTCCACACACAAAATATACATTTGGAATCACTTGCATTCCTTTCAGGAAATCTTTTGTATAATATTCTAAATTGAAAGCATGTTCACAACTGACTTCCCCTACGTATACATTTTCGTAATACGTTTTGGCTCTGTGAAGACATAACTTTCCTCTCTGCGTTTTATCCAAAGCTATTGGACCACTACTACCCTTTCTCTTGTGTGCCTTCTCTTCCTCGGTCCAATCTGTTTTCCATTGTCCTGATTTTTTCAAAATCTTTTGCCTACTGTATCGATCATCCACCTGCCCTATAAACTTCTTCTCGACTTCTGACACCTTGCATGTCAAATTATTTCTGCGGGCATGTGAAGTATCTAAGGTAATCCAAGGAATGAAGAACTTGGCCAATCTGTCTTCACTCTTCCAGTAGTTCCACTTATTCATCTGTTTATAATTTGGGACTTCTGGTAACACTGAATCATAATTGGAGAAATAGTATTCAAAACTATCTCTCCCATAAAATATACTAAGCAATAAACTGCATGTAATGCCATATGTCAGCGGGAGGTGATGGTATCTAATGCCTTCATCTACAGACGCCGGCAACTGCATGCAGACATAGCAGTCCTTAACCTCCATGGCATCCACATATTCATACAAAAGTTTAGCATAAGCATTTGACATAAAGTCGCCTTGGGACTCATCCATATGTAACCTACGGGCTTCTGCTGCTAATAACGCTTTCTCCTGTATGTTTTCTCCTTTCTTACCAGCAACAGTGGGTTTTGGTGTCACTACAGACTTCCCGTCTGATACCCTTGCCTCCCTCTCATGTCCCACTACATATGAAACTGTAACTACTAAAGCTATTAGAAAGATCACTCCTACTATTAGTGTGCCTATTATACACTTGGCTCTACGATTCGGGGTGCCGGCCTCCATTTCGTCAGACAGTAGGATTCTCTTTCTTATTCCAACGCAAAGTCCTTTTCTTCTCGTCCCTTTACAGTCTCTTCTGTTCCTTCAGTCTTTAGAACCCCACAACTGGAAGCTGGCAACTCCTTTGCAATAGTCTTTTAAAGCTTCAACCCAGACAACCCTAGCCCTTCTCCGTCAACTAATAGGAAAGTCCCTCAGATTCTCTGCTTCCTAGGCGCTAGGTAATCTTCTTTTTCTTGCTTATTTACAAAAGTCTTTAAGCATCCACAATTAATTTCGGACCTGCGGCTTGAATAGCATAGTTCAATATTTCCAAACGAAGAACGTGCTCTTCATGGCTGGTTATCTTTGTCCCAAAGTCGGGGAATTGCAATTCGGTGAAAAACATGTGCTTTAACTTGCTTAAGCGGGGAGGGTTGGGGAGTGTGAACGTTAGTGACCCTTCTGCTTCGACTCCGGGTACTAACAGCTGTACTTCCACTGTGATGATGGGCTCAGAGCTGGACACCACCACTGCTCGTATCCTCCCTGTCTCCCGCTCCAAAGACATTTGTCGCCAGATATGTCCACTCAGGGGTGGCGTATCTTCTGCTAGGCACACGTACTCTTCTTGATCTTCTTAGATCTGGTGCTTCAGAGCCCTGAGCACCTTCTTCCTGGTCTGAATCTTCGGATATTGGAGGGAGGGTTCTCTCTGGAGTCGACCTCAGGCTTGACCTCCTTCTTTGAGGCCAGCTGGCTTCTCCACGTCTTACCCTCCTGCTCCTTGTCCTTCTGCTTTGTTCTCGCTCTTTTTCAGCCTGGTCAGTATCTGATTTGTACTCCCAGCTACTTTCTCCTTCAGTAGCGTCGTCTGTTTCGCTGTTGTACTGACCGTCCTCAGGCTGATCAGACTCGTTCCCTGCTTCTTCTGTCACCTCTACAGCTTGGCTAGCCCCCTCTATGGCTTCTCGGTCCGCAGCTGGACTCCTATCCGAGAGAGGAGCTGTTTCTTCCAGAGGTGCTGGGACCCTCCGCGTATGTGACGCGTGGATCCAATTGGGCAGGGCTCCCACCTTCACTGCAGTGTTCGTGATCAGGATGATCTGGTAGGGCCCACGCCAACGAACATCCAGGCAGCTTCTTCTCACGTGCTTTCGCACAAGCACCCAATCACCAGGGCACAGGTCATGGCACGGGTCCTGGCACGACGGAACTTCGGCAGCCTGCACCTGAAGGGACACAGAATGAATGGCGTCAGATAGCCCCTTACAATAGTCCAGGATCATATCATCTGTGATGTTTAACAGTGCAGCAGTTGGTACAGATGGCAACCTCATTGCTCTCCCCATTAACACCTCGTGAGGCGACAGTCCCGTTCTTCTATCTGGGGTACTACGGAGGCTCATAAGGACCAATGGCAGAGCATCAGGCCAACTCAGGGACGTAGATGAACACATATTTGCGATCCGGGCCTTAATGGTGCTATTTATCTGCTCCACGATTCCTGATGCTTCTGGTCGGTAACTACAATGCAATTTCTGATCTATGTTCAGGGCCACATAAATCATCTTCATAAGCTCGCTGTTGAAATGCGTTCCCCTATCTGATTCCAAAGAGGCCGGCACCCCGAATCTAGGGATGAGTTCCCTAAGCAGTAACTTGGCTACTGTGAGGGTGTCACACCTGCGTGTAGGGTATGCCTCGACCCATCTGGAAAATACGCAAACAACCACCAAGACATAACGGAGGCGGTTGCACCTTGGCATTTCAATAAAGTCCAACTGCATCCGATTGAATGGACCTCCAGACCTCCCTATGTGGCTCAGTGCAACTGGTGTTCTTTTTCCTACGTTCAGCTGCTGACAGGTCACACAACGTTGGCACACTGCTTCGGCTGCTACTCTGAACTTAGGGTTATACCAGGTCTGTCTGAATACCCTCAGCATAGCATCTCTCCCTAGGTGTACTGGACCATGGATTTGTCTAGCCATTGGGCTCACCAGCTCATTGGGTAACACTGCCCTTCCATCTGCCGAGACCCAGAAATGAGCCTCACCCATCACACATCCTGCCCTTTCCCATGTTTGCTTTTCAAAATCCGGTGCATTTTCTTGTATGCATTTCAGCTCATCCCAAGTGTCAACAGTTTCCAATATCATGGCTAATTCAGTTCTTACATTTATTCCGCCCACTTCCACCTCTGTGAAAGAGTACCCTTGTTCCGCACAGTACCTCGCAACTTCGTCGGCATATCTATTGCCTTGTGACACGAAGTCCATGTTCCTAGTATGTGCGGAACATTTTACAACTGCGATACCTGCTGGACATTGCAAAGCCTGTAACAGCAAACGCACGAACTCTCCATTGCGAATAGGAGAGCCTGAAGATGTCATGTAACCTCTTTGAGACCATAACTGCCCGTAATCATGAACTACCCCGTAACCGTATTGGCTGTCGGTGTATATGGTGACTCGAATTTGGTTGCTTGCCAGGCAGGCACTAAGCGTGGGCGGAAAATCCGTTCCGCTCGCGGATTTTGCGGATTTTCGGGAAATCCGCAATCCGCGAGATTTGCGGATTTCCCGCAAAATCCGCAAATTCGCACGCAGCGGATTTTTTTGGCGGCGCGCGGCGTTGGTGATACAATTTTTGCGGCGCGCGGCGTTTATCATCGTTTGCCGAGTTGTTTTTTTCGATAGTTTGCGAGTGCTGCGCCATTTTGGATCTTGCTGTGTGATCCCGCGGGAATTGGCGAGCGCGATTACGTCATCGCGGCTTGCCAGCGAGAGTTTGTCAACGCGAGTACGGCGAGATCACGTCTCGCGGTACTTCGCAAATTGCGAGATTTGAGATGCGGCGCGCGAAAATATAAATTTGCAATTCTGCACAAGAAATCCACCAGCAAGCAGCATAAACCTTCTAGAAATGATGATTTTTATGTGAATAACTCCTTAGTTTGACATTTGCCTGCACTTTTTTAGCGAGGAGTCCATTTTGGGGAGGGGGGCAGGGGGGTGGGAGGAAGGAAGTGCCCCATAGTCTTCAACTTCCTGTTCCTGTTCAGCAGGCTCCTCCCAGTGCTTTGTCCATCTCCTGGTCACTTTTCATTCGGATGTGGACCTGGAAGGATTACCTTTTGTGGATGCTGCTGGATCTTTGGATTTGAGGCCTTTTTGACTTTCTTTGGATCACTGTTGGATTAGAAATTTTACAAGTAAGTTTGTTTGGGGCATTACAGTTGCTGCAACTAAAATGTTGGGATTTTCGATTTTTGGGCTGTTTTGGGGCCTTTTCCCAGGGGTACTCAGTGGTGGGTGGACTGATTCTTTCTGTGGGTTGTCTTGAATTTAAACATCATGGAGGCCATAGATGAATTGGGATTGTGCTGATTTTTCTGTGTTTTTCGATTTTTTTTTTTTGTAAAATTTTGTGTTTTTCGATTTTTGACCTGTTGTTGGGGCCTTGACCAGGGGTAGTGAGTGGTGCATGGGGCCTAGTCTTTCTGTGGGCTGTCTTGAATTTAAACATCATGGATGGAATGGGATTGTGCTGATTTTGCAGTGTTTTTCGATTTTTGGGGGTGTTCATGGGGAGGGACATGCCATGTGGCTGGTGGCCATTTTGAGTGCAGCTACAGGCACTTGCCATGTGCTGGCAGGCAAGTGGCCATTTTGAATGCAGGCTTTGTTGTTAGGCCTCCAACCATTTTCCCTACTTTTCAACCTTTATTTATGCCAGGGGTAGTGAGTCTTGCATGGGCCTAGTATTTCTGTGGGTTGTCTTGAATTTAAACATCATGGAGGCCATAGATGAATTGGGATTGTGCTGATTTTTCTGTGTTTTTCGATTTTTTTTTTTTGTAAAATTTTGTGTTTTTCGATTTTTGACCTGTTGTTGGGGCCTTGACCAGGGGTAGTGAGTGGTGCATGGGGCCTAGTCTTTCTGTGGGCTGTCTTGAATTTAAACATCATGGATGGAATGGGATTGTGCTGATTTTGCAGTGTTTTTCGATTTTTGGGGGTGTTCATGGGGAGGGACATGCCATGTGGCTGGTGGCCATTTTGAGTGCAGCTACAGGCACTTGCCATGTGCTGGCAGGCAAGTGGCCATTTTGAATGCAGGCTTTGTTGTTAGGCCTCCAACCATTTTCCCTACTTTTCAACCTTTATTTATGCCAGGGGTAGTGAGTCTTGCATGGGCCTAGTATTTCTGTGGGTTGTCTTGAATTTAAACATCATGGAGGCCATAGATGAATTGGGATTGTGCTGATTTTTCTGTGTTTTTCGATTTTTTTTTTTTGTAAAATTTTGTGTTTTTCGATTTTTGACCTGTTGTTGGGGCCTTGACCAGGGGTAGTGAGTGGTGCATGGGGCCTAGTCTTTCTGTGGGCTGTCTTGAATTTAAACATCATGGATGGAATGGGATTGTGCTGATTTTGCAGTGTTTTTCGATTTTTGGGGGTGTTCATGGGGAGGGACATGCCATGTGGCTGGTGGCCATTTTGAGTGCAGCTACAGGCACTTGCCATGTGCTGGCAGGCAAGTGGCCATTTTGAATGCAGGCTTTGTTGTTAGGCCTCCAACCATTTTCCCTACTTTTCAACCTTTATTTATGCCAGGGGTAGTGAGTCTTGCATGGGCCTAGTATTTCTGTGGGTTGTCTTGAATTTAAACATCATGGAGGCCATAGATGAATTGGGATTGTGCTGATTTTTCTGTGTTTTTCAATTTTTTTTTTTTGTAAAATTTTGTGTTTTTCGATTTTTGACCTGTTGTTGGGGCCTTGACCAGGGGTAGTGAGTGGTGCATGGGGCCTAGTCTTTCTGTGGGCTGTCTTGAATTTAAACATCATGGATGGAATGGGATTGTGCTGATTTTGCAGTGTTTTTCGATTTTTGGGGGTGTTCATGGGGAGGGACATGCCATGTGGCTGGTGGCCATTTTGAGTGCAGCTACAGGCACTTGCCATGTGCTGGCAGGCAAGTGGCCATTTTGAATGCAGGCTTTGTTGTTAGGCCTCCAACCATTTTCCCTACTTTTCAACCTTTATTTATGCCAGGGGTAGTGAGTCTTGCATGGGCCTAGTATTTCTGTGGGTTGTCTTGAATTTAAACATCATGGAGGCCATAGATGAATTGGGATTGTGCTGATTTTTCTGTGTTTTTCGATTTTTTTTTTTGTAAAATTTTGTGTTTTTCGATTTTTGACCTGTTGTTGGGGCCTTGACCAGGGGTAGTGAGTGGTGCATGGGGCCTAGTCTTTCTGTGGGCTGTCTTGAATTTAAACATCATGGATGGAATGGGATTGTGCTGATTTTGCAGTGTTTTTCGATTTTTGGGGGTGTTCATGGGGAGGGACATGCCATGTGGCTGGTGGCCATTTTAAGTGCAGCTACAGGCACTTGCCATGTGCTGGCAGGCAAGTGGCCATTTTGAATGCAGGCTTTGTTGTTAGGCCTCCAACCATTTTCCCTACTTTTCAACCTTTATTTATGCCAGGGGTAGTGAGTCTTGCATGGGCCTAGTATTTCTGTGGGTTGTCTTGAATTTAAACATCATGGAGGCCATAGATGAATTGGGATTGTGCTGATTTTTCTGTGTTTTTCAATTTTTTTTTTTTGTAAAATTTTGTGTTTTTCGATTTTTGACCTGTTGTTGGGGCCTTGACCAGGGGTAGTGAGTGGTGCATGGGGCCTAGTCTTTCTGTGGGCTGTCTTGAATTTAAACATCATGGATGGAATGGGATTGTGCTGATTTTGCAGTGTTTTTCGATTTTTGGGGGTGTTCATGGGGAGGGACATGCCATGTGGCTGGTGGCCATTTTGAGTGCAGCTACAGGCACTGGCCATGTGCTGGCAGGCAAGTGGCCATTTTGAATGCAGGCTTTGTTGTTAGGCCTCCAACCATTTTGCCTACTTTTCAACCTTTATTTATGCCCAGGGGTAGTGAGTCTTGCATGGGCCTAGTCTTTCTGTGGGTTGTCTTGAATTTAAACATTATGGAGGGCATGGATGGATTGGGATTGTGCTGATTTTGCAGTGTTTTTCGATTTTTTTGTGCTCTATAACTGAACTGATGTTCCTCTGTCTTCCATTTTTTTTAGGTGCACAAGACTCAAGAGAACCACCAGTGCCAGGAAGAAGTCCTGCAGCGGTGTGTGTGTGCAGCATAACGTCACGCGACGTCACGTCTGGCCTCAGACAACTCTACAATTCGTGCAACTGCGGCCTGCTGTCTGACCTGCTCTGAAGAAGATGGCCCCAAAGAAACTTCTCCGTAGCTCCTCTAGCAAGAAAGTTGCTAGTAAGGAGCAGAAGAAGCAAGTTACCAAGGAGGCTGGTGTGCCACCCACCACTTTTTTTGGGAGCAAAAAAAAAAGTACGCCTGCAGCAGCAGGATCTGCTGGGGACCAACCTGAGAGCAGCACCCCTGCTCCATTGGGTTCAGTGCCTCCACCACCACGCCAACTTAAGTCAAAGCCCTTGAGTGCTTCAGAGGCAGTCAGTGTACTTCTCCAATCACCATCAACCAGTGATGTTGGCTCATCGCAAGAAAGTAGCAGCAATGTCCCTGAATCAACACAGGTTGTTGTAACTCATCTGACAAGTGTTGAACAACCACAGCCGCAACAACAACACCATGTGCAAGTACACGCCCAAGTACATGTGGAAGGAGAGGCAGCAAAAGGAGATGCGCAAGCAAAGGTGCATGGACGTTCACAAGTGCCCACAATAGTTGTTCCTCCCGAAGTAGGGGCACATTTGGAAATCGACAATGAAGCTGAGGTATCATTGGAAGCCACTCCTCCTGATGATCATTCATTGTCTTCCACATCCCTAGCAAGGAAAAGATCAAGGGGGGTGTCTACATCTTCTTCAAGCCCACCTCGTTCTGGTGCAAGTGATCTGTCTTGGGAACCACGACAACTGCGGTCTGACAGTGAGGCAGAGGCACACCATGATCTGCCACCGGTACCTAAGCGTAAAAGGAAGGTCGTCCAAAAACTCAAACCTATGGAGTGTGATGAGGCTCAACAAGAAGTGACAGATACTGCTGGTGATGAAGCCTCTCACGATGACGACGAGGCAGTCATCACAAAGGTCACTGCAGCCCCACCGGGCATGCAGCAAAGAGACATTTTGACCCTATCCCGAGAAGCTGCTGAGCGTGATGATGATGTCGGCGAGGAGGCAATGGAAATGGAATCATTAGATTTGGAGTTAAGTAGTACACCAAAACCTACCGCTTCCATATTTCTTCCTCGCAAGAAGGTACCCACCTCGTCCTCGACCTCAATTCGTGGTGGTGAAAGTGCAAAACGTACTGAAGTTCGGCAATCCACATCCTCCACTTCATCTGTCATTAGCAGCAGGACCACCACCACCAGTATCGCCGCCTCCTCCGGCCCCCGAAGACATTTCAAGTCTCCAGTTTGGGACTTCTTTAGTGTTTGCCCAAAAAAGGAAAACGTAGCCATTTGTAGCCTTTGTAAGCTTCGATATAGTCGTGGTAAGCTTGGTTCTAACTATGGTACCGGAGGCCAGAGAGGTCATCTTGAGAGAAGGCACCCTGTCGAATGGTTTCCGCACCTAGAGGCGGTCAAGAAAGCCGGAATTGCACGTAATGAAAACGTTGATTTGTCATCTGCTGATGACGAGGAGGTAGAAGAAGACGATTCAAACACTTCACTTACACCCAGTTCCCATGTCAGCAGCACACCCCATGGGAGCCACACTAAGAGTGTGGGAGAGAGTGAGACATCAATGCGGAAAAGTACATCAGCGAGCGTAACTGGGTCGAAGAGATCATCATCATCCCGTAAATCATTGGTCCAGGGCAACATTAAAAAGATGTTGTTTACAGAAGCGCAATATGAACGCAACCACCCAATGACCCGTCTGTATAACACTAAGCTGGCTAAAATGCTAGCTCTGGACCTTCTCCCTTTTTCTTTTGTAGAAGGGGTTGGTTTTCTAGAATTAGTGACAGTGCTCTGCCCTAAATGGAAGGTTCCTAGCCGGTTCTATTTTGCCCGAGTTGCGGTTCCAGCACTACATGAAGATGTTCTGAAGTTGATTGGGGCAGCTTTGGAGAAGAGTGCTGTTCACACTATACATCTGACAACAGACATGTGGACCAGTGGCGCAGGCGCTGATTACATGTGCATCACTGCACACTGGGTCTCTTTTTCAGGGGCTAAAGCAAAGCTAAACTCAGGTGTTGACACTAACATTGTTTTTAAAGGTGCTCGGAAACATGCAACACTAGCCATGTTTGGTTTGGAGAAACGTCACACAGCAGAAAACATTTTGGATGTCTTTAACACAAAGGTCCTTAACTGTCTGTCCCCACTAAAACGCAAGGTTGGTTATGTTTCCACAGACAATGGCTCCAATATAGTTAAGGCCATGAGGGACGGTTACTATTTCAGAGTGCCGTGTTTGGCGCACTGTATAAACCTGGTTGTCCAAAAATTCTTGGGTAATAAACGCAGTGCAGCGTACAGTGTATTGGACAACTGCCGAAAAATTTGCAAGCATTTCAGGCATTCTTTTAAGGCCCGCAAGCAGCTGAGGAGCATGCTATATCAAAGTCAAATGCCAGTGAAAGCACTCATCCAGGAGGTGGTAACACGTTGGAACTCAACCTTCTACATGCTTGAGCGTCTGTATGAGCAGTATACGCAACTCGATCAATTTTTCTTGAAAGAGGGTATAGAGGAGCTGAGGATGGGTGGGCCGCAATGGAACATAGTTGAAAGCCTAACACGCATGCTTCGTCCTTTTGAGGTCTTCACACGTGCAGTCAGCAAGGAGGACTCTAATTTGGGAAAAGCTATCCCATTGTTGTACATGCTGGAGGACCAACTGAAGGAGGTGTGTTCTGTGTTTCGAAAAGATGACAAAAAGAAAGACTCTTTGCTTCTGGCTGAGACATTATTAGAGCTCCTACAAGGTGATGAACGTCTTCAAAAGATCCACTCAGAACAGCATTACATTTGTGCTACTATTCTGGATCCACGCTACAAAAAGGCGCTGGCAGGCAGAGCATTCTTTCCTTTTGCTGATGAAGATGTTACAAAGTACAAACGTTGGCTAGCCTTGTCAGCCAAGAAGTTTGAAACAGAACGGCTGGAAATTGAAGGAAATGGCAGTACATCAGCAGGCCATCCCCAGTCAAAACAATCCACTTCTGCACCTGTGGCTGTGGCACAAGTGACCTCTCAGCCGTTAAAGACACCGGCAACCGCATCATCTGCACGAAAGGCAGCAGAAACATTGGAGGCTGAAGAGGATTGGCTAGCTCTGCGTGGGTTTGGTTCTCAAAAGGCCAGAGGCACAGCAAGAGCTACGCAAAGTGGAGGAACCTTGGAGGAGGACCTTGAGTCGATGGTGAAGGACTATCTGAATGACTCCACAGAGGTCTATGTTAATTCTGACCCATTGGCGTATTGGCATGGGAAAAAAGAATTGTGGCCACAGCTCACCAACCTGGCTTTAAACTACTTGTCTTGCCCACTCGCAAGTGTGTCTTCTGAACGGGTTTTCAGTGCGGCTGGTGGGATTGTAACTCCCAAACGGAGCCGCCTCTCGCCCAAAAATGTGGAGAGGTTAACAATGATCAAGATGAATCAGCACCTCATACCACCAGATATAAGAGTACGAGAGAGCGTGCCGGATGAAGAGGAGGTGGCCAGCACCATAGATGAGGGAATTTCTACTCTGTCAGGTGGCACTGACCTCACCCGGGCTGAATTCGCAGAGTATGATGACGAAGCCTTATTCTTATTCCTGGACCGTGATTCCGACTCCGAGCCCTGAAAATGAGACAACGAATCAATAACTTTCTTTTTCATCCTTATTCACTTTTATTCCTGTGTGTCTGTCTTTCTTTGTTGTGCACAGTTAATATAATTCAAACTTTAATCAGATAATCACAAAGACAAGCCCATCAGCAGAACTGTCTTCACTTGTTTGCTAATTTATTTGAAGGTGCCGCAGTCTGCATTCCTCAGGTTCACAAGTTCAGAAGAACATGCTCCTCTATCCTCCTCCTCCAGACTCCTATTTCCATCAAAGCAGAGGGCTGGTTTACGCCCAATGAAGAAAGACTCAGCACTTGTGGGGGTGTTGTTCTACCTCTTTGCAGGTGAGTTGACGGGTCTGGGGGCCATTGCTGGGAAGCACTAAAAGTGGTTTGTGCCAAATCCGAGGCGGAAATTTTTTTGTGTTTTTGATGACTTGCTTGCCTTTGAGGTGCTCTTAGGGGGGGTTCCGTCTGTTTGTGGGTGAGTTTCATGGTCTGAGAGCACTGCTGGGACACTCTAATCTTGATTGCATTTGCTTTTCAGGAAATCCGTCGTGCCAACCCCGACTTATGGCCCAGCTACGCAGCGCGTTTGGACCGAAGGCCCAGAAATATTGCAAGTATGAGAGTTTGCTTTTGGCCTGTTTGGGGGTGTTATACTTCTTGGCGGGTGGGTTGCCGGGTCTTGGGGCATTCCTGGGAAGGTCTAATACCGGGTAGAAGTGGTTGGGACTAAATCCAGGCCGATTTTTTTTTTGGGCTATTTCTGACATTTTGCTCTATGTAGCGTTTTCGGGGGCCTGTTTGGGGGGCTTCCTGGTGTTTGCGGGTGAGTTTCGTGGTCTGGGAGCACTGCTGGGACACTCTAATCTTGATTGCATTTGCTTTTCAGGAAATCCGTCGTGCCAACCCCGACTTATGGCCCAGCTACGCAGCGCGTTTGGACCGAAGGCCCAGAAATATTGCAAGTATGAGAGTTTGCTTTTGGCCTGTTTGGGGGTGTTATACTTCTTGGCGGGTGGGTTGCCAGGTCTTGGGGCATTCCTGGGAAGGTCTAATACCGGGTAGAAGTGGTTGGGACTAAATCCAGGCCGATTTTTTTTTGGGCTATTTCAGACATTTTGCTCTATGTAGCGTTTTCGGGGGCCTGTTTGGGGGGCTTCCTGGTGTTTCTGGGTGAGTTTCGTGGTCTGGGAGCACTGCTGGGACACTCTAATCTTGATTGCATTTGCTTTTCAGGAAATCCGTCGTGCCAACCCCGACTTATGGCCCAGCTACGCAGCGCGTTTGGACCGAAGGCCCAGAAATATTGCAAGTATGAGATTTTGCTTTTGGCCTGTTTGGGGGTGTTATGCTTCTTGGCGGGTGGGTTGCCGGGTCTTGGGGCATTCCTGGGAAGGTCTAATACCGGGTAGAAGTGGTTGGGACAAAATCCAGGCCGATTATTTTTGGGCTATTTCAGACATTTTGCTCTATGTAGCGTTTTCGGGGGCCTGTTTGGGGGGCTTCCTGGTGTTTGCGGGTGAGTTTCGTGGTCTGGGAGCACTGCTGGGACACTCTAATCTTGATTGCATTTGCTTTTCAGGAAATCCGTCGTGCCAACCCCGACTTATGGCCCAGCTACGCAGCGCGTTTGGACCGAAGGCCCAGAAATATTGCAAGTATGAGATTTTGCTTTTGGCCTGTTTGGGGGTGTTATGCTTCTTGGCGGGTGGGTTGCCGGGTCTTGGGGCATTCCTGGGAAGGTCTAATACCGGGTAGAAGTGGTTGGGACAAAATCCAGGCCGATTTTTTTTGGGCTATTTCAGACATTTTGCTCTATGTAGCGTTTTCGGGGGCCTGTTTGGGGGGCTTCCTGGTGTTTGCGGGTGAGTTTCGTGGTCTGGGAGCACTGCTGGGACACTCTAATCTTGATTGCATTTGCTTTTCAGGAAATCCGTCGTGCCAACCCCGACTTATGGCCTAGCTACGCAGCGCGTTTGGACCGAAGGCCCAGAAATATTGCAAGTATGAGATTTTGCTTTTGGCCTGTTTGGGGGTGTTATGCTTCTTTGCGGGTGGGTTGCCGGGTCTTGGGGCATTCCTGGGAAGGTCTAATACCGGGTAGAAGTGGTTGGGACAAAATCCAGGCCGATTTTTTTTGGGGCTATTTCTGACATTTTGCTCTATGTAGCGTTTTCGGGGGCCTGTTTGGGGGGCTTCCTGGTGTTTGCGGGTGAGTTTCGTGGTCTGGGAGCACTGCTGGGACACTCTAATCTTGATTGCATTTGCTTTTCAGGAAATCCGTCGTGCCAACCCCGACTTATGGCCTAGCTACGCAGCGCGTTTGGACCGAAGGCCCAGAAATATTGCAAGTATGAGATTTTGCTTTTGGCCTGTTTGGGGGTGTTATGCTTCTTTGCGGGTGGGTTGCCGGGTCTTGGGGCATTCCTGGGAAGGTCTAATACCGGGTAGAAGTGGTTGGGACAAAATCCAGGCCGATTTTTTTTGGGGCTATTTCTGACATTTTGCTCTATGTAGCGTTTTCGGGGGCCTGTTTGGGGGGCTTCCTGGTGTTTGCGGGTGAGTTTCGTGGTGTGGGAGCACTGCTGGCTATATATACTTTACTTTGCAAGAGGTTTGAAGCAAATCCATGGTGGCTGAGGGGACTTAGGGCCTAGCTGCAGAGCGCGCGCGGAGTGATTTGGGAAATTTGTGAAAAAGTGACTAAGTCCCCATTTTTGTACTTTTGCTCTTTGGCTGTTTGGGGGTCTTCTACTCGTTTTCTCCTGGGTTGACGGCTCTGGGGCCATTGCTGGGAAGCTCTAATACCGGATAAAAGTGTTTTGGACCAAATCCCAGGCGGAATTTTTTTTGTGTTTTTGATGACTTGCTTGCCTTTGAGGTGCTCTTAGGGGGGGTTCCGTCTGTTTGCGGGTGAGTTTCGTGGTCTGGGAGCACTGCTGGGACACTCTAATCTTGATTGCATTTGCTTTTCAGGAAATCCGTCGTGCCAACCCCGACTTATGGCCTAGCTACGCAGCGCGTTTGGACCGAAGGCCCAGAAATATTGCAAGTATGAGATTTTGCTTTTGGCCTGTTTGGGGGTGTTATGCTTCTTGGCGGGTGGGTTGCCGGGTCTTGGGGCATTCCT
Source organism: Lissotriton vulgaris (assembly GCF_964263255.1). NCBI lineage: Eukaryota > Metazoa > Chordata > Amphibia > Caudata > Salamandridae > Lissotriton > Lissotriton vulgaris. The sequence goes on from NC_141695.1 coordinate 261,488,561, forward strand.
GGGAAGGTCTAATACCGGGTAGAAGTGGTTGGGACAAAATCCGCGCGGAAAAGCCTTTAGTTTTGGCACTTTTTGTAACTTAGGGTTCGTTAGGGTTAGCCCTAGCAGCAGGATTGCATGTGTATCGGGGTGTTCTAGATTTTTCAAACTGAGTTCTGGGGTCTTAGAGCACTCGTGAGAATGTGTAATTTTGGTTGCAAGTCATTTGAAGAAAATCCATGGTGGGAAAGGGGGGATTTGGCATAGTTAAAGAAAGCCTTTGCCACTATTCTTAACTTAGGGTTCGTTAGGGTTAGCAGTATTTCTATTGCATGTGTTTGAGTGGGGGGGATTTCGAGTCTTGGAGCGATGCTGGCTATGGCTACTTTTGCTTGGTTGCTTGCAAGTGGTTTGAATACAATCCACGGGGGGTAATGGGTAATTAGGGTACTTCGGCCTACTTTTACTTTCAAAGTAAGTTTTGTCTCCAGTTTTCTGCTAGGCCTCGTTTTTTGGGTGGGAGCACTGCTAGGAAGATCTATTTTTGTTCTAAAACACAGTTTACAGTACACCTAGCTTGAGGGGCAAGATCCGCTACATTAATTTGCCCATACTTACTTATCCTTCAAAAGGTGACTCAGAGTACGCACTTTCAAAAACATTGTACTGTCTGTCTACTAGGAAAAACAAATTGTGACTTTTTGCACTCCACAGCCTACATACCTTATATTTATTTATCAGTGGTGTTGTAATATTATATCACTTCCTGTTTTTCGTTGAATAATTACAGGCCGGGTTTCAGTCTCTGCAATGGGGAAAAAAGGATGGAGTCAGGCTTCACAGTAGCGAGCCACAATTCAGCATCAGGCAGGCAGTGGACAGGGTGTCTTCTGGTGACCAACATCGGTGGACGAAGCGTCGGCTGCAATGGAGGAGTGCCGCTAATAGGAGGATTTTTTTTCTGCGGGCAACTTACTTACCACTTCCAACAGGACCACAACAACCACATAGATACAGTATCCCTTGCCTTTTTCTCTGACTGTGACTGCATTTCTTTGCTCTCTCTCGGCTTCTACATTGATCCCTTAACACATCACTTAGTCCACTCCACTATCTGCACCACACATAGTCATTTGTAAGTGCTCCTACGTAATTCGCAAGTCGCAGCACGCCCCAGGCCGTAGAGGACTGGGATGGCCCCAATGATGAAGCATGTCACCAAGGGGCAACCCTGGTGAGTGAGGGGACACCTAGAAAAAAAGCAATTTCTCCTTTTTTATCTACTATACCTTCTGTCAGGTTACGCAGCCCCTAAGCGCCTACCGTACTATGAAACTACATTTCCCATGAGTAGGCGGGAGACTTGCAGACTATTTAGTGAGACTATATGAGAGTACCCTTGTATGTTAGGACATCACTTCACTGATGCCTGTCTTGTCTTCTCTTACAGGTATCCTTTCCCTGCTGACCCTACCTTTACCCATCCCACATTTTTTATTTTAGTTTGTTATTTTTCTCCCTCGCCTAATGCCTCGAACACCCTGTGTTTACACTTCTGGGTGTTGGTGACATTTGGAGGTGGAACCATATTTGCATCGACTGGATCACGGGGAGTAAACGTGACACCTTCCAGACCAACCCCATTGAGTGTTGTTGTGAATGGATTTATAGTGACCAGCAAGGCTCTCGGGTATCTGGCTACAGAGACCTTATGTTGAATATAGTTATCAATAATTCCACACAGGCCCTGTACTGTCGCATTCTTTCTTTCCACAGTTGTCGATGATATATTCTTACTCTGCTTGACAAAGAACCATTGCTAATGTGAAAGAACTTCAACCGAATTAGTAGTTATACTTTACCATTTGTTAGGCTACAATGTGGCACTGCTCTACTGTACTTCTGTCACCTGCTATATTCTCAGTTGTACCGTTGAATTGCTCAGGAGGACAAACCAGATTTCATTTTCTTTTTTTTCATAGGCATGCAACTGCCACTGTGTCACACCACTACTACCACCGCTATGAGGAAATTTTATCCGACCAAGATTGCCAACGTTATTCGGTGTTTCCCGTGGAGCCAGCCCTGGGCCTAGCCCTACTTTCAAACACAAATTACAGGTAAGATAAGCGTTTGGTGGTTTGGGGGTATAATGGAGTATTAGTACGAGAGACGAGAGCCTGAAGGTAGTACTACTAAAGTCCTAGGACTCTTGGATTCACTTCACTTAGTCTGTGAGAGGCACTTAGTGTTGAAAACATTTGGGCATTTACACTTAAAGGAAGAAAATGGAACTAAACTTTCAGGAAAACAGTCAACGTTAAACCCCCACCCACCAGGCAAGCAGTAAAAAACAGGTATGCTCAGATAAAGTTTGAAAAAGTATATTTATATCCCTAACAAAATAATCTCCCGCAAGACCCTCCCTAACCCCAACGATTGTCCTTCAAAAGTCCCCAAAAACCCAACTCCCAATTCCCACCCCCCAAAAGTCTCTAAAAAAGGGGCAAGGGACACTATGGGTGGATGCTGTTCACTTTTTGGGCCAGGGCATCATGCTCCTCGCGGAGCAAGGCGAGCTCCTGCTGAAGGCGGGACACCATCAGGGTGGTGCGGCGCAGGCGTGCCTTCACTGCCTTGCAGGTGCAAGGCCTGTGAGAAGCAGCTGTTGGCCTTGCTGCTCGGCGGTGGCGTTTGCCTTTGGCAGCCCGGCTCAGTCTCGGTGGACCACTGTGCTGGGTCACGGTGGCAGCCGGTGAGGCCACGGAGGACGACGTTGTCGTTGTTGTCGACCGCACACTTTCCACGTCCTCCAGGGCCACCAGCCGCCGATATTCCGCAACAGTGGCCTCGATTCTCCGTTGCCGGGCCGCTCTAGCCAGCTCCTTCCTCCTTGTTCGTTTGGAAGGAGAACCTATATGAAGAAAGAAAGACATAGTCTGTAACCAATGCTCTTTAAGATTAACTCAATCATTCAGCAGAAATGTGTGCTGCAGTACAACTAGCAACTTGCAAGCGCATTACATAACTATTGAGGCCAGTATCTATCTAACCTCACACTTCTTCATCCTTGCTCTAACATTAGTGGGAGTTTAAGGAACAAATTCTATGAGCACTGTGGACTTCCATTGGAGTCGACTATGAAAGTACACCAGTCTTATTCTTCTTCTTGTCTCTTGTTTTGGAAAATTGGTACGTTATTTTCTGCAAGCCGGCATAATGCCAGCGCGGTAAACTTGCACCCGAGAAAAAGAGACGCACGCCATGAGGAGTGACCTAGACTTGCGTTGCCGTTGCGTTACTGTACCCGTCCAGTACATGCAGGTGGTGAATCTCTTACTTTTCTATTACGGGTGGCACTGAGAATACTCTGTTACAACTCAAGGGCTACTGCTTAATTAATTTAACTTTCACCCTACAGTGGAAATGAGTACTAGAAATGGAAAATTGAAGAAGATAAATAATCTGATTATCTATCACTTCACATGGGATGTTTTTGCTTATATATGGGATGACTTTAGGTGCTTTGCTTTTTATTGAGTGACAGGCAGTGATACATCCACACATGAATGACTGAGTACTACTAAACTTATTAAGAGAGGTAGGGAGTGGCCACCATAATAACCGGATCTATGCAGTGCTTGCAATACAAACTACTGCTACTATTTATGGTAGTATTTGGACAAAATTAAAAGTTCTTTTCCTTGCCTTTCCTACACTGGAACGGACGTGCGGGTGCAGTGTTAGTGTTACATGCTCTTCAAAGTTACACTTAGTTCATCCACTGACCGTCTACTCTCTCTAGATCATGGGTACCACAAACTTTCTCTCAGGGGCTACATTTACAGTGTAGTTTGGGGCCGAGGGCCGCACTGGTGGGGGCGGAGTCAGAGGGGGCGGGGCTAAAGCAAAACGATAACTTGTGACCATGAGGTTGCACACAGGTCCCTGCAGCAGATGCCCTCATCCACTGAGCCACCAGACCCAGCATTTACATACATCTCTCTCCCTCCTGCTGTCCCTCCTGCCCTCCCTCCATCTCTCTCTCCCTCCTGCCCTCCCTCTCCCTCTGTCATCTCACTGTGTGTGTGTCTATCTGTGTCAGCCTTCAGCCCGGGTTGAGACCGCTTCCTCAACGCGCACACACAGACAACAACACCAAAGTACTTAACAGGTCTTTAAAAGACCATTAACATATTATTGAGGCTTTGTTTGTTTTAGCGCCCCTGCTTCTCCACCCTGACAATCACTGCTTGCCCGGCCCCACAGAGCAGAGGCTTAGTTCTATTTCACCTCTTTGTGGCCTTGCATCTCCACTCTGCTCTGTGGGGGCCGGGGGAGCAGTGATTGTCAGAGTGGAGATGCAGGGGCGCTAACAGGTGAAATACAAAAAAGCCTCTGCTCTGTGGGGGCCGGGGGAGCAGTGATTGTCTGCAAGGTCAGCGCACCGCCAACGAAGGCTTGCCGGGCCACCACCGGCCCGCGGGCCGTACTAGGAGTACCCCTGCTCTAGATACACATATGCTATCTAAGAGTCAGATAGTAGCATGATCCAGGTATATGGACACATACAGTTTCTGTGTCACCCACCCAGGCTGTTGTCCTTCCACCCATCATTGCTTCATCATTCACCCAGCCATGCATCTCATATTCTTGCCTTCCCAGCTAGTCTTCAATCTCAATAAGTAAGGAATATATAAGAGCTTACCTCTGGCCGCCACCACCACCGTCTCAACTCTCACAGCTGCCGCCGCCGCCTCCTCCCCTGAAGCATCGCCCGATTCGCCCTCCGCCTCGGTGTCGAGCACCACCACCTCCACACTGGCCCCGCCACCAGATGTTCCACCTACAAAGTACATTTAAGAATGTTAGAATAAAGCAGTCACTAGTATTTGGTCTAGGAATGAAGACATGTGAAAACAATGTAATTTGTGACTGTCGTTAAAGTTAAAAAAAAATGTCCCTTTTTCCAGGGAAGGTTGTCTTGCTGCACTTTTTGGCACAACTGATGAAGGCTGTTTTTTTAACACGCACCATTTTTCTCCACACAGACAGAAGATGGACTTCTAACAACAAGATCAAGTTGAAACCAGGTGAGAGCTCGGCTCGACCACAAGAAATGTCTTCAATTAATCGTCAGCACTAACCACTTTTCCATTATCAGTTAAACGTTTAGTTTTATTATGACTTCATTTTAATAAATGTGTTTACTTTTAATAAAGCTTTTAAAGTTAAATACAATCTGTGTTTTTTGGTCCAGACTAGAGTGACTGAGCGAAAGGTTTTGCAATTTTTGCAAGCATGAGTCCAGATAGAACACTTCAAAAGACATTATGGACAATCCCAGAGGACTGCACTAAGTTGATAGAGCTATTGCTGACTAGAATCATGGGAGTTTCGCCAACCGTGCAATCTTAGTTAGCTACACAGACAGACTAATAAGAATAATCTAGTAATACCACAGGGAGTCATAGTAGAGGCAGGATAAGAATTTAGATACAGTCTACAAGAAGAGCAAAGACAATTTTGAAAAAAGTCAAATGAGGAACGCTAGGAAAAATAGGTACTAGTCTAAAATGAAAACTTACTGGGGCCAGCAGAGGAGCCCTCGCCTGCCCGATCCTGGCCCTGTTGATGAACAGCATCCGCCGCCTGCTGCTCCTGTGTCCTCCTCTCGCCCCTGGGGGGAGCTGACGTACAACATGAAAGAAAGAACAGAAAACATGGATGATTGTTGCTTGTCAATGTCAACCAAATCAAACATTTCAAAAGAACAATAACAAAATATTTCTGCGAAATTATATTGATTATGGTTACTTTTCATTTATATGCGGACCTGTGACTTCGAAAGTCACGTAACTCACTAAACAAAGTACTGAAACGTTCACCTAGGACTGGCAGGCAGCAGTCCGCAGGCAAGACGCAAAGTGACAGACAAACTCCATTGTGATTTCAGTCAGATCAGTGACAACACTAACAGTTGCCTGCTACATTACCAGTCATTTAAATAGTCAAACTATCAATCCACCGCCACTATTTTTCTTATTGTCAGGGTTACAAAGGAAGGGGCAGATTTAAGCCCTTGCGGCTCTTTTGCGCCGTTCTTGCGTGACTTTTGTGACGCAGCAGCTAAACAAAAAAGGGCGCCATGGTGCGGCGTATAATATTATAACAACGTGACGCATTTGGGAGATGCATCCCGTTATAAAGCCCTGCGCCATCAGGGGGCGTTCCGGCGCAAGGGAGGGCATTCCTGCGCTGGAACACATCCTAATAGTGGCTGAGGGAAATCTACAAAATATCAATCAGTCACCTTTAGGACAATGATGCGTCACACAAACCCTGCACCTGCTTGAAGCAGACGTACGGCTTGACCCAGCATTGGGGAGATAGGGTACCCCAGAGCATTGATGGAGCTGCGCCATCGTTGCGACGCAACTCCAGCAGTAAAGCTTCGGTGACGTTTTGGGCCCATGGGGCGCCGCATTGCAAATACGGCGCACCATGTTTGGTGGTGGTAGCGGGCCGCACAATTAATGGCGCATCCCTGCTACTTTGCAGGGATGCGACGGTAATTGCAATTCTGCCCCTTAGGGGCATACTTACTTACGCGTTCTGGCGCATCTCCAGAGATGCGCCAGATCAAATGCGTCACGCAAAACTACCCTTGCGACACGGCAGATGTGCCTCATTTACAATGCGGCGCGCCCTGGCGCAAGGGTAGGCACTTGCGTGACGCATCTCGTCACGTAAGAGCGGCGCATCGCTGGAGTCACGTCGCCAACGCAATGCAACTCCAGTAATGCTCAGGGCCACCCAATACTTTACATGCTGTGTCAGTCCTTTCGCCTGCTTCGAGCAGACATAAGGAATTGAATTGACGTAGCAGCGTCGCAGAAGTGCCTGCGTTAAATCTTGTAGATTTCACGCAGGCAATTTTGCGAGGCGCACAGCCGCTGGACCGCCCACCCTGCGTACTAGGAACGCACCCATTGTGGTGCAGGCCCATGGCTTTATAACGTGACGCATCTCCCTAGATGCGTCATGCTGTAAATGACTTGCAGGGATGCGGCACGTTTACGCCGCTGTTGCGTCACGCAAGGCAACGTAAACGTGGCGCAAGGGGCTTGTAAATGTAATCTGCCCCCTAGTGTCTAGCATTACGCAGTTCTGTTAAGTACACTCATACATAATAGTTACTCAGGCCAATGAGACCACGAAATAGAAAACAAATAAGCATAGTAGCAACCCCACTGAGAAGGAGAGCAGTGCACCTGAAATGCACAGAAGATTTTGAAATATAATTTAACTACAATGTAATCGTCATCAGCGGCATTATTGGCTTGCTCCATGTAAAAAACAAATATTTGCAATACAACAACACAGAGCAGGAGAAAACATCATAGTAGTGAGTGATTAAATGCCAATGGCTACTACTACTCACCAAGGCCGGGGATCTCCAAGCCGAGCTGGTCCAGCAGGTCGCGCTCGCGGTCCAGGAGGTCCGTCCAGCGATGGGTGACCTGGCTGTAGGTGCGCTGGACCCCGTAGAGGTGGGATATGGCCCAGCACACCTTCTCCCACCGCTTCCGGCGCTCCCGCATGTTATAGCCGCCGGCCGCGATCCTGCCGCCTCCCGCGATGGTCCTGGGCAGGCGGCGCTGGACGAAGTAGACCAGCGCGCCCACTTCCTCCGGGCTGAATATCTCCCGGCGCGTCACCTGCTCCCCCCTCGATCTCACGCCTGCTGTCCTGCCACTGGGTCCAGCACTACTCCCCGCCGCCGCTGCGGCCCTCAAGTGCCTGGGCAGCTTCACGGCGCCTGGCTTGACCATGGTCTGGGCAGGTAAGGTAGGAAGAAGTAGAAAATTAAGAAAGAATAGGATAGGGAAGAAGAAAAGAAAAGAGTTTACAAAAGTAGTTTAAAAGTAAAGAAAAATAGCAGAAAAGACAAAAATATACAGCTAGGAAAAGAGAGGGATAGATAAGAAGCAAAATCGTAAAAAAAAAACTGAAAACAAGCAAAGGATGGGAAAGATATCAAGAGGATTAAACACCATGCCCAGACACAGGAAATGAATGAAAAACAAGATGGCCGGCGCCCGTTTCCGAGCGCGAAAGTCAGTTCGCGCGAGATTTTCCTCGCGATCTCGTGCGAACCTCTAGATTTCCCGCGCGATCTCGTGCGAACCTCTACTCGCAATGCGCTTACTGCGCGAGATTATACATAGCGGGCGGAAACGGAAATACGTCACGCAAACAAAATGGCCGCGCCCGTACTCGACCTTGGGGTAAATTCGCGTGTTGCGCTGCAAGCGGCTCGCGAATACTGCAAAAAAACTCGCGAAACAACAAGCCGCAAAAAAATAAAATGCTCATTCGCACGAATTGGCGGCTTCCGCGGTCGGTTTCGCACGACGCCGCGCCCCGCGAATAGCGCGAAAAAAACCGCAAAACGATTTCAGCAAAAGCAAAAGCAATGAGCAGGTGCAAAAGGTCAACCTCATGATTTGTAACGATTCTTTGTATTGCTTCCTGAGGGGGCCCTCCAGAATTCGGTTGCCTGCTTGCAACTATTGTGTGACCCTGCTCTGACCTTAACTGTATGCCACAAAGGTCCTGATTTACAGCTAAAGGAGCAGACAAGCAGGTGCCAGGCTGGAACTTTAAATTCTTTCAGTGACACATTAATTAGCCCCTAATTCATTATTGTCAGTTGGGGCAGGGCAGGTGTTGTAACTAATTTTGCAACAATGAAAGCACTTAGCAAGTGCAAAAGATCACTAATCAGGGCGCACTAAGGAAGCAGGTGCCAGCTAAAAAAATATTCTGTGACACATTAATCAGCCCCAAATTAATTCAGGTCACTTGAGGCAGGGAAGGTGTGCTTTGCTTTGCCGAAAATAATGTACACTGGACAACCAGAGGGTGTGGTGATGAAACAGAGGGTGGCATGGGTGGGCCAGAGGGTGGCATGAGTAGTCAGAGAGTGGCAGTGGTGACAGAGAGTGGCAGTGATGAAGAAGAGTGTCCCAAACAGGCTGGACACGTAGAAACAACAAGTTCGCAAAACTTGCGACCCGACAGGTAAGTTCGCAAATTGCGAAATTGTAAAAACCCTCGCGAACTGGCAGAAACACGGGCGAACACAAAAAAAAAAAAAATCCGCAAATTCGCGGGAATTCGCGGATTTTGCGGATTGCGAATCCGCAAATCCGCAAAATTCGCGAACGCGAGATCCGCAAAATTCGCCCATGCTTAGCAGGCACGCGTCAATGCAATAATCTCGTCTACCTGAGCGGAGTGTACTCCTTCCAGGCATCCGGCTTCCACAACTCCAGAAATTGTACAAACAGCATAAGCTGCTCTCAACTGCACAACTTCGTCTCTTACGCATGAGCCATCGACAAAGAAAATTTCATCGGGGTCTGTCAGTGGCTCATCCACGATGTCAGGTCTCGGTTTGGTGCATAGTTCAGTCACATCGAGGCAATCATGGTCTGTACATTCCTCATCACCTATATCACTTGGGAGTGGCATCAAGGTAGCAGGGTTCAAAACAGAGCATCTCTTGAGGGTCACGTTCTCTGCAGCAAGGATGACTTGCTCATAGCGCGTGAGCCTGCTGTTGGTCAGATGCTGTGTTTTGGTCCTGAAAAGGGGGTGGTGATGAACAGAGTGTCTGAATTAAGCAGACCACTCTTACCCAGTCCAAAGATCAGGGCTTGATCCATCACCGTTATTTATCTCACTGCACCATCCCAGCTCAGAACCTGGCTATATGCAAATCAGTCTGTCCCTGGCCCAGTGCATCATGGGAACAGGGCAGACTAAACTACCAAGCCAATTCTTCACCAGAAAGGAGACAAGCTACCGGGGACCGGTTTCTGGCATTTCAGCCGTCTTCGGCCCGGCTTGCTTGAATCCTGATGGTGCAGTGAGAAAGGGACTCATGTCTGAGTATACCCTGCCACACCTATAGTGGCCAAAAACGATTCAGAAAAGGGGGTGGTCCTGGTCATCAACAGTTCAACAGAGTGGGGCACGTACACCTCTAACGGGTGCCCCATCACAATGTTCTCACAACGCTCGATACTGACACCTGTTGCAGCAACGGATTTGAGACATCCGGGCAACGCTGCGGCTACTGGATCTAAAGTAGCCGAGAAATAGGCAACTGGTCTACGGGCATTCCCATGAATTTGGACCAACACAGACAACGCACAACCCTCTCTCTCACAACAGTAAAGCAAAAAGGGTTTATCGTAATCAGGCATTCCCAGAGCAGGAGCACGACACAGGTCCTCTCTCAGCTGCAGGAACGCCATCAAACAGTCTTTGTCCCATGGTACCGGATCACTCACCTCCTTGTGCGTCAGTTTTTGCAAGGGTTTTGCTTTCAGTGAAAAGTTGGCTATCCACTGTCGGCAATACCTCACCATCCCTAGGAACATCCTGACTTCTCTCTGCGTTTTAGGCGCATTCATCTTCATGATCGCCTCTATTCTGTCTGGTGACACTTTTCGTTTGCCTTTCTCAATTCTGTGCCCCAAGTACTGCACTTCTGTCAGGCAGTACTGCAATTTTCCCGGGGACACCTTGTGCCCATTTACAGCTAGGTGATTTAGCAAAGCAATGGAGTCCTCCCTGCAAGCTTCTTCTGTTTCTGACGCCACAAGTAGGTCGTCTATGTACTGGACCAGAACTGACTTCTGGGGCAGCACTAGACTTTCAAGATTTTTCTTCAATAGCTGGTTAAAGATCGATGGGCTCTCTGTATACCCCTGGGGGATACGACACCATGTTAATACGCGATTTTCCAGCTTAAAAGCGAAAAGGAAATGGCTATCCTCGTCCAATGGGATCGAAAAGAAAGCCTGGCAAAGATCTATTACCGTGAACCATTCGGCTTGAAACGGTATCTGAAACAATATCACTGATGGATTCGGTACCACTGGACAACATGAGACAACTATGTTATTAATCTTTCGGAGGTCTTGCACTATCCTGAATTTCCCATTTGGTTTCTGCAAACCCATAATCGGGGAGTTGCATGGACTACCCACAATTTCCTTCAATATTCCCTGCTTAATCATGGACTCGATCACGGGCTTTATGCCTGCAATTGTTTCGGGAGTCAATTTATATTGGGGCGTTCTTGGAAACTCGGCATGCGGTTTCACTACAATTTTCACTGGGTCCACTCCCTTGACCAGTCCGATCTCTTCCCCAGTGAAATCCCACACTTCTGGTGCCACAGTCTCTCGCAGATCCCATGGGAGCTCATCCACTGTCAAAGTGGGATACAGTTCCACACATATTCTCGAATTTGCGACCTTGAAGTCAGCATCGTCATCATTGGTCAATACCTCCACTCCTTGTGGTGTGCAATATATTGTACAATTTAACTTGCACAAAAGGTCTCTTCCTAACAGACATACAGGACTAGAATCGCAAACCACAAACTGATGCTCATCGCTGTATTTCCCTATTTTCACCTGCACTGGTTCTGTCAGTGGGCTGGTCATTCTCCTGTTCGCGACCCCCACCACTTGTATGGTCTCTCCCGACATGGGCAGGCCTGGAACTGCGGCTGATCTTATCGTGGATCGAGTGGCTCCTGTGTCCACTAGGAATGTCGTGGGGCACCCTGCCACTTCGGCCTCAACGTAGGGTCCCCTTTGGTCCACATCTAAGGCTGCCCCGAGGGTACAGTCTTCTCTTTCCACTCTCTGTCCCGTTAATGGATCAACGTAATAGCATTCTTCCCCTCCTACAAACAGAGGCATCTGTCTATATGTCTTACCCATGGTCCCTACTCTGGGTGGCTGGGGGAACTGGGCGCGTGGGGGTGGGGTCCCCCCTTTGAGCACCTTTCCTTGGTAGGGTGTTACCCCTCTCGCCGGAGTACGCTGAACCTCTTCCTCCTCTACCTCCTGTTCTCCAATTTCAACGTTGTAGGGACACTCGCGTTTCCAATGCCCCACCTCGTTACACTGGTGGCATCGAGTCGTTTTCTTCAATGCGGCTATATCCACCCTTGGTCTAAAGGTGGAGTTCTCCTCATTGCCCTTGTTCTGGCTATACTGTTTCTTACCCCCAGTTCCCGTTCCCTGTTGCTGTTGCTGCTGTCCACCCTTACCAGCTGCCTGCATCTGCACCACCATCAGTTTCTCTTTTAGCTTCTTTGCCTTGGAGTCTATCTCATCACAGCAGTACCTGGCATATCTCAGAATTTCATCTAAAGGTTTATTTTGCCAACAAATCAAGTGTTGCTGAATCATTAAACTAATATCCGGTCTTAAACCCAAGACAAACTTAGACACAAATTGCCCTATGTCTTTCGGGTCCATTACATCCAACCCGCTATATTGTTTAAACGCTTTCAGCAATCTCTCATAATATTCATGAACAGTCTCCTTGGGTTCCTGTCTAGTTCGATCTATTTTGACCCAATCTATGTCCTGCATTGGGACCTTGTCTTTCAGCCAAGTCATCACTCTCTCATATTTTAACATTACGGTCTCGGACGGCCCATTAGTCCTTGCATCTCTCTCTGGCTCTGTTGTGGGCCACTCAGCGCTAACCTTACATGCTGTCCACAAGTCTCCTGGTACCACAATGTCAAACAGGGTGTTCAGATCTATCCATAGGACTTTTGAGATTTTTACAAACCTCTCCACTTGCTTATACCACTCTACTGGGTTCTCCCTCAATTTAGGGAAGGAGTTGGTAAAAGCTGCCAAGTCCCCCCTACTCCATGGCACATGTACATAGTTCCCATTTGCAACCTCACGCAAAGGGTATGCCTCTATTCTCTGTAATCCTCCTGGTGTCATACCAAGCATGCTCCTCCTTACGGTCCCTTTCTTGGACCACCTTTCTTCCCATTTATCCAGTGCCCTCCACGTCCTTATCCCAGTGATCAGTTCCCTTATGTGGGTTTTCAATCCTATTGTCCTTCTCTCATCTAGGTCTTGATCTGAATAATGTAGCCTGTGGTTACCCTGTAATGCTTTGGTCCTTGACAGGTCCACCATATATTTGCCTGCTAGTTCAACTAATTTCTCATGGATTGTTCTCGCCTTTCGAGTGATGTCCTTTGCCATGAACAGTATTTCATCCTGCTCATACATCTCCATTCTTTCTAGAGGCAAGGTACCATCTACCATGTCATCCAGATCTGACTTTAAGCTGGCGACATCGAGTCTCTTGGCTTTTATCTCAGCTCGCAGTATGTCTTTCGAAGGGGGTTCACTGGCCTCTCTACCATCCCAACTCCGAGCCCTACGCTTGGGCTCAGGTGAGTTAAGGAGAGTCCTCCCTTCCTCCCATCTCTCTAAATCCCACGCTCGGCCATCCTGCCTGGGGAGGTGATGAAACACGGGCCTGTTTCCCCCTATTCCAGTTTGTCCATTCTCTCTTTCTTCTCTCTCTCCACAGCCGGTTTCCCTGCTATTCTCCCTCCGGTCGTCATTCTCTCTCTGTCTAGTGTCACTCAGTATTTGGTAAGATCCCTCTCGGTTCCCCATATCCCCTGGACTGCGTTCTTGTCCGTAATCGCAGGGGCCATGGCGAGGCCTCTCGCAACTCCTGTTCTGTCCACTATTCCCAGACTCATAGTGGGCGCACTTGAAACTGTTTCTATACTCTTGAGTTCTCCTGTCTCCTTCACTGTGTATTGGGCGGGACACCCCCCCACACTCAGGGCTCCTATTTTCCAGGTCTGATCTACTTCCGCCCCTGGAATGATGGGCGTCTCCCCTACTGTCCTGACCCCTCCCGTCCCACTCCGGACTGCTTTCATCAGCCTCGCAGTGAGTCCGGGTCCTGCTATCCTGGCTTTCCCTTCCAGCTTCTGCTGCTATGATGCTCTTGTGAGCCTCTACTGCCTCGTCCCATTTCTTCATGTACTCGCTTAGCTCCTGAAAGGATTTCCGTCCGGATCCCCTCATCTCCACCGGCCATCTAGGGCCCCCCGGACCTCCTGTTTGATCTTCCGCTGTGTGTACCGGGGTGCTCCAATCCCTTGGCCTTGGCAGCTGACTTGGAGAATTGATCATGTCATTCCTCCTTGCCATCTCTGCTTTCTCTCTGTCCCTCCGTACCTGTTCCTCCCCTCTACCTTTTTCTGGGTCATAAATCGATACTATAGGGCCTATAGTAACAGGTACTTGCAGGGCGTCTGGTAGTGCGTAAGATGTGGCACACTCCGTTTCCGGCACCCGTTGTACCACAAACCTTCCGACCACCTGCTGCACCGGACTAGGTTGGGACAGTTCCTTCTTTGCGGTGGGATCCCAATCGGTAATGGGAAGCGGTCTATTCTCCCCTATGCTGGGCCCCCCTTCCCCACTAGTCTCACCATTTCCTGTCTCCTTGTTATACGGGGGTGGCCTATCTGTCAGTAACCTATTTATCAGGCTGTCCTCTGTCTCACTCTCATCATCTTCTTCTAATGGGCTTTTGTTTCCTGGCACTTCTAATACTGGGTACAATTTGTTTACTTCAATATTATGTACTCTCCATCTTTTAGCATCCGCATCCCATTTGGCATCCTGCACTGCTCTTACCGATCGCTTCACCCTTTCTTGTCGTCTATTCAGGTTCCTTTCGTGCGCTGCCCTAATCCACGCATTGAGAGCTTCAAACTGGGTTGGTCTAGGCATGGGTCTCATTGAGGTCATGACTGCTTTTAGTCGATGTAACGCCTCTAATCTGAACGTCCCGTACTTCGGGAACGTCAGTTCCTCATTTCCTTCTGTAATCTTGCTCCACTCTGAAATCCACAATATAGTGAGTGTGGAGCCCAACATTTGCTGCCATGTAATAAGCCGGCGTACCCTCCGGCGGGGCTTCTTCCCCATCATAAGATCTCCGTCTCTCTCTTTTAAACGCCGCTCTTAACCATTTAAAACATTTCATGATTAAACGTACAATTCTCAGCCCCGCTATGCTATTTACTTCCTGATGACAATCCACCAATCCTAGCGCGGCTTTGCTAACTGGCCTATCACAGCGCGGTCTTGCTCCGGCCGGCCAATCCCAGCGCGGCACTTTCTGACGTCACTCGCCTCCCCTTCGCAGCAGCACCCCTCCTTTCTCAGCTCGTCTCCCGGTCATGCATGCGTCCCATTCATACACCGAAAAATGACTACTTCCGACCAAGCCGTCACTTTACTTGACTGTACGTCCACAGTCTATCTGTAATTGTCACTCCAACTGACGAAATGTCATCCGTCCCTCTGATAGGTTGCTTACACACAGTAACTTCCGACCAGCGTCCGTTACTCACGCACTCACTCTTACGTTCCCCCTATCTCGGTCCTGCGGGCGATCAATGGTACCTC
Organism: Lissotriton vulgaris; assembly: GCF_964263255.1. Lineage (NCBI taxonomy): Eukaryota > Metazoa > Chordata > Amphibia > Caudata > Salamandridae > Lissotriton > Lissotriton vulgaris. Next base: position 261,503,890 of record NC_141695.1, read on the forward strand.
ATGACCCCCTTCACACTGGTTGACAATTACTCTGGGTGTCCGATACACCCGGACCACTTAAGCTCTCTTTGAACTTAAGATTTTCACCGGTTGCGCGCGCTCACAACCTGTTCCACAGTCACTCTACAGGCATTCAACTCCGCCAGACATTACAACATAGATACAACATAAAACACCGCAATCTAACGCATGACCCTTTATACTCACTCTCGACCGATACTGCTGCTTTTCTGTCTCACGTCATCCGGACCTTCGTCGGCGGGCGGTTCTTCCGATCATCGATCTCTAGGGGCCTTGGGGTAATCTAACCTGGCCTAGATCACCTTCCTCAAGAAGGCAACCATCCTCTATAGCTACCAACTGCGAGGGCGAGATTATAGATCTCTATCTTATCACTCTAGATCTAAACCCCGTTCTGGTCAATCGAACCTTTGTTGCCTGTCTTTGAGGAATAAAAGTGCATCCAACACCAGGTTAACTTTGCTAATTAAGGACTCAACTCAGAAGAACCACAAACTACTTCTAGCTTTGAAAGTTTTATTATAAGGTTAAGGTTAATTGCAAGTACAGGCATCTCAGAATGAGATTCAAAAGATACACGGGTACAACTACATACATGTGCTCTCTGAATGCCCTCAGACGAGCAAAGAAAACTACCAGGACTAGTTCCAAAATTAAAAGAGCTGCAAGCATAGACACGTATTGTGATCTCTCCGTCATTTACAGCAGGAGAAAGATACAGGTTAGGCTGTCCCTACCCTGCTCTGGATGGTATCCCTACTTAAAAGAATCTCAACCTAACAAAGGTGTCAGTGGTGAATGACTTCCTAGGAAGATCACTCACTCTTAGTCTCTAGATGAAAACCTATGATCTCCAGTCATGACCCCTCTCTGCCTACCCATCCGCTCTCTAAAGGGTCCTCAGGCATCTGCTCTAACTCCACCCAGGGGTGCTGTCCCTAATACAAAAACACAAACTCATTTGAGACGCCCCTCGTGAGACGCCCCTCACGTGGTGTTGCTTCTGGCTTTTTCCATGATGATCCTCATTGGGGCCTCGTGCGTTAGAGTTGACCTTGCTTCTCAGACTCTTCTCCGGCCCGCCGATACCCCTCAAACATTCCTAAACCCTCCTCCATGTCTGTTTCATTCCCCTGAACAGAATCCTATTCATCCAATATTTAATTGGATCCCTCCTCATACCCGCAGACAGACATCCGCAGCTAGGATCCCATTTCTCATAAACTTCTAACAGAAGTTTGCAACATTATGTCTCGGCGCACTTGGCTCATACTAATACGTGTAAATCAAGCATGGTTAAACATTTCAGGCCTACAACATTTCTCATAGTGATTATATTCTTCAAATCCTTTCATTAATCGATACATCATGTTAATACTATACTTTAGGATTATGTAAACACATCTATAATATATAAACCTATTGAAACAGAATTACTAAATATCATTTAGTGCAATCCACGTCCTGCAAATGAATACCTTTCTCCACCCCTTCAGCTCTGGCTCTGAGGCCTACTTCGTTCTATGCTTACAGCATGTCATCCTTACATTTTAGCAGCTACACGACATGGATCAGGATTAATCACGTCTAATAAGGTTATACATTTTCACCCATTTCTGCATTAGTTCCACTTCTATATAAAATCTCTAGATTAACTACACATTTCCAAATATAGATGAATATATTCCCGGCACTCATGGCATTTCTCTTCATGATTGTGCGTACTACGTGTAAGTGTGATGTACTGATACAATTCGTTCAGTTTGCGCTCTCTCAACATCGTTGTGTGGTCCCAAACAAAACTTTATTCAGCAGGGACTGTTTGAAACATCCGTATATCACCCTTATTGTTCTGTATTCATGAACCGGTACCCACAGAAATGGTGACCGGTACTAGGGATAAACAAAACAAGATGTGCAACATGAAAGGTGCCTCCACTTGTCAATCGGGTGCTCGCAACAAACGTATAAAATCCTGGTTCACGGATGGTAGTGTGTAAACGCAATCAGATCAATGCTTACGTGAAATGTCAGGTTTAAACAACAGGTGTCCAAAAGACAAATAAAATAAATGAGTTAATGTGCACAAAAAGACCAAAACTTAAGGATTGAATAAGGAAAAACAAATGTAAAGACATGTGCAAATCCTGTACATCTGAAAGACAATGGATGTTACAGGATTCTTTTGAATCACATCAATACATTCATACATAATTCTGAATTTATATGAAGCACCACATTTCATAATGGTCATTGAGACCCCAGGATTGGTGGTCCCTAGATGTTTGATCCATTGTGTTTCCCTGCGTGCCAGGGATGTGTGAACGTTTTTACCTGCTATATCTGCTACCTTTTCAAGTATCGTGAACCTGATTTGTGGAATTGTATGTGGTGTATTCACCCAGTGTGCAGCTACGCTTGAAGTCAGATGCTTGTTACGGATTATGCTCTACAATACGAGTCTTAATTTACAGAGCAGAAAATTTGGCAAATCCATAATTCTGTGAAAAAGCCACAGATGCTGAATCGCATAATGCAAACATAAGAATATGATGGACAGAGTGCTGACATTTTCAGACACTCATCCCCAGTCACTTATCTGGGTTGAATACCTCATTTGAGTCAGTCATTGATCTGGGTTGAATCCATCATTTGAGTGTCCGAAAAGTTTCAGCACTCTGTCCATCATCTTCTTGTGTTTGCCCTAACTTTGCACGGTATGCCTAGATGTGGGTCCTTTGCTTGTTATGCCACTGATTAAAGATAGCCTGGCAGATGACGGGAGATGTTCCGAAACCGGTCCCAGGATGCTCGTTTTCCGGGCCAAGGAGGACCATTGCCTGGCAGTTCAGGCTGAAGGCTGATTTGCATATGGCTGGGACCAAACAGGAATAGTGTGGCAAGCAAAATAACGATGGATTAACCCCAGATCTGTGACTGGAGGTGAATGTTTGAAAATGTTCATCAATCCATCCATCATTTTTGTGTTGCATACTGAATCACATAATTCCATTGACCCAGCCTAGAAGGTAGCCTTTTAAAAAATATTAACACCTCCTCCATGCTATCCGTAAAACCTACTATTCCAATAAAAAAATATTCTAGAAATACTCCCAGAGAAAATTATAGCATAATCAAAGTTTTACTTAGACCCACTGCATGCAGCAAATACATGCCTCTGCCCCAAAAGCTATGCTCCAACCACTCTGCCTTCTGCAGAAGAATGCTGTCCCTGCCAGCACATTTCCCTAAGGAGCCTCCATGGGAAGATACTGCTTCCACATTAACCCATCAGACCCCTATCCACTCCCAGGGCCTCACCGACTTAAAAATCCCTATGGTAGAAGAGGTGAATAAACTTATTATGGCCAACATTAAATCAAGTTCCTCTACTGATCCTTGCCCACCTCATGTTTACGGTCTTGCCCCTTTTATTATCCACCCTATTCTCACTGATCTGTGCATTCCTTTCACCTCTTCAGTTTTAATCCCCGACTGCTGGAAGCATGCCATCACAGTTCCCCTTCTAAAGAAGTCATCCACTGATCATAATACATTGAGCAACTTTAGGCCTGTCTCATGGCTTCTGTTCCCAACCAACATTGTGAAAAAGCCATCAAATTCCAACTCTAGAAATTTGACACTCATAATTACTTTTAGATACATCCCAATTCGGATTACATTCTTAGCACATAACAAAGTCTGCACAGATAGCAGTTTGTGATAATCTGAGAATCTACCTAGATCAAGTGCATTTTGCACTCATGATACTTTTAGACCGCTTAGCAGCATTTGATACTGCTTCTCATACATTACTTTACACAATAAATTCAACATTGGCATCGGACTAAAATAGATTGCCTCCTTCCTTTCTTCTAGATTTCAGACATTATCTCTCTCTCCTTTCCTATCAGGTCTACCATTACAGTATGACAATCTGCACAGCTCTTCCATCAGCCCCACTCTTTTCAACATGTACATCCATCCCTTAGCACACCTAGGGCCCGATGTAGGTAATCCCAGATTACCACTTCTTAAATGCCGAATCATACCGATTCGGTATTTAAGAACTGGCACTGGGGATGTAGGTATTTTTACCTAATTGATTACCGAATCGGTAAGATTCGGTATTTACCGATTCGGTAATTAACAAATCGGTATTTGGCATTAATTCCTATGGGCCTTGAAGCCCATAGGAATCAATGGCAAATACCGATTCGGTAATTACCGAATCGGTAAATACCGAATCCTGCCAGGGGGAACAGGGTGTCACTTTGACAACCTGTAGCACACCTGTTTTTGGCTTATGTGCAATGTGACACACATACATGCCCTTAGGGCATGTATGTGTGCCACATGGCACAGGTGTACATGCACAGATGTGCATGTACACAAGAATTCCTTATTTACCACCCAATTGTATTGGGTGGTAAATAACAAATTCTTAGAGGCCTCTAGCACTGTCAACAGTGCTACCTACATTAGAATTTACAGATTCGGTATTTTTACCGAGTCTGTATTTACCGATTTGGTAATTGTACCGATTCGGTAAATACAGAATCAGTAAAAATACCGAATCTGTAAATAAATGCCTCCTACATAGGAAAAGGCATTTACCGGTCAGTAACGGCCGAATTCGGCCGTTACCGACTGGTAAATGCCTTCCTACATCGGGCCCATAGCTTCTTCCTTTAGGTTCAAAACTATTTTCTACACAGATTATAATTTCAATCTCCAGTAGGCAGGACATAGTTGAACAGTGTATGATTCAGATTGCGTTCCTGATTTGGGAAAACTGCATGAAACTAAACCGAAATAAAAATGAGGCCTTTCTCTTTGGCCTTCAACTAATGCAATGGACCCCTGCTGGGTATCCTTCTGACCTTGGTCTTCTCTCCTGGTGGTTGGTGACCTTTAAATAGGGTGAGGCGTAATCTGCAGCTTGATTTCTAGTGAGCGAGATGGACTTCTCAATGGGTTCGAATGGAGGGCTCACTCAGTCCCAATTTAACTTACTCACTCTACTCATTCTCAGATAGTCAAACTCATTCTCACTCAATCTCATTCATCCTCCCTCAGCCTCACACACTCTGACTCAATCAGCAGACTCACTTTGACTAGTCTATTACTAATCACATTGTGACTCACCAAGTCTCCACGAGTCTCACTTGTTTACACTTAGTCCAACTCATTCTGGCTCACTCAGTCTAACTTATTCTATGAATCACTCAGGCTGTGACTCACTCAGTCTCATTCATTATCAGTCAGCCTCACCTAATCCAACTTATTTTCACTCATTCTCAGCCAACAAATCTTACACTGGTTTCTTCAATCTCACTGTCTCACCTAGTTCCAATCATTCTCATTCATTCCCACGTAGTCCCTCTCATTCAGAATCACTCAGACAAAATCACTCTCACAGTTTCTAATTCTGTCTCACTCATTTTGACTCAGACTTGCTCAGTCTTACATGCAGTAACACTCACTGTCCTTCTCCTCACAGTTACACTCAATATCATTCTCCCTCACTATTACACTTACTGTCATTCTCCCTCACTATTACACTCACTGTCATTCTCTCTCACAGTAAAACTCACTGTCATTCCTCCTCACAGTAACACTCACAGTTATGCTCCATCACAGTTGCACTCAGTGTCATTCTCCTCTACAGCAACGCTCACTGTCATTCGCCCATCAGTAACATTCACTCTTATTCTCCATCACGGATACTCACTGTCATTCTCCTCACAGTACCAATGACTGTCATTCTCCCACAGTTACACTCAGTCATTCACCTTCACAGTAACAGCCATTGTCAGTTCCCCAACAATAACACTCACTGTCATTGTCCCTCATTCACTATTATTCATTCACAATTATTCCCACTCTTCCTATCACTCATTGTCACTCCTGACTCCCTCCACTGGTTCTCCCACTATCTTTCGCTCACTCACACACACCCCACATGCACATGCAGTCTCTCACAGACACACTCTTACTCACAAGCACACACATTTATCCATGCACACAACACAAAACGTTCAATAAAAGTACCAAGCTGCAGGTCTTGTTTGGACTTTCACTCCTTTCACCTTCCAGCTGGAGCATGACAATGAAATCTCAAACCTGCAGTGTCTCAGATTTGAGATTTTACTTTCTGTTCTTCACCACACCTATTTCCAACTGTTTGACAAGTTGGGAAAGGGTGGTGTGACAGGCTGATTGACATGTAGCCACAGGCACTTCACGGCTTAAACCTGCAGCGCCCTTGTCTATCTTTAGCTATGACACTTAGCACACTACAAATGGGGAGGCACAAAGGCGTTGCAGGGTCCTAGGCTACAGATGGAATTTCTCCATCATTACAGCAAGGAAAGCTATTGTTCATTCACTGATCGCTTGTTGGATGGAATATGGAAACTCTCTGTATCTGGGTCTGCTCAACTACCTCATTCGGAAACTTTATTTATTTATTTATTGAAGTTTTGTATAGCGCTAGCTGGACCCGAGGGTATCAGAGCGCTTCACAGCAAATAGAGAGATGCAACCAGGGCAATAAGCATAGAAAACAAGAATCAGAAACGATAGGAGGGAAATATAGCCTGTACACCAACAGAACAACAACAATAATAACGCAGTAAGAGACGGAGTTCGGGGGCGAATCAGTTAGTTCTGAGTTCCGCAAAGGCTATCAGATTTCTGCTGTTGGGAGATGGGCTTCTCGCTAAGCACCGGAGCGTTCAAGGAAGAGGGCTTTGAGTAGCGTTTTGAATTGTGGGAAGGAGGCGGTCGTTCTGATATGTGGGGGGATGGAGTTCCAAATCCTGGGAGCGTTCCCCGCAAAAGATTTGTTTGAGGTCTTGCGTTTCTGTGATTTCAGCGGGATGAGCAGGAGTGTGTTGGAGCTTCTGAGGTTCCTGGATTGTCCAGCCCTTTTGAGTTTAGAGGCCAGGTATTCTGGTTTGCCTGTATGCAAGGCTTTATGTGTGAGGCAAGCTGTGCGGAAGTTGGCTCGTTGGTCAATCGGGAGCCATTTCAGTTCTTTGAGTGCCGGTGAGATGTGGTCAAATTTCTTTGTTCCTGTGATCATTCTTGCGGCAGCGTTGAGGGTGGAGTTGAGGGGTCCCAGGTGTGACTTGGCTGTTCCAGTCAGTACAGCAATGCCATAGTCAATTCTTGAGAGCACAAGTGCCTGGGTGGCATGTTTCAGATCTTTGGGGGGGAGGAAGGGTTTAATTTTGTAGAGAAGTTTCAAGTTCAAGAACGCGCTTTTGGCGGTATTGGAGATGTGCTTCTTCATGTCCAGTTTGGGGTCGAGAGTGATTCCTAGTGATTTTGCTGAGTCCGTTGGAGTAAGAGAGACATTGAGGGCATTTAAGGCTTTGAGCCATTCCACTATTTGTGGGTTTTCATCTTTGTTCGAAATTAGGAGGACTTCCGTTTTCTCTTCGTTCAGTTTGAGGTGGTTGGCTGAGAGCCAGTGTTGAACCTCCATGAGTGTAGCATTAAGTCTGTGAATGTCAGCGATCGAAGTGGTTTCCAAGTAGAGTTGAGTGTAATCCGCGTACAGGTGGAAGGGGATGTTAGAGTTCCTTAGTAGAGAGGTGAGGGGTTCCATGTAGATGTTGAAAAGTTGCGGGGAGAGTACTGATCCTTGGGGAACACCTCTGTTGATGGGGAGGGGGTCTGACTCGAAACTATTGATCTTTATTCTTTGAGAGCGGTTGTTAAGAAAGGAGGCGAACCATTTTAGGACTGTGTTTTCGATGCCCGCTCTTTCTCGGAGGACATTAAGTAGGAGGGAGTGATCAACTGTGTCAAACGCAGCCGAGAGGTCAAGGAGAATGAGGAGGCTACATTGGTTGGAGTCAAGTGACATGTGCAAGTCATCAAGGACATTTAGGATAGCGGTTTCCGTACTGCAGCCCTTTCTGAACCCGGATTGGAGAGGATCCAGTAGGTTAGAATTCTCTAAGTGTTGGTTTAATTGTGAAAGCACACATCTTTCCAGAATTTTGGCTAAGAACGGAAGATTCGAGACCGGTCTGAAGTTGTTCATGTCTGTGAGATCAAGGCCGGGTTTTTTGAGCAGAGGAGTGACTTGTCCTAGTTTAAGGCAGTCAGGGATGAGGCCCTCGCTTAAGGAGCTATTGATGATCTTGCCCCAGATTGGGGCTAGGGTGAGCTTCAAGTCCTTGGTCAGTCTCGAGGGAAGTAGATCGAGAGAGTGAGAGGAGGGTTTCGCTGCGTCGATAAGATTGCTTATCATTTCAACCTCGACCGGCTGGAAAGAAGACCAGCGGAAAGGTGAGGTTACTGGGGGCTTGTGGATGATTGCAGTGCTCTGGATGAAGGAGCGATCGATTTTGGCGATTTTTTCATTGAAGAAGCTTGCAAAGTTGTCGCATTGGGTTTTGGAGGCAGCTAAGTTGGCTGCCTTGGGAATGGAGGTTTGGTTTCTAATGATGTCGAAGAGTTCCTTGGGGCGGTTTCTCGCATTGTCTAATGCAGAACTGAAGAAGGAAGCCTTCTTACTTTTGATGAGAGTATGGTAGATTTTGCGGACTGCCTTGAGTTACATTCGTCACTTTATTCCTCTGTATCTAGTAATCTAAAAGACTGACATAAGTTCAGTTCAAAAATAATTTTGTTTGGATTATACACTCCTCAAACATATTCTTCACTTTATTCCTCTGTATCTAGTAATCTGAAAGACTGCCATTAGTTCAGTTCAAAAAATGTTTATTTGGATTTTACAGTCCTTAAATATATAAAAATCATAAAATACAATGCCTAAAAATTGCAATTTACACAATAAAACAACATCATAACATTCAAGTTTAAAATTGTTCGTTCTTGACTTCAAACCTTAAAATATATC